>NW_022681444.1:6372500-7810000 GCF_009764315.1 Trachypithecus francoisi
ATCTTCTAAGGATTGTGTAACAACTAACCTGCCACATGGCCGGGTGCAGTGGCTCATGCCTGTAATCACAGCACTTTGGGAGGCCGAAGCGGGTGGATCACCTGAGGTCAGGAGTTTGAGACCAGCCTGACCAACATGGCAAAACCCTGTCTCTATTAAAAATATAAAGTTAGCCAGGGATGGTGGTGCCTGCCTCCAAATACTGGGGAGGCTGACGCAGGAGAATCACTTGAACCTGGGAGTTATAGGTTGCAGTGAGCCAAGATCCGGCCATTGCACTCCAGCCTGGGTAACAACAGCAAAAGTCTGTCAGAAAACAAAAGAACAAGCTGGGCATGGTGGCTCACGCCTATAATTCTAGCACTTTGGGAGGACGAGGCGGGCAGATCGTGAGGACAAGAGATCAAGACCATAGCCGGGTGTGGTGGCTCAAGCCTGTAATCCCAGCACTTTGGGAGGCCGAGACGGACGGATCACAAGGTCAGGAGATGAGACCATCCTGGCTAACCCGGTGAAACCCCATCTCTACTAAAAAATACAAAAAACTAGCCGGGCGAGGTGGCGGGCGCCTATAGTCCCAGCTACTCGGGAGGCTGAGGCAGGAAAATGGCGTGAACCTGAAAGGCGGAGCTTGCAGTGAGCTAAGATCCGGCCACTGCACTCCAGTTTGGGCGACACAGCGAGACTCCGTCTCAAAAAAAAAAAAAAAAGACCATCCTGGACAATTTGGTGGAACCCATTTCTACTAAAAATACAAAAATTGGCCGGCGCAGTGTCTCACACCTGTAATCCCAGCACTTTGGGAGGCCAAGGCGGGCGGATCGTGAGGTTAGGAGATCGAGACCATCCTGGCTAACACGGTGAAACCCCGTCTCTACTAAAAGTACAAAAAATTAGCCAGGCATGGTGGTGTGTGCCTGCTTCCAGATACTGGGGAGGCTGAGGCAGGAGAATCGCATGAACCAGGGAGGCGGAGCTTTCAGTGAGCCGAGATGGTGCCACTGCACTCCAGCCTGGGCGACAGAGCAAGACTCCGTCTCAAAAAACAAACAAACAAAAAAAGAGAAAACAAAAATTAGCCGGGCGTGGTGGCAGGGGCCTGTAATCCCAGCTGCTGGGGAATCGCTTGAACCCGGGAGGCGGAAGTTGCAGTGACGGGAGATCACACCACACACCATTGCACTTCTTTTTTTTTTTTTTTTTTTTGAGACGGAGTCTCGCTCTGTCGCCCAGGCTGGAGTGCAGTGGCGCGATCTCGGCTCACTGCAAGCTTCGCCTCCCGGGTTTACGCGATTCTCCTGCCTCAGCCTCCCGAGTAGCTGGGACTACAGGCGCCCGCCATCTTGCCCGGCTAGTTTTTTGTATTTTTTTTTAGTAGAGACAGGGTTTCACCGTGTAGACCAGGATGGTCTCGATCTCCTGACCTCGTGATCCACCCGTCTCGGCCTCCCAAAGTGCTGGGATTACAGGCTTGAGCCACCGCGCCCGGCCAAACACCACTGCACTTCAGCCTGGTGACAGGGCGAGACTCTGTCTCAAAACTAAAACAAAACAAAAAAACAAACAACATCAACAACAAAAAACTTATCTGCCATAAAAATAAAAATTAGGCCGGACGCGGTGGCTCAAACCTGTAATCCCAGCACTTTGGGAGGCTGAGGCGGGCAGATCACGAGGTCAGGAAATCGAGACCATCCTAGCTAACACGGTGAAACCCCGTCTCTACTAAAAAATACAGGCCGGGCGCGGTGGCTCAAGCCTGTAATCCCAGCACTTTGGGAGGTCAAGACGGGTGGATCACAAGGTCAGGAGATCGAGACCATCCTGGCTAACACGCTGAAACCCCATCTCTACTGAAAAATACAAAAAACTAGCTGGGCGAGGTGGCGGGCGCCTGTAGTCCCAGCTACTCGGGAGGCTGAGGCAGGAGAATGGCGTGAACCTGGGAGGTGGAGCTTGCAGTGAGCTGAGATCCAGCCACTACACTCCAGCCTAGGCGACAGAGCGAGACTCCATCTCAAAAAAAAAAAAAAAAAATTAAAAAGAAGGTGCAGTGTGGTGGCTCACGCTTGCAGTCACAGCACTTCAGGAGGCTGAGGCGATCAGCTCACCTGAGGTCGGGAGTTCAAGACTCGCATGAGCAACATGGAGAAACCCCGTCTCTACTAAAAATACAAAATTAGCCGGACGTGGTGGCACATGCCTCTAATCCCAGTTACTTGGGAGGCTGAGGTAGGAGAATCGCTTGAACTTAGGAGGCGTAGGTTGCAGTGAACCGACATTGCACTATTGCACACCATTCTGGGCAACAAAAGCGTAACTTCATTTCAAAGAGAAAACAAAACAAAAAAAAGGAAGAAAAAGAAAAAAAGGCTGGACACAGAGGATCATGCCTGTAATCCCAGCACTTTGGGAGGCCAAGGCAGGTGGATCACTTGAGGTCAGGAGTTCAAGACCAGCCTGGGCAGCATAGTGAAACCCCATTTCTACTAAAAATACAAAAATTTGTTTGTTTGTTTGTTTGAGATGGAGTCTCACTCTGTTGCCTAGGCTGGAGGTAAGTGGTGCAAACTTGGCTTATTGCAACCTCTGCCCCCCAGGTTCAAGGGATTCTCCTGCCTCAGCCTCCCTAGTAGCTGCAACTACAGGTGTGTGCCACCATGCACGGTTATATTTTTTGTATTTTTAGTAGAGACAGAGTTTCACTATGTTGCCCAGCCAGGTCTTGAAATCCTCACCTTGTGATTCGCCTGTCTCGGCCTCCCACAGTACTGAAATTTCAGGCATGAGCCACTGCACCTGGCCTAAAAATACAAAAATTGACTGGGCGTGGTGGTGGACACCTGTAATCCCAGCTACTTGGGAGTCTGAGGCATGAAAATTGCTTTGACTGAGGAGGCAGAGATTGCACTAAGCCAAGATCCTGCCACCGTACTGCAGCATGGGTGACAGAGCGAGACTCTGTCTCAAAGGAAAAAACAAGGCTGGACACCTCCAGTGGGTCACACCTGTAATCCCAGCACTTTGGGAGCCCAAGGGGCGGATCACTGGAGGTCAGGAGTTTGGGACCAGCCTGGCCAACATGGTGAAACTCTGTCTCTACTAAAAATACTAAAAGTAGTCTGGGCGCGGTGGCTCACGCCTGTAATCCCAGCACTTGGGAGGCTGAGGTGGGCGGATCATCTAAGGTCGAGAGTTTGAGACCAGCCAAGCCAACATGGAGAAACCCCGTCTCCAAGAAAAATACAAAAAAATAGTTGGGTGTGGTGGTGCATGCCTGTAAGCCCAGCTACTCGGGAGGCTGAGGCAGGAGAATTGCTTGAACCTGGAAGGCAGAGATTGCAGTGAGCTGAGATAGTGCCATATCACCACAGCCTGGGCAACAAGAGTGAAACTCCATCTTAGAAAAAAAAAAAGAGGGGCCGGGCACGGTGGCTCACACCTATAATCCCAGCACTTTGGGAGGCTAAGGCGGGCAGATCACGAGGTCAAGAGATCGAGACCATCCTGGCCAACACGGTGAAACCCCATCTCTACCAAAAATACAAAAATTAGCTGGGTGTGGTGGCCCATGCCTGTACTCCCAGCTATTCAGAAAGCTGAGGCAGGAGAATTGCTTGAACCTGGGAGGAGGAGGTTGCAGTGAGCCGAGATCACACCACTGCACTCCAGCCTGGCAACAGAATGAGACTCCATCTCAAACAACAACAACAAACAAAAAAAAAAGAGAGAGAGAGAAAAACGCGGCTGGGTGTGGTGGCTCAGGCCTGTAATCCCAGCACTTTGGGAGGCCGAGGCAGTGGATCACCCGAGGTCAGGAGTTGGAGACCAGCCAGTCTGAGCAACATGGTGAAACCCCGTCTCTACTAAAAATACAAAATTAGAGAGGCGTGGTGGCACATGCCTGTAATCCCAGCTACTTCGGAGGCTGAGGCAGGAGAATCGCTTGAACCTGGGAGGCAGAGGTTGCAGTGAGCCAAAACTGCACCATTGTACTCCAACCTGGGCAACAAAAGTGAAACTCCATCTCAAACAAAAAAAGAAACACTCCAAGAAAAAATTGTGCAAACTGACATGAATGGGCAGTTTACAAAAGCAGTAGCATCATCAGTCAAGAAGCACATGAAGAACTTCGGCTGGGCACAGTGAGGAGCACCTGTCCCAGCTACCAGAGAGGCTGAGGTCAGAGGGTCACTTGAGCCCAGGAGATCAAGACTACAGGGAGCTGTGATCCTGCACTCCCGCCTGGGCAATAGAGTGGGACCCTCTCTCTCTTTTTTACGATAGAGTCTTGCTCTGTCACCCAAGCTGGAGTGAAGTGACTTGATCTCAGTTCACTGCAACCTCCGCCTCCTGGGTTTAAGCAATTCTCCTGCCTCAGCCTCCTGAGTAGTTGGGATTACAGGCACATGCACCAGGCCTGGCTAATTTTCTTTTTTCAGGACGGAATCTTGCTCTGTCACCAGGCCGGAGGGCAGTGGCTGATCTCGACTCACTGTAACCTCTGCCTCCCAGGTTGAAGTAATTATCCTGCCTCAGCTTCCCAAGTAGCTGGGGCTACAGGCGTGCGCCACCTCGCCCAACTAAGTTTTGTATTTTTAGTAGACACAGGGTTTCACCACGTTGGCCAGGATAGTCTCGATCTCTCGACCTTGTGATTCTCCAGGCCTGGCTAATTTTCATAGTTTCAGTAGAGACAGGGTTTAGCCATGTTGGCCAGGCTAGTTTCATTAACTCCTGACCTCAGGTGATGTGCCCCACCTCAACCTCCCAAAATGCTGGGATTATAGTTGTGAGCTACTGCATGCAGCCTAAGATCCTGTCTCTAAAAAAAAAAAAAAAAATGCCTGGCGTGGTGGCTCACACCTGTAATCCCAGCACTTTGGGAGGCCAAGGCAGGTGGATCACGAGGTCAGGAGATCGAGACCATCCTGGCTAACATGGTGAAACCCTGTTTCTACTAAAAATACAAAAAATTAGCCAGGCTTGGTGGTGGGTGCCTGTAGTCCCAGCTACTCGCGAGGCTGAGGCAGGAGAATGGCGGGAACCCAGGAGGCAGGGGTTGCAGTGAGCCGAGATCGCACCACTGTACTCCAGCCTGAGAGATAGATCGAGACTCCATCTCAAAAAAAAAATAAAAAATTCTAGGCATGGAGTTAACCATGTTGTGCAGGCTGTTCTCAAACTCCTGGACTCAAGTAATCTGCCCGTCTCAGCCTCCTAACGTGCTGGGATCCAGGTGTGGGCCACCACGCCCAGCCAAAAACTTTTTTTTTTTTTTTTTTTTTGAGACGGAGTCTCGCTCTGCCACCCAGGCTGGAGTGCAGTGGCCGGATCTCAGCTCACTGCAAGCTCCGCCTCCCAGGTTTACGCCATTCTCCTGCCTCAGCCTCCCGAGTAGCTGGGACCACAGGCGCCTGCCTCGTCGCCCGGCTAGTTTTTTTTTGTATTTTTAAGTAGAGACAGGGTTTCACTGTATTAGCCAGGATGGTCTCGATCTTCTGACCTCGTGATCCGCCCGTCTCGGCCTCCCAAAGTGCTAGGATTACAGGCTTGAGCCACCGCGCCCGGCCTTTTTTTTTTTTTTTTTTTGAGGCGGAGTCTCGCTCTGTCGCCCCAACTGGAGTGCAGTGGCCCGATCTCAGCTCACTGCAAGCTCCGCCTCCCGGGTTTACGCCATTCTCCTGCCTCAGCCTCCCGAGTAGCTGGGACTACAGGCGCCCGCCACCTCGCCCGGTTAGTTTTTGTATTTTTAGTAGAGACGGGGTTTCACCGTGTTAGTCAGGATGGTCTCGATCTCCTGACCTCGTGATCCGCCCGTCTCGGGCTCCCAAAGTGCTGGGATTACAGGCTTGAGCCACCGCGCCCGGCCAAAAACTTTTTAAGGAATACTGAGGAGCCAGAGCTCAGTGTGAGGGGCAAGGAAAGATAAATCTCTATGGTAGAGAAACTCTACCAGGAGATTCCTGGGGCCCTGTCAGAGCTAGTCTCCCAGGGGACTCAGAGACCAACCTTGCTTCACTGTCAGCCTTCCTGAGCACTCTGTTTTCATTACACTAAGGCTATGTTGGTACAGGGAAGCCGGAAAGACAGGGGTTGGAATCTTGACCCTTCTACTCCTTGCCCTTTGATTTTAGGGCAAGTTATGTCTTTGAATCTTTATTATTTATTTATTTATTTATTTTTGAGATGGGGTATTGCTTTTCCAAGCCAGGGTGGAATGCAGTGGTGCGATCTCGGCTCACTGCAACCTCCACCTCCTGGGTTCCAGCGATTCTCCTGCTGCAGCCTCCCAGGTAGCTGGGATTACAGGCGTGCACCACCATGCCCAGTCAATTTTGTATTTTTAGTAGAGACAGGGTGTTACCATGTTGGCCAGACTGGTCTAGTCTAACTCCTGACCTCAGGTGATCCGCCCGCTTCAGCCTCCCAAAGTGCTGGGATTATAGGCACGAGCCACCGAGCCTGGCGGAGCCTTGATTCTTCATTTGGTTTGATTCTCCCAACTATAAAATAAGGGCATAATACTATCCTATCAAGATGGATCGGAGGATTCAAAAGGGTCATGCTTTGTCAGCGCCACATGTAGGTTCAGCTGATTCTCCATAAATGGTAGCTATCTACAGCCATCCTGAGCAGACAGGCGAACAGATAATGAAACAATACAATGTTTTGGAAACTTCTGGTTCCCAGAGGGAGCCTGGCCTCAGGGTTATGGAACATCTGGTACTCCCTGAGCCTGTCAACTTTTGGGTGGAGGGGAGGGACGACTTTTGCTTTGCCCCCAGCTGCCCTGTAGCCCCATTCTAGAACCAGGAAGAGTTGCCACATTTGTCTAGTAACGCCCCTGGGAGTCCAGAAAGCTCAAACTTTAGAAGCTGGAGAGGAAAGGAAAGGTGCGCCAGGTCCAGCTACCCTGGAGGCTGAAGCAGGAGGATCACTTGAGTCTAGGAGTTCGAGACCAGTGTGGGAAATATAGCAAGACCCTGTCTCTACAAAAAAATACAAAAATTAACTGATTTGCTGGAGCACGCCTGTAGTCCTAGCTACTCAGGAGGCTGAGGAGGGAGGATCACTTAGAGCCGGGGAGGTGGAGGCTGCAGTAAGCTATGATCACACCACCGCATTCCAGCGTGGACGATAAACCGAGACCCTGTATCAATTTAAAAATAAAGAAAAAATATTAAAAAACAAATAAGGGGCCGGGCGCGGTGGCTCAAGCCTGTAATCCCAGCACTTTGGGAGGCCGAGTCGGGTGGATCACGAGGTCAGGAGATCGAGACCATCCTGGCTAACACGGTGAAACCCCGTCTCTACTAAAAATACAAAAAACTAGCCGGGCGAGGTGGTGGGCGCCTGTAGTCCCAGCTGCTCGGGAGGCTGAGGCAGGAGAATGGCGTGAACCCGGGAGGCGGAGCTTGCAGTGAGCCGAGATCCGGCCACAGCACTCCAGCCTGGGCGACAGAGCGAGACTCCGTCTCAAAAAAAAAAAAAAAAAAAAAACAAATAAGGCCAGGCGCGGTGGCTCACGCCTGTAATCCCAGCACTTTGGGAGGCTGAGGCAGGCAAATTACAAGGTCAGGAGATCGAGACCATCCTGGCTAACTTGGTGAAACCCCGTCTCTACTAAAAATACAAAAAATTAGCCAGGCGTGGTGGCGGGCACCTGTAGTCCCAGCTACTTGGGAGGCTGAGGCAGGAGAATGGCATGAACCCGGGAGGCGGAGCTTGCAGTGAGCCAAGATCGTGCCACTGCACTCCAGCCTGGGCGACAGAGCCAGACTCTGTCTCAAAAAAAAAAAAAAAAAAACAAATGAACAGGCCAGGCACGGTGGCTCATGCCTGTAATCCCAGCATTTGGGAGGCCGAGGTGGGTGGATCACCTGAGGTCAGGAGTTCAAGATCGACCTGGCCAACATGGTGAAACCTCGTCTCTACTAAAAATACAATAAGTATCCGGGCATGCTAGTGGGTTCCTGTAATCCCAGCTACTCAGGAGGCTGAGGCAGGAGAATCGCTTGAATCTAGGAGGCGGAGGTTGCAGTGAGCCGAGATCCTGCCATTACACTCCAACCTGGGTGACAGAGGGAGACTCAGTCCAAACAAACAAACAAACAAACAGGAAAAGTGAGGTCTTATGTGTTTGAATTTTTTTTTTTTTTGAGATGGAATCTTGCTCTGTCACCCAGGCTGGAGTACAGTGGTGGTGTGATCTTGGCTCACTGCTGCCTCTGCCTCCTGGGTTCAAGTGATTCTCCTACCTTAGCCTCCAGAGTAGCTGGGACTACAGTTACCTGTCACCACGCCAGGCTAATTTTTGTATTTTTTAGTAGAGATAAGGTTTTGCCATGTTGGCCAGGCTGATCTCGAACTCCTGACTTCAAGTAATCTGCCTGCCTCAGCCTCCCCAAGTGCTGGGATTACAGGCCTAAGCCACTATGGTTGGCCCCAGCTGTTTGTTTGTTTGTTTGTTTGAGATGCAGTCTAGCTCTTTTTTGCTTAGGCTAGAATGCAGTGGCACGATCTTGGCACTCACTGCAAGCTCCGCCCCCCTGGATTCACGCCATTCTCCTGCCTCAAGCTCCCAAGTAGCTGGTACTACAGGCGCCCGCCACCATCCCCAGCTAATTTTTTGCATTTTTAGTAGAGAAGGGTTTTCACCGTGTTAGCCAGGATGGTCTCAATCTCCTGACCTCGTGATCCGCCCACCTTGACCTCCCAAAGTGCTGGGATTACAGGCGTGAGCCACCGTGCCCAGCCAGTTTTATTTTTTTATTTTTTTATTTTTTTTTTGAGACGGAGTCTCGCTCTGTCGCCCAGGCTGGAGTGCAGTGGCCAGATCTCAGCTCACTGCAAGCTCCGCCTCCCAGGTTCACGCCATTCTCCTGCCTCAGCCTCCCGAGTAGCTGGGACTACAGGCGACCGCCACCTCGCCCGGCTAGTTTTTTGTATTTTTTTTAGTAGAGACAGGGTTTCACCGTGTTAGCCAGGATGGTCTCGATCGCTTGACCTCGTGATCCGCCCGTCTCGGCCTCCCAAAGTGCTGGGATTACAGGCTTGAGCCACCATGGCCGGCTCAGTTTTATTTTTAATGTCATATGTTCACAAAAGGCCAGATGCCATAGCTCACTTCTATGACTCTGTCTCGGGAAAAAAAAAGAAAAAAAAAGTTCATAAGTCTCCAAATTCAAAATGCAGAGCAGAATTGGAGACCAGCTTGTCCAACATAGTGAAACTCTGTCTCTACTAAAAATACAATAAATTAGCCAGGCGTGGTGGCTTGTGCCTGTATTCCCAGTTACTAGGGAGGCTGAGACACGAGAATTGCTTGAACTCAGGAGGCAGAGGTTGCAGTGAGCTGAGATCGCTCCACTGCACTCTAACCTAGGTAACAGAGTGAGACTGTCTCCAAAGCAAAAACAAGAAAACAAAATGCACAGGCTAGGCACGGTGGCTCACACCTGTAATCCCCAGCACTTTAGGTACGCCGAGGTGGGTGGATCACCTGAGGTCTGGAGTTCAAAACCAGCCTGGCCAATATGGCGAAACCCCATCTCTACTAGAAAAAAAAAGGCCAGGCACGGTGGCTCACGCCTGTAATCTCAGCACTTTGGGAGGCCAAGGTGGGCAGATCATGAAGTCAGAAGATCGAGACTATCCTGGCTAACATGGTGAAACCCCGTCTCTACTAAAAATACAAAAAATTAGCCAGGCATGGTGGCGGGCACCTGTAGTCCCAGCTGCTCGGGAGGCTGAGGCAGGAGAATGGCGTGAACCCAGGAGGCGGAGCTTGCAGTGAGCCGAGATCACGCCACTGCATTCCAGCCTGGGTGACAGAGCCAGACTCCATCTCAAAAAAAAAAAAAAAAGATACAAAAATTAGCTCGGCGTGGTGGCAGGCACCTGTAATTCCAGCTACTCGCAAGGCTAAGACAGGAAAATCGGTTGAACCTGGGAGGCAGAAGGTTGCAGTGAGCCAAGAACATGTCGCTGCACTCCATCCAGCCTGGGCTACAAGAGGGAAACTCCATCTCAAAAAAAATAAAATAAAATAAATGCACGGCAGGGTAGAGTAACACTTCTACCACCTATCCTTGTCCTCTCACCTCTGACCACCGAGTCCTTTCCCCAGGGACAGCCATGGATTTGTTTCTTGGGAATCCTTCAACAGCTGTGTTAAAGGTATACTGGCAAAGTGTTTTTATCTACCCCTCTTTTATACAAATGGTAACATACTAACCATGTGGGTTTGGACTTTGCTTTTTTCCCTTCACCTTAGCTGCAGTTTTCTCTTTTTCTTTCTTTTTTTTTTGAGACGGAGTTGTGCTCTTGTTGCCCAGGCTGCAGTGCAGTGGTGCAATCTTGGGTCACTGCAACCTCTGCCTCATGGGTTCAAGCGATTCTCCTGCCTAAGCCTCCCGAGTAGCTAGGATTACAGGCATGTGCACCACGCCTGGCCAATTTTGTATTTTTAGTAGAGATGGGGTTTCTCCATGTTGGTCAGGCTGGTCTCGAACTCTCGACCTCAGGTGATCTGCCCACCTTGGCCTCCCAAAGTGCTGCAATTACAGGTGTGAGCCACCACGCCCAGACTAATTTTTTTTTTAAGAGGCCAGGTGCAAAAAAATTAATTTTTCATTTTCAATGCTCATGTGTAGAGACCACAGGTAATTTTTTCTTTCTTTTTTTTTTTTTTGAGACGGAGTCTTGCTCTTATTGCCCAGGCTGGAGTGCAGTGGTACGGTCTTTGCTCATTGCAGCTTCCGCCACCCAGGTTCAAGCAATTCTCCTGCCTCAGCTTCCTGAGTAGCTGGGATTATGAGTGCCCACCACCACACCCAGTTAATTTTTGTAATTTTAGTAGAGATGGGGTCTCACCATGTTGGCCAGGCTGGCCTCAAACTCCTGACCTCAAGTGATTCACCTGCCTCAGCCTCCCAGAGTGCTGGGATTACAGGTGTGAGCCACCGCGCCCTGCCAGGTAATCTTATAATAAAACAAAGAGGGCCGGGCGCGGTGGCTCACGCCTGTAATCCCAGCACTTTGGGAGGCCGAGGCCGGTGGATGACGAGGTGAGGAGATCAAGACCATCCTGGCTAACATGGTGAAACTCTGTCTCTACTAAAAATACAAAAAATTAGCCAGGTGTGGTGGTGGGCACCTGTAGTCCCAGCTACTCCGGAGGCTGAGGCAGGAGAATGGCGTGAACCCGGGAGGCAGAGCTTGCAGTGAGCCAAGATTGTGTCATTGCACTGCAGCCTGGGGGACAGAGCGAGACTCCATCTCAAAAAAATAAAAAATAAAAAATAAATAAATAAATAAAAGAGGCAGGTATTATTATCCATTTTATAAATGTATACACTGAGACTTAGGCTTGATAGCAAGCACATCCCTGTGATGAGGTGATCCTCGGATCTGGTTCTCAATGGAACTTGGTTATTCTTTTCATGATCTTAGGCAAATCACTTCTCTCAGGCTCAGCTTGCCCTTTATAAAATCAAGACACCTGTGACTTTCAAAAATGCATTAGAAGGAGCCCAGAGTCCCAGCAGCTCAAAAAGAAGAGAGGGAATCAGTGAGGGACATGGGTGGTGATGGCACATCCTCCACCTTTTCTTCCACCAGAGAAAGCTCAGCTTTTTTAAGTATTGAGGTCATTGACTTATGACTAAGATTTATTTAGTTAAATTAAAGTACTTAATTAATTAATTAATTTTTGAGGCAGGGTCTTTCTCTGTTTACCTGGTTGGAGTGCAGTAGAGCAATCATAACTCACTGTAGCCTCTACCTCCTGGGCTCAAGCCATCCTCCTTCCTCAGCCTCCTGAGTGGCTGGGACTAAAGTCACATGCCTTTATGTTTGGCTAAGTTTTTGTTTTGTGTGTGTGTGTGTGTGTGAGATGGAGTCTTGCTCTGTCGCCCAGGCCGGGGTGCAGCGGCACGATCTTGGCTCACTGTGGCCTCTGCCTCCCGGTTTCCAGTGATTCTCCTGCCTCAGCCTAAGTAGTAGTAAAGGCTGCAGTGAGCCATGATGGCGCCACTACATTCCAGCCTGGGCAACAGGGAGGGAGACCCTGTCTCAAAAAATAGATACACAGACACACATATATAAAATCTGGCAAACCTAAGATTCATGAATGAAATAATACTGGTGTAGCAAGCCCCATCCAGAAACTCAGCATTACAAGGAAACTAGAGTCCCCTAATGTCTCTTCCACATACCCTTATACCACAAGACTGTGAGCTTCTAATAAATAGTACATACTAATTTTGCCTGTTTTAGTACTTTATTTCTTTCTCTTTTCTTTTTTTTGAGACGGAGTTTCGCTCTTGTTGCCCAGGCTGGAGTGCAATGGTGCGATCTCAGCTCACCACAAGTTCTGCCTCCCGGGTTCAAGCGATTTTCGTGCCTCAGCCTCCCCAGTAGCTGGGATTACAGGCATGCACCACCACACCCAGCTAATTTTTGTATTTTTAATAGAGACGGGGTTTTGTCATGTTGGCCAAACTGGTCTGAAACTCCTGAACTCATGTGATCCTCCTGCCTCGGCCTCCCAAAGTGCTCGGATTACAGGCGTGAGCCACCGTGCCAGGTCAATTATTATTATTATTATTACTATTATTATTTTGAGACGGAGTCTTGCTCTGTCACCCAGGCTGGAGTGCAGTGGCGCAATCTCGGCTCACTGCAAGCTGCAAGCTCCGCCTCCCGGGTTCACGCCATTCTCCTGCTTCAGCCTCCCGGGTAGCTGGGACTACAGGCGCCCACCACCACGCCTGGCTAATTTTTTGTATTTTTAGTAGAGATGGGGTTTCACCGTGTTAGCCAGAATGGTCTTAATGTCCTGACCTTGTGATCTGCCCGCCTCGGCCTCCCAAAGTGCTGGGATTACAGGCGTGAGTCACCATGCCTGGCCTATTATGATTATTTTTGAGACAGGGTCTCACTGTCACCCAGGCCGGTATGCAGTGGGGCAATCTCGGCTCACTGCAACCTCAGCCTCCTGGGTTCAAGCAATTCTCCTGCCTCAGCCTCCTGAGTAGCCAGGACTACAGGTGTGTGCCACCACTCCCGGTTAATTTTTGTATTTTTAGTAGAGACGGGGTTTCACCATGTTGGCCAGGCTAGTCTTAAACTCCTGACCTCAGGTGATCCACCTGCCTCGGCCTCCCAAAGTGCTGGGATTACAGGCGTGAGCCTCCACATCTGGCCCATTTAGTTTCATTTCTTTGTAACATTCCTTTCCTTGAATGTCTCACAATGTATTCATTCCACCTTGTACAGACATTTGCATTGTTTCCAGTTTGTCTATTATGAACCTTGCTGCTATGAACATTCTTGTACCAATATGTTATGTGTATGTGTTGGAGATGTAGCGAGGAGTACTTGCCTTACTCATTTTTATGTCCTGACAGACCCCCAATGACAGTGGCCTTTGCCACCCCCAGACAAGTGGCTTTCTAAAAATTCTTCTGGGTTGGGCGCGGTGGCTCACACCTGTAATCCCAGTACTTTGGAGGCTGAAACAGGCAGATCACTTGAGGTCAGGAGTTCAACAACATGGTGAAACCCCATCTCTACTTAAAATACAAAAATCAGTCATGCGTGGTGGCGGGCACCTGTAACCCCAGCTACTCAGGAGGCTGAGGCAAGAGAACAGTTTGGGCGGGGCGCGGTGGCTCAAGCCTGTAATCCCAGCACTTCGGGAGGCCGAGACGGGCGGATCACGAGGTCAGGAGATCGAGACCATCCTGGCTAACCCGGTGAAACCCCGTCTCTACTAAAAAATACAAAAAAACTAGCCAGGCGAGGTGGTGGGCGCCTGTAGTCCCAGCTACTCAGGAGGCTGAGGCAGGGGAATGGCGTGAACCTGGGAGGCAGAGCTTGCAGTGAGCTGAGATCCGGCCACTGCACTCCAGCCTGGGTGACAGAGGGAGACTCCGTCTCAAAAAAAAAAAAAAGAGAACAGCTTGAACCTGGGAGGTGGAGGATGCTGTGGGCCAAGGATCATGGCACTGCACTCCAGCCTGGACGACAGAGTGAGACTCTTTCTATAAATAAATAAATAGTAAAAATTCTTGTGGTCTGGTGTGGTGGCTCGTGTTTGTAATACCAGCACTTTGGGAGGTTGAGGTGGGCAGTTGGCTTGGGACCAGGAGTTGGAGACCAGCCTGGGCAACGTGGCCAAACCCTGTGCCTACTAAAAATACAAAAAATTAGCCAGGCACGGGACATCTATAGTCCCAGCTACTCAGGAGGCTGAGGTGGGAGGAACACCTGAGCCTGGGAAGTTGAGGCTGCAGTGAGCCATGATCACTAACGTACTTGAGCCTCGGTGACAGGTTGGGACCTTGCCTTAAAAAAAAAAAAAAGTCTTTTTTTTGAGACAGGGTCCCGCTCTGTCGCCTAGGCTGGAGTGCAGTGGCATGATCTCGGCTCACTACAACCTCCACTTCCCAGGTTCAAGTGATTTTCCTGCCTCAGCCTCCCCAGTAGCTGGGATTACAGGTGCCCGCCACCAAGCCCAGCTAAAATAAACCTCTTCTAATTCTTAACTTGTATCCCTTTCTGAAATAAGTGAAGAGTGAATAAATACTCCAAGTCTCCAAAGATTCCTGCTTTTCCCTCTTCCTTTATAATTCTTTCTTTTTTCTTTCTTTTTTTCTTTCTTTTTTTTTTTTTTTTAATGCAGGCATCTAATTCCTTTGTAATTCTTGATTGGGAAACCTTTTTTTCAACATTAATCTATCCCTTCAAGCAGAGACAAGGGAGGTCAGGAAGGAGTTAGCTAGACCGGGCAGTGGGGGTATGGTTTCCTGAGGAATGTTCCAAGATTAGGTGAGGCAACAGCACGTGTTTAAATCTTCTGGAGGCCAAAGGGAGAAAAAAAAAAGAGGATAAGTTCTCAGTAGGGACAGGCCTGTCTACCTGGGGGTTTGGGAACGAACTGGGGGATAGGCTGCAGGGGTTTCACATGAAACCAGGAGGTATAGAAAGCACAGGGCTGCTCTCAAGGAAGAACTTGCCCCCTCCCCCAAAGCCAAGAGTGCCCCTGCAGAGCGAGGCAGAGAGCAACTAAAAGAAATTTCTCCTGATTGGAGGGTGGGTGGGATGAGGCTGGGGGAGGGGGCTGGGGTGTGTGTCCCACTGTCATGTAAATATCCCTTCCAGGCAGGGCGGCTCCAGTGCAGATTTAAACCGCTGGCACCTGGGGCAGTCTCAGTGTTCAGCCTGCTTCCGGACGGGTGAGGAGACTCGTGGTCTGGTTCTAGGACTTCCCTAACAGCATGGCCCCTAAACGCCAGTCTCCACTCCTGCCTCAAAAGAAGAAACCAAGACCACCGCCTGCTCTGGGACCGGAGGAGACATCGGCTTCTGCAGGCTTGCCGAAGAAGGGAGGTATGTTTCTGCACTAAGTTTTATTGGAGATTTAAGGGATTTGCAAGGATTGACTCTCTGATTTTTTACCCCCCAATCCCTCTTGAGATGTGACCCCTAAGCGCCCCTGAAGGGTTTTAAGCCTGGGATGGTGGATTAAGTTTACGTGAAGAACCAGAAGAGACTAGACTGGGAGAACGGGAGTGCACGGGAGCTCATCCCTGCCCCCAACTCAACACTGACCCCTGAGCTTGTCTCCCCAGCCCCCAAACTTCCTCCTCTGGGACTCCCTTTCTTGGCAAGGGGCACTGCCAGCCAGCCTGAGGCCCCTCCTTCACCCCCCACATCCAGTCAAATCCCCGATTCCTGGTGGTTCTACCTCAGTATCTCTCAGATCTGTCCACCTCTCTCTCTGTTCTTGCTGCCGACGGCGGCCCACAACTCTGGCCTGAATCTCTGCCACCTCCTCATCTTGGCTTCCAGCTTCCTCCTCCTCCCCTTCAGCCTGAGCATAGCCAATCACGTGGCCCACTCCCCGGCTTAAACCCCTCCCTTGCCTCCCCACATCCTCCAGGTGCTCAGAAACTTCTGGGGCCCGCCCACCCAGTCCCCACCGACCTCTCTGGGTTCACACTCCTGAGACTCCCCACCTGGAGGCCTCCCTCAAGGTGGTACCCTTCACCTTGACCTCCTGGGACTCTACCCTCTGACCTCGGGGCCTAGATACCCACATATCCTTTCCTCTCCTTACCTGTGTACCACCTCCAGCTCTCTGCTGGAAAGTCACTTCCTGCGGGCATTGTGTGAGCCTCAGCACTTGGGAGTTAGGAGTCCCAGAGTCATGCCGCCCCACCCTCTTGTCATTACATCGTAACCAGCAGTTTCATGCGTGCCCTGCTCCCCTTTAAACTCAGAGGTGAGGGCTGCATTTTGGGACACATAGCTGGAGCTGGGTACACAGTTGACTGTTCCGGTGATCAGGTCTGGCTCCTAGGGGAGGGTTGTGGTGGAGCCTTTCGTGGGCTGGGTGTGGATAGGCCCAGGGCCTGCAAGCAAGCGGGAAGCTTTGATTGGCTGAGAGCAGGCGACTCTTATGGAAGAAGCACTGATGAAGAGTCCTACCTCAGGGCTCACTGTGGACCCTTTTCTTCCACATGGGATGCAGAGACCTCCTGCCCAGCTTGAAACCTACCTTGCTGGGTGAGTCACATAAAACAACCTGTGCTTGTTTTCTCTTCTGTAAAATGGGATCCACAGTACCAATCTCCAGGCTTGCCGTGATTTGAAATCTAAGGGAAGCACTAGACAGCGCCTAGCACATCATCAGTGCTCTAGAGCGCACTTGTGCGCAGCAAAATGTGGATGAGTCTTCCTAGTCTCCTTCCAGTGAGCTTCCTGGGAGCATTAACAGGACTGGAAGGGATGGAAAGGTGTGAGGGGGTTCATCTAAACCCAAATAACAGCTCCTGCTGCTTAGTAGGCACTGGTGTGAGAGGGTTCATCTAAACCCAAATAACAGCTCCTGCTGCTTAGTAGGCACTGATGGCGTGCCAGGAGCTGTGCCAAGCACTTCTCTATCCTGACAGCCGTATGCTGTGGACATCCCAATTTTACAGATCAGAACAGGAGGCTCAAAGAGATGTGTGTGTTGTAGGGGGAGATGTTCCAGGCTCTGGAGATTTGTTGGTCTGTGCCTGGGACACTGCAGCACTGTGGGGAATGCCAGCCTCTCTCTGTTCCAGCGTTTCTGGCGGTGGGGTTCTGTCCTCTTCAAAGGGAGCTGGGGGCCAGGCGCGGTGGCTCATGCCTGTAATCCCAGCACTTTGGGAGGCTGAGGTGGGCAGATCACCTGAGGGCAGAAGTTTGAGACCAGCCTGGCCAACATAGCTAAACCCTATTTCTACTAAAGACAGTTAGCCAGGCGTGATGGTGCACGCCTGTAATCCCAGCTACTTGGGGGGCTGAGGCAGGAGAATTGCTTGAACTCCGGAGTGAGCAGTGAGCCGAGTTCGTGCCATTGCACTCCAGCCTGGGCGACAAGAACAACAACAACAAAAGAAAACAACCAGAGGGGCCAGGAAGGGGAGGAGAGAGGAGAGGGAGGAATTCTGAGTGAGGGGAGAGGCCAAGGAGAGAGAATGCAGAGCTACTGGCACTGGAGACGAGAGAGCAGAATCCTAAGAGTGGATGAATAACCTCTCAGTGTGCCCCCAGCTCGTCCGTGTTTACAGACACCCCTGGCCCTTTTGCTTTCTCTTTCTCTTCAACTTCCTAGTGTGCTCCTCACATTTATCTTGAGAAGCACTGTGTGGGGAAGGGCAGGAAAAGAAGGGCAGGGAGGGAAAGGGAGGGTTCCCTTCCCTTTCAGAAAGGGAAACTGAAAGCCCACTCCCCCGTCAGAAGGCATTACAGGGTTCCCTGGGACCCCTGCAGGTGCTTGGGAAACAGGCAGATCAGGCACTCAGGAGATGTTGTGGGTCAGGAGTGACCCTGTGGGTCAGGCTTTGAGGATGGAAGCAGCAGCCCTTGGCATAGTGTTCTCAGACAGACTCAGCCCAGGAGTGGGTCGTGAAATCACTTTGGTGGGGTGTGCCCTGCATTTTAAATAGGAAATTAGAATCACACTACCCTTGGTAAGGGTAAGTTTTGGTTTGTGTGTGCTAGGTCATGATGTCAAAAGTACTTCTAACTGTTGGTCACTTTAAAAAGAATTGAGGCGGGGTGCGATGGCTCACTCTTGTAATCCCAGAGCTCTGGGAGGCTGAGGCTGAAGGATGGTTTGAGCTCAGGAGTTTGAGACCAGCCCGGGCAACATGGTGATACCTCATCTGCACAAAAGAAAATAAAAAATTAGCCAGGCAAGGTGGCAGTGGCACTTGCCTGTGGTCCCAGCTACTCAGAAGGCTGAGGTGGAAGGATCCCCAGAGCCCAGGAGGTCAAGGCTGCAGTGAGCCAAGGTTCTGGGCGACAGAGAGAGACCCTGTCTAATAATAATAATATAATAATAATAATAATAATAAAATAAAAATAGAAAAACTGGGCCGGGCGCGGTGGCTCAAGCCTGTAATCCCAGCACTTTGGGAGGCCGAGACGGGCGGATCACGAGGTCAGGAGATCGAGACCATCCTGGCTAACACACTGAATGGCTAACACACTGAAACCCCGTCTCTACTAAAAAATACGAAAAACTAGCCGGGCGAGGTGGCGGGCATCTGTAGTCCCAGCTACTCGGGAGGCTGAGGCAGGAGAATGGCGCGAACCCGGGAGGCAGAGCTTGCAGTGAGCTGAGATCCGGCCACTGCACTCCAGCCTGGGTGACAGAGCGAGGCTCTGTCTCAAAAAAAAAAAAAAAATAGAAAAACCGTTTTAAGGTAAGGGCTTTGTCCTTTGCTACTTGGTTTAGAATCGTGGTTCTGTCACTTGCAACAAAGTTTAGTTTATGCTGGGCACAGTGGGTGGCTCATGCCTGTAGTCCCAGCACTTTGGGAGGCTGAGGTGGGCAGATCACCTGAGGTCAGGAGTTTGAGACCAGCCTGGCCAACATGGTGAAACCCTGTCTCTACTAAAAAATACAAAAATTAGCTTGGTGTGGTAGTGGGCGCCTGTAATCCCAGATACTCAGGAGGCTAAGGCCCTCACTTAGCCTCCTAAGACATGCACTGTCTTGAACATAAACGATGTTGCTTGAACTTTAAGAGCTGATAGTGGGCTGGGCGCAGTGGCTCATGCCTGTAATCCCAGCACTTTGGGAGGCAGAGGCAGGCAGATCACCTGAGGTCAGGTGTTTGAGACCAGCCTGGCCAACATGGTGAAAACCTCTCTACCAAAAATACAAAAATTAGCAGAGTGTGGTGACACACATCTGTAATCCCAGCAACTCAGGAGGCTGAGGCAGGAGAATCACTTGAACCCGGGAGGTGGAGGTTGCAGTGAGCTGAGATGGCAGCACTGCACTCCAGCCTGGAAGACAGAGTGAGTCTCAAAAAAAAAAAAAAGAGCCAATAGTAAAGTCTGAGTCTGGAAGGCAGAATTCCAACACCACGTTCTGGTTAAAAATGTCCAGAGAGAGATTTCAGGTATTTTTTGTTTTTGTTTTAGAGACAAGGTCTTGCTCTGTCACTCAGGCTTCAGTGCAGTGGCTGCATTGGGGCTCCCTGAAGACTGGTACTCCTGGGCCCAAGCGATATTCCTGCCTTGGTCTCCCAAAGTGTTGGGATAACAGGAGTGACCCACTGCGTGGCCAGGATTTGAAACTGGTCAGCGCGTCACTAAAATCAACAAAGGGTGCTGGCCAGGAGCAGTGGCTCACGCCTGCAATCCCAGCACTTTGGGAGGGCGAGGTGGGTGGATCACCTCAGGTCAGTAGACCAGCGTGGCCAAGGTGATGAAAATCCGTCTCTACTAAAAATACAAAAATTAGCCGGTCGTGGTGGCACGTGCCTGTGGCCCCAGTTACTCCGGAGGCCGAGGCAGGAGAATTGCTTGAACCCGGGAGGCGGAGCTTGCAGTGAGCCGAGATTGCGCCACTGCACTCCAGCCTGGGGGACAGAGCAAGACTACTACCATCTCAAAACAAACAAATGCTACTAATCAGGGTTTTTCAGGCTTTTTATGGTTCATGTCTTGGGGCGTTGGAGGGACAGAGTGTGGGGCATCCACATTACTTGAAAAGTATTATTTAAACAAAATGCTTCAGCCCTCCTTAGTGGTTCAGAGCTTTGCCTCTCAAGTAGACCTTGTTGGCCCCTTTCATCTCTGCGAACAGAATACCGCCTATCGCATGGGGCTGTTGTGGGTCCTCGGTGAGATAACCGTGCCATGCGCTGCTGAAAGTGGCACTTAACGCTCAGTGTGATTCTTGCAGGCACTGCGGAATAATGTGGTACGCCCTGCCTTCACAGGACTTCGAGTTTAATGTGGCTTGGGTGTCGTAACGTTTATCATTTCATAACAGAAACGGATTCAGAGAGGAAGGGTGACTTGCTCAAGGGTACAAGCTTGCTGGGCAGGGCTTGGACTAAAACCCAGGAATGGCCCTGCGCGCGGACTACATAGCCTGGGGCTTCGCACACGAGCCCGAGTTTGAGTCCACTCGGCATTTCCCCATCTGGCATCCAGGATGGGGTGCCCCCTGCTTTCTCCACGAAGTGGAAGGCGCCAAGAGGTCGGGCGGGATTCAGGGCCCCCACGCGAGGCCGGGCCTGTACTTTCGGGGTGGTGGGCGCCCCGCTCCCGGTGCCCCGCGGAGCAGGGAAGCCGCTCGCTCACCACGTGACGCGCCGGCCGGGGCACCCGCGCCTCCGCGCGAGGCCCCGCCCCCCGGCCCGCCGCGCGCCAGTGTCCTGGGTCGGGCCTGAGAGGGGAGAGCGGGGGAGGGGACGCGGCGCGGGGGGCGGCCGTGCGTCGCCGCGCGCCTTCCTCCCGCCTCTCGCCCGGCCCTGTGTCTCCGCGCCGCAACTCCGCCCCCTCATCCCGCCGCCCAGGCCAATGGCGCCGCGGCGCGAGCCTCCCCGGCCGGAGGCGGAGCATTCGCGCGGGGCCTGGCGCGCCTGCGCCCTGCGCCCTCCCCTCGCCGTAGGAGGAGGTGGAGGAGGAGGCGGCTCGGGAGAGCTAGCAGCGAGCTGGCTGGGGCGCCGAGCGCGAGTGAGGGAGCCGAGCCGCCCGCCGCCGCCGCCTCCGCCTCCCCTCGGCTAACAGGAGCCCGGGCCGGGGCCCGGCACGCCGCCCCAGCCCGTCCCTCGGCGTCAGGCCGCGAGGGCAGCGCGCGCGAGCGAGCGAGGGGGAGGGAGAGCGAGCGAGCGCCGGGAGGAGGCGGCCGGACCGAGCGGGCGCCCGCGCGTGTGGCGTGAGGGGAAGCCGCCTGCCCGCCCCCTTCGCCTTCCCTTCTCTCCCCCTCCCCGCTCCCCCCCCGACCGCGGAGCAGCACCATGTCGGCGCCGGCGGCCAAAGTCAGTAAAAAGGAGCTCAACTCCAACCACGACGGGGCCGACGAGACCTCAGGTGAGAGCAGCGAGCCCGGGGGCCGGCCCGCGCCGCCATCTTCGCCGCCCGCCCCGGCCGCAGGCCGCCGGCGGGCCCGGGGGGCGCCGGGGGGGGGGGCCGCGGGGCGGCCGCCTGGGGCCCGCGGACTCGGCGCCCTTTTTTGTGCGCGGCCGGGCCGGGGGCCTGGGTGGCGCCGCGGCGGCGGCCGGCGCTGCGAGGCGGGGGCGCTGCGGCCTGCTCGGCGCGGGCGGAGGAGACCCCCCCTTCCTCTCCCCCCTCCCTCGCTCTCCTCCCCCTCCCTCCCTCCCGAGAAGCCTCTCTTTATTGTGCTCCGCCATGATGCCTCGCTCCCATCAGCCGCCGCCGCCGCCACATGGTGCGGCCGGACGCGGCCCCGCGCCCGACCTCCCGCGCGGTTCAGCTTCGCGCCCGGCCCGCGGCGGCGCCCCGGCACCCCCGCCCAGAGGCTGGCCCCGGCGGGGCTTCTGCCTGGAGCTGGGGCTGGGTGGGGGCGCGGGGAGCACGCGGCCGGCCGCGCGCTGGGCCTTGGCTGGCCGGGAGGATGCTCTGGCCGGCCTGGGCGCACTCTCCACGTGGGGCGGCCGCCCCGTCGCACCAGCGTGCGGAGAAACCTGGCGCCGCGACCAGTGTATCGGGGGTCTTGGAAATGGCTAAGAAAGCTGGCCTCTGCCAAGGAGGCTCTCGGCAGGGGGGCTGCCAATCCCGGGATGGTTACCGGAAATGAACCGCGCGATCTGGCCCCTTCACACCCACTTAGCTTTGTAGGGGGGTTATAGTCTTTCCAGGACAAAAGGGCACCTATTCCAGAGCACACCCCCTTTTTTTCCTCTCCCTTCTGTGCCTCACTGCTTTCTGATCTAATGTTTGCTCCCAGTAAGTGCTCCAAAGTCGTGTGGGGCCGTATCTGAGGTCCGCCCGCCTGAATTGGGTTGGAGGGGTTCCTGCTCTGAGAAGGTGAGGGCCAGTGTGTAGGATGGTGCCCGGTGCCTTTCCAGTCTTTGTAGGCGTGTCTGGTGTCTTCATTGTAATAGCAGAGTCGTCAACTTTCTATGAAAGGTAGTTTTACCTTGATAGGTGGTAGTCGTGGCCTAATTTGTATCATTGTCATGGCTTTAGTTTACATATTCTAGTTAGCAGCTGCTACTGTTCTCTTGCAAGTATATAATGTGAAATAATAAACGTGAAGACTTCTGAATAAGGTTATTCTGTATCTTTCATAGTAGAAACCTTAATGATCGGTCTGTTGTAGTGAAACTCTTTAAAAAGGCGCTATAGAAAACCAATTTCTGAGTAACCCAGCAGACAGCATGACTTGTGAATGGTCTTTTAATTAAATAGAAGTTTGTCAGCTACAAGCATGAACATGTGGAACACTTACCTTTGTAGTAGGCGTTTTTGTTTTTGTTTTAATGGCTTTTGGAATATTATAGTATTGACATCTGGAAAACTAGGTAAATTTATCGTAGAATTAAGTTTTTTGCTCCTTTTTTTGCAGAAAAAGAACAGCAAGAAGCAATTGAACACATTGATGAAGTACAAAATGAAATAGACAGGTAACATTTTTCTTAATATACCTTGGATAAATTTTCTGAGATGTGTCTAATGGCCCCGTAATCATTGAAGCTGTGGTCACATCTATCCACTGTCAAAGGGGAAATGATTCTAACTTGGTTGGAAATACTTACGTAGATTCAGTGTTTTTTGGTGAAGTGATTGTACGAAGTGTTTGATGAAAGTACATTGACCTTAAAAAATTTGGGTTTGCTTTCAAAGACTAAAAATTGTCTGAATTGCAGTGTAGGTCTTCTGATAGTTTAGCAGTGTGGCATCAGTGGTTGCTCTAACTTGCCTTACAACTTTGTTACGGAATTAGCCACTTTATTTAGAAATTGTGCTTGAGGGAAACAATTGAAATGGGACTGGAAATAGAGTGGGTGAAGTAAATACAGGCAATGTTACCAGAGTGTTGAGTTTGGGCACTCTTAATAGTTATTACTGAGTGTTTATTGATAAATCAGACAAAATTGCCGTCTTAGTTTTGATTTGAGTGTCTAAACTAGGTGATAATGGTTATTGTAATTTGGTATTATGCATGATTCCAAAGCTAGTAAGTAAATGTACACATCTGTAATCTGAAGCAATTTTTTAATTTGTTAAATACTATAATTATCAACATCTCTTTTCATTTGCTTCAGACTTAATGAACAAGCCAGTGAGGAGATTTTGAAAGTAGAACAGAAATATAACAAACTCCGCCAACCATTTTTTCAGAAGAGGTCAGAATTGATCGCCAAAATCCCAAATTTTTGGGTAACAACATTTGTCAACCATCCACAAGGTATGTTTTGGACAGGGCATTATTAGAGGATAAATAGTGTTTGTTAGAATGGAGGAAGCTTGGTGAAGACTTAATCCAACATGCTGGGTCGCATGCAACAAAGACAGGCTGTGTGCAGTGGCTCACACCTGTAATCCCAGCACTTTGGGGGCTGAGGTGGGCGGATCACTTGAGGTCAGGTTGGAAACCAGCTTGGCCAACACGGTGAAACCCTGTCTCTACTAAAAATACAAAAAAATATGTTGGGCGTGGTAGCGCACACCTGTAATCCCAACTACTGGATACTTGGGAGGCTGAGACAGGAGAATCGCTTGAACCCAGGAGGGGGAGGTTGCAGTGAGCCAAGATTGTGCGCCATTGCACTCCAGCCAGGGTGACAAGAGCCCCAGACAGTGTCTCAAAAAAAGAAAAAAAAAAAAAAAAACCTCAAAGACGGGAAAAGACTTGCAGCTACTGCTTTCTATTCTGTTTAGGAGAAGCTATATTCTAATTGCTTGATGAAAGATAGTGACAGTCTGACATTGAGCAATTGCCTTTAGTTAATAATGGGTTTATAAAACCAAAGATGCTAAGTTTGGAAAAATTTTAAAGTGATCAGTTAAATTGTTGTTAAGTGTATACCTGTTGAAAATTCAACTGACCTGTAATTTTCTGGCCTAGTGTCTGCACTGCTTGGGGAGGAAGACGAAGAGGCACTGCATTATTTGACCAGAGTTGAAGTGACAGAATTTGAAGATATTAAATCAGGTTACAGAATAGATTTTGTAAGTATCTCTAACTTAATCTTGTTTGCCACTGTGGAATTTAATGTGAGCTTTGGTTGGACCTGTTCATATTTTCTGATCTTTCAATTTCAGTATTTTGATGAAAATCCTTACTTTGAAAATAAAGTTCTCTCCAAAGAATTTCATCTGAATGAGAGTGGTGATCCATCTTCAAAGTCCACTGAAATCAAATGGAAATCTGGAAAGGTACGCTTTGAGGAGTTATTTGACAAAAATGGCATTTTACCTATTTCACTTTAGTTTAAACCGCTTACAAGTGCTTGATACGTTGGTAATGTGGCTAAATAGAAAACCTTAAAATATAAAACGTTCCAGTGTGCTGAAGCCAAATATTACAATAGTTTAGAGTTCTCATTAGATGTTACAGATGTAGGCAGGAAGATCTTGAGCCTAGGAGTTTACCTGGGCAACATAGACCCTTATCTTCAAAAAAAAAAAAAAACAACAAAAAAGAGAAAATCTAGCCCAAGTTTAAGAATTGAGAACTGGGGCTGGGCGTGGTGACTTATGCCTATAATCCCAGCACTTTGGGAGGCTTAGGTGGGCAGATCACGAGGTCAGGAGATAGAGACCATCCTGGCTAACCCGGTGAAACATGGTCTCTACTAAAAGTACAAAAAAGTAGCTGGGCGAGGTGGCGGGCACCTGTAGTCCCAGCAACTCAGGAGGCTGAGGCAGGAGAATGGTGTGAACCTGGGAGGCGGAGCTTGCAGTGAGCTGAGATTGCGCCACTGCACTCCAGCCTGGGCAACAGCAAGATTGTGTCTCAAAAAAAAAAAAAAAGAGAACTGGACTAAATTTTTTGTTGTTTCTGCAATGGTGACTGAGCTCTTCAAATGGCTTGCCGTTTCTCAAAATCATTTACATCCATATTTAGGTAGTAAGACATAATTTAGATATTTGTACTGTGTTGTGCTAGTGGCTGTTATACAGTGGAACAAATTTGATGGAAAGCCAAATTTAGTTGATACTATCTCTACCTGCTGTACAGTTTTATAATTGCTCTTAGGTAATAATAGTGTATATAGTATACTGCTTTTTTTTTTTTTTTTGCTTAGCTTTTGGGGAAAATCTTATTTTTTAAATTATAGGGAGTTTTGGTGTTATAGAGAGATTGTATCAAAAGCTCTTCTGGTATTCATTTAGGATTTGACGAAACGTTCAAGTCAAACGCAGAATAAAGCCAGCAGGAAGAGGCAGCATGAGGAACCAGAGAGCTTCTTTACCTGGTTTACTGACCATTCTGATGCAGGTGCTGATGAGTTAGGAGAGGTCATCAAAGATGATATTTGGCCAAACCCATTACAGTACTACTTGGTGAGTTGAAATACTCATTTATTCAAAGTTGGACTTGTCTCAGTTGTTTAAAAATAAGTCCTTACAAGTCCTTACACTGTGTTGTTTTTTTAAGGTTCCTGATATGGATGATGAAGAAGGAGAAGGAGAAGAAGATGATGATGATGATGAAGAGGAGGAAGGATTAGAAGATATTGATGAAGAAGGGGATGAGGATGAAGGTGAAGAAGATGAAGATGATGATGAAGGGGAGGAAGGAGAGGTAAAAGAAAATTTGGTTAACCCCGCAAAGATAACCTTTAAAGAATTCACCATGTTATTTTGGGGGTTGTATATATAGTGTGGTAGAACTGACCAGAACTGGCCGGGCGTGGTGGCTCAAGCCTGTAATCCTAGCACTTTGGGAGGCCGAGACGGGTGGATCACAAGGTCAGGAGATCGAGACCATCCTGGCTAACACGGTGAAACCCCGTCTCTACTAAAAAAAAAAAAAAAAAAAAAAAAAAAAAGAACTGACCAGAACTGATTGTGGAAAAAATAAGCCATTTTGTTGTTCAAGAATTAAGGAAATGTTTGATAATCATGTGGTACTAGTGTTTAACTAGTTGGGTTTTCTTTGTTTTTTTGTTTCTTTTTTTGGTTAGGCTTATGACCACCCAAGCTTGTTTTTCCCTAACCAGTACTTAAGCAGTATAGGCAGTGTAGCTGGTCAAATTCTGACATCTCTGAAATAACAAAGCTTCACATATTTTCGACAAATTGCACAATTGCTGAATAGTCAAATTAGGATAGGTTGGTTTTTATTTTGGATTATTTGATCTGAAATGTGCCTGATTTGGTTAGAACTGAAAAGTTACTAATAAGCAACATCAACACGGGTGTTTCCTTTGAACGGATGCAGCTGACTTACAGGTTTAGAAACTGGAGTGCCCCCAGGGCATATGTTCTGTGGGGTCCATTGTGGTCCATATGAAAGCAAGTCTCAGCATTAATTGTGAAGATTAACTGCCCACTTTTTCTTTCAGGAGGATGAAGGAGAAGACGACTAATAGAACACTGATGGATTCCAACCTTCCTTTTTTTAAATTTTCTCCACTCCCTGGGAGCAAGTTGCAGTCTTTTTTTTTTTTCCTCTTGTGCTCAGTCACCCTGTTCTTGAGGTCTCTTTTCTCTACTCCATGGTTCTCAACTTATTTGGGGGGAAATACCTTGAGCAGAATACAATGGGAAAAGAGTCTCTACCCCTTTCTGTTGGAAGTTTATTTTTATCCCTTCCTGTCTCAACAAAAACTGTATGGAATCAACACCACCGAGCTCTGTGGGAAAAAAGAAACCCCTGCTCCCTCCGCTCTGCTGGAAGCTGGAGGGTGCTAGGCCCCGTGTCGTAGTGCATAGAATTCTAGCTTTTTTCCTCCTTTCTCTGTATATTGGGCTCAGAGAGTACACTGTGTCTCTATGTGAATATGGACAGTTAGCATTTACCAACATGTATCTGTCTACTTTCTCTTGTTTAAAAAAAGAAAAAAAACTTAAAAAAATGGGGTTATAGAAGGTCAGCAAAGGGTGGGTTTGAGATGTTTGGGTGGGTTAAGTGGGCATTTTGACAACATGGCTTCTCCTTTGGCATGTTTAATTGTGATATTTGACAGACATCCTTGCAGTTTAAGATGACACTTTTAAAAATAAATTCTCTCCTAATGATGACTTGAGCCCTGCCACTCAATGGGAGAATCAGCAGAACCTGTAGGATCTTATTTGGAATTGACATTCTCTATTGTAATTTTGTTCCTGTTTATTTTTAAATTTTCTTTTTGTTTCACTGGAAAGGAAAGATGATGCTCAGTTTTAAACGTTAAAAGTGTACAAGTTGCTTTGTTACAATAAAACTAAATGTGTACACAAAGGATTTGATGCTTTTCTCTCAGCATAGGTATGCTTACTATGACCTTCCAGGTTTGACTTGTATAACATCACTGTCAAACTTTGTCACCCTAACTTCGTATTTTTTGATACGCACTTTGCAGGATGACCTCAGGGCTATGTGGATTGAGTAATGGGATTTGAATCAATGTATTAATATCTCCATAGCTGGGAAACGTGGGTTCAATTTACCATTGGTTTCTGAAAGTGTTCACATCATTTGGGATACCAGATTGCTCAATACTTTTCTGGGTATACTGTGCCCTTGATTTTTATCTCCAAGTGGCAGTTTTTAAAATTGGCCTTTTACCTGGATATAAAATAATAGTGCCTGCCACCACCATCCAACAGACCTGGTGCTCTAATGCAAAGTTATACATGGGACAGTTGCTGGCATGTCTTCATTGGCTATATAAAATGTGGCCCAGAAGATAGGCTCTCAAGAGTAAGAAGTCTGTGATGGTTAGCAGTAACTGTCCCTGCTCTCTGGTATAAAGCTCTCAAATGTGACTGTGAATCTGGGTGGGATAAGGGACTCGGCTCTGTCTGCTCAATGCCATTGTGCAGAGAAGCACCCTAATGCATAAGCTTTTTAATGCTGTAAAATATAGTTGCTGAAATTAAATGCCACTTTTTCAGAGGTGAATTAATGGACAGTCTGGTGAAATTCAAAAGCTTTTTGATGTATAAAACTTGATAAATGGAACTATTCCATCAATAGGCAAAAGTGTAACAACCTATCTAGATGGATAGTATGTAATTTCTGCACAGGTCTCTGTTTAGTAAATACATCACTGTATACCGATCAGGAATCTTGCTCCAATAAAGGAACATAAAGATTTTTTTTGGACTGGGGTCATTCTCCTTGTTTTGTAGAGGAATGTTACTTGCTATTGGATTTAGAACTTGTATTTTTTTTGTCTTCACATCATTAGTGACTGGGGAAGCATGGGTTAGCGCTAATGGTATAACATTGGTTTAGAAAGCTTTGAGCTGGTCGGTGTACAAGTAAAGGATAAATTCAAATATCTGAACTTGGATACAGTTTCGGAGAGGGCGAGTATAGCATTTTCATTTTGAAGTCTCAAAAGGACTTTTCACTGGGAAGAAAATCCAGTAAGGTGGGTCCTGTTATCGCAGCTTGAGCTACACATGGTCAGCTGCAGTTCAGATATTTTGAGACAGTATACATTTACACGTGTGAATGTATACAGTTACAGTATATAATAGTTGTCAAAATGGTCCTATACTGTTAACCTCTTAACTGCTTAATTTGGAAGTTAAGTTTTATAGGCATGTATAGGAAAAACTGTATGGGGTTTGGTACTCCTGTGGTTTCAGGCCGCCACTGGGGCATCTTAGAATATATCTCCTTTGGGTAAGTGGGGCTATTGTAGTCATTTAAATCAATATCCACAAGCCTGTGATACTTTTTCACAAACTTAACAGTGAAACTTCAACTAGTGGTTTTACATGCTGATGAGATTCTAGGGCTGTCAGGTTATAGGTCACAAATAATGTTTATTTTGGGGAATGTCAAAAATTGGGAGCCCTTTTAAGGTAGTAGTTCACTCTCAACTACTGTGATCTCCTGAGGTGCTCCTAATACCTATGAATCTGTAAGAACTAGGCTGTGAGAAAGCAAAATGGCAACCTTAATGTACCACAAAATTTACTACACAGTAGCCGGCATGCCTTGTGTCCAATTGTAAGACAAATTCTTGGGCTGGTCTTTAGTGTGTATTAGAACGGGCTCAGCTCCTTTTCTCAAGGACATTTGAAAATAGAAGCTGGGCACAGTGGCGCATACCTGTAATCGCAGTACTTGGGGAGGCCCAGGCTGAAGCATCGTGTAAGTCCAGGAGCTCTAGGCCAACCTAGATGACAGGGACATCCCATCACTACCATAAAAAAAAAAAAAAAAAAAAAGTGTGGTGGCACTAGGCTAATTCTAGCTACTTGAGAAGTGGGGGCAGGAGGATTGCCTTAGCCCAGGAGTTTGAGGCTGCACTGAGCTATGACTGCGACCGTGCTTCAGCCTGGGTCGCAGAGCAGCAGCAGTTTACTTTTTAATAGGCCTGAGGCAAAGGGCTGCAGAATAGCAAGGACTTTTAAAGTGGAGGGTGTGGGCCAACTGTAGTTGGTGACATTGTGTGCTCAGATTCTACCCAGACAAACCAAGATAAAAATGGACTGGTTGTAGGGCCAGGTGTGCTGTCTTACACCTGTAATCCCAGCACTTTGGGAGGCCGAGGTGGGGGGATTATGAGGTCAGGAGTTTAAGACTAGCCTGGCCAACATGGTGAAACCCCATCTCTACTAAAAGTACAAAAATGAGCCAGGCATGGTGGCATGAGCCTGTAATCCCAGCCACTTGGGAGACTGAGGTAGGAGAATTGTTTGAACCCAGGAGGTGGAGGTTGCAGTGAGCTGAGATCACGCCACTGCACTCCAGCCTGGGCGATAGATTGAGATGGTGTCTCAGAAAAAAACAAAAATTGACTGGTTGCAACACTGAGAAGGAAAAAATTGTATGCAAGGAAGGGGGAAAATGTTTCCTCATGCAGTCTGTTGACAAGTTTTAGGTTCCTTTCAGTTGAGTTACAATTTTTTGTTGTTTGTTTTTTGAGACAGAGTTTTGCTCTTGTTGCCCAAGCTGGAGTGCAATGGCGTGATCTCGGCTCACAGCACCCTCTGCCTCCCCGGTTCAAACGATTCTGCCTCAACCTCCCAAGTAGCTGGGATTACGGGCATGTGCCACCACGCCAGGCTAATTTTGTATTTTTAGTAGAGACAGGGTTTCTCCATGTTGGTCAGGCTAGTCTTGAACTCCCGACCTCTGGTGATCCACCCGCCTCAGCCTCCCAAAGTGCTGGGATTACAGGCGTGAGCTGCCGCGCCCGGCAAGTTATAGTCTTTTAAAGGCCAACTGGCTAGAAAGTTGGTTTGCACTATTCACAGTCCACTGAATGCTGAACACTAATTTCCTAATTCCAGTCTTATGAAGTATTATCACCATCAGAAGTAAGATGCAGCTACCTGGTCAGACTCACCCAACAGTCCAGGACTTGTCTTCCCTGTGTAAACACTCCCCTGTGAAACACTCCCCTGTGAAAAACACTCCCCAGGTTGGGCTTGGTGGACCACACCTGTAATCCCAGCATTTTGGGAGGCTGAGGCAGGTGCATCACGTAAGGTCAGGAGTTCGAGACTAGCCTGGCCAACAAGGTGAACCCCATCTCTACTAAAAATATAAAAAATTAGCTGGGTGTGGTGGCACGTGCCTGTAGTCCCAGCTACTCAGGAGGCTGAGGCATGAGAATCACTTGGACCTGGGAGGTGGAGGTTGCAGTGAGCCAAAATTGGCACCACTGCACTCCAGCCTGGGTGACAGAGCAAGACTCTGTCTCAAAAAAACAAAAACAAAAACAAAAAGCCACTTTCCAACCAAACTTGAAAACCATCAATGCAGCTTCCTGCCTGCACTGAGTGGATAAATGAGCCGGGAGTTGAGATGTGAGCACCCTCCTACGGAGAGTTAGATTACTCTTGGCTTCCAGAAGTAACATTTAGCCATTACAGCAAATACACATTTTTTTTTTTTTTTTTTGAGAAGGAGTCTCGCTCTGTCGTCCCAGCTGGAGTGCAGTTTCACGATCTCCACTCACTGCAAGCTCCGCCCCCCGGGTTCACGCCATTCTCCTGCCTCAGCCTCCCGAGTAGCGGGGACTACAGACGCCCGCCACCGCGCCCGGCAAATTTTTTGTATTTTTAGTAGAGACGGGGTTTCACTGTGACCCAGGATGGTCTCGATCTCCTGACCTCGTGATCCGCCCGTCTTGGCCTCCCAAAGTGCTGGGATTACAGGCGTGGGCCACCGCGCCCGGCCACAGATACACATTTTAAAGGGTTAATTAGCTGGCTGGACTGACTGCACCACTGGATAATTCCTAAAAGGTGGGGAAGCCTTGTTAGTTTGATTCCTGGGTTTTTGATCAGCTGAGGTGAGAAGCTGAGGGCTTTTTTACTCCTTTATTTTACTTTTTTAAGAGATGGTGTCTCACTATGTTAGCCAGGTTGGTCTTGAACTCTTAGGCCTCAAGCAATCCTCCTGCGTTATCAGCCTCCCAGAGTTCTAGGATTACAGGCATAAGCCACTGGGCTTGATCAACCTTCTTGCTTCTAAATGATGGATAATAGCATTTCTTTGACCCCCTTTTTATTTTATTTTATTCATTTTTCTTTTTTTTTTTTTTTGAGACGGAGTCTTGCTCTGCCGCCCAGGCTGGAGTGCAGTGGCCGGCTCTCAGCTCACTGCAAGCTCCGCCTCCCGGGTTCACGCCATTCTCCTGTCTCAGCCTCCGGAGTAGCTGGGACTACAGGCGCCCGCCTCGTTGCCCGGCTAGTTTTTTGTATTTTTCTTAGTAGAGACGGGGTTTCACCGTATTAGCCAGGATGGTCTCGATCTCCTGACCTCGTGATCCACCCATCTCGGCCTCCCAAAGTGCTGGGATTACAGGCTTGAGCCACCGCGCCCGGCCTATTTTATTCATTTTTCTCAAGACAGAATCTTGCTCTGTTGCCCAGGCTGGAGTGTAGTGCCGTGATCTTAGCTTGCTGCAACCTCTGCCTCCCAGGTTCAGGCGATTTGCCTGCCTTAGCCTCCCAAGTAGCTGGGACTACAGGTGTGTGCTACCAGCTACCACACCCAGCTAGTCTTTGTAATTTTTTATTTATTATTTATTATTATTATTATTATTTTGAGATGGCGTTTCGCTCGTTGCCCAGGCTGGAGTGCAATGGTGCAATCTCGGCTCACAGCAACCTCTGCCTCCAAGGTTCAAGCCATTCTCCTGCCTCAGCCTCCAGAGTAGCTGGGATTACAGGCATGTGCCACCACACCCGGCTAATTTTGAATTTTTAGTAGAGACGGGGGTTTCTCCATGTTGGTCAGGCTGGTCTCGAACTCCGGACCTCAGGTGATCCACCCGCCTCGGCCTCCCAAAGTCCTGGGATTACAGGTGTGAGCTACCGCGCCCAGCTGTAATTTTTTATTTTATTCTTTTTTTGTTGTTGTTGAGATGGAGTTTTGTTCTTGTCACCCACGCTGGAGTGTAGTGGCGTGAGTGGCCCACTGCAACCTCCACCTCCCGGGTTCAAGCGATTCTCCTGCCTCAGCCTCCCTAGTAGCTGGAATTACAGGTGCCCACCACCACACCTAGCTAATTTTTTTTTTTTTTGTATTTTTAGTAGAGACGGGGTTTCACCATGTTGGCCAGGCTGGTCTTGAACTCCTGACCTTGTGATCCGCCTGCCTCGGCCTCCCAAAGTACTGGGATTACAGGCGTGAGCCACTGTGCCCGGCTAGCCTTTTAATTTTTTTAGTAGAGACAGGGTTTCATCATGTTGGCCAGGCTGGTCTTGAACTCCTGACCTTACGTGATCTGCTGTCCTCAGCTTCCCAAAGTGCTGGGATTACAGGCAAGAGCCACCAATGCCCAGCCAACCCCCATGTTAAAGAACCTACTATGTGCCAGGTGCTTGTGTTAATATCTAGACCTCAACAATTCTAATGTGTAAATGTCACGTTTGGCCTCTGATTATTAAATCTGGGCATGTTTCACAGAGCCAAGTTGCCTTTGCTTATATGTCAATGCCACTTGGTTGATTTCGCATAGCAGGACAACCCAAGCATTGTCCATGGCTCAACCAATTTCACTTTTTTTCCAGTCCATTGTGAGGGAAGTGATTAGTGCAAAGCACAACATGTGGCTTCCTTCAGTAAGAGCACCGGAGCCTGTCTGTTCCAAGTCACTGTCAGTACTTGACCCTTCATCACCTTTCCACCTCCTGGAGGACGCTCTTCCACAAAGTCCTGGCACAACCTCCCATAAACGTAGGATGCCAGGACGGGCTGAATGGCCTGCTATAGACTAGGGAGTGACCAGCACACCTCCCTTGGGCTGAGATAATGGCGGCTATTTCACCAGCTGTGTCTTTTCTCGCATGTGGATGGATGGGTTTTTTAGGGTAAAGCCCTAAAAAGTGGCACAGGCTGAACCAGCAAGCTCAGTCTGATTAAGAGATGGGCCCGGCCGAGCGCGGTGACTCAAGCCTGTAATCCCAGCACTTTGGGAGGCCGAGACGGGCGGATCACGAGGTCAGGAGATCGAGACCATCCTGGCTAACACAGTGAACCCCGTCTCTACTAAAAAAAATACAAAATCCGGGCGCGGTGGCTCAAGCCTGTAATCCCAGCACTTTGGGAGGCCGAGACGGGCGGATCACGAGGTCAGGAGATCGAGACCATCCTGGCTAACACGGTGAAACCCCGTCTCTACTAAAAATACAAAAAACTAGCCGGGCGAGGTGGCGGGCGCCTGTAGTCCCAGCTACTCCGGAGGCTGAGACAGGAGAATGGCGTAAACCCGGGAGGCGGAGCTTGCAGTGAGCTGAGATCCGGCCACTGCACTCCAGCCTGGGTGGCAGAGCAAGACTCCGTCTCAAAAAAAAAAAAATAAATAAATAAAAAATAAAAAAATAAAAAAATAAAAAAAATACAAAAACATTAGCCGGGCGAAGTAGCAGGCGCCTGTAGTCCCCGCTACTCGGGAGGCTGAGGCAGGAGAATGGCGTAAACCCGGGAGGCGGAGCTTGCGGTGAGCTGAGATCTGGTCACTGCACTCCAGCCTGGGCGACAGAGCGAGACTCCATCTCAAAAAAAAAAAGAGAGAGAGAGATGGGCCAGAGAGGTCTGGTTCATTCATCTGTAATTTGTAATTTATCATAATTTTGGGTGAGGATTTACTTTTTCCACAAGTATACGTGTTTTTTTTGTTTGTTTGTTTGGTGGGTTTTTTTGTTTGTTTGTTTTTTGAGACCGAGTTTCGCTCTTGTTGCCCAGGCTGGAGTGCAACGGCATGATCTCAGCTCACCGCAACCTCTGCCTCCCAGGTTCAAGCGATTCTCCTGCCTGAGTCTCCTGAGTAGCTGGGATTACAGGCATGCACCACGACGACCGACTAATTTTTTGTATTTTTAGTAGAGATGGGGTTTCTCTGTGTTGTTCAAGCTGGTCTTGAACTCCCGACCACAGGTGATCCGCCCGCCTCAGCCTCCCAAAGTTTTGGGATTACAGGCGTGAGCCACCGCGCCCGGCAGACGTTCTTTCTTTTTTAAAGCTTTTTTCTTTTTGAGATGGAGTCTCGGAGTCTCGCTCTGTCGCCCAGACTGGAGTGTAGTGGCAGGATCTCGGCTCACTGCAACCTCCGCTTACCGGGTACAAGCGATTCTCCTGCCTCAGCCTCCTGAGTAGCTGGGATTACAGGCGCCCGCCACCACGCCAGGCTAATTTTTGTATTTTTAGTAGAGATGGGGTTTCACCATGTTGGCCAGGCTGGCTTGAACTCCTGACCTCGTGATTCGTCCGCCTCGGACTCCCAAACTGCTGGGATTACAGGCGTGAGCCACTGCGCCTGGCCTAGTATGCGTTCTTGTAATGACTAATATCTCCTCTGGGCCACCCACTCCGAGGAGAAGGGCAATTTTGGATTAGCCCACATTACACTAACAACATGCGAGACAAAGAGAGACTTGAGGGGCTTGGTCGAGGAGGCCCTGCGCGTTAGAGGCGGGAGCTAGGTTGTGGAGGGGCTCAAAATTAGAGGCGGCGGCCAGCTCTAAGGGCTGAACCCGGCTGGGCGACCCGGCGACCTTCAGGGGGCGCTGTCCCCCCCATCCCAGTCCCCAACTGGCCGGCTCTTGCCGGCGTGCGGCGGGGAAGGCCAGAGGACTGGGCGCCGGCGATGAACCTCCCGCGCGTCCAACCCGGGGGTGCGGCGCGGTCACGCCCAGCGGGAACTGCGGACGCCGAAGCCCGGGTGCTGGACCCGGAATCCTATGGAATTTTGGATCCGAGGGAGGCGCTGGAGCGCGGGACCTCGGGCGTGGGGTCCGGGGCGCTGGACCGGCGCGGACGGGAGGCGGCGCTGGACCGGCGTGGACGGGAGGCGGTGCTGGCCCCGCGGGCCAGCGGGTCTCGGGAGGGGGCGCCCGATCCCGCGTCTCCAGCGCCGCTTCCCGGGAAGTTTCAAGTTTGAAAGTCCTGGCGGAGGGGCTGCGGCTTCCGGGACCGGAGTGGCGGAGAGGAGGGCCCCAAGCGGCCGGAGCGGCGCCATGGAGGAGGGGGCGCCGCGGCAGGTGAACGGCGCGGTAGGGGCCCGCGGGGCTGGTGGGGTGCGGGTAAGCCTCGGTCATCGCCCCGGAGCCCCGAACCGAGGCCACGTCCCCCAACCCGCCCCTCACCCGCGCCCCTTCCCTGCCCTTTCCCTGGCCCCGGCCCCACGACGCCCTTGCAGAGCAGACCTGAGCTCCGGGTTCGATTGTTCCTGGACCCTGCAGCGTCTCCAAATTAGCCCCCGGCTGAGCCGGAGCTTGTACCTCAACCAGCCCGTGAACGAGGACGGCTGAGTCCGCAGTGTGCGCCACGAGGGTGGTCCCCAGAGTGTCCTTAAGTCGGTTCTCCGCGGTGGGGCTCCAAGGCCAACTGGAATTAGCCGGGATAGAAAGGGGGACCACATGGGCCTGGGGGGATTAGAATGTGCGCGCAGCGCGGGGCGCAGTCTGTGCGCGCTTGGCAGTGGCGGGAGTCCCTCTCGCAGTGCACGAGGCACGAGGGGAGCGTGGATGAGAGGGGAGCGGCCTCCCCCGCCCCGGGGCGGGAACCTTTCGGTACGTATAGTGGGTTATAGAACGTGGAGGGGCCGGGTTTCCTGCCAGAGCTGGCAGTAGGTGCTGGTGCGCGTGGGCCCGGAGGACCGAGGCCGTGTCTGTCTGCTACTGGGGAGGGAGAAGTGGTGTCCTGCCCCGGAGCCAGTGGTGGGGAGGGGGGCATTTGCGGACAGGAGTGCGTCCCCGCAAAGAGCAGAAAGGAGGTGGTGTGTGTGTCCATGTTGGAGTTCCAACCCGGGGCAGACAGGACCACGGGGGTGTTTGGGGGTTCGTGTAGACTCCTTGAGTGCCCAAGCCAGTTGCTTAAGCCGCCTTCAGGATTGGGGCTTGGTCTGCCCCTTCCCACCCCCTTCCTCTGGAGGTCCCTCCGCCTGTTCCAGACGTAGCTTGTACACATTTTCCGATTTCCTGCGGGGCTCCGCCCTGCAGCGGCAGCTGGGTGACTCAGGACCCCGGTGGCCGGGCCCCCAGCTCCATGGGACCTTTGTTTGCTCCAGTCTTTGGCTCTGGCCCTGTGGCCTAGGGCGGTCAGAGGATTTCCTGAGCCTCGCCCTTGCCCTCTGACAGCTGGGCCAGCAGGCCCCCGCTGCGGTCTGGGGCGGGAGGAGGGGGGGTGGTCCCTGAGTCTGGGGTTGCGGCCCCTTCCACTGGGCTCAGGAGAAGATGGAACACAGAGAGGTAAGATGGGGTCCCTGCAAGAACCCGTGTTGCGGGGCATCGTGGGTTACCCTGGCCTGAGGTCACCTTTGGCACCGGTTGGTTTGAAATGCTGGCGGCTGGAAAGGAGGTGTTCCTGTTCCTGGCTCCAACCTGGGTGAAGCCGTGAGAGAGCTTTCTACTTCCTCCCAGGAGCTGAGCAGTGGGTGGGCACCCGGAGATCTCCCCAGTCCCTCTCTGTGCCTCCGCTTTGCTACCTGTGGCATTGGGACATTAGGGGAACAAGCCCTGGCTCCCAGGCCCCTGGCTGCCTTCTCATGTGGCTTTGTGTGAACCCCTACTCCGCGTTGAGCTTTTCTGGCTCCTGGACTCTACTTTGGATCCCAGACTTAGAGCAGCCTGATTACCCAGGGCTGCCAGGGACAGCTGGGGTCTGAGAGATGGTGGTCTCTCCTCTGTGTCTTGACTGTGGGCAAGTTACTTCACCTCTCTGGGCCTCAGTTTCCTCACTAGAAAACAGAGGTAATAGGCCATGCGTGGTGGCTCACACCTGTAATCCCAGCACTTTGGGAGGCTGAGGCGGGCAGATCACCTGAGGCTGGGAGTTCGAGACCAGCCTGACCAACATGGAGAAACCCCGTCTCTACTAAAAATACAAAGTTAGCCAGGGGTGGTGGCGTGTGCATGTAATCCCAGCTGCTCAGGAGGCTGAGGCAGGAGAATCGCTTGAACCCAGGAGGCAGAGGTTGTGGTGAACTGAGATGGTGCCACCGCACTCCATCCTGGGCAACAAGAACAAAACTCTGTCTCAAAAAAAAAAAAGAAAGAAAGAAAAGAAAAGAAAAAGAAAAGAAAATGGGGGTAATGACCGCTGCTACCGGGTGGGGTTGCTGGGAGGAGTGATGTGGTAATCTATACAAAGCTCTTAGAATAGAACCTGGCACCCATTTACTGTGTCAACTATCCCCCCTGCCCCACCCTTCTCTAACGGGCAGAGAACAGGAGCTTGGTCTAGATGAGTGGCCTCGGAGTTTCCATCTGGCTCAGGCCTGAGCTCTAAAGGGAGAGGCTTCCCAAACCCTGTGCTTGTCAGTCCTGGGTGCCGTTCCTTCCTCCGCCTCCATCTGTAGTGAGCAGAGGCTGCTGGTGGCCGCTGCACCCCATGATTGCTTTCCACCCTCTGCTTTCCACTGGCCCTGCAGCCTGGGCCGAGCCAGTGGCCCCCGGAGGATGAGAAAGAGGCGATCCGGCGGGCCATCCAGAAGGAGCTGAAGATCAAGGAGGGGGTGGAGAACCTGCGGCGGGTGGCCACAGACCGCCGCCACTTGGGCCATGTGCAGCAGCTGCTGCAGTCCTCCAACCGCCGCCTGGAGCAGCTGCATGGAGAGCTGAGGGAGCTGCATGCCCGAATCCTGCTGCCCGGCCCTGGGCCTGACCCGGCTGGTGAGTGAGGAGCTGAGACCCCTCTGGACAGAAGGCTCCAGGCCGATCTGGCCCCTGGCCTTGGCCCTGGCCACTGTGGCGAGACCACCTCATTTCCTGCCCATAGATCAGTCGGGGAAGGAGGAGAGGCCACAGTGGGGGTATCGGCCCTGAGTGAGGGACTTAGGTGCTCGATACCCCCATGCACAGAGCCTGTGGCCTCAGGACCCCGGCCGTGGGCAGAGCAGCTCAGGGCTCGGCACCTAGAGGCTCTCCGGAGGCAGCTGCATGTGGAGCTGAAGGTGAAGCAGGGGGCTGAGAACATGACCCACACGTGTGCCAGTGGCACCCCCAAGGTAAGGCCCCACAGTTTGATGGCAGGGACACCCTGGCCCCTGGTCCGACAGGGAAATGCAACTCAGCCATTGAGCCCGTAAGGAGACACCATCCCAGCCTGCAGTCTGATGGGGAAAATATGACCCCAAACCCCAGCTGGGTGAGGAAGGCATGGCTGTAGCCCCTAGTGTGACAGAGAAGGCCTTGCCCTGGTCTAGTGGGACCCTAGCTCAGCCCCAGTCCCAGCTCCCAGCATGATGTCAGGAACTGGGCCTCAGTATTTGTCTGACCAGAAGGCTTGGCTGTGGACCTGATATGATGAGGGAGGCAGGACCTTAGCCTTAATCTAATGGGGGAGGCTTAGCTTAGCCCCTGCCCTGATCTAGTGGGAAAGGCATAGCTGAGCACCAGCCCTGATCTAATGGGAGAGGCTTAGCCCCTGCCCTGATCTGATGGGGGAGGCTTAGCTTAGCCCCTGCCCTGATCTAATGGGGAAGAGTTAGCACCAGCCCTGATCTGATGGGAGAGGCATGACCCCATCCCTGATACGAAAGGGGAAGCTTGACCCCAGCCCTTGTTGGTTTGATGAAAAAGGCTCCCCTGACCCACCAACTAGTCCAACAAAGGAGGTTTGACTCTAGTGTTTGGCCTACTGAGCGAGGTTTGACTTTAACCCTGTTCTGATGGGGGAGACCAGGCTTTGACTTTAACCCTGGTCTGATGGGGGAGACCAAGCTTTGACTTTAACTCTGGTCTGATGGGGGAAGCTATGGCCCAGGCCTGCTCTGATGGGCTTGTGCCATGGCTCCATAGGAGAGGAAGCTCCTGGCAGCTGCCCAGCAGATGCTGCGGGACAGCCAGCTGAAGGTAGCCCTGCTGCGGATGAAGATCAGCAGCCTGGAGGCCAGTGGGTCCCCGGAGCCAGGTGAGGCCTTGAGATACAGGGAGGGCGGAGCAGGGCAGAGCAGGGCCTGAGAGCTGCCCTCCTTCCCACAGGGCCTGAGCTGCTGGCGGAGGAGCTACAGCATCGACTGCACGTTGAGGCATCCGTGGCCGAGGGCGCCAAGAACGTGGTGAAACTGCTCAGTAGCCGGAGAACACAGGACCGCAAGGCGCTGGCCGAGGTCAGGTCCCAGCCCTGGCCCTCTCCTAGGGCCGGCTTCTTCCCATACCACCCTCCGCAGGGGCGTGAAGGGAGGGTGACCATGTAGAAGGACTTCTCTGTCGAGACTTCATGCGGAAGGTGACTCCGGGTGACCTGAGCTGCTGCCCCCTGCCATATAACCCACAAACCTGGCTCTACCTTGTCCCCTCTGCAGGCCCAGGCCCAGCTACAGGAGTCCTCCCAGAAACTGGACCTCCTGCGGCTGGCCTTGGAGCAGCTGCTGGAGCAGCTCCCTCCTGCCCACCCTTTGCGCAGCAGAGTGGCCCGAGAGCTGCGAACTGCAGTGCCTGGATACCCCCAGCCTTCAGGGACACCTGTGAAGCCCACCGCCCTGACAGGTAGCCAGAAGTTCCTCCCACTTCAGAGCTCTCTTTCTTTTTTGGGGGAGACCCCGAAGCACAAATAACTTTGGGGAAGAGTTCAAGAGTTTCAGTCCTGCCCCACCACCCACTAGCAGCGTGACCTTGGGAAACTGACATTCCTTCTTCAAACCTCAGTTTATCCATCTGTAAAATGGGGATGATATAGCACCTACCTCATACGGTTACTGTGTTGCACGTGATGTGCTAAGCACAGTGTCTAGCAGAGTCAGCACTCAGACAGTGTAGCTTGTATTTACATAAATAAGCAGAATAGTGCTTAAAGCACTGGTGTCAGGAAGCTCGCAGCCCTGCAAAGCTTGATACCCAGCACTGGGCAGCTTGGACTCTTAGAAAGTTTTCTAGGCTGGGCGTGGTGGCTTATACCGGTAATTCCAGCACTTTGGGAGGCCAAGGTGGGTGGATCATGAGGTCGGGAGTTCAAGACCAGCCTGGTCAAGATGGTGAAACACTGTCTCTACTAAAAATACAAAAATTAGCCAGGTGTGGTGGTGGGCTCCTGTAATCCTGGCTGCTTGGGAGGCTGAGGCAGAGAATTGCTTGAACCCCAGAGGCAGAGGTTGCAGTGAGCTGAGATTGCACCACTGCACTCCACCATGGGCGACAGGGCACACCCTGTTGTGACGCTCCACCTCCCAGGTTCACACCATTCTCTAGCCTCAGCCTCCCGTGTAGCTGGGACTACAGGTGCCCGCCACCACGCCCGGCTAATTTTTTGTTTTTGTATTTTTAGTAGAGACGGGGTTTCACCGTGTTAGCCAGGATGGTCTCCATCACCTGACCTTGTGATCTGCCTGCCTCTGCCTCCCGAAGTTCTGGGACAGGCATGAGCCACCGCGCCCGGCCAAAAAAGTTAATTTTCTTATCTTGTACCGAGATCTGTCTCCTTGTAGCAGCAGCCAAATTGTAATCAGCAAATAATCTGACAGCATGGGCTTTGAAGCTGTATCCCACCGAGATACAGTGCGAGCTGGAAAGGTCAGCGCCTACCTGCACAGAGCACTGCTACAGGGCCGACTGACCCCATTCCGTTGTGAGCAGAGCTGAGAAGAGGAAACGCAGGCTCTGGATGGAGCCCTCTCACCTGGCCTTGGGGAATCCAGGAATGTTTTCTTTTCTTTTTTTTGAGATGGAGTCTCGCACTGTCACCCAGAGTGGAGTGCAGTGGTGTGATATCAGCTCACTGCAACCTCCGCCTCCTGGGTTCCAGCAATTCTCCTGCCTCAACTTCCCAAGTAGCTGGGATTACAGGCCCGCGCCACCATGTCTGGCTAATTTTTGTATTATTAGTAGAGACAGAGTTTCACCATGTTGGCCAGGCTGGTCTCGAACTCCTGACCTCCTGTGATCCACCCGCCTTGGCCTCCCAAAGTGCTGGGATTATAGGCGTGAGCCATCACACCCGGCCCAAGGAGTGTTTTCTAGAGGAGGTGGTGTCTTGGCCTTGAAGGACTTACACAGGAGTACTTATGGCCAAGTAGACAAGTTCAGAAATGCAGAAGAAATAGCTTGTTAAAAGGCCTAGAATTCAACTACTCAAGGCCACCCCATATCCTGTCTCCTGGCTAAACACCCCAGTTACTTGAGTTGTCCTTTTTTTTTTTTTGAGACAGAGTTTTGCTCTTATTGCCCAGGCTGGAGTGCAGTGGCGTGATCTTGGCTCACCACAACCTCTGCCTCCCAGGTTCAAGCGATTCTCCTGCCTCAGCCTCTCAAATAGCTGGGATTACAGGCATGTGCCACCACGCCTGGCTAATTTTTATATTTTTAGTAGAGATGGGATTTCTCCATGTCGGTCAGTCTGGTCTCGAACTTCTGACCTCAGGTGATCCTCCACCCACCTCAACCTCCCAATGTGCTGGGATTACAGGCGTGAGCCACCTCGCCCAGGCTCTTTTTTTTCTTTTTTTCTTTTTGAGACAGAGTCTTACTTTGTCACCCAGGCTGGAGTGCAGTGGCATGATTTCAGCTCACTGCAAGCTCTGCCTCCCGAGTTCACACCATTCTCCTGCCTCAGCCTCCCAAGTAGCTGGGACTACAGGCATCTGCCACTGCACCCAGCTAATTTTTTTGTATTTTTAGTAGAGACAGGGTTTCACCGTGGTCTCGATCTCCTGACCTCGTGACCTCCCAAAGTGCTGGGATTACAGGTGTGAGCCACCATGCCTGGCCTTTTTTTTTTTTTTTTTTTATTAAAGACAGAGTCTTGCTTTGTCGCCCAGGCTGGAGTGCAGAGGCATGATCTTGACTCACTGCAACCTCTGCCTCCTGGGTTTACGCCATTCTCCTGCCTCAGCCTCCCGAATAGCTGGGACTATAAGCGCCCGCCACCGCACCCAGCTAATTTTTTATATTTTTAGTAGAGACAAGGTTTCACCGTGGTTTTGATCTCCTTTTTTTTTTGAGGCAGAGTCTCGCTCTGTCGCCCAGGCCGTAAGTAGTGCAGTGGTGCGATCTCGGCTCACTGCAAGCTCCGCCTCCCAGGTTCACACCATTCTCCTGCCTCAGCCTCCCGAGTAGCTGGGACTACAGGCGCCCGCCGCCATGCCCGGCTAATTTTTTATATTTTTAGTAGAGACGGGATTTCACCATGTTAGTCAGGATGATCTCGATCTTCTGACCTCGTGATTCGCCTGCCTCGGCCTCCCAAAGTACTGGGATTACAGGCATGAGCCACCGCACCCGGTGGTCTTCATCTCCTGACTTCGTGATCTGCCCACCTCGGCCTCCCAAAGTGCTCGGATTACAGGTGTGAGCCACCATACTGGGCCTTTTTTTTTTTTTTTTTTTTTTTTTGAGATCGAGTCTTGCTTTGTCACCCAGGCTGGAGTGCAGTGGCATGATCTTGACTCACTGCAACCTCTGCCTCCCAGGTTCAAGCAATTCTCCTGCCTCAGCCTCCCAAGTAGTTAGGATAACAGGCGCCCACCACCACGCCTGGCTAATTGTATTTTTAGTAGAGACGGGGTTTCACTGTGTTGGCCAGGCTGGTCTCGAACTCCTGACCTCAGGTGATCCGCCTGCCTCAACCTCTCAAAGTGCTGGGATTACAGGTGTGAGCCACCGCACCCGGCCTCAAGTTTTTGTTTTTGTTTTTGTTTTTGTTTTGAGACAGAGTCTTGCTCTGTCACCCAGGCTGGAGTACAATGGCACAATATCAGCTCACTACCACCTCTGCCTCCTGGGTTCAAGCGATTCTCCTGCCTCAGCCTCCCAGGTAGTTGGAATTACAGGTGCCCAACACCAGGCCCGGCTGATTTTTGTATTTTTAGTTAGGACGGGGTTTTGCCATGTTGGTCACGCTGGTCTTGAACTCCTGATCCCAGGTGATCTGCCCGCCTTGGCCTCCCAAAGTGTTGGGATTACAGGTGTGAGCCATCACGCCCGGCCGAGCTGTTCTTTCTAAGCTGATCTTTCTACCCTGGACCCCTGCCTTTATTTACAAGTTCTCTCTGTCTGTAACCCCCAGGCCCAGACTCTCCCTAAATGATACTCTTGGGCCTACTTTGTGTCCTCAAAAGCTGCTAGATCCCCACTGCTTTCTCTACGCTTTGAGAGACAAACCTCTAGTGACGTGACACATGAACTTACTCCGTTGACAAAACACATTTCATATCCATTGAGGGAGGTGGGACAGAGCTGGGACTCACCTCCACTGTTCAGATGGGGAAACTGAGGCCCAGGTAGCCGGTGGGTCCGGACAGGAAGTCAGGCTTCCCGCTCCCTGTCCCAACCTCTTGTCCTTGCCACAGTGTTCTCCAGGCCCCAGCTCTGGGCAGCATCTCGTCGTCATGTGCTGTGTCTCTGTGCAGCCTGGCTGAGGTCTGAGGTCTGAGGTCTGAGCCTATGTCCCTGCCGCTCCAGCCTATGGACGGGAGAGCCAGTTGCTCTGCCCTGGAAAGAGGTGGCTGCCACAGAGAAGCGTGCAGTCTGGGACAAGGTGGCTCCTCCCCTGGGAGTGGCCGGGTTGGAGGCCTCCCAGGGTGTCATCAGGGTCCAAGGGCACCCTTCAGGGGCTCATGGTGCTTGGAAGCTGCAGGGCAGTCAGCAGGCTCCTGTCCAGGCACTCTAGGCTGCCACACTGAGTGAGGTTTCTCAGGTAGCTGCCCTGGCCTCAGGTGGGTAGGGTCTGGGTTCAGCCACCTCCTGGAGAGGGTGGCCTTCCTGGGGTCCCAGGACACCTTGGTGGTAGCAGTGGGAAGATGGCATCTGACAACCCCCCCCCCACCCCCACCACAGGGACACTGCAGGTCCATCTCCTGGGCTGTGAACAGTTGCTGGCAACCGTGCCTGGACGCTCCCCGGCGGCTGCACTGGCTGGCAGCCCCTCCGAGGGCTGGCTTCGGACCAGAGCCAAGCAGCAGCGTGGCCGAGGCGAGCTTGCCAGTGAGTAGGGAAGGAGCTTCGGGGAGGGCAGGAGAGCCCTGCTTCAGGCCTGCCCTGAGCCCCAGCTCTGGCCCTGCAGGCGAGGTGCTGGCTGTGCTGAAGGTGGACAACCGCGTTGTGGGGCAGACGGGCTGGGGGCAGGTGGCAGAACAGTCCTGGGACCAGACCTTTATCATCCCACTGGAGCGAGTAAGGCTGGCCTTTGTGTGGTCAGGGGTGACCTTGGGCTGCGGGGTGGAAGGCTGCCCAGGTCGGGGCTCGTTCTGCACCCCACCCTTCAGCCTGGCCTCCCCAATACAGGCCCGTGAGCTGGAGATTGGGGTGCATTGGCGGGACTGGCGGCAGCTATGTGGCGTGGCCTTCCTGAGACTTGAGGACTTCCTGGACAATGCCTGTCACCAGCTGTCCCTCAGCCTGGTACCACAGGGGCTGCTTTTTGCCCAGGTGCTCACCACCTCCGCCCTCTGACTTGGTGGGCCCTGGGGGCGTCAGGGCCGGGAAGGCCTTCAAGACTGATGCACTGCGTGTAGGTGCAGAGATTGAGGACCGGAGAGGAGGTCTCCAAGAATAAGGACTCCTAGCTGCTCTCTCAGGGCTGCATCTGGAGGCCTGGGTCCTTGTCCTGACTGCCCTGCCTCAGGTGTGATCCTGGAAAAGTGCCTGTCCTCCCTGGGCCTCTGTTTCTCCACTAGTCTCAATGAGGACATTGAATCTGTTTCTCTGGGTCCTTCTGGCTCTTGCATCTGTTGACCCTGGGGGCTTGGGCTGTCATCCCAGGGGCAGAGGAGACGCCATGGCAGGTGAGATGGGAGGCGACTGGTCCACAACCCTGCCCCTACCCCTGCAGGTGACCTTCTGCGATCCTGTCATTGAGAGGCGGCCCCGGCTGCAGAGGCAGGAACGCATCTTCTCTAAACGCAGAGGTGTGGAGGGAATGGGGGCTATGTGCGAGGGAGCAGGGCTGGGGCCCCGGGACTAAGGTCCCCTTTTCTCCCAGGCCAGGACTTCCTGAGGGCTTCGCAGATGAACCTCAGCATGGCGGCCTGGGGGCGCCTCGTCATGAACCTGCTGCCCCCCTGCAGCTCCCCGAGCACGATCAGCCCCCACAAAGGGTGTCCTCGGACACCAACAACATCACGAGAGGCCTCTGACCCTGCCACTCCCAGGTGAGGAGCCCCGTCGCCCTAGACGGCACCCTCCTCTGTGGCAGCTGCGGGGCTCCAGATCCGGGCAGTGTCTGTCTGTCTGTCCACATTGCTCAGCCCCCAACCCTCTGTCCATCTCACTTCAGATTGGTGTGTCCATCCTGCCAGCTCTTGCATCTGCCAGTGCTGGGCACTGTGTCTATTTTCTCCCTACAGTAATTTCTTGCCCAAGAAGACCCCCTTGGGCGAAGAGATGACACCCCCACCCAAGCCCCCGCGCCTCTACCTCCCCCAGGAGCCAACATTTGAGGAGATTCCGGTAAGGGGCTGGAGGGACTAGGGGCTCCTGAGGCCGGCTGGGCTTGGCGGGGTCACCCAGCTGTGGGGTGGCAGGCCTAAAGGGAAAGAAGGAAGTCCAGCCCTGCCCTGAGCTCTTCTGTCCTCACAGCGCACCAAACGCCCCCATATGGAGCCTAGGACTCGACGTGGGCCGTCTCCACCAGCCTCCCCCACCAGGTACCCTCATCCTGCGCACCTTCGTGTTTGAGACGTTCGTCTGCTTGCTTGAACATTCGTGTATCCGTTCATACATTACTCCCTGGCTCCCTGGCACATGCGCTGGCTGGCTCTTGGGGTCTGATTTGCTAAACCCACATTATTGAGCTCCAGCTCTATGCCAGCTTCTAGGAGCCCTTCCTGCAGGGGTTTCTCCAGCCCATAGGTTGAGACAGCCCAGGACTGGGCATGGGAGGCTTGGGACGGCTCTGGGTAGGGACCCAGCCCTTGCCGTAGGGGACTCCCTATACCCTCTCTTTCTTTGCAGGAAACCCCCTCGGCTTCAAGACTTCCGCTGCTTAGCCGTGCTGGGCCGGGGACACTTTGGGAAGGTAGTGGGCTGAAGGGGGTGGTATGGAACAGGATTGGGGGCCTCATCACGTGAGCCGGGAGGAGCCAATCTGTGTGGGTGGTAAAGGCTCCCTGGTGCGGCCCACCTGGACCCCAGCCTCTCTCTGGCCCCAGGTCCTCCTGGTCCAGTTCAAGGGGACGGGGAAATACTACGCCATCAAAGCGCTGAAGAAGCAGGAGGTGCTCAGCCGGGACGAGATAGACAGGTGTGTGAGGGCGCCACAGGGCACCCAGGATGGCTGGCCTGGGCTGTGGCATCCAGAGGGCAGCTGAAGTTTCCTGGGGTTTTGGAGAGGTGACCCCGTGGGGCCAGTCAACCTGCATTCTCTTTTGACACCTGCAGTTGTTAACTGTGTTTCCTTGGGCAGGTCCCTTCTTCTCTCTGTCAGTTTGCTCTACTGTAAAATGGGGGCATTGGTGACTGTGCACATTCAGAGCCCCTTGTGAGCCCCTGACATATAGAAACCTTCACTCTATGGCCAGGCATGGGAGTTCACGCCTGTAATCCCAGCACTTTGGGAGGCCGAGGCAGGCGGATCATGAGGTCAGGAGATCGAGACCATCCTGGCTAACACGGTGAAACCCTGTCTCTACTAAAAATACAAAAAATTAGCTGGGCATGGTGGCGGGCACCTGTAGTCCCAGCTACTCAGGAAGCTGAGGCAGGAGAATGGCGTGAACCCAGGAGGCAGAGCTTGCAGTGAGCCGAGATCACGCCACTGCACTCCAGCCTGGGCGACAGTGCGAGACTCCATCTGAAAAAAAAAAAAAAAGTGGGGGACCTGGACACAGTGGCTCATGCCTGTAATCCCGGCACTTCAGGAGGCCAAGGTGGGAGGATTGCTTGAGCCCAGGAGTTGGAGGCCAGCCTGGGCAACATGGCGAAACCCCCTCTCTACAAAAAATACAAAAATTAGCTGGGCATGATGGTGCGCACACAGCTACTTGTGAGGCTGTGGTGGGAGGATCACTTGAACCCCAGTGGCGGAGGTTGCAGTGAGCCGAGATCGTACCACATCACTCCAGCCTGGGCAACAAAGTGAGACCCTGTCTCAAAAAAATAAAAAAAAAGACTAGGCTCACTGGCTCACGCTTGTAATCCCAGCATTCTGGAAGGCCGAAGCAGGTGGATAACTTGAGGCCAAGAGGTAGAGACTAGCCTGGGCAACACGGCAAAACCCTGTGTCTACTAAAAATACAAAAATCAGCTGGGCGTGGTGGCACACTCCTATAATCCCAGTTACTCAGGAGGCTGAGGCACGAAAATCACTTGAACCCAGGAGGCAGAGGTTGCAGTGAGCTGAGATCACACCACTGCACTCCAGACCAGGTGACAGCAAGACTCTGTCTCAAAAACAAACAAACAAAAAAACGAAAAGAAACCATCAGTCTACCAGTCTACACGCCTGGCACTTTGGCTGAGGGCCCAGTGAGCCAGGGGTGTTGTGCAAGGTGCAGGGCACAGCCCAGGGGAAGTTTTCCTTCCCTCTAATACTCTTGCTCTCTCCTGCAGCCTGTACTGCGAGAAGCGGATCCTGGAGGCTGTGGGCCGCACAGGGCACCCCTTCCTGCTCTCCCTCCTTGCCTGCTTCCAGACCTCCAGCCATGCTTGCTTTGTGACTGAGTTTGTGCCTGGTGGCGACCTTATGATGCAGATCCACGAGGATGTCTTCCCAGAGCCCCAGGCCTGGTGGGTTCCATCCCTCCTGCCTGCCTCTTCCAGCAAACTGGTTCCCTACACCCACTCTCTACATCCTGCTTTCCCCAAGTGCCCAACAGCAGAGGAGCAGGAGTCAGAGGCCTTGGTTTACATCCTGGCACCAACTGACAGCATTTATGACCCTGGGCATCAGCTTATGAAGCTGTGCATTAGTTTTCTTTTTTTTTTTTTGGAGATGGAGTTTCGCTCTTGTTGCCCAGGCTGGAGTGCAATGGCACGATCTCGCCTCACCGCAACCTCTGCCTCCCTGGTTCAAGCGATTCTCCTGCCTCAGCCTCTCAAGTAGCTGGGATTACAGGCATTCGCCACCATGCCTGTCTAATTTTGTATTTTTAGTAGAGATGGGGTTTCTCCATGTTGGTCAGGCTGGTCTGTAACTCCTGACCTCAGGTGATCTGCCCATCTCGGCCTCCCAAAGTGCTGAGATTACAGGCGTGAGCCACCACACCTGGCGAGTCTAAGATCTTTATTTGAAAAATAGGCATGATTGGCCAGGCTCCTGTAATCCCAGCACTTTGGGAGGCTGAGGAGGGTGGATCACCTGAGGTCAGGAGTTCATGACCAGCCTGACCAACATGGTAAAATCTTGTCTCTACTAAAAATACAAAAAATAGCTGGGCATGGTGGCACATGCCTGTAATCCCAACTACTCGAGAGGCTGAGGCAGGAGAATCGCTTGAATCCAGGAGGTGGAGGTTGCAGTGAGCTGAGATCCTGCCACTTTACTTCAGTCTGGCGATGGCAAGACTCTGTCTAAAAAAAAAAAAAAAAAAAGGCCGGGCATGGTGGCTCGTGCCTGTAATCCCAGCACTTCGGGAGGTTGAGGCAGATGGATCACGAGGTCAACAGATCGAGACCATTCTGGACAATATGGTGAAACCCCGTCTCTACGAAAACTGAAAAAAAAAAAAGAAAAGAAAATAGCTGGGTGTGGTGGCACGTGCCTGTAGTCCCAGCTACTTGGGAGGCTGAGGCAGGAGAATCGCTTGAACCCAGGAGGTGGAGGTTGCAGTGAGCCGAGATTGTGCCACTGCACTCCACCCTGGGTGACAGACTGAGACTCCATCTAAAAAAAAAAAAAAAAAGGCATGATGAGTATCAACTGCAGGGACCAACACTTGGTCCCTGGCACCATTTAAGGGCCCAGGAAGCTGGAAATTGAGGTGACCTTGGGACTGTTAGAGCAGCCCCACTCTCAGCATGATGCTTGTCCCAGTCTCACTCATCTCTGACTGGCTGGGACATCCGGGATCCCCCAGCCATGGCCATCCTGGTGCCTCCCTGCCCTGCCTCCGTGGTCTTGGGCCTGAGTTCTCCCATAACCACCCCTGCAGCTTCTACGTGGCTTGTGTTGTCCTGGGGCTGCAGTTCTTACATGAGAAGAAGATCATTTACAGGTGACTTTTGGCCCAGGGATGCCTGGGGGTGGGGGGGGGGGGCGGTGGGTGAGGACACAGATGCTGCCTCCCTCCTGCCTGGGCTGCTCCGGGGGCGGTTGCTGTTTCCTGGGTCTAAGCCCCCCTCATTCTCTTTGATCTGCACGCTTGCCCTCAGGGACCTGAAGTTGGATAACCTTCTGCTGGATGCCCAGGGATTCCTGAAGATCGCAGACTTTGGACTCTGCAAGGAAGGTGGGGGCTGCCCATTGGGATCCATAGCTCCAGCCTTGTTTACCCAGCCTGGCCAATAGGATGATGGGCACATGGCATCTCCCAGGAAATCTCACCCACGGATGCCCTGGTTCCACTGCTCCAGACCTCATTCCAGGGGACAGCTGGGCACACTGGCCCTTTCTTCCCAGCCCTAGAGGCTCGTATAGAGCCCCAGCCTGCACCTGGCCCGAGGGAGAGCCTATGGTCAGGGCTGGGAGAGGAGACTGAGTTCTGCCTCTTGTTTTTTTCTTTCTTTATTTTTTATCTTTTTTTTTTTTTTTTTTTTTTTGAGATGGAGTCTTGCTGTGCCACCCAGGCTGGAGTGCAGTGGTGCAATCTCGGCTCACTGCAACCTCCACCTACTGGGTTCAAGCAATTCTCCTGCCTCAGCCTCCCAAGTAGCTGGGACTACAAGCGTGTGCCATCACGCCCGGCTAATTTTTTTATTTTTTTAGTAGAGACGGGGTTTCACTGTGTTAGCCAGGATGGTCTCGATCTGCTGACTTCATGATCCGCCCACTTTGGCCTCCCAAAGTGCTGAGATTACAGGCGTGAGCCACTGCACCGGGCTTCTTTTTGTTTTTTTGAGACGAAGTCTTGCCCTGTTGCCCAGGCTGGAGTGCAATGGCACCATCTCGGCTCACTGCCACCTCTGCCTCCAGGGTTCAAGAGATTCTCCCGCCTCAGCTTTCCAAGTAGCTGCAATTATAGGCACATGCCACCATGCCCCAGCTTATTTTTTGTATCTTTAGTTGAGACAGAGTTTTACCATGTTGGCCAGGCTGATCTCGAACTCCTGACCTCATGATCTGCCCGCCTCAGCCTCCCAAAGTGCTGGGATTACAGGTGTGAGCCACCATACCCGGCCGAGTTCTGCCTTCTGTGACCTTAGCCTGTGAGCTTGGCTCCGCATGCAGTCAAATGGCGTCATAACCATTCCGACCTCCTTGGGTACAGGGCAGGGCTTGGCACAGGCTCAGCTCCCTGGCTGAGGCTTGGCTGTTAAGGTTATTGTGAATAGGCCACACCAATCTGCTTTTGGTGTGCCTGTTGATTTGTAGGGATCGGCTTCGGGGACCGGACTAGCACCTTCTGCGGCACCCGGAGTTCCTGGCTCCCGAGGTGCTGACCCAGGAGGCGTACACACGGGCTGTGGACTGGTGGGGGCTGGGCGTGCTGCTCTATGAGATGCTGGTGGGTGAGGTGAGTGCTGGAGTGTGCTGTCTGGGCCTCTGGGTTGGAGTGGGGTGGCCCGTGCATCCTGCTGAGCCCCCATCTCCATAGTGCCCTTTCCCAGGGGACACGGAGGAAGAGGTGTTTGACTGCATCGTTAACATGGACGCTCCCTACCCCGGCTTTCTGTCGGTGCAAGGGCTTGAGCTCATTCAGAAGGTAAGCACTGCAGGGTCTGGGTCTGGGCTGGATGGCTGCTCAAGGCCCATGTGCCCTCCGTCATGGGACAGCAGACCCCTGCCACCCATCCGTAGAGCGCTCTGGGCCAGCGTGCTTGGGGCCTGTGGATGATGGCAGCGCCTGGGGCTGAATGACCTAAGTGAGCGCCTGTCCTGTTGCTCAGCTCCTCCAGAAGTGCCCGGAGAAGCGCCTTGGGGCGGGTGAGCAGGATGCTGAGGAGATCAAGGTCCAGCCGTTCTTCAGGGTGAGTGGCTGGGGTGGTGGTGGTTCCCTGTGCCTGGCAGGGTAGGTGACATGGAGTGACTCATGGAGCTGCTGTTCCTGCCATCTCAGGCGCCTCTCCTTTTCCCCCAGACCACCAACTGGCAAGCCCTGCTCGCCCGCACCATCCAGCCCCCCTTCGTGCCCACCCTCTGTGGCCCTGCGGACCTGCGCTACTTTGAGGGCGAGTTCACAGGGCTGCCGCCTGCCCTGACCCCACCTGCACCCCACAGCCTCCTCACTGCCCGCCAACAGGCCGCCTTCCGGGACTTCGACTTCGTGTCAGAGCGATTCCTGGAGCCCTGAGGGCATCTCCTGGCACCTCTGTCCCCTTCCCCGACAGATTGCTAGAGCCTCTGCTTGCCCACCTGTGTGCCCTGCCTGGAGGTCCAGGCCTTGCCGGGTACTTATGAGCCCTTGGGACTCGAGGTGGCAGCCATGGGGCCACTGTTGTGGGCTTTGCTCAGTGTCACTGGGCAAAGTGTGTCCCCTCCCCCTCCAGCTCGCCCTCCTCTACCTCCCAGCGAGACCTGGCCCAGAAAGGGTGCCGCAGCAAGGAGTGATGTGGTTTGTCTTTTTAAGACTGGACTTGCTTTATAGACTATTAAATTTGTAAAAGTGTGCACTGGCAGTAGCCTGGGTGGGGCTGGGGTGGAGCCCAGGGTCTGCTTGGGCCTGAGCTGCCCACAGTTCCTTTTTTTTCCCTTTCTTCCTTAGAAGGCAGAACTGCCCACCGAGGCAGGGATCTGTCTGTCTTGAAGTTCAGTTCTGGGGCCTGGGAGGAGTGGGCAGAAGTGAGCGACCCCAGGCCCTCCAAGGACTGACCCTAGCTGGGGACAGGTCCCGTGGTTTTCAGGCACAAGATAGTAGCCCAGCCTCCAGCAACCCTAAACAGCTGGGCTGCTGTCCTCCTCCTCCGCCCAGAGGGTCTCCCAGGACCCCGAGGGCCACCCACAGAAGAAGTGGGCCAGGTTGCGGGTCAGGCCTCGGTCGAAGGGGTTGCCGGGGCGCTGGCGGAGATAGGCGATGCGGTGTGAGGAGATGAATTCCCAGGTGGTGGTGTTGCTGGCCACCAGGTAGAGGTGCGAGGCAAGGAGCAGGCTGGCCACCAACGAGAAGAGGGACAGCAGCAGGAAGGTGGTGAACAGGAGCCCGCTGGATCGCAGCCACAGTCCCCAGGGCTGGAAGAACTGGAGGCCTGACCTGCAGTGCAGGGGACAGGGGCCTGGTGCTGGGGGAGGGCAGGGGAGCCCTTCCCTCCCTGTGCTGGATCCCTGGGAGTCCTGGCTCTGTCCACCCCGTGGGAGCATACATCCCACCCTCCCCCTATGCCTGGGCAGCAGCACCCACCATGCCAGGTACAGGCCCCAGAGAAGCACCACCAGCTGCAGTGCCAGGTAGACCACAAAGAGTGGGTGGTTGCGCTCCCCCACACAGTTCTCCATCCAGGGGCAGTGGTGGTCGTAGCGGCGGACGCAACGGCGGCACTCACGGCAGTGCCGAGCCCTCAGGGGCTGCTGTGGGCATGGAGGAGAGTGGAGGCTCAGTGCCAGCTCTGCTGTGAGCCCACCACTGAGGGGAGGAATCAGGGCCTGATGATGGAAGGCCTTCTTGGAGGAGGGGTGAGGCCCAGGTACTGGGGCAGGAGGAGGTGGAGGAGTCTCAGCTTTGGCCCAACCTCTCCCAAGTGAGTGTCCCTGCATCACTCACCAGCACCAGGCAGTATCTGCAGCGCCGAAGAGGGATGGCTGGAGGAACCATGGCTGTCTGCTCCTCTTTGAGCTCCTGCTGGAATGAGACAGGTGGCATTGGTGGGCAGCTCGCCTAGGGGCCGGCTTAGCTCTGGTTGTGGAGTTTAGGACCCATCCTGTGCAGAATGGAGGTGTGGGGTGTGGCGGAGCACCCTGGACTGAGGGTGGCTGTGTGATGTTTGCAAGTCTCTTCCTTCTCTGGGCCCCAGCAGTTTCCTCACTACTGTAGGATGGGGCTCTAGGGCTGGCAAGAGGATTCACTGAGCTGCCCCTACAAGAGCCTGCAGCACAGAGCCTGGCATGGAGACGTGCTGGCTGTTGAGTCCCTGTTGGTGAGAGTAGGGGCCCCTGGTTACCTGAGGCTGGGGCTGCACATTCACGTAGCCGGGGTCCATGAGTGACACAGCGAGGTAGAGCAGCAGGGAGCCCAGCACCAGGAGCAGGAAGGTGAGGGGCAGGAGCAGCTCCCCCTGCTCCTCCCATTGCCGCAGCTCTGGAGAGGCCGGGAGAGTACAGTGAGGCTGGGCCGGGTAGAACAGGAGTGGGTGGGGCTGGGTTGCAGTTGGAGGTGGGGAAGTGTGTTCCTGGCCGAGCAAAGACCTGGAGATGTTGGTTCCATGAGTGGTTGTGTGTGGCCAGCAGTTCTTCTGAACTTTATCTGGAGGGTCAGAGGGAACCATGGAAGGTTATAAGGCCAGATCTGTTTTGGAAAACCTCATTGCTAGAGAAATGGATCAGGAGAAGCCTAGGGGCAGAGAATCTGGCCAGGAGGAAGAAGAGGGGAGCTGCAAAGGCCTGGCAGGAAGTGAGAGAGGAAGGAATGGACAGAGGGGGCTGCTGGGTGAAGGGAGCCAGACCTGACTGGATGTGGGAGAGAGGGAGGAGGGGTCCTGCGTCTCTGGCTCTGCAATGGTGAGAGACTGGCCAGGTCTGAAATGCCTGAGAGAGATATGGGAGGGACGGTGCAGCTGGCAGGCTCAGATGCTGCAGAGGGGCATAAGAAAGGGTCCAGTGGCTTCAGCCCATGGTGGTGACAGGATTTTGGGGAGGTAGGGTGCAGGGCAAGGAATGAGGGGGCATGAGACCACCAGACAGCAGAGTGTAGACAAATCCCTCGTCCCTTGGTTGTAAGGGGGAGCAGAGAAGAAAGGGCGGCTTTTGAGGGGGGTTGTTTTCTGATAGGGAGACCTGAGCAAGTTTTTAGGCTAAAGGGTGAAGGCGGTGGAGGAGGTCTGAAGTCTTGGGAGGAAAACCAGCAGGGGCCCCAGTCCAGAAACTGAGGCTGGACCACCATGGAAGGAGGGCTGGGGGCTGCTGTGGATGACAGTGAGGGAGGCTGCCCGTGGCAGGTGAGGTGCTGGGTAGGGGGCTACTGAGGGGAATGAGGGAAATGGAGGTGGGTAGGTGGGTGTATCTGTGGGAAGATGGGAGACAGGCCTCACCCCGTGGGGTGTTCTCTTGCCTGAGGGGTTGCCTGGACTTGGGCAGCTAGTGACCATGGGGGTGTGGAGGGTGTGGGTGTGGACAGATGCCAATCCTTGCATCTAGTTGAGCCTCCTAATCGTACGGATGGGAAGATTTGGGGTCAGTTCCTGGGAAGGAACTAGTGGGTCCCAGGATCAAGGGACATGGGGCTCAAGTCGGTCCTTGGATCTGGTGGGCACCGGCTGGGTCCTGGGATGGACAGGGCATTTGGCAATGATCTGGAAGATGCTGGGATTAATCAGGAATCAACGGGGTATCAGGCGGAGAGCGGGTGGCTATTGGAATGATAGATGGGGAGGGGGCTTCAGGAGATGGCGGAGATCGGGCCAATCCCAGGATCTCCAGGGATTAGGCGGGAGACCCAGTGAGAATGGAAAGTCTGGGGAACCACGCGGGATCGGGTGGGTCCGGGGTCGCTCGGGGTCCGGCTCACCGGTATCGTGCAGGAAGAGCACCAGCGTGATCCCCCAGGTCAGCACGGTGTGCCCGGTCCGCACCAGGACCCCAGGGCTGAGGAGCGCCCAGGGGGCCATCGCCTCGGCCAGGGGCCCCACCCGGAAGAAGCGCCCAGAAGGGCGGGCCCTCCGAGGGAGGGGAACGCGGTCGCCCGGGGATTGGTGGATCTGGGCGCTGGGCCGGGCCGGACTGGATCAGGGAGTCTGCCTATTGGATGGCAGCTGCGGCCGAGTGGACCCTCAAGCCAACAGGTGCCTGAAGAGGCTGAGGGCGGGGCCGGCGCGCGCGCAGCTGGTAACTCCCCTAACTCCAGCCCCACCCGCCAGGTAACTTTTGAAAGACCAAGCGCGCGCGCGCACCTCCCCCGCGCTCCCCTGTGCCCGCCCTCGCAGCCTCGCGCATGCGCGTAGCTCCCTGGGCGCTTAAAAGATCCAGCGGTTTGCTGTGAGTCCGAGAGGCAAAATTGTGCCCATTTCGAAGATGTGATGACTAAAGTCTCCAGAGGGCCAGGGCTCGCCCAAGGTTGGTCTGTGGTGACAGCTTTACCTCCCTGCTATTTATTCTCAGATATTGCAAACGGAGAGAAAAGTGGAGGTATGTGGTGCAGATTCTGACTATGGGTGATCCAACTTAGGCGGGAGTCAGAAATCCCAGCACTGCCCCTTCCTACCTGTGTGACCCTGGGGGAGTTACTGAGCCCCTCTGAGCTGTTTTCTGTCTCTATAAGGGGGATGACAATAGCGTCTCCATCCTAAGGTGTTTGGGAGGATTAAATAATGGAAGCGCCTTGTCTAGCACGGGGCTGTCTTGCCTCTCCTGCTGTGAGCCACCACCTACAGGCGGACTTTCCCTGCCAGAGGCTTCAGGCTGTCCTCCTTCCCTGTGTCCCCAGGGCCTTCCCCACTCAGCCCTGCCTTTCCACAGCACCTCCCACTGATACCAGCATCCTCCTCCACCTCCATCTGATTGGCTCCATCCCAGCTCCTCGAGGATACTCCTCTAACATCTGTTGTTCTTCTCAGCTCAACATCCTTTTTTTGATTGGGGAATCGACTTCCCATCCCATGTGATTGGAGGGACTGCCCCTCACCCCATAGGATGGCGAGCGGCAGGCTATGGGCGTTCGACTCTGCAGAACCAATCACAGGCCTTCCGTGAGATTACTGTCTAGATGCTGAGAGGAAGGGGCATTCTTTTGGATCTCAAGCCTAAGGAATGGGATATAAGGCAACTGAGAGCCATCTTTACGCTGTGCGGAGAGGGCCTACCCTGTCTGTGGCTGGAGAAAATGAGACCAACTTATAAAGACACATAGAGATGGATAAGCAGCACTAAAGGAGGGAGCGAGAGATGGTCTGAACAACATTGTCTGAGCCCTCCAGATTCAGCTGTCCCTGAAGCTGATACTAACTGCATCCCCTGGTTGCAAGTCAATTAATTCCCACTTTTTTTTTTTTTTTTTTTTTTTCAGACAGAGCCTCTCTCTGTTGCCTAGGCTGGAGTGCAGTGGCACGATCTGGGCTCACTGCAAACTCAGCCCCCCAGGTTCAAGCGATTCTCCTGCCTCAGCCTCCCAAGTAGCTGGGACTACAGGCGCCCGCCACCACATCTGGCTAATTTTTTGTATTTTTAGTAGAGACTGGGTTTCACCGAGTTAGCCAGGATGGTCTCGATCTCCTGACCTCGTGATCCACCCACCTCGGCCTCCCAAAGTGCTGGGATTACAGGCGTGAGCCACCGCACCCGGCCTGTTTTCTGCTTTCTTGAGATGGGGTCTCGCTATGTTGCCCAGGATGGCCTCAAACTCCTGAGCTGAGGCAATCTTCCCCCTCAGCCTCCAGAGTAGTTGGGACTGCAGGCGTGCACGACCATGTCTGGCTTAAAGGGAGAATGAGGGAGTGGAGGGAAATGGTGAGGTCTTCAGTAGAGTAAGGGAAATGAAAAATTCCGAAGGGTTGGTCATGGTAAATGTGATTAGGCTGCTCTGTGTGCTCGCTGGCAATTATGAAAGTTAGGACTCTGTTCTCCCGCAGCGACTAGGAGACAGAGGCTCCAATCTTCCTGATATTACACTTCAATGGAATGGCCTTCAGGTCCTTGAAAAAACACTCCTGAATTGTGAGATACACACACATCTCAAATGGACACAGGAAGGATCACAATTTTAAGTTCCCATCCCACCACACTTTTTTTTTTTTTTTTGAGATGGAGTTTTGCTCTTGTTGCCCAGGCTGGAGTGCAATGGCGCAATCTTGGCTCATTGCAACATCTGCCTCCCAGGTTCAAGCGATTTTCCTGCCTCAGCCTCCCAAGTAGCTGGGATTACAGGCATGTGCCACCACGCCTGGCTAATTTTGTATTTTTAGTAGAGACTGGGTTTCACCGAGTTAGCCAGGATGGTCTCGATCTCCTGACCTCGTGATCCACCCACCTCGGCCTCCCAAAGTGCTGGGATTACAGGCGTGAGCCACCGCACCCGGCCTGTTTTCTGCTTTCTTGAGATGGGGTCTCGCTATGTTGCCCAGGATGGCCTCAAACTCCTGAGCTGAGGCAATCTTCCCCCTCAGCCTCCAGAGTAGTGGGACTGCAGGCGTGCACGACCATGTCTGGCTTAAAGGGAGAATGAGGGAGTGGAGGGAAATGGTGAGGTCTTCAGTAGAGTAAGGGAAATGAAAAATTCCGAAGGGTTGGTCATGGTAAATGTGATTAGGCTGCTCTGTGTGCTCGCTGGCAATTATGAAAGTTAGGACTCTGTTCTCCCGCAGCGACTAGGAGACAGAGGCTCCAATCTTCCTGATATTACACTTCAATGGAATGGCCTTCAGGTCCTTGAAAAAACACTCCTGAATTGTGAGATACACACACATCTCAAATGGACACAGGAAGGATCACAATTTTAAGTTCCCATCCCACCACACTTTTTTTTTTTTTTTTGAGATGGAGTTTTGCTCTTGTTGCCCAGGCTGGAGTGCAATGGCGCAATCTTGGCTCATTGCAACATCTGCCTCCCAGGTTCAAGCGATTTTCCTGCCTCAGCCTCCCAAGTAGCTGGGATTACAGGCATGTGCCACCACGCCTGGCTAATTTTGTATTTTTAGTAGAGACTGGGTTTCACCGAGTTAGCCAGGATGGTCTCGATCTCCTGACCTCGTGATCCACCCACCTCGGCCTCCCAAAGTGCTGGGATTACAGGCGTGAGCCACCGCACCCGGCCTGTTTTCTGCTTTCTTGAGATGGGGTCTCGCTATGTTGCCCAGGATGGCCTCAAACTCCTGAGCTGAGGCAATCTTCCCCCTCAGCCTCCAGAGTAGTGGGACTGCAGGCGTGCACGACCATGTCTGGCTTAAAGGGAGAATGAGGGAGTGGAGGGAAATGGTGAGGTCTTCAGTAGAGTAAGGGAAATGAAAAATTCCGAAGGGTTGGTCATGGTAAATGTGATTAGGCTGCTCTGTGTGCTCGCTGGCAATTATGAAAGTTAGGACTCTGTTCTCCCGCAGCGACTAGGAGACAGAGGCTCCAATCTTCCTGATATTACACTTCAATGGAATGGCCTTCAGGTCCTTGAAAAAACACTCCTGAATTGTGAGATACACACACATCTCAAATGGACACAGGAAGGATCACAATTTTAAGTTCCCATCCCACCACACTTTTTTTTTTTTTTTGAGATGGAGTTTTGCTCTTGTTGCCCAGGCTGGAGTGCAATGGCGCAATCTTGGCTCATTGCAACATCTGCCTCCCAGGTTCAAGCGATTTTCCTGCCTCAGCCTCCCAAGTAGCTGGGATTACAGGCATGTGCCACCACGCCTGGCTAATTTTGTATTTTTAGTAGAGACAGGGATTCTCCATATTGGTCAGGCTGGTCTCGAACTCCCGACCTCAGGTGATCCACCCACCTTGGCCCCCCAGAGTGCTGGGATTGCAGGTGTGAGCCACTGCCTTTTTTTTTTTTTTTTTGGAGACAGAGTTTCATATTGTCTGCCCGGTGTGATCTCGGCTCACTGCAAACTCCGCCTCCTGGGTTCAAGTGATTCTCTTGCCTTAGCTTCCCAAGTAGCTGGGATTACAGGCATGCGCCACCATGCCCGGCTAATTTTTAAAAAATTCTTAGTAGAGACAGGATTTCACCATGTTGGCCAGGGTACCCTTGAACTCCTTGTGATCCGCAGCCTCGGCCTCCTAAAGTGCTGAGATTACAGGCGTGAGCCACTGCACCCGGCCAGAGGTCACATTTCTTAGGGAGACTCAGTAAAATGACTTTATGGTTTAGACATCAGTCTGCTTTTGGAGAGGTAGGTCATGTTTGAAGGTGCTGAGTGGCAAAATATAGTTTCTTTTTTTTTCTCTCCAACTTTCATTTTAAGCTCAGGGGTACATGTGTAGGATGTGCATCCTTGTTACATAGGTAAACGTGTGCCACGGTGGTTTGCTGCACAGCTCATCCCGTCACCTAGGTGTTTTGTTTTTGAAATGGAGTCTTGCTCTGTCACCTGGGCTAGAGTGCAATGGCACGATCTCAGCTCACTGCAAACTCTGCCTCCTGGGTTCAAGCAATTCTCCTGCCTCAGCCTCCTGAGTAGCTGGGATTACAGGTGCGTGCCACCACACCCAGCTAATTTTTGTGTTTTTAGTAGAGACGGGGTTTCACCATGTTGGCCAGGCTAGTCTCAAACTCCTGACCTCAAGGGATCCACCTGCCCTGGCCTCCCAAAGTCCTGAGATTACAGGCGTGAGCCACTGCACCCAGCCTGGCCACAAGTTTCTAAAAGGAGAGCCCTCGATGTGCCAGGTTTTGTGCTGGGCTACAGCAGAGCCTTGATGTGGCTTGCTGTTCACAGTCCAATGGGGGAGACGAGATAAAGCAACTTCAGCCCCGTGAGATAAGTAGATGCTGTGATGGGATGAGCAGGAACTAGAGTGTTCCTGACACAGGAAATGGCAGGTACCAGGCCACAGAGCTAGAGGAGGAGCACCTGGCACCTCTGAGGACCTTATTTTCCCTCCTTTACTGTAGCAACCTTGAGGAAGTAAGTCATTTCAGGCCAGGTATGGTGGCATATGCCTGTAATCTCAACACTGTGGGAGGCTGAAGTGGGAAGACTGCTTGAGCCTGGGAGTTTGAGACCAGACTGGGCAACACAGTGAGACCCCATTTCTACAAAAAAACACAAAAATTAGAAATGCATGGGGTGCACATTTGTTGTCCCAGCTACTTGAGAGGCTGAGGTGCAAGGATTGCTTGAGCCCAGGAGGTCGAGGCTACAGTGAGCTGTGATGGTGCCATTGCACTCAGCCTGGGCAACAGTGAGACCTTGTCTCAAAAAAATAAAAAATAAAATCACTTCACCTCTCTGAGCCTCAGTGTCCTTGTCTGAAAATGGATTATTGCCAGGGTTCTGAGGAAGTGGAAGGTACATGAAGCACTTAGCCCGGGGCCTGGCACACAGAAGAAGGTTCAGCAGTGTTGGCTGCTGCTGGCAGGCACTGCCCTCATTCCCTCCGAGGCACCGACGACCCACCAGGGTTCTGAGAGAAAATACTCAAGGCTCTTCCTGCCCAGGTCCTGTGGGTGGCCAGTGGCAGGGCGCTCTCGGCCAGGGGAGAGAGAGAGGCCGGATCCAGGCCCTGCAGCAGGTGGAGAAGAGGGGAACTCGGCTTCACAGAGGCTGTGGGAGGAGTCAGTGCTCAGCTTCCAGAAACGCTTAATTGAGTCCTGATGCCCAGGCTTAAAACCTCACATAGAGGATAAAATCCACACACTCACAGTGGTCTATAAATGGTGTGACCGCATCATTTCTTTTTTGTTTTTAGAGACAGAGTCTCGCTCTGTCGCCCAGGCTGGAGTGCAGTGGTGTCATCTGGGCTCACTGCAAGCTCCGCCTCCCAGGTTCATGCCATTCTCCTGCCTCAGCCTCTCGAGTAGCTGGGACTACAAGTGCCCGCCACCACGCCCGGCTAATTTTTTCGTATTTTTCAGTAGAGACGGGGTTTCACCGTGTGAGCCAGGATGGTCTCGATCTCCTGACCTCGTGATCCGCCCGCCTGGGCCTCCCAGAGTGCTGGGATTACAGGCATGAGCCACTGTACCCGGCTGACCATATAATTTCTTATTCCAACCAGGCAGCTCTTGAGGATGACAAGGCACTGTCGATAGAGCTGCGGGGACCACAGGTGTCAGCCAGGACGGCCCTGGGCCATGCTAGAGTCTGGGCACCTCACAATTTGGCCCCAGCGACTTCTTGGTCCCGTCCCATTCCACCCTTGTTCCTCACACTGCCAGAGCCACATGGGGCTGCTTCTCTGTCCACCCTGGCAGGACCCTCTGCTGAGAATGCACTTTTCCTCCACCCCTCGGGCCAGTCCTGGGCAGCCTCCGTCTTTTCTCTGGGTTTGGCTCCACCCTGCCTCTTGTGAGAAGCCTCCTAGACACATGGGGACACCGTGCTGGCTCCTTCCCCTCTCCCTAAAGCACTGTGGCCCAGCAGACTCCAGGCTTCCCTGACCTGCCTGCCCACTCCCATCCACTGGCAGGAGGCACCTCCTCCGCTGCCTTCTCCCCGCTGGTGGCACAGAGTCGTAATCTTCTATTTGCCATCTGTCTCCCCCATCAGGCTGAGCCATCCTGGGCAGGCACCCTGTTGGTCTGGTTGCCAGCTTTGTCCTCAGTGGGCACAGGGATGTGAAGAGAACACATAGGAAACAGGTACTCCAGCTCAGTCCCCTGCCACCTGTCCCCAGCCTGCAGCCCTTTAACCTACCAAACGCACCCCTCCCTACCACAGAACTACCCACACTGCAGTCCCCCTGCCGGGGGTGGCTCAAGTCCTGCTCCAGAGCCTGGAAGCCAGGCTAGCAATCCTCTCCACAAAAAAAGACGCTCTGTTCTCCATTTTGCACAAAAATGTATTTCTGTGACATCCCAAAGTACAGACATTTCCCCAGGCCCCAGGGGGTAAAGCAATGAGGTGTGAACTCTGCCAGGGTCTGGCCGGGGCCGCTGAGCGTGGGATGGAAGGGAGCGCTGCATGCAGCCCATCTGCCAAGCTAGGGGAACACAGGGCTGCCGCCCACTTCCCAGGACAGGGAGGGAGAGGCTCCAGGAGAAAAAGGCCAGGTGTCTCTCCCAAAGCTCCTCACCCATCCCGTCCTGCCTGGAGGCGGAAATGCTAGGAACACCTGAAAACAGGCCCGCAGAGGGAAGAGGGAAGAAAAAGCCATCACCCAAAGGCTGCCTCCAGGGTTAGTGCTGCTCCCCAGGCCCCTGTGATCCACAAGTGTCCGATGAGAAGCAAGGCAGCGTCCGCCGAGGAAGGAGCGCAAGAGAGCCGTCGCCTCTCAGGCTTCCAAGGTAAAGCTGAGGGCAGGGTGGGACTGCCAGGGAGGCCCAAGCAGCCACTGCAGGGCAGTCCGAGTGCTGGTCTGGAGGCGGCTGTGTGGCCGCTGTGGGTCAAAGGCTGGCGTGGGACCTCGGCCTCTGAGAGGCGTGGGGTCCTCTGGGCAGCGGGGCAGGCTGGGATGAGGAGGCAGGCTCAGTTCTGCTGGTGGGAGCGTCTGGGCAGTTGAAGGCTGTGGAGCAAGGAAGCAAGCCCCTGGCCCCAGAAGATGCTGGCTTCCAGGGCAGGGGGCAGGTTCTGGATGTGTTTTGGCAGAAGGGGCAGTGGAATCTGCCCCCGAGTTCTGACCATCCCTGGGCTGGGGCTTTCCACAGCCTGGGACCTGGTGGGAGACTAGGAGGCAGCCTCCATAGCAGCGTGGCCTCAGGCAGGCCTGGCCGGACAGCAGCAGGGCCACTGGGCGCCCTGCTCCTGGAAGGTCTTCAGGGGCAGGGCTGCCTGGACCTTAGCCTAGGAACAGCTCACTTTCTTGCCCCAGATGGCCCACAGCTGGGAGCACCAAGGCTTTTGGGAGACCCAGTGGGGTAAGTTCTAATCCCCAAACCCCATCAGCTGTGCCCGGCAGCCGAGATGGAGTTCTCAGGCATGGGCAGTGGGTCAGGATGCTGGATACGCTGTCCAAGGCCTGCTCCTCTCATGAAAGGAAGCCAGACTGGGGTCTGAGTTTCCTGGACAAGGACTGGCCACTCACAGCATTATAGGCATTTAGTCTGGTTGGGGTAGGAGTGAGTGTGTCAGCGATGAAGGCTGAGTGGGTTTGAGAATGGCCAAGGAAGCTGCAAGGACTCAGGAGTGTTGCTTTTGTTTTTGTACAGAAATCATACACACAAAACCTCACACTTCCTAACAAAAAAAAATATATATATAATATATATCTCTCACTAATGTGAAGGAAAAGCGTCGGTTGTGCAAAAGTCCTCCATGTCTCTTCACTCCGTGGGGGGCTCCCTCGGAAGGGGCCTGCCCGCTGGGCTGCTTGAGCACGCTTCCTCTCCGCCTGTGGTCCAGAGCGGTGGTGGCCATGGGGGTGGAGGCCTCTATCTGGATGTGTCCATGTTTTCCTCTTTAAAGTTACTGCAGTGCTCAATCACCTTGCTGAAGACAATGAGGGAGACAGGATTGGAGGGTGGGCTTGGTTGGGGTGAGCCCAGCCCCTCCGAGGTCATCAGGCAGCTGGGTAAACACGTGTTCACAGTGATGGTGATGCTGACTGAATGATGTGGACGGAGGGTTGGCAGAGTGCCTGGCATGTGCAGGGGACTCAGGGAATGGCCCCTGTGGCCGGGAATGCCATCAGCAGCCATCCTCCACTTGCTTCCTCCCCACCACCCCCAGTCCCAGGGCATCTGTGGATAGGGGTCCCCAAATCAGCTCAGGCCTGACCTCCAGAACCCTTTGGAACTTTCTTTAGTGACCTCTTCCTTCTTCATTTTCCCTGCACACCAGACCCTTCTCTTTCCAGAAGTCCACCAGTGGTCCCCAAACTGACTGCACATCAGATTCCCCCAGAGGCCCGGATCCAGTGGCAGGTCCAGGGTGGGGTGGGGGCAGCTATGTTCGCACAAGGGCCCCCACTACCCGGTGGCAGCCAGGGCCCAGCACTCCAGCTCAGATTTCAAGTCTCACCCGCCCCAGCCTGACCCCTGCCACCCACAACTGTCACCTTGGACCCCGGACAGCTTGCCCATTCCACATCAAGCCTGTGGGTTGGGGGCTTCACTGCAGCCTCTACGTGTTAAAGGGGTGCCCCAATACCTTTTAGGAAGCAAATTCCCAGAGTGGGAGAGGGGCCAGTGGACAGGGGCGGAGGGCCTTCTAAGCATTGTCCAGGGTCATTTACTCCTTGCTGTCAGATAGGCCAGTATCTCAGACTCCCATCACAGGCCTTGGACATGTTCAAAGTGACTGTGGTAGGTAACTGGTCAGTCTTACCCAGTGCTTCTCAAATTTCCCGGGAATCCCTGTTAACCATGAAAATTCCAGGACCACCTCCCACCTCCCAGATGCATTGGAAAAGAAAACCTAGGGGTGGGCCCTGTCCGTTTATTTTTAAATTTTATTTTTTTGAGACAGAGTCTCGCTCTGTTGACCAGGCTGGAGTGCAATGGCACCATCTCGGCTCATTGCAACCTCCGCCTCCTGGGTTCAAGTGATTCTCCTGCCTCAGCCTCCCAAGTGGCTAGGATTACAGGTGCGCACTACTACACCCAGCTAATTTTGTATTTTTAGTAGAGATGGGGTTTTACCATGTTAGCCAGGTCTCGAGCTCCTGACCTCAAGTGATCCACCCACCTCAGCCTCCCAGAGTGCTAGGATTACAGGTGTGAGCCTGTGCCTGGCCAGCAGTGCCTTTGGTCAGATATAATAGAACCAGGTGACATTTCCCTGCCCTGGCCCAGGAAGTGGCTGTCTGAGGAGCCTCTGAGTTCTAGACCCCTCCTCCATGTGACCTTTGGCTCTATACAGAGCCATGAAAAAGTGTGCTGGGGTCAGCTTGACCGTTGTCCCTTCTAGAATGAATCTTGGAGAAAACACGGTCGTTCCTGACGATTTCGACATGTCGCATCCCTAAGAGTCTCTCCTGTCCTGATCGACTTGAGAACTGGAGGGAGTGGCATTTTAGACACTGCAGTGAAAGCCACACAGCCACAGAAGGCCGGGACTCTACCATGTTTGTGACCTTCACATTGAGCAAGCTCACCTGCACTCTGCCTCGTCTCATCTCTAGAACGTATTTTACCATATCATGTCCCTTCTTTAGTGGGAATGTCTTTGGTCAAACATAATGAGAAGTTCTGACCTGACTTGCTAATACCCAGTGATAAAAGGATGGAGTTTGTTGGGAATAAAAGAAAACTAAGCTTACAAACGAGGGCCCTGATGCTCCGTTCAGATCTTGGTCATCTAGTTTCCAGCCATACTGTGGTCAGGATGACATTTGGAGAGGCCCCAGCTGGACATCAATACGCTGTCAACCTCTATACTCAACCCCAAGCTGCCCCTGGGAATTTCAGTCATTCCTAACCTCCAGAGGGCGCCCGCTATGCCCTTACTCCCCCAGATCAAGGTTCCAGGCAGAAACACCCTGCTAGTCTCTTACCGGGCCATTTCCATGGTCTCCTGCCGTGCGGTCGCCATCTTAATTATGTCCCTCAGAAGGGGCAACCCTCCTTCTTTGATCAGCAGAGGGCAGTACTTGTCCGCTGTGGGATAGGAGCAGACAGCAGAGGATCAGGATGTGTCTGATCAGCCCGAGGCCCAGAAACCCACCCTGTCTGTGAGGACTATCCTGGTGTTGGGGGTGTGAAGCCACAGGCCTTGGTGGGGGCAAGACATGTGTGCCCAGCCCCATGGGTGGGAGTTCTGCATCCATGTAGGGGAAGCAAGAGGTGACTCCTTGGTTTGAAGTTGCTGTATTTATTTCCAGAGCTCATTTTCTTAAAAAAAAATTTTTTTTATATATATAAAATCTTAAAATATATATATATGATATATATACTTTTCTTTTTTTTTTTTTTTGAGAGAGAGTCTCACTCTGTCACCCAGGCTGGAGTGCAGTGGTGTGATCTGAGTTCATTGTAACCTCTGCCTCCTGGGTTCAAACGATTCTCCTGTCTCAGCCTCCCTAGTAACTGGGACTAACAGGCACGTGCCACCAAGCCCAGCTAATTTTTATATTTTTAGTAGAGGTGGGGTTTCACTATGTTGGCCAGGGTGCCCTCAAACTCTTGGCCTCAAATGATCCACCCACCTCGGCCTCCCAATGTGCTAGGATTACAGGCGTGAGGCACTGCACCCATACTAATTTTTTTTTTTTTTTTTTAAGTAGAGACAGGGTCACACCATGTTGCCTATGTTGGTCTCAACCTCTTGGGCTCAAGCAATCCTCCACCTCAGCCTCCCAAAGGGCTGGGATTACAGGCGTGAGCCACTATGCCTGGCTTCCAGCGCTCATTCTATGGAAAATGTCACCCAAACCCGTGAGACCAGTGGCTCCTAAAGATGGTGATCCTTTGAGAAGTTTCTATAAAAATATAGATTTCTAAGCCCTGCCGCTCAATATTCTTTTTCAATAAATCCAAGGACCAAGATTTATCTGTATTTTCACCAGGTGATTCTGGTGACCCGCCAGGTTGGAACCAGCTGGTGGTATGGTTGTTGTTTTTCATGCAGAAAGCATGGAGACTTCTATTTTATTTCTGGAGATGGGGGTCTCGCTATGTTGCCCAGGCTGGAGTGCAATGGTTATTCACAGGCATGATCATAGCTCAATGCAGCTGGAAACTCCAGATCTCAGGCAATTCTCCTGTCTCAACCTCCTGAATAGCTGTGTGCACCACTGAGCCCAGCAGGCATGGAGATTTTGGACTGTTCCTGCACATGGAAACGGGAAGCATTAAGAAAGCTGTCTGGGAACTCTGCACAGGTATTTCGCCTGCTAGGCCTGCTTATGGTGAGGAGGCAGGAGTGGGCCGTTAAGCTGGGTGTCTCACAAATGCTGGAAAGTAGAGGGTTCTGCTCTGAGGCACAAAAGCGGCAGCAGCAATTAATGCTCCCCCCTGGGCTACAAACTCCCTGAGGGCACATCTGCTTTCAGCTGGATGAGTGTCTGAACCCAGGACCAGTCAGCACTCACGGTAGACAGACACGAGGTTATACAGGGCCCAGGTTGCCCAGTGCTGGCTGACAGGAGAGATTCCCTGGGGAAGGAGGCGGAGAATTGGTTCAAATGACCTGCAGGAAAAGAAATCAAGGTCACTGTGGATACTGGGGGTGAGGAGTGTGTCTTTTCTTGTCTGAGGTTTCCTCCCACTGGGGAATCCTAGTGACCAACCATGACAGGCTGGCAGGATGCCAGGGAGAAGGGACAGCTGGCTCTGCATCCCACTGGCAGGCTGCACAACGAGGCTCCCTTGGAGAGAGGATAAAGGCACAAGCACATGAGGGAGGCAGAAGGGACCCAGATTAGGAGGAGCAGAAAGCTGGAGACCTCAGCTAGGAGCAGAAACCCAGCCTGGGGGAGAAGGGGAGAGGCACCCTGAGAACAGAAGCACATGTGACTGTTTTTTTTTTTTTTTGAGACGGAGTTTTGCTCTGTCGCCCAGGCTAGAATGCAGTGGAGCGATCTCCACTCATTGCAACCTCTGCCTCCTGGATTCAAGCAATTCTCCTGCCTCAGCCTCCTGAGTAGCTGGGACTACAGTCGTGTGCCACCACACCCAGCTAATTTTTTTTTTTTCTTTTGAGACGGAGTCTTGCTCTGTTGCCCAGGCTGGAATGCAGTGGAGCGATCTCAGCTCACTGCAAGCTCCGCCTCCTGGGTTCACATCATTCTCCTGCCTCAGCCTCCGGAGTAGCTGGGACTACAGGCACCCGCCACCACACTCGGCTAATTTTTTTGTATTTTTAGTAGAGACGGGGTTTCACCGTGTTAGCCAGGATGGTCTCGATCTCCTGACCTCGTGATCCGCCCGCCTCAGCCTCCCAAAGTGCTGGGATTACAGGCGTGTACCACCATGCCTGGGCTAATTTTTGTATTTTTAGTAAAGACAGAGTTTCAGTATGTTGGCCAGATTGGTCTCAAACTCTTGACCTCAACTGATCCTCCTGCCTCAGCTTCTGAAAGTGCTGGGATTATAGGCATGAACCATCGCGCATGCCACCACGTCCAGCTAATTTTGGGTTAGAGCATCATTTTGCTGTTGGCCAGGCTGGTCTTGAACCCCTGATCACCTGCCTCGGCCTCCCAAAGTGCTAGGATTACAAGCCACTGTGAGCCACTGCACCCAGACTAATTTTTTTTTTTTTTTTTAGCCACTGTGCCCGACCTTTTTTTTTTTTTTTTGAGAAAGGGTCTTGCTCTGCTGCCTAGGCTGGAGTGCAGTGGCATGATCAGAGCTCACTGCAGCCTTGACCTTCCAGGCCATGCAAGTGCTCCTCCCACCTCAGCCTCCTGAGGAGCTGGGACCACAGGTGTGAGCCACCATGACTGAATAATCAAAAACAAAATTTTTTTGGCCGGGCGCAGTGGCTTACGCCTGTAATCCTACCACTTTGGGAGGCTGAGGCGGGTGGATTGCCTGAGCTCAGGAGTTTGAGACCAGCCTGGGCGACACAGTGAAACCCCGTCTCTACTAAAGTACAAAAAATTAGTTGGGCATGGCAGCGTGCACCTATAATCCCAGCTACTTGGGAGGCAGGAGAATCGCTTGAACCCGGGAGGTGGAGGTTGCAGTGAGCCAAGATTGCACCATTGCACTCCAGTCTGGGTGACAGTGTGAGACTCTGTCTCAAAAAAATAAATTTTTTTGTAGAGGTGAGGGCTCAGGCTGGTTTCAAACTCCTGAGCTCAAGTGATCCTCCTGCCTCGGCCTCCCAAAGTGCCTGGGATTCTAGGCATGAGCCATTGCATCCGGCCTATGACTGCTCTTCTGACAAGGGCCTTCTGTGGGCCAGCATGGCGTCATGGTCCAAAAGCCTGAAACACCTGTGTGCAAAACTCCTGGGCCAGCGATTCTGCTTCCTTTCTCCCCAAGAACTATAGTACTTCGCGCGTTGGCAAAGCTGTCAATGTCAGCCTGTTCCTCCCAGTATGGGTTTTCAACTGAAATGTTCATCTGTACAGGATGGTACAGAGAGTGACTCCGTCCTAAAATGACGAGGGAGATCCTTGCCTGGTGATTGGCCATTCAGTCACAAAACAGTAGGCATTGATGCCAGCTTGACTTAAAGTAATGAACTCTGTGCATAGAAACACTGCTGGAAGAAGAGACACGAAAATGTCAACAGGGGTTCTCTTTCAGGGAGTGAGATTATGAACAATTCCTGTTTTCTTCTTCTTCTTCTTGTTTTCTTTTTTGAGATGGAGTATCACTCTATTGTTGCCCAGGCTGGAGTGCAGTGGTGAGTTCTTGGCTCACTGCAACCTCTGCCTTCTGGGTTCAAGTGATTCTCATGCCTCAGCCTCCCAAGTAGCTGGGATTACAGGTGCCCGCCAACATGCCTGGCTAATTTTTGTATTTTTAGCAGAGATGGGGTTTCACTGTGTTGGTCAGGCTGGTTTCGAACTCCTGACCTCAGGTGATCCGCCTGCCTTGGCCTCCCAAAGTGCTGGGATTAAAGGCGTGAGCCTCTGTGCCTGGTCCTGTTTTGTTTTCTTGTTTTTTTTTTTTTTTTTTTTGTTGTTGTTGTTTTTTTTTTTTTTGTTTTTTTTTTGAGGCGGAGTCTCGCTCTGTCGCCCGGACTGGAGTGCAGTGGCCGGATCTCAGCTCACTGCAAGCTCCGCCTCCCGGGTCACGCCATTCTCCTGCTCAGCCTCCCGAGTAGCTGGGACTACAGCGCCTGCCACTTTCGCCCGCTAGTTTTTGTATTTTTAGTAGAGATGGGGTTTCACCGTGTTAGCCAGGATGGTCTCGATCTCCTGACCTCGTGATCCGCCCGTCTCGGCCTCCCAAAGTGCTGGGATTACAGGCTTGAGCCACCGCGCCCGGCCCTGTTGTTGTTTTTTTTTTAAAGAAATGGAGTCTCATTCTGTCTCCCAGGCTGGAGTGCAGTAGCGTAATGTTGGCTCACTACAGCCTCGACCATCTGGGCTCAAGTGATTCTCCTGCCTCAGCCTCCCCAGTAGGTGAGACTACGGGTGTGCACCATCATGCCCAGCTGATTTTTTTTTTTTTTTTTTTTGAGACAGAGTCTTGGTCTGTCGCCCAGGCTGGAGTACAGTGGCGACATCTCGGTTCACTGCAACCTCCACCTCTCAGGTTCAAGCGATTCTCCTGCCTCAGCCTCCTGAGTAGCTGGGATTATGGGTATGCACCACCATGCCAGGTTTTTGTATTTTTAGTAGAGATGGAGTTTCACCATGTTGGGCAGGCTGGTCTCAAACTCCTGACCTCATGATCTGCCCACCTCAGCCTCCTAAAGTTCTGTGATTACAGGCGTGAGCCACTGCACCCGGCCTGAATTTTAAAAATTTTTTAGTTCACTGCAAGCTCCGCCTCCCGGGTTCACACCATTCTCCTGCCTCAGCCTTCTGAGTAACTGGGACTACAGGCACCCGTCACCATGCCCGGCTAATTTTTGTATTTTTAGTAGAGACGGGGTTTCACTGTGTTAGCCAGGATGGTCTCAATCTCCTGACCTCATGATCCGCCCGCCTTGGCCTCCCAAAGTGCTGGGATTACAGCCGTGAGCCACGGCGCCCGGCCTAAATTTTTAGTAAAGAGGAAGTCTCACAATGTTGCCCAAGGTGGTCTTGAAATCTTGGGCTCAGCCAAGCGTGGTGGCTCACACCTATAATCCCAGCACTTTGGGAGGCCGAGGCAGGCAGATCATGAGGTCAGGAGATTGAGACCAACCTGGCTAACACGGTGAAACCCGGTCTCTACTAAAAAATACAAAAAAATTGGCTGGGCGTGGTGGTGGGCACCTGTAGTTCCAGATACTTGGGAGGCTGAGGCAGGAGAATGGTGTGAACCCGGGAGGCAGAGCTTGCAGTGAGTTGGACTGCACCACTGCACTCTAGCCTGGGTGACAGAGCAAGACTCCATCTCAAAAAAAAAAAAAAAAGAAAGAAATCTCAGGCTCAAATGATACTCCTCTCTCGACTTCCCAAAGTGCTGGGATTATAGGCAAGAGCTATTGTGCCTGGCCCATCTGTATGGTTTTCTGTTGTGTGTCTATTTTCTCCCCAACTTTTCCCCACAAATCAGTAGGTATCAGTAGTTTGCAAAGAGCAGGCTTTGGGTACATGCAGATGTTGGCATGTATGACAAATGCTCCAGGCTGCATGGGTGAGATCGTGCCCTTATGTATGCTCTGTGCTGTGTGCAGCTACGCATCAGTGAGGGAAAGCAGAACCCCACAGAGGACCAGAAGAAAGGCAGGAGCTCTGAGCAGACTTTTTTTTTTTTTTTTGGAGACGGAGTCTCGCTCTGTCTCCCAGGCTGGAGTGCAGTGGCCAGATCTCAGCTCACTGCAAGCTCCGCCTCCTGGGTTTACGCCATTCTCCTGCCTCAGCCTCCCGAGTAGCTGGGACTACAGGTGCCCACCACCTCGCCCAGCTAGTTTTTTGTATTTTTTAGTAAAGACGGGGTTTCACCATGTTAGCCAGGATGGTCTCGATCTCCTGACCTCGTGATCCACCCGTCTCGGCCTCCCAAAGTGCTGGGATTACAGGCTTGAGCCACCGCGCCCAGCCCTGAGCAGACCTTAATAGCATGAGCGTCCTGCCCAGCACTTACCCCATATTCCACACTGCATCCCTGCTCCCCACCCTGCCCGCACCTGTAATTGATGTTTCTCCGAGAGTTGATGTCCCAGCTCTGGATGGCGGCCCACATGCGTTCCTCTACCTCCTCGCGCTGGGGCTCACAGACGCCCCAGGCCTCGGGTCCATCAAACATGATGTGGGAGAGGACGCCGCAGGCATTGTAGGAAACCTCGATCCCATCGGCCTTGCTCTCCAACAGGTTGCTGCCAGGAGAAAGACAGAAAAATGGAGTCCCACTTCCCGAGTTTCTCTTCAGATACCAGCTGCAGGACACCAACTTAAAACAAGAAGCAAGAGGTGCTACTTATTTCTTTATCACATATTGTCTATATACCTAGACTACTTCTAAAGGGATTTGAGGTCATTTAAGATATAATTACAGGCGGGACGCGGTGGCTCACGCCTGTAATCCCAGCATTTTGGGAGGCTGAGGCAGGCAGATCACGAGGTCAGGAGTTTGAGACCATCCTGGCTAACATGGTGAAACCCCATCTCTACTAAAAAATACAAAAAAATTAGCTGGACATGGTGGCGGGCCCCTGTAGTCCCAGCTACTTGGGAGGCTGAAGCAGGAGAATGGCGTGAACCCAGGAGGCGGAGCTTGCAGTTAGCCTAGATTGCACCACTGCACTTCAGCCTGGGTGACAGAGCAAGACTCTGTCTCAAAAAAAAAAAAGATATATAGTTACAAAAGGGCCACTTATGAAGGACTGAATGAATAAGAAACCATATTATCGAGGGAAAACAACGTTTATAGCAAACCTAGGCTAAGAGCAGTTGTGCAACCGAGCAGACACTAGAGCTCTGAGCATCCTGGCAGCCAAGGCAAAAAGGGAAAGGATTAAAAGTACCAACCTGAAGACGCTGATAAACTGGGAAGTCATTAGTTGAGGCCGCAGCTCCTTCACTTCTGCCACATTCCCCAAGAGTCCTAGCATATTCCTATGCAGTTCCTGCTTCTCTGGGAATTCCTGGGAAAATGAGAGCCAATGGGCCATATCAATTAGTACTTAATGACTTAGTATCTGGTATTGTTAACCAAAAAGCTTCATGGGCATCTGGCCATGCCAACTAGATAAAGAGGGGGCATATAGGCTGCCCTCCTACCCTCCAATGCACCTAGGTCAGTGCAGGGTACACACACTAAGGGATTAAAGGGGTGGGACTCCTTGCCACAAAGGCAAAGGCTGATTAGAGATCTGACCTATGGCACAGACGTGGTTCTGTTCACCAAAGCTCAAAATATTAGTTTAAGGGACCCTCCTAGAAATTAGAGCAGGAAAACAGAGCATGTGTTTAAGGATGAACAGACCTGCTATCTAGCTCGTAGCATAGTGGGCTCTGGTCAGCTGTGGGCAGGCTGAGAATGACTGCTGAGGAGACAGGGAGGGGCTTTCCCTTGGAGTGGGGGCTCTCAGGAGGCCCCACCAGGCCATCTGGGTCTGGAGCTTCTGTCAGCAGCAAATCCTGGGTGGGTGGGCCTGAGTCTGTCCCCACTGCCCTTCTCCAGGAAGCATGGGTGAGGGGTGCTACGGATTTGGTTGCTGGGAAGCCTAGGGACAGAAGAGGGGCCATGTGGGCAGCTGAGGCAGCTGCTGCTGCAGGAGGTGGACACTACCTTCAGGCAGTCCAGGAAGAGCTTCATGCCATTGAAATTGAGGAACATCTCGCAGTTGTCAGGAGTTTCATCTGTGATGTTCCACAGGGCGCTCCAGGAGAACTCCATGACCTGGTCACACTGTGAGGGCAGGACAGGGCTCAGCCAAGGCTCCTGGTACCCAGGGAGGGGGGCCCCTGACAAAACATGGACCTCCCCCAGGGGCAGCCCAGGCCCCTTGCGGGCTGGGGAAAGGGCAGCGCAGCTTCATGAAGACTTGACTTACTATCTTGTCCAGCAGCTTCTTCTGAATCAGCTTCAGCATAGTCTGCAGGCAGGGACAAGAGTCTGCTAGAGTGCTGGGGCTCAAGAACTCCCACCCCCATGAACCCAAGATGGAGGGGAGGCTCAGCAGGGCTAGTTCAGGAGTCTTGACAAGGTCAAGTCTCCACATCTTTGGGGGAGGCTATTTGAAGGCACCCACTCCTCAGCCCCTTGGTATTGGCATCAGGAGGCCCGGGTGCCATTCCTGGCCCTCGGGGGACTCCCCTGTGACTTTGGGCACAGCCCTTCCCGCTGGGGCTTGAGCTTCCCTAACCATGAAATGAGACCAGAAGCTCTTGAGCTCCTTTGTCATTCTTTCCTTCCTTTCACCAGTGATATTTCTCACCTCCCCACTGGCCTCCAGGGCCCATGCCAGGAAGTGCTGGGGACACAATGACAGAAAGACAACATGGCGTCTTTCCCTATGGAGCCTATGAAAGCAGGATGAGTGCAGGGACTGGGAGAGGATGACAGTATGCTGTAGGTGGAAGAAATCTATGAAGCCACCAGCAACGTTCAGCATTAAGAAATTCTTCCTTTGGTCTAGCCTAAATCCCTCATGCTTCAGCATACTCTCCCTCTCCAACTCCCAGTCCCAGGCCCTTCTCTGAGACTCTCGCTCAGGGTAGAGGAGTGGTGGAGAGGGGTGGGGGAGAGTAGTGAGGCTCAGGAGGAAGGGGGCACCCCCCCGCACGTACCACGACAAAGCCCATCTTGCCCACAGCCTCCTTGTGGTCATTGTCCACCTGGCAGACCAGGGCGTTGCACAAGTGCACGGCGATCCGCTGGATGGACTCGTCCTGCCGCGTAGGGTTGAGGATGCTGAGCAGGAGCTCGTTGACCCGGCGGTACTGGAATTCCAGCTCCTCCGGGATGCTGAAGTTGCAGAGCGTCAGGCAGCAGTTCCGCTGCACCTGGGCCAGGACAGGACACAAGTGGGGCACATTCAGGGTCAGACTCAGGAGCAGGGCTCTAGAGGTATAAGATCATCCAGTCCAGCCCAGTTTTCTGGAAGAGGAGGCTATACAAGTGTTCTTTTAAAAATGTTTTATTGGCCGGGCGCGGTAGCTCACGCCTGTAATCCCAGCACTTTGGGAGGCTGAGGCGGGCGGATCACGAGGTCAGGAGATTGAGACCATCCTGGCTAACACAGTGAAACCCCGTCTCTACTAAAAATGCAAAAATTAGCCGGGCGTGGCGGCGGGCGCCTGTAGTTCCAGCTACTCGGGAGGCTGAGGCAGAAGAATGGCGTGAACCCGGAAGGCGGAGCTTGCAGTGAGCCGAGATCGCGCCACTGCACTCTAACCTGGGTGACTGAGCGAGACTGTCTCAAAAAAAAAAAGAAGTTTCTTTTTTTTTTTTTTTTTTGAGACGGAGTCTTGCTCTGTCGCCGGTCTGGAGTGCAGTGGCCGGATCTCAGCCACTGCAAGCTCCGCCTCCCGGGTTCACGCCATTCTCCTGCCTCAGCCTCCCGAGTAGCTGGGACCACAGGCGCCCACCACCTCGCCCGGCTAGTTTTTGTATTTTAGTAGAGACGGGGTTTCACCGTGTTAGCCAGGATGGTCTCGATCTCTTGACCTCGTGATCCACCCGTCTCGGCCTCCAAAGTGCTGGGATTACAGCTTGAGCCACCGCGCCCGGCCAAAAAAAGAAGTTTCATTAAAATATGAAATATTCGGGCCGGGCGCGGTGGCTCAAGCCTGTAATACCAGCACTTTGGGAGGCCGAGACGGGCGGATCACGAGGTCAGGAGATTGAGACCATCCTGGCTAACACAGTGAAACCCCGTCTCTACTAAAAATGCAAAAATTAGCCGGGCGTGGCGGCGGGCGCCTGTAGTTCCAGCTACTCGGGAGGCTGAGGCAGGAGAACGGCGTGAACCGGGAAGGCGGAGCTTGCAGTGAGCTGAAATCCGGCCACTGCACTCCAACCTGGGTGACTGAGCGAGACTGTCTCAAAAAAAAAAAAAGTTTTATTAAAATATGAAATATTCGGGCCGGGCGCGGTGGGTCAAGCCTGTAATCCCAGCACTTTGGAAGGCCGAGACGGGCGGATCACGAGGTCAGGAGATCAAGACCATCTTGGCTAACACGGTGAAACCCCGTCTCTACTAAAAAATACAAAAAACTAGCCGGGCGAGGTGGCGGGCGCGTGTAGTCCCAGCTACCTGGGAGGCTGAGGCAGGAGAATGGCGTAAACCCGGGAGGTGGAGCTTGCAGTGAGCTGAGATCCGGCCACTGCACTCCAGCCTGGGCGACAGAGCGAGACTCCGTCTCAAAAAGAAAAAAAAAAAAAAAAAAAGAAATATTCATACAGAAGAATGCATAAAACACAAATGTGGCCGGGCGCGGTGGCTCACGCCTATAATCCCAGCACTTTGGAAGGCCAAGGCGGGCAGATCACGAGGTCAGGAGATCGAAACCATCCTGGATAACATGGTGCAACCCCGTCTCTACTACAAATACAAAAAATTAGCCGGGTGTGGTGGCAGGTGCCTGTAGTCCCAGCTACTCGGGAGGCAGGAAAATGGCATGAACCTAGGAGGCGGAGCTTGTAGTGAGCCCAGATCACGCCACTGCACTCTAGCCCGGGCGACAGAGCAAGACTCCGTTTCAAAAAAAAAAAAAAAACACAAATGTATAGTTTTATAAATAACATAAAGTGAACTCAATGTAACCATCACCTGGGTCAAGAAACAGAACACTGTTAGCACCCAGAAGTCCCCACTGTCCCTTCTTGATCATAAGCCCCTTAGCCCTTCCACCCCCCCCCCCCAGAAAGAACCACTACAATATCCCTGCTTTTCTTTTTCTTTTTTTTTGAGATGGAGTCTTGCTCTGTTGCCCAGGCTGGAGTGCAGTGGACCTATCTTGGCTCACTGCAACCTCCACCTCCCTGGTTCAAACAATTCTCCTTTCTCAGCCTCCTGAGTAGCTGGGATTACAGGCATGCCACCATGCCTGGCTAATTTTTGTATTTTTAGTGGAGATGGGGTTTCCCCATGCTGGCCAGGTTGGTCTCGTACTCCTAGCCTCAAGTGATCTGCCTGCCTCGGCCTCCCAAAGTGTTGGGATTACAGGTGTGAGCCACTGCACCCAGCCTTCTTTTATTTTTATTTTTTGAGACAGGGTCTTGCGCTGCTCTGCTACTCAGGCTGGAGTGCAGTGGCACATCATGGTGCGGCCTCAACCTCTGGCGCTCAAGCGATCCTCCCTCTTCAGCATCCTGAGTAGCTAGTACTACAGCTGTGTGCCACCATGCCCAGCTACTATTTTGTGTTTTGTAGAGATGGGGTCTCACTATGTTGTCCAGGCTGGCCTCTACCTCCTGGGCTCAAGAGATCTTCTTACCTCAGCCTCCCAGAGTTCTGGGATTCTAGGCACGAGCAACTGCACCTGGTCCCTGCTTTATTTTTTGAGACAGGGTCTCACTCTGTCACCCAGGCTGGAGTGTGGAGGCGCAATCTCAGCTCACTGCAACCTCTCCATCCTGGGCTCAAGTGATCCTCCCACCTCAGCCTCACTAGTAGCTGGGATTACAGGTGTATCCAATGGCCCCTGCTGTTTTTTTTTTTTTTTTTTTTTTTGAGATGGAGTCTCATTCTGTCGCCCAGGCTGGAGTGCAGTGGCATGATCTTGGCTCACTGCAACCTCTGCCTCCAGTGTTCAAGTAATTTTCTGCCTCAGCCACCTGAGTAGCTACGATTACAGGCACCCGCCACCACACCCAGCTAACTTTTTGTATTTTTAGTAGAGATGGTGTTTCACCATTTTGGCCAGGGTGGTCTTGAGTTTCTAACCTTGTGATCCACCCACCCCAACCTCCTGAAGTGCTGGGATTACAGGCATGAGCCACCAGGCCTGGCATTTTGTGCAGTGGTGCAGTCTTGGCTCACTGCAACCTCCGCTTTGCAGGTTCAAGTGAATCTCTTGCCTCAGCCTCCCAAGTAGCTGGGATTATAGACGTGTGCCACCACGCTCAGCTAATTTTTTTGCATGTTTTGTAGAGACAGGTTTCACCATGTTGGTCAGGATGCTCTTGATCTCTTGACTTCGTGATCCACCAGCCTTGGCCTCCCAAAGTGCTGGGATTACAGACGAGAGTCACCATGCCCGGCCTTTTTTTTTTTTTTTTTTTTTGGGGATGGAGTTTCACTCTTGTTGCCAAGGCTGGAATGCAATGGCGCGATCTCAGCTCACTGCAACCTCTGCCTCCCAGGTTCAAGTGATTCTCCTGCCTCAGCCTCCCAAGTAGCTGGGATTACAGGCTCCCACCACCATGCCAAGCTAATTTTTGTATTTTTAGTAGAGATGGGGTTTTGTCATGTTGGCCAGGCTGGTCTTGAACTCCTGACCTCAGGTGATCCACCTGCCTCAGCCTCCCAAAGTGCTGGGATTACAGGCATGAGCCACCACGCCTGGCTGGCCCCTACTTTTCGTAGATATTCTATAGGTTTGCAAGATTAACAGTTGTTATACATAGCTGAAATGCATTGATTTTTCATTACAGTATAGTATTCCATCATGACACCCCAATGTATTCATCCATTCTACAGCTGATGGATGTCTGGGTGACCCTAAGAGTTGGCTACTGTGAACCATGTATTATACTTGCATCCCGGTGACCACAAGCATGGGTTTCTTTAGGGCACACATGCCTGATGTGACTTCTGGGTCACAAGGAGTGCATGTCTTCAACCTTATTAGGTAACACTAGACTGTTTTCCGCAGTGGCTTTAGCAGTTTACACTCCTATCAGCGGGGCAGGAGCTCCTCAGTTGCTCTATATCCTCAGTTTTCTTTGTACTGTCTGCAGGTTTATTTGCTTATTGATTTGTTTGGGGTTTTTTTTTTTGAGACAGTGTCTCATTCTGTTGCTCAGGCTGGAGTGCAGTGGTGCGACCATAGCTCACTGCAGCCTCAAACTCCTGGGCTGAAACAATCCTCTTGCTTCAGCCTCCTGAGTAGCTGGGACTACAGGAGTAGTCACCACACCTGGCCAATTAAAAAAAAAATTTTTTTTTTTTTGAGATGGAGCCTCATTTACTCTATCGCCCAGGCTGGAGTACAGTGGCATGATCCTGGCTCACTGCAGCCACCTTCTAGTGCAAGCGATTCTCCCGTCTCAGCCTCCCCAAGTAGCTGGGATTTCATAGGGAACTGCCCTCATACCTGGCTAATTTTTGTATTTTAGTAGAGACAGGGTTTCACCACGTTGGCCAGGCTGGTCTTGAACTCCTGACCTCAGGTGATCCACCCGCCTCAGCCTCCCAAAGTGCTGGGATTACAGGTGTGAGCCACCTCACCTGGCCCTATTTATTTGTTTTTAAGACAGGGTCTCTCTGTTACCAGACTGGAGTGCAGTGGTGCCATCATAGCTCACTGCAGCCTTGAACTCCCGGGCTCAAGCAATTTTCATACCTCAGCTTCCAAGGTGGCTGGGATTCCTGGGCATGTGCCATCACACCCAGCCTTTTTTTAAATTTAAATTTTATTTATGTATTTATTTATTTTTTGAGACAGAGTCTCACTCTGTCACCGAGGCTGGAGTACACTGGCACGATCTTGGTTCACTGCAACCTCCACCTGGATTCAAGCGATTCTCCCACCTCAGCCTTCCTAGTAGCTGGGATTACAGGCGCCCACCACCATGCCTGGCTAATTTTTATATTTTTGGTAGAGACGGGGTTTTGCCATGTTGGCCAGGATGGTCTAGAACTCCTTGCCTCAAGTGATCCGTCTGCCTCAGCCTCCCAAAGTGCAAGGATTACAGGCATAAGCCATTGCGCCCGGCCTTTTTAAAAAAAATTTTACAAGTGAGGATGTATGCATATTTTTTTCCTCTAAGAACAGTTCTAATTGCAGAAAGGCTAGGTCAAAAGATAGACGCATTTACAATTTTGGCAGGTTCTGCTGGTTGCCCTCCACATAGGTTGCACGACTCATCCCTCACCAGTAGACAGGGTGTGAGGGTACTCTTGCCTACCTATGCGACATTGGGTATCACCAAGCTCTTGAGATGAAATGTGACTTCCTCTTATTTTTATTTCCATTTCTGTGATAGATTTATTAATTCATTTGGGAGTCTCCAACTAGTCTTCTTTTTCTCTTTTCTTTTCTTTTTTTTTTTTTTAAAGACAGGGTCTCCTCTGCTGCCCAAGCTAGAGTGCAGTAGTAGAATCAGAGTTCACTGCAGCCTCCACTTCCCAGGCTCAAGCAATCTTCCCACCTTGGCCTCCGAGTAGCTGGGGCTACAGACGCATACCACTACACCCAGCTAATTAAAAGAAATTTTTTTTTTTTTTGAGACAGAGTTTCACTATCGTCACCCAGGCTGGAGTGCAATGGTACCATCTCGGTTCACTGCAACCTCTGCCTCCTGGGTTCAAGCGATTCTCCTGCCTCAGCCTCCTGAGTAGCTAGGATTACAGGTTCCCACCACCACACTCGGCTAATTTTTGTATTTTAAGTAGAGACCGGGTTTCACCATGTTGGCCAGGCTGGTCTTGAACTCCTGACCTCAGGTGATCAACCTGCCTTGGCCTCCCAAAGTGCTTAGCCACCACGCTGGCCTAAAAAATTCTTTTGTAGATAAGGGGCAGGTGGGCATGTCACTTGAGGCTAGGAGGAGTTCCAGACCAGCCTGGCCAACATGTCGAAACCTTGTCTCTATTAAAAATACAAAAATTAGCCAGGTGTGGTGGCGTGCTCCTGTAGTCCCAGCTACTCAGGACGCTGAGGCAGGAGAATCGCTTGAACCTGGAGGTAGAGGTTGCAGTGAGCTGAGATCGCGCCACTACACTCCAGCCTGGGCAACAGAGAGAGACTCTGTCTCAAAAAAAAAAAAAAAGAAAGAAAGAAAAGAAAAAATATACACACTCACATATTGCCCCTGAAATTCTACAACTCTACTTCTAGATATGTATTATAAGGATAACTAATTAAGTATAATTAACAAAGCATTGCTTGGGAGAACAAAAGATGAAACAGCAACCTAAATTATTCGACCCTGGGGGCTGTTTCACACACTGGGCAGAGCCCTGACCTTGGCCACTGCCTCCAAGCTCCAGCAGAGTCCTCCACACAGTGGCCTCTCCCTGGATGAGGACACTGAACATATGCTGGTGTCAACAGTTACGAAAATGAACCTTAACACCAGCTGTATCTAGGGGAGGAGAGGTAAGATTGTGAGTGGCTTTCACTCTATTTAATACATTCTTTTATCACTTGAATTTTTTCATCTTTTAAGCATTAGGTATCTTTTTTTTTGTTTTGTTTTTGGTTTTGTGTTGATACAGAGTCTTGCTTTGTCACCCAGACTGGAGTGCAGTGGCACGATCTCGGCTCACTGAAATCTCCACCTCCCAGGTTCCAGCAATTATCCTGCCTTAGCCTCCCAAGTAGCTGGGACTATAGGCGCCCACCACCATACCTGGCTAATTTGTATATTTTTAGTAGAGATGGGGTTTCACCATGTTGGCCAGGCTGATCTCGAACTTCTGACCTCAGGTGATCTGCCCGCCTCGGCCTCCCAAAGTGCTGGGATTACAGGCGTGAGCCATCGCACCCAGCTAATTTTTGTATTTTTTAGTAGGGACAGGGTGTCGCCATGTTGGCTGGGCTGGTCTTGAACTCCTGACCTCAGGATCTGCCTGCCTCAGCCTCCCAAAGTGCTGGGATTATAGGCGTAAGCCACTGTGCCCAGCCTGAGACACTCTCTTAATTAAAAAAAATATATTGTGGCTGGGTGCGGTGGTTCACGCCTATAATCCCAGCACTTTGGGAGGCCAAGGTGGGTGGATCACCTGAGCTCAGGAGTTCGAGACCAGCCAGGCCAACATGGTGAAACCCTGTCTCTACTAAAAATACAAAAATTAGCCGGGCGTGGTGGCATGCACCTGTAGTCCCAGCTACTAGGGGGGCTGAGGCAGGAGGATCGCTTGAACCCAGGAGGTGGAGGTTGCAGTGAGCCGAGATCGTGCCACTGCACTCCAGCCTGGGTGACAGAGTGTGACTCCGTCTCCAAAAAAAAAAAAATAAAAGGTTATTGTTTGATCCTTTTGTAGTTCATAAGATTGATGATCAGGTCTTCATGCTCATGTGTGAAATATGCCTCCCTCAAACCACGTTAGGACATTGGCATATTGCCCGTCTGAAATGAAAAAAGCTTTTTTGTTATATAAATATGTTGGCTGGGTGTGGTGGCACACGCTTGTAATCCCAGCACTTTGGGAGGCCGAGGCGGGTGGATCACCTGAGGTCAGGAGTTCAATACCAGCCTGACCAACATGGCAAAACCTACTAAAAATACATAAATTAGCTGGGTGTGGTGACATGTCCCTCTAGTCTCAGCTACTTGGGAGGCTAAAGCAGGAGAATCACTTGAACCTGCCACTGGTCTCCAGCTTGGGCGACACAACAAGACTCCATATGAAAAAAAATTTGTTGGCTGGTCAGGTGCGGTGGCTCACACCTGTAGTCCCAGCACTTTGGGAGGCTGAGGCAGGTGGACCACCTGAGGTCAGGAGTTCGAGACCAGCCTGACCAATATGGTGAAATCCCATCTTTACTAAAAATACAAAATTAGCCAGGCGTGATGGTGCATGCCTGTAATCCCAGCTACTTGGGAGGCTGAGCAGAAGAATCACTTGGACCCGGGAGGTGGAAGTTGCAATGACCCAAGATCGCACCACTGCACTCCAGCCTGGGCAACAAGAGTGAAACTCTGTCTCAAAAAAACAAAATGTTGGCTGATAAGGGAGATGTTCATGTTCATGTGACACAGCTGAAGTAAAAATCCACTGTATACAAACAGTACGCAGTTTGTGTATCCCATTTACAAAATACGTGTGCATAGGCTAAAATCCACAATCGATAGCCCATGTTAATGGTGCCTAAATCTGGGTAGTGGGTTTACAGGTGATTTTTATTTTCTGTATATCTGTATGTAATTATAACTTTTCTATAATAAAAGCTTTTATTATTTTTATTTATGGTAAGAAATCCCCCAGCAGAGTATATGGGCAGAAGGGCTAAGGAAACAGCTCAGGCAGGGAGAAGGGCAGGGTCCCTGGGCCCCCACCCCCACATGGGGCAGGGAGGAAGAGGATGGAAGGCAGCCAGGGGTGATGGACTGTGGGAAGGGCCAGGTCCCGGGGACCCTGAGTGTCAGGTCCCAAGAGTCGGGGAGTGCTGCCGTGGGAAAGGGAGCTGAGAAGGATGCAGCCCAGAGCTGGGGGAGCCCTAGCGGGATGCAGGAAGCAGGAAAGGGGTGGCTGGGTCAGAGCATGCAGGCCGTGGCAGATGGGGGCTCACCGTCACCTCCTGGTAGGATTCCATGCCATTCAGCACCACCTGGATGACCTGCCGGCGCAACTTCACACTCTGCTCTGAGCGGTACTCGGAATTTGTTAGGTAGAAGAGGGCGGCACTGCCTGTCACTTGAATGTTTCTGTCATATTTGTGGCACTTGAGGGCCGTGATGACCAGCTGTATGAAGACAAGGGGGACCTGGGCTGGCAAGTGCAAGGAGAGGCCTGGGCTCTGCAAGGGGCTGGAACAGGCTCTCTGGGGCAGGGTTTAGCCTGGTCTTGCTCTCTTAAGGCAGAAGTGGGGCCTGGGGAGCAGACACTAGGGTTGGAACTGAAGGCCAGTGCTGAAGCCAGTCAAGAACAAGGCCAGTGCTGAAGCCAGTCAAGAACAAGGCCAGTGCTGAAGCCAGTCAAGTGCTGTGAGGCCCAGGCTGGGGTTCTGGTCCTGGGGCCCTGGGGACAGGGTGCAGAGGGACAGGGGCTCTGGGGACATGGCTCAGCCAAGCCTGACACGCTCCAGGTGGGGAGGGACAGGAGGCCAAGGCCCTAGGCTTGGAGCTGACCTTCAGGGCCCGCAGCAGCTGGTTGCAGCGCTCGATGCGGGCAATGTCAAAAAGCAGGTTGATAGCCCGTGAGGTGATCTCAGGCCGGTGCTCTGTGTAGGCCTCGATGGCATTCAGCACCTGCTCTTCATTTTTATCACCACTTACCTGCGGGTGGGACATGCTCAGAACAACCCAGAAGAGGCCAAGGGCTGGGATGCCAGATCCCAACTCAAGTCTCCAGCCCCAGAATCCAGCTCCTTCTCTCTCCTAAGGCTCCCTGGCCCAGCCCCATCCCACTTCCACGCTCACTTTGTAGGCCGGAATGTGCGTGAGGCGGCACAGAGAGTTCTCGAAGAGCCCGAGGAACTGCAGCGGCCTCTTCAGAGCCCGGAAAGGTATGATGCTGCTCTTGGAAGGCTCAATGCTGGGGAAAGAGGGTGCCGGTGTCAGTGGCTTGGGGCCCAGGCCTGAGCTGGGTCTGCCCACTAGGGGTGGTGAGGCATTTCCTTGCTTTCTCTTCTAGGCCCTCCAACCTCATCCCCTGTTCCTTTTGTTTTTAATGGCAGGGGACACAGGCACCACCTCCTGATGGAAGGGTGGCAAGGTCACATAGTAGGGGAACACGTAGGATGGGAGATGCAGCCACCTTTAGAAACTACCTGCCATTTTAGTAAGGACATGGCACTTTTAGGTCTCACCAACAATCACAAAGGGACAAGCTCAACTGAACACCATTAAAGTAGGCTGGGGCCAGGGCTTATGGGTGGCCAGTTACAGCTGGTAGGGTTTGGTCAAACTTCTCAACCAACCATCCCAGGAACTGACCTATGTCCAGCAATACTCCATAGGTGGCAGACACTGCCAGCCTCGCCTCTTCCCCCCATGGCACTGTGCTCTGGTCAGGCTGAGCGCTGGGTAGTTCCCCTGTCGCTCCTCATGCTCTCACCTACTGGCCTTTGCAGGTGCTGTTCCCTCTGCTAGAACGCCTTTCCTCTGGCAAAGGCAGAATGAGCATTCAGGACAGCCAGGATGCGTCCCTCCTCCTCCTTCCTTCCTGATCTTCAGTCCACCCTGGGGCCCTGGATTGCCCCTACCATAGCCCTTGTAATGACGTGACTGCCCCCACCAGCTCACACAGACTCTGAGAGGGCAGGACCTGATTTGTTTCCTTATCTCTAGCACACAGCACAGCACTTGGTGGAGGGGTACTTGGCAAATACCTTTTTTTTTTTTTTTTGAGACAAAGTCCCACTCTGTTGCCCAGGCTAGAGTGCAGTGGCGTGATCTCAGCTCACTGCAGGCTCCGCCTCCTGGGCTCAAGCAATTCTCACACCTTAGCCTCCCAAGCAGCTGGGACTACAGGTGTCTGCCACCATGTTGGCCAGGCTGGTCTCCAACTCCTGGCTTCAAGTGATCCGCCTATCTCAGCTTCCCAAAGTGCTGGGATTACAGGTATGAGCCACTGCACCAGCCTAAATGCTTATTGAATGACAGCCTACTAGTAGCCATGGAGGGTGGGGCCCCACCTGGTCTGTCCCGCTTCCTCTTCCATCTTGGAGATGCTGCAGTTCTCTAGGATCATGTGGCCAGAGATGTCCAGGGACATTAGGTTCCCCAGCTTCTGCACAAAGAGGCTCAGCACCTCCCGAGTCAGCTTGAACTTGTAGTAGCTGGAGAGGCGGTCTCGGGAGATGTCCAGGTGTCTGAAGATTGGGGTAGGGGATGCAGGTCAGGAGCTGGGTACAGGGTGGGGCTGCCTTGCAGACCCCGGCTCCTTTAATTTCTAGCAGGGGATGGCCCATGCCTGCCATGACTTCTCCAGGGCATTCTGGGAAGAAACCCTGAACAGCCCCAATCCAGCTGAAACACTGGGTTTAAGGAATGGGACTGTGTCTTCATCCCCACCCTCTGCCTAGCCAAGGGCTCCTGAACCCTGAGGGCGTGCATGACAACACTCACCTCTACTCTTCCCCACCTGCCCACCCATCCCCACCCTGGTGAGCTCTGGGCCAGGAGCTCACCGCAGCTTGTGCAGCTGCACGATGACCCGGATGTGGTCGTCGGACAGGTCCATGTTGTAGAGCACGAGGGACACCAAGCTGTCTTTCCACTGCGTGAGGAAGGCAGCATCGCTCGTCTGAATGCCTGAGAGGTCCAAGGCTGCCAGGGAGTTGAGCGGCCGCAGCAGGGACTCCACAGGGACCCAATCAATCATGCGGCCCAAGTTGAGGAAGCGGAGGCGGCTGAAGCCCTCAAAGGTGAAATCCTTAACCAGCACCTGGCAGGTGGGGTTGACGAGGTACTCATCTTCACAGCCCCCTGGGTTCTCCTCCTCATAGAAAATGTTTGTACAACCGAAGAGGCTCAAGGACACCAGGGTGTGGCTGAAGCTCCTCAGTGTCTGCAGGCTCTTGGCAGACAGCTTCTCGCAGTTGGTCAGGTACAGCTCCACGAGGTCCTGGGAGTGGGCACAGCTACATCATCATCACCGCCCCTGCCCCTTCCCCCCGCCCCAGGCCTTGTCCTAGGCTACAGGTGGGTTGGAAAGGGTGATGTGCACAGTCAGGGTGTGCACTGGCTGGGCTGGGGATGGCTGGGCTGGAGGAGAGCAGCCTGGCCCCTGCTTGGCGTGGGCCCTCCCGGTGCTGTGGCGGGGCAGGTCTCACCTGCTTGCGGATGGCCTCCAGGTCCTGGTCCTGCACCAGGTCCTCGCGGAGGTGGATCCGCGTGAGGCGGGTGCTGCGCGGGTCTGAGAAGAGGCTGAAGAAGCTCTCGTGTGGCTCGAAGTTACAGGCAGCGTTCACCAGCTCCACATACCTGGGAGAGGAGAAAGCCTGGCTCAGGGGAGGGCCACAGGAACTCTCATCCTCGCTTCAAAGCCAAGCCCTCTTCCCCCTGAAGCTTTCTTGGATCACCCCAAGTAGCAACCTCCTTCTCCTAAGAGTATCTGGTTGGATCCTAACTAAACTATCAGTAAGATTAAGGGTGCCCAGGAACCAGGAATCTAAAGGCAGCTCTCTGGGAGACCTTCTAGGTGATGCAGGGGCCATCTCTCCCAATGCACATGCCTGTCACACAACCTCCACGCACACTGCAGGGGCAGCAGCCCCCCTGGCATGGCCACTCTCATCACCTTCTTTAAACCCCTCCTGTGACCCTTTTAAACAGGCAAAGTAAGCCAAGTAGTTCAGAGTTCCCAGCTGGGTACAGGGCAAGCCCTTAATTAAGCCCTGTTGAGACATCAGCTCATGCAAGAATCCTGGTCTGCTGGGAAATGCTTTGGATTCAAACGCTTTAGAATCTAAATCTTGGCTTGGCTGCTTCCTACCTGGGCAACTTCACACAAGTAAATGAACTTTCCCAGACCTCAGTTTCTTCATCTGTAAAGTGGATATAACTCTGGCCTGCAAAGTATCCAACCTAGAGCCTGATCCACAGTAAATGCTCAGGACGTTATTACAGGTCCACCTCTGTCCTCAGGCCCACACGGGCTTCTAGTTTCCAGTGCAGCTGTCTACCAATTTCCCTTCTGGGAATCTATTTTTTTCTTTTTTTTTTTTTTCCGTAGAGACAAGGTCTTTCGCTATGTCACCTAGGCTGATTTTGAATTCCTGGTCTCAAGTGATCCTCCTGTCTTGGCTTCCCAAAATGCTAGAATTACAGGTGTGAGCCACCATGCCTGGCCACCATCTGGGCCTCTAGATTGAACTCCCAGCATTCAGTGACTGCACAGCATGCTTCTAGGAGCCCCTAGGAGTAGGGAGGCCCTCGGAGGGGCATTCAGATTTTTCCCTTGAGACCCTGTCTCAAATGAGTGACTCTGGATGATTCACTCCCTGGTCATGGATCCGTTATTCTGGCACTGGCACCTAAACCCTTATGTGGCCATGTGAATGTACATACACACGTGGGGCAACACTTAATTCCTTCATTTATAGCAGATTTTGACACAATCACATCTCTAAATGCACACATGCAGTTTTACCCTCAAAAATAACCTGTGCTGCATAAGCTTACATGTGTACACACACCCATGCCTTCACATGCACACTCCTCCACACACACCAAAAAACACACATATACACCTTTACGGTTATGGATACATCACTATTCTCTTGCACCCATGAACATCCATGTGCACATACACACCCTCACACATTCGTCTCCATAGCTACTCCCCACGTAGTGTACACATGGTCCCAATCTCTCTATACACATTCATGGGAGGACCCCTGCCCCTCCTCTGCCCCTGGGTCTGCTCACTCATTGACGAGCCGGTCACAGATCTCGCTGGGCAAGAAGATGTCCGGATGTAGCCGCAGGGTCTCCTTGTCCAGCAGGTAGCCCAGGGTGCCATCCAGGTTGCGCAAGCAGAAGTCAGTACAGAGGGCCATCAGTGACTCAGGAGTGTCAGACGCCATGCTGGGGGCAGGCAGGTGGGCCACTCCAGGACAAGGGTCCCCAGGGGCAAGAGTGATTCCTGAACACTCACAGGATCATTGGCAGAGCCACGGCCTGGGGAGTGGACAAGATGCCAAGTGAGCCACACACAAGGGCTAGAACCATCAGTGGCCCCATGTCCACACTCTGAGTAGGGAAACTAAGACCACACTCCAATTAGCAGCTTAGCAGGGCCAGGCCCAGGTCTCCTGACTCCATCTCTCACCCGCCTCTGCTGTGCCACTATCTATGCACAATTTGACCTGCAAAGAACCTGGAGCCTTGTCCAAGCACTTATTTGCCTGTGGGCAGACATGTGTGTGCTGGGGACTCAATGTTTGGGTGGGGGTAATAGGGATTTTCACTCTTCTGCTTCCCACAATCTTTTTTTTTTTTTTTCAGAGTCTTGCTCTGTCGCCCAGACTGGAGTGCAGTGGCCGCATCTCGGCTCACTGCAAGCTCCACCTCCCGGGTTTATGCCATTCTCCTGCCTCAGCCTCCCAAGTAGCTGGGACTGCAGGCGCCCACCACCTCGCCCAGCTAGTTTTTTTGTATTTTTGTAGTACAGACAAGGTTTCACCGTGTTAGCCAGGATGGTCTCGATCTCCTGACCTCGTGATCCACCCGTCTCGGCCTCCCAAAGTGCTGGTATTACAGGCTTGAGCCACTGTGCCCGGCTGCTTCCCACAATCTTAACAGCTACACTGGGGTGTTCCATGCTGTGCAGTACTTCCTAACCTGTATACAGCTCTAGTTGATTAAGCACTTAGTCTGTGCCAAGGCTTAATAGACATATAGACATGATATCACTGAATCTCATGGTGTCTGATTAAAAATGAAGGCTCCTCACAAGAGCAATAAGAACATATGTCCACACAGAAACTCGGACGTGACGATTCATAGCAACATTATTTGTAAGAGTCAAAAAGTAGAAACCACCCAAATGTCCTTCAACTGATGAATGGATCGACAAAATGTTACATATTCATACAGTGCAATATTATTCAGTCATAAAAAGTAGTGATCCATGCTATCATGTTGAACCTTGAAAACATTATGCTGAGTGAAAGAAATCAGTTAAAAAAAAAAAAAAAGTCACATACTGTGTGATTCCTTTGATAGAAATGTCCAGTGAGAATAGGCAAATCTGTAGAGACAGAAGTAGATTTGTGGTTGGGAAAAAGGAGAGTAACTGCCAGTGGGTATGGAGTTTCTTTCTGGGGTGATGAAAATGGTCTAAAATTGACGGTGGTCATGGGTGCACTCTGTGAATATACTAAAAATCATGGAACTATATACTTTATATGGGTGAATTGTGTGACGTGAATTATATCTCAGTAAAACTGTTATTTAAAAAAGTGAAGCCTCCTACTAGCTTCATGACTTTAGCATAGCTAAAGATTTCTTAACTAGGACTCAAGAGGTGCTAACCAGGAGGTAGAAAATTATAAACTTATCTACACTGAAGCAAAGAAACTTCTGCTCATGCATATACAAAAATTAATTTGAGATAGATGATAGATATAAATGTGAAAGGTAAAACAATAAGGTTTCTAGAAGAAAACACAAGAATATATCTTTATGACTTTAGAATAGGCAATGATCTCACATGAAGAGAAAGAAATTGATAAATTGGACTACCTCAAAATTAAAAACTCTGTTCATCAAAAGATACCATGAAGAGCCTGGGCGCAGTGGCTCACGCCTGTAATCCCAGCGCTTTGGGAGCCCGAGGTGGGCAAATCGTTTGAGCCCAGGAGTTCATGACTAGCCTGGGCAACAGGGCGAAACCCTGTCTCTACAAAAAATACAAAAAGAATTAGCTGGGCACGGTGGCATATGCCTGTAGTCCCAGCTACTTGGGAGGCTGAGGTGGGAGGATCACCTGAGCCCAAGAGGTTGAGGCTGCAGTGAGCTGTGATTGCACCACTGTGCTCTAGCCTGGGAGACAAAGACAGACCCTGTCTCAAAAAAAAAAAAAAGAAAAAAAAGAGTGAAAGATTTGAACAGGTATTTCATAAAGGAAGATAGTGAAACAGACAATAAACATGTGAAACGCACTCAACTTTACTATTAGGGAAATGCACAGTAAAACCACAATGAGATGCCATTTCCCACACGCCCACTGGCTCAACTGAACACAACAGCAACAACAACATGGGCAATACCTGGCCTTGGGGAAGACAGGGAACAGTGGGAAATCTCCCACAGGACTGGCGGCAGGGCAAACTGGTGTGAACTGGGAATATAATGGGAACAGTATTTAATACTATTCACTATTTACTAAAGCTGAACACACATCCGTTCAACATTTAGCAATTCCACTCCTAGGTATACACCCAACAGAAATGCATAAGTAAATGTGCACCAAAAGATCTACACTAGAATGTTCTCAGCAGCACTATTTGTAATGGCCAAAACCAGAAAATAACCTAAATGCCCACTAGCATTGGAATGGAAAATTAGGGTATATTCATCTACTAAATACTGCATGGCAATGAGAAGGCACAAACTCCTGTTAACAGCTTGGATAACGCTTACAATTCTTCCCCCCCCTCAATTTTTAGTTTTTTTTTTTTTTGAGATAGAGTCTTGCTCTGTTGCTCAGGCTGGAGTGTAGTGGCATGATCTCGACTCACTGCAACCTCCACCTCCTGGGTTCAAGCGACTCTCCTGCCTCAGCCTACCGAATATCTGGGATTACAGGTATGCGCCAGCACGCTCAGCTAATTTTTGTATATTTTTCTTTTAGTAGAGACAGGGTTACCCATGTTGGTCAGGCTGGTCTTGAACTCCTGACCTCAGGTGATCTGCTTGCTTTGGCCTTCCAAAGTGCTGGGATTACAGGTGTGAGCCACTGTGCCCGGCCTTAATTTTTAATTTTTGAGACAGAATCTCACTGTTACCTAGGCTAGAGTGCAGTGGTGTGATCTCGGCTCACTGCACCCTCTACTTCACAGGCTCAAGCAATCCTCCCACCTTAGCCTCCTGAGTACCTGAGACAGAGAGTCCAGGCGTGCACCACCACATCCGGCTAATTTTTTTTTTTTTTTGAGACAGAGTCTCACTCTGTCGCCCGGGCTGGAGTGCAGTGGCCGGATCTCAGCTCACTGCAAGCTCCACCTCCCAGGTTTTACGCCATTCTCCTGCCTCAGCCTCCGGAGTAGCTGGGACTACAGGCGCCCGCCACCTCCCCCGGCTAGTTTTTTGTATTTTTTAGTAGAGACGGGGTTTCACCATGTTAGCCAGGATGGTCTCGATCTCCTGACCTCGTGATCCGCCCGTCTCGGCCTCCCAAAGTGCTGGGATTACAGGCTTGAGCCACCACGCCCGGCCTTTTTTCTTTTTTTTTTTAGAGACAAGGTCTTGCTATGTTGTCCAGGCGGGTCTCAAACTCTTGTGCTCAAGCAATCTGCTTACCCCAGGCTCCCAAAGTGCTGGGATTACAGGCATGAGCCATTGTGCCCGGCAAACGCTTACTGCGTTTAATGAGAGGAGTCAGAACACAAAAGGGTCTGTACTGTGTCACTCCACTAAGTTCAAAAGCAGGGGAATCTCATCTGTGGTGGGAGAAGTGAGGACTGTGGTCACCTGGGGAGGTGACTGCAAGGGAGTTTCTGGGTGCTGAGGAGCTTCTAGTGTCCTTGATCAGAGTACTGGGTATCCAGGCTTGTTCACTGTGTGAATCTTCAACAACCTGTGTATCATGATTTGTGTACTTTTTCAAGTGAATATTGGGTTTTTTGTTTGTTTGTTTGTTTGTTTTGTGAGACAGAGTCTCACCCTCTCACCCAGGCTGGGGTGCAGTGGCATGATTTTAGCTCACTGCAACCTCCACCTCTAGGGTTCGAGCTGTTGTCCTGCCTCAGCCTCTGGAGCAGCAGGGATTACAGGTGCCTGCCACCGCACCCAGCTAATTTTTTTTTTTAAATATTTTTGGTAGAGATGGGGTTTCATCATGTTGGTCAGACTGGTCTCGAACACCTTACCTCAGGTGATCTGCCCACCTCTGCCTCCCAAAGTGCTGGGATTACAGACGTGAGCCACCACGCCCGGCCCGAATGTTGTAATTGAATAGAAAGTTAAGAAAATGCCAGCTGGGCGAGGTGGCTCACACCTGTAATCCCAGCACTTTGGGAGTATGAGGCGGGCGGATCATGAGGTCAGGAGATCAAGACCATCCTGGCTAATATGGTAAAACCCCGTCTCTACTAAAAATACAAAAAATTAGCCGGGCCTGGTGGCAGCAGCCTGCAGTCCCAGCTACTCGGGAGGCTGAGGGAGGCGAATGGCATGAAACCAGGAGGTGGAGCTTGCAGTGAGCCAAGATGGCACCACTGCGCTCCAATGTGGGCAACACAGCAAGACTCCGTCTCAAAAAAAAAAAAAAAAGTTAATCAGACTCCATACTGATATTTTGTGTATCTTTCCTTATGTATGTATTTCTTTGTTTGTTTGGTTTTTTGTTTTTGTTTATTAATTTTTATTTATTTATTTATTTATTTATTTTTTTGAGACGGAGTCTCGCTCTGTCACCCAGGCTGGAGTGCAGTGGCCAGATCTCAGCTCACTGCAAGCTCCACCTCCCGGGTTTACGCCATTCTCCTGCCTCAGCCTCCTGAGTAGCTGGGACTACAGGCGCCCGCCACCTCGCCCGGCTAGCTTTTTGTATTTTTTAGTAGAGACGGGGTTTCACCGTGTTAGCCAGGATGATCTCGAACTCCTGACCTCGTGATCCACCCGTCTCGGCCTCCCAAAGTGCTGGGATTACAGGCTTGAGCCACCGCGCCCGGCCTGTTTATTAATTTTTTTTCCGAGAAAGTCTCATACTGTTGCCCAGGTTGCAGGGTGGTGGTGTGATCACGGTTCACTGCAGCCTTGACCTCCTGGGCTCAAGTGATCCTCCCACCTCAGCCTGTTCAGTAGCTGGGACTACAGGCATGTGCCACCACGCCCAGTAAATTTTTTAACTTTTAGTAAAGACAGGGTCTTTCTGTGTTGCCCAGGTTGGTCTCAAACTCCTGGGCTCAAGCGATCCTCTTACCTTGGCCTCCGAAAGTGCTGGGATTGCAGGCGTGAGCCACCTGTACCTGGCCTCTCATGTATGTTATACTTCATAGAAGTTTTTTTTTTTTTTTTTGAGATGGAGTCTCGCTCTGTCGCCCAAACTGGAGTGCAGTGGCGCGATCTCAGCTCACTGCAACCTCCGCCTCCCAGGTTCAAGCGATTCTCCTGCCTCAGACTCCCAAGTAGCTGGGACTACAGACGTGTGCCACCACGCTCAGCTAATTTTTTGTATTTTTAGTAAAGATGGGGTTTCACCATGTTAGCCAGGATGGTCTCGATCTCCTGACCTCGTGATCTGCCTGCCTCGGCCTCCCAAAGTGCTGGGATTACAGGCGTGAACCACCGCACCCAGGCCCAAAAGTTTTTTTTTAAAGTGCAGGCTCTGTGGTCAGACAGATCTATGTTTTGACCCAGTTGTACAATTCACTGTAAAATTACTTAACCTCTCCATCGAGGCCAACATGGTGAAACCCTGTCTCTACTAAAAATACAAAAAAATTAGCTGGTGTGGTAGTGCACACCTGTAATCCCAGCTACTCAAGAGGCTGAGGGAGGAGAATCACTTGAACCCGGGAGGGGAGGTTGCAGTGAGCCAAGATTGCGCCACTTCACTCCAGCCTGGCAACACAGTAAGACTCCGTAAAAAAAAAAAAAAGGTACTTAACCTCTCCAGACCTCAGTTTCTTCATCTGGAAAATAAGGATAAGGATAATAATCTCTACTTCGCAGGGCTGTGGTAGTAAATGAGATAATGTTGGGAAAATGCTTAGTCCCAGGCCAACAGACTAAGTACACAACATGGTGGTTATGATCCCACCTTTTTTTTTCCAGACAGAGTCTTGCTCTGTGTCACCCAGGTGGGAACGTAGTGGCACCATCTCGGCTCACTGCAACCTCCACTTTCCAGGTTCAAGTTATTCTCCTGCCTCAGCCTCCTGAGGAGCTGGGACTACAGGTGCCTGCCCCCACACCTGGCTAATTTTTGTGTTTTTAGTAGAGACAGGGTTTTGCTATGTTGGCCAGGCTGGTCTCGAACTCCTGAGCTCAGGTGATCCACCCACCTTGGCCTCCCAAAGTGCTGGGATTACAGGAGTAAGCCACCGTGCCTGGCCCTATGACCCCACCTTTTTTTTTTTTTTTTTTTTGAGACGGAATCTCGCTCTGTCACCCAGGCTGGAGTGCAGTGGCACCATCTTGGTTCACTGCAAGCTCCGCCTCCCTGGTTCACACCATTCTCCTGCCTCAAACTCCCAAGTAGCTGGGACTACAGGCGCCTGCCACCACACTTGGATAATTTTTTGCATTTTTAGTAGAGCCGGGGTTTCACCATGTTAGCCAGGATGGTCTCAAACTCCTGACCTCGTGATCTGCCTGCCTCGGCCTCCCAAAGTGCTGGGGTTACAGGCGTGAGCCACCATGCCCAGCTGACCCCATCTTATAGAGGAGGAAACTCCAGGTCAGACAGAGGGAGCTGTGTAAACTGGGACTGGAACCTAGTCTTGTGGAATCCCTCACATCTCTTAGAGCAAGCTTGTCCAGCTTGTGGTCCATGGGCTGCATGTGGACCAGGACAGCTTTGAATGAAGCCCAACACAAATTTGTAAACTTTCTTAAAACATTATGAGATTTATGGACTTTTTTTTTTTTTTTAGCTCATCTGCTATTGTTAGTGTTGGTGTATTTTATGTGTGGCCCAAGACAATTCTTTTTCCGGTGTGGCCCAGGGAAGCTGAAAGATTGGACACCCCTGTCTTAGAGGGTTCTGGAGTTCTGGGGCCCGGCATTGTCCCAGCTTCTGGGAGCCTCCCTCTGTGTCTATTTGCGAGCCTTCCAGACTGCTCAGGAAATCCAGTGGGAAGCCACAGGGCGCTTTGGGCTTTGGAGTCAGCCAGTTCTGAGTTCAACTGTGGCACCACTGTCTACTAGGGACTATGCGTGGATGAGCTGTGAAGTCAGGCAGGCCTAGCTCACATTTCAGGCTTGCTGCTCACAAGCAAACAAACTTGGGCAAGTGTCTCCACCTCTCTGTGCCTCAGTCATTTTTCCTCTAAAACAGAAGCAGCACAATACTTCATCCCCAGCAGGGTGTGAAGATTCCATGGAATAATATCCAAAGGACTTAGAACGCTGTCTGGCACGTGGTCATTGCTCAATAAAGACTATTATTATTATTGTTGTTGTTACAATCACCTTCTCCTATCTCATCTGCCCTGGCTCCTACAGAGTGGGGTCTGTTCTAGCCCAGCTCCAGGGCCTGGGTATCCCACAACAAGGCTTATTGTGTCAGCTATCCCACTGGCAGCATGGCACCCTCGAGGGAAGGCACAAAAACCAGGATGCCTGGGCCCCGGGCATGGCCTTACTTTGCCTTCATTTACTTCCAGATCTTCAAGAGCCCAGTAGCCTCTCTTGCCTGGGAAACTGGAACCAGAGGGAGCACTGCTGGCAGTGTCCCCACTCTTGGAAAGCAACTGTTTTCAAGTCCACTGGAATTAGAGTCAGCTTTCTGGCCTACTTGGTCCCCACTAACCCTCTACTCCAGCCAGCCTGGCCTCACTGTCCTGGCAAAAGGCCCTCGGCACAGGTCACCTTCAGACCTTTGCCCAGTCTGTTCTCTTTCAACGAGGACCATCCAAATTCAACTAATTACTGCACTTTCTACTTTAAATACTGCCTTCTCCCCTCCCCTACCCAAATACAATCCATGTCCTTCCTCCAGGAAGTATCTCCTGGCCACTCCAGCCCACATGATCTTTGAACTCTCCTTTCACATAGCTGATACCTATGGTCCCAGTGTCAAAGTTACTTCCTCTGGGAAGCCATCTTTGACCCACCAGGGTGTGCCTGCTGAGTGCCCCCACAGGCCCGACCTACCACAGCAACAAACACTTGGTACTGATGTGGCTTTGATCATTCAGTGTCCTTGATAGATGGCCAGGTCCACGAGGGCAAAACCAGGCTGTCTTGTTTGGTATCACATCCCTGGACCTGCTCACTCAGTCCCTGCTCAGCACTGGGGGTCCTATGGTGAGCAAGCCGGACGAGGTCCTTGACCACATGGAGCATACTGGCTCCAGAGATAGACAGATCCACCTACGGGGCCCACAAGCGGCTGTCCTGTAACTGGGACCAGTGTCTTGCAGGAGGAGGGGCCTGGGGCTCTGGGTACCCAATCAGGGGACTTGCCCCAGACTGGGGAGTCAGAGCAGGTGTCCTTAGAAGTGACATTTCAGGCCGGGTGCGGTGGCTCACACCTGTAATCCCAAAACTTTGGGAGACTGAGGTAGGAGGATCACCTGAGGTCAGGAGTTCAAGACCAGCCTGGCCAACATGGTGAAACTCCGTCTCTACTAAAAATACAAAAATTAGCCAGATGTGGTGGCGCATGCCTGTAAACCCAGCTACTCAGGAGGCTGAGGCAGGAGAATTGCTTGAACCCAGGAGGTGGAGGTTGCAGTGAGCTGAGATCACGCCATTGCACTCCAGCCTAGGCAATAAGGGCAAAACTCCATCAAAAAAAAAAGAAGTGACATTTCAACTGGGACCCAAAAGATGAGTCCTAGTTAACTCTGGTGGAGGGGAAAAGGGAAGGCGCTTCGGGAGGAAGCAAAGAAGTACCTAAGCTGCAAGGAGAGGGGGTGCATGGGACATTGGCACTATGGGCCCAGGTCCATGACTATTTGCTAAATGAACAAAGGAAGCACTGAACACTGAATGTGGGGCCTGCCACAAGGTGAGGTTTCAACAAAGGCCTGTGGAAGGAATGACGAAGGACTCGCCAGCTGGGGTCTGCACGAGGCCTGGGAGGTGCAGCACGTTCTCGCATTCTCCCTGCATGCTGCGCCCAGGACACTGCTGGGTGCCCAGTGGCTGCAAATGATGTCTCTCGACTCGGAGGCTCTGAATGAGGGAGAGCCACTGGGGTTTTGCCTTTTCTGCAGGTCTGAGCCCAGTTACCTAGGCAGCTGCTCTGCTCTTACCATGCTCCCCAAGTGGAAGAAAAAAGCCCCCAAAATACAAGCCAGGTAGATGGCGCCATCTGCTAGCTTCCCCTTAGCAGTGTTGACCTTGCCACTCAGGGCTGGAATGAGCTGGAAGAGGAAGGAGCCATCCTCCATCCTGACATGGAGACTGAAGGGCCCTGGGGCTACCATGCCCTGAGCCCCATCCAGCTGCAGGCCCGGCACCTGCCAGAGGCAGCCATCTCTACCTACTCCACTCTACCTACTCCTCTCTACCTACTCCACTCCTTAGGGATTGTCATTCTCAGGGCAGACACAGGACATCTGGAATTGCAGCCACTGAGGACAGAGGGAGCTCTGGTTATGACCGACCACCACACTGGGAGAACCCTATGTCTTTCTCCATCCCTTTTCTTGCATGTTCTTTAATACTAGATCTATTGTGAACTTACGATATCCTGGGGAATGGGGGAAGTGGGAGAGAAGAGAGAGAAAAACAGTAGCAGCAGCAGCAGCAGCCACCGCAGTACCACGTCCATGTTGGCTGCTTCCAGATGTGGTCCTAAGCTCCTTACGGGCTTTACTCCCTGGAGTCTCTTATTTAACTGACAATACATTTCCTAGTACCCTGTACTTGCAACTAATTAATCATTTACATAACAATTTGTCTACTGACCCCCTCCCACTGCCTGTGAGCTCTGGGAGGACAAAAGCTGTATGCTTGCTTGCATGCCTGCATCCATGCACATGTACACACACACACACACACACACACACACGTGCGTAAGTGCGCACGCACATGTATCCTTGGTGCCTGACTTTGGTGCCCAACTTATGCCTGGCGTTTAACAGAACAAAGGTTTGCTGTGATTGGAATTACCTTACTCTAGTACTACAAGATAGTTACTCCATTTTCTGATGAAGATACTGACGCATACACAACTAAGCAGACGCTTGCCTGAGATCACAAAACTGATGAGAGTGGGATGCAAACCTAAAGTAGACCCCTGCTTCTCACCAAACATTTGGTCTTCAGTCCATCCATCCAAACAATGGGTGAGAAAGAGAAACTGAAGTCTGGTGGGGGGAGCATGGGATCCCACCAGTGTCCTGATACCCAGGGGACGGAGAGGTTGGGGGAGCCAGAAGCTCTGAGCCTTGGAGCAGTGCTCACCCTGTGAAATACTAACCTAGGAGCTGGAGGGAAAACCCAAACAAATGCCCTATTTACAGAGGCTAGAGGCTTTCCAGGAGGCAGTAGATCAAGGGCCAGAGCCTGGGGGTGTGAGGGGAGGCAGAGCAAGTGTGGGGATCTCCAGGTGGTCGGGAAACAGGTGAAAACCAGATGCCACCTGGCTCTGAAAAGTCTGCAGAGATTAAATCCATGAGGTGGGTTATGTCAGAAAGATGCAGACACGCAATGAGTGGGGAATGTGCCTCATGGCTAGGTGGCTGCTGGTGATGCTGGAGACAGAGAGGCCTTGAGGAGGCTGCATTCAGCTAGTAATCAGACTGGCTGGGTTCTACTCTTGTAACCAAATGTATTAATGATCCTACCCATACTGATACGAAGTATATACCAAGAATTCTGGCCGGGTGCGGTGGCTCACACCTCTAATCCCAGCACTTTGGGAGGCCAAGGTGGGCAGATCATGAGGTCAAGGGATCGAGACCATCCTGGTCAACATGGTGAAACCCTGCCTCTACTAAAAATACAAAAATTAGCGGCCCGGCGTGGTGGCTCATGCTTGTAATCCTAACACTTTGGGAGGCCGAGGCGGGCAGACCATGAGGTCAGGAAATCAAGACCATCCTGGTTAACACGGTGAAACCCCGTCACTACTAAAAATACAAAAAATTAGCCAGGCGTGGTGGTGGGCGCCTGTAGTCCCAGCTACTCAGAAGGCTGAGGCAGGAGAACGGCGTGAATCTGGGAGGCGGACCTCGCAGTGAGCCAAGATCGCGCCACTGCACTCCAGCCTGGGCGACAGAGCAAGACTCTGTCTCAAAAAAAAAAAAAAAAATTAGCAGGGCATGGTAGCGTGTGCCTATAGTCCCAGCTACTCAGGAGGCTGAGGCAGGAGAATTGCTTGAACCCGGGAGGTGGAGATTCCAGTGAGCCAAAGTCATGCCACTGTACTCCAGCCTGGTGACAGCGAGATTCCGTCTCAAAAAAAAAAAAAGAACTCTGCTAAGTATTTTATATGTGTTAATTAACTGAATTCTCTCAACCCCCCACAAGGCAGGAGTTAACATCTACAACTTACAGAAAATGCAGCTGGAATGAAGGGGTTATGGCTATGTAATTTGCCACAGACTATGGATGTGAACAGACAGATATGTCCACAGATAGTTCATTAGTTCAAGACGCAGTGTGGCAGGCCAGGCACAGTGGCCTACACCTGTAATCCCAGCACTTTGGGAGGCCAAGGCAGGTGGATCACCTGAGGTGAGGAGTTTGAGCCCAGCCTGGCCAACGTGTTGAAACTCCGTCTTGGCCTGGCGCCGTGGCTCAAGCCTGTAATCCCAGCACTTTGGGAGGCCGAGATGGGCGGATCACGAGGTCAGGAGATCGAGACCATCCTGGCTAACACGGTGAAACCCCGTCTCTACTAAAAAATACAAAAAAACTAGCCGGGCAAGGTGGCGAGCGCCTGTAGTCCCAGCTACTCAGGAGGCTGAGGCAGGAGAATGGCGTGAACCCGTGGGCGGAGCTTGCAGTGAGCTGAGATCCGGCCACTGCACTCCAGCCTGGGCGACAGAGCAAGACTCCATCTCAAAAAAAAAAAAAAAAAAAAAAAAAGAAACTCCGTCTCTATTAAAAACACAAAAATTAGCCGGGTGCAGTGGCTCAAGCCTGTAATCCCAGCACTTTGGGAGGCCGAGACGGGCAGATCACGAGGTCAGAAGATCGAGACCATCCTGGCTAACACGGTGAAACCCCGTCTCTACTAAAAAATACAAAAATCTCGCCGGGCGAGATGGCGGGTGCCTGTAGTCCCAGCTACTCCAGAGGCTGAGGCAGGAGAATGGCGTAAGCCCGGGAGGCGGAGCTTGCAGTGAGCTGAGATCCGGCCACTGCACTCCAGCCCCTGCGACAGAGCGAGACTCCGTCTCAAAAAACAAACAAACAAACAAACAAACAAACAAAAAAAACCCCACAAAAATTAGCCGGGCTGGGTGACAGAGTGAGACTCCGTCTCAAAAAAAAAAAAAAAAAAAAAAAAAAACAGGCCCAGTATGTCCAGCTTTCCATCCATGTTCACATCAAAGCCACAGATAACTTACTTACTTTTTATTTATTTATTTATATTTATTTTTATTTTTAATTTTTGAGAGAGTTTTGCTTTTGTTGCCCAAGCTGGAGTGCAATGGCGCGATCTCAGCTCACTGCAGCCTCTGCCTCCAGGGTTCAAGCAATTCTCCTGCTCCTGCCTCAGCCTACCAAGTAGCTGGGATTACAGGTGCCCGCCACCATGCCCGGCTAATTTTTGTATTTTTAGTAGAGACGGGGTTTTGCCATGTTGGCCAGGCTGGTCTCAAACTCCTGACCTCAGGTGATCCACCTGCCTCGGCCTCCCATAGTGCTGGGATTACAGGTGTGAGCCACCACGGTCGGCTTATTTATTTATTTTTCTTTTAAGACAAGGTCTCACTCTGTCACCCAGGCTGGAGTGCAGTGGTACGATCTCAGCTCGCTGCAACCTCCACCTCTCGCGTTCAAGCAATCTCACACCTTAGCCTCTGGAATAGCTGTCACTACAGGTGTATACCAATAGACCTGGCTAATTTTTTTATTTTTATTTTTTGTAGAAATGAGGTCTCACCATGTTACCCAGGCTTGTCTCAAACTCCTGGTCTCAAGCAATCCACCCACCTCGGCCTCCCAAAGAGATGGGACTATACAGGTGTGAGCCACCACACCCGGTTGCCACAGATAACTTATGAGGTACATATTATCATTTTGTTTCCCAGATAAGGAGACAATGGTTCAAAGATGCGCAATGAGTTTCACAAGGTCCTCCAGTAAATACCTGACCCTAAAGTTCAAGCTCCTTGCCATTATGCCATGGGGGAGGGATCTTTCTCCAACCTCAGCTTTCCCTTCTGTTCCATGAGCCTCCACCACTTCCTTACAACTTAGGCACTGAGCTCACATGATCCGGTACTGCTAGTAACCACTCTGTGGGCATATGTCATTTTTTGGCCACAGCATTGAAAGCTTCCTGAGGGCAGAGTCCCTGTGTGATTCCTGGGGTCTCCATTACAGAGTATGTGAGTGGCTCAATGCCGGTGACAGAGCCTCAGCTCCACAAGGTCCCCAGCCAATGTTTTCCAGCCTCAATATTTATCAAGGTCCTTACCTGTCAGCATGCTGCGAGTGGCACACACTGTGTAGCATATGTTGTGAACAGGGTTGCTGAGGAGATGCCATGAAAGGTTGGCAGGAAGGTGGTGACCAATAATTATGAAGAGTGACGTTCCTGAGAATAATGCTTCGAGAGACTCTTCTGCATCTCCGAAGCTGGAAAATCAGTTTCAGCGATTGCGCCAGATATAAGACAGTGGTCCACAAATAGATAACCAGACAGGGGTCTCTGCACTCACCTCTCAGGAGTCCAGAACAGGTGAGTTACTGAAGCCAAGCAAAAAAACCACAGTGCCAAGAGCAGTCTTCCAGCTAGTGGACTCCCCAAACGTGTCTGCAGAATCCTAGTGGTACTAATGATAACACCTTTGCAGACAGCTTCAGAGCACACCTAATTATTTCACAACCTATGTCTCATTTCATCCTCCCAACAGCCTTCAGAGTTAGTCGGAGGCAAGGAAAGGCTATTATTCTAAATGTACAGATAGGAAAACTAAGGCCCAGAGAGGGGATGGAACCTGCCTAACTCACACAGCAAGCCAGCAGCAGAGCGGGGCTTGAACCAGGTCCCCAGGTCACCAGCCTGGGGCTCCACCCACAACAGCCTACCCTAATATGCTGGCTCTCAGCTCCTAAGTGCTCCGACCTTTCATTTTCAAACCCTCTGGCCCAGTTGCCCTGCTCAGCCTGTGTCCTAGGCCTGAGGATACAGTCCGGGCTTGGGGTGTAAGGAGGGAGATCAACTGTGGTTCTGCTTCCTATAAGGCAGGCTGGATAATTACTTAGCCTCTGCCGGGCGCTTCAGGATCAACAGCCTCTACCCATAGATCAGACACGCACACTCCAACCACACACATATCTAGGCCCAGCATACACTGGCCCTCCCCACCTGTCTCCAAGTCACATTCATTTCAACACCCTCATTTTGCTATTTTATGTGGTAGAATGCAAGAATGGAAATTTGCTGGGCTCTTTTTAAATTTTTTTTTTCTATTTATTTATTTATTTATTTATTTTTTGAGACGGAGTCTCGCTCTGTAGCCCGGGCTGGAGTGCAGTGACCGGATCTCAGCTCACTGCAAGCTCCGCCTCCCGGGTTTACACCATTCTCCTGCCTCAGCCTCCCGAGTAGCTGGGACTACAGGCGCCCGCCACCTTGCCCGGCTAGTTTTTCGTATTTTTTAGTAGAGACGGGGTTTCACCGTGTTAGCCAGGATGGTCTCGATCTTCTGACCTCGTGATCTGCCCGTCTCGGCCTCCCAAAGTGCTGGGATGACAGGCTTGAGCCACCGCGCCCGGCCTCTTTTTTTTTTAGAGATAGGGTTTCCCTATGTTCTCCAGACTGGTCTCAAACTCCTGGCCTCAAGCGATCCTCCCGCCTTGGCCTCCCAAATTGCTGGAAGTGCTGGGCTCTTTTTTAAAAGTCCCCATCACCTTCTGCTGCTGTCAAAAAAGCCAGGACCAAGCTAACCTCCTCCCTGCAGAATATTAACCCACTGTTACCTCTGAGGGGTGTCAAGAAGTTTCTATCTTGCCTTCCCCAATATTTCTTCAAATCCTACTAACTGATGGAGGCAGCTAGAGCTGGTGACACCACCAGCTAGTGCTAAAACGAACGGCTCTGAGGCAGACATACATGCCCACATTTCTCATTATCACATCATCATCAGCGTGACCGCTATTGAACACTTTGTGTGAAATATTGCATTAAGCACTTCAGTCCATGATTTTATTTAATCCAACAGCCCTAATTTCTTTTCTTTTCTTTCTTTTTTTTCTTTTTGAGATGGAGTTTCACTCTTGTCGCCCAGGCTGGAGTGCTGTAGTGGTGTGATCTCAGCTCAGTTCAACCTCTGCCTCCCAGGTTCAAGCGATTCTCCTGCCTCAGCCTCTCCAGTAACTGGGATTACAGTTATGTGTCACCACACCCAGCTAATTTTTGTATTTTTAGTAGATATGGGGTTTCACCATGTTGGCCAGGCTGGTCTCGAACTCCTGACCTCAGGTGATCCACCTGCCTCCCAAAGTGCTGGGATTACAGGTGTGAGCCACCACACCCAGACTGCCATATTTTCCAGAAGAGAAGATTGAGGTGGAAAAAGCTCCCATACCCACATTCTCACAACCAGGAAGCGGCGGCATAACTTAACTTGATTTAATCACAGTTCTCTGTGACCATGATTCTTCGTATTTATTCCATCAATGGTCATTATAAAGATGGAAGAAGGGTACTTACAACCGCAGCCCCAAGCACAATGGCCATTTGTCCTCTAAAACAAATCTGTATTTTCTCCAACCATCAGACACTTCAACAAGTACAGTTCTGAAAGTGTGTCCCCATTAGACACTCTGTGGCCCTGTATCACAAGGGCAGCCCCTGATGTCTTCCCCACCATTATCTGGTCCCCACTGTTCTCTGACTTTCTTACCAACCACTCTTCCCCTTCTTCAACCTGCTCCAGTCCCCCATCGTCCCGCTGTTTCTTTCTTTTTTTTAAGACAGAGTCTTGCTCTTGTCACCCAGGCTGGAGTGCAACAGCACAATCTCGGCTCCCTGCAACCTCCACCTCCCGGGTTCAAGCGATTCTCCTGCCTCAGCCTCCTGAGTAGCTGGGATTACAGACATGAGCCACCATGGCCAGCTAAATTTTTTTGGTACTTTTAGTAGAGATGGGGTTTCACCATGTTGGCCAGGCTGGTCTTGAACTCCTGACCTCAGGTGATCCAGCTGCCTCAGCCTCCCAAAGTGCTGAGATTACAAGCGTGAGCCACTGTGCCTGGCCCTCGTGCTGTTTCTTCAACTCACCAGCCATATGATCACAGGACCTTTGCATTTGCTGTGGAACGCTCTGCCACAAGAGAGCTACCTGGCTTGCTCCCTCACTTATCTCTGCTCAAAGGTCACCTTACTAGAGACCTTCCCTGAACACCCTCTATAAAAAGACAACTCCCAACTCCCTTCCCATGGTCCTTCCTTCTTTATTTTTCTCCAAAGCACTTATTACCACCTTATATATCATGTTCATTATTTGCTGAATGAACAAATGAACCAAAGTAGCGAGGCCCTTCACCCCTGGCCACCACTTTCTGCTCTAAGTATAGCCTCCTGTGACCATTTTCAAAGCTACGCTTTCATGCTCATCCTAACCAGTTTGAAGCCTGAAGAGAAACATTCTGTGAAAGATCATATATGGGAGGATTTTCCCAAGACATCAGATATTCCCCTCCCCTTAAAAATCAAATGCACTAGCTGGGCGTGGTGGCTCATGCCTGTATTGCCAGCACTTTTGGAGGCTGGAGGGGGCGGATCACTCAAGCCCAGGAGTTCGAGACCAGCTTGGATAACATAGTGATACCCCACCTCTATTTTTTTTAAAAAAAAAAAAGGAAGAAAAGAAAAACAAAACAAAACGAATGGACTGACAAACACAGGCAGACTGGAAATCTGGGGCTCTTTCGGTCAAAGAGCAGCCAAGACAAGTTCCACCCACAGAGCCATAGTGGCCAGCACAGTCAGTTTCACTATCAACTCACCTGTCGGGCCGGCTCCCTTGGCCCTCCGGTTGCAACCTCACCCTGTTGGATTTCCCTATACTTTGTGTCATCCCTTTTGGGAGCTGATCCAGAATCCAAGTCGTCCCTGAGCTTCTAAGCACTTCTCTGGGGGAACTTAAGCTCATCCAACAGGTAGGAGGGGCAGAGGGTGGCCCTTTCAGCCTACACCGATCCCCCATCTTGTAGGGGCAAACGACAGAGCGTCATTTTCTTTCTGGAGGGAGCTCAGTTTTAAAGACACGATTCTCAGACCTGGCGGCAGGGATACAGAAAGGAGCCCTCCCACCACTGGCCAAGATGGACCTCAGAGAGTGGTTGCAGCGGCGATGCTTAGGCCCCGTAGGCAGGAGACGAAGGAGGAGGACGCAGGTACATCCCTTGGCCCGGGGTACGGGACCTACCCTGGATGGGGCTGCCCTCAGCGTCGGGAAGCGGACGTGATGCTTCGCAGGCGAGGAGGAGCGGAGAATGCAGCCCAGGAGAATCCGGGGCCAGAGCACCTCAGGAGGTTGGGGATCTCGTCAGGCTAGACCCGGGATCCAGGGGAGACAGGGGTCGGCGGGGCGGAGCTTGGGATCCCGGGGACGGGAGCTCCGGGAGGAAGGGGGTCGCGACGGGGACCCCGTGGCGGTTACCTTGCCCTCAGGGCTGCTGGCGGGGCTGAGGCTCCCGGGCCCGGCCCCTCCCCCGATCCGGCTCCTACGGCTCGGAGGCTGCAAGCCGCCGCCGCCTCCGCTGTCAACAAACCCGGGGCGCGTCACTTCCGGGGCCGCCCCTTAGCAACAGCGAACGAGTTCCCCCGATTAGTCCCGCGGCTAACGCGGGCGGCGACGGCAGAAGGTTCCGGGGACCGGCGGCGGCTCCTTTCCCGGGCCCGGCACATTAGGCCGGGGGAAGAGGCCGCGGGGTACGTCCCCAGGCCACCTGAGAGAACGCGTCATCAAGGCTCTCCCTGGCCTCCGCGGGCCCGTTCGTGGGACCCCGGGATCAGTGCCCGCCCGGGAGCTGCGGTTCACCTGAGCCCAACACTGCTGAAGGGCAGGACTGACTCTGGGCGCCAGCTCCCTCCATCCAGCGCCCTACTGAACATGTCTTGCGTTCTCCACGGGTGAACGTCCACTCGCGTGTCCACCCGCAGTCATCACCGTCCCCCAAAACATGCTCCTAACCTCCATCTAGGGCATGAGCCACCAGGCAACCGAGCTTCCAGATGGGAAATTGGGAGGCGACGTCGGCCCCTGCATTTCCCTGGGCCCCTTGTCCAGTCTCCAAGTCCTGAGGATCCTCTCAAACCAGTCCCTTCTGGCCGAGCTTAGTGGCTCACGCCTGTAATCCCAGCACTTTGGGAGGACGAGGCACGCGGATCACCTGAGGTCAGGAGTTGGAGACCAGCCTGGCCAACATGGTGAAACGCCGTCTCTACTAAAATTACAAAAGTTTAGCCGAGCGTGGTGGTGCGCGCCTGTAATCCCAGCTACTCAAGGGACTGAAGCAGCAGAATCGTTTTAACCCAGGAGGCAGAGGTTGCAATAAGCTGAGATCGCACCACTACACTCCAGCCTGGGCGACAGAGGGACTCCATCTCAAAACACCATCATTTCTTCTCTGGATTTATTTTTTTTCTTTTTCTTTTTCTTTTTATTATTATTATTATTTTTTTGAGAAACGGAGTTTTCCTCCTGTTGCCCAGGCTGGAGGGCGATGGCCCTCAGCTCACTGCAAACTCGTCGGGTTCAATCAGTTCTCCTGCCTCAGCCTTCAAGTAGCTGGGATTACAGGCGCCTGCTATCACGACCGCCTAATTTTCGTATTTTTAGTAGAGACAGGGTTTCGCCATGTTGGGCAGTCTGGTCGCAAACTCTTGGCCTCAGGTGATCCGCCCACCTCAGCCTCCCAAAATGCTGGGATTACAGGCACGAGCCCGGGGCTTGCTTTTCTATCCAATGTGAGAAACTCTGCCTTTTACCTGAAGTGTTTAGACCTTTACATTCACTGTGATTATTTTCCTGGTTGACTCTAAGTCCATTTTGCTATTTGTTTCTTTTTTTTTTTTTGAGACGGAGACTCTTTCTGTCGCCCAGGCTTGAGTGCAGTGGCTCAGTCTCGGCTCACTGCAAGCTCCGCCTCCTGGGTTCACGCCATTCTTCTGCCTCAGCCTCCTGAGTAGCTGGGACTACAGATGTCCACCCGCCAAGGCGCCTGGCTAATTTTTTGTATTTTTAGTAGAGACAGGGTTTCACCGTGTTGGCCAGGATGGTCTCAATCTCCTGACCTTGTGATCTGCCCACCTTGGCCTCCCAAAGTGCTGGGATTATGGGCGTGAGCCACAGTGCCCGGCCTGCTATTTGTTTCAAATTTCCTATTTGTTTTCTGTTTTCTTTCTTTTTTTGTTGTTGTTTGAGACAGAGTCTCGCAGTGTTGCCCAGGCTGGAGTGCAGTGGCTTGATCTCCACTCACTGCAACCTCCACCCGCCCCGAGTTCAAACAATTGTCCTGCCTCAGCCTCCAGAGGGGTTGGGACTACAGGCACATGCTGCCACACCCGGCTTATTATTATTATTATTTTCTTTAATTTTAGTAAAGATGGGGTTTCACCATGTTGCCCAGGCTCGTCTCGAACTCCTGAGCTCAGGCAATCAGGCCACCTTGGCCTCCCAAACTGCTGGGATTACAGGCGTGAGCCACCAAACCGGGCTTTTTTTTTTTTTTTTTCTTTGTGAAACAGAGTTTCACTCTTGTTGCCCAGACTGGAGTGCAATGGCACAATCTTGGCTCACTGCAAACTCTGCCTCCCAGGTTCAAGCGATTCTCCTGCCTCAGTCTCCCAAGTAGCTGGGATTACAGGTGTGCACCATTACGCCCAGTTAACTTTTGTATTTTTAGTAGAGATGGGGTTTCACCATGTTGGCCAGGCTGGTCTCAAACTCCTGACTTTGTGATCTGCCCGCCTTGGCCTCCCAAAGTGCTGATAACAGACGTGAGCCACCACGCCCGGCCCAAGCGATGTATTAATATGAGAGTTCCCATATAGCCACATCCTCATCAACAATCGTTACTGTCTCTCTGATTATATCTATCTTAAGGAGCATAAAACTGTACCTCCATCTCCTGCGCTCAAGCAATCCTCCAACCTCAGCCTCCCGAGTAGCTGGGACTACAGGTGCGCACCACCATGCCCAGCTAATTTTTGTATTTTTTGTAGAAATGGGGTCTCCCTATGTTGCCCAGGTTGATCTCCAACTCTTGGGCTTAAGCCTCAGCCTCGACAACCCCGTCTGCTGAGAATATAGGTTGTGAGTCACTGCACCAAGCCCAACAGCTTTTTTAAGGATTCAAGACTGTACGAACATAGCTGTAGGTGGTCAGAGATTAAAAGGTACTATGCAAGAAAAAAAAATCCACAAACTTAGTTCTTGGAATGGAGGGGGGCACCTGTCAAGAAAGGGTTCCTCAAGAAAAGAGCGTCTAGGCAGGGCGTGGTGGCTCGTGCCTGAAAGCTCAGCACTTTGGGAGGCTGAGGTGGACAACACCTGAGATGGACAACACAGTGAAACCCTGTCTTTACTAAAAATACAAAAAAAAAAAAAGAAAAAAGAAAAAAAATTAGCCAGGTGTAGTGGCATCTGCCTGTAGTCCCAGCTACTTGGGAGGCTGAGGCCAGACTGGGTGACAGAGCAAGACTGTCTCAAAAAAAAAAAAAAAGAAAGAAGGAAGGAAGGAAAGAGCGCAGAGAAAGAGGGAGAGAAAGAAAGGAGAGAAGCGAGAGAAAAAACCAGCGAAAGCAAGAAAGAAAGAAAAAGAAAGAAAGAAAGAAGAAGAAAGAAAGAAAGAGAAAGAAAAGAAAGAAAGAAAAAGAAAGAAAGAAAGAAAGAAGAAAGAAAGAAAGAGAGAAAGAAAGAAAGAGAGAAAGGGAAAGAAAGGAAGGAAGAAAAAAAGAAAGAAAAAGAAAGAAAGAAGGGAAGGAAGGAAGGGGCTGAGCACGGTGGCTCAAGCCTGTAATCCCAGCACTTCGGGAGGCTGAGGTGGACAATACCTCAGATGGACAACACAGTGAAACCCTGTCTCTACAAAAATACAAAAAAAAAAAAAAAAAAAGTTAGCCAGATGTAGTGGCATCTGCCTGTAGTCCCGCTACTTGGGAGGCTGAGGCCAGACTGGGGGTGACAGAGCAAGACTCTGTCTCAAAAAAAAAAAAAAAAAGAAAAGAAGAAGGAAGAAGAAGAGAAAGAGAAAGAAAAGGAAAGAGAGAGAGAGAAAGAGATAGAAAGGGAAGGAAGGAAGAAAAAAAGAAAAAAGGAAAGGAAGGAAGGAGGGAAGGAAGGAAGGAAGGAAGGAAGGAAGGAAGGAAGGAAGGGAGGGAGGGAGGGAGGGAGGGGCTAAGCATGGTGGCTCAAACCTGTAATCCCAGCACTTTAAGGAGGCTGAGACGGGCGGATCACAAGGTCAGGAGATCAAGACCAGCCTGGCTAACACGGTGAAACCCTGTATCTACTAAAAAATACAAAAAACTAGCTAGGCGAGGTGGTGGGCGCCTGTAGTCCCAGCTACTCAGGAGGCTGAGGCAGGAGAATGGCGTAAACCCGGGAGGCGGAGCTTGCAGTGAGCCAAGATCACGCCACTGCACTCCACCCTGGGTGACAGAGCGAGACTCCCTCTCAAAAAAAAAAAAAAAAGGAAGGAAGGAGAAGGGAAGGGAACGGAGGAGAGAGAGAGGGAAAGAGAGAAAAGAAAGAAAAAGGAGGCCGGGCGCGGTGGCTCAAGCCTGTAATCCCAGCACTTTGGGAGGCCGAAACGGGCGGATCACGAGGTCAGGAGATCGAGACCATCCTGGCTAACACGGTGAAACCCCATCTCTACTAAAAAAAATACAAAAAACTAGCCGGGCGACGTGGCGGGCGCCTGTAGTCCCAGCTACTCGGGAGGCTGAGGCAGGAGAATGGCGTAAACCCGGGAGGCGGAGCTTGCAGTGAGCTGAGATCCGGTCACTGCACTCCAGCCTGGGTGACAGAGCAGGACTCCATCTCAAAAAAATAAAAATAAAAATAAATAAACCTACTTAAATGTAAAGACAGAAATAGGTTCAAAGTAAGAAGTTGAAAGAAGATATAGTTTTGATATAGCAAGCCAAATTCAGCAGCATATTAAAATAACAATATACTATGACCGAGTGAGATGTGGGAGTGGGATTTATTGTTGGAATTCAAGGACAGTTCAGGGTATGAAAATCAAGCACTGTAGGCTGGGCTCAGTGGCTCATACCTGTAATCCCAGCAATTTGGGAGCCTGAGGTGGGCAGATCACCTGAGGTCAGGAAATCAAGACTAGCCTGGCCAACATGGTGAAACCCTGTCTCAACTAAAAATACAAAAATTAGCCAGGTGTGGTGGCAGGTGGCTGTAGTCCTAGCTACTCAGGAGGTCAAGGCAGAAGAATTGCTTGAACCCGGGAGGTGGAGGTTGCAGTGATCTGAGATCAAGCCACTGCACTCCAGCCTGGGTGACAGAGCAAGACTCTGTCTCAAAAAAAAAAAAAAAAAAAAAAAAAAAAAAAATTCAGCAAGGCGCCATGGCTCATGCTTATAATCCCAGCACTTTCAGAGGCCAAGGCAGGTGGATCACCAGGTCAGGAGTTCGAGACCAGCCTGAGCAAGATGGCAAAACTGTCTCTACTAAAAAATACAAAAATTAGCCAGGTGTGGTGGCAGGTGGCTGTAGTCCTAGCTACTCAGGAGGTCAAGGCAGAAGAATTGCTTGAACCCGGGAGGTGGAGGTTGCAGTGATCTGAGATCAAGCCACTGCACTCCAGCCTGGGTGACAGAGCAAGACTCTGTCTCAAAAAAAAAAAAAAAAAAAAAAAAAAAAAATTCAGCAAGGCGCCATGGCTCATGCTTATAATCCCAGCACTTTCAGAGGCCAAGGCAGGTGGATCACCAGGTCAGGAGTTCGAGACCAGCCTGAGCAAGATGGCAAAACTGTCTCTACTAAAAAATACAAAAATAGCCAGGTGTGGTGGCAGGTGTCTATAATCCCAGCTATTTGGGAGGCTTAGGCAGGATAATCGCTTGCACCCTGGAGGCGGACGTTGCAGTGAGCCGAGATCAGGCCACTGCACTCTAGCATGGGCAACAGAGCAAGACTCTGTTTTAAAAAAAAAAGAAAAAGAAAAAAGAAAACCTTAAATAATGCACAAAAATTTATTAGAGCCAATAAATGAATTTAGCAGAGTTGCAAGATACAAAAGCAACACACAGGCCGGGAACAGTGGCTCAAGCCTGTAATCCCAGCACTTTAGGAGGCCGAGACGGGCGGATCATGAGGTCAGGAGATCGAGACCATCCTGGCTAACCCAGTGAAACCCCGTCTCTACTAAAAAATACAAAAAACTAGCCGGGCGAGGTGGCGGGTGCCTGTAGTTCCAGCTACTCGGGAGGCTGAGGCAGGAGAATGGCGTAAACCTGGGAGGCGGAGCTTGCAGTGAGCTGAGATCTGGCCACTGCACTCCAGCCTGGGTGACAGAGCGAGACTCTGTCTCAAGAAACAAAAACAAACAAACAAAAAAAAAGAAAAGCAACACACAAAAATCAGTTGCATTTCCATATACTTTTTTTTTTCTTCTTTTTGAGACCGAGTTTCGCTCCTGTTGCCCAGGCTGGAGTGCAATGGCGCGATCTCGGCTCACTGCAACCTCCGCCTCCTGGGTTCAAGCGATTCTCCTGCCTCAGTCTCCCTAGTAGCTGGGATTACAGGCATACGCCACCACGCCTGGCTAATTTTGTATTTTTTAGTAGAGACAGAGTTTCTCCATGTTGGTCAGGCTAGTCTTGAACTTCCCACCTCAGGTGATCTGCCTGCCTCGGCCTCCCAAAGTGCTGGGATTACAGGCGTAAGCCACCACTCCCGGCCGCATTTCCATATACTTTTTTAAAAAATCTGAAAAAGAATTTAATAAAACCAGTTCCATTTACAAGAGCATCAAAAAGAATAAAATATAATAAATTTAACCAAGGAGGTAAAAGACCTGTACACTGAAAATTACAAAACATTGCTAAACAAAATTAAAGAATACCTAACTAGGCTGGGTACAGTGGCTCACACCTGTAATCCCAGCACTTTGGGAGGCCGAGGCTGGCAGATCACCTGAGGTCAGGAATTCAAGACCAGCCTGGCCAATACGGTGAAAGCCCATCTTTACTAAAAATACAAAAATTAGCCAGGCATAGTGGCAGATGCCTTTAATCCCAGCTACTCGGGAGGCTGAGGCAGAAGAATCATTTGAACCCAGGGGGCAGAGATTGCAGTGAGCCAAGATTGCACCACTGCACCCCAGCCTGGGCAACAGAGCAAGACTCTGTCTCAAAAAAAAAAAAAAAAAAAAAATTCCCCACTGGGCTCAGTGGCTCACGCCTGTAATCCCAGCACTTTGGGAGGCCAAGGCAGACGGATCACGAGGTCAGGAGATTGAGACCAGCCTGGCCAACATGGTGAAACCCATTCTCTACTAAAAATACAAAAATTAGCTGGGCATGGTGGCACATCTGTAGTCTCAGCTACTCAGGAGGCTGAGGCAGAAGAATCGCTTGAATCCGGGATACAGAGTTTGCAGCGAGCTAAGATCGCACCATTGCACTCCAGCCTGGGAGACAGGGCAAGACTGTGTCTAAAAAAAAAAAGAAAAGAAAAAAAAGAAAAAAAAAGTCCCAATGGTGGTTTTTGAAATACAGAAAAATTCATTCTAATATTCCGATGGAATCTCAAGGAACCCTTGGTAGCTGAAACAAACTTGAAAAAGAACAAAGTTAGAGAACTCAAATGCAAATCAAAACCACAGTGAGATGCCACTTCTCACCTACTAGGATGAGTATCATTTAAAAAAAGAAACCTGGCATGGTGGCTCACACCTGTAATCCCAGCACTTTTGGAGGCCGAGGTGGATGGATCACCTGAGATTGGGAGTTCGAGACCAGCCTGACCAACGTGGAGAAACCCCGTCGCTACTAAAAATACAAAATTAGCCAGGCATGGTGGCATATGCCATGTGCCTGTAATCCCCACTACTCAGGAGGCTGAGGCAGGAGAATCATTTGAACCCAGGAGGCGGAGATTGCAGTGACCTGAGATTGCACCATTGCACTCCAGTCTGGGCAACAAGAGCGAAACTCCGTCTCAAAATAAAACTAAAAAAAGAGACATGGTGGCTCACAGCTGTAGTCCCAGCACTTTGGGAGGCCAAGGCAGGCAGATAACTTGAGCCAAGGAGTTCAAGACCAGCCTAGGCAACGTGGTGAAAATGCATCCCTACAAAAAATACAAAAATTAGCCAGGCATGGTGGCACTTGCCTGTGGTCTGAGCTTCTTGGGAGGCTGAAGTGGGAGGATTGCTTGAGCCTAGGAGGCAGAGGTTGTAGTGAGATGAGATTGTGCCACTGCACTCCAGCCTGGGTAGCAGAGTAAGATCCTGTCTCAGAAAAAAAAAAAAAAAAAGACAGAAAAGCTTATTAACAATAATAAGAGATTGAAATCACAGGGGATTGGTTAATAAGTTTTTTTAAAAACCTCTAAAGAATATAGGAATAGCAGATACAAGGAGCAGATAATACCCCTTGGGGTAAGATACAGCTCGTAAAGAAACGGACTTCCCCAGAGATCCAAACCTTGTTAGAAAGACAAGGCACGGTGGCTCACGCCTGTAATCCCAGCATTTTGGGAAGCCAAGGAGGGCAGATCACAAGGTCAGGAGATTGAGACCATCCTGGCTAACACGGTGAAACCCCGTCTCTACCAAAACCACAAAAAATTAGCTGGGCGTGGTGGTGGGTGCCTGTAGTCTCAGCTACTCAGGAGGCTGAGGCAGGAGAATGGCGTGAACCCGGGAGGCGGAGCTTGCAGTGAGCCGAGATCGCGCCACTGCACTCCAGCCTGGGCGACAGAGCAAGACTCCATCTAAAAAAAAAAAAAATTAGCTGAGCTTGGTGGCATGTGCCTGTAGTCCCAGTCACTTGGGAGGCTGAGGCAGAAGAATCGCCTGAACCCAGGAGGTAGAGGTTGCAGGGAGCTGAAATTGTGCCACTGCACTTCAGCCTGGAGACAGAGCAAGACTCTGTATCAAAAAAAAAAAAAAAAAGGAAAAGGCTGTGTCTTACTGAATGGTAGCAAAGTCATGGTGATGCTGCACTGATGAAACTTTCTGGAAATCTACCTTTGAAATTTGCTGGAAATCAGCTGTGGTGTCATGTTGAAACCAACCCAATTGTCCCACAGAACTGATGTGTATGGTTTATTTTGAATAAATGTAGAAGTTGACCTTCAGGAGTCTTGAAACTTGAAAATGTTACACTTGTCTTATCTGAATTTCTTTCCCAGAAAACCAACTATCAGGCCTCCCAGATAGTATCAAGGAACTGAAACTTCCCAGATCACAGCATCTGTACAATGAGACACCAGACCCTTCACTAGTCATGATTACCTGACCACTTGCCACCTGCTTCCTGTTGAACAACTTCTCTATCCTATCCTCACCTAATTCCTGTTTTCCTGTATGTAGCTACATTTCTTTTCTGCTGTATAAACTCCTAATTTTAGTTGGTCAGTGAGATGGATTTGAAGCTGATCTCCCACCTCCTTGGCTGCAGTACCTGATTAAAGCTTTCTTTCCTGGCAGTACTCGTTGTCTCAGTGATTGGCTTTCTATGCAGCCAGCAGCAAGACCTAGACGAAACCCCTGGTGTTTTGGTAACAATGTCACAGAACTTGCCAGAAACCAGCATCTAAGGTTCTTGGGAAAGCTATTTATGGGGAAGTGTCCCACCAGAGGCTCTTTTCTGAAAATAATGCCAGAGAAGAATGTTGGGAGACATTCCTGGCTACTGGCAATGAAATAGTAGGCAGGCGCTGGACAAGTCCCTTGTTCTGTAGAATCCTGTCTACCAAGCGCACCAGAATTGGAAAGGAAAACCCATTCCATGCAGTAAAAAATAGTTAAAGGTCCTAAATCCATTTCCTCAGAGCAGGAAATGATGAGAGAATTTGAAGCTCAGAGTCAAGAAATTGATTACTGGCACATAATGTAATCTTTTTACATCATTTGACTTTTATGCTAGCAGCTTTGGAAACTATTTCCAAAATTAGTTTGTTGTTTGTTTGTTTTTGAGACAGGATTTTGCTCTGTTATGCCAGCTGGAGTGCAGTGGTATAGCACAGCTCACTGCAGCCTCAAACACCTAGGTTCAAGCAATTCTCCTGCCTCAACCTCCCAAGCAGCTAGGACTACAGGTGCGTGCCACCATGCCCTGCTAATTATTTCTGTTAAATTTTTGTAGGCCGGGTGTGGAGCTCACTCCTGTAATCCCTGCACTTTAGGAGGCTGAGGCAGGTGGACTGCTTGAGCTCAGGAGTTCGAGATCAGTCTGGGCAACATGGCAAAACCCTGTCTCTACAAAAAATACAAAAAATTAGCCAGGCATGTTGCCACAGGTATGTGCTCCCAGCTACTCAGGAGGTTGAGGCAGAGGATCTCTTGAGCCCAGAAGGTTGAGGCTGCAATAAGCCAAGATCCCACCACTGTACTCAGCCTGGGTGGCACAGTGAGACCAGGTCTCAAAAAAAAAAAAAAAATTTTTTTTTAAAGATGGGATCTTGCTATATTGCACAGGCTAGTCTTGAACTCTTGACCTCAAGTAGTCCTCCTGCCGTGGCCTCCCAAAGTGCTGGGATTACAGATCATCTTGTTCAGCCTATTTCCAAAATTTTTCATTACTCCAAATAGAAACTGTAACCATTAAGCCATAACTCCCCATTGTCCATCTCTATAGTCCCTGGTGACATCTAATCCACTTTTATTTTTTATAAATTTGCATATCCTAGCTACCTTACACAAGTACAATCATACAGTGTTTGTCCTTTTGTGACTGGCTGTGATAGTTAGCATAATGTCTTCAAGGTTCATCATGTTGTAGCATGTAAAAAAAACCATGATATAAGGCCGGGCACGGTGGCTCACGCCTGTAATCCCAGCACTTTGGGAGGCCAAGACGGCCGGATCACAAGGACAGGAGATCAAGACCATCCTGGCTAACACGGTGAAACCCCATCTCTGCTAAAAACACAAAACATTAGCTGGGCGTGGTGGCAGGCGCCTGTAGTCCCAGCTATTCGGGACGCTGAGGCAGGAGAATGGCATGAACCCAGGAGGCGGAACTTACAGTGAGCCAAGATCGTGCCACTGCACTCCAGCCTGGGCAACAGAGCGAGACTGTCTCAAAAAACAAAAACAAAAACAAACAAACAAGCAAAAAAAAAACCCATGATATGTATATACAACATTTTGTTTATCCATTCATCTGCTGATGGTCACATGAAGTGTGTCCACCCTTTGGCTATTAGGAATAGTGCTGCAATTGGCATACAACTATCTGTTCCTGCTTTTGCTGTTTTTTTCACTGTGTCGCCCAGGCTGGAGTGCAATGGATTGATCATGGATCACTGCAGCCTCCAACCTCCCAGGCTCAAGTGATCCTCCCACCTTAGCCTCTTGAGTAGCTGGGACACCAGGTGTGTGCCGCCATGCCTGGATAAATTTTAAGATTTTTTGTAGGCCGGGCGCGGTGGCTTAAGCCTGTAATCCCAGCACTTTGGGAGGCCGAGACGGGCGGATCACGAGGTCAGGAGATCGAGACCATCCTGGCTAACACGGTGAAACCCCGTCTCTACTAAAATATACAAAAAATTAGCCGGGCGAGATGGCGGGCGCCTGTAGTCCCAGCTACTCGGGAGGCTGAGGCGAGAGAATGGCCTAAACCCGGGAGGCGGAGCTTGCAGTGAGCTGAGATCCGGCCACTGCACTCCAGCCTGGGCGACAGAGCGAGACTCCGTCTCAAAAAAAAAAAAAAAAAAAAAAAAAAGATTTTTTGTAGAGATGGGGGTCTCATTATGTGCCCAAGCTGGTCTGGAACTCCTGCCTCAAGCAGTCCTCCTGCCTTGGCCTCCCAGAGTGCTACGATTACAAGCATGAGCCACTGCACCCGGCTCTGTCCATGCTTTCAATGCCTAGGAGTGGAAGTGCTGAGTCATAGGGTAATCCTATGTTTAGCTTTTTGAGGAACTGTCATACTATTTTCCATAGCAGCTGCACCATTTTACATTCCCTCCAGCACATGTGTGGGTTCCTCTCTCTCCACATCCTTGTCAGCAATTATTACTGTCTTTTTTCTTTTTTTTGTTTTGAGACAGGGTCTCTCACTCTGTAGCCTGGAGTGCAGTGGCATGATCTCAGCTCACTGCAATCTCTGCACTGCAGCCTGGGGACAGAACGAGGCCTCGTCCCGGGCCAGGGGGGAATGTGGTGGTGGGGACTGAAAAATGTACAATAGGCCTGGCGCAGAGGCTGGCCTATCTCAGTACTTTGGGAGGCCAAGGAGGACAGATCACAAGGTCAGGAGATTAAGACCATCCTGGCCAACATTGTGAAACCCCGTCTCTACTAAAAATACAAAAACTAGCCGGGTGTGGTGGTGGGCACCTGTAATCCCAGCTACTTAGGAGGCTGAGACAGGAGAATCGCTTTAACCCAGGAGGCAGAGGTTACAGTGAACTGAGATTGCGCCACTGCACTCCAGCCTAGTGACACAGTAAAAGTCCATATCAAAAAAAAAAAAAGTTACAATATGATGGGCGTGGTGACTCACACCTGTAATCCCAACACTTTGGGAGCCTGAGGTGGGTGGATCACCTGAGGTCAGGAGTTTGAGACCAGCCTGGCCAACATGGTGAAACCCCGTCTCCACTAAAATACAAAAATTAGCTGGGTGTGGTGGTGGGCGTCTGTAATCTCAGCTACTTAGGAGCTGAGGCAGCATAATTGCTGGAACCTGGGAGGCAGAGGTTGCAGTGAGCCAAGATTGTGCCATTGCACTCCAGCCCAGCCAACAACAGCGAGACTGTCTCAAAAAAAAAAAAAAAAAAAAGTACAATAAAGAATGGGCAATGGGACCAGGCACGGTGGCTCATGACTGTAATCTCAGCACTTTGGGAGGCCAAGGTGGGGAGATCACCTGAGGTCAGGAGTTCAAGACCAGCCTACCCAACACGGAGAAACCCGTCTCTACTAAAAATACAAAAATTAGCCGGGCATAGTGGCACGTGCCTGTAATCCCAGCTACTTGGGAGGCTGAGGTAGGAGAATTGCTTGAACTCAGAAGGCGGAGGTTGCGGTGAGCAGAGATTACACCACTGCACTAAAAAAAGAATGGGCAATAGAAGGCCAGGTGCCGCCAGACACAGTGGCTCACGTCTGTAATCCCAGGACTTTGGGAGGCCAAGGCGGGAGAATCACCTGAGGTCAGGAGTTTGAGGCCAGCCCGGCCAACATGATGAAAACCCGTCTCTACTAAAAATACAAATTTTTTTAAAATAAAAAAATACAAAAATCAGCCAGGCATGGTGGTATGAACCTTTAATCCTAGCTACTTGGAGGCTGAGGCAGGAGAATCGCTTGAACCCAGAAGGCAGAGGTTGCCGTGAGCTGGAGATCACCCCATTGCACTCCAGCCTCTGCAACAAGAGTGAGATTCCATCTCAAGAAAAAAAAAAAAAAAAGAAGGCCAGGAGCAGTGGCTCATGCCTGTAATCCCAGTGCTTTGGGAGGGTGAGGTGGGCAGACACTTGAGATCAGGAGTTTGAGACCAGCCTGGCCAACATGATGAAACCCTATCTCTACCTCAAAATACAAAAATCAACTGGGAGTGGTGGCATGCGCCTGTAGTCCCAGCTTCTCAGTAGGCAGAGGTTGCAGTGAACTGAGATTGCGCCACTGCACTCCAGCCTGGGTGACAGAGTGAGACCATATCTCAAAAAAAAAAAAAAAAAAAAAGAATGAAGAGAATGAAGAGTATATATGGATAGCAAACATGTGAAGAGATGCTCAACATCATATGTCTTTTTTTTTTTTTTTTTTTTTTGAGACGGAGTCTTGCTCTGTCGCCGGGGCTGGAGTGCAGTGGCTGGATCTCAGCTCACTGCAAGCTCCGCCTCCCGGGTTCACGCCATTCTCCTGCCTCAGCCTCCCGAGTAGCTGGGACTACAGACGCCCGCCACCTCGCCCGGCTAGTTTTTTTTTTGTATTTTTTAGTAGAGACGGGGTTTCACAGTGTTCGCCAGGATGATCTCGATCTCCTGACCTCGTGATCCGCCCGCCTCGGCCTCCCAAAGTGCTGGGATTACAGGCTTGAGCCACCGCGCCCGGCCAACATCATATGTCTTTAGGGAAATGCGTGTTAAAGCAGGAGATACCACTTCATATCTACTAAAATGTCTAAGATTAAAAAGACTGAGCACATCAAGTATTAGTGAGGATGTGGTACAACAGCAACTCTCATACACTGCTGGGGTAGGTGTTAAATAATACAACCATTTTGGGAAATATTTAAGCAGTTTCTTTTTTTTTTTTTTTTTTTGAGACAGAGTCTCCATCTGTCACCCAGGCTGGAGTGCACTGGTGCGATCTCAGGTCACTGCAAGCTCTGCCTCCCAGGTTCACATCATTCTCCTGCCTCAGCCTCCCTAGTAGCTAGGACTACAGATGCCCGCCACCATGCCTGGCTAATTTTTTTTTGTATTTTTAGTAGAGATGGGGTTTGACCGTGTTAGCCAGGATGGGCAGTTTCTTAAAAATTTGGGCTGGGCGCGGTGGCTCAAGCCTGTAATCCCAGCACTTTGGGAGGCCGAGACAGGCGGATCACGAGGTCAGGAGATCGAGACCATCCTGGCTAACACGGTGAAACCCTGTCTCTACTGAAAATACAAAAAACTAGCCAGGGGAGGTGGCGGGCGCCTGTAGTCCCAGCTACTCTGGAGGCTGAGGCAGGAGAATGGCGTAAACTCGGGAGGCGGAGCTTGCAGTGAGCTGAGATCCAGCCACTGTACTCCAGCCTGGGTGACAGAGCGAGACTCCATCTCAAAAAAAAAAAAAAAAAAAAAAAAAATTGAAGTTCATCTACCATATGATCCAGTAATTCCACTCCAAGAGATATGGAAACATAAGTCCATATAAAGACTTGTAAAAGAATGTTCATAGCAGCTTTATTTATAATGGCCCCAAACTGGAAACAACCCAAATGCCATTAACAGGTGAATGGAAGCTGGGTGTGGTGTTGCACACCTGTATTCTCAGCTACTCAGAAAGCTGAGGCAAGAGGATCACTTGAGCCTAGGAGTTCAAGGCCAGCCTGGACGACATAGCAAGACCCCCTTTTTAAATAAACAACATCTTCTATAATATTTAACTTAGAAAAACAACAACAAGGCCAGGTGCGGTGACTCATGCCTGTAATCACAGCACTCTGGGAGGCCGAGGCAGGTGGATCACCTGAGGTTAGGAGTTTGAGACCAGCCTGGCCAACATGGGGAAACCCTGTCTCTACTAAAAATAGAAAAATTACCCGGACATGGTGGTGCACACCTGTAATCCCAGGTACTTGGGAGACTGAGGCAGGAGAATCACTTGAACCCGGGAGATGGAGGTTGCAGTGAGCCAAGATCCTGCCACTGTACTCCAGCCTGGACAACAGAGTGAGACTCTGTCTCAAAAAAAAAAAAAAAAAAAAAAAAGGCCGGGCACGGTGACTCATGCCTGTAATCCCAGCACTTTGGGAGGCTGAGGCAGGCGGATCACCAGGTCAAGAGATCAAGACCATCCTGGCCAACATGGTGAAACCCTGTCTCTACTAAAAATACAAAAAACTAGCTGGACATGGTGGCAGGCGCCTGTAGTCCCAACTACTCAGGAGGCTGAGGCAGGAGAATCGCTCGAACCCAGGAGGCAGAAGATGCAGTGAGCCGAGATCATGCAACTGCACTCCAGCCTGGCGACAGAGTGAGAGTCCATCTCAATAAATAAGTGAGAGTCCATCTCAATAAATAAATAAATAAATAAATAGAAAACAAAAATGGTGAATGGATAAATTATGGTATATTCATATAGTGGAATCTACACAGCAACAAAAAGGAATGACGTGATGATACATGCTACAACATATATGAATCTCAAAATAATTATGTTGAGTTAAAGAAGCCAGATAAAAAGAAGTATATAGTTCATGCTTCCCTTTATATAAAATTCTGGAAAATGCAAACTCATCTGTGGTGACAGAAAACACATCAGTGGTTGCCTGGGTATGGGGTGGGTGGGGTGGGCAGAAAGAGGATGGGAGGAAATACCAAGGGGCAGGAGGAATAGTTTTGGGGACTAATAGGTGTGTTTATTATTTTAATTGTGGTGATGGTTTAATAGGTATGCATATATATATATATATATATATCGAAATTTATCAAATTGTAATCTTAAAATGTGTGCTTTAGGCCAGGTGTGGTGGCTCAAGCCTGTAATCCCAGCACTTTGGGAAGCCAAGGCGGGCAGATCACGAGGTCAAGAGATCGAGACCATCCTGGCCAACATGGTGAAACCAGGTCTCTACTAAAAATACAAAAATTAGCTGAGCGTGGTGGCTGGCGCCTATAATCCTAGCTACTTGGGAGGCTGAAGCAGGAGAATCGCTTGAACCCGTGAGGCAGAGGTTGTAGTGAGCTGAGATCTCACCACTGCACTCCAGCTCGGGTGACAGTGGGAGACTCCATCTCAAAAAAAAAAAAAAAAAATTAGCCGGGTGTGGTGGTGCGTGCCTGTAATCCCATCTACTTGGGAGGCTGAGGCAGGAGAATCACTTGAACCCGGAGCCGGAGGTTGCAGTGAGCCGAGATCAGGCCACTGTACTCCAGCCTGGGAGTCAGAGGACTGAGACTCCATCTCAAAATAAAAAAATTTAAAATATTTAAAAATAAGGCCAGGCATGGTGGCTCACACCTGTAATCCTAGCACTTTGGGAGGCCAAGGTGGGTGGATAACGAAGTCAGGAGATTGAAACCATCCTGGCCAAAATGGTGAAACCCCGTCTCTACTAAAAATACAAAAATTAGCCAGGCATGGTGGTGTGTGCCTATAATCCCAGCTACTCAGGAGACTGAGGCAGGAGAATCACTTGAACCCAGGAGGTGGAGGTTGCAGTGAGCCGAGATCATGCCACTGCACTCCAGCTTGGCAACAGAGTGAGACTCCATCTCAAAAAAAAAAAAAAGCATGGTTTATGGAATGTCAGTTATATCTCAGTAAAGCTGTTAAAATTGTACTAAAATAAAACCATTGGGGGAAACTGGGTGAAGAGTACAAAGAACCTCCTGTATTATCATGGTAACTTTCTGTGCAATTACAATGTTTCAAAAATAAAGAATTTAAAAGATTTTTAAAAATAAGCGTAAAAGGTCGGGCGCGGTGGCTCAAGCCTGTAATCCCAGCACTTTGGGAGGCCGAGATGGGCGGATCACAAGGTCAGGAGATCGAGACCATCCTGGCTAACACGGTGAAACCCTGTCTCTACTAAAAATACAAATAATGAGCCGGGCGAGGTGGCGGGCGCCTGTAGTCCCAGCTACTCGGGAGGCTGAGCAGGAGAATGGCCTAAACCCGGGAGGCAGAGCTTACAGTGAGCTGAGATCCGGCCACTGCACTCCCACCTGGGCGACAGAGCGAGACTCCGTCTCAAACAAACAAACAAACAAACAAAAATTAAGCATACAAGCCCAGGCATGGTGGCTCATGCCTGTAATGCCAGCACTTTGGGAGGCCGATGTGGGCAGATTACCTGAGGTCAGGAGTTGGAGACTAGCCTGGCCAACATGGTGAAACCCCGTCTCTACTAAAAATAGAAAAATTAGCTGGTTGTGGTGGCACGAGCCTGTAATCCCAGCTACTTCAGAGATTGAGACAGGGGAATTGCTTGAACCTGAGAGGGTGAGGTTGCAGTGAGCCGAGATGGACCCACTGCATTCCAGCCTGGGTGACAGAATGAGACTGTCTATAAAAAAAAAAAAAGCATACACATTTATTTAAAAAATAGTATAAATACTTGTCAAATTGCTTTGTGAAAGGCTGTATCGGTTTAACTCTTTTTATTTATTTATTTATTTTAGATGGAGTTTTGCTCTTGTCACCCAGACTGGAGTGCAGTGGTGCAATCTCGGCTCACTGCAACCTCCACCTCCTGGATTCAAGTGATTCTCCTGCCTCAGTCTCCTGAGTAGTTGGGATTACAGGCATGTGTCACCAAGCCCGGCTAGCTTTTTTTGTATTTTTTTAGTAGTGATGAGGTTTCTCCACATTAGTCAGGCTGGTCTCAAACACCCAACCTCAGGTGATCCACCCATCTCAGCCTCCCAAAATGCTGGGATTACAGGTGTAAGCCACAGCGCCTGGCATATTTATTTTTGAGACAGTGTCTCCCTCTGTCACCCAGGCTGCAGTGCAGTGGTGGAATCATGGTTCACCCTATCCTGGAACTCCTGCCCTCAAGTAATCCTCCAGTCTCAGTCTCCCAAGTAGATGGGACTACAGCTATGGGCCACTATACTCAGTTATTTTATTTTTTTTTGAGACTGTGTCTCACTCTGTCGCCAAGCTGCAGTGCTGTGGTGCGATCTCGGCTCACTGCAACCTCTGCCTCTCAGGTTCAAGGAATTCTCCTGCCTCAGCCTCCTGAGTAGCTGGGATTACAGGTGCGCATCACCACACCCGGCTAATTTTTGTATTTTTAGTAGAGACGGGGTTTCACCTTGTTGGTCAGGCTGGTCTCAAACTCCTGACCTCGTGATTTGCCCGCTTCAGCCTCCCAAAGTGCTAGGATTTACAGGCATGAGCCACCGCGCCCGGGCCAACCTATTTTTCTTTTTCTTTTTTTTTTTTTTGAGACGGAGTCTCGCTCTGTCGCCCAGGCTGTAGTGGAGTGCAGTGGCCAGATCTCAGCTCACTGCAAGCTCTGCCTCCCGGGTTTACACCATTCTCCTGTCTCAGCCTCCCGAGTAGCTGGGACCACTGGCGCCCGCCACCTCGCCCGGCTAGTTTTTTGTATTTTTTAGTAGAGACGGGGTTTCACCGTGTTAGCCAAGATGGTCTCGATCTCCTTACCTCATGATCCGCGCGTCTCGGCCTCCCAAAGTGCTGGGATTACAGGCTTGAGCCACCACGCCCGGCCCCTATTTTTCTTAAGATATCATTTGTGTGTGTGTGTTTTTTTTTTCTGTCTTCGTAACATTTTATAGTGTTGGCTGGTATACTTTTTATAAAAAAAAAAGTTGGGCCAGGCACGGTGGTTCATGGGAGTCCCTGCTATACAGGCCTTGAGGACTCTGCAGAGACCAAGATAAGCTGGGGGGCCTGCCCAGTTGAGCAGGGGAGGTCGAGACTCCTGTAACAATCCTGAAGTAGTTAATTACAGGGGGTTGCTTGCAGGGAAGATGATAGGGTGACAGATACGTTGCGTAAGTAGACACTGAGGCCCAGGGAAGCGCAGGGAATAGTCCAGAGACATACAGTCTGCGCTGTCACCGGCGGGTTCTCAAATTTGGCCGGCAGAGTCCACGGCGCTGGGGGCTCCCGGCCCGCTATTGCCACGCCCACCCGACCCGAGGCTGCCCCGCCCAACCAGGTCGGCGGTAGCCTCCGGTACCGGGTGGAAGCGTGAGAGTAGAGGGGTGGCACGTGACCGGCGGGGCGGGGCCGGGGCGGTGGAACGCGCAGGCTAGTGGCTGCGTTTCCCGCCGGAGGATTTTGCCCAGAGCCCCGCGTCCCTGGGGGGCGGCGGTGGTGGCGGCGCAGGCGGCCGAGGCGCAGGCGGCGGAGGCAGCTGGGGGGTCCGGAAGTCAACACCATGTCAAGTCTGCACAAGAGCCGGTAAGGGGCTACGGGGCCTGACCAGGCTGGGCCCCTCCTGGCCAGGCTGCCCCTTGTGCCCCTCAGAAGGGGGAAGCGCGGGTGGGGCTAGGAATCGGCAGACCCCCCCGCAACCCCGGCAGAGGGTCTCGAGCGTCCACCTAACCTCATTGCCTGTGGACTGCAGGAAGGACGGAGAGGCGGCCCTTCTCCTGCCCCTGGTGTCACTCCTTCTGCCTCCCTCATCCTGGACCCCTGGTTTCCCCCTTCCCCTGAGTCTTCCTCATCCAGACCCCCATGCCCCGCTCCCTCCCTTTCCCCCTTTTGAGTCTCCTGCTCCTGTACTCTCTCCAAGTGCGCCCTGTCCTCCGTGGTTTTTTCTGACTAACATTGCTAGAGAACTTGCATTCTCCAGTCTGGCCCCTCCCCCAGGCCAGATCCTGCAGCATTGGCTGAATTTTGCTCACTCTTCAGTTTTCCTTCAGGACGTGTTTTTTAAACCCTTTGTCCTTGTCTTCTGGCAGGCCCAGAGGTCTTGTAATGGTTATATTTGTGAGCGTTGTCCATTGTCTGCAGATCATATTACTCCTGGTTCCTGAGGTCCAAGGAGTTTAGTTGGTGGCTGTGCTGTGGACCCGGCCTGGCCGGCAGGAAGTGCCTAGTAAATGTCAGCTCACTAAATATTAGAATGTTGGAATGTGTCTAATTTTATGGTCCTCATTTGGGAACTTCTAGACAAGAGTATCTCTCAAGTTTCTTCCCTGGCATTCTGTGTTTCTGGTTGTAGAGGAAGAAGTGAAATATAGTTTTGTTGTTCTCCAAAGCTGTCTTTTGTGAGGACTTGTATGATTTTTATGTCCTAAAGGAGAGAGGCACAGGTTGGAAACTGGCGGTGTGAGGGAGCTGAGGGCTGTGGGTCTCACTGAGCCGATATGAACGTGCTTCATTTGCCTCCCTGTCTCCCCTTCTAGAATTGCAGATTTCCAGGATGTCCTGAAGGAGCCCTCAATTGCTTTGGAAAAGCTGCGGGAACTCAGCTTTAGTGGTAAGAAGCCATTCTTTATTTTCAGGGTTTCCCTAGAGCAGCCCTGTGGCTAGAATACCGGGGGAGGTGCCCAAGGCCACACCTGGTCAGCTCTAGGGCCCCGCTGCTGGGGTCTGGGGCCATGGAAGGAAATTACACTTGGGGCCTTCTCCAGATTCTGTAGAGCTGAACAGGCAGTGACTGCCTTCAGCTTGGACGGGTTTCCCAGAGGGGCAGTGGCCACACTTAGTGTGCCTTGCCCTTAGACTTTCGACAGGAGGTGCCAGATTCCTGAGAGTAACAGGACAGGACTGAAGACTGGAGAATGAGAATGGGGGGACCCTTTTGAACCCAGGACAGTCTTTCCTCATTCCTTAGCCAGCTTCCTGTGTTGGCGAATTTGGTTAACTGCAGGGTGGTTCCTGGTTCTCTCCCTGGCTTGGGGTCTAAGCTGCCTCAGGTGGCAGTAAACTTTGGTTAGCAGTCAAATAGCCTTGGGACACTGACTTGAAGGAGCTGATCCTGCCTTGTTAGACTTTGCCCCAGCCAGCACAAAGATAACTCTCTTTTTGCCTGTTTTAAAAAAATATCCCAACGTGTTCTGCATCGCTTCTTGTCACTTTTTTGACCCTGTAACCTTGCCAGCAAGAACTTCTGGCCGGGCGCCTTGGCTCATACCTGTTATCCCAGCACTTTGGGAAGCCGAGGCAGGTGGATCACCTGAGGTCAGGAGTTCGAGAACAGCCTGGCCAACATGGTGAAACCCAGTCTCTACTAAAGATATAAAAAAGTAGGTAGGCATGGTGGCACTTGCCTGTAATCCCAACTACTTGGGAGGCTGAGGCAGGAGAATCTCTTGAACCTGGGAATTGCAGCGAGCTGAGATTGCACCATTGCACTCTGGCCTGGGTGACAAGAGTGAAACTCCATCTCAAAAAAAAAAAAAAAAAAAGAACGTCTTATATTGTCCCTGCCATCATCATATAGATTCTGAGGTGGAGGCATTAGCTCATGTTCATGGTACCATGGATACTATAGCAGCAACTGCTCTAGTAAGCTTCCTGATATTATTGGAGGAGAACTTTGTCTTTCTGTTCAGGAGTGAAATACAGGCCCCAAAGGGGAGGCAGTCAGTGTTAGTAGTTAAGAGTTTTACAGTTAACTTTCCTTCTTAGGACAATTATGCTAATCTTCCCTACTTACTGGGGTTATCATGAGGATTAAATGAAATAATACCTGTAAAGCACAAAATACGTAGCATTCATAGCTTAGTTTATATTCCACAAATACGTATGGAATATCTTCTATATGCAATGCTCTGTGCTAGACACTGGGAATAATAAGTGTGGTTTTTGTCCTTCTGGGGCTTACCCAGTAGTAGGGGTTACAGACGTTAAGAAAACACACCACTATTATATATATATATAACAGTTCCACTTATGACAGATGCTATGAAATAGTAACAGAGCCATTATTGCTTATAACGGGGGGAACTGACCTGAATTGGGATGAGATGGTGGTTGGTAAAGGCTGCTCCTGAGGAAGGATGAGAAAGTGTTATCCTCAAAAGAACATTCCAGGCCGGGCATGGTGGCTCACACCTGTAATCTCAGCACTGTGGGAGGCTGAGGCGGGTGGATCACCTGAGGTCAGGAGTTTGAGACCAGCCTGGCCAACAGGGTGAAATCCCGTCCCTACTAAATACAAAAATTAGCCAGGAGTGGTGGCTCACATCTGTACTCCTAGCTACTTGCAAGACTGAGGCAGAAGAATCGCTTGAACCGGGGAGGTGGAGGTTGGAGTGAGCAGAAATCATGCCACTGCACCCCAGCCTGGGCAACAGAGCAAGACTCTGTCTCAAAAAAAAAAAAAATTTGTATCCAGCCAGGCGCGGTGGCTCAAGCCTGTAATTCCAGCACTTTGGGAGGCTGAGGCGGGCAGATCACGAGGTCAGGAGATCAAGACCATCCTGGCTAACACGGTGAAACCCTGTCTCTACTAAAAAATACAAAAAACTAGCCGGGCGAGGTGGCGGGTGCCTGTAGTCCCAGCTACTCGGGAGGCTGAGGCAGGAGAATGGTGTAAACCCGGGAGGCGGAACTTGCAGTGAGCTGAGATCTGGCCACTGCACTCCAGCCTGGGCGACAGAGCGAGACTCCGTCTCAAAAAAAAAAAAAAAAAAAAAAAAAAAAAAAAAAAATTTGTATCCAGTCTGGGCCGGGCGTGGTGGCTCACACCTGTAATCCTAACACTTTGGGAGGTCAAGGCGGGCGATCACCTGAGGTCAGGAGTGTAAGCCCAGCCTGGCCAACATGGTAAAACCTTGTCTCTACTAAAAATACAAAAATTAGCCAGGCATAGTGGTGCATGTCTATAATCCCAGCTACCTGGGAGACTAAGACAGGAGAATCGCTGGAACCCAGGAGGCGGAGGCTGCAGTGAGCCGAGATTGCGCCACTTCACTCCAGCCTGGGTGATAGAGGGAGACTCCATCTCAAAACAAAGAAAGAAAGAAAAACAAAAACAAAAACCATCCAGTCTAGTAATCTTCCTTGGGGAAATGATTCTTGAAGAAGGACTTCTTGCCCACTCTACTCCCCGCTAGCTGGCTCCAAGGTGAAGGGCTGGAGATTCTGGGACTCTGGCCTGGGACATGACCTTTGCTTGCTGTGTCCACAGGCATCCCCTGTGAGGGTGGACTGCGGTGCCTCTGCTGGAAGGTGGGTGTGCCTGGGGTGGGGCTTCTGCTCTGCTGAGAGTCCCTGGGTTTTCCTGCATAGGCTGCCCCTACCCCTGGCTTCTTCCTCCTGTTCTGCATCTTTCCTTGCTTGTCTGAGGGAACTTTTCTGGGAAGTTCTGGGTTTTCTGTTCCTCTTGGTGTCCTCTCTGGAATTCCCCTTGGGGATGGGATACTTTGTAATGCCAACAGTGAAGACCTCTGCTTCCTGGTCCATGAAGTACATTGAAAGTCATGCTTATTGGGACAAAACAAAGGCTGTGCTTTGCCCAAAGCTCCCAGCTCAGGTGGCCATGGAAGCCCAGTGTCCTGGTTTCCAGCCCTTTAGAGCACAGGGTCTGATGATCATGTGGAAGAGTCTGTGTGAGGAAAAGCAGAGGGAAGGGCTGGTTTGGGTTAAAGGAGGAGGGAGGCCATGGGGAGGAAGGGGGAGGCTACCCCTAGCTCATGCTGGCATTCCTGGGTTTCAGCCCATCTTGTCTTCTTGGGACTTTATGAGATGTTTTTCTTGAGGCCTGTCAGCCCCGCCTAAAGACTGACGTTGGTGCAGGAGGGTCACCAGAGCTTTGCCCCTCTCCCTCTGTGCAGATTCTCTTGAACTACCTTCCCTTGGAGAGAGCCTCATGGACCTCCATCCTGGCCAAACAGAGGTGAGACCCTGTGTAAGGACAGTGACAGGAGGGCCCTTGCATCTGACGGAGCCGGTGCTGCTGAGGCCGCCCTGCCTCCTGCAGCTGCTGCTCTGGTCTGGGCTCCCTGGGTAGGACCGTTGGGAATCATCCTTCTCGCTTGTCTCCTGCAGGGAGCTGTATGCCCAGTTCCTGAGGGAAATGATCATCCAGCCTGGCATTGCCAAGGCCAACATGGGTGTGTCCAGGGAGGATGTGACTTTTGAGGACCATGTGAGTAGAGGTTGGCAGCAGAGACCCAGGATACAGAATGTGGAGGGGTGGCGCTTGGAGCAGGCAAGGTCCCCTGCATGCCAAGGGGTAGGTGCAGTCTGGTGTCAGTCCCCTCTGGACCTCCCAGTTCCTCCTTTCTGTGTTGGGTCGCTAAGCTTGGGGGCCCTGAGCTCAGGAAGACAAACGATAGTTGGGTCCAAGGAGCATTGCAGGGGCAGCCCTGCGTCAGGTGCTCTGAGGACATGGTCTATTTCAACCCTCATTCCCGTTGCTTGAAGAAAGTCAGAGCAGGGCAGGAGGGAGGCTAGGCTGCCCTCTGTGGCTGCCAGGAAGCATTGTTCTCCTCAAATGCTGAGCTCCTCCCTGGGCTTCACAGCGCAGGAGAAAGAAATGGATGGGCCCCAGGCCTAGACTCACAGATAGAAATTGACAACTCAGAGCATCGATGAATGAGAGCTGAAGAAACCGAATTCATTCATTCAGCAAGCAAACATTTACTGAGCAACTGTTATATGCAAAGTTCTCGAGCTAGAGCAATGGACAGAAAAGGAACAGTGTCCCTGCCCAGCAGAGATGTACTCAGAGGTGGCTACCAGGCTGGGCTCCCGACTGTGGAGTTCAAACGGATTCAGGAGGCTGTGGGAAGGGCTGTGTTGGCTCCTCTGAGTAGCTTGCAGGTGGCCAGGGCCACACCTCAGTGTGTGGTGGGTTGTTGCAGCAAGGCCACTGCTCAGGTTTCTGGGATAAAATCGGGCCCAGGTGCCTATCTGGGCCTCGGACAGAGCATCTTCATTTCTCCCCACAGCCACTCAACCCCAACCCTGACAGCCGGTGGAACACATACTTCAAGGACAACGAGGTGCTGCTGCAGATCGACAAAGATGTCCGGTAGGCAGGGGGCCTGGGGCCGGGAGCTGGCCCATGGGACTTCGGGGGCTCTCTGCAGCTCTGTCTTTTCCATTTGCAGGCCAGGCCCATGGGTGGGTGTTTGCGGAGCTGCTGGTGGATTGTCTCAGCGGTTGGGTCCAGGCCCTATTGATGACAGGCTGAGAATGAGGCTAGCGAGGGATATTCTGTCCTTGTATGTACCTGGCTGTTCTTATCTGAGCTGGAATTTCATTCGTACCCCAGGCGTTTATGGATTCATCTGACATTCATTGAACAAGTATTGAGCCCCTTTTGTATGCCAGGCTTAGCACTAAGCTCAGGGTTGAGCAATGAATAGACTGATGTGTTCCCTCCCCTTAAGGATCTTAGAACCTAGAAGGGAAGATGGCAAGACAGACATTCAGCCCATTAGATCTTAGCAGATGGCATTCGTGGTAAATGCTCTTGAAGGAAAATTTGAGGGGGTTTGGGGAAACCTCACCTGAGAGGCAGTGATTCAGCTGAGATCTGAGGAGCCGGAGGCCTCGGGAAGAGTGCAGGAAAGGCCACATTGGGCAGGGAACTGCCCTTGACAAGGTCCGGAGGGCCCACAGAGCTTGACACATCTGAGGAACAATGCCAAGGCCAGGGGGCCAGATAGGGGCCGGACGTTGGACTTGATTCTAAGCATGAGGCAGCCATGCAAAGGTTTTGAGCAAAGGAGTGACAGGGTCAGATACACAGTTTTAAAAATCTTGAGCTACAATGTGTTTGTGCTTTTCCACTTGGTAAAGAAATGTGGAGATGCTGGCTCTGCGGACCTTTCAGGCTGGGGAGTTTGGCAGCGTGTTGGACTAGGTGAGGAGCTAGAAGGCATGCCTTGTCCACAGGTGGGTGGAGTGGCTAAGGGCTTGGGTTCTGGAGTCCATTTGCCTGTTTTCCATTCCACCCTCACCAGTTGTTAGCTGTGTGACCTTGGGCAAGTGACTCACACCTTCTGATCATTACTCTCTTTATTGTGAAGTAGGAGTAAGGTAGTTCAGGCTAAGGGCACAGAACGGGGTGGGTCTCCACAGATACGTGGGACTGTTGTGCTTGTCTTAGCACATACAGAGGCCCTTAGAATGATCAGATCTCCATCAGAGAAGGGTCCTGGGAGCTTATCCTGTTCCTTGTACAACAGCCTGCCTGGGACCCCCGGCATTTGGTCAGACAGGACAAGCCAGCACTCTGGCCCCCAGTGACCCTTCAGAACCTCCAAGGGGCAGCTCTCAGGTGCCCAAGTCAGTCTGCACCAGCACAGACAGGTGTCCCTCCATTCAGCTCCTTCTCAAGGAATGGCTGAGTACCTGTGTCAGGAGGGGTTTAGGAGTGAGCAGGACTGAAGCAGTTTCTGCCTTCCGAGAGCTTCCAGTGTAAGTCAAGAGATGTATACTAAACCTGGAAACAGATACATAACTGCAAATACTGTAATGCTGTGAAGGAGGGAAAAACTGATGCTTTTAGAGAATCAGAGGGAGGCCTTGTTTTCCTTTGAGGGGTTGAGGAAAGCCTTTCCAGAGAGGAGGCTCAGGATGAGATGTGAAAGAGAAGGAGGCAGCAGGGAGGCAGCAAGCTGGGTGGAAGAGTCTGCTGGGCTGAGGCACAGCACATGAAAGTGCCCTGTGGCCGGGGAAGAAGGCGCATGGCAGGATAAAGCAGGGTACTCCTTGCCCTTGCCACCCTGGGTGCTGCTCCTCAGCCCAGGCTCATCTTCAGATGGCCCCATATGACCCCCGCACAGGGCAACTCAGCCAGGCTGCGGGAGAAAGGAGGCACTGCCTCTTACGCTCTCAGGCTGGGGTTGGTGCAGTGTTTACCCATGAGTTGTTCTGATTGCCATGTTCAAGTCAAGAACCACTCTGTGACCCGGGGAAATAGGTTCTGTTTTTTTGTTTTATTTTGTTTTGTTTGAGACAGAGGCTCCCTCTGTCACCCAGGCTGGAGTACAGTGGTGCAATCTCGGCCCACTGCAACCTCCGCCTCCCGGATTTCAAGCAATTCTCCTGCCTCGGCCTCGCTAGTAGCTGGGATTACAGGCATGTGCCACGACGCCTGGCTAATTTTTGTATTTTTTGGAGAGACGGGGTTTCACCAGTTGGCCAGGCTGGTCTCGAACTCCTGACCTCAAGTGATCCACCTGCCTCAGCCTTGCAAACTGCTAGCATTACAGGCGTGAGCCACCACGCCTGGCCAGGTTCTGTTTTACGTGGGTAGTGATGGTAGCACATCCTTTGGTGCTTCTAGAAGCAGGTTTGCAATGTGCTAAGTATAAGAAGTCTGAAAAAAGTACGTGTACTGCAGTACATATATTTTAAAAACTTGATCACATTCTAGACACCATCTCCCAACTTGTTTTCCCTGTCACTCTGTCTTGGACATCTTTCCAGGTCAGCTATGTAATATTCTGTTGTACAGTGTGTAACTTATGGAACCAAACCTCTTTTGCTACTACAAACCACTCTGTGTTTGTGCATGTTAGATAATTTTTTTTTTTTTTTGTGATAGGGTCTTGCTCTGTTGTCCAGGCTGGACTGGAGTACAGTGGCTCAATCTCAGCTCACTGAAGCCTTGAACTCCCAGACTCAAGTGATCCTCCTGCCCCAGCCTCCCGCGTAGCCAGGACTGCAGGCACATGCCACCACACCCAGCTAATTTTTTTCTTTTTTTTTGAGGTAGAGTCTTGCTCTGTTGCCCAGGCTGGAGTGCATTGGCACGATCTCGGCTCACTGCATCCTCTGGGTTCCAGTGATTCTCCTGCCTCAGCCTCCTGAGTAGCTGGGATTACAGGTGCGTGCCACCACACCTGACTAATTTTTTGTATTTTTAGTAGAAATGGAGTTTCACCATGTTAGCTAGGATGGTCTCCTTTTTTTTTTTTCTTTTTTTTTTTGTGGTGGAGTCTCACTCTGTTGCCCAGGCTGGAGTGCAGTGGCACAATCTCAGCTCACTGCAAGTGCCGCCTCCCAGGTTCATGCCATTCTCCTGCCTCAGCCTCCTAAGTAGCTGGGACTACAGGCACCCACCACCACAGCTGGCTAATTTTTTGTATTTTTATTAGAGACGAGGTTTCACCATGTTAGCCAGGATGGTCTCGATCTCTGGACCTCGTGATCCACCTGCCTCGGCCTCCCAAAGTGCTGGGATTACAGGTGTGAGCCACTGCTCCTGGCCCCAACTAATTTTTTATAGAAATGGGGTCTCCTTTTGTTGCCCAGGCTGGTCTTGAACTCCTGGGCTCAAGTGATCCCTCCTGCCTTAGCCTCCCGAAGTGCAGGGATTACAGTCGTCAGCCACTGTGCCTGACCTAGATAAATGTTTTTACGTGGAAAGATGTTTGGAGTTTAAAACAGGAGTTAGGTTGTATGACCATAATGACACTTTTTTAAAAAAGTATGTATCTATTTGCAAATACACATAAAATGTGGGTATGTATACATATACAATGACTACTGCTCTTTTAAAAAAATACTGTTTTTAAAATGAAATGTTGTAATTGTTGTTATTATTATTTTTTTGAGGCCGAGTCTCATTCTGTTGCCTAGGTTGGAGTGCAGTGGTGCAATCTTGCCTCACTGCAATCTCCTCTTCCCAGGCTCAAGCAATTCCTGCCTCAGCCTCCCTAGTAGCTGGTATTACAGGCACCTGCCACTGCGCCTGGCTAATTTTTTTCTTTTTTTGAGATGGAGTTTCGCTCTTCTTGCCCAAACTGGAGAGCAATGGCACAATCTCGGCTCACTGCAACCTCCGCCTCCCAGGTTCAAGTGATTCTCCTGCCTCAGCCTCCCAAGTAGCTGGGATTACAGGCATGTGCCACCACGCCTGGGTAAAATTTTCTATTTTTTTAAGTAGAAACGGAGTTTCTCCATGTTGGTCAGTCTGGTCTCAAACTCCCAACCTCAGGTGATCCACCCGCCTCAGCCTCCCAAAGTGCTGGGATTACAGGCGTGAGCCACCATGCCCAGCCAATTTTTTTTTTTTTTTTTTTGAGGCAGAGTCTCACTCTGTCGCCCGGACTGGAGTGCAGTGGCCGGATCTCAGCTCACTGCAAGCTCCGCCTCCCGGGTTTACGCCGTTCTCCTGCCTCAGCCTCCTGAGTAGCTGGGACTACAGGCGCCCGCTACCTCGCCCAGCTAGTTTTTTTTGTATTTTTAGTAGAGACGGGGTTTCACCGTGTTAGCCAAGATGGTCTCGATCTCCTGACCGAGTGATCCGCCCGTCTCGGCCTCCCAAAGTGCTGGGATTACAGGCTTGAGCCACCGCGCCCGGCCAACCCAGCCAATTTTTGTATTTTTTCTTTTTTCTTTTTTTTTTTGAGACGGAGTCTGGCTCTGTCACCCGGGCTGGAGTGCAGTGGCTGGATCTCAGCTCACTGCAAGCTCCGCCTCCCGGGTTTACGCCATTCTCCTGCCTCAGCCTCCTGAGTAGCTGGGACTACAGGCGCCCACCACTGCGCCCGGCTAGTTTTTTGTATTTTTTAGTAGAGACGGGTTTCACCATGTTAGCCAGGATGGTCTCGATCTCCCGACCTCGTGATCCGCCCGTCTCGGCCTCCCAAAGTGCCAGGATTACAGGCTTGAGCCACCGCGCCCGGCCAATTTTTGTATTTTTAATAGAGACAAGGTTTACTATGTTGGCCAGACTGATCTCGAACTCCTGACCTCTAGTGATTCAAAATGTTGTAATTAAAAACAAACAATGCTGGCTGGGTACAGTGGCTCATGCCTATAATCCCAGCACTTTGGGAGGCCGAGGCGGGTGGATCACGAGACCAGGAGATCGAGACCATCCTGGCTAACACGGTGAAACCCCGTCTCTACTAAAAATACAAAAAAATTAGCCGGGCGAGGTGGCGGGCGCCTGTAGTCCCAGCTACTCGGGAGGCTAAGCTAGCAGGAGAATGGTGTGAACCCGGGAGGCAGAACTTGCAGTAAGCAGAGATCGCTCCACTGCACTCCAGCCTGGGCGACAGTCTCAAAAAAAAAAGCAATGCTTTTGGGGAGTCTTGGGGTCTCCTGGCAGCAGGGTGCAGATGGGATGGCGAAAACCTCCACCCTGAGTAACAAGATTCTTTCCTGTTCCCGCTTGACAGGAGGTTGTGCCCAGACATTTCCTTCTTCCAGAGGGCCACTGAGTACCCTTGCCTCCTCATCCTGGACCCCCAGAATGAGTTTGAAACCCTTCGTAAGAGAGTGGAACAGACTACACTGAAATCTCAGACAGTGGCCCGGAACCGGAGTGGGGTCACAAATGTGAGTGCCAACCTGGGATCCCCAGGGACTCCCCCAACAGTCTTTTCTTTCCTTTTTCTCTTAAACTCCTGGCCACAAGGTGTCAGGCCATGACCATCTGCTTGACAGTTACTCAGAGCAATCCTGATGCTGCCAGATCCTGGGGCGCTCTCTGAAAGTTGGGTGACAGAGGTTCGCTGTGTCCCAGCTGGGTGTAATGGCTGCTGGGAAGGGCCCTGCGTCACAGTGAGCGAATTAGCCAGGCTTCTAATCTTATAATGAGGTCATTACAAATGTGAGAAAGTGTGATAGGGCTGGGCACAGTGGTTCACGCCTGTAATCCCAGCACTTTGGGAGGCTAAGGCAGGAGGATTGCTTGAGCCCAGGAGTTCAAGACCAGCCTGGGCAACATGGAGAAACCCCGTCTCTACAAAAAATAGAAAAATTAGTTGGGCATGGTGGCGCGTGCCTATAGTCCCAGCTACTCAGGAGGCTGAGGTAGGAGGTTGGTTTGAGTCTGGGAGGCAGAGGTTGCAGTGAGCCTGCATCACACCACTGCCCTCCAGCCTGGGTGACAGAGCCAGACCCTGTCTCAAAACAATACAAATTAAGAAAACGGCCAGCACAGTGGCCCATGCCTCTAATCCCAGCACTCTGGGAGACCAAGGCAGGCAGATCACTTTAGGTCAAGAGTTCGAGACCAGCCTGACCAACCCAGGGATTTAACACCATCTGTACTGAAAATACAAAAATTTGGCCCTGGCCAGGCATGGTGGCTCAAGCCTGTAATCCCAGCACTTTGGGAGGCCGAGGCGGGTGGATCACGTGAGGTCAGGAGTTCGAGACCAGCCTGGCCAACATGGTGAAACCTTATCTCTACTAAAATACAAAAATTAGCAGGGCATGGTGGTGGGTGTCTGTAATCCCAGCTACCCGGGAGGCTTAGGCAGTAGAATTGCTTGAACCCGGCAGATGGAGGTTGCAGTGAGTCTAGATTGCACCACTGCACTCCAGCTTGGGTGACAAAACAAGACCCTGTCTCAAAAAAAAAGAAGAGCGCATTCCAGGTGGAGACGAGGGCATATGCCGAAGTGCTCAGCGGGAGAGAGCATGGTGTGTTCCAGGGCAGGGAGGCCAGGGTAGCTAGAAGCAGAGAGTGAAGGAAGAGGTTGGTGCTGGTGAGGCCACGTGGGGCCTTTGTCCTGAGGGGTGGGGAGAATCCTTTACAGCACTGTAAGCAGGGCAGTGACGTGATTCACGTCTGCTTGTGTCAGAAATGCTTTAGGCACTATGGAGATGGAGGAGTGGTGGTAGAGAAGCTACCTGGAAGACCACTGCAGTTGTCTAGGCAAGAGGTGGTGGGGGCAGGGATGCAGCAGGGTTAGATCTGAGAGGCTCGGGTGGAACTGATAGAACCCCCAACTTTTAATAGCTTCCTGTCACTCTGAGAAACTGCTTGTAGTCAAACAAGTATATTACCTTATTCCTTAATTTACACCCCCTACTTTGGTATCTGGAATAGTGGCTTGTTGCCCTAAACTTTCACTGTCTTCCTTCAATGGAAAAAGCCTTCTCTATAGCCTCCAACAAGCTAGGGCAGATACTACTACAAAAGTTTTTCTCCCCTGGGCAATGACTTTGTTTTTGGTTTGTTTGTTTTATTTTTTAAAATAGAGACAGAGTCTTGCTATGTCACCCAGACTGTCTTGAACTCCTAAGCTCAAGCGATCCTCCTATCCGGGCCTCCTACAGTGCCAGGATAACAGGCGCGAGCCACCACACCCAGCTGGGAATGACTTTGATCGGAACTCTGACGGGCAGGGGCAGATACGGCCAATCCAGGGTTGCAGGTGCCTACGAGAGTTGGGTGTCCAGCAGAACTGCTGTGCAGTGCAGATTGCGTGGCTAGATAACCAGGAGGCTGGCTTCGTTGGCAGCACTCTTGACTGCTGATTTCCTGACTGAAGGGCAGGGAGGGGACTGGCTCCTGTCATTCCTTTCACTGTAGTAACTGGGTATAAGGAGCACTTACCTAGTTTAACTTTTGGTACTGGTAGCAGAGAACCCACCAGAAACTTCATCTCTAAGCCTCTGGGTTCATGATTGGGCAGTTGGAGTTAAAGTTTACCATCTGTGTGACTCTGGGCAAGTCATACCAGGTTCACATCCTGGACTTAGTTTCCTCGACCATAAACTGGGCATAATTATTTCTACCCTCCCTGAGTTGCCAAGAGGATGAAATGAGGTCATGGCTGTGCAGATTCTTCAAAAGCAGAAAGCCCTGGGCATCCTCAGGAGGCAGCCTGCCCTCAAGTCCTGGACCTTAGGTTTGGGAGTCAGCCAGTTCAGGGTCAAGTCCTGATGCTACCACCTAATGTTAGACATTTAAGGAGCAGTCCGACATTTCTGAGCCTCAGTTTCCTCATCTTGAAAATAATGTTGAGAGAATATTTTAGATTGTTCAGTGGATTAAATGGAGGAATACCCATACAGCACTGTCTGCCGCATAAAAAGCTCTTGGTAAATGTGACTGATGTGTGTCTCTGTGTGTGAACATCCCTGCATGTGTATGCATACATATGTATGTATATGTTATGGGAGAGAGAGTTCAATGTCTCCAGGACCCTACGCTTCCAGGATGGCTTCATCCACTGTCACTGCCTGGGTTCTCTCAGATGGGTCACTCACCTCTGGGGCTTCCGACCGATCAGGTCTAGGGCAGGGCCCAGGCACGTGAATCTTTTTTTTTTTTTTTTTTTTTTTTTTTTTTGAGACGGAGTCTCGCTCTGTCCCCCAGGCTGGAGTGCAGTGGCACGATCTCAGCTCACTGCAAGCTCTGCCTCCTGGGTTCACGCCATTCTCCTGCCTCAGCCTCCCGAGTAGCTGGGACTACAGGCACCCGCCACCGCGCCCGGCTAATTTTTTGTATTTTTAGTAGAGACGGGGTTTCACCGTGTTAGCCAGGATGGTCTCAATCTCCTGACCTCATGATCTGCCCGTCTTGGCCTCCCAAAGTGCTGGGATTACAGGCTTGAGCCACCGCACCTGGCCTGTTTGTTTTTTTTTAAGAAGGAGTCTTGCTCTGTCGCCCAGGCTGGAGTGCAGTGGCGCGATCTTGGCTCACTGCAAGCTCCACCTCCCGGGTTCACGCCATTCTCCAGCCTCAGCCTCCCAAGTAGCTGAGACTACAGGCGGCAACCACCATACCTGGCTAATTTTTTATGTATTTTTTAGTAGAGATGGAGTTTCACCGTGTTAGCCAGGATGGTCTTGATCTCTTGACCTTGTGATCTGCCTGCCTTGGCCTCTCAAAGTGCTGGGATTACAGGCGTGAGCCACCGCGCCTGGCCTAATTTTTGTATTTTTAGTAGAGACTTTTGGCCAGGGTGGTCTCGAACTCCTGACCTCAAGTGATCCTCCCACCTTAGTTTCCCAAAGTGCTGGGATTATAGGTGTGAGCCACTGTGTCCAGCCTCCAGCCTTTTCTTATGGAAATTTTCAAATATTCCGGAAAGTTGAAAGGAGAGTACACTGGATAACCATCTGTATATTTTCCATCTAAATGCAACAGTTGTTAACATTTTTCACATTGCTTTATTCGTGTGTGTATTATATATAGAGAAAGAGTAAGTTGCAGATGTCTGACCTTTTACCACCAAGCACTTCAGCAGGATCTCCTGAGAATAAGGGCATTCATTGTCGGCCAGGCGCAGTGGCTCACACCTGTAATCCCAGCACTTTGGGAGGCCAAGGCAGGCGGATCACCTGAGGTCAGGAGTTTGAGACCAGCCTGACCAACATGGCAGAACGCCCCCCCTCTACTTTAAAAAAAAAAAAAAAAAAAAGCCGGATGTGGTGGTGGTCACCTGTAATCCCAGCTATTTGGGAGGCTGAGGTGGGAGAATAGTTTGAACCTAGGAGGCAGAGTTGCAGTGAGCCAAGATCACTCCATCGCACTCTAGTCTGGGTGACAGAGCACTCTAGTCTGGGTGACATGATTCCATGTCAAAAAAAGAAGAAGGGCATTCTCCTACTTACCATTAGCACATCTGGGAAGATTAACCATGAGTCCATAATATCACCCGTGAACGATTGAGATGTCCTCAGTTGTGCCAGTGGTATCTTTGGATATTCTCTTTCTTTGGTCTCTTGATTTGGACTAGGCCTCCCCTCCCCAACCCCATCACCTTAACAGCTGACTTTTTGAAAAGTCTTGGCCAGGCCGGGCATAGTGACTCACGCCTGTAATCCCAGCACTTTGGGTGGATCACGAGGTCAGGAGTTCAAGACCATCCTGGCCAACATGGTGAAACCCCGTCTCTACTGAAAATACAAAAGATTAGCTGGGCGTGGTGGGGGGGTCATCCCCTGGCCTGTCATCCCAGCTACTCGGCAGGCTGAAGCAGGAGAATCACTTCAACCCGGGAGGTGGAGGTTGCAGTGAGCCGAGATCGCACCACTGCACTCCAGCCTGGGCGACAGAGCAAGACTCTGTCTGGGGGGGAGAAAAAAGAAAGAAAAGTCTTGGCCAGTTGTCTGTTTTTGACATATTTAAAATTTTTGGTATTTTTTTTGTTTTGTTTTTTGAGACAGAGTTTCACTCTTGTTGCCCAGGCTGGAGTGCAATGGTGCAATCTCAGCTCACCACAACCTCTGCTTCCTGGGGTCAAGCGCTTCTCCTGCCTCAGCCTCCCGAGTAGCTGGGATTACAGGCATGTGCCACCATGCCCGGCTAATTTTTTTGTATTTTTATTAGAGACAGGATTTCTCCGTGTTGGTCAGGCTGATCTTGAGCTCCTGACCTCAGGTGATCCGCCCGCCTCAGCCTCCCAAAGTGCTGGGATTACAGGCATGAACCACCATGCCTGGCCCTAAAGTTTTTGTTTTAAATTGAAGTGTAACTTACGTGCAATTACGTGTACAATTAGAAAATGTTTTTCTTGTGTGTGTACCTGTGTAAGTGCCAGTCAGTCAAGATAAAGAACATGTCCACATCCAGAAAGTTCCTGCATGCCCCTTCCCAGTTAGTACTTCTCACTGCTCTGACTTTTACCACCATAAGTTAGGTTTTACGACCATCGTTGTATTGTAGAATGTGCCATGTTCTAGGTTTGTCTCCTTGTTTCCTTATGGTGGTGTTTGACTTGTTCCTCTGTGGCAACGTATGTCCCATATGCTAGATATGTCCAGGCTTAACAGTAAACATTTACATTTCTGGCAAGAACACATTGTCTTCCTTCACATTGTCCTTTTTTTTTTTTTTTTTTTTTTTTGGTGAGACAGTGTCTTGCTGTCACCCAGGTTGGAGTACACTGGTGTGATCATAGCTTACTGCAGCCTCAGCCTCCTGGGCTCAAGTGATCCTCTTGCCCTAGCCTCCCAAGTAACTGGGAACACAGGTGCATGCCATCACACCCGGCTAATATTTACATTTTTTTGTAGAGACGGGATCTGCCTATGTTGTCCAGGCTGGTCTTGAACTCTTAGGCTCACGTGATCCTCCTGCCTTGGCCTCCAAAAGTGCTGGGATTACAGGCTTGAGCTATTGTGGCCGGCCCATGTTGTCTCTCTTTTTGTTTTTGTTTTTTTCTCCTGAGACAGGGTCTTGCTCTGTCACCCAGGCTGGAATGCAATGGTGTAATCACAGCTCACTGCAGCCTCGACCACTGGGGCTCAACTTCCACCTCAGCCTCCCAAAGTGCTGGGATTGCAGGCATGAGCCACCCACCTTGGCATTGTCTTTCTTGACGGGGTCCTCCTTTTCTCCTCCAGATGAGCTCCCCACAAAAGAACTCTGCGCCATCATCCCTAAATGAGTATGAAGTGCTGCCCAATGGTTGTGAGGCCCACTGGGAGGTGGTGGAGCGGATCCTGTTCATCTATGCCAAGCTCAACCCTGGCATCGCTTACGTGCAAGGCATGAATGAAATCGTGGGGCCCCTCTACTACACCTTTGCCACCGACCCCAACAGTGAGTGGAAAGGTAAGAAGGCTCTTGGTGCTCACATCCCTCCTTGCTGGCCCGTGTCAGGCTGTGCAGCTCACTTTCCCTCTCAGGCCTCTGTTCTCCCTCTGCCAGTTGAGGAGTTGGCCTGGATCATCTCTGAGATCCTTTGCAGCTGTGATCTTCTAGAATGTTGGATGTTTACTGATCTCTTGATATTTATAATTTAATTTCTGGTAGAGAAGGTAGATATATAGGAAGCCGAATTAGAAGATTTAAATAATGATTTTTAAATTGTCATCAGGAGAGTATGTAATAAATTGCTAAGCGAATGTACAGTGTTGCCAGGTATGAGAAGAAAGAGGCTATGTCTTTCACCTAGGGGTGGAGAGGGGTCAAGGACAGAGGAAGGACTGAGCCCCACCACGAGGACGAGGCAACTCAGTGGGGCTCAGAGCGAGGCAGATGTCTGGTAGGTAAGAGGTGGGATGGGCCTGGAGTGCGCCACTTCTGCCCCCATCCTGCGTCTCTCCCAGAGCACGCCGAGGCAGACACCTTTTTCTGCTTCACCAACCTCATGGCCGAGATCCGGGACAACTTCATCAAGAGCCTAGATGACTCGCAGTGTGGCATCACCTACAAGATGGAGAAGGTTTACTCCACCTTGAAAGATAAGGACGTGGAGCTCTACCTGAAACTGGTGAGGACCCCAGGAACAGAGGCATGGAAAGGGACAGGAGGCAGAGAGTTGCTGCGCCATCCCAGCCCAGGGTGAGGTCTGGCAGTCGGATGTGGCTGCTGCTGCTGCTGCCCGGGACACTGACCCATGTGCTGAGGCAGCTGATGGCCAGAGCCCAGCAAGCTGGGAGGGAAAAGCAAAGTTGAGAATGGTGCCCACTCTGTGCCAGGCATACTGCAGGGCATTTATTATGAACTTAATTAAACTATTAGTAGTCTTCTGAGGTAAGTGTTAACTTCATTTTTAAAAATTAATATAATTTAAAAAATTATACTGGCATTCCGTGTTTATTTCGTAAAACAAAAGGTATTTACATGTAAACAAAAGTTTCATGAAAAATAAAATACATATCTAAGCATATCTTTTTTTTTTTTTTTTTTTTGAGACGGAGTCTCGCTCTGTTGCCCAGGCTGCAGTGCAGTGGAGTGTGATCTCCGCTCACTGCAAGCTCCACCTCACGGGTTCACACCATTCTCCTGCCTCAGCCTCCCAAGTAGCTGGAACTACAGGCACCCGCCACTGCGCCCAGCTAATTTTTTGCGTTTTTAGTAGAGACAGGGTTTCACTGTTTTAGCCAGGATGGTCTCGATCTCCTGACCTCGTGATCCACCCACCTTGGCCTCCCAAAGTATTGGGATTACAGGCATGAGCCACCACGCCCAGCCCTTTTTTCTCTTTTTTTTTGAGACGGACTCTCACTCTGTCAGAGGGCAGATTGGAGTGCAGTGGTGCAATCTCAGCTCACTGCACCCTCCGCCTCCCAGGTTCAAGCAATTCTCGTGCCTCAGCTTCCCTAATAGCTGGGACTACAGACATGCGTTACCATGCCCGGCTCGTTTTTGTATTTTTAGTAGAGATGGGATTTCGCCATGTTGGCCAGGCTGGTCTCGAACTCCTGACCTCAAGTGATCCGCCTACCTCAGTCTCCCAAAATGCTGGTATTACAGGTGTGAGCCACTGTGCCTGGCTGGCCAGGAATAATCATATCTTTTTAAACAAATATGGGTTGAGTGTGATGGCTCACAGTTGTAATCCTAGCACTTTGGGAGACTGAGGCAGGAGGATTGCTTGAGCCCAGATGTTGAGACCATCCTGAGCAACATAGTGAAGCTTTGTCTCTACATAAAATTTAAAAACTAATTAGCCAGGCAAGGTAGCACAGGCCTGTAGTCTCAGCTACTCAGGAGGCCGAGGGAGGAGCTCTCAAGGTCAAGGCTACAGTGAGCCTTGATTGTGCCACTGCACTTCATCCTAGGCAATATAGCGAGACCTCGTCTCTGGGGAAAAAAAAAAAAAAGGAAGTATGCTTTTGCTGTTTTGGAGCACGCTTTTTCAGTTAATATTCACTGTAGCTGACCAGAAGGCTCGTCTGTAGTGGGAATAATTGCCTGTGGAATTATTCTGTGGATTAAATGAGTGAGAGGACATAGTTAATATGCTGAGCATAGCCTAGGCTTATAGTAAGTGCCCTGTGATGGTCACTCAGCACATCCACAAACCCAAGGCTATCATCTGCAAAGTGTGTGAAAAGAGTTTGAGCCATCATTTATAGATCTGGAGAGCTTATTACATAAAGGTTTGGGTTTCCAGCTTCTCTTAAAAAAATAGGAAGATCTGAGGATGTTGGCTGGCAGCAAACAGGCTCTGCCCCTTTTCCAAGCGAGGTTATCTGGCAGCCTGGTGCCAGCCCTGGTGCTCACACCTGGCATGCTGGGCCCTGCTGTTCTGAATTCACTTCTGACCCACTGCGTGGTGCTCCATGGCCAGCAGCTAACATGGAGTCCCGCTCCCCACCCCCACCACGCTGTCTCCCCAGCAAGAGCAGAACATCAAGCCCCAGTTCTTCGCCTTCCGCTGGCTGACACTGCTGCTGTCCCAGGAGTTCTTGCTGCCTGATGTCATCCGCATCTGGGACTCCCTCTTTGCCGATGACAACCGCTTTGACTTCCTCCTCCTCGTCTGCTGTGCCATGCTCATGTGAGTGCGGGCATGAGCTGGCATCAGCTCACCAGGGCGGTTCTTGGAGAAGCCAGACGGGAGGACCCTCCACCCTGAAGGGTGGGCAGGGCTGCTCTCTCATGGCTGGAGTGAGCTTCTGGAGTCCTTGGGACGGCGCCAAACCAAACTCGAGGTGGGTGGGGAGGGAGTAGCGGGCAGGGCCTGCGCTCAGAGCATCCCAGGTCTCAGCGCTTTTGCTGCTGCTTTTCATAGGCTGATCCGGGAGCAGTTGCTGGAAGGGGACTTCACTGTGAACATGCGGCTGCTGCAGGTAATGGGAGTTGGGGGCAGGCCCAGCCACTGCCATGAGGCCGGCACTTGCCAGGCACCCGCCCACATCAGCCACTGCGACAGACTGGGCAGGGGCAGTGGAGCGTAGCAGGGATTAGAGTCCAGACCCCTGAGGCAGATCTGGTTTGGATCTGGGTTTGAATCCTGGTTCTGCCATTGACCTGGAATGTTGGGTGGCCTTGAGCAAGTGACCTGGCCTTCAAACCGTGTATTCTACATAGGTGCTCACACCCAGGACACCGCAGGTGCCCAGAATGTGGCTGCGCTTGCTGGTGGCCATGCTCAGGCCAGGGGAAGGAGGTTGGGGTGTAGAGATTAAGAACATGGGCTCACCGGGCGTGGTGGCTCATGCCTATAATCCCAGCACTTTGGGAGACTGGGGTGGGTGGATCACCTGAGGTCAGGAGTTTGAGACCAGCCTGGCCAATATGGCGAAAACCCGTCTCTCTACTAAAATACAAAAATTAGCTGGGTGTGGTGGCGGGCGCCTGTAATTTCCAGCTACTTGGGAGGCTGAGGTAGGAGAATCGCTTTAACCTGAGGTGGAGGTTGCAGTGGGCTGAGATCACACCACTGCACTCCAGCCTGGGTGACAGAGCAAGACTCTGTCTCAAAAAAAAAAGAAGATGGGCTCAAGGGCCTACAGCTTTAGGTCCACAGTTTTGCTCTGCTGTGCTCATCATGTGACCCAAGCCAAGTTACAGCATCTCTGGGTCTCAGCTTCTTCACCAGCAACTGGCTTTAGTATTGGTTTGGTTTGTTGTTGTTTGGGTTTTTTTGTTTTTTGAGATGGAGTCTCGCTCTGTTGTCCAGGCTGGAGTGCAGTGGTGCAATCTCAGCTCACTGCAACCTCCACTTCCCGGGTTCAAGTGATTCTTCTGCCTCAGCCTCCTGAGTAGCTAGGATTAGAGGCGTGCGTCACCAAGACCGGCTAGTTTTTTTTGTATTTTTTAGTAGTGATGGGGTTTCTCCACATTGGTCAGGCTGGTCTCAAACACCCAACCTCAGGTGATCCACCCGCCTCGGCCTCCCAAAGTGCTGGGATTACAGGCGTGAGCCACCACGCCCGGCCTAGAGTTGGTTTTCCATAACTTCATGGACTAGATCTGGAAAATGAGCAGAATCACAGTAGCCACTTACAGCACTGTTGGGACTTCGAGCTGATGCTCAGACACTGGCCCAGTGCCACTGACTCCACATGAGGGAGCTCGGGTTCAGTAGCAGTAGTGGGAGAGCTGAGGCAGCACGGTCTGGTCCTGAGGAAAGGGCCGCGAGAGCCTGGGGGTGGTTATGTGTGGATCGGTTGAGTTGGTGCTGCATGGTGTAGCGTCAGCTGCATGCAGGGGTCTGGGGATTGGGGAGTGTGGGATGCCTGGTATTCTGTGCTCCTGCCTCTGAGGCCCAGGATCCAGCATGGCAACGGGTCCCAGCAGGGAGGGTGTAGGTGTGGCAGGGGTGAGGTAGTTTCAGAGGCAACTGTTGGCGTTTCCTGTGCCCAGGACTACCCCATCACAGATGTCTGCCAGATCCTGCAGAAAGCCAAGGAGCTCCAAGACTCAAAGTAACCCCGCGGCAAGAGGCCCATGTTCGGGAGAGAAGCCACCCGACCCTGTGCCCTGGCTCACGGGACACACAGAAACCTGTAGGAACCCAGCCTGAGGGGAAACCGCAGGGTTGGCCCGAGTCCCAGGCAGTGCCCGCTGGGGACACACTGTGCTGTGATCCTTCTACCACCACGCCCAGCTCCCCGCCTGCCCTGCACCCTGCCCTCTTTGCCCAGGATACTGAGCAGGGCTGAAGCTCGGGAAGTTGTCCTTCCCGGGCCAGGGCCATTTCCGGCACTGGGAGGCTCGCAGCGGCCCCTCCCTGCCTCGGCTCTGCTGCCCCAGCCTGATTCTTGCTTCTGGTCTTCTCCTGGGCTCCGGTCAGGGGAGGTGCTTGGCCAATGGGCCAGAAACCGCTTCTGAGTGGGCTGCTTCGGCTGCTCCACAGGGAGGGCAACACTGAAAGCAGAGTCCTGCCATCTGTCTCACCCACAGATGTCTGTAGTTGGTTGGTGTGGACGTGGGCCCAAGTCCCCAGGCGTCTCCTCCCCGTGTGTGTGTGTGCGAGGGGGTGAGGGTCTCTCAGGCCTCCAGGTCTCCTAGCCCCTCCTTCTCTGTCTCTACCTCTCTGCCTGTCTCCTTCCGCCTCCTTCCCAGAGTGGGACTATGTCTTGCTCCATGTTTCCTCTGTCCATTACTCTCCCTGCCCTTCTCTGTTGGGGTGCCTTATCCTGAGCCGCCTCCTCTCCCTGCTTCTCTCTGCTCCCCTGAACCTGGGAGACAGATGAGGAGACTGGCTCAGCAAGGCCCCTGGAGGTCAAGCTTGGCCTTTGCCTCCTGTTCCCATCCTCCAGCCCCGGGCTCCTGGGTCCCCCCGACTGTGAGGGAGCCCTCCGTGCTTCACTTAGAGGGTTCTGAACCCATTCCCTACACAGAAATCTTGGAAACCAAATGCTGCTGAGTAAGGACGAAGCTTTGAGCTTCCTGCCCCTGCGCTCTGCCCGGGGAGGGAGAAGGAAGAGGGGGAGCTGGTTTTTCTGGAGGTTCCCCCAGAGGCCCTCCTGTCCCAAAAGAAAAGGACCTTGATTCTGAGCCCAGGGTCAGAACCCGTTGCTTCAGAAGAGTTGTCATTTCCTCGGCTTCCAGGTCCCAACCCAGGGTGGGTGAGTCCCACAAAGGGCAAGTGGGGCCTGAGGAAGCCTCTCTGGGGCCAGGGGTAGCTGTGCTTAAAGGCCCTGGGTCCTGCCAGTACCAGGAGGGCCATGTCTGTGCCTCTGTGTACCCCTCCACCCCCTGCGGACTGAGGGAGGTGCAGGGCCTTCTCTGACCCCTGCCTGAGCTGCTCCCAGGGCTGGGGCAGGTATACCCTGAGCAGGGGCAGCTGGCCGCTCCCAGTTCTCACCAAGTCACCTCCCTCCTTGTACAAGGTTTGCGTCCGGAAGCCAGGTGCCATAGTGAGTACCCTTGTCCTCCAGACTGGCTGGCAGGAGTCAGGCCCCAGCAGCCCTCCTGCCCCCAAAGCCTTCCGAGTCTGGTGGGCAGGACTTCTCGCTGCCCTCCCAAGCCTGGCTGTGGGCCAGAAACGGCTTCCCCAGGTGGCTCTTCTACCAGGCTTTTCCTTGAATGCCACCTGGATTTCTGCACCTGCACAGTATTTGGGAGACTTTGACTATTTATTCAGACTCCTGGCTATGTATTGCACATTGGCGAGTGCTCTGGGGATGAGGCGTGGGTGTAGGAAGGTAGAAAGGAGTTGGAGACAAGATCCTCTTCATTTTCCAAGATCAAAGTCAGCCTCTTCTCCCCATGCTTCTAGGACGTGCCTGATTTTCCAGCAGGTCCTGGCTAGGTGGGCTCTGAGTTCTGTACTGGAATTGAGTGTAAAGGTGGGAAGAGAACTGGGCTGACTCCAGGACCTCCAGGATGAGGCAGAGACATGATGCTTCCTGCCAGCCTGGGCCACCCTCTCTCCAGTACTTGTCAGCTGGTGGTTCAGCCCCTCCTCCAACCCCTTCACAACCTTGGGCCACTGCCTGGGACCAAGCAGACCCTGCCCAGGACTCCTAGTACACTCACTCTTGTCTGCGCCTGCCTTCCTCCTGGGACCACACTACTTGAATCACCGTCTGATTTGCTTCGCTGGCAGAGTTGGGTCAAGTGCCCTCTCCTTGACCTTGAGATGAAGGTCAAGAGCACAGGGACCAGGCCTTGGTTAGGCTGAGCTCCCAGCAGGATACCGCCTGCAGAAAAAACCTACCCTGACAGTGTCCCTTCCCCAGATTCTCAAGCAGATGCCCAAGGGAGGTTCCCACAGAACCAGAGTGCCTGAGGCTTCCTGCTTGAGAACCTGCCCCCTGGATCTTGGACACTTACAGATTGAGCTGTATGAATTCAGCGGGTCTCACTCCAGAGGGTCAGAACGTTTGCTTTAGTTTTTTATCTGTTTTGTTCCTTGAGTCAGTGCTGTTGATGACGAGTTGTCTTGAATAAATCATGTGTTCTTTGCAAGGGCATTGGTGCTGTGATGAGCTGAAACTTTGGAGACCTCAGAACAGGGAAAAATGTTTGAACAGGGATGGAGTTCAGAGTCTCTTAGAGTGGCCCTTCTAAAAAAAGTCCAGGTAATCCTTCTGGGAAGTGCCTGTTCGATTCTTCCAGTTCAGCCTCAGCAGTCTGCAGCTAGGGGAGGAGGGAATGATACTGGGGAAGGAGGTTCTGCATACACGATTACATAGCCTGTTATTTTTTAGATTTAAAAAAACTTAGACCATCCCATTATATGTGGAAAAAGCATTTGACAAAATTCAACAGCTTTTCCTTATTTTTTATTTTATTTTATTTTGTTTTGAGTCGGGGTCTTGCTGTGTTGCCCAGGCTGGAGTGCAATGGCATGATCTTCATTCACTGCAACCTCTGCCTCCTGGGTTCAAGCGATTCTCCTTCCGCAGCCTCCCAAGTAGTTGGGATTACAGGCGCCCGCCACCATGCCGGGCTGATTTGTATTTTTAGTAGAGACGGAGTTTCACCATGTGGGCCAGGCTGGTCTCGAACTCCTGACCTTGTGATCTGTCCACCTCAGCCTCCCAAAATGCTGGGATTACAGGAGTAAGCCACCACACCCAGCCCTCTTTTTTTTTTTTTTTTTAATTTTATTTATTTATTTATTTATTTTTGGAGACCGAATCTCACTCTGTCGCCCAGGCTGAAGTGCAGTGGCCGGATCTCAGCTCACTGTAAGCTCCGCCTCCCGGGTTTATGCCATTCTCCTGCCTCAGCCTCCCGAGTAGCTGGGACTACCGGCGCCCGCCACCTCGCCCGGGTAGTTTTTTTTTTCTGTATTTTATAGTAGAGACGGGGTTCACCATGTTAGCCAGGATGGTCTCGATCTCCTGACCTCGTGATCTGCCCGTCTCGGCCTCCCAAAGTGCTGGATTACAGGCTTGAGCCACTGCGCCTGGCTTTTTTTTTTTTTTTTTTTTTAAGATGACATCTCACTCTGTCACCCAGGCTGGAATTCACCTCCCATGTTCAAACAATTCTCCCACCTCAGCCTCCCAAGTAGCTGGGATTACAAGTGTGTGCCACCTCGCCTGGCTAATTTTTGTATTTTTAGTAGAGACAGGATTTTGCCATGTTGGACAGGCTGGTCTCCAACTCCTGGCCTGCCTTAGCTACCCAAAATGCTGGGATTACAGGCGTGACTCACCGTGCCTGGCCATCAGTTATTTTTTAGATTAAAAAAACTTAGGCCGGGTGCGGTGGCTCACACCTGTAATCCCAGCACTCTGGGAGGCCGAGGCTGGTGGATCATTTGAAAGCAGGAGTTTGAGACCAGCCTGGCCAACATGGTAAAACCCCATCTCTACTAAAAATACAAAAATTAGCCGGGTGTGGTGGCATGTGCCTGTAATCCCAGCTACTCTGGAGGCTGAGGCAGGAGAATCTCTTGAGCTTGGGAGGCAGAGGTTGCAGTGAGGCAAGATTGCACCACAGCACTTGTCTGGGCAACAGAGTGAGACCCTCAAAAAAACAAAAAAAGCATCATCCCATTATCTGTAGAAAAAGCATTTGACCACATTCAACATCTTTTCATGATAAAAACTCAAATTAAGCAAAGAAGGAATGTACTTCAACATATATGGTATAACATATAACGGTAACAACTATCTATGGTATGGCCACAACTCAAGGGGAGGAGTTTTTCCTTTAAGATGAGGAACAAGGGCCGGGCGCAGTGGCTCACGCCTGTAATCCCAGGACTTTGGGAGGCCGAGTTGGGCGGATCAGGAGGTCAGGAGATCGAGAGCATCCTGGCTAACACGGTGAAACCCTGTCTCTACTAAAAATACAAAAAAATTAGCCGGGCTTGGTGGTGGGCGCCTGTAGTCCCAACTACTCAGGAGGCCGAAGCAGGAGAAGGGCATGAGCCCAGGAGGCGGAGCTTGCAGTGAGCGGAGCCCCGCGCCACTGCACTCCAGCACTGCACTCCGCGCCACTGCACTCAAAAAAAAAAAAAAAAAAAAAAGGTCAGGAACAAGATGAGGATGCCCACTCTCTACTTTCATTCAACATAGTACTGGAAGTACTAGCCAGACTGGTTAAGCAAGAGAAAGAAAAAGCATCCAAATAGGAAAGGAAGAAGTAAAATAGCCTCTCTTTGCCAGCAACATGAACTTGTATTAGAAAAAGCCCTGGCCAGGCGCGGTGGCTCAAGCCTGTAATCCCAGCACTTTGGGAGGCCGAGACGGGTGGATCACGAGGTCAGGAGATCGAGACCATCCTGGCTAACACGGTGAAACCCCGTCTCTACTAAAAAATACAAAAAACTAGCCGGGCGAGGTGGCAGGCGCCTGTAGTCCCAGCTACTGGGGAGGCTGAGGCAGGAGAATGGCGTGAACCCGGGAGGCGGAGCTTACAGTGAGCTGAGATCCGGCCACTGCACTCCAGCCTGGGCGACAGAGCGAGACTCCGTCTCAAAAAAAAAAAAAGAAAGAAAAAGCCCTAAAGACTCCACCAAAAAGCTGTTAGAACTAAAGTGATAAGAAACAAAATCAACAAACATAAGTAGCATTTCTGTACACTTAACAAACTATCTGAAAAATCAAGAAAAAAAGCAGAAATAAAAAGTCAGAAAAAAAGACAAGAAAGAAAATCTAATTCACTGTAAGTACCTCCTCCAAAAAAATATTTAGGGCCGGGTGCAGTGGCTCTTGCCTGTAATCCCAGCACTTTGGGAGGCCGAGGTGGGCGGATCATGAGGTCAAGAGATCGAGACCAGCCTGACCAACATGGTGAAGCCCCGTCTCTACTAAAAATACAAAAATTAGCCGGGCATGGTGGCGCATGCCTGTAATCCCAGCTACTTGGGAGGCTGAGGCAGGAGAATCACTTGAACCTGGGAGGCTGAAGTTGCAGTGAGCCAAAATCATACCATTGCACTCCAGCCTGGGCAACAAGAGTGAAACTCCGTATCAAAAGAAAAAACAAAAAAAACAAAATGGTTAGTAACCAGAACAGCATGATAGCGGTGTAAAATAGACACACTGACCAAAGGAACAGAACAGAGGAGCCAGAAATGAACCCAGGCATTTGGGGGTGAATTGATTATCTTTTTTTTTTTTTTTTGAAACAGGTTCTTACTGTGTCACTGAGGCTGGAGTGCAGTGGCATGATGATGGCTCACTGCAGCCTTGAATTCCCAGGCTCTGGTGATTCTCCCTCCTCAGCCTCTCGAGTAGCTGGGACCACAGGCACACAGCACCATGCCCAGCTAGGTTTTTATATATTGTAGAGACAGGGTATCTTTGCATTGCCCAGACTGGTCTCAGAACTCCTGGGCTCAAACAATCCTCCTGCCTTGGCCTCCCAGTGTTGGGATTATAGGCATGAGCCACTGTGCCAAGCTGTGTTTGTGAGGTGGTTGTTGTTTTTTTCGAGTTGTTGTTTTTGAGACAGCATCTCGCTGTGTTGCCCAGGCTTGATGCAGTGGTGCCATCTTGGCTCACTACAGCCTCTGCCTCCCGGGTTCAAGTGATTCTCCTGCCTCAGTCTCCCAAGTAGCTAGGACTACAAACTTACGCCACCATGCCTGGCTAACTTTTATTTATTTATTTTTGAGACGGAGTTTCACTCTTGTTGCCCTAGCTAGAATACAATGTCGTGATCTCGACCCACTATAACCTCTGGCTCCCGGGTTCAAGCAATTCTCCTGCCTCAGCCTCCAGAGTAGTTGAGATTAGAGGCACATGGCACCACTCCTGGCTAATTTTTTAGGTTTTTGTTTGTTTGTTTGTTTTAAATAGAAATAGGGTTTTACCATGTTAGCCAGGGTGGTCTTGAACTCCTGACCTCAGGTGATCCACTGCCTCGGCCTCCCAAAATGTTGGGATTACAGGCATAAGCCACCACACCTGGCCTAACTTTTGTATTTTATTTTCTAATTTAATTTTTTTTTTTTTTTTTTTTGAGACAGAGTTTTACTCTTGTTGCCAGGCTGGAGTACAATGGCGCAACCTGGGCTCATTGCAACGTCCACCTCCCAGGGTCAAATGATTCTCCTGCCTCGGCCTCCCGAGTAGCTGGGATTATAGGTGCCCGCCACCACACTCAGATAATTCTTTTTGGAATTTTAGCAGAGATGAGGGGTTCACCATGTTGACCAGGCAGGTCTTGAACTTCTGACCTCAGGTGATCCGCCCGTCTCAGCCTCCCAAAGTGCTGGGATTACAGGCATGAGCCACCGCGCCCAGCTGTATTTGTGCTTTAAGCTAACTGTTACTACAAAAGAGTCCAAAAGTTTTAAAAAATGAAAACATTTGGCCGGGCGCGGTGGCTCAAGCCTGTAATCCCAGCACTTTGGGAGGCCGAGACAGGTGGATCACGAGGTCAGGAGATCGAGACCATCCTGGCTAACATGGTGAAACCCCGTCTTTACTAAAAAATACAAAAAAAAAAAAATTAGCCGGGCGAGGTGGCGGGCGCCTGTAGTCCCAGCTACTTACTCAGAGGCTGAGGCAGGAGAATGGCATAAACCCGGGAGGCGGAGCTTGCAGTGAGCTGAGAACCAGACACTGCACTCCAGCCTGGGCGACAGAGCGAGACTCCGTCTCAAAAAAAAAAAACATTTGTAGGCCAGGCACGGTGGCTCACGCCTGTAATCCCAGCACTTTGGGAGGCTGAGGCAGGCGGATGACGAGGTCAGGAGATCAAGACCATGCTGGCCAACATGGTGAAACCCCATCTCTACTAAAAATACAAAAGTTAGCTGGGTGTGTGGTGATGTGCACCTATAATCCCAGCTACTAGGGAGGCTGAGGCAGGAGAATCACTTGAACCCAGGAAGCAGAGATTTCAGTGATCAGAGATGGCACCACTGCACTTCAGCTTGGCGACAGAGCAAGACTCCATCTCAAAAAATATATATGTATAAAATAAATAAAATAAAAATACAAAAATGTGCTGGGCGTGGTGGCAGACAACTGTAATCCTAGCTACTCGGGAGACGGAGGCAGGAGAATTGCTTGAACCTGGGAGACGGAGGTTGCAGTGAGCCGAGATTGTGCCACTGCACTCCAGCCTGGGCAACAGAGTGAGACTGTCTCAGATAAATACATAAATAAAAATTTGTAAAGTAAAAATGTACAGTAAGCCAAGGTTTATTATTGAAGAAAGAAGTATTTCTTTTTTTTTTTTTTTTTTTTTTGAGACGGAGTCTTGCTCTGCCGCCCAGGCTGGAGTGCAGTGGCCGGCTCTCAGCTCACTGCAAGCTCCGCCTCCCGGGTTCACGCCATTCTCCTGCCTCAGCCTCCCGAGTAGCTGGGACTACAGGCGCCCGCCTCGTCGCCCGGCTAGTTTTTTTTTTGTATTTTTTAGTAGAGACGGGGTTTCGCCGTATTAGCCAGGATGGTCTCGATCTCCTGACCTCGTGATCCGCCCGTCTCGGCCTCCCAAAGTGCTGGAATTACAGGCTTGAGCCACCGCGCCCGGCCGAAAGAAGTATTTCAAATAAATTTAGTGTAGCCTACATATACAGTGTTGATAAAGTCTATAGTAGCGTACAGTAGACTTTGTCCTGGGCCTTGACATTCACTCCTCAGCGACCCACGCAGAGCAACTTCCTGTCCCAGAAGTTCCATTCATGGTAAGTGCTTTATACAGATAGGTGTTCCATTCTTTATTTTTTGTTATCATTACTTTTTTTTTTTTGAGACAAGAGTCTCGCTCTGTCACCCACGCTGGAGTCCAGTGACACTACCTTGGCTCACGGCAACCTCTGCCTCCTGGGTTCAAGCAATTCTCCTGCCTCAGCCTCCCCAGTAGCTGAGATTACAGGTTCATGCCAACACGCCCGGCTAATTTTTTGTATTTTTAGTATACACAGTGTTTCACCATGTTGGCCAGGCTGGTCTTGAACTCCTGACATCATGATCCGCCTGCCTCAGCCTCCCAAAGTGCTTGGATTACAGGTGTGAGCCACTGAGCCTGGCCTACTTTTTTTTTTTTTTTGAGATGGAGTCTCACTCTGTCACCCAGGCTGGAGTGCAGTGGCATGATCTCAGCTCACTGCAACCTCAGCCTCTGGGGTACAAGGAATTCTCATGCCTCAGCATCCCACAGTAGCATCTTTACATGATGCATGATTATATTTGTAAACCATACATCTGATAAGGGGTTAATATCCAAGATATATAAGGACTTCAAACATCTCAATAGCGGCTGGGTGTGGTGGCTCATGCCTGTAATTCCAGCAGTTTGGGAGGTGGGTGGATCACCTGAGGTCAGGAGTTTAAGACCAGCCTGGCCAATATGGTGAAACCCAGTCTCTAATAAAAATACAAAATATTAGCCAGGAATGGTGGTGGGCACCTGTAATCCCAGCTACCCGGGAGGCTGAGGCAGAAGAATCGCTTGAACCCGGAAGGCGGAGGTTGCAGTGAGCTGAGATCGTGCCACTGCACTACAGCCTGGGTGACAGAGCAGGACTCCGTCTAAACAAAAACAAAAACAAACAAAAATCTCAATAGCAAGAAAACAATGTGATTTAAACAACGGGCAAAGGACCTGAATAGATATTTCTCAAAAGAAGACATACAGCACTTTGGACGGCTGAGGCAGGCGAATCGTGAGGTCAAGAGATCAAGATCATCCTGGCCAACATGGTGAAACCCCGTCTCTACTAAAAATACAAAAATTAGCTGGGCATGGTGGTGTGTGCTTGAACCAGGAGGCGGACGTTGCAGTGAGCCGAGATCGAGCCACAGCACTCTAGCCTGGTGACAGAGCCAGACTGTGTCTCAAAAAAAAAAAAAAAAAAGACATACAAATGTCTGGCAACTATCTGAAAAAATGCTGAACAATGCATGGATCATCTGGGAAATGCAAATTAAAACCAAAATGAGATACCACCTCACACCTGTCAGAATGGCTTATAAAAAAGAGACAAGGGCCAGGCACGGTGGCTCGAGCCTGTAATCCCAGCACTTTGGGAGGCCGAGACGGGCGGATCACGAGGTCAGGAGATCGAGACCATCCTGGCTAACATGGTGAAACCCCGTCTCTACTAAAAAATACAAAAACTATCCAGGCGAGGTGGTGGGCGCCTGTAGTCCCAGCTACTCGGAAGGCTGAGGCAGGAGAATGGCGTAAACCCAGGAGGCGGAGCTTGCAGTGAGCCGAGATCATGCCACTGCACTCCAGCCTGGGCAACATAGTGAGACTCCGTCTCAAAAAAAAAAAAAAAAAAAAGACAAGGCCAGGTGCAGTGGCTAATGCCTGTAATCCCAGCACTTTGGGAGGCAGAGGCAGGCAGCTTACGAGGTCAGGAGTTCAAGACCAGTCTGACCAGCCTAGTGAAACCCCATCTCTACTAAAAATACAAAAAATTAGCCAGGTGTGGTGGTGTGCACCTGTAATCCCAGTTACTCGGGAGGCTAAGGCAGGAGAATCGCATGAACCAGGGAGGGGGAGGTTGCAGTGAGCCAAGATTGTGCCATTGCACTCCAGCCCAAGGGACATTGCGAGACTCAGCCTCAAAAAACAAAATACAAAAAACAAAAAAAACCCCACCGGATTTGTGACAACATGGAAGAACCTAGAGGACGTTACGGTAGATGAAATAAGCCAGGCACAGAAAGACAAACACCACATGATTTCACTTATATTTGGAATCTAAAACAACTCATAGAAGTGGAGAGTAGAATGATGGTACCAGAGTCTGGGGATTGGTGGGAGTTGGGGCGGTGGGGAATGGGGAAATGTTGGTCATAGGGTACAGTTTTAGCTAGACAGGAGGAATTCTTTTTTTTTTTAATTTGAGATGGGGGTCTTGCTATGTTGCCCAGGCTGATGTTGAACTCCTTCATTCAAGCAATACTCCCACCTTGGCCTCCAAAAAGTCTACGATTACAGGCCTGAGCCACCACACCCGACCCAGGAATTTTTTTTAGAACTACAGCATGGTACGGCAGGGCACGGTGGCTCACACCTGTAATCCCAGCGGTTTGGGAGGCCGAGGTGGGCAGATCATCTGAGGTCAGGAGTTCGAGACCAGCCTGACCAACATGGAGAAACCCCATCTCTACTAAAAATACAAAAAATTAGCCAGGGTTGGTGGTGCATGCCTGTAATCCCAGCTACTTGGGAGGCTGAGGCAGGAGAATCACTTGAACCCGGGAGGCGGAGGTTGTGGTGAGCCGAGATCACGCCATTGCATTCCAGCCTGGGAAACAAGAGCAAAACTCTGTCTCAAAAAAAACCCCCAAAAAACAAAACAAACAAACAAAAACACTACAGTATGGTCACTATAGTTAATGTATATTTCAAAATTCAAAATTGCTAAAAGTAGTATGGTGATACACTATAGCCCATTTACTCAGGAGGCCCAGGGATCACTTGATCCCAGGAGGTCAAGAACAGCCTGGGCAACAAAGCAAGACCCCATCCCATGTGTTTTTTTTAAAGCAGAGTCTCACTCTGTTGCCCAGGCTGGAGTGCAGTGGCATGATCTCAGCTCCCTGCAATCTCCACCTCCGAAGTTCAAATGACTCTCCTGCCTTAGCCCCCAGTAGGTGGGATTACAGGCATGCTCCACTATGCCCAGCTAATTTTTGTATTTGTAGTAGAGACAGGGTTTCGCCATGTTGGCCAGCCTGGTCTCAAACTCCTGACCTCAGGAGGGCATAGTGGACATGCCTGTAACTTTGGGAGGCCAAGGCATGAGAATCACTGGAGGCCAGGAGTTCAAGACCAGCCTGGACACCATAGTGAGACCCCCATCGCTACAAAAAATTTAAAAATTAGCCAGGCATCATGATATGTGTCTGTGGTCCTAGCTACTCGGGAGGCTGAGGCAGGAGGATGGCTTGAGCTCAGGAGGTCAAGATTGCAGTGAACTGTGATCTTGCCACTACACTCCCTGGGTGACAGCACAAGACCTTATTTTCCTTAAAGGAAAAAAAAATGCTAAGAGTGGCTGGGTGAGGTGGCTCATGCCTATAATCCCAGCACTTTGGGAGGCCGAGGCGGGTGGATCACGAGGTCAGTAGTTCGAGACCATTCTCTACTAAAAATACAAAATTAGCTGGGCGTGGTGGCACACGCCTGTAGTCCCAGCTACTCGGGAGGCCGAGGCACGAGAATCGCTTGAACCCAGGGGGTGGAGGTTGCAGTGAGCCGAGATCATGCCACAGCACTCCAGCCTGGGCGACAGAGCGAGACTCCGTCTCAAAAAGAAAGAAACAAAACAAAATTAGCTGGGCGTGGTGGTGCGCACCTGTAATCCCGGCTACTTGAGAGGCTGAAGCAGGAGAATCACTTGAAAACTGGGAGGCAGAGGTTGCAGCGAGCCAAGATCGTGCCATTGCACTCCAGCCTGGGCAATAGAGTGAGACTCCGTCTCGGAAAAAAAAAAAAAAAAAAGTCTTTGATTTATTTCTGAATATTTTGCTTATTCCTGCCAGCAGTGTTAATACTCTGGTGAATATTTGCTTTCGAGATCCTTGCATTCCCGAGAATTTCCCCAGCTCAGCCCTCTGGGCGGGTTGAACGGTATGAACCTTTTTAAGGCTTCGCTTGTACTGTCAAGCTGCTTTTTGGAATCTTCGTCCCAGGTTTCTGTTCCAGCCAGCAGCCAGCATTAGCCGCCTGCATCCTTGTCCTCACGCCGGTGTTAATTAAAACCTTTGCCAATCTGGGCTGGGTGCGGTGGCTCACACCTATAATCCCAGCACTTTGGAAGGATGAGGCGGGCGGATCACCTGAGGTCGGGAGTTTGAGACCAGCCTGACCAACATGGAGAAACCCCGTCTCTACTAAAAACACAAAATTAGCCGGACGTGGTGGCGCATGCCTGTAATCCCAGCTACTTGGGAGTCTGACGCAGGAGTATCGCTTGAACCCGGGAGGCGGAGGTTGCAGTGAGCCGAGATCGCGCCATTGCACTCGAGCCTGGGCGACAAGAGCAAAACTCCGTCTCAAAAACAACAATAACAAAAAATCCTTTGCCAATCTGGTAGAATTGCGGGGCTTATTTTATGGTGTCATGGAGCATAGCCTGGGGCCAGATATACCTGGGGCCCTGTGCTTGCTCTGCGAACTAGGAGCTCACTCTCCGAGCGGGGTAGAGGCTGAGACTAACCAGTGACAATAAAAGCGCTCGACAGTGCTTGACCCTTCCGCGGAGCTTATTAAAGCAGGAGCTCCCTGCGCGGGCGCAGAGAAGAGGGTGCCGCCCCACCCCACGACCGGCAGGGGGCCTGCTAGGTGGGAGCGGAGCCAGGCCTCATGGTGGCCAATCGCGAGCTGAGGCGAGGGTGGCACGCCCCTCATGCCGGCATCTTAAATTCGCAAAGAAAGGGCGCTGGGGACACCCGCCTGGGGTCTGCTTCTCCCCTCAGGGTTCCGATTCTCAACCCCTTGGGAGCGTTTGTGAGTGGAAGGGAGGTCACGCTATCGTCCGCGGCCCCAGCAGCCCCGTCCCTTCATTGGATCCCGCGGCGCGGCTCCTTTAAGAGCCTCGCGGGTCGCCCGCCGGAGGTCGCTACCCGGCCATGCGGGCGCTGCGGGCGGGCCTGACCCTGGCGTTGGGCGCGGGGCTGGGCGCGGCCGCCGAGGGCTGGCGGCGGCAGCGGGAGGACGCGCGGGCGGCGCCGGGGCTGCTGGGCCGGCTGCCGGTGCTGCCCGTGGCGGCGGCCGCTGAGTTGCCAGCCGTGCCCGGGGGACCGGCGGGCCGCGGCCCGGGCGAGCTGGCCAAGTACGGGCTGCCGGGGCTGGCGCAGCTCAAGAGCCGCGAGTCGTACGTGCTGTGCTACGACCCGCGCACCCGCGGCGCGCTCTGGGTGGTGGAGCAGCTGCGACCCGAGCGTCTCCGCGGCGACGGCGACCGGCGAACATGCGACTTCCGCGAGGACGACTCGGTGCACGCCTACCACCGTGCCACCAACGCCGACTACCGCGGCAGCGGCTTCGACCGCGGCCACCTGGCCGCAGCCGCCAACCACCGCTGGAGCCAGAAGGCCATGGAGGACACGTTCTACCTGAGCAACGTCGCGCCCCAGGTAGCGCCCGCGCCCCGGGCCGGTCGTGGAATGCGGGGCGGGCGCCTGGCCTCTCGGGGCCTCGGTTTGTTCCTTTGCAGAACGGGGCAGCCGCCCAACGCGCCCCCGGTCAGGCATCGCAGTGACATCCCGTGACGGGAGGGAGGAGCGCTGGGCTCCAGGCACAGGCTCTGCAGGCCGACCAGGGCTTAAGCTTCAACTGCGAACCCTGGGCAACTCCCTGAGCGTCGCTTTCTCGTCTAAAAAAATGGGGATAATACCGTTATTCACCTTCCTCCTGCGGTAGTGATGAGGCGCTGAGGCTTACAGAGACAAAGTGATGGGCACAGTGTCACACAGCAGAAGAAGGCAGGCTGTCTGTTGTAGAACCTCAGTGCCCAACCTTTTGGGCACCAGGGTCGGGTTTCGTGGAAGACAGGTTTTCCACGGCTTGGTGGGTGAGGGCGGGTTTCAGGATGATTCAAGTGCATTACATTTATTGTACACTTTATTATTATTACATTGTAATATATAGTGATACATCTCACAGTAATGTAGGATCCGTGGTAGCCATGAGCTTGTTTTCCTCCAACTAGACAGTCCTATCTGGAGGTGACAGGCGATAATGACAGATCAGGCATTAGGTTTTCAAAAGAAGCGGGCAACCTCCTCACATGCGCAGTTCACCTTAGGGTTCCAGCGCCTATGAGAATCTCCAGCTGCCACTGATCTGACAAGAGGCGGAGCTTAGGCTGCGGTGCGATCAATGGGGAGTGGCTGTAAATACAGATGAAGCTTCCCTTGCTGGCCTTCTGCTCACCTCCTGCTGTGTGGCCCAGTTCTGGTACCAGTCTGTGGCCCAGGGGTTGGGGACCCCTGGCTTATAAAACTGTGAGCCTCCAGACATCATCCTACCCTGTCTGCCTTTGGGCAGTTTCAAGGCAGACACCTGGCCCATGGTCAGGCTGTTAGTGCCAGGCACTGTGCACTGGGCCAACCTCCCTCTCAGCCTGTTCCCAGCAGGTCCTGGCACCAAAGGATGGAGACTGCCATGGGGCTCTGGGTGGAGCCCATGGGGCACCAGCCTCTGACCCAGCTTCCTTCTGGGAGCACAACCCCCTACCCACTTTCCATTGTCTGAGGCCTGGAGAGCTCAGGAAGGAGGTCGATTCATGACATTCCCTCTAGGCTCTGCCTGTGGCTCACACTGGGAAAAGGAACGGGTTGGTGGTTGGAAGGGCTGGTCTTCCCATGAGCCCCTGGGTGGGGCTGGGGATAGGTCTCAGTCCTTCTCTCTGAAAGGTGGAGACATGTTCCTTCCTTTATTCGGCTCTTGGGAGCTAAGAAAAGACTTTGACACCCGGGCTGTGGAAGGGACAGAGGGTGATGGCTAGCACTTGTCAGCCCTGCCTGACTCCATGTGGTTTCAGAGAGTGACTTTCATTCCTTGAGTTTCAGTTTCCTCATGCTTGTCTCTCACTGGACATCTCTGAGCATGTCCATCCCCTCAGGGCCTGGGGCAGCCCTCTGATAGAGGAGGAAGGGTCCCAGCCACGGTTCTGCTAAGCCCTACCTCTCCTACCAGGTACCCCACCTCAACCAGAATGCCTGGAACAACCTGGAGAAATACAGCCGCAGCTTGACCCGCAGCTACCAAAACGTCTACGTCTGCACAGGGCCACTCTTCCTGCCCAGGTAAGGTGGAAACCAGGGGGCTGGGGGCGGCAGAACCTCCCACTCATCCGGGGCTCCTACTGCCACTCACAGGGCCAGGCTTGCCCCAGGCTCTGGGTCAATACCAGTTCCCTACTCTTCTGGTTTCCTGGCAAGCCTGTCAGCTTTCCTGCCTCGGGTCCCCTCATTCCACTTCCACAGCTAAAGACCTGTTGGGTACCCCTGACCATCTCTCCTCTGCCCATGGGCAGCAGCAGGCCCTGAATCTGCCCCCGCTTCTCCCTGCTGTCACCTCTTGGCATGCCCAACCAATCCTGTTCTGCCCATATGGAAACCCCTGCAGGTCCCCGGTGCACCAAGCTCTCCCACCTTCAGTCTCTGCTCTGCTTGGAGCACTTTCCTCCACCCTTCTCAGGAGTTTGAACCTAGATCTGCCTGACCCGGGGCCTCCACTCTTGCCCCTCTGCAGTCCTGCCTCTCAGATGGAAGCAACGGAGCACCTCTGGGCATGCTCCGTGGTTTTTCTGGCCTGCAGAGGGCTGGCACCGAGAGGCAATATGTGGAGCTGAGCAGCTCACTCTGGAATCCACAGGCTCGGGATGGAGTCCAGGCCTGCCTCATCCCCTAGTTCCTTGGTGCTGTGGGCAAATGACCTGTGTCCCCCACTGTAAAACCTGCGACCTCTTGGGTGATGTCACATGCTTCCCCAGGGCCTGGCACTGATCAAATTTCATTAGCAGGTGCCTCCTAGGGCCCGGGGCAAGGGAGGAGACTCTGCTGAGGGGAAGTCCCCGTCCGGTGTCCCGGCACCTGTGCTGGTGCTGCAATGTCACCCGTCATGGTCCTTGCCTACTTGGTGCTCACCTCCATGGGGAGACACGGACAGTTGTTAAGTCTCCCCCTAGACGAATGTGAATGTGCAGAAGGCTCAATTCTTCTAGCGGCATTTATTGTCGCCCACTCTGCCTGACCCGGTGTTGGGCATGAGGAAAACAGAGGGAAAGAGTTAACTTCCACCCTGGAGAGCGTTCCAGCCTCGAGGAGGAGCCAGGCAGGCCACGGCAGTCTCACAGTGAGGGAGTGGTCCCGCAGGCTGACAGAAGTGAAAGGACAGATCAGGGAAGGCTTCCTTGAAGAGGTGGCCTTGGGTTCATCCAGGCCTCCTGCCCACGTGTGCCTGGGTCTGCCTACAGGACAGAGGCTGATGGGAAATCCTATGTGAAGTACCAGGTCATCGGCAAAAACCACGTGGCAGTGCCCACACACTTCTTCAAGGTGCTGATCCTGGAGGCCGCAGGCGGGCAAATTGAGCTCCGCTCCTACGTGATGCCCAACGCACCTGTGGACGAGGCCATCCCACTGGAGCGCTTCCTGGTGCCCATTGAGAGCGTTGAGCGGGCCTCGGGGCTGCTCTTTGTGCCAAACATCCTGGCGCGGGCAGGCAGCCTCAAGGCCATCACGGCGGGCAGTAAGTGAGGGCGGAGCCCAGCAAGGCTGGGCGTGTGCAGGCCGGGGAGCATTAAAGGTGGTGATTTTTGGAGACAAGTCTGGCGGCGTCCGTCCCAAGTGACCTGTAGAGCCCCTGGTTTCACTGCTGCTTCACTGATGTCCTGGGCCCCTTAGAACTTTCAGGGGTGCTGGGCACCGGCCTGGGTGAGGCCAGGCTGCAGGGCAGCCAGGGAGATGAGGATGGCTTCCTGGAAGAGAAGTGTGGCAGTGGACTGGGAGGCTAGCGGGTGCCCCCACTCCTAGCCTGTCTTCAGTGCCTGGCTGCCCAACACCCAGCCCACTGGGGTCCCCTGTCCTTAGCAGAGCCTGGTGAGGTTAATGGCAGGCCCAGGTTCACACTGCACACTTGCCACCTGGAGGACCCCATAGCTTCCTCTTCTGAGCCTGAGAAGAGGACCTCAGGCTCCTCTTCTGTAAAATGGGGGTAAAGGTAATAATGCCCACTTCCCAGGGCCAGGGGAGGGCAAGGAGGTGGGCAAGAAGTTCTCAGCCCTCACGCAGGGCTGGGAAGGGTGGGAGCCAGGGTTCTTGCTGGGGGGTGTGGCTATCGGGCTGAGAGTGCTTGGCTTGGGCGAGGCCTCAGGGATGGGTAGACAGGGCTGTCAGCCCTGCGAGACTGATGGGAGGACCAGCCTCGCCAGCAGTTCCTGTAGCACAGCGTATTATGCCTGACTCCAAAAGTGGTTCCCTGAGGCCCAGGACGAAGGCCCCAGCTGCACGTGGCTTCCCCCGTGGGACAGATGCAAGTGAGACGCCAAGAGGAGAGCTGCTGTGCCCACCGTGGTCATACACAAAGAAGTAGCAGAACCAGGGCTCTGGGAGATCACTGAGCGCACAGCTAAGGAACCAGAGGCCCGGAGCAGGGGTGGGCAGGGCCTGCTGGGTCACCTGCCTGGGAACACAGGATGGGCACTAGCACCCATGGCTGACTCTCAGCTACACTCATGTCCCATCGCTGTGGCAAGACTGCTGTGGCAAGAGGCCAAGAGGGGATGAGAGGACCACCTCCAGACAAGGCCAAGGCCACCATGGGCAAGGGTGGGTGACAGGGCAAGAGTGGCAACCGCCCCTTGGACAGATCCCAAGGCCCCAGCGGCTGGCGGTCAGGGAGGCAGGCGGGCTCACCTCCGTGCGGATGGTGCGGCTACCCTGGCCAGGACAGGTATTGACGTACAGGTCAAAGAGGACACTGGGTTCAGCCACCTCCAGGTTGGGGTCAGCATCCACTCCGGCTTCCAGCCCCTGGAGGCCCCCGAACACCACAAGAGCATGCCTGGCATATATAAGACGGGGTGACTTGAGTGGTCATCAAGGCCCACCCAGCACAGCGCCCAGACGTGTCCCTCCATACCCTGGACAGCAGGGGCCCACCTGTGCAGCTTCACCCACCAGGTAGGTTCCTGGCCACATTCCTCCTGCCCTGGTCCCAGCCCCAGGAGGTACACACCTGAAGCTGGGAAGGTGGGCAGAGGCCACATCCGAGCCACGCTCTGACGTCCCAATCGTCAGGTCATACCCGTCCTGGAAGGGGGCCTCAGCAAACACAGCACCTGGGGGTGGGGCCAACTCAGTGCAGGTCCTGCTCCCCACAAGCCACAGCTCTGGGTATGTGTGTGTGTACCGAGGCAGGGGTGGGTAGGAAGAGCTCTGTGTGTGTGTGTACTGAGGTAGGGGTGGGTGGGTAGAGCTCTGTGTGTGTGTGTGTGTGTACGGAGGTAGGGGTGGGTGGGTAGAGCTCTGTGTGTGTGTGTACTGAGGTAGGGGTGGGTGGGTAGAGCTCTGTGTGTGTGTGTACTGAGGTGGGGGGGTGTGTGTACCGAGGCAGGGGTGGGTAGAGCTGTTCCTGGGAAGTCAAGGACTGAGCAGGGCGGACACCAAGCCTGTGCCTGGCTGGGGAACAGGGCAGAGACTGGATAGGAAGAGGCACCAAGAGCATGAAGTGGGCCTCTGACTTCTCGGGCCCTTTTGCCTCCATTCGCAACTCTACAGAAATATTATTGATCAGTGAGGACACTTTTGCTCAGTAGTCCTTAACAGCATTCCAGGCAGTACATCCAGGGGGAACAAGGCCCAGAGAAGGGAAAGGACTCGCCCAAGGACACACAGCAAGTTGACAGGACAAAAACCTTGGTGTGATATTTGGGTCAGGTAACGCTCCCGGCCACCTCCCAGAGGGATGGGTGGATATTCGGAGAAGTGAGCTCTGTCCTTACTGAGGCAGGAAGCCAGGCGGACGGTGTAGCCCCAGTAGAGCCCAGCTTTGGTGCGAGGGTCCTGTGATGACACCACTTTGCCACGGTAGGTCTTGCATGCTGGAGGGGTGACAGAGTCTGTCAAGATGGGGTGAGGGAACGGAAGGAGGTGGCTGAACCCTGGAGCTCGTCAGGCCAACCCAGGGGCTGAGGAACCTTCCAGATACCTGGGAGCTGCTGCTGGTTCAGTCGCACGGTCACCCGAAGCCCAGGCTCCAGGTTCTTGTCAATCTTCACCTCCTGGGGAGAAGCCAGAAGAAAGGGGTGCCATTCCTCTCAAGATCAGCAGGAGCCACGGCTCTTCCAGATGCCACCAGGGGAGCCCTGGGGCTGGCAAGGGACCCAGGGGTCCAGGTCAACCTGTCACCCTCCACCCCTGGCACCAGCTGAACCTGCTCACAAGAGACCATTTGTGCAAAACACAGATCACTGGCCAAACACGCACCTTTGGGGCGCTCATGGCACAAGGTAGAAGAAGTACATGAAACCCAGTTTTCTGCATTTTGGTAGCTCTGCCACTTTTTTTTTTTTGAGTTGGAGTCTGGCTCTGTCACCCAGGCTGGAGTGCAGTGGCGCCATCTCAGCTCAATGTAAACTCTGTCTCCTGGGTTCCAGTGAATCTCCTCCCTCAGCCTCCCGAGTAGCTGGGATTACGGACAGTGCCACCACACCTGGCTCATTTTTATACTTCTAGTAGAGACGGGATTTCACCATATTGGCCAAGTTGGTCTCAAACTCCTGACCTCAAATGATCCGCCTGCCTCAGCCTCCCAAAGTGCTGGGATTACAGGCGTGAGCCACTGCACCTGGGTTGTGCTTTCTGATGGCTAGGGGACTCCATCCATGTAAAGGTTTCTGCCTCTGATTTGAGAAGACTTGAGGGTAAAGAGGTAGCAAATTAATGCCCTCGTCCCAGCTTGGCTCTGTGCCACACGGGAGCAGCTCCAGAGTGACTTTCAACTTGTTTCTGCAGGGTTTTGTTTGGAGCATGAGGACTGTCTTCTGTTGATTTGCTTTTTAAGCAAGAGTAAATTCATTCTTGGCTTTATCTATTGAGCCCCATTTTGCACAATTCTCTGGCCCAAATTTGCATCAGTGAGGGATTTGGGGCAGCTCCAGGACTGCCCCTAACATGCATCTGCTTGCGCTCCATTGCTAGGGTGTGTCCTGGAGGTGTGTCCCAGCCCACCTTTCTGTTCCTACCTTTTTCATGCCACAGTTGACAAAGGAGCCGTGGCCTGGCCGGGTGGGCCGATCCACCACAATGCCCTCTCGGAACTCGGATTCCTCGTCCTGACGCATGTGGTGGGGGCTGTCCAAGGGGTTCAGGAGCCCTGTGGAGGCAGGGCCGGGAGGAGTCTAGGAAGTGCTAGGGCACACAGGGTGCAGTGGGGACCCTGGAGCAGAGTCCCGGCTCTGCCACAGACCTGCGTCTTGGCATCAGGCACAGGTCTCGCTCTCCCGGGCCTGCTTTCCCACCTAGACAGTGCAGGGTAGGACAGGGTGGTCTCTCAGTGTCTGTGGCACAATCCAGTGGAAAGGGGGGACGGGCCCACACAGTGTTACCTGCAAACTGTAGATCCTGGTGCTTCGGGAAGAACGCCTTCCTCAGATACCTAGGAAAGAATGCTGACCTCAGGATGTTCCCAGGGGAAGCTGCCTCCTACCTGGCCTCCACTTTGACACACCCCTCCCTCATGCTCAGGGGAGTGACCCCCTTACTGCGGACACTCCAGGTACTGCAGGATCCGGGCCAGCTGTACGCTCGCCTGCCCCTTCTTCCCAACTCCTGTGAAATCCCCCTCCACAGTCCTGGAGAGAGAGAGATGGGGGCTCAGGATCCAGCTGTGGCCCCTTCAAGAACTCCTCTCTATAAGTGCATGCCTATAATCCCAGCTACTCAGGAGGCTGAGGTGGGAGGATCACCTGAGCGCAGGAAGTAGAGGCTGCAGTGAGCCATGACCATGCCACTGCATGCACTTCAGCCTGGGTGACAGCTGAGATACGGGTTTAGACCTTCTGGCTCCCAATCCCACCTCTGCAGTCATCACCCCCACCTGGCAACTCTACCCCCTAAGAATTACAGACGGAGTATTTCAGGCAGGACACGAGGGAAGAGCCAGGCATGTGGACAGGGGCAGGGTGAAACCTCGGCCCATCCCGGGAGCCTCTCCCTCTCCCTGAGCCCTGGCACCCTGTGGGATGGCCCCTCACTTGGCATCCTGGCCCTCCTCATCAAACACCACGATCTCATCCACACAGAAGATGGCACAGGCTCTGGCAATCTGACCGGCCAAGTAGGTGCGAAGCTCCGGCGACTGAGCATTGTCCAGGATGGAGCCCGGCAGGGCTACGCTCAGTGTGTAGGGCCGCCCTGAGCAGGGGAGGGGTGTTCCCAGTCAGCCTGAGAGGCAAGGGCCCCCCACCTTCCTCTCTCTTTCTCTGTCCCCAGCACCCATGGTTTGAGAATTTCCCAAGTGGGAGGAATTTTGAGATGAGCAAAATAGATCCAACTCCCCTCTCTGGGCCTCAGTCTCCCAGGAGGAAAATGGACGCAGCAATCTCCATAGCTCCTCTGAACAGGGCAGACCACTGGGCGAGGCTGTGGAGCAGTTAGGAGCAATGGCCTAAGTTCATATCCTGGCTCTCCCACTTAGTGCCTCAGTTCTCCAGCTATCAAATGGGGATAAAATGAAAGCTGATATCTAATAAGCCTTTAGTGTGTGCACATTAACTCGATAGCCATTAACCTGATCCTTAGTGAGGATACTGCCATTATCCCCATTTATAGACCAGGAGCCTTCAGCCCCGGGAAGTCAAATACATGGCCGAAGGTCACACAAAAGGTGGCTCATGACTGTGATCCCAGCACTTTGGGAGGCTGAGGCGGGCGGATCACCTGAGGTCAGGGATTCAAGACCAGCCTGGCCAACGTGGCGAAAGCCTGTCTCTACTAAAAATACAAAAATTAGCCGAGCATGGTGGCGCATGCCTGTAATCCCAGCTACTCCAGAGGCTAGGGCAGGAGAATTGACTGAACTGGGAGGTGGAGATTGCAGTGAGCCGAGATGGCGCCACGGCACTCCAGCCTGGGCAACAGAGCCAGACTGTCTCTCAAAAACAAACAAAAAATCCCAAGCAGCACATAGATAACAGGGTTTCACTATTGTAACATTGTATCTATACTTTGCTATGCAAGGCAAGGATAAGTAGATATAATTCTTTGGACAAACTTTTGCTACAATGTTTGCTGGGATTGTTCCTTTCTTCTTTGTAGTTTTCTGTTATTATTATTATTATTATTACTGAGATAGAGTCTCACTGTCGCCCAGGCTGGAGTGCAGTGGCATGATCTCGGCTCACTGCAAGCTCCGCCTCCTGGGTTCACGCCATTCTCCTGCCTCAGCCTCCCGAGTAGCTGGGACTACAGGCGCCTGCCACCTCGCCTGGCTGATTTTTTGTATTTTTAGTAGAGACGAGGTTTTACCATGGTCTCGATCTCCTGACCTCGTGATCTGCCCGCCTCGGCCTCCCAAAGTGCTGGAATTACAGGCATGATGTCATTTTTATTATGAAATCAAAATAAATGAAAAATGAAATTAAAGCACACAGAAAATGCTCAATAAAAAAGTCAAAAAATCAGGAAGATCATGAAGTTCTAGAGGTCTAAGAGATATGAGGCTTGGGCTGGGCACGGTGGCTCAAGCCTGTAATCCCAGCACTTTGGGAGGTGAATTGGGCGGATCACCTGAGGTCAAGAGTTCCAGACCAGCCCGGCCAACATGGTGCAACCACATCTCTACTAAAAAATACGAAAATTAGGCCGGGCGCGGTGGCTCAAGCCTGTAATCCCAGCACTTTGGGAGGCCGAGACGGGCGGATCACAAGGTCAGGAGATCGAGACCATCCTGGCGAACACGGTGAAACCCCGTCTCTACTAAAAAATAAAAAAAATTAGCCGGGCGAGGTGGTGGGCGCCTGTAGTCCCAGCTACTCGGGAGGCTGAGGCAGGAGAATGGCATAAACCCGGGAGGCGGAGCTTGCAGTGAGCCGAGATCTGGCCACTGCACTCCAGCCTGGGCGACAGAGTGAGACTCCGTCTCAAAAAAAAAAAAAAAACAAAAAACGAAAATTAGCCAGGTGTGGTGGCACACGCCTGTAATCCCAACTACTCGGGGGGCTGAGGGAGGAGAATTGCTTGAACTTGGGCAGTGGAGGTTGCAGTGAGCGGAGATGGTGCCATTGCACTCCAGCCTGGGCAACAGAGCAAGACTCCATCTCAAATAAAAAAAAGAGAGATGAGGCTTACCTTCCATAGGCTTGAAATTTACCTAAGCAGGAGGTCAGAACTTAGTTTGTTGGCTCCCTCCCTTCTCTGGGCCTCAGCTTCTCCATCAGGACAAGATGTTTGGACCTACTGGTTTGTAAGGGCCCTTCCAGATCTGCTCTGCCTGCAGGACAACTACTGCGGGCCACAACCTGTGGCCCTCCCCATGACCCCAGCTCACCGCGGTCCTCCTTCTCTGCTGCTGCCTCCTCCTCTTCCTGGTGCTTTGCCTGTTCCTCCTGTGCCCGCTGCCGCTCCAGTTTTTTCATCAGCTTGAGATCCTTCCATTTCTTTTTCTCCTCTTTCTCTGGATAAAAGAGCATCCCAATTGGCCGAGGAGATAGTTCCCACTCATTGGGTCAGCCTGGACTATGGAGAGCTACTGGGTGAGCAGCCAGAGGGCAGCAAGGGAGCCTCCCCAGGGCTCCCGGCCCCTGCCTCCCAACTTTGGGTGCTGCAGGACCCAGCGGGAACAAAGTTGGTGTCTTTCTCCAGGGTTTGAGCACTGGTGGAGTGGTCTATGGGAAGATACTCTTACCCCCACCCTTACTTACTCTGTTGCTTCCATTTTCGCCACTCAATCCTTTGGCCGTGTTCACCCTGGAGAAGGAGTGGTTGGAGGATTATGAGTATGAGGCTGATGGTCACACCTGGAGGGGGTCCGTTTCCACACGGGGCGGCAAGGAAGCCAAGGAACCTCTGCAAACTGCTGCCCCAGAAAGCGTCTGGAGGCCAGGGACCCGCTGTATCCCCAGCGCCTGGGGCCCAGCCTGGCACACAGAAAGCGCTCAAGAAACTGTTGAATGAGTTCCCACAGAACAGAGGAGAAAACTGAGGCTCAGGGGACAGGACTGCCCACAGTCGCCCTGGAAGTCAGAAGACATAAGCCACGAAAGGGCACCGGATTCAGGATTGAGAGCAGGGTCCCGCCTCCGTAATCCAGCGGGGGCCAGGGAGCCACAGGGGAGTTCCGAAGAGGACACGGGCGCTGTTCCCATCCTGCTGCGGCTCACGCCGCATCTTCGGGGGCTTCCGGCCTGGGATCAGAGGGAAGCAGGCAGCAGGAGGCGCGACCCGGCCCCGGCGGAGGTCCGCACGCCACCGGTCCTCACGCCTCCACTGTGCTGCTCTGCGCTGGGTCCCGCCGCCCGCACTTACCGGGCCGCAAGGCCGCTTCCTCCCGCGCTCCGCCATGTTCCGCACACACCGTCGGTCACGCCTCTGCCAATGAGACTCGCCTCTTCCGGTCACACCTCCATTAGGTTGTCCAATCGGAAAGCCAATGTCGCCCGGGGGCGTGGCCTGGGCGCCCGACTGCTGCAGGAGTACTCGAGCTGGTGTAGGTTGGGCGGAAGAGGTGTCCAAATGGGCGGCATCACGGGTACTGTCCAGAATTTTGGATGGCTCTGAGTTGGGACAAATACAACACTCAGATCTCTGAGTAGTTTATTTGTTAAAAAAAAATTTTTTTTGAGACAGGGTCTCGCTCTGTTGCAGAGGATGGAGTGCAGTGGCGCGATTCTAGCTCCCTGCAGACTTGAGCTCCTGGGCTGAAGGGATCTCCTCACCTTAGCCTCCGAGTAGCTGGAACCACAGGTGCGCACCACCACGCCTAGCTCCTGTAATGCTTTATACATGGGGACCCCGGGGCCTTGAGCTGCAGTGTGATTCGGAGCTGAAAATGAGATAATTTAATCCAGGTTTCTTGTAGATTCGTTCATGTACTCTTCCTTTTTTTGAGACAGAGTCTCGCTTCACTGCCCAGGCTGGAGTGCAATGGCGCGATCTCGGCTCACTGTAACCTCCACCTCCTGGGTTCAAGCAACTCTCCTGCCTCAGCCTTTCAAGTAGCTGAGATTACAGGAGCGTGCCACCATGCCCAGCTAATTTTTTGTGTGTTTTTAGTAGAGATAGGGTTGATGTTGACCCCATGTTGACCAACCTGGTTGAACTCCTGACCTCAAGTGATCCACCCGCCTCGGTGTCCCAAAGGGCTGGAATTATGGGAGTGAGTCACCGCACCTGGCCTCTTTTTTTTTTTTTTTTTTTTTGGGAGTTTCGCTCTTGTTGCCCAGGCTGGAGTGCAATGGCGTGATCTCGGCTCATGGAAACCTCTGACTCCTGGGTTCAAGCGATTCTCCTGCCTTAGCCTCCCGAGTAGCTGGGATCACGGGCATGCGCCACCACACCTGGCTAATTTTGTATTTTTAGTAGAGACGGAGTTTCTCCATGTTGGTCAGGCTGGTCTCCAACTCTTGACCTCAGGTGATCCGCTCACCTCAGCTTCCCAAAGTGCTGGGATTACAGGAATGAGCCACCACGCCCAGCCTCTTTCTCTTTTAATTAACAGACTATATTAGTTGGGACTACAAGTGTGAGTCACCATGCCCGACTAATTTTTTTTTTTCTTTTTGTACAGTGTCTCACTATGTTGCCAGGGCTGGTCTCAAATTCCAGGGTTCAAGCAATCCTCTCAACTTGGCTTCCCAAAGTGCTGAGATTACAGACATGAGCCATTAATGCCTTTTATTTTTTGAGATCTAGTCTCACTGTTGCTCAGGCTGAAGTGCAGTGGCATGATCTCTGCTCACTGCAACCTCTGCCTCCCGGGTTCAAGCAATTCTCCTCCCTCAAGCTCCCAAGCAGCTGGGATTACAGGCGCCTGCTACCGAGTCCGGATAATTTTTGTATTTTTCGTAGAGACGGGATTCTCCATGTTGGTCAGGCTGGTCTTGAACTCCCAACCTCAGATGATCCACCTGTCTCGGCCTCCCAAAGTGCTGGAATTACAAGTGTGAGCCACCGTGCCCGGTCTCCAACTTAGATCTTATAATAAATTTTTTGTGACTTTTGACAGGTTTATTTTGTAGGCATGACTAAGACATTGGCCATGTGAAAAAACAAACACAAAAATCCCCCCCAAAAAACGATTAACAAAAAGACACAGACCATGTGATTGGGCTCAAAGTCTAGTCCCTCGCACCTCCCTGAAGGCAGAGATGGAGGGGGCCCGATGGGCTAAAAGTTCTGACACCGTAATCGCACAGTGCAGAGGGATTCCATGTGACTACCACGACATGCCTATCTTCCAGAAACTCCAAGGATTTTAGGAATTCTTTACTAAGGACCAGGGGCAAAGACCTAATATGTATTTTATTATAAGATACATTCCTATCAGCTCACCCAGTTAAACATATGATATGCGCCAAACCCATGTGCTTGCTATGCAAATGCAATTTCGAGACCAGGCCCCTAACACCACCTTCCAAAGAAATTCAGGAGCTACGATTGCTATCCAGTGAACTCAATCAGGGCCAGCTAGAAGGCCTGGGCACCCCACTTCACCTCACCTCCAGAGTGCTTTTCTCACTTGTGAACTGGAGATAACTGAGGTCTCAGTCTCAGAGGGTTGTGTAAGATAATGTGCGTCCGAGTGCCTGGCAGGTAGGGCGTGCATGATCAACATTCAGTTCTCCTCCTCCTGAGAATTATTTAAGTCCTGGGTCCTCCTGGCCCCCACTGTGCTGTTCTCTCACCGCTGTGGGAATGTCCATGTCTTCCTTGTCACAAGCCCCAATCCCCTCCACACACACACACACACACACACACACACACACACGACACCCGCACCCTAGCCACCACACCCAGCACCAATAACTGCTACCATCAGATTAATATGAGAGGCCAGGTATGGCGGCTCACGTCTGTAATCCCAGCACTTTGGGAGGCTGAGTCGGGTGGATGACCTGAGGTCGGGAGTTTGAGACCAGCCTGGCCAACATGGTGAAACCCCATCTCTACAAAAACACAAAAATTAGCCGGGCACGGTGGCAGGTGCCTGTAGTCCCAGCTACTCAGGAGGCTGAGGCAGGAGAATTGCTTGAACCCGGGAGGTGGAGGTTGCAGTGAGCCGAGATCATGCCACTGCACTCCAGCCTGGGTGACAGAGCGAGACTCTATCTAAAAAACAAAAACAACAACAACAAAAAAGATTAACAGTAAGGAATTCATTTGGGGGCCTTGGGTTCTAGGCCTGGTTGTGCCACTAACTGTGTGACTATAGAAATCATTTGTACAAAGTTGTGAGGGTATCTGAGGTTCTCCCGGGCATTCTTATCAAGTTAGATCAGCCATCGGCTCGAGTGTGAAACAGAGAGAAAACGTCAAAAAGGATTTGAATAACTTAAACATTTTATTATGGATGAAAAGGAGTGGCTTCAGCACTCAAGTCTAAAGGCAAATCCCCAAGGCCAAGATGAGTCAGGAAAGGTGAGGTTATGCCTGAGCCTTAGCAGGGCCCATGCAGGGCTGGGATGTGATCGATACACGGTGGGACTCTACTGTCAGTCTCGGCCAAGCCTGGAGAGACCAGAAGCAACCCAAGACCCTACAAACCCACCTACAGAGGGGCTGAGAGAGGCCCAGGTCAGGCCGCCCTCACCTTTCAGACAGGAGGCACTTGGTTCTCTAAGATGAAGAAGGGCGGCTCCCACCCAGAACATTCTGAGGTTTCCCAACAGCATCTTCCCCGACCCAGAAATGTCTGAAACCTGGACAAAGACAGACACCCAAAGAGTATCTCTGCGGCACGTGGGGATGTCAGGGCCACGGTGTGACTTCAGGGCTAGAGCTCTGCCTTCCACTTCTGCAGCTTCTCATCCATGGCCTGGAGCGTGGCTTCATCCTGCACCAGCACAGATAGGTCCCACACTCTCCCCATGCCCCCAGCAGGCCTTGGGAAACTCTGGCAGGTCTTTCTCCCCCCAGCCCCGCCCTTTACCTTCACAAAACAGAAGCGGATATAGTGGTCAAAGTGCTTCTGATGTGGCACACTACAGAAGATGGAGACAGGGATGGCCACCAAGCCCTGGGGAGGAGGAAGGACATGTCTCAACACGGCTTCGTGGCCCAGCAGGGCTTGGCCCCGGAGGGGACAGACAGGTTCCCACAACCAGGCAGGGAAGGAGAGTTAGCTCCAATCCCGCACCTAGTGCTGCATCAAAGTCACAGGAAAATGGCCGGGCGTGGTGGCTCACGCCTGTAATCCCAGCACTTTCGGAGGCTGTGACAGGTGGATCACCTGAGGTCAGGAGTTCGAGACCAACTGGCCAACATGGCCAAACCTCATCTCTTAAAAATACAAAAATTAGCTGGGCATGGTGGCACATGCCTGTAATCTCAGCTACTTGGGAGGCTGAGGCAGGGGAACTGCTTGAACCCAGGGGTGGAGGTTGCAGTGAGCTGAGATTGTGCCACTTCACTGCAGCTTGAGTGAAAGAGAAAAAATCCGTCTCAAAACAAAAACAAACACAAAGTCAGAGGAAAAGGATCCCAGAACGTCATTCCAAGTCCCTCCCTGGGTATAGAGGGCAGACAGATGCTGAGAGAGGGAAGTTCACGGAGCAGGTCAGGGCAGAGCCAGAGAAGAACAAAGCCTTAGAGTCACAGATCGAACCTGGATGGACCTCAGAGTTAATGGTCCAACTCCTCACTGTACAGATGGGAAGACGGAGATCCAAAGAGGCAGGAAATCCTGCCAGCCCACACAGCATCTCTGTGCAAGTTAGAAACAGGTTCCTTGGGCCAGGCATGGTGGCTCACGCCTGTAATCCCAGCACTTTGGGAGGCCAAGTGGGGTGGATCACCTGAGGTCAGGAGTTGGAGACCAGCCTGACCAACATGGTGAAACCCTGTCTCTACTAAAAATACAAAAATTAGCCAGGCGTGGTGGTATGTGCCTATAATCCCAGCTACCCAGCTACTTGGGAGGCTAAGGGAGGAGAATCACTTGAACCCTGGAGGTGGAGGTAGCAGTGAGCTGAGATTGCGCCCCTGCACTCCAGCCTAGGCGACAGAGTGAGACTGTCTCAAAAAAAAAAAAAAAAAAAGGCTGGGCATGGTGGCTCACGCCTGTAATCCCAGCACTTTGGGAGGCCAAGTGGGGTGGATCACCTGAGGTCAGGAGTTGGAGACCAGCCTGACCAACATGGTGAAACCCTGTCTCTACTAAAAATACAAAAATTAGCCAGGTGTGGTGGTATGTGCCTATAATCCCAGCTACCCAGCTACTTGGGAGGCTAAGGGAGGAGAATCACTTGAACCCTGGAGGTGGAGGTAGCAGTGAGCTGAGATTGCGCCCCTGCACTCCAGCCTAGGTGACAGAGTGAGACTGTCTCAAAAAAAAAAAAAAAAAAAGGCTGGGCATGGTGGCTCACGCCTGTAATCCCAGCACTTTGGGAGGCCGAGGCGGGTGGATCACAAGGTTAGGAGATCAAGACCATCCTGGCTAACACGGTGAAACCCCGTCTCTACTAAAAATACAAAAAAAAATTAGCTGGGCGTGGTGGTGGGCGTCTGTGGTCCTAAGCTACTCAGGAGGCCGAGGCAGGAGAATGGCGTGAACCCGGGAGGTGGAGTTTGCAGTGAGCCGAGATCGCGCCACTGTACTCCAGCCTGGGCGACAGAGTGAGACTCTGTCTCAAAAAAGGCAGAAAGAAAAGAAAAGAAGAAAAGAAAAGAAAAAAGAAAAGAGGCTCCTCGTTCTTTTAAGTGGATACAACCCCGCCCCAAGGTTCACGGCAGAGGCAGACTAGGATCTGGCCCAGGAGCCTCTCGCCTGGGCACCCTTGAGCAGCACACAACCTGTGAAACCATACATGGCTGCACCGCAGAGGCCCAGCCCACCTTGTTCTTGATCATCCACTTGACGAAGCGTCTGTCATAGGGCTCATCCATAGCTCCAGGCAAGTCAGGCATCTTCCTCTCTGGGGAACAGAGGCCACACTGAGGCCCCTGCAGCCTCCAGCCCTTGCGCCCTGCCCAGACCGGCCAGTCTCACTCACTGAAGTCTGAGATGTCTGTGATGAGGAAGTAGCTGCCCTGGGGGATGACGGGCTTCAGGCCCACTGACTGTAGGCTGCGTATCATGTGGTCCCGGCAGCGCTGCATGGCCTGCGGGAACTGCACAAAGTAGCTGCTGGGTTGGCCGAAGAGCAGCTGCTCCCGCTCAAAGCTCTCGGCTACTGCGGCCTAGGCAGGGCAGACGGACACCCAGACAGATTAGCTGTTCCCTGACGCGGGGGCCAGCCTGGGCTCTTTCATTGTCTCCCCGCTCCCCCATGGCGTCCCCTGCCCCTCTTCACCTGGCTCTGTGTGGGGCAGTGGAAGATGGAGTTCTGGTGCACGGTCCGCAGGTGCTTCATGATGTGATCTGGACCCAGGACCCAGCCCACCTGGAGCAGGAGCACAGGTAGTGGGAGGTCCTTCCAGGCCTGGCTAAAGCCTTCTTCATTCCCAGGCCCACCTCACTTGCCAAGGATCTTGCAGGGGGTGGTGACCTCCCACCCTCAGCAACTCACCTTCCAGCCAGTGGCGCTGAAGGTCTTGCCGGCGCTGCCAATGGTCAGGGTCCGTTCCCACATGCCAGGGAGGCTGGCTGCCCAAGGCCAAAGAGAGCAGCTGCTGAGACTGGGGTGAGGGGTAAGGGGGAGGGTGGTGGTCTGGGCCCCAGGGGGCACCCGTAGGCTCTTGACATCCTGGACTCCTCTACATACTAAGCTATTTGCAGAATTTCTTTCTTTCTTTCTTTTTTGAGATGGAGTCTCGCTCTGTTGCCCAGGTAGGAATGCAATGGCACCATCTCAGCTCATTGCAACTTCCACCTCCCGGATTCCAGTGATCCTCCTACCTCAGCTTCCTGAGTAGCTGGGACTACAGGCACGCACCACCATGCCCAGCTAATTTTTGTACTTCTAGTAGACACGGGATTTCACCATGTTGGCCAGGCTGGTCTCGAACTCCTGACCTCAAGTGATCTGCCAGTCTCAGCCTCCCTTCATGCTGGGATTACAGGCGTGAGCCATCATTCCCGGCATAGGATTTCTTTGACCTCATCCTTTCGACAACCAGGGAGGCAGGTGCTATTGTGTTTTGTTTTCCTGTGTACTCTGGGAGGCAAAGGTCACAGGATCTCCAGGACTCCAGAACCCTGGGTTCTAACTACCAGGCCTGCGCTGACTCTCAGGTGGGGTCAAGGCCCTGCCACCAATGTGCAGGGGAGGGGCCCCGGGCAGGCTTGGCTCACCAATGCTGATGTGCCGGTGCCCATCATAGACCATCCACTGGTAGACTTCATCAGTGATACACACCACGTCATGCTGCTGGCACAGGCTGGCCACCAGCTCCAGCTCTTCCCTGGAGAACACCTGTGGATGCCCAAGGAGAGCACAGACCTGCAGGTGGGACCATCCCCAAACACAGAGGCCTACTCAGAGAGGTTAAAGAACACAGCTGCGGCCAGGTGCGGTGGCTCACGCCTGTAATCCTAGCACTTTGGGAGGCCAAGGCGGGCAGAACACTGGAGGTCAGGAGTTTGAGACCAGCCTGGCCAACATGGAGAAACCCCGTCTCTACCAAAAACACAAAAATTAGCTGGGCATGTTGGCAGGTGCCTGTAATCCCAGCTACTCGGGAGGCTGAGGCAGGAGAATTGCCTGAACTCGGGAGGCGGAGGTTGCAATGAGCCAAAATCACACCACTACACACCAGCCTGGGAGACAGAGTGAGACTCCGTCTTGAAAAAATAAATAAATGGCGAATACAGCCAAGCCCAGTGCTGTGGGCTGTTCCGCACCATTGCATTGGATCCCTGCAACAATGACCCGTGAGGTCAGTTCCCTCAGGTTCCCACATTACACATGAGATACTCTGGGAAGCACAGTCACTATTCCATGGTCACTGGGAAGTGATGGGGGCTCCCAGCCCAGTTCACTGTTCCAGCCCTCAGGCATTCCCTGGGTATTCCTGCCCCTGTCCTGGGACCTCTGGGGCCTTGGTCCTCAGAGCTCATTGTGTATGGCCCTCCCACACGAGGCCCCACGGCAGCAACTCAGTAACAGTGCAGGAGACACGACTAGCTCTGCAGGGGGCCAGGGAAGGAGGTCCCTCCAGTACCTTGCCCAGGGGGTTGTTGGGGGTGTTGAGGACCAGGGCTTTGGTGCGTGATGTGAATTTGCTGGCCAGCTCCATGGAGTCCAGCTGCCAGTTGCTGCTGGAACCCAGTTCTCCATTCTGGATGGGACCCTGCAAGGTGGCAGGGGAGGGCACCACTTACCCACGTGACGTGCAGCTCTTCCCCCAACATCCATCCCCACCTTCTCTTCCCTAGGATCCCAATACACACACCTCCCCTCTGCCCTCCCAGCTTAGGGGAACTGGATTCCTTCACTTCCTTCCTCCTGTTCCAACTCCCAGGGTCCAACTCAGCCCATGCCTTGGATCCCTCTGCCCATCCACCCTCTACCTAGCATCCTTACCGGCTTCAGGGGCACAAACACAGGGCGACCCCCTGCCATCAATGTCATGGGCTCGTAGCAGTCAAAAAAGGGTTCGATGATGATGACCTGATAGAAGGTTCAAATCACCTGGAGTCAGCACGGCCCTGACCTCTCAGTCCCACTCAGCCCAAGTCTTGCCCACTCACCTCATCTCCTTTGTCCACCAGGGCCTGGAAGGCTGTGAACAGGGCCCCATAGCCACCGACAGTCACGAGCACATTCTTGAGCGGGTCCATCTCCTGACCCAGAAGCTTCCCAAAGAAACTTGCCAGGATCTTCGTCAGCGGTGGGTAACCCTGCCAGGACAGTGGGGGTCAACTGTCCAGCTCAGCCGGGCCCATCCTCCTGCCCAGATGTATCCAGGCAGTTCTAGCACCTTCTAGCAGCAAGCCTGGGGCAAAGTCAGATACTGGTAGCCTGGGCCCCAGGGGACACGGAATAGATTAGCTTTCAACACTCTGGACTTCTCTACACACCAAGCTATTTGTGGGATTTCTTTGATCTCGTCCTCTCAGCAACCCAGAGGCAGGTGCTACTATGATCCTGTGTACTCTGGGAGGTAAAGGTTACACAATGTATATGGTCCCAGACTCCAGGGTCCCAACCACCAGGCCTGCACTGACTCAGATATACGCTCTTCCATCTCCTCCACCAACATTTGCCATAGGGCCTGTTCTGTGCCAGGCCCGGAGCCCAGGGTGGGGATTCAGCAGAGAACCAGAGGAAGTGCTTGCCTCCATGAACCTCAGTCCAAGAGCCCGCGAGGCAGTAGACACTCCCCACTTTCCACATCTCTAAGTTTAAGAAGCATGTTTGTCATGTTTGTGCCCACCTGATCCAGCAGCTTTGCAGGATAAGTTTTTTTTGAGACAGGGTCTCACTCATGTCACCCAGGTTAGAGTGCCGTGGCACAATCGTGGCTCACTGCAACCTCTGCCTCCTGGGTTCAGGTGATTCTCCTACCTCAGCCTCCCAAGTAGCTGGGACGACAGGCACGCGCCACCATGCCCGGTTAATTTTTGTGTTTTTAGTGGAGACAGGGTTTCACTATGTTGGCCAGGCTGGTTTGGAACTTCTGACCTCAGGTAATCCGCCTGCCTTAGCCTCCCAAAGTGCTGGGATTACAGATGTGAGCCACCGCGCCTGGCCTGATCCCCACTATTTGACAGGTAGAAAAATAGAGACCCAAAGAGAAGAAATTATTTGTCTAAAGTCACACACAGTTGAGGGTCAGGAACCTCATGTTGCAGCTTTGGAAGCACCCCTTTTTGAGAGGAAGATTAGATCCAGAAACTTGTTTGCTGAGGACACTTATAAAATACTCAAAGTGAAACCCCATCTCTACTAAAAATACAAAAAATTAGCCGGGCGTGGTGGCGGGCACCTGTAGTCCGAGCTACTTGGGAGGCTGAGGCAGGAGAATAGCGTGAACCCGGGAGGCGGAGCTTGCAGTGAGCCGAGATCGCACCACTGCACTCCAGCCTGGGCGACAGAGTGAGACTCTGTCTCAAAAAAAACACAAACAAAACAAAACAAAACAAAAATACTCAAGGCTAAGCCAAGTGATGAAAACCTTGTCTAGAACTTAACCCAGTAACTCACTAAACCAGATTTGGCCACACAAAAATAAAAATTTTCTGTACAACAAAAGGCACAGGCCAGGCACAGTGGCTCACGCCTGTAATCCTAGCACTTTCGGAGAATGAGGCAGGAGGGTTGCTTGAGGCCAGGAGTTTGAGAACAGCCTGGGCAACACAGAGGGACTCTGTCTCTACTGATGGAAAATCAAAAAATTATCCAGGTATGGTGTCACATGCCTGTAGTCCCAGGTACTCGGGAGGTTGAGGCAGGAAGATTGCTTGAGCCTAGGAGATCAAGGCTGCAGTGAGCTATGATCACACCAGTCTGGGTAATAGAATTGAGACTCTGTCTCAGACAGTAAATTAATTAATTAAATAAAAATAAAAGGCACCATGAGCAAAGTTAAAATAGGAAGAGAGAAACATTGCAACATAAAAGAAAGAGGTAACATATTTAGTGAGGCTGGGCACAGTGGCTCATGCCTGTAATCCCAGCACTTTGGAAGGCTAAGGTGGGAGGACTGCTTGAGCCAGGAGTTTGAGACCAGCCTGGGTAACATAAGGAGACCATGTCTCTATTTTGTTATTGTTGTTGTTGTTGTCACCCTGGCTGGAGTGCAATGGCGCCACCTCAGCTCACTGCAACCTCCACCTCCTGGGTTCAAGCGATTCTTGTGCCTCAGCCTCCCAAGTAGTTGGGATTACAGGCGCCCGCCACCACACCCGGCTAATTTTTATTAGAGACAGGGTTTCACCATGTTGGCCAGGCTGGTCTTGAACTCCTGACCTCAGGTGATCTGCCAGCCTCAGCCTATCAGAATGCTGGGATTACAGGCATGAGCCACCATGCCCGGCCCCTGTCTCTATTAAAAAAAAAAGAAAGAAAGAAAGAAAAGAAAAAGCAGCAAGGAAAAGATACATATCCAGATGAATCTTTTTTTTTTTTTTGGATCAAAGAGGGAACTTTACAACCAACTCTGAGACCAGCCTATTGGCAGGGATGTAAATTAGTAAACCTTACTGGAAGGCAATTACTTACTTAGTTGTTAATTTTTGAGACAGGATCTCACTATGTTGCACTGGCCTCAAACTCCTGGGCTCAAGCGATCTTCCTGCTACAGACTCTCAAGTAGCTGGAATTACAGGCACACACTATTTCTTAACAATATCCACCTATTGTATTTATAAATATTTATAGCCTTTCATTCGCTAGTTTTACTTCTAGGAATTTATCTTAGAGAAATGCACATGTATACAAAGATGTCCACACAGGGAAATTCGCCGTGGCACTGCTTATGATACTGAGATAGCAGAAGCAGTCCATCAGTGCAGGACTGCTTAAATACATTATGGCACATCTAGGCAACAGAACAGTATGCAGCCATTAAAAAGAATGAGTGCAGTCGAGTGCAGTGGCTCACGCCTGTAATCTCAGCACTCTGGGAGGCCCAGGTGGGCAGATCATAAGGTCAAGAGATCAAGACCATCCTGGCTAACATTGTGAAATCCTATCTCCACTAAAAATACAAAAATTAGCTGGGTGTGGTGGTGCATGCCTATAGTACCAGCTACTTGGGAGACTGAGGCAGGAGAATCTCTTGAACCTGGGAGGCAGAGGTTGCAGTGAGCTGAGATTGCGCCACTGCAATCCAACCTGGTGACAGAGGGAGACTCTGTCTCAAAAAAAAAAAAGAACGAGGCCGGGTGCGGTGGCTCAAGCCTGTAATCCCAGCACTTTGGGAGGCCGAGACGGGCGGATCACGAGGTCAGGAGATCGAGACCATCCTGGCTAACACTGTGAAACCCCGTCTCTACTAAAAAAAATACAAAAAACTAGCCGGGCGACGTGGTGGGCGCCTATAGTCCCAGCTACTCGGGAGGCTGAGGCAGGAGAATGGCGAGAACCTGGAAGGCGGAGCTTGCAGTGAGCTGAGATCTGGCCACTGCACTCCAGCCCGGCGACAGAGCGAGACTCCGCCTCAAAAAAAAAAAAAAAAAAAAAAAAAGAACGAGGGCGCAGTGGCTCAAGCCTGTAATCCCGGCACTTTCAGAGGCTGAGGTGGCAGGATCACTTGAGCCCAGGAGTTTGAGACCAGTCTGAGCAACATGGTGAAACCCTGTCTCTACAAAAAATACAAAAAAATTAGCTGGGCGAGGTGACGTACCCCTGTTGTCCCAGCAACTCTACAGGCTGAGGTGGCAGGATCACATGAGCCCCAGGAAATGACATATCATGTAAGCCGCAAGAGGTAGAGGCTGCAGGAAGCCGTGATCATGTCACTACACTCTAGCTCAGGTGACAAGAGTGAGACCCCGACTCAAAGATAAATAAATAAATAAATAAAATTAGCTGGGCATGGTGACACACACCTGTAGTCCCAGTTACTCCAGAGGCTGAGGTGGGAGGACCACTTGAGCCTGGCAGGGTCGAGGCTGCCGTGGACCATGATCGCGCCACTGTATTCCAGCCTGGATAACAGAGTGAGACCCTGTCTCAAAAAAGAAAAAGAAAAAAAGAACCACAGTTCTAATCCAAGTACTGTCACGTATTTACTACGTGGGCCTTTCTGGAAAAAGTTTGGATTTAGAGTGTAATCCAAACAGCAGCTTGTCTTTCGGGACTTGGTTTAAGTGTTACCTCCTCCAGGAAGTGTTAGCGCATCTCTCCAGTCCCCTCCCCAGGTTTCATTCCCTCTTTCTTACTCCCGCGGTATCCCATCCTCCTCCAACACGGCACATATCCACTGCCTGTCGTTACTGGTTTCTTGTCCGCCATCCCCACTAGACCATGAGGTACAGGCTCTGGGACAGAGGACACGCTCAGTAAACACTGAACTATGGTCACACAGAATCCCTTGGCTCTGTCCTCTGAAGCCTGATGCCTGTGTGGGCTTGATGTCCAGAAAGCCCCACCCCCTTCCTCCCCCAGTGCCTCCAGGGCGACGGGGAGACTCACAAATGCCTTGGTGTACTGGTTGAGCATGAAGTCTCCACTGACAGCGTGCTGAAAGGCTTCCACGGCAAAGTCTGGGGGCGGGAAATCCGGGAAGCCCTGGCCCAAGTTCACGACGTCATGCTCACTGGCCAGTTTGACAAACTCCACCCTGGGTAACAAACGGAGAATCAGCACCAGACCAGCCCTACATGGTGACCTGGACTTTGGCCTGTTTAGAAAAACTGGACAATTGGCTGGGCGCGGTGGCTCATGCCTGTAATCTCAGCACTTTGGGAGGCCGAGGTGGGCGGATCACCTGAGGTCAGGAGTTTGAGACCAGCCTGGCCAACGTGGTGAAACTCTGTCTTCACTAAAAAGGTAAAAGTTAGTCAGACATGGTGGCGGGGGCCTGTAATCCCAGCTACTCGGAAGGCTGAGGCAGGAGAATTGCTTGAACCCGGGTACTAGAGGTTGAAGTGAGCCGAGATCGCACCATCGCACTCCAGCCTGGATGACAAGAGCGAGACTCCGTCTAAAAAAAAAAAGCCACACACAAGAAAAACAAAAACTGGAAAACCAGCAACTGTCCTAGCCTGAAGATCTGCCTGAGTGCCACAGCTGGTCCCCTGTATTGAGATTAGGTCAGTCAGGCACACTGATGATCACAGGAGTCAGCCCAAGGCTTTCCAAGTTCTTCTACCACAATCCATAGGAAGAAAGCATCTTTCTTTCTTTCTTTTTTTTTTTTTTTGAGACAAAGTCTCGCTCTATCCCCTAGGCTGGAGTGCAGTGGCACACTCTCAACTCACTGCAACCTCTGCCTCCTGAGTTCAAGCGATTCTCATGCCTCAGCCTCCTGAGTAGCTGGGATTACAGGTGCCTGCCACCACACCCAGTTACTTTTTGTATTTTTAGTACAGACAGGGTTTCACTATGTTGGCCAGGCTGGTCTCGAACTCCTGACCTCAGGTGAATCACCCGCCTCAGCCTCCCAAAGTGCTGGGAGTACAGGCGTGAGCCACCACACCCAGCCAAGAAATCATCTTTGCATCATCAACCCTGTGCAGCACAAACATGGAATGGAAGCTTCATCCTTCTTGGTGCAATCTACTGCAGTATTCCCTGTCCTGTCCTATCCTACTCTATTCTTTCCAAATACTAGTTGAGACTTCCTGTACAGATTGCATGACTTCTCCTTGGATTTGTCAACAGCACAGTTAAACGCACTGCTCATACAACCTTCATAATGGTCTGTGAGGCATGTCCTGTTCCTGGACCACTGTGGGGATAAGGAGTGGAGTGACTTGCCTAAAGCCTCTCAGCTAGTACAAGGCACAGCCAGTCAGCCTTTCTACTTCCATCTCAAGCAGTTTTATGCTCTTTACCCTACTCTGGGCAGAACAGGGCCCCACCAGCCCAGACACACATCATCTCTGGACCCATAATCCTCTGTTCTGGCTCTGCCTGGTGGCCACCTCTCTAGGTGGGAGAAAGGCTGGGAAGCTGGATGAAGAGGCTGGTACGTGGTTTGGGGCTAGTTTGGAGCAGAGTCAAGACTTGGCTGAGTTGAATTTGCATACCAATAAATATGTCTAAAATGTGTCATTTTTGGCTGGGCACGGTGGCTCACGCCTGTATTCCCCAGTGCTTTGGAAGGCCGAAGTAGGCAGATCCCTTGAGGTCAGGAGTTTGAGACCAGCCTGGACAACATGGTGAAACCCCATCTTCTCTAAAAATATAAAAATTAGGGCCAGGCGCGGTGGCGCATGCCTGTAATCCCAGTACTTTGGGAGGCTGAGGTGGGTGGATCACAAGGTCAGGAGTTCGAGACCAGCCTGGCCAACATGGTGAAACCCATTCTCTACTAAAAATACAAAAAAAAAAAAAAAAAGATTAGCTGGGTGTGGTTGGCGCACTCCTGTAATCCCAGCTACTTGGGAGGCTGAGGCAGGAGAATTGCTTGAACCCGTGACGGGGAGGCTGCAGTGAGCCGAGATCATGCCACTGCACTCCAGCCTGGGCAACAGAGTGAGACTCCATCTAGGGGGAAAAAAAAGAAAAAAAATTAGCTGGGCATTGTGTTGCACGCCTGTAATCCCAGCTACTTGGCAGGCTGAAGCAGGAGAATCATTTGAACCTGGGAAGCAGAGGTTGCAGTGAGCCGAGACCGCGCCATTGCACTCCAGCCCGGGCGACAAGAGCAAAACTCCATCTCAAAAATAAAATGAAAAGAAAACAAGTCAAAAATGAAAACAGTATCAACCTCTGCAAATGTCTGGTGAAGATCCGACTATATCTTACTTGTTTATCTTACTTATTTTAGGGTATCTGACTCTGCACCAAGTGAGAAAGAAAGTCATCCCTGGAAAGCGCTTAGCCTGGCACCTGGGTAAATGGCTTTGGATGGCATTTCACTTTCTCCTCCCCAATGCTCCCCAGGTGGGTATAATTCTTCATTTTGCAGATGGGGACATGAGGCTCAGAGCAGGTATGTCACCTGTCCTAGTGCCACAGTCATGTAGGAGAAAGCTGAGATTTGAACCAAGCCTGCTCCCTCGGGCCCTGCCTCTCCTCAGCTGTGGCTGGAATCTGGCAGTCTGTGTACCGCCACTATCCGGGGTACTGCTGAGTTGCTGTGAACCCACGGATGGCCAACCCATGCCCGAGGGGACACCCACACACCTCCCCAGCTCACCAGGGGTTGTGGTCGATCCCGTCTAGCCTTTGGGCCTGCAGCTGTTTGGCCATGGTGAGCTGGAAACGAACAAGTGGAAGGTCAGAGATGGAATCTGTCTGGGTGCAGTGCTCCGGGCTTGCGCAAAGGAGGGACAGCTGCTTTCAGGCCACAGCCCTACCCTGTCTGCTCCCAGGAAGGGGCAGAGATCAGAGCTCGCAGAAGGGCAGGTTTCTGCCTGCCTCCCAAGCCTGTTATGTTCCAACACCCTCACCTGGCTCCTCCCGACTCCAGCAGCCTCCACCTCCCCAACCTGCAGGGGCTGCCTGGCGCCTGTCCAGTGGAGGCTTCCAGTCCTGGCTCCACGTGTCCTGAGACAGAGCCCTGACTTGGTCAGGTTAGTCTGACTCAGGAAGGGCTGAGGGTTAAGGAAGAAGAGCAGGACGTGGGTGGAGCAGAAAGGGAGGATAATGGCAACAGTGACAGCAGCAGCCTCCACTTACAGAGGTCTCGCTAAGCACTTCCATTTCATTCCCAGAATGACCTGGCCAGGCCCATCTTATCAATGAGAAAACAGGAGGTGGAAAACAGGCTGGAGGGTGCAGGGGAGGGAGTGATGTGTTTAAGGCCACACAACACACCCACTCAGACTTAGGCCTGTTGGACCCAAGGCCGTGTCCTAACTCTGAGGGAGGCACTAATCCAGTCCTGGGAGAGTTCCAGGGTCCTGGTTCCCAGCTTGCCCCCTCCCCTCCCAGTGTTCCTCCCAGGCCAGCTCCCTACCCAGTCACTGGTGTGCAGAAACTGGACAGGGACTGGGTGCAATGGCTCATGCCTATAATCCCAGCACTTTGGGAGGCTGAGGCAGGTAGATCACCTGAGGTCAGGAGTTCAAGACCAGCCTGGCCAACATGGTAAAATCCCATCCTTACTAAAAATACAAAAATTAGCTGGGCGTGGTGGCATACACCTGTAATCCCAACTACTTGGGAGGCTGAGGCACAGGAATCGCTTGAACCCAGGAAGCAGATGTTGCAGTGAGGCGAGAGCATGCCACTGCACTCCAGCCTGAGCACTGGAGCGAAACTCAGTTTGGAAAAAAAAAAAAAAAAAAAAACTTAGCTGGGCGTCGTGACACACACCTGTAATCCCAGCTGCTCAGGAGGCTGAGGCCTGAGAATCACTTGAACCTGGAGGCGGAGGTTGTAGTGGGCCAAGATCATGCCACTGCACTCCAGCCTGGGTGACAGAGCAAGATTCCATCAAAAAAAAAGGGAAGGAAGGAAGGAAGGAAGGAAGGAGAGAAAAGAAAAAGAAAAAGAAAAAAGAAAGAAAGAAAAGAAAAAGAAAAAAGAAAGAAAAGAAAAAGAAAAAAGAAAGAAAGAAAAGAAAAGAAAAGAAAGAAAGGAAGAAAGAAACTGGCCAGACCTGAGAGCCACCAAACTCAGGTTCTAACCCGCCTTGGCTGGGTGACCTTGGATAGGTAATTTGGCTCCTCCTGTCCTCAGAATCCCTTCAACACCAGAGACCTCGCATGGGCTTTGTGGTCTCTGAGGAACCTTCCATCCCTATGGGTTTGCCAGTCCCAGATGGCTGGTGGGCCGTGGAGCCGGGGATCCAACATTCTTCTCAGCCGCCTGCTGTGGCCAATAGTGAAGCCTGGCTCAGGAGTTTGCTCGGTTCCACCTCGCTCAGTTCCCACTGTACTCTCACCGGAGGCGCCACAACAGTCTCCATCTAACAGATGAGGACACTGAGGCTCAAAGAGGCTCAGGTACCTGCCCAAGGTCAGAGGAGAAGCTGGCAAGGACCTGGTCAGGGTGGCAGCCACAGTAATCTCAACACCAGGCCCCCCTGTCCTGGAAGGGCCTTGGGGACCATTTGAGTAAGCGCCAGGTCTTCCATAGCCCAGGAACCCCGTCGCGCCCGGCTCAGTTGACATTATTGAGCCCCTATCATGTACTGGGTTCTGGGCTAGGCACAAAGGATCATGGGAAGCAGCACCGTACAGCGCCCAAGCTGATTATTCAGATGCAGAGCTACAAGTTCTAGACTAGAGAAGCAGGGGCAAGGGAGAAGCACACATCCAGGCTGCAGTTAAAGAGGGCCCCTGAAAGAGAAGGCTCATGCACAGCTTTGAATCCAGGAACGAGCCAGACCCCAGAAACCCCAGGCCATGCAGGTGGCAGAGTATTGGGGTTAGGGCACTTACAGTCTGGTGCAAGCACCGAGTGAGTGAGGCTCCAGCCTTCCTTCCCCGAAGGGGCCCCACCAGGTGCACAGAGATGGCTGCTGCAGTCCTGAACATGCCTCCCAGAGCTTTGTGGCACTGCAGACTTCTCCAGGGGCAGAGGAGAAGGGAGGAGACAGCCCTGGCCAGAAAATGCCTCTGAGCTCAGGACTTGGGTACCCCCCTACAGCTCTAACAATAACAACAACAATATGATCATTGTGTGCCAGGAATAGCACCAAGTGCTTTGTTGCATGATTATCTGACTCCGTCCTTGCAACAACTCTGTGGCTCATGCACAATACACCCCCCAGCAAACCAAGGGACCCTTTCAAAACACAAATCACCTCTAATTAAAAAATGATCCAGGAGAGGATCACTGATAGCACTGAATATCACCAAGAGCATAAACCAAACATGTTCTGACTCTGGAAACACAGGCACCACCTGCAAATTATTCCTGCGGTAAAAGTAGCCCTAAATTAGATCACACTGTTGAATGACTAAAATGCAAGGACAGAAGAACATGTTAAATACATCATGGAGATGCAATCAACAAATTCAAGCAGGGCAATGTGTCTCACACCTGTAAACTCAGCACTTTGGGAAGCCAAAGCAGGAGGATCTCTTGCGCACAGGAGTTGGAGACCAGCCTGGGCAACATACTGAAACAACGTCTTTACAAAAATACAAAAATTGACCAGGCGTGATGGTGCACACCTGTAGTCCCAGCTACTGGGGAAGCTAAAGTGGGAGGATCACTTGATCCTAGAGAGGTCAAGGCTACAGTGAGCCCTGATTCCACCGACTCCGCTCCAGCCTGGGTGACAGAGGGAGGTATGTCTCAAAAAAAAAAAAAAATTGCCAGGCGCAGTGGCTCATGCCTGTAATCCCAGCACTTTGGGAGGCCGAGACGGGCGGATCATGAGGTCAGGAGATCGAGACCATCCTGGCTAACACGGTAAAACCCCGTCTCTACTGAAAATACAAAAAATTAGCCGGGCGAGGTGGTGGGCGCCTGAAGTCCCAGCTACTCGGGAGGCTGAGGCAGGAGAATGGCATGAACCCAGGAGGCAGAGCTTGCAGTGAGCCGAGATCAAGCCACTATACTCCACCCTTGGTGACAGAGCGAGACTCCGACTTATAAAAAAAAAAAAGTCAATGCCTGAGAAAGAAGAAAAACGTTGAAGAGATCACACTGCACAATTTGGAAGCTTAATACAAACATACAGGAACCAAGAAAGTGTGATACTGGCTTAAAGACAGATATATAAGTCAATTGAATAGAATTGACAGTCCAGAAATAAACTCTCACATTTATGGACAATTGCTATTTGATAAGATGCTAAGAAACTCAAATGGGGGCCAGGAGCGGTGGCTCACGCCTGTAATCCCAGCACTGTGGGAGGCTGAGGCAGGTGGATCACTTCAGGTCAGAAGTTTGTGACCAGCCTGGCCAACATGCTGAAACCTCGTCTCTACGAAAAATACAAAAATTAGCCAGGCATGGTGGTGTGCCCTTTAATCCCAGTTATTGGGAGGCTGAGGCAAAAGAATCACTTGAACTTGTGAGGTGGAGGATGCAGTGAGCCGAGATTGCACCACTCACTGCACTCCAGCCTGGGTGGCAGAGCAAGACTGTCTCAAAAAAAAAAAAAAAGAAAAAAATGGGGAGGCCAGGTGTGGCTCATGCCTGTAACACCAACACTTTGGGAGGCCAAGGTGGGAGGATCATTTGAGGTTAGGAGTTCGAGACCAGACTGGACATTGTGGCGAAACCCCATCTCTAATAAAAATACAAAAATTAGCTGGGCGTGGTAGCACATGACTGTAGTCCCAGCTACTTGTGAGGCTGAGGCAGGAGAATCTCTTGAACCTGGGAGGCAGAGGTTGCAGTGAGCCGAGATGGTGCCACTGTACTCCAGCCTGAGCAACAAAATGAGACTCTGTCTCAAAAAAACAGGTGAGGGCTGGGCGCGGTGGCTCAAGCCTGTAATCCCAGCACTTTGGGAGGCCGAGACAGGCAAATCACAAGGTCAGGAGATCGAGACCATCCTGGCTCACATGGTGAAACCCCGTCTCTACTAAAAAATACAAAAAACTGGCCGGGCGAGGTGGCGGGCACCTGTAGTCCCAGCTACCCGGGAGGCTGAGGCAGGAGAATGGCGTGAACCCGGGAGGCGGAGCTTGCAGTGAGCTGAGATCCGGCCACTGCACCCCAGCCTGGGCGACAGAGCAAGACTCCATCTCCAAAAAAGAAAAAAACAGGTGGGGAGGCCGGGCGTGGTGGCTCACGCCTGTAATCCCAGCACTTTGGGAGGCTGAGGTAGATGGATCACCTGAGGTCAGGTGTTCGATACCAGTCTGGCCAAAATGGTAAAACCCCATCTCTATGAAAAATACAAAATTAGCCGGGTGTGGTGGTATGTGCCTGTAGTCCCAGCTACCTGGGAGACTGAGGTAGGAGAATCACTGGAACCCAGGAGGCAGAGGTTCAGTGAGCCAAGATCACGCCATGCACTCCAGCCTGGGCGACAGAGGGAGACACTGGCTCAAAAAAAAAAAAAAGTGGGGGGGTTGGGGGTGGGAAATAATCTTTTCAACAAACGAACAAATGGTGCTAGGACAACTAAATATCCACATGTAAATGAATGAATTGGGGCTGGGCACGGCAGCTCATGCCTGTAATCCTAGCACTTTGGGAGGCCGAGGCAGGCTGATCACAAGGTCAGGAGTTAAAGACCAGCCTGGCCAAGATGGTGAAACCCTGTCTCCACTAAAAATACAAAAAATTAGCCAGGTGTGGTGGCGGGCACCTGTAATCCCAGATACTCAGGAGGCTGAGGCAGAGAACTGTTTCAACCCAGGAGACAGAGGTTGCAGTGAGCCGAGATCACACCACTGTACTCCAGCCTGGGAGACAAAGCGAGACTCCGTCTCAAAAAAAAGAAAAAAGAAAAGAATGAATTTGGACTTCTTTTTTTTTTTTGAGACCGAGTCTTGCTCTGTCGCCCAGGCTGGAGTACAGTGGCCGGATCTCAGCTCACTGCAAGCTCCGCCTCCCGGGTTCACGCCATTCTCCTGCCTCAGCCTCCCTAGTAGCTGGGACCACAGGTGCCCGCCACCTCACCCGGCTAATTTTTTGTATTTTTAGTAGAGACAGGGTTTCACTGTGTTAGCCAGGATGGTCTCGATCTCCTGACCTCGTGATCCGCCCATCTCGGCCTCCCAAAGTGCTGGGATTACAGGCTTGAGCCACCGCGCCCGGCGAATTTGGACTTCTATCTCACGGAATACACACATATAAATTTTTCATTTTCTTTCTTTATTATTTTTTTTTGAGATAGGGTCTCACATTGTCACTCAGGCTGGAGTGCAGTGGTGCCTTCTCAGCTCACTGCAGTTTTGACTTCCTGGGTTCAAGTGATTCTCCTGCCTCAACCTCCTGAGTAGCTGGGATTATAAGTGTGTGCCACCATGCCTGGCTAATTTTTGTATTTTAATTAGAGACGGGGTTTTGCTATATTGGCCAGGCTGGTCTTGAACTCCTGGCCTGAAGTTGTTCTGCTCCTGACAGCCTCCCACAGTGCTAGGATTGCAGGTATGAGCCACTGTGCCTGGCTAGCTCAGGCTGTTCTTGAACTCCTGGCTTCAAGTGATCCTCCTTTCTCAGCTTCCCAAAGTGCTGAAACTACATGGGTGAGCCATGTCCCCTGCCCCATATACTAAAATTAATTCAAAGTGAATCACATAACTAAACATATAAACTAAAACAATAAAACTAGAAGAAAACAGGAGTAAATCTCTGTGACCTTGGGTTTCTCAGACATAACATCCGAAGTATACACAACAAAAGAAAAAATAAACTGGACCTCATCAAAATTAAGAACTTTCATGCTTCAAGAATACCCATTAAGAAAATGAAAAGACAGCCCATGGAATGGGAGGAAATATCTGCAAATTATAAATCTGAATGTTTCCAGAAAAGATACACAGACCGGGCGTGGTGGCTCACGTCTGTAATCCCAGCACTTTGGGAGGCCGAGACGGGCGGATCATGAGGTCAGGAGATCAAGACCATCCTGGCTAACACGGTGAAACCCCGTCTCTACTAAAAATACAGAAAATTAGCCAGGTGTGGTGGTGGGCGCCTGCAGTCCCAGCTACTCGGGAGGCTGAGGCAGGAGAATGTCGTGAACCAGGAGGCGGAGCTTGCAGTGAGCCCAGATCGTGCCACTGCACTCTAGCCTGGACAACAGAGACTCCACCTCAAAAAAAAAAAAAAAAAAAAATTACAAAAAAGACAAAAAAACACACAATTGGCCGAGGCTGGGCGTGGTGGCTCATGCCTGAAATCCCAGCGCTTTGGGAGGCTGAGGTGAATGGGTCACCTGAGGTCAGGAGTTTGAGACCAGCGTAGCTAACATGGCAAAACCCCGTCTCTATCAAAAATACAAAAATTAGCTGGGTGAGGTTGCACGCACCTGTAGTCCCAGCTACTGAGGCACGAGAATCGCTTGAGCCCAGGAGGCAGAGGTTGCAGCAGAGAGCCAAAATTGCTCCACTGCACTCCACCCTAGGCAACACAGTGAGACCCTATATCAAAAAATAAAAAGGCCGGGCACGGTGGCTCATGCCTGCAATCCAGCACTTTGGGAGGCCGAGGTGGGCAGATAAACCTGAGGTCAGGAGTTTGAGACCAGTCTGACCAATATGATGAAACCCCATCTCTACTAAAACTACAAAAATTAGCAAAGCGTGATGGCATGCGCCTGTAATTCCAGCTACTTGGGAGGCTGAGACAGAAGAATCACTTGAACCAGGAAGGCGGAGATTACAGTGAGCCACTGCACTACTGCACTCCAGCCTGGGCAACAAAAGTGAAACTCCATCTCAAAAAACAAACAAAGAAAAAGAATGTTTTGGGCCAGGCACACTGGCTCACGCTTGTAATTCCAACACTTTGGGAGGCTGAGGTGGGCAGATCACTTGAGGTCAGGAGTTTGAGACCAGACCGGCCAACACGGTGAAATCCTGTCTGTACTAAAAACACAAAAATTAGCTGGACATGGTGGCGCATACCTGTAATCCCAGCTACTCGGGAGGCTGAGGCAAGAGAATTGCTTGAACCCGGGAGGTGGAGGCTGCAGTAAGCTGAGATTATGCGTTGCCCTTCAGCCTGGGTGACAGAAGGAGAGTCTGTCTCAAAAAAAAAAAAAAAGAAAAAGAAGAAAAATAATGTTTTGGAGGAATGCTCTGGCATACTTAAGAATATCTGTCACTCTTGGCTGGGCATGGTGTCTTACACCTGTAATCCCAGCACTTTGGGAGGCTGAGGTGGGCGGATCACGAGGTCAGGAGATCAAGACCATCCTGGCTAACAGGGTGAAACACCACCTCTACTAAATATACAAAAATCGGCCGGGCGCGGTGGCTCAAGCCTGTAATCCCAGCACTTTGGGAGCCTGAGGCGGGTGGATCACGAGGTCAGGAGATCAAGACCATCCTGGCTAACAGGGTGAAACTCCACCTCTACTAAATATACAAAAAATTGGCCGGGTGTGGTGGCTCACGCCTGTAATCCCAGCACTTTGGGAGGCCGAGGCAGGTGGATCACAAGGTCAGGAGATCGAGACCATCCTGGCTAACACAGTGAAACCCCGTCTCTACTAAAAATACAAAAAAATTGGCCGGGCACGGTGGCTCAAGCCTGTAATCCCAGCACTTTGGGAGGCCGAGACGGGCAGATCACGAGGTCAGGAGATCAAGACCATCCTGGCTAACACAGTGAAACCCCGTCTCTACTAAAAAATACAAAAAAAAAAAAAAACTAGCCGGGCGTGGTGGCGGGCGCCTGTAGTCCCAGCTACTCAGGAGGCTGAGGCAGGAGAATGGCGTAAACCCGGGAGGCGGAGCTTGCAGTGAGCTGAGATCCGGCCACTGCACTCCAGCCTGGGCGACAGAGAGAGACTCCGTCTCAAAAAAAAACAAACAAACAAACAAAAAAAACAAAAAAATTAGGCCAGCGTGGCACCGTGCGCCTGTAGTCCCAGCTGCTGGGTAGACTGAGGCAGCAGAATGGCATGAACCCGGGAGGTGGAGCTTGCAGTGAGCTGAGATCGCGCCACTGCACTCCAGCCTGGGCGACAGAGAGAGACTCCGTCTCAAAAAAAAAAAAAAGTGACTCTCAGCTGGGTGTGGTGGCTCACGCTTGTAATCCCAGCACTTTGGGAGGCCGAGGTGGGTGGATCACCTGAGGTCAGGAGTTTGAGACCAGCCTGGCCAACACGGTGAAACCCTATCTCTACTAAAAATATACAAAAATTAGCTGGGCATGCCTGTAATCCCAGTTACTCAACAGGCTGAGACAGGAGAATTGCTTGAACCCAGGAGGCAGAGGTTGCTGTGAGCTAAGATTGTGCTGGTGAGCCACTTTGCCCAGTCAATTTTTTTTTTTTTTTTTGAGACATAGTCTCGCTCTGTCACCCAGGCTAGAGTGCAATGGCATGATCTCAGCTCACTGCAATCTCTGCCTCCCCAGTTCAAACAGTTCTCCTGCCTCAGACTCCTAACTGGGATTACAGGTGCACATCATCATGCCTGGCTATTTTTTTTTTTTTTTTTGTATTTCTAGTAGACATGGGGTTTCACCATGTTGGTCAGGCTGGTCTCGAACTCCTGACCTCATGATCCGCCTGCCTCAGCCTCTGAGAGTGCTGGGATTACAGGCATGAGCCACCGCACCAGCCCATCCAGCCAGTTTTTAACTCTCTGAAGAGACAGAACCAACATGATCAATAGAAATCAGAGGGGATTTATAGGGAAATTGGCTCACGTAATTAATGGAGGCTGAGAAGTCCCATGACAGACCATCTGCAAGGGGTGCCAGTAGCGTGGCTCAGTCCAAGTCTGCAAGCCTCAGAACCAGGGTGGTCACTGCAGTAATTCTCAGTCCGAGGTGGAAGCGCCTAGAGTTTTGATATCTAAAGGGCAGGAGGAGAAGAACCTCCCAGTTCCAGGAGAGACAGAGGGAGAGAGAGAGGAAAATCTTTTCTCCTCTTTTGTTTTATTCAAGCTGCGAACCAACTGCATGGTGCCACCCACATTGAGAGCAGATCTTCCCCCACTCAGTCCACTGACTCCCACGCCAATCTCCTCTGGAAACACCCTCACAGACTACACCCAGAAGTCATGCTGCACCCTTCTCTAGGTACCCCTTACTCCAGTCCAGCTGCCACCTAACATTAACCAGCAGCACACATCCACGCTGCCAGGTATTCGTCAGTGGCAGTTCAGGCTTTCCCACCCAGGTACTGATTCCAGGGAAGGTTTCTGCTCTGGCAAATCATGATTCTCTGTATCTACCTTTCTGTCTCTCCAGTCTGGGGGCAGCAGATTACCCTGTGACCTCATTTTCTGATGAACTGAAAAAGAGCTGCTGGTTTTTCAGTTTGTTCAGGTTTTTTTTTTTTTTTTTTTTTTTTTGATATGGAGTCTTGTTTTGTCGCCCAGGCTGAAGTACAGTTGCGCGATCTCAGCTCACTGCAACCTCCACCTCCTGGGTCCAAGCGATTCTCCTGCCTCAGCCTCCTAAGTAGCTGGGATTATAGGCACCTGCCACCCTGCCTGGCTAATTTTTGTATTTTTAGTAGAGATGGGGTTTCACTATATTGGCCAGACTGATCTCGAACTCCCGACCTCAGGTGATCTGCCCACCTCGGCCTCCCAAAGTGCTGGGATTAGTCATGAGCCACTGCCTCTGGCCCACACGTATTTATTAAGTTTACTATCTTATATGGGCATGGTTTGTGGTTCCCCAAAACAGCACAATAGTAATATCACAGATCACCATATCAGATATAATAACAATGATAAAGTTTGAAATATTGTGAGAATCACCAAAATATGACACACAGACCCTAAGGGAGCACATTCTGTTGGAACAATGGGACCAATAGATTTGCTTGGTGCAAGGTTCTCACAAAGCTTCAATTTGTAACGACCACGGTATCTGCCAAACGCAATACAACGAAACATGTCTTGTAGGTGACAACAGCCTTAGGAATCGAATCCAAGGTGATAAGGTTGCGCTGTGTCTCCACCCAACTCTGAATTGTAGTTCTCATAATCCCATGTCCTGGGAGGGACCCAGTGGGAGGTAATCGAATCATGGGGGCGGTTACCCCCATGCTGCTGTGCTCAAGATAATGAGCGAGTTCTCACAAGATCTGATGCTTTTATAAAGAGCTTTTCCCCCTTAGAGCAGCACTTCTCTCTCCTGCCGCCATGTGAAGGACATGTTTGTTTTCCCTTCTGCCATGATGTTAAGTTTCCTGAGGCCTCCCCAGCCATGAGGAACTGTGAGTCAATTAAACCTCTTTCATTTACAAATCATCCAGTCTTGGGCAGTTCTTTATAGCAGTGGGAGAATGGGCTAACACACAGGGGATGCCAGAGCTCACCCTCTCATTGCTTAGATTTGAGAGCAGTTCCCAGGAGAGGCCTGAAGTATGTACTCTGACCCCTGAAACCAAGTACCTGTGCTTTGAGCAACAAAGGGTAGTATCCCATCCCAGGAGAGACATTCCTTGGTGTCACCTCAAGGGAGGGAGTCTGGTGCTTTAGCTCAGGGCACTCAGCTAAAGTGGAGAGCGGCCTAAGGCCAGGCCCAAGCCCAGGGCTAGTCATGGGAGGCACCCTGTGCCCTCTGCCTGTTCTTTTTTTTTTTTTGAGATGGAGTCTTGCTCTGTCGCCCAGGCTGGAGTGCAGTGGCCGGATCTCAGCTCACTGCAATCTCCGCCTCCTGGGTTCACGCCATTCTCCTGTCTCAGCCTCCCGAGTAGCTGGGACTACAGGCGCCCACCACCTCGCCCGGCTAGTTTTTTGTATTTTTTAGTAGAGACGGGGTTTCACTGTGTTAGCCAGGATGGTCTCGATCTTCTGACCTCGTGATCCGCCCGTCTCGGCCTCCCAAAGTGCTGGGATTACAGGCTTGAGCCACCGCGCCCGGCCAACCCCTCTGCCTGTTCTATGAAGACCAACTATCTGTTGGCCCAGGACTGAGGGGTGTCTTGGGACGGGAACCACCCTGGGCCAAAGGTCCCCTTGCCTTAGCCATTTCCTGTCCTGGACCCAACATCCTGTTACCTCCTCCAGGACTAGAGGAGGAGCTGGATTTCATCCTACCGGGACCCCACTCTACTGCCTTCTGACCACTGAGTTAAAAACCCACAGTTACCTGGTGGGTCGATTCTCTCTCTGACACTCTCCCCCACATCGGACTCTGTGTCTATCAAATCAGTCTTTTTTCCTGAAGCGACAACATCCTAAATCATGCCTTCATCGTCTCAAGTGAATTGAGCTAATTTTTGTACTTTTTGTAGAGATGTGGTCTCACTGTGTTGCCCAGGCTTGTCTCAAACTCCTGGGCTCAAAGCATCCTCCTGCCACAGCCTCCCAGTGCTGGGATTACAATGTGAGGCACTGTACCTGGCTGAGAATAATATTAATAATACAATCAGCTTTAATTTACTAGGACTCACTCTGTCTCAATACTGTTGTCACTGGATCCCTTCAACAACTCTGTAAAGCAAGTGCTATCCTCAACCCCCATTAATAGGTGAGGAAATTCCTATCATGCTAAAATAACACTTACATTGAGCTCCTGTAGGCCTTACAGCAGATTGTACACCTGGTGCCAGCACAGGGCAGAAACTCAGGAGAAACAGATACTAGTTGTGGCCCTCTTCTCTCCCTGCCCCAGGCTTGGCCCCTTGCCTTCTCTGGGCACTGCCAGTTCTCAGGAAAGACAGTACCTTCTGTGTGTCCAGAGCATTGGCTCCACGAGGCCAAGGAGCTGGGTGGCACCTGTGCTGGATACGGATATGCTTAAACAATCTTGCAGCCTTGGGGCTGGGGCTGGAAACCAGGATAGGCTTCCTTTGCAGACGACTGGCTGACGACAGTACATCAGGCCTATGTGTGGCCAGGTAAGACTGGGCATAGGAGTGAATGTTTGTTTTTTGTTTGTTTGTTTTTGAGATAGAGTCTCACCCTATTGCCCAGGATGGAGTGCAATGGCACAATCTCGGCTCACTGCAACCTCTGCCTCCCAGGTTCAAGCAATTCTCACGCCTCAGCCTCCCGAGTGGCTGGGATTACAGACACGCACCACCATGCCCGGCTAATTTTTTTGCGTGTCTTTAGTAGAGATGGGGTTTCACCATGTTGGCCAGGACGGTCTTGAACTCCTGACCTCATGATCCACAGCCTCGGCCTCCCAAAGTGCTGGGATTACAAGCGTGAGCCACCGCGCCCAGCCAGAAGTGAATGTTATGTTGCACCCTCCACAGGGTAGGTATGTTCTACTATCACACCCAGGATCAGGCCCCAAGTAGACACCCAAGGAGAAAGGCAGTGGGTGAGAGACGGGGGAAGGATTAGAACACAGGCTTTGATGACCTTGGCTGTGTGATGTGAGGCAAGCCATTTTACCTCTCTGAACATCAATTTCTCTATGTATGAAATAAATAAGAATAATTCATGGAGGCTGGGCATGGTGGCTCACGCCTGTAATCCCAGCATTTTGGGAGGCTGAGGTGGGCAGATGGCTTGAGCTCAGGAGTTCAAGACTAGCCTGGACAACATAACAACGCCCCTTCTCGGCCGGGCGCGGTGGCTCAAGCCTGTAATCCCAGCACTTTGGGAGGCCGAGACGGGCGGATCACGAGGTCAGGAGATCGAGACCATCCTGGCTAACACGGTGAAACCCCAACTCTACTAAAAAAAAATACAAAAAAAAAAACTAGCCGGGCAAGGTGGCGGGCGCCTGTAGTCCCAGCCACTTGGGAGGCTGAGGCAGGAGAATGGTGTAAACCCGGGGGGCGGAGCTTGCAGTGAGCTGAGATCCGGCCATTGCACTCCAGCCTGGGCAACACAGCGAGACTCCGTCTCAAAAAAAAAAAAAAACAAAACAAAAAAAACACCCCTTCTCTACAAAAAAACAAAACAAAACAAAAAAAGGATCCAAATACAAGAGCTTGCACCTGAGCATGTGCACATATCTCTGTGTCTGTGTCTGTGAACTTATCTGTGTGGTGAAGGTAGGTTACAGGAAACTTGGGAGGGAGAGATGGAGGGAGAAGTCATGGGAGGTTCTGAGCCAAAGGCAGGAGGGTACAGGGGGCCACTTAGGCTGCCTAACCCAGCAACTTGGCCAGGTTGGTTGGGAGCAACCTGGGGGCTTGTGGGTGTGTTGTTCCCGAGTCGGCCAGCAGGGGGCGCAAGGAGCCAGGCCCCTCGTGGCTTAGAGCTTGCTGACACGGGTCACAGGGCAACTTGCTGGCCTCAGGGGGGGACTACGCCTCACTTCACAGAGGAGGCCCAAAGCAGGGAGTGTGCTGGTCCAGGTTCCCCCATAAGGTGGGACTCCTGACCTCCCAGGCACGCCTCCCTCCAATGCCCTGGACCTCACCCCTTTTCTAGGAAGCAGGCCTTTCCTAGTCAGCCCCTCAACAGCCCTAGCAGTGACCTTTTATTTACCACACGCTTTCCTGTGCTAGGTGCCCCGTGGAGCCCTACAGGTCCCACCGCCTAAAAATGTTTTTCAGGCCGAGCAAGGTGGCTCACACCTGTAATCCCAGCACTTTGGGAGGCTGAGGCAGGAGAATGGTGTAAACCCGGGGGGCGGAGCTTGCAGTGAGCTGAGATCCGGCCATTGCACTCCAGCCTGGGCAACACAGCGAGACTCCGTCTCAAAAAAAAAAAAAAAAAACAAAACAAAAAAAACACCCCTTCTCTACAAAAAAACAAAACAAAACAAAAAAAGGATCCAAATACAAGAGCTTGCACCTGAGCATGTGCACATATCTCTGTGTCTGTGTCTGTGAACTTATCTGTGTGGTGAAGGTAGGTTACAGGAAACTTGGGAGGGAGAGATGGAGGGAGAAGTCATGGGAGGTTCTGAGCCAAAGGCAGGAAGGGTACAGGGGGCCACTTAGGCTGCCTTAACCCAGCAACTTGGCCAGGTTGGTTGGGAGCAACCTGGGGGCTTGTGGGTGTGTTGTTCCCGAGTCGGCCAGCAGGGGGCGCAAGGAGCCAGGCCCCTCGTGGCTTAGAGCTTGCTGACACGGGTCACAGGGCAACTTGCTGGCCTCAGGGGGGGACTACGCCTCACTTCACAGAGGAGGCCCAAAGCAGGGAGTGTGCTGGTCCAGGTTCCCCCATAAGGTGGGACTCCTGACCTCCCAGGCACGCCTCCCTCCAATGCCCTGGACCTCACCCCTTTTCTAGGAAGCAGGCCTTTCCTAGTCAGCCCCTCAACAGCCCTAGCAGTGACCTTTTATTTACCACACGCTTTCCTGTGCTAGGTGCCCCGTGGAGCCCTACAGGTCCCACCGCCTAAAAATGTTTTTCAGGCCGAGCAAGGTGGCTCACACCTGTAATCCCAGCACTTTGGGAGGCTGAGGCAGGGGATCACAATGTCAGGAGATTAAGACCGTCCTGGCTAACATGGTGAAACCCCGTCTCCACTAAAATACACAAAAAAATTAGCCAGGCGTGGTGGTGGGCACCTGTAGTCCCAGCTACTCAGGAGGCTGAGGCAGGAGAATGGTGTGAACCTGGGAGGCGGAGCTTGTAGCGAGCTGAGATTGCATCATTGCGCTCTAGCCTGGGCGACAGAGCGAGACTCTATCTCAAAAAAAAAAAATGTTTTTCATTTAAAAAAATTTTGGTAATATACACATATCATAAACTTTGACATCTTAACCATGTATAGGTATACAGTTTTTGGAACTGTTTTCATCTTGTAAAACTGAAACTCTGTACCCATTAAACAATTACATCCCTTTACCCTCTGGCCCATAGTCCAACCCATTTGCTGTCTCTATGATTTTGACTACTTGAAATCAGGTCCCATCACTTTTATTATTTATTTACTTTTTTTTTTTTGAGACAAAGTCTTCCTCTGTTGTCCAGGCTGGAGTGCAGCAGCACAATCTCAGCTCACTGCAACCTTCGCCTCCCATTTTCAAGTGATTCTTGTGCCTCAGCCAACCGAGTAGCTGGGACTACAGGCGCCTGCCACCACGCCCGGCTAATTTTTTGTATTTTTAGTAGAGATGGGGTTTCACCGTGTTAGCCAGGATGGTCTCGATCTTCTGACCTTGTGATCCGCCCGCCTCAGCCTCCCAAAGTGCTGGAATTACAGGCGTGAGCAACCGCACCTGGCAGATAATGTTCTTTGGCACACAAAACTTTTTAATTTGTAGGAAGTCCAAACATAGAATTACCTTACGACCTAGCAATTTCACTCCTAGGTATATACCCAAAAGAACTGAAAACATATGTCCACACAGAAACATGTATACAAATGTTTACATCAACAGTATTCATCATAGCCAACAGGTGAAAAAAAAAACCAAATTGTCCATCAATGGATGAATGGATAAATTATAATGTATCTGTACAATGGAACATTATCCAGCCACAAAAAGGAATGAAACATGTATTGATATATGTAGTAACTTAGATGAACCTCAAAAATACAGTAAGTGAGGCCAGGCCACATGGCTCATGACTATAATCTCAGCACTTTGGAAGATTGAAGTGGGAGGATCATTGTTTGAGATCAGCCTGGGAAACATGGCAAAACCTTGTTTCTACAAAAAACACAAAAATTTGCCAGGCGTGGTGGTGTGTGCCTGTAGTCCCAGATACTCAGATGGCTGAGGTGGGAGGATCACTTGAGCCCAGGAAGCAGAGATTGCAGTGAGCTGAGATCATGCCACTGTACTCCAGTCTGGTGGATAGAGCAAGACCCTGTCACAAACAAACAAACAAACAAACCACACTAAGTGAAAGAAGCCAGACAAAAATGGTCACATAGCTATGATTCCTTCTCTGTGAAATATCTAGAATAACAAGTCTATAGAGACAGAAAGCAGATGAGACGTAACCAGAGGACAGGGAGGAGGGAATGGGGAGTGATTATCTGACGGGTACAGAGTGTTTTCCTAATGGAATGAGAAAGTTTTGAAACTACAGTGACATAATGCTTGTACAACATTGTGAATGCACTAAATGTCACTGAAATGCATACCTTAAAATAGTTACTTGTATGTTAGGTGAATTTCACCTCAGTTACAAAAAAAAAAAAGTATAGTAATTTTTTAAAAGGGTTGAAGAACAATATAACCCATTTACATTTTTTAAACTGTAGAGACAGGCTGGCCGCGGTGACTCACGCCTGTAATCTCAACACTTTAGGAGGCCAAGGCGGGTGGATTGCTTGAGCTTAGGAGTTCGAGGCCAGCCTGGTGCAATGTAGAGATGGTGAAATCCCATCTCTACAAAAAATACAAAAAATTAGCTGGCCATGGTGGTACGCGTCTATAGTCCCAGCTACTTGGGAAGCTGAGGTGGGAGGATCGCTTGAGCCCAGGAGGTTGAGGCTGCAGTGAGCCAAGGTCGTGCCACTGTACTCCAGCTTGGGAGAGAGAGTGAGACCTTGTCTTAAAACAAAACAAAACAAAAACAAACAAAAAGAGCAGATTGAAGAACAATGTAACTCTATTTGCATTTTTTTAAATTGTAGAGAAAGCTGGAAGTGGTGGCTCACACCTGGAAAGGTGGCTCATACCTGTAATCCCAGCATTTTGAGAGGCTGAGGCAGGAGGATCGGAGCCCAGGATTTCCTGACCAGCCTGAGCAACGTAACGAGACCTTGTCTCTACAAATAATTTTTTAAAAATTAGCTGGGTATGGGCCGGGCGCAGTGGCTCATGCCTGTAATCCCAGCACTTTGGGACGCCAAGGCGGGCGGATCACGAGGTCAGGAGATCAAGACCATCCTGGCTAACACGGTGAAACCCCGTCTCTACTGAAAATACAAAAAAATTAGCCGGGCGTGGTGGTGGGCGCCTGTAGTCCCAGCTACTTGGGAGGCTGAGGCAGGAGAATGGCATGAACCTGGGAGGCGGAGCTTGCAGTGAGCCGAGATCGCACCACTGCACTCCAGCCTAGGTGACAGATCGAGACTGTCTCAAAAAAAAAAAAAAAAAAAAAAGCTGGGTGTGGTGGTGCATGCCTGTGGTCACAGCTACTCAGGAGGCTCAGCTGGGAGTATCACTTGAGCCCAGGCAGTCGAGGCTGCAGTAAGCCATAATCACACCACTGCGCATTCCATCCTGGGTGACAGACTGAGATCCTGTCTCAAAAAATAAACACACAAAATAAATTGTGGAGATACATATGTGAGGATGCATACATATATATATATATACACACATACACATACATACTCAGGTAGTCTTTATTTTCCATAGTAGTGTGGGACTACAAAAATGACCATGTTGTCTGGGCATGGTGGCTCACGCCTATAATCCCAGCACTTTGGGAGGCTGAGGTGGGTGGATCACGAGGTCAAGAGATCAAGACCATCCTGGCCAACATGGTGAAACCCTGTCTCAACTAAAAAAAAAAAAAACCCAAAAATTAGCTGAGGGTGGTGGCACACGCCTGTAGTCCAAGCTACTCCGGAGGCTGAGGCAGGAGAATCGCTTGAACCGCACTGCAGCCTGGGCAACAAGAGCGAAATTCCATCTCAAAAAAAAAAAAAAATGACCATGTTGAGGCCGAGTGCAGTGGCTCATGCCTGTAATCCCAGCACTTTGGGAGGCCAAGGTGGGTGGATCACCTGAGGTCAGGAGTTCGAGACCAGCCTGGTCAACATGGCAAAAGCCCATCTCTACTAAAGTACAAAAAGTGGCTGGGCATGGTGGCGCACACCTGTAATCCTGGCTACTTGGGAAGCTGAGACAGGAGACCAGTTTGAACCCGGGAGGTGGAGGTTGCAGTGAGCCAAGATCGCACCATTTGTACTCTAACCTGGGCAACAGAGCAAGACTGTCTCCAAAAAAAAAAGAAATGACCATGTTGGCCAGACACGGTGGCTCACGCCTGTAATCCTAGTGCTTTGGGAGGCCGAGGTGGGCAGATCACTTGAGGTCAGGAGTTCGAAACCAGCCTGGCCAACATGATGAAATCCCGTCCCTACTAAAAATACAAAAACAATTAGCCGGGCCTGGTGGCATGTGCCTGTAATCCCAGCTACATGGGAGGCCGAGGCAGGAGAATTGCTTGAACCCAGGAGGCAAAGGTTCCAGTAAGCCGGGATCACACTACTGTACTCCAGGCTGGGTGACAGTGAGACTCCGTTTTTTAAAAAAACAAACAAACAAAAACAAACAAACAAAAAACCATGTAATCTGAAATTGTGCAAAGAGAACTTAATAATCAATGAGAAAGTTATTATTGGATAATAATAATTAATAAGACAATTGTTCTGCAACCTTTTAAAACTCTTAGCATCTGTTAAAAATGTAGCCCAGGTGTGGTGGCTCATGCCTGTAGTCCCAGGACTTTGGGAGGCCAAGGCAGGAGGATCACTGGAGCCCAGGAGTTGGAGACTAGCCTGGGCAACACAGTGAGACTCTGTCTTAAAAAAAAAGGTATAGGGAAATGAAAAAAATAATATAACTAATAAGAACTTAGTACACTGTAATTTAATATTAGAAACATTGAAAATTAAGATGTTTTACTTATAAAAGGTTATCAAGGAAAAAATTTTATCATGAATAACCTGGGCTGGGCACGGTGGCTCACACCTGTAATCCCAGCACTTTGGGAGGCCAAGGCAGGCAGGTCATTTGAGGTCAAGAGTTTGAGACCAGGCTGGCCAACATGGTGAAATCCCGTCTCTACTAAAATTACAAAAAAAATTAGCTAGGTGTGGTGGCAGGTACCTATAATCCCATCCCAGCTACTTGGGAGGCTGAGGCAAGATAATCCCTTGAACCCGGGAGACAGAGGTTGCGGTGAGCAGCACTGCATTCCACAGAACGAGACTCTGTCTCAAAAAGAAAAAAAATAAAATACAAATAAAAAAATTAGCCGGGTGTGGTCATGCACACCTGTAATCCCAGCCACATGGAAGGCTGAGGCAGGAGAACCGCTTCAACCTGGGAGGCAGAGGTTGCAGTGAGTGGAGATCGCACCACTGCACTTCAGCCCAGGTGACAGAGTAAATCTCTGTCTCAAAAAAAAAAAAAAGAATATTCTGAACTGAACAGTGCTGCAGTCTTCCAGTGGTTTAATTTACGATATAGAATGAGCATTTCTTCTGTTTGTCGCCAAGGCTGGAGTGCAGTGGTGTGATCTCGGCTCACTGCAGCCTCAACCTACTGGGCTCAGGAAATCCTCCCACCTCATTCTTCTGAGTTGCTGCGACAATAAGCACAAACCACCATGCTCGGCTATTTTTTTATTTTTATTTTTTGTAGAGGTGGGGGTCTTACTATGTTGCTCAGGCTGATGTTGAACTCCTTGCATCAAGCAATCATCCTGCCTCAGCCTCCCAAAGTGCTGGGATTACCAGTATGAGCCACTGTGCCTGACATCTTCTATGTCTTAGTGAATACAAGTCATCCTTAGCCATCCTTTGTGCTTTCAATGTTGTGAAATATCTCTGGGAGTTCCTGTTTTGTACATTTTGTGGTGAGATCGTCCTGTCTTTTTTGTTTGTTTGTTTTTTGAGAAGGAGTCTGGCTCTGTCACTCAGGCTGGAGTGCAGTGGTGCAATCTTGGCTCACTCCAATCTCTGCCTCCCAGGTTCAAACGATTCTCCTGCCTCAGCTGCCTGAGTAGCTAGGATTACAGGCACACACCACCATGCCCAGCTAATTTCTGTATTTTTATTAGGGATGGGGTTTCACCATGTTGGCCAGGCTGGTCTTGAACTCCTGACCTCAAGTGATCTGCCCACCTCGGCCTCCCAAAGTGCTGAGATTACAGGCGTGAGCCACTGTGCTTGGCCCAGGGAGTTCCTTTAATGTGAAGATTTTGCTGGTGTTATTTCCTCTGGGTCATTATCTTTTTCTCTTTTTTTTTTTTTTTTTTTTGTTGAGACGGAGTCTCGCTCTGTCGCCCAGGCTGGAGTGCAGTGGCCGGATCTCAGCTCACTGCAAGCTCCGCCTCCCGGGTTTACGCCATTCTCCTGCCTCAGCCTCCCGAGTAGCTGGGACTACAGGCGCCCGCCACCTCGCCCGACTAGTTTGTTGTATTTTTTGTTTTTTTAGTAGAGACGGGATTTCACCGTGTTAGCCAGGATGGTCTTGATCTCCTGACCTCATGATCCGCCCGTCTCGGCCTCCCAAAGTGCTAGGATTACAGGCTTGAGCCACCGCGCTCGGCCACAGCTAGCTATTTCTTCCATTATTCCATCTATGTTCAATTTGGTTTTGTTTTTGGTTTTTTTTTTTGGTTTTTGTTTTTGAGATGGAGTCCTGCTCTGTCGCCCAGGCTGGAGTGCAGTGGTGCAACCTTGGATCACTGGTGCGGTGGCTCACGCATGTAATTCCAGCGCTTTGGAGGCCGAGGCAGGTGGATCACCTGACGTCAGGAGTTCGAGACCAGCCTGGCCAACATGGCAAAACTTCATCTCTACAAAAATACAAAAATTAGCCAGGTGTGGTGGTGGGCACCTGTAGTCCCAGCTACTTAGGAGGCTGAGGCAGGAGAAAAGTTTGAACCCAGGAGGCAGAGGTTGCAGTAAGCCAAGACTGAGCCACTGCACTCCAGCCTGACAGCTGTCCAGGTGACAGAGCAAGACTGTCTCAAAAAAAAAAAAAAAAAAAAAATGTGTGGGAGAACTGCTGCAAAGGAGGCAGCTCAGGTGCTCTGGCAGTACTGAGGAGGCCCAGCACCACTAGGCATGGGGACCATAGCTGTGCCGAGGACCCTTCTGGGGTAGCTCCCAGGCATCTAAGATCTGAGGCCTCCCTGCTGCCAGGCCAGGGGCTGAGGGCCAGTGGCCTGTGCCCTGCTCCAACACATACCTCCATCAGCCTGGGCAGCAACTGGCCATCTGCTTGACCCAAAGGCAGTGGATGACCCTTAGGCCCATGGAATGCGTCACTGATGCATTCCAGGGGCTGATGTCAATAACCCAGAGGCTGATGTCAGCTATGCCACTGGATATACCCCAACCCCCATTGGACGAGCTCTGCCCAGAAGCCTGTGGTGACGCTGGACAAAGTCCAAAGCCTCCTCGGCCTGGCCTTTGGAGCTGGCCAGAATTCAGGCTTGGCAGCCTCCACCTTCCCTCCCTTTGCTCTTTTTTCATTTTAGAGATAGGGTCTCGCTTTGTCACCTAGGAGCCTTGAACTCCTGAGCTTAAGCAATCCTCCTGCCTCAGCCTCCTGAGTATCTGGGACTATAGGTGCATGCCCCAATCCCTGGCTCAAATACTTTGCCTTTTTTTTTTTTTAAATAGAGACACGGTCTCCCTATGTTGCCCAGGCTGGTCTTGAACTCCTGGGCTCAAGTGATCCTCCCGTCTTGGCCTCCTAAAGTCCTGGGATTACAGCTTGGATTATAGGCATGAGACACAACACCCAGTCATCCTTTATTCGTTTTTTCTTTTTTATTGAGATGGAGTCTGGCTCTGTCGCCCAGGCTGGAGTGCAGTGGCGCGATCTCAGCTAACTGGAAGCTCCGCCTCCCGGGTTCACGCCACTCTCCTGCCTGTAGCTAGGACTACAGGCACCTGCCACCACGCCCGACTAATTTTTTTTGTATTTTTAGTAGAGACAGAGTTTCACTGTGTTAGCCAGGATGGTCTTAATCTTCTGACCTTGTGATCCGCCCGCCTCAGCCTCCCAAAGTGCTGGGATTACAGGCGTGAGCCACCGTGCTGGGCCCTTTTTTTTTTTTTTTTTTTTTTGAGACAGAGTCTCTCTCTGTCACCCTGTAACCCAGGCTGGAGTGCAGTGGCACAATCTTGGCTCACTGCAACCTCTGCCTCCTGGGTTCAAGTGATTCTCCCGCCTCAGCCTCCCAAGTAGCTGGGATTACAGGCACCCACCATCATGCCTGGTTAATTTTTTATTTTTGTAGAGATGGGGTTTCACTATGTTGGCCAGGCTGGTCTTGAACTTCTGGCCTCTGGTGATCTGCCTGCCTTGGCCTCCCAAATTGCTGGAATTACAGGCGTGAACCACCATGCCCAGCCACCCTTTGCTTTTCAATAAATGTTGCCCACCTTCACTCAAGTTGTTTCCCCTGCCTGGCATATCCTCCAATCCGAAATCCCTGGAAGGGCCTAGCTCCACCTGTGCCTCCTCTCTGAAGCTTCTGTGTCCACCCAGGCCCTTTGCTGAACTCAGAGAGCCTACCTGTGCCTGACCCCCGCTCCCAACACCGTGCTAAATTCTCTAATCCTCATCACAGTTGATTAGGATGGTATTATTTACTCTATTTATTCTATGCTCAAAAGGAGAACAAGGAAAACTCACTTAGCCTAGAGAGCTCCAGCTGTGATTCAAATCTTGGTTTGCCTATTTCCAAAGTCCAAATTCTGTCCCCTGAAATCTCCTCTCAGGTAGGTGATGCGGCTGACAGGAGACCAACAGCCCCTTGGGGACAGGAGCCACGTCTTGTCCAACTTCACCTTGCATGGCTGCTTACAAGGGCAGGCAAGGTGACCATGGCTTCCCAGTCTGGCCCCATGTCACATCACTCAAGTTAATTGACATTCGGTTTCGGAGCTTCTCAACAGGGGCACACTTAGAATTTGAGGTGAGTCAGTTCTTCACCGGGGAGATCTATCCGGAGCCTTGAAGAATGTTTAGCATCCCTGGGCTTAAAATGCCAGGAGACTCCCAGTTACTGAGACAACACACATCATGGCACCTCTAGAGAAGGCGTACAGGACTGGGGATACCATGCCCAGGAAGACCAGTCTACGGCATGAATAACCACAGAGGACCAAACCTTGGACTCGGATCAAATGGTCCCAGCTCCACCATAAACAAGCTATGGGACCTTGGTGATGCCAGGCCGCAGCCTCTTGGAGGCTCAGCTTCCTTATCTGTACAATAGGGGTGACAAGAATCCACAGAGAATATACTGTGGGTCCTGGCTCACAGCCACCTGTCAATGACAACAGGCTATTAACTTTTTTTTGTTTTTTTGAGACAGTCTTGCTCTATTGCCTGGGAGGAGCACAGTGGCACAATCTCAGCTCACTGTAACCTCTGCCTCCCAGTTTCAAGCGATTCTTGCACCTCAGCCTCCAGAGTAGCTGGGACCACAGGCACGTGCTACTACGCCCAGCTAAGTTTTGTATTTTTGGTAGAGATGGAGTTTTACCAAGTTGCCCAGGTTGGTCTTGAACTCCTGAGCTCAAGCGATCGTCCCACCTCGGCCTTCCAAATTGCTGGGATTACAGGCGAGAACCACCCCACCCGGCCACCAAGCTATTAACATTTAAACCTACTAGGCTTTCCATAAAATTAGTAACCAAGCAAAATGAAAAATCTCTTATTATATAATTAATCCAATTTTTTTTGATAGAAAAAAACAGAATCCCCTGAAGACAAATGTTTGGTGACAATTTGTTGAGCCAATGTTTTCCTAGAGAGAACAGCCTGTCTAAGGAGATCTAACAATCACGTCACTCAGACACAGTCCCCCTGGGCTTAGGAATTGGCAGAGGAGAGAGAAATGACTTCTGGAGTCCAGACTGCAGGTTTCCAGGCTGGAGGGGTTGGTAGAAGACCCGAGTGAGACACACAGCAGGTGTCCCATCACTTATTCCCTCTGGCACAGGACCCAGATTCCAAAACCATAATCTCACTCCTGAGGACGGCTTCGTACATTGAAGGAACCCACAAGAGATAGGCAGATAGACAGCCTCGCAGGAGCCTCGGAGGAGGTGGCATCAGCTTTACAGGTGGGCAAACTGAGGCTCAGAGAGGGGAAATGACTTACTTGAAGTCCCAGAAAAGCACCAGGAGGCCCCCAGCTGCGAGCTGGGGAATGAGGTCATAGGATGAGCATTTTTGAAATTATGCAGGGAGGCCGGGCACGGTGGCTCATGCCTGTAATCCCAGCACTTTGGGAGGTAGAGGTGGGCGGATCACGAGGTCAGGAGATCGAGACCCTCCTGGCTAACACGGTGAAACCCCCTCTCTACTAAAAATACAAAAAATTAGCCAAGCGTGGTGGCGGGTGCCTGTAGTCCCAGCTACTCGGGAGGCTGAGGCAGGAGAATGGTGTGAACCTGGGAGGCGGAGCTTGCAGTGAGCCGAGATTGCACCACTGCACTCCAGCCTGGGCGACAGAGCGAGACTCCGTCTCGGAAAAAAAAAAAAGAAGGAATTATGCAGGGAACTGGCAGTGCCATCCAGGAGTGGGATGTGGCCCCCAGGTCTCTTCTGGCAGGAGTTACAGTGACTGCCTCATGGCTGCGAACGTTTCTGTGTTCCTTTATCGCCCCCACCTGGATTATAAAACCAGGCGCCCTACTCTTTGGGGCTTGGAAAGGTTAGTGTGGAGTTCTGGTGGTTGGCACCTAATGCAGGCATTCTCCGGGAGGAAAGATTCCTGCTGAAGCCAGACTAAATGGGTCTAACTTGCATATTCTTCAATCCTGTCGGTCACCCTCAGTTTCTTAGTGGACCCCAAGGCCAAGTCCAGGGTAGGAGCACATCTCTCCTGGAGTCTCCAGCCTCATTATTTCTCCTTCTGGACATTCTACAGTTTCCAGTCACATTGAAAGTCCCTTCCTTGGAGAAGCCCTTTCTGACTCCACCCAGGCTAAGCCACATGTCTGCCCTCAAGGTACTCAGCACCGGGGCACTCAACTCCAAGGACAGGAACTATGTGCTTGACCTGTTCTCCGCTAGATCCTCAGCCTCTGGCAGCTCACTCAGCACATCGTAGGTCCCCAAAGCATTAGCCCAGATGATCCCGGGAAGCTAAGGGAGAGGCCTAGGAGCCCAACAGCCTTCCTAGGGAGGGAGGGAGACCTGTAGGAGCCCCCTTCAGGCAACTTTCTTAATCTCTCTGTGCCTCACTTATCTGTAAAACGAGGCTTATCTGCGTGTAAAGTACGAAGTGTAATACATGGGAACATGCACTGTCTACAACTGTGGTTCTGGTTGTTCATTTTACAGGCAGTGACATGGAGGCCCATGGAGTACCTGGCAGGCCCACAGTCCACAGGTTGGAAAGAGGTGCCCGAGCCCTGGACTTTAAGCCTGGGCTCTGACCTTCAACGTTTGCTTTTCACACTACACATCATGTCAATAAATAGTTACTGGACACCTGTTGTGTGCCAGGCCCCAAGACGAGTGTTGCGTGACTGACAACAGAAAAAGCTTCTCAGTGTGGAGGGGGAAGCTAGATCATGGTCATCAGTGTAAATCGTCCAGGGTTCAAATTCCAGCTTCTCCACTTCCTGGCTATGATTTTTTTTTTTTTTTTGAGATGGAGTCTCGCTCTGTCGCCCAGGCTGGAGTGCAGTGGTGCGATCTGCACTCACTGCAAGCTCTGCCTCCTGGGTTCACGCCATTCTCCTGCCTCAGCCTCCCAAGTAGCTGGGACTACAGGCGCTCGCCACTATGCCTGGCTAATTTTTTAATATTTTTAGTAGAGACGGGGTTTCACCTTCTTAGCCAGGATGGTCTTGATCTCCTGACCTCGTGATCGGCCCGCCTCAGCCTCCCAAAGTGCTGGGATTACAGGCGTGAGCCACCGCGCCTGGCCCTGTCTATGATATTGCTAAGTTTCCTAACCTCTCTAAGGTTCTTTTCTTTTCTATTAAAAGGGAAAAATAAGACCTCCCAACAGAAGTGAAACCAAGCATTGGCTTAACACGTGATGGATGGGAGCCCTGACTATCTTCATCATCTTATTTTTAATTATCTATCTCTGCACAGAGTAGTAAATATCTCGCCCTGGCTCGGGTACCCAGGATCCCAGTTCTCCTGTCGGAGACAACCGCAATTAACAACTTCTTATGCATCTTATCAGACAGCTGGCGCGCACACCCACAGATACCCCCACCCTCACGCGTCCTTCTACGCAAAGATGGACAGCACCCATCAACGCTGTTTTTTCTGTTGCTTCCTTTTCTAGCCTAAGGTATCTTAGAAGTCGCACTATATTAGTGCATATTAAACATTTTTCGTCTTAATGGCTGCACAGTATTCCATTGTATGGATTATTTTTTTAATTTGGTTGCCGTTACTGTTATTAGCCAGGGAATTTTCGAGGACCCAGCGGGATTCATGGAGCTGCAGAGCTGGAGCCTGGGGACCCAGTTCCAACCCGAGATCTGCCTAGAATTCCCTGTTGTCTCGGTGCCATCTCCACCGGCGCGGTCGTGGGAGGGGGATTTGGGTGCAGAGAGGACCAGCTCCAGTGTCCGAGCGAGGATCGGCGAGCAGCACGCGCAGTTGATTCCCGCGGGCGGCTCAATCATTCTCAGCAGCCACTCCGTTATACTTAGTAGCGTCAAACTCATTAAGCACTCTAGCACAACCAAGCTCGGAACCGTTAGCAGGCCCTCCCAGCCTCGGCACCTGACCTCGGGGCAGTGACGCTCCGACACAGCTACTCACCCCCGCCTGGGCCGCTCCACCTCTCGTTCCCAAGTACACCCGGTAGGTTGCAGCAGTCCCTGTCCCTTTAAGGGGGCCGAGCCCGGGCTCCGCTACTTCCGCCCCGAAGCAACGGGGCGGTAGCACGGGGGCGAGAGCGGGTGAAGGCGCAGCTAGAGTTCCCCTCATAAAGATGGCGACGCCCTGGCCGCCGCGTTCGCGCCTGGCGGTGACGTCACTTCCGGGGCGGAGGAGGCTGAGTGGTGCAGTGAGGGACAAACAAAAGGAGGCGCCGGAGCAGCGCTGCGGCCGGCGGTGGGACGGAGCGGCCGGGGCCTGGGGCTGCCTGCTGGGCGGCCGTGCGCGGCGAGCCCAGGTGAGTGGAGGGGATGGGGAAAGGGGCGCGAGCTGTCACCTCTCGAAACCCACTTACACACGCCCTCGGCCAGCTGCCCGGTCGCGGGCGCCCGGGGCATCTGGGGCTCTGTCCTGGGGCCGGCCCCCTGGGGACCTCCCGCGGTATTCGGCCTACCTCTGGGCTCCCCAGTGCCCGGGGTCTCCGGGGCACCACCTCTTGCCGGCTCCGCGGCGCGCGAGCCCCCTCCCAGGCACCCCTGTGCCTCCTTGTGCTCCAGAAACCAGGAGTTTCCGCCTTGGCTCCCCCATGTCCCCTTGTCATCCCCTGGGTCCCCCCAGATCCTCACCCCTCCACACACACTCTCCCCTTCCTAGAGGTTCCACCTCTGGGCTCTCTCCTTGCCATTTCTTTTCCAGAGATTCCCGTAGTTGTCTTCTCCTGAGTTCCTGGACCCCTCCTCTTCCCTTGCACCCCTCCTTCCTCTCGTTCCCGATGGGGGCAGTGCCCTGACTTGGGGGCAGGATCCCCGGCTAGCCTCTTGGGGCCTGTCTGGGATGGGATATCTGGGAAGACCGGTCCGGAATCTAAGAACCCAGACCCTGTCCCAGTCCTGTGCATTCAGGTGGCCCTGAGGGCCAGATCAAGTGAGGTCCGGGCCTGGTCCAGCCCTAGGTGAGCTGGACACCCAGCAAACTGAGCTCCCAGGCTGAAGGGGCATAGCTGGGGTCATGGAGTTCATGATGATTCTGCTGCTTTCGCTGACTGCTTCTTCCCCTTGATCTGGACTGGAGTGAACAGAGGTTCTCAGCTGTTGTGATTGTTGCCTTTTTTGGGAAGGAGAGATGGGTCAGGGGTTGTCTGGTAGCCGCCTCCTGATGGAGAGTTGGCTGGAAGGGTGGGTGGTTCCTGCGTGAGCCACACTTCCACTGACTCCTTTTCCCCTGCCCTACCTCAGGAAGCCTTTTGAGAATGAGGTGTGGAGGGAGAGCACCTGGTGAGAGGAAGGGAATTGGGGGAGCCCGAAGTTCCCAAGGGCCTCTTCCACCTCTTCTGTTGGTAGTACTCTTAACCCCTGCCAAACTGTATTCTGCCCTTTGGAGCAGACAATCTGGCAGACAGACTGTAAGAAGGGGGAGGAGATCAGCTGTTGCTGATACTTCCTGTGGAGGGGATGGGGGAGTGGGAGTTTGTTCAGAGAGACTGGGCAGTGCTGATTGCTCAGTCTCACTGATGTAGCTTCCGTGAAGGTCAGGTCTTCCTCTGGCTCGTGAAGGGAGGCAAGGACAGATGACCTGTGCTGGAGGAGGCTGTTGTGGACATGCCAGGGATGAGTGACTGGGTAACTGGTCTCTGCTTCCTTGTTTTCTTGGTCTCTGGGCTTTGGCATGGGGTCTCATGCCCCCTGCCTTCTAGGGACCATAGGGTACAGAACAGGGGCGCAGGGCCGGGCGTGGTGGCTCACACCTGTAATCCCAGCACTTTGGGAGGCTGAGGTGGGCAGATCACGAGGTCAGGAGTTTGAGACCAGCCTGGCCAACATGATGAAACCCTGTCTCTACTAAAAATACAAAAAATTAGCTAGGAATGGTGCTGCACGCCCGTAATCCCAACTACTCGGGAGGCTGAGGCAGGAGAATTGCTTGAACCCAGGAGGCAGAGGTTGCAGTGAGCCGAGATCACACCACTGTACTCCAGCTTGGGCAAGAAGAACAAAACTCAGTCTCATAAAAACAAAAAAAAAAAAACAGAGCAGGGGGCGCAGGAAATGTTCATTATTTCCCCCCAGAACTTGACTAGATGTGGTGGTTCTCCATCCCATAGGCACACCCACCAGGAAACCATTTCCTTTGCAAACTCTGAGTGGCTTTTCTGAACTGTAGGGGATCCTGGGGATCACTCCCATGGGTCAGAACTCAGGGAAGTGGCCAGACCCTGGGTTGCTGCCTGGTTTGGCCTGGACCTTGCCTGTAGGAGTTGGAAGGAAATCAGCCTGGTTCCTGACTTCCTCCTCTTAGAGTAGAGGTGATTCCAGGTTTTCATATGGAGAAACTGAGGTACACACTGATGGGCCAAGACCTGTTTGAGATTCAGGTGGGATGGTTGTGGGGCTCTAGAGCCCAGCACACTGTCTCTCCATGCCTTGACTCATTCATTCATTCATTCATTCAGCCATTCTTTAGAAAGTGCCTGTCTGGGGCCTGGGATGACTGGGAAAACATCCCTGTCCTCCTGAGAACTGCAGTTTGGGAGGAGAGGCAGACCGGAAGACACATAAGTTCTGATACACTATGGCCACCATATTAATGGAAATATTACAGAAGCAGCCCAGAGGAAGAAGGAATTAGCTCTGGGTGGTTATGTAGGGGGTGGTCAGGGTATGCTTTCTAGAAGAGGAGGGACTAGAATAATCAGTGACGGAGTCCAGGGGCCCAAGTTCTGGACCTGGCTCTGCCATGGGGAGGTGATTAGACCACCCAGCCTCAGTGGGTGCCCCATCCTTGACACGGAGGGTAGAGTGAGGAAGAGGTTGGCTTGGATGGCCTCTGTGCCTATATAGCTGTAGGTGCTTTACTGCCTAGTCACCACCACCCCATGTGGAATTGCGGGGTTGTTGACCTACTTCCCATGATGGCAGAGACCATCTTCTATGTCTGTCCTCCCAGCACAGTGCCTGGAACTTTGTCAGTGTAGTAAATAAATACCCAGTGGTAGAAATGTTGGAAAAACAGCCATCCCTCCTAGATCAGTTCAGGTGTCTTTGTCTGCCCCTGCCCTCCTCCTTCCTGGGTAACTCCTGCTGATCCTTTGGCTCTCTCTGGTGGCTGGGCCACTCTCCTAGCTCCTGGCTCCCTGAAACCCGTGTATTGTAGTAATCACACCTCTTTCCCCACCCTGCCACCCCTATGCGCAGTTCTGCACAGTGTCTGGCGCATACAGAGTAGATGCTCACTGGAGGCTGTTGACTGTCGGAGGTGATGGGTTGATTTGGTGTTTAAGTTGGAGTCTGGGCAGAGGTTGGTTGACCCAGCCATCCTGCTGTGGCTCATCACTTGCCACTTCCCCTCTCTGGCTCTGGATCTTGCCATGTCGAGCCCTGAAGCCTTCTCCGGATGCCATGTCTTCTCTCCTCCAGGTAAAGGTGTGCTGTTCCTCCTGCCTGGAATGTTCTTTTTCCAGCTCCTACTCTTAGGAGTCAACTCAGACAACTCCTCCTCCAGAAAGCCTTCCCTGACCCGACTAGTCTGGGTCTAGCGCTTCTCCTGGCTCCCCTGCAGCAGAGCTCTGAGCTCTCAGACCATCGCTACTGACTTGGCACCTCCTCAGTCGACCAGGTTCTGGAGGGAGGTGCTCTGTCAGAACCTCTTTTGTCCACCAGGTGCGATGGCTCATGCCTATAATCCCAATACTTTGAGAGGCCGAGGCGGGCAGATCACTGGAGATCAGGAGTTCGAGAGCAGCCTGGCCAACATGGGGAAACCCTCTCTACTAAAAATACAAAAATTAGCCAGACTTGGTGGTGCGCGCCTGAAATCCCATCTACTCGGGAGGCTGAGGCAGGAGAATCACTTGAATGCGGGAGGCGGAGGTTGCAGTGAAGCGAGATCGCACCACTGTACTCCAGCCTGGGTGACAGAGTGTGACTCTTGTCTCAAAAAAACCCTCTTTTGTCACCCCAGAGCCCAACCAAGGGCCTGCTACTAAGCAGGCTCTCAGGAAGTGCTGGCAGTTCGGCAGGTAACTGCGATAATCACACATGTGCCTGCTGACGGCAGCTCTCGCTTCCTTGTAGGGAGGCGGCGTCCATGGAGCAAAAGGAATGCCAGGACCCTGCCCAGGCAGACGCGGGCCAGCCTCAGCACCGACAGCCGACGCGCAGATAGCAGAGGCGTCCTTGGGGTAAGGACTGGGCCCCTCTCCTTCCTGACCAGCTCCAGCTCCAGTCAAGTGCCCTTCCCAGCTTGGGGAGCAAAGGGTAGCATCTCTGTCCCCACAGTCCTTTGCTCTTCTTACTGTAGGTTCAGGGCAGAGTGGCAGACAGCAGAATTACTGTCTTCTTCCTTCTCCCGCTGAGTAATGTCTGCTTGCTGCATTCATTGAGTGCTAAGTTGTTTCATTGCAAACCTCTGTTTTTTCTCCCTCACCCCAGAGCTTATCAGTCTGGGTTTTGCTAATGCAGCCTCGTGACCACATTTCCCAAAAAAGCGTGAACCACGTTTCCCAAGTGTGTTCCATGAGACACCAGTTTCTTCGGTCACAGTGTTAATTCCGGGAAACAAAGACTTCTTGTTATCCTTGCTGTAGGACTTATCAGAGCCTTGAATGGGTTGAGCTGACCACGGTAAGGGAGCTAGCGACTCATGTTTCCCCACACTTATTTGGTTGTGTAGACATCTTTGGGAACTGGGATTCCTTGGCCTGTGCTTTGGAAAACAGTTCCCAGAGGCAGGAGAGTCCCTTGAGAGCATGTGGAGGATTAAATATGTTGACATAGAGCAGGCAGTTGGCAGAGTGCATGTCCTAGAAGGTGGTCCTGAGTCATAGCTGGTGTATGTATAGACGGCTGTATAATTTTCCAAACATACTCGGGTCGGTGATCTCATTTGACCATTTGAGGATGCTTAGGCAGTGGCCATTATCTCCAGTTTACAGATGTGGAAACGGAGAATCAGAGTGAGGAAGCAACTTACCCAGACTCATCTGTAAAGAAGGCAAGGTCGGCCGGGCGCGGTGGCTTAAGCCTGTAATCCCAGCACTTTGGGAGGCCGAGACGGGCGGATCATGAGGTCAGGAGTTTGAGACCATCCTGGCTAACACGGTGAAACCCCGTCTCTACTGAAAAATACGAAAAGCTAGCCGGGCGAGGTGGCGGGCGCCTGTAGTCCCAGCTACTCGGGAGGCTGAGGCAGGAGAATGGCGTAAACCCGGAAGGCGGAGCTTGCAGTGAGCTGAGATCCGGCCACTGCACTCCAGCCCGGGCGACAGAGCGAGACTCCGTCTCAAAAAAAAAAAAAAAAAAAGAAGGCAAGGACATGCGGCTTGAATCCAGACCCTGGAATCCTGGGCCAGAGTCCTTTGTTCTCTGCCCTGAGGCATCCCTGCCTTTACGTCTCACCTCAGTTTTTTTTTGTGTGAAGGAAGGCCTGAGTCTCCCAGCCTGGATTTTAAAAGAAATAGTAATTTTTTTTTTGTAACTACAGACATAGTTGCATATTCATTATATGCAATATAAAAATACAATATATTTTTATATTGTTTGGCTATTTTTGGGGGACAAGGTCTCACTCTGTTGCCCAGGCTGGAGTGCAGTGGCACCATCATGATTCAGCCTTGATCTCCAAGGCTCCGGTGATCCTCCTGCCTCAGCCTCCTAAGTAGCTGGGACTACAGGTGTGCACTACTGTGCCCAGCTAATTTTATTTATTTATTGTGGAGATAGAGCCTCTCTACATTGCCCAGGCTGGTCTCGAACTCTTAGGTTCAAGAGATCCTTCTACCTCGGCCTCCCAAAGTGCTGGGATTATGGGTGTGAGCCACCATGCCAGGCCTGTTTGGATCTTTAATGTCATCTAGGAAATGAGTCTCCGCTGATTCCCGTCTTCAGAGGTGTGAATGGGAAGGGGTATATTCTTCCACATCTATTATTACCATTTGCTTTTTTTTTTTTTTTTTTTTTGAGATGGAGTCTGGCTCTGTCTCCCAGGCTGGACTGCAGTGGCGCGATCTCGGCTCACTGTAAGCTCCGCCTCCCAGGTTTACGCCGTTCTCCTGCCTCAGCCTCCTGAGTAGCTGGGACTACAGGCGCCCGCCACCTCGCCCGGCTAGTTTTTTGTATTTTTTTTTTAGTAGAGACGGGGTTTCAACGTGTTAGCCAGGATGGTCTCGATCTCCTGACCTCATGATCCGCCCATCTCGGCCTCCCAAAGTGCTGGGATTACAGGCTTGAGCCACTGCACCCGGCCACCATTTGCTTATTTTTATATAAATCTGGTCATGTTTGAGTTGCTGATTCACAGCTTGCTTTTGTTTCATTTAATGATATCCCCTGGACCTCTTTCCCATGGAAGAGGTAGATAGAGCTGTGGATGGTCCTGGCAGAATGCACACCCTCAAGCCCCCCTGCCGGCCCCTCCCCTCACATGCTGAGAGTTTTGAGCTGTGTGGGCATTTACAGCAGCAGAGGGAGGTGGGAAGTGCCTGGTGTGTGATTGTGTCCACTCTCCTGTTTATGGGACAAGGTCAGCCAACTCCTGGCTCTGCCCTGTAGGAGTTTCCTGTTGGTTTTGAGGAACTCTGTCCCCTGGAGAGAGGGGAGGCCTGCACTGTAGTCTTTCATGCTGGGCAGCGCTGAGCAGGAAGCAGCATGTCCTGCTTGTCAGATCATAATTCCTCCTCCTTGCCAAGGATGGTGTGGAGTGAACCGCATGGGCCGGCCTGAGGGGTTTTGGCCTCCACCCACCGCCTGGGTTCAGGGGACACACACGAATCAAGCTGAGACAAATTGAGTCTGAGCCATTGTTCTCCTGAGCCCGGCCCTTCCTGGGGACAGGAAGGAACAGGCAGACCCTGACTCAGTTTACCCTTGCTGTCTCTGGAGGAAGCGTTGGTTGTGGTCCTTTTGGCATGCTCCTTTCAAGTTTTAGTTCTGAGAGTGGGCAGGTGAGGAGCAGGAGGAGGGCCCACCCTGCTACCTGGGTCCAAAGATGCTCTCTTTTGGGGTATAGCTGACCTCAGGAAGGGTTTGGGCAAGGAGAGTGTACAGGCGTGGCAGCCTCGTTTTGTGGGGCTGCGAGAGCGTCTGGCAGGATCACGCTGGGAGTGAGGTCTGTGCTGGAGCTCCTGACATCTCACCTGTGTTTTTCAGGCTCACTGTCCTGTTGCTGTCCCTCCCCCATGTCACTTCCTCCATTCTTCCCCAGGAGTCTCTTTTCTTTCCCATACACTGCTTGGGAGAGAGCCGCAGAGCTGGCCACTCCACAGATGGTGCTCAGCATCTCTGCTTCTCCTCCTTCCTGCAGTAGCACCTTCACAGTCCGTGGTCATCCTCAGCACCGTGTCTCAGTGCTAAGCCGCATGCTGGGATGCTGCATGCATTTGTCCATCTTATCTTCACCACAGCCTTGTGTGTGAGGTTGCTTTACCATTTTACAGACCAAGGCCCAGACAGACCAAGGCCCAGAGGGATGAGGTTTCTGGCCCAAAGGTATACAATGTACATGTGGCAAAGCCAGTACTTGAACCCAGGTTGGTATGGCTTGGCAGCCGGGGCTTTTTCTACTTCACTCTCCATTGCTCCTTTTCTCAGGTTCCCAGGCTTTGGGGGCCTTCAGAGTCACCTGGGAGCTTGTTTAAAATGCTGTTCCCCTGAGCCCACCACCACAGAACTGCAGAGTCTGCACTGGAAGGTTGGCCCCAGGAATCTGCACTTTGAAGATGCCTCCCCAGCAGTTGTGAGGCTGGTGGGCTACAAACAACCCTGAGAAGCACTGGCCAGAGGCCACTCTTTCAGCCTTAGTCCCCATCGTTTACCGCAGAACTCATGCCCTTGGTGTGGATGCAGGGCGGAGCTCCCCACAGGACTGGGACTGGACAGTTGGTACTTTTTTTTACTTTTTTAATTAATTAATTAATTTTTTTTTTTTTGAGACGGAGTCTCTCTCTGTCACCCAGGCTGGAGTGCAGTGGCGCAGTCTTGCTCACTGCAACCTCCACCTCCCTGGTTCACGCCATTCTCCTGCCTCAGCCTCCCGAGTAGCTGGGACTACAGGCACCCGCCACCACGCTCGGCTAATTTTTGTAATTTTAGTAGGGATGGGGTTTCACCATATTGGCCATGGCTAGTCTCGATCTCCTGACCTTGTGATCCACCCGCCTTGGCCTCCCAAAGTTCCAAGACTGTAGCCGTGAGCCAACGCGCCTGGCCTCTTTTTTTAAATTTATTTTTATTTTTTTGAGATGGAGTCCTGAGGCCGGGCGTGGTGGCTCAAGCCTGTAATCCCAGCACTTTGGGAGGCCGAGACGGGCGGATCACGAGGTCAGGAGATCGAGACCATCCTGGCTAACACGGTGAAACCCCGTCTCTACTAAAAAATACAAAAAACTAGCCGGGCAAGGTGGTGGGCGCCTGTAGTCCCAGCTACTCGGGAGGCTGAGGCAGGAGAATGGCATGAACCCGGGAGGCGGAGCTTGCAGTGAGCTGAGATCTGGCCACTGCACTCCAGCCCCGGCGACAGAGTGAGACTCCGTCTCAAAAAAAAAAAAAAAAAGAGATGGAGTCCTGTTCTGTTACCCAGCCTGGAGTGCAATGGTGCCATCTTGGCTCACTGTAGCCTCTGCCTCCTGGGTTCAAGTGATTTTCCTGTCTCAGCCTCCCAAGTAGCTGGGATTACAGGTGTGCACCACCATGCCCGGCTAATTTTTGTATTTTTAGTAGAGATGGGGTTTCACCATGTTGGTCAGGCTGGTCTTGAACTCTTGACCTCAGGTAATCCACCCTCCTCGGCCTCCCAAAGTGCTGGGATTACAGGCATGAGCCACTGCACCCGGCCAGACAGTTGTTTTTTAGTGGCTTCATTTTGTGTGTGTGTGTGTGTGTGTGTGTGTGTGTGTGTATGTATGTGTGTTGGGAAGGCAAGGGGCTTAACCTTCCCTCCTCAAGGGCGTGTGGGGCTGAGGTTTCTAGAAGGGCTTTTACTCCCGGCCACAAACGTTCCCTGCCGTCTTCCAGATGCATTTCTGTTGCGTCTTGCGTCTCGCAGCAAGTTCGTCTACGTCTAAACGTCTCTTGAGGGCTTAAAACCTCAAAATTAAATTGCTTGCTGCAATCTAAGCCTCACGCCTAAAGCGATGTTCCACTGGAGTAAAAGTGGCTGTAAAATTCCACAGCTTTCACATGCCACCTGGACGCCCTCAGAGTGCATCTGCCAAACCTGCGCCCTCTGACGGGCAGCATGACAAACGCACTGACCAGCAGTGGGGGTGGTGGGCGGGAATCCTGGCCCTGCAGGACACCTCGCATCTCCCAGCTGACTCCATGGGTCAGGATCACTGGAGTTAACCCCCTTCTAGCCCAGAGAGTCAGGTACCAAGCAACTCACCCTCTGTCAGACCCTCCAGTCCTCCGCCTGACCTGCCTAGGGCTTGGCCAGTGCCCAGTCCCCTGGGATCTCAACAGAAGATGCGTCTGCCGCCTCTCTAGGGTACTGGTGGCCACATTTCATAACCTGTCTAAGAAGGCAGTGCTGGTGTTCATAACAGGTTAAGTCCTGTAAACTGTGTGTGGCCAAGACTCCATGTGCAAATATGAGTGTTGGCTGGACGTGGTGGTTCCTACCTGTAATCCCAGCACTTTGGGAGGCTGAGGTGGGAGGATTGCTTGAGCCCAGGAGTTCCAGACCAGCCTGGGCAACATAATGACCCGTCTCTACAAAAATAAAAAATACTAGTCCGGGTGCAGTGGCTCACGCCTGTAATCCCAGCACTTTGGGAGGCCGAGGCGGGTGGATCACCTGAGGTCAGGAGTTCAAAACCAGCCTGGCCGATGTGGAGAAACCCCATCTCTACTAAAAAATACAAAAATCAGCTGGGTATGGTGGCATGCACCTGTAATCCCAGCTACTTGGGAGGCTGAGGCAGGAGAAACGCTTGAACCTGGGAGGTGAAGATTGCAGTGAGCCAAGATTGTGCCACTACATTCTAGTCTGGGCGACAGAGTGAGACCCCGTCTAAAAAAAAAAAAAAATTAGCCAGGTGTGGTGGCATGTGCATGTAGTTTCAGCTGCGTAGAGGCTGAGACTGGAGGACTGCTTGAGCCCAGGAGTTCAAGACCAGCCTGGGCAACATAACAACCTATCTCTACAAAATATTTTTAAAAATAGGCAGATGTGGTGGCACATGCCTGTAGTTTCAGCTACTCGGAGACTGAGGCTGAAGGATTGCTTGAGCCAAGGAGTTCAAGGTTGCAGTGAGCCATGATCGCACCATTGCACTCTAGCCTGGTCGACAGAGCAAGATCCTGTCTCAAAAAATATTAAAGTGGCTTGCCTTCCAGGCCCCTCTGACCCCAGGGCCCAGACCCAACACTGCCTTCTGGCCCTAAACCCAGAGCTAGGCTCCCTTCCAGAGCTTCCTTATAGCGGTACCTGTGAGACCAGAGGCATCTGAGTGTGGCCTGATGGGGTTCCCTTTAGAGCCCTGGTTTCCATGTACCCCTAGGGAAAAGAGGGTCTTGTCTCAAGAATTATCTTCAAGGGCCTGGATCCCAGGCGGGTCCAGGAGGCCCACTTGCCCTTGAGGCAGGTTGGCACAATGGGAAGTCAGGCTTGAGGTGCGTCTTCCCAGCTCTTCCTAGCCCTAGTGGCCTTGGGAAGGTTACCAAACTTCTCTGGGCCTCAGACATCACACCCATAAAAGGACTGATAAACTCTCCCATAATAATAACACCAGCGAAGCTTCCAGAGCCTTACTGTTGTGGCAAGCGCTAGTCTAAAAGCTTTCTATGGACTGTCCCCTTCTGTTCTCATCACAACCCTTCGAGCAATAGACTTGTCAGCCCATTTTACAGATGAGGAAACTAGAGCCTAGTAAGGTGAAGGGACTTTCTCATGGTCTCGTGGTGAGGTGGGTGCCACCTTGCTGCTTTGCATGAAGGTTGGGAGATAGGGCAAGGACCCTTAGCTGACAGTCAGTAACTGGGCGCTCCTGCCCCAGCCTACCAGGGCAAGGGCAGGTCCTGAGGCCGCACCTGCAGCCCCACCTGCTTCCTCTCTGTGCTTGGCTCTGGAGCTGCTGGGAGAAGCCCAGGTGGGTGTCCCTCGCCTGTTGCCTTTCACCCTAGAAGGCGGGCCACGCCCTTTCAAGTTGGCGTGAAGATGAGCCTGGTTGGGGGCCCAGCGCGGGTGAGAGCAGTTTGGAACTGACCTGTGCTCCCCTCCCCATCCAGCCCTGGCATCTCCCCTCTTCCTCTCCCCAGGAAGTGAGGGTGTGCCCTTCTACACAGGGTGAGTCCCAAGCCAGGGAGCACCCCCAGCCAGCAGCCTCTGACTCACCCCAGCTGGGTGTGGGGGCCTCCAGGGCAGTGCCCGCCCTGGGGAGGGTGGAGGCTGAGACCTCTCCTCCCCCTCTGGCTCTGGGATGGGGGAAGCACATGACTCATGGCCCGTGGTAGGAGCAGATCCACAGGCTTGGAGCCCTCCCGGGACAGGGCCTGTTGAGAGCGGCCCCTTCCTGCTCCCCGGGAGAGCACTGGAGGGCCAGCCTTCCCATCTCCGGTACAGGAGGGGTGCCAGCCTCCCGCCTTCCCTCCTGCCTGGGAAGTTTTCCCGGCTCAGCCTTGTTTGTGCTTTCACAAAAGGCTCTCTGTGCCCTGTTTACCCGCAGCCCGCCTGCCTGCCGCCCAGGTGTGGGAGCCATGCCAAATCCCTGTGGGCCCACATGGGGTCTGGTGCATGCTGGGGGGTGTCTGTCTCTGGGACAGAGTGGGCGGCTTGTCATTTCTTGACTCCTTTCCCTGTCTTCGAGAAGCATCCAGGGGATGTGGAGTGGGGCTGAAGCTAAGGACTGGCTCTGAAAGCAGATGGCCAACTCTGCCACACGGAGGTCCTGAGTCTGGGAGGGTCTCCAAGTGTTCGAGGTTCTGTGAGTCCCAGCGAGTCTTAAGGGGTCCTGGGGTTCTCCGAGTGGTCTGGCCCCTGCTCAGAGACATGGTGCTTGAGGCTCGACCCTCACCCAGGTCAGTCCCCACTGAATTCTGGGAGAGTCATCTGCGATGGCAGGTGGGACCGTGGAGCGACAGCCTGCGTGTGTCCGGTGTTGTGTTGACACGATGCCTTATTTTTATTTCTCACAATAACCCATTTTACAGCTATAACCCATTTTAGGCTGTAATATTTTAGGATGTAATATTTCCATCTTGCCGTTGAGGACACAGAGGCTCTGAGGCCCCAGTGAGGCCGTGGTGGGGTTGGATTTTTGAGTTGCCCAGCTCTGGGGTCTGAGCTCCTCCCTGCTCTGCTCCCAGGAGGTGAGGACTACAAGCTGTTGAGAGTGAGTGTTATGAGGTAGGGCAGGCAGGATGAGGCTGACCTGTTTCTAATATATGGATGGCAGCTACTTATAAATTCTTTTATCATCCTGAGAAACCACACAGTGAGGAAGGTCTTTTGATTTATTTTCAAGTAGTGTTTCTACTCATAAACGTACCAGATTTAAATAATGGAAGAATGTGTAATGTAGATAGCCCTCTACAGTCTTACCACGAGTAGACTCAACTGTATACAGTTCTGTGCATAGCTTTCTAAATTTTTTTCTGTACACAGTAATAAGTTTGTTATTGATACAATTTTATTTTTTGAGACAGAGTCTCACTCTGTCACACAGGCAGGAGTACAGCAGTGCAGTCTCAGTCCACTGCAACCTGCGCTTCCCAGGTTCAATCGATTCTGCTACCTCAGCCAGCTGAGTAGCTGGGACTACAGGTATGTGCTACCATGCCCAGCTAAAGGGATTTTTTGTATGTTTAGTAGAGATGGGGTTTCGCCACGTTGGCCAGGCTGGTCTCAAACTCCTGACCTCAAGTAATTCATCCGCCTTGGCCTCCCAAAGTGCTTGGATTACAGGCATGAGCCACCGTGCCCAGGCATCATTCTTGTTTTAAAAAATTGCCGGTCGTGGTGGCTCACACCTGTAATCCCAGCACTTTGGGAGGCTGAGGCAGGTGGATCACGAGGTCAGGAGATCGAGACCATCCTGGCTAACACGATGGGCATGGTGGTGGGCACCTGTAGTCCCAGCTACTTGGGAGACTGAGGCAGGAGAATGGCGTGAACCTGGGAGGCAGAGCTTGCAGTGAGCAGCGATTGTGCCACTGTACTCCAGCCTGGGCGACAGAGCGAGACTCTGTCTCAAAAAAAAAAAACAAAATTATACCAGTAACAGGCCAGGTGCAGTGGCTGACACCTGTAATCCCAGCCCTTTGGGACACCAAGTCAGGTGGATCACTTGAGGTCAGGAGTTTGAGACCAGCATGGCCAACATGGCGAAACCCCGTCTCTACCAAAAATACAAAATTCAACCAGGAGTGGTGGCGCACACCTGTAGTCCCAGCTACTTGGGAGGCTGAGGCAGGAGAATCGCTTGAACCCAGGAGGTAGAGGTTGCAGTGAGCCAAGACCACACCACTGTACTCCAGCTTGGGTGACAGAGTGAGACTCTACCTCAAAAAAAAAAAAAAGATCATATTTCCTAATTTTTTTTTATTGTGGTGAAATACACATGACGTAAAATTTACCATCTTAACTCTTTGTAAGTGTACACTTCAGTGGTATTGAGTACATTCACATTGTGCATCCATCACTGCCACCTATCTCCAGAGCTGTTTTCATCTTGCAAAACTGAAACTCTCTGCATCTGTTATTAAATGCTCGCTCCCCATTTCCTACTCCCCCAGGTCCTGGTATCCCTTCTGCTTTCTGTGTATTCACTTAGGTGAATAAGTGAAATCAGAGTATTTGCCTTTTATGACTGGCTTCTTTCACAGATTTTATGTACTGCTCAGCAACATTCTTTTATGCTTAATATCTCTTAGACGTCTTTTGGGTCACTGCATACACGTCTACAAGGAAGGTGGCGTTATTCCTGGTTTAAAATTGTAGAAGCTCGGGAGGCTGAGGTAGGAGAATCGCTTGAACCTGGGAAGTGGAGGTTGCAGTGAGCCAAGACCTTGCCACTGCACTCCAGCCTGGACCACAGAGTGGAGCGAGACTCTGTCTCCAAAAATATAAAAACAAAATAAAATAAATTGTAAAAGCAGAGGCTTAAGCTAAACAATTTGCCCGGGGTCACAGAATTATTTCTTGCTGGAGCTGGATTTGGACCCACATGTTCCAAACTTCAAGTCTCTTGCTCTGTCTGCTCCCTGAGATCCACCTGTGCCTGAGGGAAGGCTGGGGCTCTCTGGGTTACTCATTTAACTCCCAGGAACAGGGATGCCCTGGCGCTATCCAGAAACCTGGTCCCATTTGTCCAAGGCACCTGCTTGAGCTGCCTTGTGGGAAGGGTCTGTTCTGTACAATGCCCACTTCTACACCTCCCTGGGAGCAAGGCAGGACCAGGTAGGGAGTGCTTACGGGATCTGCAGAGTCCTGAGGGGCCGAGGAGTAGCAGCTGGAAGGAGGAGCTGCCTCCGCTGCTCTGGTAACCTGGTAAGATGCAGTAGCTGCTGCTCCCTGCTGAGCCTTCGCCTGTGTGAGGTTGGGGAGAGCACTGGCTATGCAGGGTAGGAATGCATGATTGTTTCGGTGAGTTTTGTGTGATGAAATGGTTTAAGAAAAGTATAAAACCTAGAACAGATACATCCGTATCAAGAACTCAGCTTTGTCAGACTTCAGTGTTTTACAGTAATTGTTTCAGATATACACACACACGCATGCACACACCGCTCACCCACACTTGAATGTGCACGTGCACTTAAGTAAGATATTCCAAGCACAGTTGAAGCCCCTTCCCCATTTTCCCTCCCTAGATACAATCATTATCTTGGTTTGGAGACTTTCCATGCATGCTTTTGTATCTTCAGTATCCTTGGGTATACACCTTGTAGAAAACCTTATATAATGTATGCATCATCTACAACTTGTTTTTTGGATTAACATTGCTTTTGAAGTTCATCCATATTGATACATGTTGCTACAGTTCATTAACTTTAATGGATTTAAAGCATTTCCATTGTATGATTAGAACAACGTATTCTTTCTCCTGTTGATGAATATGTAGGTCATTTCTGGTTTTTTGCTATTATGAACGATTCTTCAGTGAGCATTCTTGTGTGTGGTTTCTCACTTATGTGTGCAGCAGCTCTCTAAGATGCATAAATAATGAGGAGAGGAGTTGCTGGGTTATAGAGTATGTGCATCCTACCTTCTCTAAGAGTTCATAATGTTTGCCAATTGGGGGAGTAAAATGATATGTGATTGTTTTAATTTAGTTTCCTTGATTATTAGCAAGGCTAAGAATTATTTCATACATAGTTCCATTTGCATTTTTCCCCTGTGAATTGCCTATGCATATATTTTGCCATTTCCCTTCATTGGATTGTCTTTGTCTTATATATGCAGGATTTTTGTATTTATTCTGGATATTAATCTTTTCTTTTTTCTTTTTTTTTTTGAGCCAGAGTCTCACTCTGTCACCCAGCCTGGAGTGTGGTGGTATGATCTCTGCTTACTGCAACCTCCACCTCCTGAGTTCAAGGATTTTCCTACCTCAGCCTCCTGAGTAGCTGGGACTACAGGCATGTGCCACCACGCCCAGCTAATTTTTTGTATTTTTAGTAGAGATGGGGTTTCGGCATGTTGGCCAGCATGTTGGTCTCAAACTCGTGACCTCAAATGATCCACCTGCCTCAGCCTCCGTAAGTGCTGGGATTACTGGCATGAGCAATTGCGTCCAGCTGTATTCTAGATATTAATCTTTTGGTGGTTTTAAACTTTAGAAATAAATCTTCCTAGTCTGTGGCTTCTTTTCACTTGTATATTATTATGTCTTTCGATGTATGTTTTAACTTTAATGTGATCAGTACATTACGTTTCCTGTAAGGATTTATACACTTTGTGGTAAGATATTCCTGTCTTAATGACATGAAGATAGTCTCTGATTTTTCTTTTCTTTTTGAGACAGAATGTCACTCTTGCTCAGGCTGGAGTGCAGTGGCCTGATCTTGGCTCACTGCAACCTCCACCTCCCTGGCTCAAGCCATTCTCCTGCCTCAGCCTCCCGAGTAGCTGGGATTACAGGCTCCTGCCACCACACCTGGCTAATTTTTTGTATGTTTAGTAGGGACAGGATTTCGCCATGTTGTCGAGGCTGGTCTCAAACTCCTGGCCTCAGGTGATCCGCCCACCTCAGCCTCCTCAAATGCTGGGATTACAGACGTGAGCCACCGTACACGGCCTGTCTTAGCTATTCTTGATCCTTTGAGATAGTGATTAAAAAAAAAATTTTTTTTTTTTTTAGGCAGTTTTATTCTTGTTGCCCAGGCTGGGGTGCAATGGCACAATCTCGGCTCACTGTAATCTCTGCCTCCTGGGTTCAAGCAATTGTCCTGCCTCAGCCTCCCAAGTAGCTGGATTACAGGTGCCCGGCATCACGCCTGGCTAATTTTTATATTTAGTAGAGATGGGTTTTCACCATGTTAGACAGGCTGGTCTCAAACTCCTGACCTCAGGTGATCCACCTGCCTCGACCTCCCAAAGTGCTGGGATTACAGGTGTGCACCTCCTTACCCGGCAAAATAATCTGTTTTCTTAATTATGAGTAACAAATGCTTATAATAAAAAAATAGAGGCCAGGCGTGGTGGCTCGCGACACTGCACTCCAGCTTGGATAACAGAGTGAGACTCTATCTCAAAAAAAGAAAGAAAGAAAGAAAAAGATAAGTTTGGGGTGAAAAAGGATAATAAACAGCAGTCTAATCTCACTTCTAAGATTGTTCAGTGTGTGTGTGTAATTTATGGCAGAGGGGTTACCTACTTTTTAGATTTAACATACTTTGAACATTTCCTCTTGTTATCAAGCGTTTTGCTCTAACGCACTTTTGGGATTGCATATATTCCCTTATCTGATCACTTAATAAGTCCTTTTTTTTTTCTTTTTCTTTTTTCTTTTTTTTTTTGAGCCAGAGTCTCACTCTGTCACCCAGCCTGGAGTGTGGTGGTATGATCTCTGCTTACTGCAACCTCCACCTCCTGAGTTCAAGGGATTTTCCTACCTCAGCCTCCTGAGTAGCTGGGACTACAGGCATGTGCCACCACGCCCAGCTAATTTTTTTGTATTTTTAGTAGAGATGGGGTTTCGGCATGTTGGCCAGCATGTTGGTCTCAAACTCGTGACCTCAAATGATCCACCTGCCTCAGCCTCCGTAAGTGCTGGGATTACTGGCATGAGCAATTGCGTCCAGCTGTATTCTAGATATTAATCTTTTGGTGGTTTTAAACTTTAGAAATAAATCTTCCTAGTCTGTGGCTTCTTTTCACTTGTATATTATTATGTCTTTCGATGTATGTTTTAACTTTAATGTGATCAGTACATTACGTTTCCTGTAAGGATTTATACACTTTGTGGTAAGATATTCCTGTCTTAATGACATGAAGATAGTCTCTGATTTTTCTTTTCTTTTTGAGACAGAATGTCACTCTTGCTCAGGCTGGAGTGCAGTGGCCTGATCTTGGCTCACTGCAACCTCCACCTCCCTGGCTCAAGCCATTCTCCTGCCTCAGCCTCCCGAGTAGCTGGGATTACAGGCTCCTGCCACCACACCTGGCTAATTTTTTGTATGTTTAGTAGGGACAGGATTTCGCCATGTTGTCGAGGCTGGTCTCAAACTCCTGGCCTCAGGTGATCCGCCCACCTCAGCCTCCTCAAATGCTGGGATTACAGACGTGAGCCACCGTACACGGCCTGTCTTAGCTATTCTTGATCCTTTGAGATAGTGATTTAAAAAAAAAATTTTTTTTTTTTTTTAGGCAGTTTTATTCTTGTTGCCCAGGCTGGGGTGCAATGGCACAATCTCGGCTCACTGTAATCTCTGCCTCCTGGGTTCAAGCAATTGTCCTGCCTCAGCCTCCCAAGTAGCTGGGATTACAGGTGCCCGGCATCACGCCTGGCTAATTTTTATATTTAGTAGAGATGGGTTTTCACCATGTTAGACAGGCTGGTCTCAAACTCCTGACCTCAGGTGATCCACCTGCCTCGACCTCCCAAAGTGCTGGGATTACAGGTGTGAGCCACTGCATCTGGCCTTTAGTAGCTTCTTCTTTTTTTTTTGAGACGGAAGTTTCACTCTTCTTGTTGCTCAGGCTGGAGTGCGATGGCATGATCTCGGCTCACCACAACCTCTGCCTCCCGGGTTCAAGCGATTCTTCTGCCTCTGCCTCCCGGGTAGTTGATCTGGTAGCTTCTTTAACCAGGGTGTGCTTATTGTCCACCTACTGTGTGCCAGGCCTCGCCTAACTGTATCTTTACCAGGTGTCCCGGAGTCCTCTGATGGTTTCCTTCTTCCATTTCCCAACTTAACTCTCGAACACACTTTTCCTTCACTCACCAGGCCTCTCCTGAAGTCAGGGTCGCTCAGGCAGGGCCAGGCCAGGCCTCTCTTGCTCTCCACCTCCTGTTCACATCCACCTGCAGGCTCTGGCTGGTCCTGGCACACTGGATGTGTTGAGTATTTCAGGCCCTGGCCTTTTAGCAGCCCTCTGAGTCAGGGCCTATCTTTAGCCCCATTCACAGATGGGGTAACTAAGGCTCAGAGAGGTGAAGTCACCTGCCCAGCATCACAAGTAGCAGAGCCAGGTTGGCCCTGGCCCGGCCCTTCCCTCCGAGCTCATGTGGAGGGCTTGCTCTTCACCCACCCGGGCTCTCACACAGGTCGTTTGGGAAGCCCCATTTCTGTGATCTTCATGAGGGTCCTGAGAGCCCGCAGGGCATTTGTCACCTTCCCCCATGTTACGATGGGGAACCAAGGTGCTGAGAGGGGAAGGCGTCCTGGTTCCTGGGTAGTCCCCTCCCTCTCTGCCAGCTGGAGGCCAGAAGAGCGAGGACAAGGGTTGTCTGTGATGGTGGCGGCAACTCTGCAGTCACAGCCCAGCAGTCTGACGCGGTGGGGAGCAGATGAAGGGGAAGGAGGAGTCCAGGCTGGGCAGAGGCCTGGGCCCACCCACCCCTTGGTTCATTTTTTACACAACATGGACACGTCTTTAACAGATTTGCTGCTCCTTTCTAGACAGGGAAACTGAGGCCCTGGGAGAGAAGCTGTTCCATAGCTCCGCTGGGACGCAGCGCCAGCTGAGAGGGCCGAGCACAGGGAGGATAAGCAAGGGCACTTTCCAGAAGGCAGAGATAGCCCAGCCACCTCCATCCCTCGCCTCAGAGGCTCCCTTCCCTTTCGGGGCATTTCTGACCACACCCAGGCGCGCCCCAAGAAGGGCTCTCGCGGGGGTCTGCTCCATCTGAATGGCCCACCCTGGAGGTGCTGCCTGTCTGGGTCCACTGCACATCCAGGTTCGAAGGCCACCTCTGTCACTTCCAGGCGGTATAAAGTTGAGCAGAAGACCTCTGTGTCCCAGCCGTTTCCCTGATTATAAAATGGACACCCTAAAAAAAAAAAAAAACAGCCTTAACAAAAGGACATTCTCATATGTGTTAGAACATGGTGAGCCTTGAGGACATTATGTTAATGATAGAGCCCGTCACAAAAGGACAAATAGCTTATGATTCCACTTACACGAGGTCCCTAGAGGAGCCAGATTGACAGAAACAGGAAGTGGGATGGGGTGCCAGGAGGCGGTGGGGGGAAGGGGTGTCGTGTTTAAGGGGTGCAGGGTTTCAGTTTGGCGAGGTGAAGAGAGTTCTGTGTATGGTGGTGATGGCTGCACAACAGTGAATGTGCCTCATGCCACTGAACTGCACCCTTGAACATGGGTAAGATGGTAAATTTTCAGTTGCGTGTCTTTTATGACAGTCTAAAAAAATTGAGGGAAAAAATGGACCTGGAAACAATGGGGACCTCCTGGCTCCGCACTAGGGAGAATCTGGCCTTGGCCTTGGTTGTCTGTTTCTGAACTGGAACTGCTCTTTTGTGGGTGTCTGGTCATCTGCAGTCCTGAGCTCCTGGGCGGGTCCCTGCACTGGGCCCCTCCTTGTGGGGATTCCTCGGGGCTGGGCAGGGAAAGGAAGGGCCCAGGCTGCCTGGCTTTAGCTGCCTTCCCTATCCCAGCCGCAACCCACATCCACCTGAAACCGCTGCCGGCCTCTCCACCACACCTGGGGCCCACGCCCTGCAGTGCCCCACCCCACCCTGTCCCCTTTCAGGCACTCTCTGGGAGAGCCTCTGAGTGTATCGAGTCCTAACAGTTGACTCTTGTCCTCAAAGAGAATCCGACTTCTCTAGGCGCTGAGAAGATGGAGGAAAGATTATACCAGCCTGGGGTGACTGCGCCCCACTCTGCACAAAGCACTTTAAAAACATTTGGGGGCTGGGTGCGGTGGCTCGCGTCTGTAATCCCAGCACTTTGGGAGGCTGAGGTGGGTGGATCGCTTGAGGTCAGGAGTTCGAGACCAGCCTAACCAACATGGTGAAACCCTGTCTCTACTAAAACACAAAAATTAGCTGGGCGTGGTGGTGGGTATCTGTAATCCTAGCTACTCAGAAGACTGAGGGAATAGAATCGCTTGACTCCAGGAGGCACAGGTTGCAGTGAGCTGAGATCATGCCACTGCACTCCAGCCTGGGTGACAGGCTTGTCTCAAAATAAAAATAAAGGCCGGGCGCGGTGGCTCAAGCCTGTAATCCCAGCACTTTGGGAGGCCGAGACGGGCGGATCACAAGGTCAGGAGATCGAGACCATCCTGGCTAACACAGTGAAACCCTGTCTCTACTAAAAATACAAAAAACTAGCCGGGCGAGGTGGCGGGCGCCTGTAGTCCCAGCTACTTGGGAGGCTGAGGCAGGAGAATGGCGGGAACCCGGGAAGCGGAGCTTGCAGTGAGCTGAGATCCGGCCACTGCACTCCAGCCTGGGCGATAGAGCAAGACTCCGCCTCAAAAAATAAATAAATAAATAAAAATAAAAGCATTTGGTTCCCTAGACTTGCCAGGTACAGTAGCTCATGCCTGTAGTCTCAGCTACTTAGGAGGCTGACGTGGGAGGATCACTCAAGTCCAGGAGTTTGAGGCCAGATGAGCAACAAAGCAAGACCCTATCTCTAAAAAGTTTTAAAAAATTAGTCCAGTGTGAGGCCCCGCTCAGTGGCTCACACCTGTAATCCCAGCACTTTGGAGGACTGAGGTGGGCAGATCACGAGGTCAGGAGTTCGAGACCAGCCTGACCAACATGGCAAAACCCTGTCTCTACTAAAAATACAAAAATTAGCTGGGCATGGTGCTGCGTGCCTGTAATCCCAGCTACTCCGGAGGCTGAGAGGAAAACTGCTTGAACCCAGGAGGCTGAGGTTGCGGTGAGCCGAGATCGTGCCACTGCACTCTAGCCTGGGGGACGGAGCAAGACTCCCTCTCAAAACAAAAACAAAAACAAAACCGGGCACAGTGGCTCACGCCTGTAATCCCAGAACTTTGGGAGGCCAAGGCGGGCGGATCATGAGGTCAGGAGATAGAGACCATCCTGGCCAACATAGGGCAACCCCTTCTTGACTAAAATATGAAAAATTAGCCGAGCATGGTGGTGGCGCACCTGTAGTGCCAGCTACTTGGGAGGCTGAGGCAGGGGAATCTTTCAAACCCAGGAGGCAGAGATTGCAGTGAGCCCAAATCGCACCACTGCACCCCAGCCTGGCAACTGTGTGAGACTCTGCCTCAAAAAAAAAAAACTTTTTTTAGCCCCGTGTGGTGCTGCACGCCTACAGTCCAGCTACTTTGGAGGCTGAAGCAGGAGGATTGCTTGAGGCCAGGAGTTTGAGACCAGCCTGGGCAACATAGCAAGACCCTGTCCCATTTAATTAAAATAATTCTGTAGCCTCTTCTCAGCAGCCCTGTGTGGTATGGTGCCCATCGTGTATGTGAAGAAACTGAGGCTGCAAGCAGCGAGGAGCTTGTCCAAGGTCCCACAGTGAGGCTGCCAGAGTCCAGGCCCACACCTTGGTGCTGGCTTCCCCTCTTCATCCTCAGCAAGAGCCGTGTGGGAGGGAGCCCGCCCCTGCGGGGGTCAGGCAGGTGGCTCTCACCACCCGGCTGGCTCCTGTTGGGGTGGGGCTCCTTTCCCCACACCCCTGGGAAGTCAACCTTGGATTTGGTGCCTGTACTCTCCTTCCTGATCTCCCCCGACACCGCATCAGAGAGGGGCAGTGACTTGTCCAGAATCACACAGCAGAGGATGAGGAAACGGGCGCAGCTGGGGGTGACCCCTCCGAACAGGTTACCCTCACCAGGGTAGGCCCAGGCACTGGCCGGGCCAGGCCTGTGAGAGACTCCAGTCCAGGCCCTTCTCAGCTCTGCAGCCAGCCCCAGGCTCTGCCTGTTGGAACCCCAGGGCTCTCCTCCACCCCCCACACACACTCAAACTGGAGAGGAACCTGAAGCAGAAGTCCCACCTTGGTCATTTTTTTTTGCCCCCACTGGACCTAGCCAAGGGCTGAACAGACTCCAGATGTGCCCTGATCAAGCCCGGAGTGGGGGCGGGTGGTCAGAATCAGACCTGATCAGGACGGTGTTTCCTGCCCTGAGCAGGTGGTTTTACCTCTGTGAGCCTCAGTTTCCCTCACCTGTGTGACTGAGCTGGGAACACTTCTTGCCTCAGGAGGAGGAGTCTGGGTAGTGCAGACAAGCCCCAGGTCAGCGGCGCTGGGGCGGCTCCTTGCAGAGGAAGCGGGTGTTTCTGTGAGTGAACATACCCCACTCCCTGAACACGAGGGAGGCGTTGTAGTATCATTGCCACCACATCCTGCCCACTCAAACGGCCGCGCCCGCCCTGCCTGTCTCATTCCAGACTCGGGGCAGGCAGGCTGCTGCATGCACCGGGCTCCTCTCCTCCCGCTTCCGTTCCCCAGTCTTTAGGCCCTGGCCCTGGATGGGGACTCCAGGTGTCCGCGTGTCTCCGTGGAGGCAGCTGTGTGATTCAGCAGACCCTCCCAGTGCCACTTTCTTTCCCAGCAGTGTAGGTGGTACGTGGACCCAGCTGGTCATTAGAGGGCCCAGGCCTTCCTGTGGGGCGGGTGCTTGCGCTGGCCCGTGAGTCCTGGCATCGCTAGGAGGGTTGACTTCTGGGCTGGAGCTGCCAGCCCAGGGCGGGTGATGGTGTCTGCTGGCCCCTTGGTGACCTGAGCACTGGTAATGCTGAGGGGCGGGGAAGCTGCACTCCCAGGCCCGTTTCTCTTGGCACTGCCTGGGTGAGACCTTGGGGAGGCGGAGGGCAAGTCCCACATGGTGGCGAGGACCTGAACCCGGTGGTGGGGGACAGGCCTGCTGGGTTTGTTCTTACTCTACTCTGCCACTTAATAGCAGGGTGATGTTGGCAGGTGATGTCACCTCCTGAGCCTTAGCACCCCCATCTATGGAATGGGGCTAAAGAGGCCTGGTCTCTTGGGCATCAAAGGAACCCTAGGAGGGCCTGCAGGGGAGGCCTGCCTGGTGCCTGGCAGACTTTCAAGCCCTCAGCACTGCACCGGCTGTGGCCATCATCACCCCTGCTGAGAGCCCCTTTCCACCTGCCTCACATGGAGTCTTGCTCTGCTTTCCTCCTGTCCTCCCCATCCAGCATAGCCTAGAAAGACTGGGGATGGGGAGTGTTTGGCGTTTGCAGAGAGATGCTGCTCTTTTTTTTTTTTTTTTTTTTTTTTGAGATGGTGTCTCGCTCTGTCACCCAGGCTGGAGTACAGTGGCACGATCTCGGACCACTGCAAGCTCCGCTTCCTGGGTTCATGCCATTCTCCTGCCTCAGCCTCCCAAGTGGCTGGGACTACAGGTGCCCGCCATCACGCCCGGCTAATTTTTTGTGTTTTTATTAGAGATGGGGTTTTACTGTGTTAGCGAGGCTGGTCTCGATCTCCTGACCTCGTGATCCACCCGCCTCAGCCTCCAAAAGTGCTGGGATTACAAGCGTGAGCCACCGCGCCTGGCCCGAGAGGTGCTGTTCATAAAGAGTTCCTTACTAGGCCGGGCACGGTGGCTCACACCTATAATCCCAACACTTTGGGAGGCCAAGGCAGGGGGATTGGTTGAGGCCAGGAGTTCAAGACCAGCCCGGCCAACATGGCAAAACCTCGTCTCTACTAAAAATACAAAAATTACCTGGATGTGGTGGTGGGCACCTGTAATCCCAGCCACTTAGGAGATTGAGACACAAGAATCGCTTGAACCCAGGAGGCGGAGGTTGCAGTGAGCCAAGATCACGCCACTGCACTCCAGCCTGGGTGACAGAGTGAGATTGTCTCAAAAAGGAAAAAAGAAAGAAAAGAGTTTGTTACTATTCTGGTTATTAACATTATCAGTAATCAAAGAAAGGTGGCCCATCTTCTGGGCACCCCTGTTCTTCTCCTAAGAGAAACAGACACATTTGACACAGGCATTTCAAACTTGGTTTAGATAAAAATCTAGGTTCCGGGTTACAGTGTAAGGTAAAAATAGAGTGTAAAGTAAAAGCTTAATTTGGCCAGGCACGGTGACTCACGCCTATAATCCCAGAATTTTGGGAGACCGAGGCAGGTGGATCACCTGAGGTCAGGAGTTCGAGACCAGCCTGGCCAATGTGGCGAAATTCCATTTCTACTAAAAATACAAAAATTAGCTGGGCATGGTGGCAGGTGCCTGTAATCCCAGCTACTTGGGAGGCAGAAGCAGGAGAATCTCTTGAACCCAGGAGGCAGAGGCTGTGGTGAGCTGAGATTGTGCCACTGCACTCCAGCTTGCATAGCAGAGCAAGACTCTGTCTCTAAATAAATAATAAGTAAAAGCACAATTTATTTTAATAAATAGAAAGGGCTGGCTGCTATGCCTCATTCCTGTAATCCCAACACTTTGGGGGGCCAAGGCAGGATTGCTTGAGGCCAGGATTTCTTTTTTTATTTTATTTTTATTTTTTGAGGCGGAGTCTCGCTCTGTCGCCCGGGCTGGAGTGCAGTGGCCGATCTCAGCTCACTGCAAGCTCCGCCTCCCGGGTTTACGCCATTCTCCTGCCTCAGCCTCCCAAGTAGCTGGGACTACAGGTGCCCGCCACCTCTCCCAGCTAGTTTTTTTTTTGTATTTTTAGTAGAGACGGGGTTTCACCGTGTTAGCCAGGATGGTCTCGAGCTCCTGACCTTGTGATCTCCCTGTCTCGGCCTCCCAAAGTGCCGGGATTACAGGCTTGAGCCACCGCACCCGGCCGAGGCCAGGATTTCAAGACCAACTTGGTCAACATAGCGAGATCCTGTCTCTACAAAAAATTTTAAAAATTAGCTGGGCGGCCGGGCGCGGTGGCTCAAGCCTGTAATCCTAGCACTTTGGGAGGCCGAGACGGGTGGATCACGAGGTCAGGAGATCGAGACCATCCTGGCTAACACGGTGAAACTCTGTCTCTACTAAAAAATACAAAAAACTAGCCAGGCGAGGTGGCGGGCGCCTGTAGTCCCAGCTACTCGGGAGGCTGAGGCAGGAGAATGGCGTAAACCCGGGAGGCGGAGCTTGCAGTGAGCTGAGATCCGGCCACTGCACTCCAGCCTGGGCGACAGAGCGAGACTCCGTCTCAAAAAAAAAAAAAAAATTAGCTGGGCATGGTGGCACACACCAGTAGCCAGCCACCTGGGGGATGCTGAGGTAGGAGGATTGCTCAACCAGGAGGTCGAGGCTGCAGTGAGTCAGGATCACGATACCACACTCTAGTTTGGGCGACAGAGCAAGATTCGGTCTCTTAAAATAAAAATTAAAAAATTCTAAAATATGCCTGTAATCCTAGCACTTTGGGAGGCTGAGGTGGTCAGATCACGAGGTCAGGAAATCGAGACCATCCCATCCTGGCTAACACGGTGAAACCCCGTCTCTACTAAAAAATAAAAAAAATAGCTGGGCATGGTGGCTAGCACCTGTAGTCCCAGCTACTTGGGAGGCTGAGGCAGGAGAATGGTGTGAACCCGGGAGGCGGAGCTTGCAGTGAGCTGAGATTGTGCCACTGCACTCCAGCCTGGGTGCCAGAGCGAAGACTCTGTCAAAAAAAAAAAAAAAAAAAATCTAAAATACTGAAAAAGTATCTAAAGGACTGAAAGGTTATTATTCAGTGCAAAGTTAACAGTGTGTAACCCTGGTAGTGACTGTACAGGGGATTTTTTTTTTTTTTGTCGTTATGCTTTTTTACAATTTTCTGTATGTTTTCCGGGGAACATCTAGTACCTTTTCCCTCCGTGACAGCTTTATGGGCTGTTGTAAGAACAATGCGCCTTGGCGGTGTGACCTCGAATGGCCGCAGAGAGGAGTTCTCACAGAGATCTTGCCGCGTACCTCCTGTGTGGCACAGGCTGGGTTTCCTAATGTGGCTTCTCAGCCAGTGTTTCCCAAGCTTGGCCAATCATTAGAGTCACCAAAGCTATGTGTTAAAAATCAGATTTCCAGCCGGGCACGGTGGCTCAACGCCTGTAATCCCAGCACTTTGGGAGGCTGAGGCGGGCAGATCAGGAGGTCAAGAGATCGAGACCATCCTGGCCAACATGGTGACACCTCGTCTCTACAAAAAATTACAAAAATTAGCTGGGTATGGTGGCGCATGCCTGTTGTCCCAGCTACTCAGGAGGCTGAGGCAGGAGAATAGCTTGAACCCTGGAGGCAAAGGTTGCAGTGAGCCGAGATGACGCCACTGTACTCTGGCCTGGTGAAAGAGCAAGACTCCGTTTCAAAAAAACCACACAAAAAAAATCAGGTTTCCAGCTTCTCTCCGTAGTAGTCAAACTGGACTCTCTCTGGGAGAGCCTGCTGTTGCTGCTGTTTTTCATTCCTTTATACATATGCCACCAGAGATGATTTTCTATTAAGGCCTCTCCATGATCACCCAGTTTGTAGGGGAGGAGAGCCTTATTCTTAATTCCCTGTCTTGAGGCCGCTCCCCCAGGAGCCTGTCATGAAGACCCACTGTGTGACCTTTGGTCTTCCGAGTGCTCCCGGAATCTTGTACACACATAACTATACGCACATGTGGAATCTGTCGTTGAGGCAGGGTCTCTGTCACCCAGGCGACCTCCTGGACTCAAGCGATCCTCCCACCTCGTCCTCCCAAAGGGTTGGCATTACAGGCTAGGATTACAGGCATGAGCCACCATGCCAGCCCCCACGCGGAATTTTGTTGTTGTTGAGTTGGAGTTTCTCTCTTTTCGCCCAGGCTGGAGTGCAATGGCGCAATCTTGGCTCACTGCAACCTGTGCCTCCTGGGTTCAAGTGATTCTCCTGCCTCAGCCTCCTGAGTAGCTGGTATTACAGGCACCTGCCAGTAAGCCAGGCTAATTTTTTTATTTTTAGTAGAGACAGGGTTTCACCATGTTGGCCAGGCTGGTCTTGAACTCCTGACATCAGGTGATCCGCCTGACTCTGCTTCCCAAAGTGCTGGGATTACAGACGTGAACCATGTGGAATTTTTAAACCTTGCTCTTTGTTTTATGGCGTGAGTTCATGTTGCACCCCCTCTGCATGTTGCATTCTTGCTTCATATTTTGTGGGAATCCCTCCAGCCCATTGCTGCAGCTTTACAGCAGCTGGGAGTTTTAAGTGTGTCCCTGTGGTCAGTCCGTTTGTTAAATGGGTGGACTCTAGAAAGGAGTTCCCAAATGCTCTTACTGGAATGCAGGGGGTGGGCAGAGAACCCTGAGGCTGCACTGGGGATCTGTCTAATCTCGCTGTGCTCAGTCTTCCTCTGTGTTAAATAGGGAGCCTGCCCGCCTCCCCCAGGGTGGTTTCCCAGCCAAGTGGCCACATGCTTTCTCCAGAAGGGCAGATAAGTGGGCTGCCCTGAGGAGTGGGCAAGCTTTGGCTCCCAGCTAGATTTGAGGTGGAATTTTGGACAATGGTAGAATTTTCATTGTCTTCTTCCGCTGACCCCTGGGTCCTAGGAAAGCCAGGCCACCCTGCGCTAACCCCCTCCTATGGGTCCCTTTTAGGTTGAACCATGATTCCAGTGACAGAGCTCCGCTACTTTGCGGACACGCAGCCAGCATACCGGATCCTGAAGCCGTGGTGGGATGTGTTCACGGACTACATCTCTATCGTCATGCTGATGATCGCCGTCTTCGGGGGGACGCTGCAGGTCACCCAAGACAAGATGATCTGCCTACCTTGTAAGTGGGTCACCAAGGACTCCTGCAATGACTCGTTCCGGGGCTGGGCAGCCCCTGGCCTGGAGCCCACCTACCCCAACTCCACCATTCTACCGACCCCTGACACGGGCCCCACAGGCATCAAGTATGACCTGGACCGGCACCAGTACAACTACGTGGACGCCGTGTGCTATGAGAACCGGCTGCACTGGTTCGCCAAGTACTTCCCCTACCTGGTGCTTCTGCACACGCTCATCTTCCTGGCCTGCAGCAACTTCTGGTTCAAATTCCCGCGCACCAGCTCGAAGCTGGAGCACTTTGTGTCTATCCTGCTGAAGTGCTTCGACTCACCCTGGACCACGAGGGCTCTGTCAGAGACGGTGGTGGAGGAGAGCGACCCCAAGCCGGCCTTCAGCAAGATGAATGGCTCCATGGACAAGAAGTCATCGACCGTCAGTGAGGACGTGGAGGCCACCGTGCCCATGCTGCAGAGGACCAAGTCACGGATCGAGCAGGGTATTGTGGACCGCTCAGAGACAGGTGTGCTGGACAAGAAGGAGGGGGAGCAGGCCAAGGCGCTGTTTGAGAAGGTGAAGAAGTTCCGGACTCACGTGGAGGAGGGGGACATTGTGTACCGCCTCTACATGCGGCAGACCATCATCAAGGTGATCAAGTTCATCCTCATCATCTGCTACACCGTCTACTACGTGCACAACATCAAGTTTGACGTGGACTGCACCGTGGACATTGAGAGCCTGACGGGCTACCGCACCTACCGCTGTGCCCACCCCCTGGCCACACTCTTCAAGATCCTGGCGTCCTTCTACATCAGCCTAGTCATCTTCTACGGCCTCATCTGCATGTACACACTGTGGTGGATGCTACGGCGCTCCCTCAAGAAGTACTCGTTCGAGTCGATCCGTGAGGAGAGCAGCTATAGCGACATCCCCGACGTCAAGAACGACTTCGCCTTCATGCTGCACCTCATCGACCAATATGACCCGCTCTACTCCAAGCGCTTCGCCGTCTTCCTGTCGGAGGTGAGCGAGAACAAGCTGCGGCAGCTGAACCTCAACAACGAGTGGACGCTGGACAAGCTCCGGCAGCGGCTCACCAAGAACGCGCAGGACAAGCTGGAGCTGCACCTGTTCATGCTCAGCGGCATCCCTGACACCGTGTTTGACCTGGTGGAGCTGGAGGTCCTGAAGCTGGAGCTGATCCCCGACGTGACCATCCCGCCCAGCATTGCCCAACTCACAGGCCTCAAGGAGCTGTGGCTCTACCACACAGCGGCCAAGATTGAGGCACCCGCGCTGGCCTTCCTGCGCGAGAACCTGCGGGCGCTGCACATCAAGTTCACCGACATCAAGGAGATCCCGCTGTGGATCTACAGCCTGAAGACGCTGGAGGAGCTGCACCTGACAGGCAACCTGAGCGCGGAGAACAACCGCTACATCGTCATTGACGGGCTGCGGGAGCTCAAACGCCTCAAGGTGCTGCGGCTGAAGAGCAACCTGAGCAAGCTGCCGCAGGTGGTCACAGATGTGGGCGTACACCTGCAGAAGCTGTCCATCAACAACGAGGGCACCAAGCTCATCGTCCTCAACAGCCTCAAGAAGATGGCGAACCTGACTGAGCTGGAGCTGATCCGCTGCGACCTGGAGCGCATCCCCCACTCCATCTTCAGCCTCCACAACCTGCAGGAGATTGACCTCAAGGACAACAACCTCAAGACCATCGAGGAGATCATCAGCTTCCAGCACCTGCACCGCCTCACCTGCCTTAAGCTGTGGTACAACCACATCGCCTACATCCCCATCCAGATCGGCAACCTCACCAACCTGGAGCGTCTCTACCTGAACCGCAACAAGATCGAGAAGATCCCCACGCAGCTCTTCTACTGCCGCAAGCTGCGCTACCTGGACCTCAGCCACAACAACCTGACCTTCCTCCCCGCTGACATCGGCCTCCTGCAGAACCTCCAGAACCTAGCCATCACAGCCAACCGGGTGAGTGTCCCGGCCATGGCTCTGCGTGTGGGCTGGCAGGCGGTCTGGCCGGCAGGGTCAGTGTCCTGGGACCATTGATGCCCCTGAGTGTGGAGTCCTCACCGGGGGTTTAGAGAACCACCCAGGATAGAAGCTCTGTTCCAGAGACAGACGCCTGGGGCCCCATCCCAGGCCTGCTGAATCCGAATCTCTGGGTCTGGGGCCTGTCTTTGCTCCAAAATGTTGTAGTTCTCCTGCCTGCAGAGACTGTATGGCCAGGCAAGATCTGTCCCCCAAGGTGACCTTGAGCTGAATTCCTCTTCAGCAGGGATGTGCGTGGGTAGGAGGTCGGATCCCAGGGGTTCTCTCACAAAGCTGAGTGGTGGGAGTCAAGATTTAGCCTGGAGCTTATGTCTTCCTCAATTTGTTCCCAGTCGGATTTGGAGGCAAGGAGCCAATCCAGGTCCACCCAGGACAGTGTGGTTGGCCAGTGCTGGCTGAGGGGAAGCCTCAGATGGTCTCTGCAGCTCCCAGCATCACTCACACACCTTTCTCTGCTGCATTTGGTGGTGTCAAACGCAGAGTTGGGCTTAGATGGGGCTAGCTTGTCACTACCTGTCTTTCTGAAAAGGAAATTGTGCAAATCATTGTCACTGGGAGTTTGGGAGGCCACACCTTTGACATACTTTCAAGACTGTTGGTGGCCTGTGGGTGCCAGTCTCTTACCTGGCTGGGGAAGCCCCTATCCAAGGGCCCCTTGGTGGAGGCAGGCAGTGCGGATGGAGGGCTGGGTACTCCTGTGGCTCTGTGGTCTGGCCTCCGAAATGGAAACAAAGCCACTGCCATTGTGGGGAACGTCCCTCTTCCACCCCTTCTGGGGACCTGCAGGTCTTCCTGGGCCTCACATCCAGGTGGGGATTTCCGTAGTGAGATATGTGGTGGAGGAAGCCTGAGGCCAGGGGCTGGGAGACAGAAGGGAGAGCCAAGTCAGTCACCACTTCTGCCCTCCACACAGCAGCAGCTGTTGTGCTGGGGCCCCTGTGAACCTCACTAGGGATGCCACCAGCTTCCAGAGGCTGAAGAAGAGACCCGGAGTTGGCCAGGCACAGTGGGTCACACCTAGAATCCGAGCACTTAGGGGAGCCAAGGTGGGACAGTCACTTGAGCTCAGGAGTTCGAGACCAGCCTGGGCAACATAGGGAAACCCCATCTCTACAAAAATACAGAAATGGGCCGGGCGCGGTGGCTCAAGCCTGTAATCCCAGCACTTTGGGAGGCTGAGACGGGCGGATCACGAGGTCAGGAGATCGAGACCATCCTGGCTAACACTGTGAAACCCCGTCTCTACTAAAAAATACAAAAACTAGCCGGGCGAGGTGGCGGGCGCCTGTAGTCCCAGCTACTCGGGAGGCTGAGGCAGGAGAATGGCGTAAACCCGGGAGGCGGAGCTTGCAGTGAGCTGAGATCCGGCCACTGCACTCCAGCCCCGGCGACAGAGCGAGACTCCGTCTCAAAAAAAAATTAAAAAAAAAAAAAATACAGAAATGATCCAGGCATGGTGGCATGTGCCAGCTATGTGGAAGGCTGAGGCAGGATCGCTTCAGCCTAGGAGTTTGAGACTGCAGTGAGCTATGACTGTACCTCTGTGCTCTAGCCTGGGCAACAGAGTGAGACCCAGTCTCAAAAAAAAAAAAAAAAAATGAAGAGCCCTAGAGCCGCATTTCTTAGTTCGGTTGTTACTGTTGGGTGCATCTGCCATGCAGCAGCCCCACAGTGCAGTCCCTGTTGGTTTTGTGGGCACCTGCTCTGTGTTCACCCTGTGCCGGGCATGATGCGCCTGTCCTCCTCCTACCAACCTGCTGAGTCCTCCCAACAGGAGCTGTGTATAGCATCCTTGGGCATGGAGGGAGGTGGCCCCTGGAATGCCCTGTCTGTCCTCACGGGCCCCAGGACAGGACATACCTTCTCCAGCATCACTCAGACTAGATGCTTCAGGCCCTCCAGATGCCTGCTGGCTTGGAAGCCTTCCTCCCCTCTTCCCCAGGGCCCTCTTCCTGCAGAGCAACTTGCAACCCACATGTATCAGGGATTTTGACAAGTCCTTATCTCCCTCCATCCCATATTATGACTTGAGCACAGCGGGAGAGTGGACCAGGGCACGGTTTTCTCTTGCAGTTTCGGGGCAGGCCCACTGAACAGGAAAATTGGAGTCCCCTGGGGAGAAGGCACATTTGAGAAGCACGGAACAAACCCAGCCCTTCTTTAATCTATGGAGGGGGAGACCCCATGGCTCCCCCATAGCACAGTGCTGCCCTTGATAAGCTCGGACTTCCTCACAGCTCCTGCCATGCCTGCCCTCTCCCAGGTGCTGTGCTGGGGCTGTCCTGGTTGGGGGAGGGTGCGAGCCTCCAGCCTGGCTCCCCATCCTGTCCCCCACCCCCAGCTCCTCCCACCAAGCTTGCCTGTTAAGTGTCGTGCCTGCTGGCTGAGGTCACCCCTCAGGAAAGGAGCTGGCGGCAGGCATGCTGTCCCAGAGGAAGGAGACCCTCTGGACACCCTGTTTAGCACACGGCTTAATCACATCCTGTCCCCACCCCCTGGAACACCAGAGCCTTAATAGGGAAAACAGTTCACTTGGGCCAACCCCAGGCAGGCCCCACTCTGAGTGGGAGGCCTGAGCCCTTCTTCTTCCTCACTGGGGCTTGACGGCTCCTTCTCAGCCACCTTGGCCTGTGGTGACCAGGAGGGGTGGGCGTGGCCTGACCAGGCCCTTGGGTGCTGTTTTTCCAGATTTCTACTCCTGCTAATGAAAGCCTTGACTAGACAGGTATTCATTCGTTCGCTTGTTTACTGATTTGTGCAAATTGGTTTTTTTTTTTAGTAGAGACAGGGTCTCACTGTGTTTTCTAGGCTGGTCTTAAACTCCTGGCCTCAAAGCCTCCCACCTTGGCCGCCCAAAGTGCTGGTGTTACAGGCATGAGCCACTGCGCCTGGCCTTTGTGCAAATGTATTTTAAGCATTCCTAGAATCCAGCTATGGAGCAAAGCACTGGGGACCCAGGGATGAAGAAGGCCAAGTAACGAGGCAGTTAGCACAGTGCGTAGGTGCTCTGCTGGAGCACTAGGTCCCTGGGAACACGGGAACAGGCCCTTGAAGGACGAGGAGGAGGAAGCCAGGTGGAGGGAAAGGGACAGTCCAGGAGGTTCTGGTGGGGAGGAGCAGTGAGATGGGCTGCACAGGAGTGTGGGCATCCTGGAGAGCAGCGGTGGGGCTACGCAGTGCACGGCGGGTGGGTGATTGGCTGGCAGGGGGTTCCTGTCCTACACCTCAGTTTCAGTTGTCTCTTCATTTGTTTAACAGCTGGTCCCTTGCCAGCCCATAGGCTCTGATGACTAAGATCTAGCTCTTTTGTTCAAGCAAATGTTGACCGAATTCCTAGTGATTGAGTGGGTGAAGGAATGAGCTGACTTGCAGCCTGAGGTTCCTCTTGCCGTAGTGTGGGGTGGGGTGAGTGAGAGGTGGGAGAGAGGAAGAGAGCTGTTCAGAGACCATGATTAGCCATCAGGTAAGGCCATGGGGCCTGGTACGGCCAAGGCAGGTAGGGATGGAGAGACATGGATGGATCTGGGAGATGCTGGAGGCAGAATCCGAAGGGACAGGAGTTGATGGTGGGGGTGGTCTGAGTGACTCGAGGTTTTTTGCATGGATTGTTGAAACTGGAGGAGGCACAGGTTTTCGGAGGCCAAGGTGTGTCGCATGTCAGGTGTCTGGGGTCCTGGGATGTCCAAGGGACCATCCTGAATCTGCCTGAAGCCCAAGGAGTCACCCTTTCCACGCTCGTGGGTGAAGAGGGGTTCTCAACGCAGTCACTGTGGAGAGCAGAGAGGGAGAAGGACAGGAGTCTGCAGAAGAGGAGGGCGAGGCCAGAGTGTGGGGCACGTGGGGCCTGGGGAGTCGGCTGGATTAGGAACTGGTGACTTTGGCCAGAGAGTTAAGGGTGGACGGGGGTAGAAACCGGGTCATGGAGGCGGAGTGAGGAGAGAGACAGCGGCTTTCCGGTGGTTGGTCGGGAAGGCCAGAGAGCCAAGGACAATGGAAGGGCCCTGGAAGGCTTCTTGGAGAGTTGTCCTTTTCAAAGATCAGGTTGAGTTGAGGCCTTTCAGTGCTGATGGAGACCCACTGAAGTATCTGGGGAGGTAGGAGAGGGTGCAATTGGGGGATTGGGAACCAACTTCAGGCCTCCAAGGCACAGGCAGGCAACACTCAGCAGAGAAGGATTGGTCCAGAGGATGGGTGTGGCTGTGGTAGGAGCCGAGCAACTGAGAGTACCTCCCCCTTTCTCTGTGGGGCCTGGAGGGGGCTCCCTGGCTCAGAGAAGGGCATGTTCCTGGGAGGAGGCCTTTCAGGGAGGGGGCTTCAGAGCCAGACTCCATGTGGACCAGAGCTCTGCCACTTGCTGGCCAGAGCTTTCCCACTGTCCCTGACCACTGCGTGTGTCGGCAGAGGAGATCACGGGGTGGGAGTGGGGACTTTTTGGGAAGGCTGTGGCCCCTGGGTACTCCAGAGTCCACTTCCTGTCTACTGTCTGACCTTCAGCCTCTGCTGACCTCAAACCCAACCCCAGATGCATTCCTGATCCTTGGGCACAGTGGTGGCAGTGTCAGATACCCAGGTTAGGAGCCTCCTTGAAAGTACCCACTGTACCTGGGCTGGGCACGGTGGCTCACGCCTGTAATCCCAACGCTTTGGGAGGCTGAGGTGGGCAGACCACCTGAGGTCAGGAGTTCAAGACCAGCCTGGCCAAAATAATGAAACTCCATCTCTGCAAACAGTACAAAAATTAGCCAGGCGTGGTGTGGCTGTAATTCCAGCTACTTGGGAGGCTGAGGCAGGAGAATCACTTGAACGCGGGAGTTGGAGATGACAGTAAGCCAGAATTGCGCCACTGCATTCTCTGGGTGACAGAGTGAGACTCCGTCCCCTGCCCCCCCACAAAAAAAAGTAAAAGAAAAAGCACTCTGCCAGGCCTTGGCCATGCTTATTTTCTTGCGGGGAAAGCCGAGTTGCTCCCCAGGAACAAGGGTCCTCCTCCAAAAATGGCTGGAGAGAACAGGTGCCTGTGAGGTTGAGGTCCAAGTCTGCAAAAAGGTCCTCAGCCACAAAGTGTCCAAGCTCAAAGGCATTTCTAGTCCAACCTGTGCCTTTTACAAATGGGGAAACTGAGGCCCAGAGCGGGAGGGGACTTTGTCAGGGTTACCCTGTAACTGAGTGCCATATTTGTCAGCAGGGAAATACAGGATGGGCTCTGAGTGGGAGGAAGTAAGATGCACATTCTCTCCTGACCCTTTCGGAGAGGCTGCAACCTCAGACGAGCGGCATGTCATCTCTCTGGGCCTCAGTCTCCTTGGCAGGAAAATGGGGGCGGTGATAGAGCAAGCTCAGAAAGGCTGCTGTGCAGTCTCCCCATCATCCTTACTTGGGATCAGGGCCCAGGACTCCTGGCCCCTGCCCTCCTGCCCATCCCATCTGAAGGAGGCAGCCTCGGGACAGGCAGGCTCAACTCATGGCCTTACTTACAGGTAGTAAGAACTCATGGCCCCAGCTGATTCCTCGCAGCAGGGCAGGGAAGAAGCTGGTATACATGAGGCTCTTCCCGTTTGCCAAGAGACACAACACAAACCCACTGCAGCCCCGTGTTTGCTCCTTGCTCCGCTAACAGTGTGGACGGTTCACCAGAGCGTGGGCTGTTGACCCAGTTTCAAATCCTGACTCCACCACTTACCAGCTAAACCGCTGGACAAGTCAGCATCTTTGGGCCTTAGTTACCCCATCTATAAAATGGGAAGAGTATTGACAGAGTATTTATAGGTAGTTTGCTGGTTAAATTAGTTAATAGTGTCAGTGCTCAGAGTGAGCCTGCCACACATTAAGCTGTCTAAGGGTGTCATCTGTTAATAGTAATTGCTTCATATCCTCAGGGAATGCGGTCCCCCATGGATGCCTGGCACTGCAGGTAGCGCAGAACCCTATATGTTCTGTTTGTTCCTATTCACATGTACCTATGATAAAGTTTAATTTATAAATTAAGCATAGTACACTTAGGCCTTGAGGCTATTTTTTTTTTTTTTTTTTTTTTGAGACTTGAGTCTCACTCTGTCACCCAGGCTGGAGTGCAGTGGTGCAATCTTGGCTCACGGCAAACTCTGCCTCCCGGGTTCACACCATTCTCCTGCCTCAGCCTCCCGAGTAGCTGGGACTACAGGTGCCCGCCACCACGCCTGGCTAATGTTTTTGTATTTTTAGTAGAGATGGGGTTTTACCGTGTTAGCCAGGATGGTCTCGATCTCCTGACCTTGTGATCCACCCGCCTCAGCCTCCCAAAGTGCCTGGATTACAGGCGTGAGCCACCATGCCGGGCCAAGGCTATTATTAAGTAAAGTAAGGGTTGCCTGAAAGCACTCTGAGACTATGACAGTCAATCTGATCACAGACGTGGCTCCAGAGTGACTGACATGGGTAGCAGATGCAGCGTGGGCACACTGGACTAAGGGACCACTCACATCCCGGACAGGATGGATTTCATCACTCTACTCAGAGTGACATGCAATTTAAAACACGGAATTTTGGCTGGGTGCAGTGGCTCATACCTGTAATCTCAGCACTTTGGGAGGTGGGGACAGACGGATCACTTGAGGCCAGGAGTTCAAGACCAGCCTGGGCAACATGGTGAAACCCTGTCTCTACTAAAAATACAAAAATTAGCTGGGCGTGGTGGCAGGTGCCTATAGTCCCAGCTACTCGGGAGTCTGAGGCAGGAGAATCGCTTGAACCCGGGAGGCGGAGCTTGCAGTGAACCGAGATCACGCCACTGCACTCCAGCCTGGGCAACAGACCAAGACTCCTACAAAATTTAGGCTGGGTGCAGTGTCTCACTCCTGTAATCCTAGCACTTTGGGACGTTGAGGTGAGAGGATCACTTGAGCCCAGGAGTTTGAGACCAGCCTGGGCAACACAGTGAGACCTCGTCTCTCCAAAAACAAAAAAATATGGAATTTTCCATTTAATAATTTCAGACTGCAGTTGATCGTGGGCAACTGGAACCACAGACAGCAAAACCGTAGATAAGGGGGGACTCCTGCGTTCACGTTTGGTAAAAGCGCAAGGAGCGGGCTCCAGATGGCCAGGAGGAAACTCCCTGTACGCATGCCCACCCTGTGACTTAACAGATGAGGAAACTGCGGCCCAGGAAGGGGCAGTGACACAGCTGGGATTCTCGCCCCTATCAGTGAACTCTCCCAACTTCTCAGAAAGAGTTAACGGGGTAGATTTTCTTTCTTTCTTTCTTTCTCTCTCTCTCTCTCTCTCTTTTCTTTCTTTCTTTCTTTTTTTATTGAGATGGAGTCTCCCTCTGCCACTCAGACTGGAGTGCAGTGGTGCGATCTTGGCTCACTGCAGCCTCCACCTCCCGGGTTCAGGTGATTCTCCTGCCTCAGCCTCCTGACTAGCTGGGATTACAGGCACATGCTACCACACCCGGGTAATTTTTATATTTTTAGTAGAGACGGGGTTTCACCATGTTGGTCAGGCTGGTCTTGAACTCCTGACCTTGTGATCCCCTAGCCTTGGCCTCCCAAAGTGCTGAGATTACAGGCTTGAGCCCCCGCGCCTGGCCTAGAGGGTGGATTTTCTCAGCATGCTGTTTTACATTTGTAAATTGTTCTTAAGCTGGGCAGAACCAACAGCCTGGCTCCTGGTGAGCCCTGGGACAGAGGTGGGAGTAGCTGGCCAATGTGATATACTTCCCAGGGCCAGGTGCTGGACGACAGTGGGGATTGAGGCAGGCAGGTCTCATCCTTAGAGCCCAATCTAGGGGGTAACAGATGGAAGGATAAGCACTGCAAGTGGGGACACAGGGGCCATGAGACCCAGGAGATCAGGGAAGGCTTCCTGGAGGAAGTGACTGCTGGAGGAAGGCTTCCTAGAGGAAGTGAGGAAGAGCTGAGACCTGGCACACAAGCACATGTTGGCCAGAGTTTGGCCCAGATTGTGCTGGTGCAAAGGGCCTGGGGATCAGAAAAGATGCTGAGATCTGGGGGAGAGAAGGAAGGGAAGCCCAGAGGCCCCGTCCGAGCCACACCCACCTCACTCTCACCCCTGCTCTTTTCCCTCCAGATCGAGACGCTGCCTCCAGAGCTCTTCCAGTGCCGGAAGCTACGGGCCCTGCACCTGGGCAACAACGTGCTGCAGTCACTGCCCTCAAGGGTGGGCGAGCTGACCAACCTGACGCAGATCGAGCTGCGAGGCAACCGGCTGGAGTGCCTGCCTGTGGAGCTGGGCGAGTGCCCACTGCTCAAGCGCAGCGGCTTGGTGGTGGAGGAGGACCTGTTCAACACACTGCCGCCCGAGGTGAAGGAGCGGCTCTGGAGGGCTGACAAGGAGCAGGCCTGAGCGAGGCCAGCCCAGCACAGCAAGCAGCGGGACCACCGGCCAGTCCTCAGGCCCAGAGGGCCACGCCCAGCTTCTCCCAGAACTCCTGGACAGCCAGGACAGCCTCGTGGCCAGGCAGGAGCCTGGGGCCGCTTGTGAGTCGGGCCGGAGCGAGAGGACAGTATCTGCGGGGCTGGCCCCTTTTCTCCCTCTGAGACTCACGCACCCCAGGGCAAGCGCTTGTCGAGGAGAGCAAGTCTCAAGAGCGCAGTATCTGGATAATCAGGGTCTCCTCCCTGGAGGCCAGCTCTGCCCCAGGGGCTGAGCTGCCACCAGAGGTCCTGGGACTCTCACTTTAGTTCTTGGTATTTATTTTTCTCCATCTCCCACCTCCTTCATCCAGATAACTTATACATTCCCAAGAAAGTTCAGCCTAGATGGAAGGTGTTCAAGGAAGGGTGGGCTGCCTTTTTCCCTTGTCCTTATTTAGTGATGCCACCGGGCATTTAATGCCCACCCGGACTTGAGCAGAGTGGTCCGGGGTGAACCAGCCATGGGACGGTCACCCAGCGGTGCCAGGCTGGGCTCTGCGGTGCGGTCCACGGGAGAGCAGGCCTCCAGCTGGAAAGGCCAGGCCTGGAGCTTGCCTCTTCAGTTTTTGTGGCAGTTTTAGTTTTTGTTTTTTTTTTTAATCAGGAAACTTTTTTTAAAAAAAAGCTTTGAAAATGGATGGTTTGGGTATTAAAAAGAAAAAAAACACTTAAAAAAAAAAAAGACACTAACGGCCAGTGAGTTGGAGTCTCAGGGTGGGGTGGCAGTTTCCCTTGAGCAAAGCAGCCAGACGTTGAACTGTGTTTCGTTTCCCTGGGCGCAGGGTGCAGGGTGTCTTCCGGATCTGGTGTGACCTTGGTCCAGGAGTTCTCTTTGTTTCTGGGGCAGGGAGGTTTTTTTGTTTGTTTTTGGGTTTTTTTGGTGTCTTGTTTTCTTTCTCCTCCATGTGTCTTGGCAGGCACTCATTTCTGTGGCTGTCGGCCAAAGGGAATGTTCTGGAGCTGCCAAGGAGGGAGGAGACTCGGGTTGGCTAATCCCCGGATGAACGGTGCTCCATTCCCACCTCTCCTCCTCGCGCCTGCCCGGCCTCTCCACGCACAGTGTTAGGAGCCAAAAGGAGCCACTTCGCCCAGACTCTGTTTCCCCACCTCCTGCGGCATGGGTGTGCCCAGTGCCACCGCTGGCCTCGCTGCTTCCATCAGCCCTGTCGCCACCTGGTCCTTCATGAAGAGCAGACACTTAGAGACTGGCCGGGAATGGGGAGGTCGCCCCTGGGAGGGCAGGCTTTGGTTCCAAGCCAGTTCCTTCCCTGGTGCCTGGAGTGCACACAGCCCAGTCAGCGCCTGGTGGCTGGAAGCCACCCTGCTTTAGATCAGTCACTCGGGTCCCCACCTTAGAAGGGTCCCCGCCTTAGATCAATCACGTGGACACTAAGGCACGTTTTAGCGTCTCTTGTCTTAATGATTATGTCCATCCGTCTGTCCGTCCATTTGTGTTTTCTGCGTCGTGTCATTGGATATAATCCTCAGAAATAATGCACACTAGCCTCTGACAGCCATGAAGCAATCCGTTACATGTGGGTCTGAACTTGGAGACTCGGTCACAGTATCAAATAAATCTATAACAGAAAGTGGCCTTTGGCAGTCTTCGTGTCGTGGGAAGACTCTTCCCTCCCTTCTGTGAAGCCTGCTGGGCCGTGTGGAACCTTGCTTGGGCACCCACAGGAGAGTTAACTCTGCTCATCTCTCTGCCCCATGAGACTCTGCCTTTGGAGGCAGTTACTGGAGGTTGTAAGCTGGACGGAGCACCTGTTAGGTAACAGGCTGTGGCCCGGGCTTGGGGATCCCATGGCCAACACGTTCTCTGTCATCCTGCTTACCTCTGGTTGGGCACTCATGAGGGGTTTTTCTGTTGGTTGGTTTTTTCTCTTTTTTGATGAGGTCTCATTCTGTCACGTAGAGTGCACTGCTGGAATACAGTGGCGTGATCACGGCTCACTGCAGCCTCAGACTCTCTAGGCTCAGGTGATGTTCTCACCTCAGCCTCCCAAGTAGCTGGGACCACAGGGGCATGCTGGCTTTTTTTTTTTTAAACAGAGTGCTCTGTCACCCAGGCTGGAGTGCAGTCACTCGATCGCAGCTCACTGCAACCTCTGCCTCCCGGGTTCAAGTGATTCTCCTGCCCCAGCCTCACAAGTAGCTGGGACTGCAGGCGCCTGCCACCACGCCTGGCTAATTTTTGTAGTTTTAGTAGAAATGGGGTTTGACCATGTTGGCCAAGCTGGTCTCGATCTCCTGGCCTTGTGATCCACCGCCTCAGCCTCCCAAAGTGCTAAGATACAGGTGTGAGCCACCGCGCCCGGCCATGCTGGCTCATTTTTGTTTTTTTTTTTTTTTTTTTTTTTTTTTTTTTTTTTTTTTTTGAGACGGAGTCTCGCTCTGTCACCCAGGCTGGAGTGTAGTGGCGCGATCTCGGCTCACTGCAAGCTCCGCCTCCCGGGTTTACGCCATTCTCCTGCCTCAGCCTCCCGAGTAGCTGGGACTACAGGCGCCCGCCATCTCGCCCGGCTAGTTTTTTGTATTTTTTAGTAGAGACGGGGTTTCACCGTGTAGAACAGGATGGTCTCGATCTCCTGACCTCGTGATCCACCCATCTCGGCCTCCCAAAGTGCTGGGATTACAGGCTTGAGCCACCGCGCCCGGCCCATTTTTGTATTTTTTGTAGGGATGGGGTTTTGCCACATTGCCCAGGTTGGTCTCGAACCCCTGACTCAAGAGATTCACCCACCTCAGCCTCCTAAAGTGCTGGGATTATAGGCATGAGCCACCATGCTTGGCCCCTCATGAGTTTTTTTTTTTTTTTTTTTTTTAGACGGAGTCTGGCTCTGTCGCCCGGGCTGGAGTGCAGTGGCCGGATCTCAGTTCACTGCAAGCTCCGCCTCCCGGGTTTATGCCATTCTCCTGCCTCAGCCTCCGGAGTAGAGAGTAGCTGGGACTGCAGGCGCCCGCCACCTCGCCCGGCTAGTTTTTTGTATTTTTGGTAGAGACGGGGTTTCACCGTATTAGCCAGGATGGTCTCGATCTCCTGACCTCGTGATCCGCCCGTCTCAGCCTCCCAAAGTGCTGGGATTACAGGCTTGAGCCACCGCGCCCGGCCCCCTCATGAGTTTTGATGGGTGGGGATGGGAGAGGAGGGCACTGGGATGGCCACCAGTAGTCCTGGGCCTTTGTCCCAGCTTCGTGGAACAGGATGTGCATGAGGCTAGGCACATCCCTTCTCCAGTGGCCTCCGTATCCCCATGTGGACAATGGAAATTTCCACTCTGTGCTCTCAGAGGTCCTTTGCAATTCCAACAGTGAGTCCCAAGTGTTCTACAGAGGTGGGGCTGAGAGTCACCTTGGGGAGGCCTGCCTCAGCTCCCAGCCCCTTTGGGGGCCTTTGGCAGGTACTGGGGTAAAGGGCAGAGGCTGAGACAGCTGCTTCCAGATCCCAGTTCTGCCGTGTTTGATGTGGGGCTTCAGTTTTCTCATTTGTAAAATCAGGAAGGTAATGGCACACTTGCAGGACTGTTCAAGGAACAATGGCGATTGTGTAGGTAGATGGGGTTTTTAGTGGAGGACCTGGCTCCTAGTACCCAATAAATGGCCGTGTATTCCACCCAAACCAAGGATTCTTGTGGCGGGCCAACGTGAGCGCCCTGCGGCAGGAGACTTTGGGTGAGGAAGAAAAGCCATCATATCTGACTTTGACCTTAGTGATGAGGCCTGGGTGGCTGCTTGAGCACCTCCACAACTGGCCAGAGTCTATCCCTCCTCTCTCCACAGGGACTCTGACCCCTCCAGGTGAACTCAGGCCTAAGCCAAGATTCCCTCCCTCTTCTCCCCCTGCCATGGGCCGACAGGCTGAGCAGCTGGACTGTGACTTCCCTGCTGAGGCCTTTTCTGTTTCCATGGTGGAGGTCCCTCCCCCTGTTTGGTACCCTTCCCACCACCCCCTGTCCCCACTCCCGCCCCCACCCTGGCCTTGAGGCTGTCCAGCGCCTGGAGCAGGAGAGTTCGATCTGGAGCTGGTTTACATTTGGAAAAAACAACCATGTAGAATCACCGCCCACCCACTTCCCAAAGTTGAGCAGAATGAAGTTAGTGGGAGGCTGGGCCTCTTCCGTCCTCCTCCTCCACCCACCCAGGGTTCTCCACTCTGCCTAAAACCACTGTGGTGGTCTTCCCTCTGATTGTAACAGCAATTTCGGAAGCTCAAAAAAATGGTTTAAATTACATTCCACCCAGAACAGCCCCTGCTAACATTTGGTGAACAACTTGTTCGCCAGTTGGTAGGCACTCAGTTCCAGGCCCCGTGCCAAGCTCTTTATCAGTCGCGAAGCATTCATCTTATTTACTGCTCACAGGATCCTTCTGCTAGCCCCAAATTACAGACTGGGAAAGTAAGGCCTGAACATCTGGGACGAAAACACAGTCTGCTTCACTGAGCCTCTACTATAAGCCTTCTGTGGGGGCTCCCAGGGGAATGGCTGGCCCAGCCCGAGGGGACCTCAGTGTTCTTGGCACATGGTAGGCATCTGTCTTTGTTGGGCAGTTGCATCAGAAGGGTTGAGGACAGCTGGGAACACATCCTGCCTCTAGTGAACCTCGTGATTCTGTCGTCTGCCTGCCCCTCACCCAGCCTAAGCCCTCTGAACCAGGAGCGCGAGCTGCACTTACTGCTCCCCGCTGCCCCCTGAATGGCCTGGACCAAGCAGCAGCTCCCAGAGCGGTGGCTCAGCAAACACGACTTGACTCGAGGCCAAGGCTCTTGAGGGCTGAGCAGTGTCCCCATGCACACTCCTGAAACACTTTGTCCCTTCGCAGTTCAGAAGGCATCATTTTGAGGAAGGCAGTGGCCGGTTTTTCAGAGCCAGCGAGTGGCCCTGCCAGCTGCTGAGCAGGGCAAGCTGAGAAGGGTGGCGTGCAGGTGTTGTTCTCTCTTTTTGTTTTTGTTTTTTGTTTTTTGTTTTTGAGATGGAGTCTCACTCTGTCGCCCAGGCTGGAGTGAGTGCAGTGGCATGATCTCGGCTCACTGCAACCTCTGCCTCCTGGGTTCAAGCGATTCTCCTGCCTCAGCCTCCCAAGTAGCTGGGACTACAGGCACGTGCTACCATGCCCGGCTAGTTTTTTGTATTTTTAGTAGAGACGGGGTTTCACTGTGTTAGCCAGGATGATCTTGATCTACTGACCTCATGATCCACCCGCCTCGGCCTCCCAAAGTGCTGGGATTACAGGTGTGTGCCACCGCACCTGGCCTGCGGGTGGTGTTCTGACCTCGGCTCCACTGTGGCAGCCCGACTTGAGATGCCAAGTATCTTGGGCCTGAGAGTGGGTAACAAGAAGCATCTCTCGGCCGGGCGCGGTGGCTCAAGCCTGTAATCCCAGCACTTTGGGAGGCCGAGACGGGCGGATCACGAGGTCAGGAGATCAAGACCATCCTGGCTAACATGGTGAAACCCCGTCTCTACTAAAAATACAAATAGCTGGGCGAAGCGGCGGGCGCCTGTAGTCCCAGCTACTCGGGAGGCTGAGGCAGGAGAATGGCATAAACCCGGGAGGCGGAGCTTGCAGTGAGCTGAGATCCGGCCACTGCACTCCAGCCTGGGCGACAGAGCGAGACTCTGTCTCAAAAAACAAACAAACAAAAAAAAAGAAGCATCTCTCTCCTCATCCCCTTCCTCCTACTAAGATACCCCATGTCTCCTACCTTCCTCTGAGCTGCCAACAGATGCGTTAATTCCCTTCCATAATCCTCTCAGGACCTAGAGGGTTTCAGATCGGTGCTGGGAGGGGCCCAGACAGTTCTCCCCAGGACTTCTTCCACCTTTGGAATGCCCATCACCTGGGGAAGGGAGGTGCCGCACATCCCCCAGGCCAACGCTGCATCCCATTCTATCCAGACTGAGACCTAGAGAGAGGCAGGCGTTCCTCAGAGTCACAGGGAATGGCGGCGCCTGAACTGGGACTCAGCCCAGCTGCTTGGCCTGACCCTCTCAGAGCATAGCTTCCTGGCACCTGGTAAGCAGTCGTGGGGGGTGGTTTCCAGAAAGAAACCCAGAGGGAGCAGATAAAATCCTTGGAGATGGGAAAGGGCAAATCCTGGATTAGTTGTGGAGGTGGGGGAGATCAGCCTGGAGGTCACAGGCTGATCTGGCTGTGTCTGGGGGAGGAGAACTGGGTGGTGGAACCGGGTTTTCTCCGGGTAGCGAAGGGTTAAGTCCTCCCAGGCTCCTAAACTTGGTCCTCCCCACCCGGAGGGAGGCCGCACCTAGAAGCTACCCAGTGCCCTGGTGTCTCCATGGCCTGCCTGAGCCCCTCACAGCTCCAGAAGATAGGAGCCTGCAAGTGGGGACCGGGAGGGTCATGGCGGGTGGGGGGGTTCCTGCCGGACCTTCAGTAGTCCCGGTGCCCAACCCACCCTGTGCCCCATTTTACCGAGGAGGAAAGTGAAGCCCAGAGGAGCGGGTTCCCAACCACAACCCCTCCTGACGTCTTCACACACAGCCTGGGGTGTCTAGATCACAGGCCCCAGGGTGGGGTGGGTGGGGACGTGTGTGTTTAACCGAAAACGAGAGTAAACCCTCGGAACCCACTAGTTCGGCCCTGGGCAGGCGTCAGCAACGTTGCGGGGCGCAGCGCCCAGGAGGGGGCGGAGCCTGCGAGGGACCCAGGAGGGCCCATGTTCGTCCAATCACAAAAGGCTACCTCGTGGGAATTAGTGTAGCACAGCCTTTTAAAAAATCACTCGCTGGGCACGGTGGCTCACGCCTGTAATCCCAGCACTTTGGGAGGCCGAGGCCGGTGGATCACCTGAGGTCGGGAGTTCAAGACCAGCCTGACCAACATGGAGAAACCCCGTCTCTACTAAAAATACAAAATTAGCCGGGGTGGTGGCGCGTGCCTGTAATCCCAGCTGCTCGGGAGGCTGAGGCAGGAGAATCGCTTGAACCCGGGAGGCGGAGGTTGCGGAGAGCTGAGATCACGCCATTGCACTCCAGCCTGGGCAAAAAAAAGCAAAACTCGGTCTCAAAAAATAATAATAATAATCACTCATACACTCTTTCGCTGAGACTTAATATTTTCGTATACATCTCTAGAATCTTTGCTTCAAAGTCTGTTATAACAGCTACCACGAATCAAGTGCTGGACAAGTTTTTTTTTGGGGGGGTGGGCACACTCCCATGCCCAGCTCTGGTTTTTTTTTTTTTTTTTTTTTTGAGATGGAGGTTTGCTCTTTTTGCCCAGGCTGGAGTGCAATGGCGCAATCTCAGCTCATCACAAGCTCTGCCTCCCAGATTCAGACGATTCTCCTGCATTAGCCTCCCAAAGCTGGGATTACAGGCATGTGCCACCACATCCAGCTAATTTTGTATTTTTACTACAGATGGGATTTCACCATGTTGGCCAGGCTTGAACTTCTGACCTCAAGTGATCCACCTGCCTCAGCCTCCCAAAGTGCTGGGATTACAGGCATGAATCACCGTAGCCAGTCCTATTTTTATTTCTGTAGAGATGGGGTCTCACTTTGTTGCCCAGGCTGGTCCCGAACTCCTGGGCTAAAGCGATCCTCCTGCCTTGGCCTTCCAAAGTGCTGGGACAACAAGGCGTGAGCCACCGTGCCCAGCCTGCCAGGTTCAATAAAGGAGGCTGTACTGCTATGCCCATTTGGTAGCCTGAGGGCCAGAGAAAGGAGGGTACTTACTTGGTCAAGTTCTCACAATGGCCAGATAATAATTTATAGCCAGTCTTTGAGAGGAAATATGTTTCTACATGATTTTTATCAGCTGTATTGTGTTCCAGATAGATAAACTATACTTTGCTAAACTAATCCCTTTGCACCTGAGCATTTAGATTACTCCCCACTTAGTGCTGTCATTAAACAAAACTCAGCGAATATCCCCATATGTATATGTATATCTTTGATCTCCTATTGCATAATCTTCCTAAAACAATTTCTAGCTGTGGCTCATGTCTGTAATCCCAGTCCACTTTGTGATGCCAAGGTGGGAGGATTGCTTGTGCCCAGGAGTTCAAGACCAGCTTGGGCAATATAGCAAGACCCCTTCTCTTAAAAAAAAAAAAAAATTGACCAGGCGCGGTAGCTCACGCCTGTAATCCCAGCACTTTGGGAGGCCTAGGCAGGTGGATCACCTGAGGTCAGGAGTTGGAGACCAGCCTGGCCAACATGGCGGAACCCTATCTTTACTGAAAATACAAAAATGTAGCCGGGCATGGTGGTACATGCATGTAATCCCAGCTACTCGGAAGGCTGAGGCTGGAGAATCACTTGAACTTGGGAGGCAGAGCTTGCAGTGAGCCGAGATCATGCTGTTGCACTCCAGCCTGGTCAACAGAGCAAGACTGTGTCTCAAAAATGAAATAAAATAGATAAAATAAAATTAGCCAGGTGTCGTGGTATGCACATGTAGTCCCAGCTACTCGGGAGACTGAGGTGGGGGATTGCTTGAGCCCAGAAGTTCAAGGCTGCAATGAGCTATGAGCTATGATCACATCACTGCTCTCCAGCCTGGGTGACAGAGAGAGACCCTGTCTCTAAAAAAAAAACAAAACAAAACAAAAGAAAAGGGCTGGGCATGGTAGCTCATGCCTGTAATCCCAGCATTTTGGGAGTCCGAGTTGGGTGGATCACCTGAGGTCAGGAGTTTGAGACCAGACCAGCCTGACCAACATGGTGAAACCCCGTCTCTACTAAAAATACAAAAATTAGCCAGGGGTGGTGGCGCATGCCTATAATCTCAACTACTCGGGAGGCTGAGGCAGGAGAATCGCTTAACCCTGAGAGGTGGAGGTTGTAATGAGCTGAGATCATGCCATTGCATTCCAGCCTGGGCAACAAGAGTGAGACTCTGTCTCAAAAAAAAAAAAAAAGAAAAAGAAAAGAAAAGAAAAGAAAGGAAAAAAAGAATTCCTAGCAGTGTATTTGTGTATTTACTGGATCAAGGGTATGCTGCACAGGTTGCTGTGGTTGGCCCAATTCCCAAGGAGGCACTTTTCAGCTTGATACCGATGTGATTAATTCGTAACATGCAGAGCTGGGTGGTCATGAATGGTGTGTGGAAGCCAGAACTGGGATCCCATGGTAGGGAAAGAGGTGTCGTTAACTGGAAACTAGCCTCTTTGTGGGTTTGTGCAGTAGGTGACTTTCTTTTCTTTTCCTTATTTATTTATTTATTTATTTATTTTGAGATGAAGTCTTGCTTGGTCTTCCGGGCTAGAGTGCAGTGGCGTGATCTCAGCTCACTACAACCTCTGCTTGCTGGGTTCAAATGATTCTCCTGTCTCAGCCTCCCAAGTAGCTGGGATTACATGCGCCCACCACCGCACCTGGCTAATTTTTGTATTTTCAGTAGAGACAGGGTTTCACCATGCTGGCCAGGCTGGTCTCCGACTCCTGACCTCCACCTACCTTGGCCTCCCAAACTATTAGGATTATAGGCGTGAGCCACCGTGCCCTGCAGTAGGCGACTTTCAGTGTCCCTGTTGGGGCTAAAACTTGGTAACGCTCTGCAGGCAAATGGGCAGATATTCGTTCTCTCCTTATCTCTCTCAAGAGCCTCAGAATAACAGGACCAGAGGCAAATCAGAAGAAGCCATCTGCTTCCCCTGCATGGCTACCACTGCACTCAAGATAGAACCCAGCTCCCAGCCTGGCCCAGCTCCTGCCACCCTCCTGCCTTCTCTTCCACCCCTCCCCTCACTCTGCCCTATCCATTCCCAATTCCTTATGTTCCTCCCAAATTCAAGGGCTTCTCCTCTTCTCCTCTCTTTTCTTTTCTCTTTTTTTTGAGATGGAGTTTCACTCTTGTTGCCCAGGCTGGAATGCAATGGCATGATCTTGGCTCACTGCAACCTCCACCTCCTGGGTTCAAGCTATTCTCCTGCCTCAGCCTCCTGAGGAGCTGGGATTACAGGTACATGCCATCACACCTGGCCAAGTTTTTGTATTTTTTAGTAGAGACAGGGTTTCACCATGTTGGTCAGGCTGGTCTGGAACTCCCGACCTCAGGTGATCCGCCTGTCTTGGCCTCCCAAAGTGCTGGGATTACAGGCATGAGCCACCGTGCCCAGCCTCCTTTTTCTTTCTTTCTTTTTTTTTTTTTTTGAGATGGAGTCTCATCGGTTGCTGAGGTTGGAGTGCAGTGGTGTGATCTTGGCTCACTGCAACCTCTGCCTCCTGGGTTCAAGTGATTCTCCTGCCTCAGCCTCCCAAGTAGCTGGGACTACAGGCATGCACCACCATGCCCAGCTGATTTTTGTATTTTTAGTAGAGATGAGGTTTCACCATGTTGGCCAGGATGGTCTCGAACTCCTGACCTCAAGTTATTGCCCACCTCAGCCTCCCAAAGTGCTGGGATTACAGGATGAGTCACTGCACCCGGCCTAACTACTTTTTCTTTCATTCAAGCAGCCAATATTGATTGCTCTTTGCTGGGTGCCAGACTCCATGCCTGGGGCTGGGGACAGGGCAGCAAACAGGATACCTGGTCCCACCTTCACACAGCTACAGGGTTGAGGGAAGGGTCAGACAGGAGCATTTGTAGACTGGGGAAGCCCGAGTCTCAATCCTGCCTGCAGTTCCAACAGGATGGATTCCTGGTGCTGGAAGGATTCTTGTCTGCAGAAGAGTGTGTGGCCATGCAACAGAGGATTGGCGAGATAGTGGCTGAAATGGATGTTCCTCTCCACTGCCGCACAGAATTCTCCACCCAGGAAGAGGAGCAGCTTCGAGCCCAGGTACGTGTCTGAGGCACATGAGGATGGGATGTGGCCTTTGAGGGAGGGATTGGTCCCCGGCCAGAGCAGCAGCGTGGAAGGGAGAATCCGAAGGCTCAAGGGTGTCAGGCAAGCCCCTTACACACCTTTCCCTCACTTCTCACTGGGAAGTTATGTTATCAAGTAGGCTTTATAGTCCTTTTTTTTTCTTTTCCTTTTTTCTTTTTTTTAAAACAGAGTCTCACTCTGTTGTCCAGGCTGGAGTTCAGTGGCACGATCTCAGCTCACTGCAACCTCCACCTCCTGGGTTTAAGTGATTCTCCTGCCTCAGCCTCCTGAGTAGCTGGTATTACAGGCATGTGCCACCAGGCCTGGCTAATTTTTGTATTTTTGCTAGAGACAGGGTTTCATCATGTTGGTCAGGCTGGTCTCGAACTTCCGACCTCAGGTGATCCACCCACCTCGGTCTCCCAAAGCGCCGAGATTACAGGCTATTATCCCATTAGACAGGTGGGGAAAATGAGGTTCAGATCACTTGCCCCAAGACACACAGTTAGTAGTGGACAGAGTCAGGATTTCAACCCAGATCTGTCTGATACCAAGTCCCTGCTGTTCCCAGCTTAGGTTTACTTCCTGTTCTCCGGCCACCGAAGGCCACTTTGTGGCCAGCCACCTGGAATGAGCCCAGTGGTCTGGATGACCCCCACCTATGTAACTGTTATCCCCCATGAGACTAGGAACTCAGATTTTCTCCCCCCAATGACCGAATAGGTCACATGATAGGGCCCAGTACAGTTTGCAATGGGTAAATTGAAGACTCTGGGGTCTCCCACACGGTTCTCTTGACCCTTCCTACTTGGAATTTATTATGAGCCTGCTTGGGCCTGGGCCAGGCCAGATCCTGGCACTCACGCTGAGTAGCACCTGCCATCTGGTGGGCATAAGCACAACTACAACAGCCGGAAGCCATCCCAGGGAATGGGGAGAATGGGGTCTTGAGAAGGAGAAAGAACCGGTTAAGGAATGACAGTTTCCTCCAAAAAGCTGGTCTCACTGCTGTACAGCTACCTTCCGTTCGGGGGGATATTGGGGGAAGCAGAGACAGGTCCTGCAGCCAGAGACAGGCAGGTCACTCAAGGGTTCCTAGTAGTAAGAAGGGCCAAATCCTGTGGCCTCCAAACTGCCTTCAGAGGCTAACGGGTTATGGGTTGGGAAGAACATGAGAATAAAGCTGATATATTGGCCGGGCGCAGTGACTCACACCTGTAATCCCAGCGCTTTGGGAGGCTGAGGTGGGCGGATCACCTGAGGTCAGGAGTTTGAAACCAGCCTGGGCAACATGGTGAAACCCTGTTTCTACTAAAAACATAAAAATTAGCCGGGCCTAGTGGTGAGTGCCTGTAATCCCAGCTACTTGGGAGGAGAATCGCTTGAACCCAGGAAGCAGAGGTTGCAGTGGGCTGAGATCATGTCACTGCACTCCAACCTGGGCAACAGAGCAAGACTCCTGTCTCAAAAAAAAAAAAAAAAAGCTGATATATCTTGGTTTAAAATATGTGCAAAGAAAAGAGATTGGCATGGTGCCCAGCACTCAGTAACATCCTCAATATTCACTCTTGATACTGTGAGGAAAAAAAGAGATCAGTGGGCGTCCTGTCTCATTCTCTTGGGTTACCTCCAGCTTTCCTTGTCTGAGCTATTTTACAACACTGTAAGTTGGATAAAACTGATAATAATGCACATGATACTTGTCCAAGTAGGGGGGTCAGTGCTACTCTGTTCCAGTCACGTTACCGTGAACTGGGTCCTGGGGAATGCAATTATTGCCCTGAGGATAGAACAGTTGGGCAGCTGGGTTTGGTGGCTCATGCCTGTAATCCCAGCACTTTGGGAGGCCAAGGAGGGAGGATTGCATGAGCCGAGGAGTTCGAAACTAGCCTGGTCAACAAAGTGAGACCTCTGTCTCTACAAAAAAGTTTTTAAAAATTAGCTGGGCATGGTGGTATATGCCTGTGGTCCCAGCTACATGGGAGGCTGAGGCAGAAGGATCATTTGGGGCCAGGAGGTTGAGGCTGCAGTGAGCTATGATCATGCCACTGCACTCCAGTCTGGGTGGGTGATAGAGACCCTGTCCCTGTCTCAGAAGAAAAAAAAAAAAAAAAAAAAAAAAAAACCGTTTGCGTCTATCTCTAAATTAATTTCAAGGGCCGGGAATGGTGGCTTACACCTGTAATCTCAGCACTTTGGGAGGCTGAGACAGGCAGATTGCTGGAGGTCAAGAGTTTGAGACTAGCCTAAGGAACATGATGAAACCCGGTCTCTACCAAAAATACAAAAATTAACTGGGCATGGTGGTAGGCGCCAGTGGTCCCAGCTACTTGGATGGCTGAGGCAGGAGAATCACCTGAACCCTGGAGGGAGAGGTTACAGTGAGCTGAGATCGTGCCATTCACTCCAGCCTGGGTGACAGAGCAAGATTCTATCTCAAAAAAAAAAAAAAATTTGTTTCAGTATTCCTTAGTATCTACATACATGTGTGTGTAATTCTTGGAATTCTCCTTTGAACCAATTGTAACATCTTACTGGTTCCCTTGTGAAATAACGAATTCAGTAAAATCATTGAGATATGCTTAGCATCATTACCTTTAATATTTTTGCTGTCCAGGCATGGTGGCTCAAGCCTATAATCCCAGCACTTTGCGAGGCCAAGGCAGCGGGCAAATCGCTTGAGCTCAGGAGTTTGAGACCCGCCTGGGCAACATGGTGAAACCCTGTCTCTACAAAAAATACAAAAAAAAAAAAAAAGAAAGCTGGGCGCAGTGGCTCACGCCTGTAATCCCAGCACTTTGGGAGTCCGAGGTGGGTGGATCACTTGAGGTCAGGAGTTTGAGACCAGGCTGGCCAGCATGGTGAAACCCCATCTCTACCAAAAATATAAAAAATTAGCCAGGTGTGGTGGTACATGCCTGTGGTCCTAGCTACTCAGGAGGCTGGGGCAGGAGAATCACTTGAACCCAGGAGGCGTAAGTTGCAGTGAGCCGAGATCGTGCCACTGCACTTCAGCCTGGGGTGACAGAGTGAGGCTCCGTTTAAAAAAAAAAAATTAGTCATGGCCCGGCATGGTGGCTCATACCTGTAATCCCAGCACTTTGGGAGGCCAAGGCAGGCAGATTACTTGAGCCCAGGAGTTCAACACCAACCTGAGCAACATGGCGAAACCCCATCCCTACCAAAAATACAAGAAAATTAGTTGAGAGTGGTGGTGCGCGCCTGTAATCTCAGCTACTTGGGAGGCTGAGACAGGAGGATCACTTGAACCCAGGAGATGGAGGTTGCGGTGAGCTGAGATTGCGCCACTGGACTCCAGCCTGGGTGACAGAGTGAAACCCTGTCTCAAAAAACAAAACAAACAAACAAAAAAAAATTAGGCATGGTGTGAACCTGTAGTTCTAGCTACGTGGGAGGCTGAGGTAGAAGCATCACCTGAACTCAGGAAGTCAAGGCTACAGTGAACCGTGATCTCAATGCACGACTGCACTCCAGCCTGGACAACAGAACAAGACACTGTCTCTCTCTAAAAAAAAAAAAAAAAAAGCCTGGTGCAGTGACTCACGCCTGTAATCCCAGGACTTTGGGAGGCCGAGGTGGGCGGATCACCTGAGGTTGGGAGTTCAAGACCAGCCTGACCAACATGGACGTTGCAGTGAGCCAAGATCGCGCTAATGCATTCCAGCCTGGGCAATTAAGAGTGAACCTCTGTCTCAAAAACAAACAAACAAACAAACAAAGCACCTTGGCTGGGCACAGTGGCTCACACATGTAATCCCAGCACTGTGGGAGGCCGAGGTAGGCAGATCACGAGGTCAGGAGATCGAGATCATCCTGGCTAACACAGTGAAACTCCGTCTCTACTAAAAAAATACAAAAAATTGGCCGGGCGCGGTGTCTCAAGCCTGTAATCCCAGCACTTTGGGAGGCCGAGACGGGCGGATCACGAGGTCAGGAGATCGAGACCATCCTGGCTAACATGGTGAAACCCCGTCTCTACTAAAAACTACAAACAACTAGCCGGGCGAGGTGGCGGCGCCTGTAGTCCCAGCTACTTGGGAGGCTGAGGCAGGAGAATGGCGTGAACCCGGGAGGCGGAGCTTGTAGTGAGCTGAGATCCGGCCACAGCACTCCAGCCGGGGTGACAGAGTGAGACTCCGTCTCAAAAAAAAAATACAAAAAATTAGCTGGGCATAGTGGCGGCTGCCTGTAGTCCCTGCTACTCCAGAGGCTGAGGCAAGAGAATGGCATGAATCTGGGAGGCAGAGCTTGCAGTGAGCCGAGATCGCGCAACAGCACTCCAGCCTGGGCAACAGAGCGAGACTCTGTCTCAAAAAAAAAAAAAAAGACACCTCAATTTCCTCTTCTATAAAATTGGGATTATAGCAGACCCTACCTCTTTGAAAACCCAAAGCTCAGTGAGATAACATACGTACAGGCATGTCTCGGAGATATTTCAGGTTTGGTTCCAGACCACTGCAATAGAGCCAGAATTTTTTTGTTTTGTTTGTTGTGAGATGGATTCTCACTCCTGTCACGCGGGCTGGAGTGCAGTGGCATGATCTTGGCTCACTGCAACCTCCACCTCCCGAATTCAGGCAATTCTTCTTCCTCAGCCTCCCAAGTAGCTGGGATTACAGGCGTGTGCCCACACGCCCTGCTAATTTTTGTATTTTTAGTAGAGGTGTGGTTTTGTCATGTTGGCCAGGCTGGTCTCGAACTCCTGACCTCAGGTGATCCACCCGCCTTGGCCTCCCAAAGTGCTGGGATTACAAGCCTGAGGCACGGCACCCAGCCTAGAGCCAGGATTTAAACCCAAGGATTTCAGCTCCAGAATCTGTGTCCTAACTGCTATAAGATTCAGCCTCTGGCTGAAGCCTCCAAGAATTGAGGAGGTCAGTCGCCCAGGCTGGAGTGCAGTGGCCAGATCTCAGCTCACTGCAAGTTCCACCTCCTGGGTTTATGCCATTCTCCTGCCTCAGCCTCCCGAGTAGCTGGGACTACAGGCGCCCGCCACCTCACCTGGCTAGTTTTTTGTATTTTTTTTAGTAGAGACGGGGTTTCACCGTGTTAGCCAGGATGGTCTCGATCTCCTGACCTCGTGATCCGTCCGTCTCAGCCTCCCAAAGTGCTGGGATTACAGGCTTGAGCCACCGTGCCTGGCCTATTTTATTTTATTTTTATTATTATTATTTTTTGAGACGAATCTCGCTCTGTTGCCTAGGCTGGAGTGCAGTGGCACAATCTCGGCTCACTGCAAGCTCTCCCTCCCTGGTTCACGCCATTCTCCTGCCTCCACCTCCTGAGTAGCTGGGACTACAGGCACCCGCCACCACGCCCAGCGAATATTTTGTATTTTTTAGTAGAGACGGGGTTTCACCCTGTTAGCCAGGATGGTCTCAATCTTCTGACCTCGTGATCTGCCCGCGTCAGCCTCCCAAAGTGCTGGGATTACAGGCGTGAGCCATCACGCCCAGCCTATTATTATTATTATTATTTTTTATTTTTTTAATTAATTAATTAATTTTTTTTTTTTGAGACAGAGTCTTGCTCTTTCGACCGGGCTGGAGTGCAGTGGCCGGATCTCAGCTCACTGCAAGCTCCGCCTCCCGGGTTTTAGCCATTCTCCTGCCTCAGCCTCCCGAGTAGCTGGGACTACAGGCGCCCGCCACCTCGCCCGGCTATTATTTACTTTTTAAAATTTTTTTGACATGGAGTCTCACGCTGTCACCTGGGCTGGAGTGCAATGGTGCGATTTCAGCGCACTGCAACCTCCACCTCCCGGGTTCAAGCGATTCTCCTGCCTCAGCCTCCCGAGTAGCTGGGATTACAGGTGCCTGCCACCACACCTGGCTAATTTTTTGTATTTTTATTTTTATTTTTTCCTGAGACGGAATTTTGTTCTCGTTGCCCAGGGTGGAGTACAATGGTGCGATCTTGGCTCACCACAACTTCCGCCTCCCAAGTTCAAGTGATTCTCCTACCTCAGCCTCCCAAGTAGCTGGGATTACAGGCATGCACCACCATGCCCAGCTAATTTTGTATTTTTAGTAGATACGGGGTTTCTCCACGTAGGTCAGGCTGGTCTTGAACTCCTGACCTCAGATGATCCGCCCGCCTCAGCCTCCCAAAGTGCTGGGATTACAGGGGTGAGCCACCACACCTGGTCAGTTGTATTATTATTACCTTTTTTTTTTTTTTGAGACAGAGTCTTGTTCTGTCGCCCAAGCTGGAGTGCAGTGGCCCGATCTCGGTTCACTGCAAGCTCTGCCTCCTAGGTTCACGCCATTCTGCTGCCTCAGCCTGCTGAGTAGCTGGGACTACAGGCGCCCGCCACTGTGCCCGGCTAATTTTTTGTATTTTTTTAGTAGAGACGATGTTTCATCTGTGTTAGCCAGGATGGTCTCGATCTCCTGACCTCGTGATCCGTCCACCTCGGCCTCCCAAAGTGCTGGGATTACAGGTGTGAGCCACTGAGCCACTGAGCCCACCCTTCTGTTTTTTTCAAGATAGAGTCTCACTCTGTTGCCCAGGCTGGAGTGCCGTAGTGCAATCTCGGCTCACTGCAACCTCTGCCTGCCAGGTTCAAGCAATTCTCCTGCCTCAGCCTCCTGAGTACCTGGGACTACAGGTGCCCACCACACCCAGCTAATTTTCATATTTTTAGTAGAGACTAAGTTTCACCCTGTTGGCCAGGCTGGTCTTGAACTCCTGGCCTCAAGTGATCTGCCGCCTAAGCCTCTCAAAGTGCTGGGATTACAGGTGTGAGTCCTTAAGCCCGGCCATTATTATTCCTTTTTTACAGATGAGAAATCAAGTCTTGGTGACATAAAACCAGGGGCCCAAGGCTACCAGGGAACCAGCCCTGTACCACTCTAGCATCCATGTTCTGAATCACAGTATAGTGAGGTTCCCAAGAAATTCCGTGTTTGCATCTTTGGGGTATGCTTTCAGGCATTTCAAGTTCCGGCTCACTGTCTGTGCCGTAGTGGACAAGTTTGAGAAGCCCCCAGGGGGTCTGTAACCCTGTGGCTGTAGGAAGTTTCTGAATCCACCTCCCTCTTTGCCAGGCCCAGCTCTGACCCTGGGATGCTATCTCAGTCCTCTGATGTCCCCTTTCCACAGGGCAGCACAGACTATTTCTTGAGCAGTGGTGACAAGATTCGATTCTTCTTTGAGAAAGGCGTTTTTGACGAGAAAGGTTTGGAGCTGGGGCCCTAGAGCTGGGCAGGAGCCATGGTGAGGGTAGGCTGGACTCGGGGATCTGCTCCCAGGGATGGAAGAGTGCTGAGGCCAGCTGCCCATGGAAGGCTAGACACCAGTTCTCTGCCTTTATCTGTTCTTTGTGCCACAGGAAATTTCCTGGTCCCTCCGGAGAAATCCGTCAACAAAATTGGCCACGGTGAGCAGGGGCTTGGGGGTGCAGGAAAGAAGATGGGGAACTGGCCGGGAGTGGTGGCTGACACTTGTAATCCTAACACATACTTTGAGAAGTCAAGGCGGGTGGATCACTTGAGGTCAGGAGTTCAAGACCAGCCTGGCCAACATAGAAAAAATTAGATGAGGCCGGGCGCGGTGGCTCAAGCCTGTAATCCCAGCACTTTGGGAGGCCGAGATGGGCGGATCACGAGGTCAGGAGATCGAGACCATCCTGGCTAACACGGTGAAACCCCGTCTCTACTAAAAAAATACAAAAAATTAGCCGGGCGAGATGGCGGGCACCTGTAGTCCCAGCTACTCGGGAGGCTGAGGTGAGAGAATGGCGTAAACCCGGGAGGCGGAGCTTGCAGTGAGCTGAGATCCGGCCACTGCACTCCAGCCCGGGCGACAGAGCGAGACTCCGTCTCAAAAAAAAAAAAAAGAAAAAATTAGGTGACTGTAGTGGCGCACACCTGTAGTCCCAGCTACTCAGGAGGCTGAGGCAGGAGAATCGTTTGAACCGGGGAGGCGGGTGTTGCAGTGAGCCAAGATCGTGCCATTGCACTCCAGCTTGACTGGGTGACAGAGACAGTGAGACCCTGTTCAAAAAAAAAAAGAACGGGGAAACTGAAGCCTGAAGAATTTAGGAGCCTTAATGAAAGCCCATAGTGGCTGGGCTTAGTGGCTCACGCCTGTAATCCCAGCACTTTGGGAGGCCAAGGTGGGCGGATAACCTGAGGTCGGGAGTTCAAAACCAGCCTGACCAACATGGAGAAACCCCATCTCTACTAAAAATACAAAATTAGCCGAACATAGTGGCACATGCCTCTAATCCCAGCTACTCGGGAGGCTGAGGCGGGAAAATGGCTTGAACCTGGGAGGTGGAGGTTGCAGTGAGCCGATATCGCACCGTTGCACTCTAGCCTGGGCAACAAGAGTAAAACTCTGTCTCAAAAAAAAAAAAAGAAAAAAGAAAAAAAGAAAGCCCATAGTAAGTTAGTGGTCGGGTAAATGGCATTTGTGGCTGCAGGCTCCCCTCTGGTCTTCGGCCCCTCTGCTAATCATGACACTGCTGCCACAGCACTGGGGATAGGGGGTCACCTGATTCCCCCCAACAGATGGGCATGTGCAGGCTCTTCCACTCTCTACTGCCTGGCCTGGGGGAGCTCCTGGGTCCAGTGCTCCCTGGAGCCACCCTAAGGGGCATCTGACCTGCTGGCAGGGTCTCTATTCTGACACCCCAAAGTCAAGTAAGAAAACCCTCATTTTTTTTCTTTAGGATCATACATTATAATTTGTGTTGTAGACTGCTTATTTATTTTGTAAAATAAAATTGAGATGAGGTCTCGTTATGTTGCCTAGGCTGGTCTTCAACTACTGGGCTCAAGTGATCCTCCTGCCTTGGCCTCCCAAAATGCTGGGATTATAGGCATAAGCTACTGCACTTGGCCTGGAAAGCTTATTGTTAAACCTGAAGTTGTATCATGGTAGGCTTGTAGACAAATTGTGGTAAAATACATGTAAGATTTACCATACCATGATAACCGCTTTAAAGTATGTAACTCGGTCGAGCATGGTAGCTCATGTCTGTAATCCCAGCACTTTGGGAGGCCAAGGCAGGTGGATCACAAGGTCAGGAGTTTGAGACCAGCCTGGCCAATATGGTGAAACCCCATCTCTACTAAAAATATAATAATTAGCTGGGAATGGTGGCGCACGCCTGTAGTCCCAGCTGCTCAGGAGGCAGAGGCAGGAGAATTGCTTGAATCCAGGAGGTGAGGGTTGCAGTGAGCTGAGATTGTGCCACTGCACTCCAACCTGGGTGACAGAGTGAGACTCCATCTCAAAAAAAAAAAAAAAAAAAAAAAAAAACAGTACGTAGCTCATGGCGTTAAATGCATTCAATCTTATGTTTATGACAATGAGGGACTATCCCATGCCAGGCCCTGGGCTGTCCCTGCACATTCATTAGCCCATCGAGTCCCACAGTAGTCCTGCCTCCCAGGTGCTTCTAATCCTCATTTGACAGAAGAGGAAACTGAGGCTCACAGGAGAGAAATGGTTACCCGAGGTCACACAGACCAAATGGTGGCACCGAGATTGCTGCACAAGATTGGCGCCAAGGAGCCCTTAGCCATCTGTGAGGGGTGGGGATTCGGGGCTGGACTGAGCTTCCCAGATGGCCAGAAGGTCAAGAATAAGGGCATGGGTGGCATAGGGCCTGGGTGGGGGGAAGGCTCCCGTGGAGCCCATTACTCGGTTGTAAACAGGCAGAAGGGTTAATGCATACAAAATAGGTGAGAATGTCAAAGTGAGCCTGAGTGTGGGTGCCCAGAGCTGGGTGTGGAGGGACACATGGGCCCGAGATGGCGCTGACAGCCTCCTTCTGTCCCGCAGCTCTGCACGCCCACGACCCTGTCTTTAAGAGCATCACGCACTCCCGCAAGGTGCAGGTGAGCAGAGGTGGGGGTGAGGGCCAGGAGGCTGGGCCATGGGTGGCAGGCTAGCAGCATGACCTTTGCCCCCCTCCAGACCTTGGCCAGAAGTCTGGGCCTCCAGATGCCCGTGGTGGTGCAGAGCATGTACATCTTTAAGGTAAACTCCTTGTCCTGGCCTCAGTTTACCGTCTGTAAAATGGGCAGACTGCTCATACCAAGCCCTTCCGTACAATGGGCAAAAGTTGCTGGAATTATTCTGTTGGTGGGAGAACATGGAAAATCGGTCTCCTCTGGCTAAAGCACCTGGAACTTAGTTGATGCTGTTAAAATTTGGTGGTAGGGGCTGGGCGTGGTGGCTTATGCCTGTAATCCCAGCACTTTGGGAGGCTGAAGTGGGCAGATCACTTGAAGTCAGGAGTTCGAGATTAGCCTGGCCAACATGGAGAAACCCCATCTCTATTAAAAACAAAAATTAGCCAGCCATGGTGGCACACACCTGTAGTCCCAGCTACTCGGGAGGCTGAGGCAGGAGAATTGCTTGAACCCAGGAGGTGGAGGTTACAGTGAGTGGAGACCACGCCAATGCACTCCAGCCTGGGTGACACAGCAAGGCTCCATCTCAAAAAAAAAAAAAAAAAAATTTGACTGGGCACGGTGGCTCACACCTGTAATCCCAGCTCTCAGGGAGGCAGACGTGGGAGGATAGCTTGAGCCCAGGAGTTCGAGACCTGCCTGGGCAATATAGTGAGACCCCATTCTCCACAAAAAGGAAGAAAAAAAAAGACAAAAAAAAAATTTGGTGGTAGGAGGGAGGGTCATCCCTAGGCCTCCCTCGACCTCCCTCCTCCCTTCTTTGGCAATTGAAATGCTGTGCTCCCAGCTTTCAAGGCCCAGCTCAGTGCCACCTCCTTTAAGAAGCCTTCCAGAACACCTGAGAAAAGAAGGACCTGTCTGACTCTGGGGCTGGAAGGCTCAACTGCTGGCCTGCATCCTAGCCTCTCCCTCCAGTCCTTGCCCCCCTCTGCTTTGTGATCTTGTTAGGCATGTGTGTGCTTGCACATGCTAGGAGCTCGTTGGGCGGTGGGGGGTTCTCTTTGCATCCCTCCTGGGGCTGGCACACGGTAGCTGCTCAGCAGCTGGGTGTTGAGGTAGCTGGGTGAGAGAGAGGAAAATGCCTGTGGCCAGGGCAGCAGCATCCTGTGACTCTCAGAGCAAGCCCAGCTCCTCTCTGCTCTCCTCTGTCCTCACCAGGCTTTTCCTCTCTCTTGCAGCAACCTCACTTTGGCGGTGAAGGTGAGCTGAGAGCTGTGGGCCCCTGAAAAGGCCATGGGTGGGACATCTAAGACCGCAGTGGTTCTCAGATCTTTAGAAGGAGGGAAAGCGCTTGCTCCTGTCTGCTGTAGGAGCCTGGGCCGGAGAGGAGGAGCCGCCTTCCATTCCTTCCTCTGAAAGCGGATTGGGAAGGAAATCTTGTGTCTTTGGCATAGTGGGTCCTGAACCTGCCACCAACCCCAGCTAGTTAAAAATACAGATTTCCTAGGCCAGGCGTGGTGGCTCACGCCTGTAATCCCAGCACTTTGGGAGGCAGAGGTGGGCGGATCACCTGAGGTCAGGAATTCGAGACCAGCCTGGCCAACATGTTGAAACCCTATCTCTACTAAAAATAGAAAAATTAGGTGGGTGTAGTAGCGCACACCTGTAGTCCTAGCTACTCAGGAGGCTGAGGCAGGAGAATCGCTTGAACCCAGAGGCGGAGGTTGCAGTGAGCCAAGATCACACCACTGCACTCCAGCCTGGGCGACAGAGTGAGACTCTGTCTCAAAAACAAACAAACAAAAACACCAAACCAAAACAAACAAACAAAAAAAACAGATTCCTGGGCCCTAGTCACTGAGATCTTGAGCCAGTAGGGCTGCATGGGACTGGGAATCCATTTGTTTTTTTTTTTGAGACAGATTTTCATTCTTGTCACCCAAGCTAGAATGCAATGGCACAATCTCAGCTCACTACAACCTCCGCCTCTCCGGTTCAAGTGATTCTCCTGCCTCAGCCTCCCGAGTAGCTGGGATTACAGGTGTCCACCACCACGCCCAGCTAATTTTTTGTATTTTTAGTAGAGACAGGGTTCCACCATGTTGACCAGGCTGGTCTCGAACTCCTGACCTCAGGTGATCCACCTGCCTCAGCCTCCCAAAGTGCTGGGATTACAGGGATGAACCACCACGCCCAGCCCTGGAATCTGTGTTTCTAACAAGTTTCCTGGAGGAGGACTCCAGGAAAATTGCTGATCTAGTTCCACACCCTACCCCATGCAGTCACCCTTTACAGCCTCCTTGGTAGGTGATTATCCACTTCTGTTCAAATACCTCTGGTGCTAGGGAGCTCACCCCCTCTCAGGAAGCCCTTTCCTTCCTTGCATGAGCCCAAGTTGGCCTCCTTGTGACCACCCCCTTCTTCCACCATTCAGCCTGTATGCAGTTCCCCAAAGGGATGACCATCCCCACCCTTAGCCTTCTCTGCCTGAGTCCAGCTCTCCCAGTTCCTTCCACCATTCCTCTCCCAAATGTTTCAAAGCCCCTTCCATTTCAAACGTTCCTTTGGAGGTCTGTCTTAAAGTTTGGTGTTCAGAAAACACGCAGTTGCCCGGGAAGGAAGGAGGTGAGACAGGAGCCTGTTTATTCTGTTGTTGAGGAGCACGTTCCTTTGTTCGGTGGTTCCGCATCCTAACTGTGCCCCAGCATCGTGGCGGGAGGTTTTTAAAAATGTGGATGCTGGCCAGGAGCGGTGGTTCACGCCTGTAATCCCAGCACTTTGGAAGGCCGAGGGGGGAGATCACCTAAGGTCAGGAGTTCAAGACCAGCCTGGCCAACATGGTGAAACCCCATCTCTACTAAAAATATGAAAATTAGCCGGGCGTGGCGGTGCATGCCTGTAATCCCAGCTATGCGGGAGGCTGAGGCAGGAGAATCGCTTGAATACGGGAGGTGGAGGTTGCAGTGAGCCAAGATCGCGCCACTGCACTCCAGCCTGGGCGACAGAGCCAGACTCCGTCTCAAAAAAATAATAATAATAAAGAAATGTGGATGCCTGATCACAGCATCTCCCCGCTTTGCACCCAACTTCCCAATCTTTTTTTTTTTTTTGAGAGGGAGTCTCGCTCTGTCACCCAGACTGGAGTGTAGTGGCACAATCTCGGCTCACTGCAAGTTCTGCCTCCCGAGTTCAAGCAATTCTCCTGTCCCAGCCTCCCAAGTAGCTGGGATTACAGGTGCCCGCCACCACACCTGGCTAATTTTTGTATTTTTAGTAGAGACAGGGTTTCACCATGTTGGCCAGGCTGGTTTTAAATTGCTGACCTCAGGTGATCCAACTGCCTCGGCCTCCCAAAGTGCTGAGATTATAGGTGTTAGCCACCACGCCAAGCTCCAGCTTCTCAAACTTATGCCACTGGGTGAACCATCTGGTGGCTGGGGGCCACTCGTCCCCGGTTAAGAAGGGTGGCTTGAGTTATCTCACTGGAATTAAACAGTAGTGCTACTTTATATCAAGCAGTTACATGGTTGGGCCCTAAGCACTTTTCATACATCATCTCATAGAATCCTCCAGCACCCTGTGAGGTAGGTTGTTGTTGGAGCCACTTTACAGTTTAGGAAGTTGAAGCTTTGAGAGGTGAAATCACTTTGCCTTAGAGTCCTGGGCCAGGAAGTGATGAGATTCTGACCAATTGTGGGAAGGCTGGCCCTGAAGAGCACCCAGAGGACTGAGGAGTGGGTAATGAGGCCAAGGTGAGGTGGGACCAGGCAAAAGGATGGGGTTCTCACTCCCCGTGGGCCTGCTGTAGTCTCCCCTCATCAGGACGCCTCCTTCCTGTACACGGAGCCCCTGGGCCGGGTGCTGGGCATATGGATCGCAGTGGAGGACGCCACGCTGGAGAACGGCTGTCTCTGGTTCATCCCTGGCTCCCACACCAGTGAGAAACCCTGTCTCTTCTGCCCACTTGGGACTCCCCACCCCCTAGGGAGAGGGACCCCGAGAAAGAAGGAGTTTAAGGCTCTCCATCTTGGCCTGCAGGTGGCGTGTCAAGAAGGATGGTCCGGGCCCCTGTTGGCTCAGTGCCTGGCACCAGCTTCCTCGGGTCAGAGCCAGCCCGGGATAACAGCCTCTTTGTGCCCACCCCAGTGCAGAGAGGTAGGCAGATGCAGAGGGCAGAGAGGCAGGGGGCTGAGTCCATCAGTCTGTGCCTGCTCGACTACCCAGCATCCAAGAGGTTGCCCTCGGGGTCATCTGAGGGCAGTGACGTCACAGAAAGAGGAGGGCTGGATGGGGGCTGGAAGTCAGGAAGCAGCATGTTTTCCTGCAAGCTGACCCAGATCACGCTAGAATCCACACTCGGCTACTTATAGGCTGTTTCTCTGGGCAAATGACTGACTCCCTGAGCCTGAATTTCCCCAAACGTGAAGTGGGAAGTCAGTGAGATGATAAATACGTGGATACAGAGTCTGCCTAGTGCATGGCCACTGCTCAACCAATGTCGGCTGTTGGGCGGGTCCTTTCTCTTATGAAAAGGGAAAACCAATGTGTAACTCAGCATCACCAGAGAGGTCCCAGTGGACTGGCACAGTGCAGAGGGCTTCTGCCTGATCCTGCAAAGACCTCGGGAGGGCAGGCCCTTCCTAAGGCTTGCCAAGGCCGCAGTCCACAGCAGAGGGGACTCGATCCCAGAGGAACTCGCATCTCAACAGCTTAGCTTCCGACCCTGTGGGAGGCTGCAGGTGCCTGAGCTTTCAGGGAAGGGAATGGGGATGGATGGGGGCCACAAAACCACTGGAGGGAGGAGGGCCCGTGTCCCTTCCTGCCCTGGGGAGGGGGGATGTGGGGCTAGTGGGTTCCTGACCTGCTTGTGTCTCTACCAGGGACCCTGGTCCTCATCCATGGAGAAGTGGTGCACAAGAGCGAGCAGAACCTCTCTGACCACTCGCGCCAGGCCTACACTTTCCACCTCATGGAGGCCTCTGGTACCACCTGGAGCCCAGAGAACTGGTAGGTGACAGGGTGGGTGTGTGCGCCCGACAGTCCCCTGGAGGCTGGGAGCAGTGACCCTGCACCTTAAGGTTATCTCCTCTATCTTCTGCAGGCTCCAGCCAACAGCTGAACTGCCCTTTCCCCCACTGTACACCTAAAGGCTTTCAACGGGCAGGAGCCCTGACCCCTCCCAGGTGAAGCTGTGAGCTGCAAACACCAGCATCTTGCTCAGCCTCTTGGTTGCAACAGGGAGGTCTTGTCTCCCCTCCTGGGCTTTCCTCCTGCCCTGTGAGCAGCAGCCTGGGCTGGGTAAGGAGCTTCCCTAAGATCTTCATCTCTCTGCCTCCCTACTGCCCCAACATAGCCTTGAGGAGGCTTCTCAGCCACCAAAGGGTTCTGGCCCCTTCTCACTCTCCTCTCCTCTCAGATGGAACTCTGGTTATTATGGTGTTAGTTATCGAATAAAAATGACTTCAGAATGCAGCTTCCCCACTGAGCCTTCTTTTCCAAGCAGCATTGCTTTCCAGACAAGAAAACTGCTTTCCAGGCCGGGTGCAGTGGCTCACGCCTGTAATCCCAGCACTTTGGGAGGCCGAGGCGGGCAGATCACCTGAGGTCGAGAGTTTGAGATCAGTTTGACCAACATAGAGAAACCCTGTCTCTACTAAAAATACAAAAAATTAGCCAGGCATGGTGGCGCATGCCTATAATCCTAGCTACTCGGGAGGCTGAGGCAGGAGAATAGCTTGAACCCGGGAGGCGGAGGTTGCGGTGAGCCGAGATCACGCCACAGCACTCCGGCCTGGGCAACAAGAGCAAAACTCCATCTCAAAAAAAAAAAAAAAAAAAATTGCTTTCCAGACAAGATGCTAAAATGCATCCCAGGTACCCCAGCCCTGTTTGGCGTGGCTTGTATGATTTTAATAAGTAACATTTAGTGGGCACTCACTGTATGCCCCGCTCTGTGCTGAGACCTTCACAGGCTTTACCTCATAGAATCCTCACTAGGAGAGGTAAGTGCCATTATCATCTGTACTTACAGAAGAAGACGCTGAGCTAAGGAGAGGGTAAATGACCTGCCCAAGTCACAGCTGCTCGGTTGTTCAGCAGGCTCAGCCTCATGCAGAGCCCGTGCTCCTAACCTTGACACTGCCTCATCTTCCCTTCTTGGGGAGCAGAGATGCCCAGAGCTAGGAATCCAGAGTTCCAGGTTCTGGTCCTGACTCCGTGAACAACTTGCTCCCTGGTCTCAGGCCAGGGCCTTTCCTTCCTCTGGGCTTGTTTCCTCCCATGTCCAGTAAGGGGGCCAGTCTAGGGCTTGCAGGGGCCCTTCCTGTTTGGGCATGCTTGGCAGGCACTCAGACTTGCAGAACAACTACCAAATCTAAAACCTCCTCAGCTGAGGTTTGGCCCAGAGGCTACAAACTGGGGACCACAGGCTGATTCCAGCCCACAGATGCATTTTTTCTAGGCCTCAGCACTTTTTCCTTTTTTTTTTTTTTTTGAGACAGAGTCTCGCTCTGTCACCCAGGCTGCAGTGCAGTGGTGTGATCTCAACTCACTGCAACATCTGCCTCCCGGGTTCAAGCAATTCTCTGCCTCAGTGTCCTGAGTAGCTGGGATGACAGGCGCCCGCCACCACACCTGGCTAATTTTTGTATTTTTAGTAGAGACAGGGTTTCACCATCTTGGCCAGGCTGGTCTTCAACTTCTGACCTAGTGATTCACCCGCCTCAGCCTCCCAAAGTGCTGGGATTACAGGTGTGAGCCACCACGCCTGGCCAGGCCTCAGCATTTAAGAAAAAACTTGAAGATTTCACATAACTATCTAGGTTCCTAAGATTCCTTGAATGAGCATGCAATTGACAACATGGGGCCTACACTCTAGCATGGCGGCTACTGGCTGGAGCTCCCTTAGAGGCTCAGTGTGGCCCCCTGTTGTCATTCACTGCGTTCATTTGAGTTTGTGACCCTGATGTAGCCTATCTCCCAACTATATACACAGAAAACCCAAGGCCCAGAGGATAGAGCCCTTTCCCAAGGCCACCCTGGGAGTCCGTGGGGCAAAGCTGGTGCTCTTTTACCAACATATGGCTGCCTCTTTTTGCAAATAATAGGAGGGAGCCTGAGAGAAGGGAAGTGTCTCTGTGGAGTCCCAAAGGAATAATGTCTCAATACTCTCCTGTGAGGGAAAGGACATGGCAGTGATTCTCAAGCAGAAGCTTCGGCTCCCTGGAGCTCTGCTCCTGGCTTCTGGCCTTGGTGGACCAAAGCTCTCACCTCCTCTGACGTCCTCCCTAACCTGGGGGAGAAAGGGAGAACCTTGTCCAGTCTCAGGAATCTTTTTTTTTTTTTTTTTTTTTTGAGATGGAGTCTCGCTCTGTCGCCCAGACTGGAGTGCAATGGCGCAATCTCCGCTCACCTGCAAGCTCCGCCTCCGGGGTTCACGCATTCTCCTGCCTCAGCCTCCTGAGAGGCTGGGACTACAGGCGCCGCCACTTTGCCTCGCAGATTTTTTTTTTTGTATTTTCAGTAGAGACGGGGTTTCACCGTGTTTGCCAGGATGGTCTCGATCTCCCGACCTCGTGATCCGTCCGCCTCAGCCTCCCCAAGTGCTGGGATTACAGGCGTGAGCCACCGCGCCCAGTCTCAGGAATCTTGCTGTGCTATCTTCCTAGTGACGGAAAATGTTTATGCATTCACTATCTGTGTAGTGTACACTTCCGGGAGGGACACAGTGCAGATGGACTCCCAAATCTACTGATTTCCTGCTCCTCGTCAGCCCCCTGTGCTAGCCCTGGGGGATGGGGTGGGGAATGAGGCAGTCCCGGAGCCTGTCCTCCCAGAGAGCAAGGCTGGAGCGTGGGCCTCTCATAGAGTCATTTTACCTCTCAGGAAACTCCCCCAGCCCCTGTGGATCTTTCCTACCTTGGGAAGAAACAAACACAGGTTTGGACGTGACTAGAATGTAGAAGGGTCTTACAAAGGACCCCTTGATGAGGTCCTGGTGCTATTCAGCCCATCTTTCTCTATGGGCACCACTCAGTGGGACACCAGAGGCGGGGTGGGGTTGGCTAATACAAGATCCAGCCCAAGCAGGATCTGATCTTCCCTCAACCCCGTCAAAGTTGACCCACCTCTCCCTTCAGTAATTCTTAGCCCTCTGCTCTTTCCCTCAGGGGTTCTCTGCCTCCAAGTGAAGCCAGGAGAGCAAAGGTCACTCTGGTTTCAAAATGGTTTGCCCAGCTTTTCGGCTTTTCGCTAAGATGAGGACTGGTCTTTGGCAGGAATGACTCTTTCCCTTTCTGACTGCTTTTCAAGGGTGGGCTCTAAGCTGGACGCTCGCAACACCCCTCGAGGTGTGGGCTGTCATTACTCCCATCTGCAAGATAACTGAGGTTCAGCCTGGCTAAGTGACTCACCCAAGGTCACAAAAATTTTTTTTTTGAGACGGAGTTTCACTCTTGTTGCCCAGACTAGAGGGCAGTAGAGCGATCTCGACTCTCTGCAACCTCCACCTCCCGGGTTCAAGCGATTCTCCCGCCTCAGCCTCCCTAGTAGCTGGGATTACAGGCATGTGCCACCATGCCCGGCTGATTTTGTATTTTTAGTAGAGACAGGGTTTCTCCATGTTGGTCAGGCTGGTCTCGAACTCCTGACCTCAGGTGATCCGCCTGCCTCGGCCTCTCAGAGTGCTGCCACTGCGCCCAGCCATCTAAGGTCACAAAGTTAATAAGAAGAAGGCTGGGCGCGGTGGCTCAAGCCTGTAATCCCAGCACTTTGGGAGGCCGAGACGGGCGGATCACGAGGTCAGGAGATCGACACCATCCTGGCTAATATGGTGAAACCCCCGTCTCTACTAAAAAATACAAAAAAAAAAAAAAAACAAAAAACTAGCCGGGCAAGGTGGCGGGTGCCTGTAGTCCCAGCTACTCGGGAGGCTGAGGCAGGAGAATGGCGTAAACCCAGGAGGCGGAGCTTGCAGTGAGCTGAGATCCGGCCACTGCACTCCAGCCTGGGTGACAGAGCGAGACTCCGTCTCAAAAAAAAAAAAAAAGAAGCTGTGCAGCCAAGGATTCTGACCAGATTAGTTTGACCCAGAGACTAAAATGTTAACCATTATGCTTTACTCCCTCCAGCATCCACTCTGGCCTCCTCCGGGGCTGCAGGGTGAAAGACGGGGGTGGGGGAGGATCTACAGCACACTGAGGTTCTTTGAGTTGCTGGATTATCCCTTAAGACACTTTTCACTTTAAATATCATCAAGGCTGGGATGGTGGCTCACACCTGTAATCCCAGCACTTTGGGAGGCCGAGGTGGGCGGATCACCTGAGGTCAGGAGTTCGAGACCAGCCTGACCAACATGGAGAAACCCTGTCGCTACTAAAAATACAAAATTAGCGCGTGGTAGCACATGCCTATAATCCCAGCTACTAGGGAGGCTGAGGCAGGAGAATCGCTTGAACCTGGGAGGCAGAGGTTGCGGTGAGCCGAGATCGCACCACTGCACTCCAACCTGGGCAACCAGAGCAAAACTGTCTCAAAAAAAAAAATAAATAAAGATAAAAAATAAGTATCAGCAAAACTAGAACTAGGAGAGCTTTGATTTTTATTTTAAATCTGAATCAACTGAAAAATCAAATCTGCTTTTCACACCGTGGCTCTTCATGCCCAAGTAGCTGTCTGCTGTGGGGACTGTTTGCCCTCCCCATGTCTGTTTCCTCTGTCACTGCTGCTGCACTGTAACAGCTAGGCCATCAGCAATATCAGGAGGTAGAGAGGCAGAAGGAGATTGTCTATCTGTGTAGTGTATGCTTCCAAGAGGGACACAGTGCTGATGGACCCCAAAATCCAAGCATAACTGTAGTTTAGGTCCACTCCACTGTCAAAGATTAAGATCAGAGCTACAGAAATGATTTGCGCAAATATAGATGTCATGGTCCCCTCAAAAGTCTTTTTGGTTCCAGGCCAGCGGATCTCCCCCATGGTGCTACCAAAGATGGAGGCCACAGTATCACCCACACCCACAGCCAGGACACCGGCATAGGGGACGAGGGCCCTGGCTCCCCCCAGGCTACCCTTGTGTGTGCAGGGTCTGGGGATCAGCCAGATGGGAAGAGACATGCCCAGGAGCAGGTAGATGTGTGTCAGAATGAGTGGTCCACTGTCTCGTTCATCCAGAAAAAGGGACAGGAGGCTCCGTAAAGTGTGACCCAAGGGCTTGATGCGGAAGTAGCGCACATACTCCAGGAAGATGAAGACCGCCAGACATACAGTGGCAGCTACATAGAGCAGTGGCCGGTCAAAGATGATACCTGGGATGTAGGTGGCTACCACAATGAGGTGGAAATACTTTCGGGTGATGGTGGGGGCCTGGTGCTTCTTGGACTCGGAAGATGACCGCTTGGCATTCTGGTACAGCACCACCAGGCAGGCCAATGTGGCCAGCAGAGACCAATAGGCTAGGAGGTAGATACGGGTGTCTGTCTGGAAGAGGAACTGAAGAAGCCAGAGCAGGGGGTTCCTGCGGATGAGCCGGTGCAGCCAGGGTAGGACCACACCAAGGCTCAGCACACAGGTCATGAGGTGGAAGAAGATGGAAGAGGCCCAGGTGCCTGAGTCCATGAAGACAAAGAGAGTGCTGAAGAAGATGCCCATGAGTACCATCCCTACTACCACTACCAGCAGGAAGAAGTCCACTGGGTCCCCCTGACTTTCCACCAGTGTCAGAGAACGCTTGATGAGCTGGTTGAGGACAAAGCTAATGCCACCCAATACCAGCAGTGCCTCACCAGGGGTGAAGCAGCGGGGCAGGAGGTACAGCAGGATCATGTTGAGATAAACGAAGATCAGCAGGACTTCCAGGACTTCGATCACCTCCCCCACGCTCAGCGAGTGCTTCATGATATAAATGATAACACCTCCAGCCAAGCCCAAGATGACACAAGTGTTGGTTGGCACTGGGCGAGTGATACCGAGCGCCAACACTGATGAGAAGAGGGCCACTGCCATGCCAGTGGCTGCCACCACAATGCCAAAACGCTCAAAGAACGGGTTCCCAGCAGCCTGGCACCGTTCCTTCATGACTAGTCCAAGTAAAGGCATGACCATGGAGGCGGGCAGTAGGCCACTGTTTGCGGACATTCGGAACTGGAAGACGGCGCTTCCCTGCTGTAGCAGCCGGTCCCACTTGTATTGGACATAGAAGGCCTGCACTGCGAGGGCCACGGCGCACCACGAGTATCGGTCCCATACGGTTGCGTGGATGCTCAGCACCACTGCAAACACTACTGCCGCCTCTGCCAGCACCGATCCACTCAGCGGAGCCCCAGGCCCCGGGGCCGGCGATGGGCACTCTCGGGTCATGTCTCTAGACCTGGGGCTTCACGGAGGCCGGGGTGACTACGGATGTCCTAGACTTCGGGCCCCTCAGCCCCGCCAAGCAGAGGGAGGCACTTTCACCCGGCCAGCAACCTTCTCCCTCCGTTCTCCAACAGCGAGGAGGGAACTCCACCACAGGTCACTCTCTGCGGCCTGGGAGCTGGCGCCCGGCCACCCCCCACAGCCTCCAACCTACGGCGTAGACGTCGCCACTCTGCAGCCTTCCTCTCAGTTACAGCCGCCCCCGCTGCCGGCTCCTCACCTCTTTGGGCCTCGCCATCTTGGCACTGCCCCGCGGCAACGTCACGTGATGAAATCCCCGCCCACGCTCCCGATCCGGGGGCGAGCGGTCACGTGGGCATGGCGTCTGGGGGCGGGGTTAGAGCGCACGCGCGCGCGAAGATGGCGGCGGCCGCCGGCGGGTCGTGTGTGAGGTGCGGAGCGGGTCGAGTGGACCTGGGTGGCTGTGAGGCGCGGGGTCAAAGCCGAGCGGAAGAGGGGCGGGAATTGGAGGCGGGATGTGGCGACGGTGGCAGGGCCAACCCCGGCTGGGTGGACGGGCACCGAGACAGGAGGCGGTTACGTCCAAACGGTCCCTGCGCGCGGGGATCTGAAGAGTCTTCTTCAGGAGGGGGGCCGGCTCTCCACCCCTTGGCTCCGCGGTTGGCCTCCCATCTCCTCATCCAGGGCACTTTGCCTTCCTCTCCTCTCACCTCCGGCGCGTCCCTTGGCGCCCCACCCGCGCTTCCTTGTCCGGCCGTGACGCTCCCTCGAGCCACGGGGAGCTTTGCGGTCGCCTCGGGTACCCCCCACCCACGTCCCTGCTGCAGGCTGCCAGTGTCCTGCCCCGGCGTCGAGTGCGCCCTGCTGGCTCCACAACCTCTCCCGCGATCTGTTCTTGTTAGGATTTTGTTTCGGGTTGAGCGGAGCCGCGCTTGCGGTTTCTGCCCTCTCCACGCCTCGAATCGTTGTTTTCTTGCATTGAATCAGTCAGCGAGCATGTTCAAATCCTCCAAGAGATTTAAGAGACTGAACTAGGCTTTAGGGACAAGAAGATGAAATATTATATATGAAAGGTACAATTCTCACAAAGTGCTTTCTAGCGTCAGACCCTGATGGAGCGCTTCCCATGAGTTACCTCATTCAATTCTCGCAACTCCGAGAGGCGCCTTGTATTTCACGGATGACTCAGAAGTCCGGCTCAGAGCTAGCCAAGTGATAAAGAGAGGATTCAGGCTGAAGTCTGCGTGCCTCCAGTGCTATAACCAGACCACCACGCCTCCCTCCGTTTTCCACATTGCAGCTCGAAGGTCTTCGGTCTTCCCACCACCCTCCCTCCTTAAAATTAAACATCCCTGCCTCTTATCCTTCCCTGTGTCAGCAGTGTTTTCCCCACCTTTTTTTTTTTTTTTTTTTTGAGACGGAGTCTTGCTCTGTCGCCCAGGCTGGAGTGCAGTGGCACGATCTCGGCTCACTGCAAGCTCCGCCTCCCGGGTTCACGCCATTCTCCTGCCTCAGCCTCCTGAGTAGCTGGGACTACAGGCGCCCACCACTGCGCCCGGCTAATTTTTTGTATTTTTTTTTTAGTAGAGACGGGGTTTCACCATGGTCTCGATCTCCTGACCTTGTGATCCGCCCGTCTCGGCCTCCCAAAGTGCTGGGATTACAGGCGTGAGCCACCGCGCCTGGCCCCCCACCTTTTTTTTGTTGTTGTTGTTGAGATGGAGTCTCGCTGTGTCGCCCAGGCTGGAGTCCAGTGGCGCCATCTCGGCTCACTGCAACCTCCACCTCCCAGGTTCAAGCGATTCTCCTGCCTTAGCCTCCCAAAGTGCTGGGATTACAGGTGTGAGCCCGGCCGTTTTCCCACTTTTTTTGTTATGTTGTTTATCACTGTATTCTCTCTCTCTCTGAGAGACCCTGATGCAGGGTCTTGCTCTGTTGCCCAGGTTGGAATGCAATTGCACAGTAGGGCTCACTGCAATATGGCTCACTCCTGGGCTCAAGTGATCCTCCCACCTCAGCTGCCCGAGTAGATGGGACCACAGGTGTGCACCACCACACCTGGCTAATTTTTTTTAGATTTTTTTGGAGATGTGGATCTACCTATGATGCCCAGGCTGGTCTCAAACACCTGAGCTCAAGTGATCCTGCCGGCTTCCCAAAGTGCTGGTATTACAGGTATAAGCCACTGCGCCCAGCCACCCCTATATTCTCAGCACCCAGAAAAGCATGATAGGCTCTCAGTAAATACTTATTACACATACTGCCCATGCTCTCTGATACCACTTCCTTCACCTCTCAGCTGGAATTAAGACGTCTTTGCAATTTCCACTGGTCAAGGAATGAACCTTGTGAGGAACAGTTTGCTTTTTCCTCGCCTGCCATTTTGTGCCAGCAGTGTTGGGGCAGTGTTGTCACTACTATTCCTTACCTTTTCTTTTTGAGACAGTTTTGCTCCTGTTGTCCAGGCTGCAGTGCAGTGGCACAATCTTGGCTCACTGCAACCTCTGCCTCCCGGATTCAAGCGATTCTCCTGCCTCAGCCTCCCCGGTAGATAAGACTACAGGTGTGCACCACCACACCCGGCTAATTTTTGTGTTTTAAGTAGTGACAGGGTTTCACCATTTTGGCCAGGCTGGTCTGGAACTCCCGACCTCAAGTGATCTGTCAGCTTCAGCCTCTTTAACTGCTGGATTGCAGGCGTGAGCCATCATGCCCGGCCTGAATACTGTCTTGTTATCAGAAAAATGATTAGTGATTCCAGTGTGCCATGTAGGAGTTGGTGGCTATTCTTTGAGCAGAATCGAAGTTGCTTTTAAAGCATTAACCATTAGGAAAGAGATGTATAAATTTTAGGTGTGTTTAAACCTCTTTTGATGAGAAAATCCTGAAAGATTAGTTATTTGAGACAGAGTCTCACTGTTGTTGCCCAGGCTGGAGCGCACTGGCCCGATTTTCGCTCACTGCAGCCTCTGCCTCCTAGATTCAAAGGATTCTCCTGCCTCAGTCTCCTGAGTAGCTGGGATTACAGGCGCCCGCCACCACGCCTAACTAATATCATGTATTTTTAGTAGAGACAGGGTTTCACCATGTTGGCCAGGCTGGTCTCCAACTCCTGACCTCAGGTGATCCGCTGGCCTCGGCCTCCCAAAGTGCTGGGATTACAGGCTGACAATTTTAAAACGAGCTAGTGCTTTGTGTTACTGTTAGTGTTTTTTTTTTTTTTTTGTTTTTTTTTTTTTTTTTTTTGGAGAAGGGGTCTTGTTCTGTCATGCAGGCTGGAGTGCAGTGGCAGGATCTTGGCTCCCTGCAACCTCTGCCTCCCTGGCTCAACTGATTCTCCCACCTCAGCCTCCAAAGTAGCTAGGGCTACAGGCACACGCCACCATGCCTGGCTAATTTTTGTATTTTTTGTAGAGACAAGATCTCACTGTGTTGCCCAGGCTAATCTCGAACTCCTGGGCTCAGGTGATCCTCCTTGATCACTTGTGATTATGACTCACCGCAGCCTCGCCCTCCAGGGCTCAGTGGAGCCTCCTACATCATCAGCCCTCCCAGGAGCTGGGAACATAGGTGCACACCACCACACCAGCTAATTTTTTTTTTTTTTTTTTTTTGAGACAGAGTCTTTCTCTGTCGCCCAGGCTGGAGTGCAGTGGCGCGATCTCAGCTCACTGAAACCTCCACCTCCTGGGTGCAAGTGATTATTGTGCCTCAGTCTCCCGAGTAGCTGGGACTACAGGCGTCTGCCACCATGCCTGGCTAATTTTTGTATTTTTAGTAGAGATGGAGTTTCACCATTTTGTCCAGGCTGGTCTCGAACTCCTGACCTCAAGTGATCCGCCCGCTTCAGCCTCCTAAAGTGCTGGGATTACAGGTGTGAGCCATTGTGCCCGACCCACACTAGCTAATTTTGTATTTTTTTTTTTGTAGAGACAGGGATTCGCCATGTTGTCCAGGCTGGTCTCAAATTCCAGGGCTCAAATACTGCTTCCACCTTGGCCTTCCAAAGTGCTGGGATTACAGGTGTGAACCACCATGCCCGGCCTGTTTTTTAGTTTTACCTTGTAGTTAACATAGTTTGCATTCTTTTTTTTTTTTTTAAGAAGGAGTCTCGCTCTGTCGCCAGGCTGGAATGCAGTGATGTGATCTCGGGTCACTGCAACCTTTGCCTCCCAGTTCAAGCGATTATCCTGCCTCAGCCTCCCGAGTAGCTGGGACTACAAGCACGCACCACCATGCTCAGCTAATTTTTATATTTTTAGTAGAGACGGGGTTTCACCTTGTTGGCCAGGATGGTCTTGATCTCTTGACCTCATGATCCGCCTACCTTGGCCTCCCAAAGTGCTGGGATTACAGGCGTGAGCTACCACGTCCAGCCATAGCTTGCGTTCTTTTTCCAAATTTTTAGCATATTTTAGGACCTTTTCATCCCTTCTCTCTCTGCAGATAGGCTTTCTAAGCAGTGTTTTTTTTTTTTTTTTTGAGACGGAGTCTCGCTCTGTCGCCCGGACTGGAGTGCAGTGGCCAGATCTCAGCTCACTGCAAGCTCTGCCTCCTGGTTTACGCCATTCTCCTGCCTCAGCCTCCCGAGTAGCTGGGACTACAGGCGCCAGCCACCTCGCCCGGCTAGTTTTTGTATTTTTAGTAGAGACGGGGTTTCAGCGTGTTAGCCAGGATGGTCTCGATCTCCTGACGTCGTGATCCGCCCGTCTCGGCCTCCCAAAGTGCTGGGATTACAGGCTTGAGCCACCGCGCCCGGCCCTAAGCAGTGTTTAATTATTACAGATTACTATTCTCAGTGATGGTTTAGGATCTGACAAAATACAATCTCTGTGCCTTTAATAACTTTTTTTTAAAGTAGTAAATATTTATTGAGAGAATGTCTTTTTTTTGTTTGTTTGTTGGAGATAGACACATCGTCACCCAGGCTGGAGTGCAGTGGTGTGATCTTGGCTTATTGCAACCTCTGCCTCCTGTGTTCAAGTGATTTTTGTGTCTCAGCCTCCCGAGTAGCTGGGAGTACAGGAACCTGCTACCATGCCCGACTAATTTTTGTATATTTAGTAGAGATGAGGTTTTTGTTTATTAGAGGTGGGGCTATGTTGGCCACGCTGGTCTCAAACTCCTGACCTCAGGTGATCCACCCACCTTAACCTCCCAAAGTGCTGGGATTACAGGCATGAGCCACTGTGCCTGGCCAGGTTAAAATCTTATGTTTTAGTTTCCTAATTTATATTTTGAACATTAAATTTCTAACAGTATTATTTTATTTTATTATTATTATTATTATTATTTTTTTTTTTTTTGAGGCGGAGTCTCGCTCTGTCGCCCAGGCTGGAGTGCAGTGGCCGGATCTCAGCTCACTGCAAGCTCCGCCTCCCGGGTTCCCGCCATTCTCCTGCCTCAGCCTCCCAAGTAGCTGGGACTACAGGCGCCCGCCACCTCGCCCAGCTAGTTTTTTTTTTTTGTATTTTTAGTAGAGACGGGGTTTCACTGTGTTCGCCAGGATGGTCTCGATCTCCTGACCTTGTGATCCGCCCGTCTCGGCCTCCCAAAGTGCTGGGATTACAGGCTTGAGCCACCGCGCCCGGCCATATTATTATTATTTTTAAGCAGAGTCTTGTTCTGTTGCCCAGGCTGGAGTGCAGTGGCACGATCTTGGCTCACTGCAAGCTCCACCTCCTGGGTTCATGCCATTCTCCTGTCTCAGCCTCCCAAGTAGCTGGGGATACAGGTGCCCGCCACAACGCCTGGCCAATTTTTTGTATTTTTAGTAGAGACAGGGTTTAACCGTGTTAGCCAGGATGGTCTCTATCTCCTGACCTCATGATCCGCCCGCCTCGGCCTCCCAGAGTGCCAGGATTACAGGCATGAGTTACTGCGCCTGCCCATAACAATATTATATAACAAGATTACTTTCCAAAAATTTAACAAATCATTTTGTATATTGAGATGTTTTGCTTGTAGAGAGTAGACAAAATGGCTCTGAGGCAGTGTACAAGTTTGTATGATCAAAAAGAGCAAAATTATCTCTGTTCTTTCATTTTGCAGAAGCAGTAGAGAACTGTGGACTATTCTGCTTGGAAGGTCAGCCCTGAGAGAGCTGGTAAGTGGTGGTGTTCTTGAGTGGATTCTCTGGGTTCTTTGTGTAGCTTTTGTTACAAAAAAAAAAAAAACTTTTTTTTTTTTTTTTTTAATGTAGGAAGTAAACACATTTATTTATTTATTTATTTAGAGACGGAGATTCGCTCTTGTTGCCCAGGCTGGAGTGCGGTGGCGTGAACTTGGGTCACCGCAATCTCCGCCTCCCAGGTTCAAGCGATTCTCCTGCCTCAGCCTCCTGAGTAGCTGGTATTACAGGCATGCACCACCACGCCCGACTAATTTTGTATTTTTGGTAGGGATGTGGTTTCTGCATTTTGGTCAGACTGGTCTTGAACTCCTGACCTCAGGTGATCTGCCCTCTTTAACCTCCCAAATTACTGTGATTATAGGCGTGAGCTACTGCGCCTGGCCTATTTATTTATTTTGAGGTGGAGTTTCACTCTTGTTACCCAGGCTGGAGTGTAATAGCATGATCTCAGCTTACTACCACCTCCACCTCCTGGGTTCAAGCGATTCTCCTTCCTCAGCCTCCCGAGTAGCTGAGATTACAGGTGCACGCCACCATGCCTGGCTAAGTTTTGTATTTTTAGTGGAGACAGGGTTTCACCATTGTTGGCCAGGCTGGTCTTGAACTCCTGACCTCAGGTGATCCACCCGCCTTGGCATCTCAAAGTCCTGGGATTGCAGGCGTGAGCCACTGCACCTGGTCACTTTTTTTTTTTTTTTTTTTTTGAGACAGGAATCTTGCTCCCAGGCTGGAGTGTAGTAGCTCGATCTTGGCTCACTTCAGCCTTTGCCATCTGGGTTCAAGTGATTCTCCTGCCTCAGCCTCCCGAGTTGCTGGGATTAGAGGTGCCCGCCACCATGCCCAGCTGATGTTTATATTTTTAGTAGAGACAGGGTTTCGCCATGTTGGCCAGGTCGTTCTCGAACTTCTCACCTCAGGTGGTCTGCCTGCCTCAGCGTTCCAAAGTGCTGGGATTACAGGCATGAGCCACCACACCCAGCTACGTTTTTTGTTGTTGTTGTTGTTGAGACAGAGTCTGGTTCTCACCAGGTTGGAGTACAGTGGCACAATCTCGGCTCACTGCAACCTCTGTCTCCTGGGTTCAAGTGATTCTCTGCCTTAGCCTCTTGAGCTGGGGATTACAGGTGCATGCCACCACGCCCGGCTAATTTTTGTATTTTTAGTAGAGATGGGGTTTCACCATGTTGGCCAGGCTGGTCTTGAACTCCTGACCTCAGGTGATCTGCCTGCCTCAGCCTCCCAAAGTGCTGGGATTACAGGCATGAGCCACTGCCTGGTGTAAACACTTTTTTTTATTCCTAAAACTATGAACTTGGCCAGATGCAGTGGCTCATGCCTGTAATCCCAGCACTTTGGAAGGCCGTGGTAGAAGGATCAATTGAGTGCACAAGCTCAAGGCCAGCCCTGGCAACATAGCAAGACCCTGTCTCTACAAAAAATTTAAAAAAAAATTAGTTGGCCGGGCGCATTGGCTCACACCTGTAATCCCAGCACTTTGGGAGGCCAAGATGGGCGGATCACAAAGTCAGGAGATCGAGACCATCCTGGCTAACAAGGTGAAACCCCGTCTCTACTAAAAATACAAAAAAATTAGCCGGGCGTGGTAGCGGGCGCCTGTAGTCCCAGCTACTGGGGAGGCTGAGGCAGGAGAATGGCGTGAACCCGGGAGGCGGAGCTTGCAGTGAACCGAGATTGCGCCACTGCACTCCAGCCTGAGTGACAGAGCGAGACTCCATCTCAAAAAAAAAAAAAAAAAATTAGCCAGGCATGGTGGTGCATGTCTGTAGTCCCAGCTACTTAGGAGTCCGAGGTGGGAGGATTGCTTAAGTCTGGGAGGTTGAGGCTGCGGTGTACTCTAGCCTGGGAGACACAGTGAGACCCTGTCTCAAAAAAGCAAAAAGCTTTATAAACATTTTACATACCCTACTTCTTTGCTGAAATGGGACTACCTAGCCTAGCCACTGAAGTCTTCTAAATTTACCTTTCTTTGTATTTCATTGATTCCGTTTATGAAAAGATACCTGTGTTCATTGATTGGCTGCTGAGAGTGGGGGTACAGATATCATTCTGCTACCTCAGCCCAAGAAAGATTTTCAAGCCTTGATCATAGAGGCAGTGGTTTCTAATATTTTTATTTTTATTTTTGAGACATGGTCTTACTCTGTCCACCAGGCTGGAGTGCAGTGACACAATCTTGGCTCACTGCAGCCTCCATCTCCAGGATCAAGTGATCCTCAGTCTCCTGAGCAACTGGGACCACAAAAATTAGCCACCACACCTGGCAAATTTCTGTATTTTTTGTAGAGATGGGGGGTCTTACCTTGTTGCCTAGGCTAGTCTCGAACTCCTGGGCTCAAGGATCCACACACCTTGGCCTCCCAAAGTAGTGGTATTACAGATGTGAGCCACTGCACCTGGCCTGGTTTCTAGATTATTTCCAAGTATATAATCAATAAAGGACAGTTCTTCATGTTGATTCTTGGGTGTTCTGACCCTGTGAAGATAAAGTGTTAAGATGACACTCATGGCCGGGCGCGGTGGCTCAAGCCTGTAATCCCAGCACTTTGGGAGGCCGAGACGGGCGGATCACGAGGTCAGAAGATCGAGACCATCCTAGCTAACACGGTGAAACCCCGTCTCTACTAAAAAATACAAAAAACTAGCCAGGCGAGGTGGCGGGCGCCTGTAGTCCCAGCTACTCGGGAGGCTGAGGCAGGAGGGTGGCGTAAACCCGGGAGGCGGAGCTTGCAGTGAGCTCTGATCCCGCCAGTGCACTCCAGCCTGGGCGGCAGAGCGAGACTCCGTCTCAAAAAAAAAAAAAAAAAGCTGACACTCATTTTTTTTTGTGACTATTGTTTTTCTTTTTTTTTTTTTTTGAGACGGAGTCTTGTTCTGCCGCCCAGGCTGGAGTGCAGTGGCCGGCTCTCAGCTCACTGCAAGCTCTGCCACCCGGGTTCACGCCATTCTCCTGTCTCAGCCTCCCGAGTAGCTGGGACTACAGGCGCCCGCCTCGTCACCCGGCTAGTTTTTTGTATTTTTTAGTAGAGACGGGGTTTCACCGTATTAGCCAGGATGGTCTCGATCTCCTGACCTCGTGATCCGCCCGTCTCGGCCTCCCAAAGTGCTGGGATTACAGGCTTGAGCCACCGCGCCCGGCCGATTTTTGTTACTATTGTTAACAGAATTAATGTTACTTATTTTAGAGCCTTGGCATTTTTTGAAATGCCTTCATTTGATAATTTTGCTTGTAGGAATGTATCTTTAAAAATTCCTGAAAAAGTTTTGCACATAAAACTTTACCACAGGCCAGGCATAGTGGTTTATGCCTGTAATCCCAGAACTTTGGGAGGCCAAGGTGGGTGGATCACCTGAGATCAGGAGTTCAGGACCAGCTTGGCCAACATGGTGAAACCCCATCTCTACTAAAAACACAAAAGGGAGCTGGACGTGGTGGTGGGCACCTGAGTAGTGGGTAATCCCAGCTACTCAGGAGGCTGAGGCAGGAGAATTGCTTCAACCTGGGAGGCAGAGGTTACAGTGAGCCAAGATCGTGCTGCTGCACTCCATCCTGGGAAACAGAACGAGACTCTCTCTCAAAAAAAAAAACACCAAAAAAAAACTTCACCACAGTGGCTAGGCATGGGGGCTCATGCCTATAATCTCAGCACCTTGGCAGGCCAAGGTGGGAGAATTACTTGAGCCCAGGAGTTTGAGATCAGCCTGGGCAACATAGTGAGACCCGATTGATACAAAATATAAAAAACTTAGGCCGGGCGCAGTGGTTCATGCCTGTAATCCCAGCACTTTGGGAGGCCAAGGCAGTTGGATCACGAAGTCAGATTGAGACTATCCTGGCTAATACAGTGAAACCCCATCTCTACTAAAAATACAAAAGATTATCCGGGTCTGGTGGCAGGCGCCTATAGTCCCAACTGCTTGGGAGGCTGAGGCAGGAGAATCAGTTGAACCCAGGTGGCAGAGGTTGAAGTGAGCCAAGATCAAGCAAGTGCACGCCAGCCTAGACAACAGAGTAAGACTCCGTCTCAAAAAAAAAAAAAAAATCGGGCCTGGTGGCATATGCTTGTATTAATAGTTCTAGCTACTCAGGAGGCTGTGATGGAAAGATCGCTTAAGCTCAGGATATCAAGGCTGCAGTGAGCCATGATTGCATCACTGCACTCCAACCTGGGTGACAGAACCCTGTCTCAAAAAGCAACAAAGAAAATTTCACCACCACATCATTTATATTATTAAATAATTACAGTCAACTTAAGTATATCAAACATTAGAGGAATGGTAAATGAATTATGATCTACCAACTTGATAAAGTATTATGCAGCAACTTGAAAGTATGTTCATCAAGACTTTCATAATAAGGTTAAGTCATTATGTTATAATGTTAAGCAAAGAAAAGAAGGTTACAGAATTCTGTATTCAAAATGATTTCAACTGTGGGGAAAATGCATATTAAAAACACTCAAAAGAATGTGTAATACTTAGTGTGATTCTGAAATCTGATTTTTTTTTTTTTTTTTTGAGGCGGAGTCTCGCTCTGTCACCCTGGCTGGAGTGCAGTGGCCGGATCTCGGCTCACTGCAAACTCTGCCTCCCGAGTTCACGCCATTCTCCTGCCTCAGCCTCCTGAGTAGCTGGGACTACAGGCGCCCGCCACCTCGTCCAGCTAGTTTTTTGTATTTTTTAGTAGAGACGGGGTTTCACTGTGTTAGCCAGGATGGTTTCGATCTCCTGACCTCGTGATCCACCTGTCTCGGCCTCCCAAAGTGCTGGGATTACAGGCTTGAGCCACCGCGCCCGGCCTTTTTTTTTTTTTTTTTTTTTTTTTTTGAGACGGAGTCTTGCTCTGTCACCCAGGCTGGAGTGCAGTGGCTGGATCTCAGCTCACTGCAAGCTCCGCCTCCTGGGTTCACGCCATTCTCCTGCCTCAGCCTCCGGAGTAGCTGGGACTACAGGCGCCCGCCACCTCGCCCGGCTAATTTTTGTATTTTTTAGTAGAGACGGGGTTTCACCGTGTTAGCCAGGATGGTCTCGATATCCTGACCTCGTGATCCGCCCATCTCGGCCTCCCAAAGTGCTGGGATTACAGGCTTGAGCCACCGCGCCCGGCCTTTTTTTTTTTTTTTTGAGATGGAGTTTCATTCTTGTTGCCCTGGCTAGAGTGCATTGGTGCAATCTCGGCTCACCATAACCTCTGCCTCCCAGGTTCAGGTGATTCTCCTGCCTCAGCCTCTCGAGTAGCTGGGATTACAGGCGTATACCACCACACCCAGCTAATTTTGTATTTTTTAGTAGAGACAAGGTTTCTCCATGTTGGTCAGGCTGGTCTCCAACTCCCAGCCTCAGAGGATTTGCCCACTTTGGCCTCCCAAAGTGCTGGGATTACCTTTCTTTGTACTTCATTGATTCTGTTATGAAAAGATACCTGTGTTCATTGATTTTCTGCTGAGAGTGGGGCTACAGATATTATTCTGCTACCTCAACCTAAGGAGGCGGCCAAGCAGTCGAATCACGCCTGGCCAAGTCTGATTATTAATAAAACTGCATTTGGGCCGGGCGCGGTAGCTCACGCCTGTAATCCCTGCACTTTGGGAGGCTGATGCAGGCGAATCACAAGGTTAGGAGTTCAAGACCAGCTTGGCCAATATGGTGAAACCCCATCTCTACTAAAAATACAAAAAAACTGACTGGCATGGTGGCGCAAAGCTGTAGTCCCATCTACTCAGGAGGCTGAGATAGGAGAATTGCTTGAACCCAGGAGGTGGAGGTGGAAGTGAGCCAAGATTGTGCCACTGCACTCCATCCTGGGCAATAGAGTGAGACTCTGTCTTAAAAAAAAAAAAAAAAACCCACAAGAAACTGCATTTGCGGTCGGGTGCCTTAGCTCACACCTGTAATCCCTGCACTTTTGGGAGGCGAGGCGGGCAGATCACCTGAGGTCGGGAGTTTGAGATCAGCCTGGCTAACATGGGGAAACCCCATCTCTACTACAAATAAAATAATTAGCTGGGTGTGTTGGCTGGCACCTGTAATTCCAGCTACGGGAGGCTGAGACTCGAGAATCACTTGAACCCGGGAGGCGGAGGTTGCGGTCAGCCAAATTCGTGCCACTGCACTCCAGCCTGGGTGATAGAGCAAGACTCTGTCTCAAAAAAAAAAAAAAATTCTGCATTTGTATAATTGCCTTGTTCTTTTCCAGAGTCAGATTGAGGCAGAACTGAATAAACATTGGCGGCGATTGTTAGAGGGTCTTTCTTACTACAAACCTCCCAGGTATGGCAATTCCAGGCGTCTGGTTAAAGTAATTCCCCTAAGGAAGCTGGCATGGATGAAACCATCCTCCTGTATGATTTGATGATATTGTAGGGTTATGTATACCAGAGATAATACAATTTAGTTTACCAATGGAAAAGAGTAGGTTACATTTGTTTTTTTTTGTTGGCTGAAAGAAAAGGAAATTCCTTCTAGAAATACAGTATTGTAGAATATAATTATGACCTATGTGTGGGGATGAGGATTTATTAAACATTCAACGAATTTTCTAATATTTATTCAGAATCCACAGTGTCTGTGTGAGCACTAATTGGTGGGAGATAGCACGACGATATGATACTAACAACTGACACTTGTGTAGTGTTAACTATGTAACAATTATTACTCTAAACACCTGACTTATCAAAAGTTATTTAATCCCCACAACACCGCTTTGAGATAGTTACTACTTTTATTTTTTGGGTGAATATATAGATCTTTGTATTGGGGAGTGGAAAACACAGTAATAAAATATAGAATAGTTACAAATAAAGAGAATACGGCTTGTAGGGCTGGGCCTATTTGATCTTGATTCCTAGTCCAGATCTCATTCTATTATGCATCATAGTCGAAGTCACGCTCATTTTCCTTCGACTTTTGTACTTATTTTGAATGTATTACATCTTTACCTTCCATTTTCATTCCCTTAGGTTAACGATGAACTTTTCCTTGTTATTCATCTGTTAACTCTTCCCCCGTAATTAACTTGAAGTAAATCCCAGATACCTTGTTATTTTATCTGCAAGTACTTGACTATGTATCTAAAATACATGGACTTTTAAAAAAGATAATCACTATATTATCACATTTAGGTACTCTTATCATTGTTTCCATTTTACCAATGGGGAAACTGAGGCACAAAGCGGTTAAGTAACTTGCCGTGGTACAACTAGTAAGTGATAGAACCAGGATTCGAACCTGGTGGTCTCATTCCAGTGTCTGTTTTTTTGGGTTTTTTTTTGGGATGGAGTTTTGCTCTTATCGCTCAGGCTGGAGTGCAGTGTCACAATCTCAGCTCACTGCAACCTCCACCACCCAGGTTCAAGTGATTCTCTTGCCTCAGCCTCCTGAATAGCTGGGATTACAGGTGCCCACCACCACGCCCAGCTAATTTTTTTCTATTTTTAGTAGAGATGGGGTTTCACTATGTTGGCCAGGCTGGTCTTGAACTCCTGACCTCAAGTGATCCTCCCACCTCAGCCTCCTAAAGTGCTGGGATTACAGGTGTGAGCCACCGCTCTCGGCCCCAGTGTCTGTTATTTTGTTGTTGTTGTTGTTGTTGTTGTTGTTGTTTTTGAGATGCAGTCTCCCTCTGTCGCCCAGGCTGGAGTGCAGTGGCACGATCTCAGCTCACTGAAACCTCCACATCATGGGTTTAAGCAATTTTCCCGCCTCAGCCTCCTGAGTAGCTGGGATTACAGGCGCCCGCCACCATGCCTGCTAATTTTCGTATTTTTTGTAGAGACGAGATTTCACCATGTTGGCCAGGCTGGCCTCAAACTCCTGATCTCAAGTGATCTGCCCGCTTCATCCTCCCAAAGTGCTGAGATTACAGGCGTTAGCTGCCATACCCAGCCTACTGTTTTCTTTACTATCTTTTTTCTGTTCCAGAATCCAACCTAGTTGTCAAGTGCCTGTAGTCTCCTCTTAGCTGTGACGGTGTCTTAGTCTTACCTTGATTTTCATGACCTTGAACAGGTTTGAGGACTGGTCAGTCCTCAAAGGATGCCCCCAATTTGGGTTTGTCTGATGTTTTTCTTATTATTAGACTATTAGGGGTTGTGAGTTTTTGGGAAGAATACCCAGAGGTGAGGTGCGCTTCTTTTTTTTTTTTTTTTTTTTTTTGAAACGGAGTCTTGCTCTGTCGCCCGGCTGGAGTGCAGTGGTGGGATCTCAGCTCACTGCAAGCTCCGCCTCCGGGGTTTACGCCATTCTCCTGCCTCAGCCTCCTGAGTAGCTGGGACTACAGGCGCCCGCCACCTTACCCGGCTAGTTTTTTGTATTTTTTTTTTTTTTTTAGTAGAGACGGGGTTTCACCGTGTTAGCCAGGATGGTCTCGATCTCCTGACCTCGTGATCCGCCCGTCTCGGCCTCCCAAAGTGCTGGGATTACAGGCTTGAGCCACCGCGCCCGGCTTCTTTTTTTTTTTTGAGATGGAGTTTCTCTCTTGTTGCCCATGCTGGTGTGCAGTGGTGCGATTTCAGCTCATTGCAACCTCTGCCTCTTGGGTTCAAGTAGTTCTGTCTCAGCCTCTCTAGTAGCTGAGACTACAGGTGCATGCCACCATGCCTGGATAATTTTTGTGTTTTTAGTAGAAACATGGTTTCACCATATTGGTCAGTCTGGTCTTGAACTCCTGACCTCAGGTGATCCGCCTGCCTCAGCCTCCCAAAGTCCTGGGATTACAGGCGTGAGCCACCCCGCCTGGCTGAGCTACACTTCTTACCACATCATAGCAGAGAGTACATGCTGTCCACATGAAATCACTGGTGATGTTAATCTTGGCCACTCAGTTAAGGAGGCGTTAGACAAGTTTCTCCTCTGTAAAGTTACTTTTTTCTCTTTTCCTACTTTATTTTTTGGAAGTGAGTACTAAATATAGCCATGTCCAGCTAATTTTTTTCATTTTTGGTGGAGGTGGGGGTCTCACTTTGTTGTCTAGGCTGGTCTCAAACTCAAGCTACCCTCCTGCCTCAACCTCCCAAAGTGCTGGGATTATAGGCATGAGCCATTGTGCTGGCCTCTCCCTATTCTATTTATTTATTTATTAGTTTGTATCAGTATGGACTCAAATATATTTATTTTATTTATTTTATACTTTGTTTATACCTTGTTTCAGCTTTGGCCATTGGGCATTTTTTTATGTTGGCCTCTCTCCTTTGGGCGTGTCCTTCCTTTTTTCTTTTTTTCTTTTCCTTTTTTTTTTTTCTGTTAAGTTATCTCCTACCAAAAGGACTTTGGTTTTTTAAGCCCTTCTGTACTTTCTTTCACTATAAGATGCTTCAAGATTTTCTTGGCCGGGCGCGGGTGGCTCAAGCCTGTAATCCCAGCACTTTGGGAGGCCAAGACGGGCGGATCACGAGGTCAGGAGATCGAGACCATCCTGGCTAACACTGTGAAACCCCGTCTCTACTAAAAAATTCAAAAAACTAGCCGGGCAAGGTGGCCGGCGCCTGTAGTCCCAGCTACTCCGGAGGCTGAGGCAGGAGAATGGCGTAAACCCGGGAGGCGGAGCTTGCAGTGAGCTGAGATCCGGCCACTGCACTCCAGCCCGGGCGACAGAGCGAGACTCCGTCTCAAAAAAAAAAAAAAGATCGGCCGGGCGCGGTGGCTCAAGCCTGTAATCCCAGCACTTTGGGAGGCCGAGACGGGTGGATCGCGAGGTCAGGAGATCGAGACCATCCTGGCTAACACGGCGAAACCCCGTCTCTACTAAAAAAGTAGAAAAAACTAGCCGGGCGAGGTGGCGGGCGCCTGTAGTCCCAGCTACTCGGGAGGCTGAGGCAGGAGAATGGCGTAAACCCGGGAGGCGGAGCTTGCAGTGAGCTGAGATCCGGCCACTGCACTCCAGCCTGGGCGACTGCGAGACTCCGTCTCAAAAAAAAAAAAAAAAAAAAAGATTTTCTTGTATTTTCCTTGCCCTGGCTCTAGAATCAACCAATTCTCCAAGGAATGCTGTTATTAGATAATGGTATTGTAAAACAGGATCTGGGTGCTGCATGTGCCTGCTGCTATTGGAGTGTTATAACTTCTAGGCCTTCTCAGTCGACAGAGCTATTACAGATAATATGTATGTATGCCACAGACCTGGTTTTAAATTTTAGCAATTGTTTATTAGCTGTGGGATTTTTGGTAAGTTATTTACCCTTTCTAACTGTTGGCAATTCCGTTTGTAAAAGGAGAATAGTGATGTTTGCCTTTCAGGGTAGTAGTAAGGATCAAAAATAATGTAACTTAATGTGTTTACAAATAACATTGTTATAACTGTAATTTAACCACTTTTGTTTGTTTGTTTGTTTGTTGTTACTTAGGCTTAACCAGTTCTGTGTTATGAAGTCTGTGGAGGTGAATGTGTGTGTGTGTGTGTGTGTGTGTGTGTGTATTTTATAGGCATCTGAAGAGCAGAAAAAAGTCTGTAGTGAAAATATTTTAAAATATTTTTGTTTTAAACTCAGTGGGCTATTGAGAATGAAGAAATGATTCACTGTTCTTTTCATAGTCCAAGTTCAGCTGAAAAAGTGAAAGCTAATAAAGATGTAGCTTCACCATTGAAGGAACTGGGTTTAAGAATCAGCAAGTTTTTGGTGAGTAAAAATTAGCACTCGCTCAGTTTATTACTTGCATTGTGGATGTGCATGGTTGTGTTGCTAGTGATAGTGAAAATTCAGTTTTTTTTTTTGGGAATTAAATTGAACATGTTGTGTTTTATAAATACCCAGGTTGTAACTCTTCTCCCTAAAAGTTGCAAGTCAAAGTTGCCTGATCCATTTACTGCATATCATAGGGTTTTCTTCACCAGACATGTGGTGGTCTTTAAGGTGACTAAGATTGTCATTTCAGAAACTCACATCATGCCTACTGCTGTATTAGAGTGCTTGGTGAATAAGCATCGTTGTTTCTGGCATGTACATTTAATTGTAATAAAAATTGTATGTCAGTGACTGGCTCTTGTCTTCCATTAGAGTCAGAATTGTTATGTTGAATGAATCTTTGAGTAGCATTTTTGTTTATTCAAGTCCTGTGTTCATTGTAGAAGACAAATCTTTAAATGCTCTGCATCCTGTGCGCGACTTCTGAGCTGAAGTGGCTGTTCCTCACTTAAAATCTCTTGTGTTTCAGGGTCTTGATGAAGAACAGAGTGTGCAGTTACTCCAGTGTTACCTGCAAGAGGACTACAGGGGTACTCGGGACTCAGTAAAGGTTTGTAGTTTATGTCAGCTCCTTTCTGCTGCCTTTATGCTTTTTCCCTGTTAGTTTTAGATAATGAAGGGTTTTGGTACCAATTCTTTTATCAGTGGTAGGTGATCAGGTACAGTCATCTTCAGGAAAGACCTACTAAAGGCTTTAAAAAAACATAACCTGGGTGCAATGGCTTGTGCCTGTACTCCCAGCTTCTTGGGAGGCTGAGGCAGGAGGATCACTTGAGCCCAGGAGTTTGAGGCTGCAGTCAACTGTGATCGCACTGCTGCACTCTAGCGTGGGCAAAAGAGTGAGACCCCATCTCTTTAAAAAAATAAAGAATATGTATGCACATAAGCTGAGATCTGTCTTCATACTTGGAGGAGTGGAGAGGTCAAAGACTGACATGTTAATCATAGAATCTTGGGCTATTAGAGGTGGTAAGGATTTGGTAGAATTTCTAGCCTGCCCAGTCCCTCATTTTGCATAAGAGGACTGAGGCCAGAGGAGAAGGGAAGGGATTTGAGCACAGGTTTGGGTACATTTGAGTAGAAAATAAGGTGGAAAGTATATGTAGAAACAAATGTGCAATTATAATCTTGAAGGATGAAGTGAAGGTATGTATCTTTTTTTATTACTTGAGTTTTGCCTAAAAGATGAACTCTTAACTGCTCTGTTTTTCTTTTCAGACAGTACTGCAAGATGAGAGGCAGAGCCAGGCCTTAATCCTGAAGGTCAGTAGTAGTCACCATTTCTATTCTTTGATGTAAAATTGAGTGACAGCTTCTTGATCTCATTTTCCTGAGCATTGCTGGCTTTTGACTGTTCTGTTGGATAAGCATGGAGGTTTTTATGAAGAAGCATATTAACTCATTTGTGAAACGATACTTTTGTTTGTTTGTTTGTTTGTTTGTTGTGTTTTTTGAGACGGAGTCTCGCTTTGTCGCCCAGGCTGGAGTGCAGTGGCGCGATCTTGGCTCACTGCAAGCTCTGCTTCCCAGGTTCACGCCATTCTGTTGCCTCAGCCTCCCAAGTAGCTGGGACCACAGGCGCCTGTCACCGCGCCCGGCTTATTTTTTGTAGTTTTTTAGTAGAGACGGGGTTTCACCATGGTCTTGATCTCCTGACCTCGTGATCCGTCCGCCTCGGCCTCCCAAAGTGCTGGGATTACAGGGGTGAGGCACTGTGCCCGGCCGAAACGATGCTTTTATCCACTGGACCCAGTAGAGAGGTTTCTCCCAAGGAGATTCTTCAGCTGCTGGTGGTGAGAACAAGTTCATGGATATTTTTCCTCTAGGTCTAAGTCCAACAGGATTAATTTGTATTTCTTTATTCTTCAGTCCCTTTCCAGCAACCTTCTCACTTAGGATCTCGTGTTAAAATGGAATTTGTGACTTCTGAAGAAGTTTCCTATTTTATATTTAGTGAGAACTAAGTACGTTAGTTACAAGCAATTAGGACCTATGTCAGTGGAATTTTTATATTTGTTTTTATGTGTTTGGCCTGCCAGTTGATAGCATTGTGTGCTACATGAATGCTCTGAGAAATCATACTAGAAAACATTTTTGGAAACTTGTATATATTATTAAACAATAATTGCTTTCATCCTGTATATCCTGGTTTATGAAAGTCTTTTCCTTATTTTGGCCTAATTCAGTATGTTTGCATTTCTGTGGTTCCTTATTTATATAAATTTAACTTTTCCATCCATATCTTTAAGTGAAATTATCAATAAATTTAAACTTGAGTTTCCTGTGTGCAAAGGTAAGTAACTGATTTTGAATCTTTGGGTTCCTCAGATTGCAGATTATTATTATGAAGAAAGAACCTGTATTCTTCGTTGTGTCTTACACCTTCTCACTTACTTCCAAGATGAAAGACACCCCTATAGGGTAAGCTTGTTTAGTCCTCTTGGTTCTCTTTACACTGTATCATCTTAATAATTTTATTAATATTATTTGAATATTTACCTTTTATTCTAGGTATAATTTACTCTCTTGATTTTTTAAAGGTTGAATATGCAGACTGTGTTGATAAATTGGAGAAGGAACTAGTTTCAAAATACAGACAGCAGTTTGAAGAGCTTTATAAAACTGAAGCACCAACTTGGGAGACACATGGAAATCTCATGGTATGTGGTTACTATGCTCTCCTGTAACTCTTTTGTTTTTTTTTTTTTTTTTTTTTTTTGAGACGGAGTCTGGCTCTGCCGCCCAGGCTGGAGTGCAGTGGCCGGATCTCAGCTCACTGCAAGCTCCGCCTCCCGGGTTCACGCCATTCTCCTGCCTCAGCCTCCCGAGTAGCTGGGACTACAGGCGCCCGCCACCTCACCCGGCTAATTTTTTTTTTTGTATTTTTTAGTAGAGACGGGGTTTCACCGTGTTAACCAGGATGGTCTCGATCTCCTGACCTCGTGATCCGCCCGTCTCGGCCTCCCAAAGTGCTGGGATTACAGGCTTGAGCCACCGCGCCCGGCCACTCTTGTTTTTTAAGATGGAGTCTCGCATTGTCACCCAGGCTGGAGTGTAGTGGTGCGATCTTGGCTCACTGCAACCTCCATCTCCTGAGTTTAAGCAGTTCTCCTACCTCAGCCACCCAAGTAGCTGGGATTACAGGCACCTGTCACCACGCCCAGCTAATTTTTGCATTTTTAGTAGAGACGGGGTTTCACCACCTTGGCCAGGCTGGTCTCAAACTCCTAACCTCAGGTGATCTGCCCACCTCAGCCTCCCAAAGTGCTGGGATTGCAAGCGTGAGCCACCACACCTGGCCTGGAACTCTTAGGAGGATTGTACACCCTTGCTTATAGAACTGCAAGTTAAATTATTTATTCATTCATTTAAAACATACAGATTATCTTTTTTTTTTTTTTTTTTTTTTTTTTTTGAGACGGAGTCTGGCTCTGTCGCCCGGGCTGGAGTGCAGTGGCCAGATCTCAGCTCACTGCAAGCTCCGCCTCCCGGGTTTACGCCTCCGGAGTAACTGGGACTACAGGCGCCCGCCACCTCGCCCGGCTAGTTTTTTTGTATTTTTTAGTAGAGACGGGGTTTCACCATGTTACCCAGGATGCTCTCGATCTCCTGACCTCGTGATCCACCTGTCTCGGCCTCCCAAAGTGCTGGGATTACAGGCTTGAGCCACCGTGCCCGGCCTTTTTTTTTTTTTTTTGGTGAGATGGAGTCTCCCTCTGTTGCTCAAGCTGGAGTGCAATGGCACAGTCTCAGCTCACTGCAACCTCTGCTTCCAGGATTCAAGTGATTTTACTGCCCCAGCCTCCCAAGTAGCTGGGATTACAGGCGCCTGCCACCACGCCTAGCTAATTTTTTGTATTTTTAGTAGAGATAAGAGATATGGTTTCACCATGTGGGCCAGGCTGATCTTGAACTCCCGACCTCAGGTGATCTGCCTGCCGTAGCCTCCAAAAGTGTTGGGATTACAGGCGTGAGCCACTGCGCCTGACCTAGATTATCATTCTTTTTTTTTTTTTTTTGAGATGGAGTCTCGCTCTGTCGCCCAGGCTGGAGTGCACTGGCCAGATCTCAGCTCACTGCAAGCTCCGCCTCCTGGGTTTACGCCATTCTCCTACCTCAGCCTCCCGAGTAGCTGGGACTACAGGCGCCCGCCACCTCGCCCTAACTGGGACTACAGGTGCCCGCCACCTTGCCCGGCTAGTTTTTTGTATTTTTTAGTAGAGACGGGGTTTCACCGTGTTAGCCAGGATGGTCTCAATCTCCCGACCTCATGATCCACCCACCTTGGCCTCCCAAAGTGCTGGGATTACAGGCTGAGCCACCGCTCCCGGCCTAGATTATCATTCTTGAGAAAAGTTTGAACATGTCATATAAATCAAAATATTGATGACATTAATTAATAGTACTTAATTCTTTGACTTTTTTGCAATCCCATTACTTTCATTTCTTACCTAAAAGTTGTTTAGTGGTTAATAGAATTCTGAACTTAATATTTCATCTTATTATTTTCTGCTCAGTGTGTAACACCAGTCTGATTATTTTATCCTAATTTCTAAACCAGTTTGCATCTATTGATTGTAGCGTGACCTTGTTTGTTTTAAAAATAATACATTCTTATTAAAACACATAAAAAACACAGCTACTTAAAAAATAGTTAATGGATGAAAAGGGTCCGTTCATACCTATAACATTCCTGTCCTTGGAGAGTTTGCAGTCAGAAGCATGAAATTGTAATGCAAGCCTAAAATTCCCGGGAGTAAGTTTAGGACAATTTAAAATCTAAATGAAGAGTACTTTAAAAATGCTATAAAAGGTGTAAAAGAAGACATAACTGAGGCTGGGCACAGTGGCTGTAATCCTAGCACGGTGGGAGGCCAAGGCAGGCAGATTACTTTACGTCAGGAGTTCGAGACAAGCCTGGCCAACATGGTAAAACCCTGTTTCTACTAAAAATACAAAAATTGGCTGGTCACGGTGGCTCAGGCCTATAATCCCAGCACTTTGGGAGGCCAAGTTGGGCGGATCACTTGAGTCAGGAGTTCAAGACCAGCCTGGCCAACATGGTGAAACCCCATCTCTACTAAAAATACAAAAATTAGGCGAGTGTGGTGCACCCACCTGTAGTCTTAGCTACTCGGGAGGCTGGAGTGGGAGGATCACTTGAGCCCAGGAGACAGAGGTACAGTGAATCAAGACTGTGCCACTGTATTCCAGCCAGGGTGACAGAGCAAGACTCCGTCTCAAAAAGAGGAAAAAACCATAAAAAATAAAAATGCAAGCCTGGCCAATATGGTGAAACCCCGTCTCTAGTAAAAATACAAAAAAAATTAGCTGTGCATGGTGATGTGTGCCTCTAATCCCAGCTACTCGGGAGGCTGAGGCAGGAGAATTGCCTGAACCCAGGAGGCAGAAGTTGCAGTGAGTCGAGTTCGCGCCACTGCACTCCAGCCTAGGCAACAGAGCAAGACTCTGTCTCAGAAAAATAAAATTAAAATACAAAAGTTAGCTGGGCGTGGTGGCATGCACCTGTACTCCCAGCTACTCAGGAGGCTGAGGCGGGAGAATTGCTTGAATCCGAGTGGTGGAGATTGCAGTGAGCCAAGATGATGCCATTGCACTCTGGCCTGTGCAACAGAGCAATCTCTGTCTCAAAAAAAAAAAAAAAAGACATAACCAAAGGGAAAGACACACCATGTGTGTGTATATATATATATATATATATTTGGGATGGAGTTTCGCTCTTGTTGCCCAGGCTGGAGTGCAATGGTGCAATCTTGGCTCACCACAACCTCTGCTTCCCAGGTTCAAGTGATTCTCCTGCCTCAGCCTCCCAAGTAGCTGGGATTACAGGCATGCACCACCACACCAGGCTAATTTTGTATTTTTAGTAGAGATGGGGTTTCTCCATGTTGGTCAGACTGGTCTCGAACTCCCGACCTCAGGTGATCCGCCCGCCTTGGCCTCCCAAAGTGCTGAGATTACAGGCTTGAGCCACCACGCCTGGCCTAGTATGACACATCATACTCTTTTTTTTTTGAGACGATGTTTTACTCTTGTTGCCCATGCTGGAGTGCAGTGGCATGATCTTGGTTTACCACAGTCTCCGCCTCCTGGGTTCAAGCACATCTCCTGCCTCAGCTTCCTGAGTAGCTGGGATTAAAGGCATGCGCCACCATGCACAGCTAATTTTGTATATTGAGTAGAGATTGGGTTTCTCCATGTTGGTCAGGCTGGTCTCGAACTCCTGACCTCAGGTGATCTGCCTGCCTCAACCCACCAAAGTGCTGGGATTATGGGGGTAAGCCATTGCACCCGGCTGACACACCATATGCTTTTTTTTTTTTTTTTTTGAGACGGAGTCTCACTCTGTTGCCCAGGCTGGAGTGCAGTGGCATGATCTCGGCTCACTGCAACCTCTGCTTTCAAGCGATTCTCCTGCCTCAGCCTCCCGAGTAGCTGGGATTACAGGCATGCCACCATGCCCAGCTAGTTTTTTGTACTTTTAGTAGAGACAAGAGTTTCACCGTGTTAGCCAGGATGGTCTCACTCTCCTGACCTTGTGATCCACTGGCCTTGGCCTCCGAAAGTGCTGGGATTACTGGTGTGAGCCATCGCACCTGGCCTCATTGTGGTTTTAATTTGTATTTCCCTGATGACTAGTGATGTTGAACATCTTTTCACGTGCTTATTATACCTTCTTCAGTCAAGTGTCTGTTGACTTTTTATCCCGTTGTTTTTCGTGGATGTTTGTCTTACCAAATTGTGAGAGTTCTTTATATACAGTATTGTAGATGTAAGCTGTTTACCAGATAGATGTTTTACAACTATTTTCTTTCACCTACTGGCTTGTCTTTTCCCACCTGAACTCTATCTTTCTTTTTCTTTTTGAGACAAGGTCTCGGTTTGTCCCTCAGACTGGAATCCAGTGGTGGGAACCTGGTTCACTGCAGTCTCGACCTCCCTGACTCAAGTGACCCTCCTGCCTCAGCCCCACAAGCAGCTGGGACTACAGGCGGGTACCACCACACTTGGCTAATTTTTTTTTTTTTTTGTAGAGATGGTTTTGCCATGTTGCCCAGGCTGGTCTTAAGTTCCGTAGCTCAAATGGTTTATCTGCCTTGGTGCCTCCCAAAGTGCTGAGATTACAGGCATGAGCCACACTGCTCCTAGACTGTATCTTTCCAAGAGCCAACATTTTAATTTTAATGTTTTGTTTTGTTTTGTTTTTGAGACAGTCTCACTCTGTCACCCAGGCTGGAGTGCAGTGGCACTATCTTGGCTAAGTGTAATCTCTGCCTCCCGGGTTCAAGGGATTCCCCCTGCCTCTAGCCTCCCAAGTAGCTGGGATTACAGGCATGTGCCACCACACCTGTCTTATTTTTGTTATTTTTAGTAGAGATGAGGCTTCGCCATGTTGGTCAGGCTAGTCTCACTCCTGACCTCAGGTGATCCACCTGCCTTAGCCTCCCAGAGTGCTAGGATTACAGACATGAGCCCCCTTGCCCAGCCAAAATTTTAAGTTTTGATAAATGTTTTTTTTCAGTTTTGTCTATTATGGCTCCTGCCTTTTGGAGCTTATCCTTAAATGTTTGATAGAATTTACCAGTGAAGCCATCTGGGCCTGGAGTTTTCTTTGTGGAAAGGCTTTTGATTATTTTATTTATTGATTAAAATTTTTTTGATCTCTTTTTAAAATTTTCATCAAGTTTCTAACAAAGTTTTAAATACTGAATTGTTTTCCTTGATTGATACGGAGCTATTCAAGTTTCCTATTTCTATTTGGGACAATTTTGGTAATTTGTGTCTTTTAAGGAATTTGTTCATTTCATTTCACTAGTGAAATGTATTTACCTAAGGCTGTTCATGTTATTTTCTTATCCTTTTACTCTCTTTGGAGTCTAGTGCTGTGCCCTTACTCATTTCTGATAATGATAGTTTTGTCTTCAATTTTCTTTATTTAAAAAAAATTTTTTTTTGAGACGGTCTCTTTCTGTAGCCTAAACTGGAGTGCAGTGGCGTAATCTTGGCTCACTGCAACCTCCACCTTCAGGACTCAAGTGATTCTTGTGCTGCCTCAGCATCCCGAGTAGATGGGAGTACAGGTGCGCACTATTAAGCTCAGCTTTTTTTTGTATTTTAGTAGACACAGGGTTTCACCATGTTGCCCAGAGTGGTCTCGAACTCCTGAGCTCAGGTGATCTGCCCCGCTCAGTCTCCCAAAGTGCTGGGATTATAGGCATGAGCCACCGCGCCCGGCCAGTTTTCTTTTTTTTTTTTTTTTTTTTTTTTTTTTTTGAGACGGAGTCTCGCTCTGCCGCCCAGGCTGGAGTGCAGTGGCCGGATCTCAGCTCACTGCAAGCTCCGCCTCCCGGGTTCACGCCATTCTCCTGCCTCAGCCTCCCGAGTAGCTGGGACTACAGGCGCCCGCCACCTCGCCCGGCTACTTTTTTGTATTTTTAGTAGAGATGGGGTTTCACCATGTTAGCCAGGATGGTCTCGATCTCCTGACCTCGTGATCCGCCCGTCTCGGCCTCCCAAAGTGCTGGGATTACAGGCTTGAGCCACCGCGCCCGGCCCAGTTTTCTTTATTATGATGTTTTATATTTAATTGATTTCTGTTCTGTGTACGTGTGTGTATACATATATATATGTAATTTTCACTCTTGTTGCCCAGGCTGGAGTGTAATGGTGTGATCTTGGCTCACTGCAACCTCCGCCTCCCGGGTTTAAAGTATTCTCCTGCCTCAGCTTCCCAAGTAGCTGGGATCACAGTTGCCCACCACCACGCTCAGCTATTTTTTGTATTTTTAGTAGAGACGGGGGTCTCACCATGTTGGCCAGGCTGCTCTTGAACTCCTGACCTCATGATCTGCCTGCCTCAGCGTCCCAAAGTGCTGGGATTACAGGCGTGAGCCAGCATGCCCGGCCTCTCTCTCTTTTTTTAAAATCGATTTCTGCCTCTGTGTGTGTGTGTGTATACCCAGCCTTGTTCTTTATTTTATATATATATTTTTTTCCTCTCTTTTTTATTTTTATTTTTATTTTTTTGAGACGGAGTCTTGCTCTGTCACCCAGGCTGGAATGCAGGGATGCGATCTCGGCTCACTGCAGTCTCCGCCTCCCGGGTTCACGCCATTCTCCTGCCTCAGCCTCTCGAGTAGCTGGGACTACAGGCGCCCGCCACCAAGCCTGGCTAATTTTTTGTATTTTTGGTAGAGACAGGGTTTCACTGTGTTAGTCAGGATGATCTTGATCTCCTGATCTCGAAATCCGCCCGCCTTGGCCTCCCAAAGTGATGGGATTATAGGCGTGAACCACCGCCTGGCCTCCTCTCTTTTTTTAATGGATGTGTGTGTGTGTGTGTGTGTGTGTGTGTGTGTGTTGGAAGTCTCACTCTGTCACCCAGAGTGAGACTCTGGATTTAATGTGCAAATATTGGATGTTTTTCGTAAATATCTTTTTTTTTTTTTTTTTTTTTTAGATGGGTTCTTCCTCTGTTGTCCAGGCTGGAGTATATTGGCACAATCACAGCTCACTGCAGCCTTGACCTCCTGGGCTCAGGTAATCCTACTACCTCAGCCTCCCAACTAGCTAGGACTACAAGCATGCTCCAGGTTTTGCCCTGTTGCCCAGGCTGGTCTTGAACTCCCGGGCTGAAGGGATCTGACCACCTTGCCCTCCCAAGTGCTGGGATTACAGGTGTGAGCCAGCATGCCCGGCCTCTCTCTCTTTTTTTAAAATTGATTTCTGCCTCTGTGTGTGTGTGTGTATACCCAGCCTTGTTCTTTATTTTATATATATATTTTTTTCCTCTCTTTTTTATTTTTATTTTTATTTTTTTGAGACGGAGTCTTGCTCTGTCACCCAGGCTGGAATGCAGGGATGCGATCTCGGCTCACTGCAGTCTCCGCCTCCCGGGTTCACGCCATTCTCCTGCCTCAGCCTCTCGAGTAGCTGGGACTACAGGCGCCCGCCACCAAGCCTGGCTAATTTTTTGTATTTTTGGTAGAGACAGGGTTTCACTGTGTTAGTCAGGATGATCTTGATCTCCTGATCTCGAAATCCCCCGCCTTGGCCTCCCAAAGTGATGGGATTATAGGCGTGAACCACCGCCTGGCCTCCTCTCTTTTTTTAATGGATGTGTGTGTGTGTGTGTGTTGTGTGTGTGTGTGTGTTGGAAGTCTCACTCTGTCACCCAGAGTGAGACTCTGGATTTAATGTGCAAATATTGGATGTTTTTCGTAAATATCTTTTTTTTTTTTTTTTTTTTTAGATGGGTTCTTCCTCTGTTGTCCAGGCTGGAGTATATTGGCACAATCACAGCTCACTGCAGCCTTGACCTCCTGGGCTCAGGTAATCCTACTACCTCAGCCTCCCAACTAGCTAGGACTACAAGCATGCTCCAGGTTTTGCCCTGTTGCCCAGGCTGGTCTTGAACTCCCGGGCTGAAGGGATCTGACCACCTTGCCCTCCCAAAGTGCTGGGATTACAGGTGTGGAGTACTATACCAGACGAAACATCTTACTGTTCCCAATGTTTTTATTTGGTTCTTTTATCTGAGAACACACTTTTTGTCATTTTAGTCTTCTAAAATTTACTGTCTCATGTTTTATGGCCTACCCTATGATCTTTCTTGGTGATTGTACCTGTACACCTGGAAAGAATGTCTAGTTTTGTCAGTTGAATAGTATGATTTTATTAGCAAGGGATTGTTAATAACCTAAATGCTAATCCAAGTGAGCAGGTTAAATAAATGATGGCATTTATATGCAGTGGAATACTATGTAGTATTAAAAATATTGAGGGTGTTAGTTGAATAATCTATAGCATATCCACATAATGAATTATTATGCACATAAAAGGATTAAAAATAGGGATTTTGTGTGTGTGTGTGTGTGTGTGACAGAGTCTGACTGTGTCACCCAGGCTAGGGTACAGGGCCATGGTCGTAGCCTACTGCAGCCTCAACCTCCCTAGCTCAAGCGACTCTCCTGCCTTAGGCTCCAGTGTAGCTAGTATTACAGGCATGCACCTCTATGCCTGGCTAATTTTTAAAAACTTTTTGTAGAGATGAGTCTCGCTGTGTTTCTCAGACTAGTCTTAAACTCCTGGACTCAAACAGTCCTCCCACCTTGGCCTCCCAAAGTATTCAAGTGTTAGGCTTATAGATGTGAGCCATTAGGCTTATAGATGTGAGCCACCCTGCTAGTCCAGAAAATTTTTACTATATCTTTATAGGAGATAATTTTTGAGATACATTGTTGTGGCTGAGTGTGTGGTGGCTCAGGCCTGTAATCCCACCACTTTGGGAGGTGAAGGTGGGAGGATTGGTTGAGCCCAGGAATTCAAGACCAGCCCTGGCAACATAGCAAGACCTTGCTTCTACAAAAAATTTTAAAAATTGGCCAGGTGTGATGGCTCACGCCTGTAATCCCAGCACTTTGGAAGGCCAAGGTAGGCAGATCACCTGAGGTCAGGAGTTCAAAACCAGTCTGGCCAAGATGGTGAAACTCTGTCTCTACTAAAAAGAAAAAAATTAGCCAGGCGTGGTGGCCGGCGCCTGTAATCCCAGCTACTCGGGAGGCTGAGGCAGGAGAATCACTTGAACTTGGGAAGCAGAGGTTGCAGTGAGCCAAGATCGTGCCATTGCACTCCAGCCTGGGGGACAAGAGCGAGACTTCATCTCAAAAAAAAAAAAAAAAAAAACAAAAATTAAAAGAATTAGCCATGGCCGGGCACTGTGGCTCATGCCTGTAATCCCAGCACTTTGGGAGGCTGAGGTGGGTGGATCACGAGGTCAGGAGTTCGAGACCAGCCTAGCCAACATGGTGAAACCCCGTCTCTACCAAAAATACAAAAATTAGGTGGGCGTGGAGGCATATGCCTGTAATCCCAGCTACTTGGGAGACTGAGGCAAGAGAATCGCTTGAACCTGGGAGGCGGAGTTTGCAGTAAGCCGAGATTGCGCCATTGCACTCCGGCCTAGGTGACAGTGTGAGACTCCGTCTCAAAACAAAACAAAAAAAAAGAGCCAGACATGGTGCTAACCTGTAATTTCAGCTACTTGGATGGCTGAGGCAGGAGGATCGCTTGAGCCCGGTGGGTCAAAGCTGCAGTGAGCTGTGATCGTAGCAGTGCATTCTGGGTGACAGAGCGAGACCCTCTTTCAAAAGAAAAGATATATTGGTTGGCTGAGCACAGTGGCTTACGCCTATAATTCCCAGTACTTTGGCCTCCCAGGAGGATCTATTGAGGCCAGGAGTTCAAAACCAGCCTGTGCAACTTAGCAAGACCCTTTCTCTCCCAAAGATTTAAAAAAAGAAAAAATGAGCCAGGCGTGTTTGTGCTCACTTTTAGTCCTAACTACTTGGGAGGCTCAGGTGAGGGGGTGGCTGCCATGAGCTATAATTGTGCTGCTGCACTCCAGCCTAGGTGATAGAGTCAGACCCTGTCTCTTAAAAAAAAAAAAGCCAAAAATCTGTCTCTTAAAAAAAAAAATCAAATACGGGCCAGGTGCAGTGGCTTGGGCCTGTAGTTTCAGCTATTTAGGAGGCTGAGGTAGGAGGATCAGTTGAGTGTAGGAGTTTGAGCAGCCATAATCTGCCACTGCACTCTATCCTGGGTGACAGATTGAGACCCTTTCTTTAAAAAATGTTTTTTAAGTACTGTTTTTAATCTCACATTATTTCTCTGCCATTTTTTCTTCATCGATCATACAGACAGAGCGCCAAGTGTCTCGCTGGTTTGTTCAGTGTCTTCGGGAACAGTCCATGCTGCTAGAAATTATTTTCCTTTATTATGCATACTTTGAGATGGCACCCAGTGACCTACTTGTATTAACCAAGATGTTTAAAGAGCAAGGATTTGGTAGTAGGCAGACCAATAGGCACCTGGTGGATGAGACTATGGATCCTTTTGTAGATCGGATTGGGTAAGTCAGTGAATTGAACATCATGGAACTTGTAGTGTTTAGAGCATTGATACTATAGTGGTATGAAAGCAGGTTGGGGGTAGGTCTACTTTTCACTTAATGGGTGGGGAAATAGATAGGTCTACTACCACGTTCCCTTTCACACAGGGAGTAAAGACTGGGATTGAGAGAGGGCTCTCAAAATGAGTATTGTAATCTGCTCTTTTACTTACTGTCTTCATTTAAGGGGTTCATCCATTCAACAAAAATTCGTTGAACAACTATTGTAGGCCAAGCGCTATGCAAATGCTAACAAGATAGTGATAAATAAGGCATATATGCTCACTGTTCTCTTTCAGGTGATAGTCTATGGACTTTAAATTTCTTGTTTTTTCTATATTTATGACCATGGATATATCCACAGTCGGGGGCCTGGTCACTCTGTGAGCAAAGATACATACGAGTTAATTTTGTGTGTCTGTGTGGTATAGATGGGGTCTCACTTTGTTGTCCAAGATAGTCTTGAACTCCTGGCCTCAAGTGATCCTCCCACCTCTGCCTCTCAAAGTGTTAGGATCATAGGCATGAGCCACCATGCCTGGCCCAATAGGTTTTTTTGATATTGCTGTGTCTTATATCTCACCTTTGTCTCTAGTGAGTTTCAGAACAGAATATATAACATGATGATACTGTTTTTCTTTCTAGCTACTTCAGTGCCCTCATCCTGGTGGAGGGCATGGATATTGAGTCCTTACATAAGTGTGCTTTGGATGACAGAAGAGAACTGCACCAGTTTGCGCAGGATGGGCTTATTTGTCAGGTGAACTTGGAATAGGCTCTTTTTTTTTCAGAGGGTTTATGTTAGTAGTAGCTTTCAACTACTGACCTGCTGCATAACATTTTCAGTGTTGTGGAACTCTACATTGTTCAGTGATGTGGAGGTTCTACAATGTTTTTGTTTTGTTTTGTTTTTTTGAGACGAAGTCTTGCTCTGTCACCATGCTGGAATGCAGTGGCGTGATCTTGGCTCACTACCATTTCCACCTCCCCGGTTCAAGCGATTCTCCTGCCTCAGCCTCCCAAATAGCTGGGATCACAGCTAATTTTTGTATTTTTAGTAGAGACTGGGTTTTACCATGTTGGCCAAGATGGTCTCGATCTCCTGACCTCGTGATCCTCCTGCCTCAGCCTCCCAAAGTGCTGGGACTACAGGCTTGAGCCACCGTGACCAGTCTCTTTTGTTTTTTTGAGACAGAGTTTTGCTCTGTCACCCAGGCTGGAGTGCAGTGGTGCCATCTCAGCTCACTGCAACCTCCACCTCCCAGGTTCAAGTGATTCTCGTGCCTCAGCCTCTGGAATAGCTGGGATTACGGGCACACGCCACCACGCCCGGTTACTTTTTGTATTTTTAGCAGAGATGGGGTTTCACTGAATGTGTTGGCCAGGCTAGTCGTGAACCCCTGACCTCAAGTGATCCACCTACCTCAGCCTCCCAAAGTGCTGGAATTACAGGCTTGAGCCACTGTGCCTGGCCTCAACAGTGTTAAACAGTTGATTAGACCTGGAGGAAATCTCAGGTTCGTCAGTCATCTATACTAAGGTGATAATTGAATCTGTGAGGGTGATTCATTCATGGAGATGGAACAAGGACAAAAGAGATCCAAGAAGAAAACCCTGGGGATTGACTGCATTTAGGGAGCCTGTGAAAGAAAAGGAAAGGGGAAAAACATTGAGATGAGATGGTTAGGAAGATAGAAAATGAAGACAGATTGTAGAAAGTTTGAGAAGGATCAGGGTAAAATTTCGAAAGAGTGTCTATTTTAACATGCATTTTATAATCTTAAGACTGCATAAAATTAGTAGACAAATTTTGTGGGTAAAAGGAAGAGTAATTGTAATTGAGGAGTTTATTAGTGAGGTGACTGGGGGTTTGAGAAAAGTGAAATATCAGAATGAGAGAGTGAGGCCACTCTTTATGACTTGCTTATTGAGCATGATGAAGAATCTGGTCGAGGGATATTGACGCTTTCTGTTCAGAGATGTAGATGTGTTTTCTTCTCTCACTAGGATATGGACCGTTTAATGTTGACCTTTGGGGACATTCCACATCATGCCCCGGTTCTTTTGGCCTGGGCTCTCCTCCGTCACACTCTGAACCCAGAAGAGACAAGTAGTGTGGTCCGGAAGATAGGTGGCACAGCCATCCAGCTGAATGTGTTTCAGTACTTGACCCGATTGCTCCAGTCACTTGCCAGTGGGGGAAATGATGTGAGTTTAAGGCTCTGGGTGGTGAGCATGGGAGTGAGCTGGCAGAAGCATTTTAATAATGTAATAGTTATAATGGTGGTGTGGATAATGGGATCATGTTGTAACCTTTCGAGAGCATTTAGACATCATCAGACATTGTTTGAAATGTTTATGAACATTATCTTATTGAATCCTTCTTTGTGTTAAAGATTATCATTCTGTTTTACACATTAGGAAATTGAGACTCAGAGAGATGTAATTTGCCCAAAGCAACAAAAATAGCCAGTAAATGGTAGATAAGGTTTGAACTCTTTGCCAGTAAATTATATCTTAAGAAGTTAGCTTTGGCCATATTGACTGGAGAAGTCACTTTCAGGGGACTTAATCAACTGTAACAAGATGAATTGGCCGGGCGCGGTGGCTCAAGCCTGTAATCCCAGCACTTTGGGAGGCCGAGACGGGCGGATCACGAGGTCAGGAGATCGAGACCATCCTGGCTAACACGTTGAAACCCCGTCTCTACTAAAAATACAAAAAAGTAGCCGGGCGAGGTGGCGGGCGCCTGTAGTCCCAGCTACTCGGGAGGCTGAGGCAGGAGAATGGCGTAAACCCGGGAGGCGGAGCTTGCAGTGAGCTGAGATCCGGCCACTGCACCCCAGCCTGGGCGACAGACCAAGACTCCGTCTCAAAAAAAAGAAAAAAAAAGATGAATTAGAAATTCTCTTGAGTCTTATGTTGGGGTTTGAGTGACATAGTTTAGAGAGCTTGTTTGTTTATTTATTTTTGAGACAGTCTCGCTCTGTCACCCAGTCTGGAGTGCAGTGGCACAATCCTGGCTCACTGCAACCTCCGCCTCCCAAGTTCAAGCGATTCTCCTGCCTCACCCTCCCAAGTAGCTGGGACTATGGGTGCTTGCCACAACTCCTGGCTACTTTTTTGTATTTTTAGTAGAGATGGGGTTTCACCATCTTAGGCAAGCTGGTCTTGAACTCCTGACCTTGTGATCTACCTGCCTCGACCTCCCAAAGTGCTGGGATTACAGGCGTGAGCCACCGTGCCAGCTAATGAGCTTGTTTTGACATGGTAAAATGAAACCTAAGGTTCAGCAATTATTTTTTCTTTTTCTTTTTCTTTTTTTTTTTTTTTGAGACTGAGTCTTGCTCTATTGCCCAGGCTGGAGTGCAGTGGAATGACCTCAGCTCACTGCAACCTCTGCCTCCTGCGTTCAAGTGATTCTCATGCCTCAGTGTCCCAGGTAGCTGGGATTACAGGCACCTGCCACCATGCCCGGCTAATTTTTGTATTTTTAGTAGGGATGGGGTTTCACCATGTTGGCCAGGCTGGTATCGAACTCCTGATCTCAAGTGATCTGTCCGCCTCGGCCTCCCAAAGTTCTGGGATTACAGGTGTGAGCCACCGTGTGCGGCCAGATCAGCAATTATTTTACTCCTTGGTTGGTATGCATTTGCCCAAAGGAGTTGAAAAGATATACACACAAAAACATACACACAGACATTTATAGCAGCTTTATTCATAATTACCAGAACTGGGAAGCAACTGAAAGGTCGTTCAGTGAGTATAACTAAACTGTTGTACATCTAGATGATGGAATATTTATATACTGCCAAAAAGAAATGAGCCACCAAACCATGTAAAACATGGAGAAAACAGTAAATGCATATTAGTAAATGAAGCCAATCTAAAAAGGCTCCATAGTATATGATTCCAACTATGTGACATTCTGGAGAAGGCAAAACCATGGAGACTTTAGAGAGAATAGTGGGGCCGGGCACGGTGGCTCAAGCCTGTAATCCCAGCACTTTGGGAGGCTGAGACGGGCGGATCACAAGGTCAGGAGATCGAGACCATCCTGGCGAACACGGTGAAACCCCATCTCTACTAAAAAAAATACAAAAAACTAGCCAGGCGAGGTGGCGGGCGCCTGTAGTCCCAGCTACTCGGGAGGCTGAGGCAGGAGAATGGCGTAAACCCGGGAGGCGGAGCTTGCAGTGAGCTGAAATCTGGCCACTGCACTCCAGCCTGGGCGACAGAGCGAGACTCCGTCTCAAAAACAAAAAAAGAGAATAGTGGGTTGCCAACGGTCTAGTGGAGCAGGAGGGCTGAATTGGGTAGAACACAGAGGATTTTTAGGGCAGTGAAGCTATTCCATGTGATACTACAACGATGGATACATGTCATACTTGTCCAAAAATCCATACAATGTACAACACAAGAGTGACCCTTAGTGTACACTGTGGACTTTGTGTGATAATAGTAATGCCAATTAAAGTTCTTCAGTTGTAACAATTGTACTGTTTTGGTAGGATGCTATTTACGTGTGGAGGCAAAGAATATATGGGAAATCTTTGTACTTTTCTGCTCAGTTTTGCTGTGAACCTAAAACTGCTGTACAAAACAAAGCCAATTTAAAAGAAAGAAAACTCAGCCAGCAGGCCCTACTTGTCACTGGTTGGCTTATCTTGGTGGCCGTTCAGGTGCTATATCAATTCCCATTATCATATGCAGACTGTTTTCTGTAGGCTGGATATGGTTTTCTTCCCCACTCAAACTTTGATGATTTTGGCAATAATTCCCTTTTGATTTTATTCTTGACTTCGTTGTAATATTTGTGGTTCCTGCTTCCTCTTTTCTCCCTTTGTCTTCCTGAGCTTGTAACTAAATTAGGAAAATTATGAAGCTTCAGATTTCCTTTCCGTTTGTTTACAAAGAATATATGAATGCGATAGGATGATGTTGAACCTGGGGAAGAGTTGTGTTACTCAGAATGATTCACTGACTCCTTTCTCATTCCAGTGCACCACCAGCACTGCATGCATGTGTGTCTATGGACTGCTCTCTTTTGTTCTGACCTCGTTGGAGCTGCACACATTGGGCAATCAGCAGGTAGTGTGTGGCTTTCATGAAGCTGTCTCTACTGCCCAGCTTTGCAATCAAGTCCCAAAAATACATCCCCATTGGATCTGATACTGTTTACCTCATGTGTTAATTTGTTTACTGGTGTTCTTTTTTTTTTTGAGATGGAGTCCTGCTCTGTCGCCCAGGCTGGAGTGTGGTGGCACGACCTCGGCTCACTGCAACATCTGCCTCCTGGGTTCAAGCGATTCTCGTGTCTCAGTCTTCTAAGTAGCTGGAATTATAGGCGTCCGCCACCTTGCCCAGTTAATTTCTGTATTTTTTGTAGAGACGGGGTTTCGCCATGTTGACCAGGCTGGTCTTAAACTCATGACCTCAGGCAATCTGCCTACCTCGGCCTCCCAAAGTGCTGGGATAACAGGTGTGAGCCACTGTGCCTGGCCTTGTTTTCATTTACTGTTATATAGGTGATAAATGTTAATTGTAGAAAAAACAGAAAATGCTGATAAAAAGAAAAAAGGATGATCCTATCACATAGATAACTTGTTAATATTTTGATGTATTCCCTTCCATTTTCCAGATATGTATATAGATGAAAATAGAGTAATTCTTCTCTAGAAATGGAACAGCCATGGATATACTGTTTTTAAAATTTCTGTTTATTTTATTTATTTATTTATTCTTTTTTTTTTTTTTTTTGAGGTGGAGTCTTGCTGTGTCGCCCAGGCTAGAGTGCAGTGACGTGATCTCGGCTCACTGTATACCCTCTGCCTCCTGGGTTCAAGCGATTCTTCTGCCTCACCCTCTGAAGTAGCTGGGATTAGAGGTGCCTGCCACTGCGCCTGGCTAATTTTTGTATTTTTGGTAGAGACGGGGTTTCACCATCTTGGCCAGGCTGGTCTCAAACTCCTGACCTCATGATCCACCCGCCTCGGCCTCCCAGAGTGCTGGGATTACAGGTGTGAGCCACCGCGCCCGGCCCTGTTTATTTATTTTTTAAGAGACAGGGTCTCAGTATGTTGCCCAGGCTGGTCTTGAACTCTAGGACTCAAGTGGTCTTCTCACCTCGGCTTCCCAAATATATACCATTTTGTAACCTCATTTTTTTACTCTGTGGTACATCTGTCCCAGACATTTGTTGGTGCTAGTAAGTCTTCCGCAGTGGGATTTTTTTTTTTTTTTTTTGTGACAGAGTCTTGCTCTGTTGCCTAGGCTGATCTTGAACTCCTGGGCTTAAGCAGTCCATCCTGTCAGCGTCTCACAGTGCTAGGATTACAGGTGTGAGCTATGGCACGTAGCCTAAAACGTTTTTTAAGATGAAACATTTCAAACTTACACCAGAGAAGACAAAATTACATAATGAACTCCATGAGCCCATCACCAGCTTCTACCTGTTGTCATCTCATGGATAATCTTTTTTCTGCCCCTTCCCTCCTTGATTATTTCAAAGCAATTGTCAGATACTATTTAACTTGATCTACAAACATTTCAACAAAACTTAACATTACAACCGTTATCACACAAAAGGCCCCACAGAAAATATTGTCTCTTTTTGTGTTTTGGAGACAGGCTGGAGTGCAGAGTACGGTGGTGCGATCTCGTCCCACTTCAACCTGCACCCCCTAGGCTTAGATGATCCTTTCACTGTAGCCTCCTGAGTGGCTGGGACTACAGGCGTGTGCCACCATGCTCAGCTAATTTTTGTGTTTTTCTTGTAGAGACAGAGTTTTGCCATGTTGGCCAGGCTGGTCCTAAACTCCTGACCTCAGGTGATCTGCCCGCCTCTGCCTCCCAGAAGTACTGGGATTACAGGTGTGAGCCACCATGCCCAGCTGAAGTTATTTTTCTTATGCTCAGATTGTGCCATCTTTGGCCTGTAATAGCTTTCTAAATCTGTTTGACACTACCCTTATATATTGTGATAGCTCTGTTGCTTTCTTTTTTTTTTCTCTGTTGCTTCCTTTTAAAATTTAATTAATTTCTTTTTCTTTTCTTTTCTTTTTTTTTTTGAGACAGAGTCTCGCTCTGTCCCCCAGGCTGGAGTGCAGTGGCACGATCTCGGCTTGCTGCAAGCTCCACCTCCTGAGTTCATGCCATTCTCCTGCCTCAGCCTCCCGAGTAGCTGGGTGTACAGTGCCTGCCACCACGCCTGGCTAAATTTTTTGTATTTTTAGTAGAGACAGGGTTTCACCGTGTTAACCAGGATGGTCTCGATCTCCTGACCTCGTGATCCGTCTGCCTCGGCCTTCCAAAGTGCTGGAATTACAGGTGTGAGCCACCGTGCCTGGCCTTATTTATTTTTCTTTAATACGGAGTCTTGCTCTGTCACGCAGGCTGGAGAGTAAGTGGCGTGATCTCCACTCATTTCAACCTCCGCCTCCCGTGTTCAAGCAATTCTCCTGCCTCAGTCTCCTGAGTAGCTGGGTTTACAGGTGCATGCCACCACATCTGGCTAATTTTAGTATTTTTAATAGAGATGGGGTTTTGCCATGTTGGTCAGGCTGGCCTCAAACTCCTGACCTCAAGTGATCCGCCTGCGTCATCCTCCCAAAGTGCTGGGATTACAGGCATGAACCACTGCACCAGGCCTATGTTTATTTTTTTATTTTTTTGAAACAGTCTCATCTGTTGCCCAGGCTAGAGTACAGTGGCGCGATATCAGCTCACTGCAACCTCTGTCTCCTGGGTTCAAGTGATTTTCCTGCGTCATCCCCCTGAGTAGCTGGGATTACAGGTGTGAGCCACCATATCTGGCTGGTTTTTGTACTTTTAGTAGAGATTGTGTTTCACCTTGTTGGCCAGGTGATCTCAAACTCCTGACCTCAAGTGATCCGCATGCCTCGGCCTGTCAGAGTGCTAGGATTATAGGTGTGAGCCACTGTGCCTTGCTTCTTTTCTCTGTTGCTTTCTGGTACAAGATGCTACAGGATTATCTTGTAAGATTCTTGCGTCAGACCTGGAATCTGCTTATTCCAAGGAGCCTTGGTTATTTTTAGTGGGAAATGATATTTGATGGGTATCCTGAAAACTAAATCACTGTGTTCATTTTCAGTGACTAGTAACTTGTTCTGTAAATTGACTAACTTGGTGAAAATTAGAATTTTTTTATCATTAGAGAGAAATGATTTTGTGTTGAATTGAAAGACTCAATTTCTAGAGGCTGGGTATGGTGGCTTATTCCTGTAATCCCAGCACTTTGGGAGACCAAAGAGGGCAGATCACCTGAAGTCAGGAGTTTGAGATTAGCCTGGCCAACATGGTGAAGCCCTGTCTTTACTAAAAATACAAAAATTAGCTGGACATGGTGGCAGGCGCCTGTAATCCCAGCTACTTGGGAGGCTGAGGCAGGAGAATTTCTTGAACCCAGGAGGTGGAGCCGAGACTGTGACGTTGCACTCCAGCCTGGGCAACCAGAGCGAAACTTTGTCTCAAAAAAAAAAAAAAGACTCAGTTTCTAAAGGTCATGGGCATAGAACAAAGTTTGTGGACTCTGGGAGATTTCTGGTTGTTTTTGACCTGACCTTACACCTGGAGGATTGATATTAACATATTAGGGCCAGGCACTGTGGCCCACACCTGTAATCCCAGCACTCTGGCAGGCCAAGGCGGGCGGATCACCTGAGCTCAGGAGTTCAGGACCAGCCTGGGCAACATGATGAAGCCCTGTCTCTACCGAAAATACAAAAAGTTAGCTGAGCATGGTGGCGTGCACCGGTAGTCCCAGCTACTCAGGAGGCTAAGGTAGGATTGCTTGCCTGGGAGACACAGGTTGCAGTGTGCTGAGATGGCGTCACTGTACTCCAACCTGGGAGACAGAGTGAGACCCCCCCATATCAACAACAACAACAAAAACATATTAGAGTTGCAGGAGTCCTGGTACTTGGATTTTAAAGAAATCATTCAGTGAGCATTTATTAGATTCCCTGTGTTTACTAAGCTCTGTGCTAAGTGCTAAGGATAGAACAATTAAAGACATTGTTCTTGGCCAGGCACAGTGGCTCATGTCTGTAATCCCAGCACTTTGGGAGGCCAAGACAGACGGGCCACCTGAGGTCAGGAGTTTGAGACCAGCCCAGCCAACATGGTGAAACTAAAATGCAGAGATTAGCTGGGCACGGTGGTGGGCGCCTGTAATCCCAGTTACTCGGGCGGCTGAGGCAGGAGAATTGCTTAAACTGGGGAGGCGGAGGTTGCAGTGAGCCAAGATCGTGCCGTTACAGTCTAGTCTGGGTGAAACAGCGAAACTTCGTCTAAAAAAAAAAGACAGATATTGTTTGTGCCCTCTAGGAGAGCAGTCTAGCTGAGCCTAGTAATAACTTACATTTATGTGGCATTTTTGAATTTACAGTCTACTTCCACGTACATTATCTCATTTAATCCTTATTTATAATCCTTACTTATAATTCTACTCTGAAGCAGATATTACTGTCCCCATCTTACAGATAAAGCATTTCTGGTTCAGAGAGATGAATTTGTCTAACATTATACAGCAGACACAACACACCCTGGACAGGATATAATCTTACTTTTTAAACCTAGAGTTCTTGGCTGGGCATGGTGGTACACTCCTATAACCTAGTGGTTTAGGAGGCCGAGGTGAGAAGATCACTTAAACCCAGTAGTTAAAGGCTGCAGTGAGCTATGATGGTGCCACTGCACTCCAGTCTTGGCAACAGCAAGACCCTGTCTCTAAAAATAGATACGTATGTACTTACATACATACATACATACAAAAAAGGTAAAAAGAGGGTGGACTCACGCCTGTAAACCCAGCACTTTGGGAGGCTAAGGCGGGCGGATCACGAGGTCAGGAGATCAAGACCATCCTGGCTAACATGGTGAAACCCTGTCTCTCCTAAAAATACAAAAAATTAGCCTGGTGTGGTGGCAGGTGCCTGTAGTCCCAGCTACTCTGGAGGCTGAGGCAGGAGAATGGTGTGAACCTGGGAGACGGAGCTTGCAGTGAGCTGAGATCGTGCCACCCCACTCCAGCCTGGGCGGCAGAGTGAGACTCTGTCTCAAAAAATGAAAAGGTTAAAAAGAAAGAAACAGGCCGGGCGCGGTGGCTCAAGCCTGTAATCCCAGCACTTTGGGAGGCCGAGACGGGCGGATCACGAGGTCAGGAGATCGAGACCATCCTGGCTAACACGGTGAAACCCCGTCTATACTAAAAAATACAAAAAAACTAGCCGGGCGAGGTGGCGGGTGCCTGTAGTCCCAGCTACTCGGGAGGCTGAGGCAGGAGAATGGCGTAAACCCGGGAGGCGGAGCTTGCAGTGAGCTGAGATCTGGCCAGTGCACTCCAGCCTGGGCGACAGAGCGAGACTCCGTCTCAAAAAAAAAAAAAAAAAAGAAACAAACCCACTCACCCAGAATTCTTGCACTCTGGGCTGGGTGATAGAGTATGACCTTGTCTTCTCTAAACATAAATAAATAAATCAGTCTGCCAACCCATCCACCCTTAAGCAGTTTTTTGAGACAGAGCCTTACTTTATTGCCTGGGCTAGAGTACAGTGGCGTGATCTCGGCTCACTGCTACCTCCATTGCCTGGGTTCAAGTGATTCTCATGCCTCAGTCACCCAAGTAGCTGGGATTACAAGGTGTGCGCCACCATGCCTGGCTAACTTTCATATTTTTTTTTTTTTTTTTTTTTTGAGACAGAGTCTCACTCTGTCGCCCAGGCTGGAGTGCAGTGGCCAGATCTCAGCTCACTGCAAGCTCCGCCTCCCGGGTTCCCGCCATTCTCCTGCCTCAGCCTCCCGAGTAGCTGGGACTACAAGCGCCCGCCACCACGCCCGGCTAGTTTTTTGTATTTTTTAGTAGAGATGGGGTTTCACCGTGTTAGCCAGGATGGTCTCGATCTCCTGACCTCATGATCCGCCTGTCTCGGCCTCCCAAAGTGCTGGGATTACAGGCTTGAGCCACCGCGCCCGGCCTAACTTTCATATTTTTAGTAGACACAGGGTTTCACCATGTTGGCCAGGCTGGTCTCGAACTCCTGACCTCAAGTGATCTGCTGGCCTCAGCCTCCCAAAGGGTTAAGATTATAGGGGTAACGCCCGCACCCAGCCAACCAACCAACCAATTCTTAACCAGTTCTTTCTGACTTTCTATATTAAGATGTTTATTTTATTTTATTTTATATTTTATTTTATTTTATTTTATTTTATTATTTTATTTTATTTTATTTTATTTTATATTTTATTTTATTTTATTATTTTATTTTATTTTATTTATTTGTTTTCAAGATGAGGATTTACTATGTTGCCCAGGGTGCTCCGGAACTCCTGGATTGAAGTAGTCATCCCACTTTAGTGTTTATTGGTGTTTTGGTGTTTTTATTTCAAAAGAATACAATAATAAAGATAGACTGGTTCAGCTAGGGAAAATGATCCATTTTTCTCCCCTCCGTAAACAGGATATAATTGATACAGCATGTGAAGTCCTGGCCGACCCTTCTCTTCCGGAACTGTTCTGGGGAACAGTAAGTATGTCAGAGTCACTGCATAGCAAAAGAATTGATCAAACACTTGTTTTCTTACAGGTTTTGTACTAAGCATTCATGTGTATTTTCTCACTTAATCTTCATAAAAATGTATGAACTACATACTATTACTGTCCCTCTTTTAATGTGATGACATATGACACTTAGAGATGTGAAATGATTTGCTCAAAGTCACACTTAGAAAGAGGCAGCCAAAACCCAGTTCTGACTTGAGTCTGCAGCCCACATTATTACCATACCAGTGTGCTGTCTCCAACCCACCAGTTTTTTTTTTTGTTTTTGTTTTTGTTTTGTTTTGTTTTGTCTTTTGAGATGGAGTCTTGCTCTGTTGCCCAGGCTGGAGTGCAATGGCGCAATCTCGGCTCACTGCAACCTCTGCCTCCCGAGTTTAAGCAATTCTCCTGCCTCAGCCTCCCAAGTAGCTGGGTTTATAGCCGCCCGCCACCATGTCCAGCTAATTTTTTGTATTTTTTAGTAGAGACAGGGTTTCACTATGTTGACCAGGCTGGTCTCGATCTCCTGATCTTGTGATCCGCCCACCTCGGCCTCCCAAAGTGCTGGGATTACAGGCGTGAGCCACCACGCCCGGCATTCCAACCCACCAGTTTTTTGTTTTCATAGTACTTTTAGGAGATTAACTGTAGCTATGAGTTGTCAGGGTATTATAACTAGTTAGAGTGAGAATTTGGCTTTGAAAAGAACAATTTCTCACCAGTACTTGCTCTGAGTGTTGATAATAACCTCAAACCTCAAGATCCAACTGATGATCTACCTGTATATTTTACCCTCTTTTTTGTAAGATGCTGTCTGATGTTCTAGAACCACAGTGCTCCTGGGAGAAGCTGGTATGAAACATTATCTAGAGTGAGGATCTGTGGCTCCTGTGTGGTAGCTAACTGCTGACATAGTTGGGTAGTTTGCACTTTAGTGGAAACATGTAATGCACAGGTGAACAATACTGTCTTCCCATAGAAAGGATGGCTGGGAAGAGGTCACTAGATAGAATAGTAGTCTCTTTTTAGGTCCCTCACTAAATCAATTGTTTTATATCCTTTTTCAGTGGAAATGTGAAAGTCTTAAATTATTAAGGAGGGATGATATCTGTCTAAAAGGAAAGATTAATTCTAAATTTTCTCATGATTGCTGGGAAATTTGGAGAGATGTTAATTTGTGGATAATGTGAAGATCAGTGATTTGTCCCCTTCCACCACAGGAGCCAACTTCGGGCCTTGGGATCATTCTGGACAGTGTGTGTGGCATGTTTCCCCACCTCCTCTCCCCACTCCTGCAACTGCTCCGAGCCCTGGTATCAGGGAAGTCCACTGCCAAAAAGGTAAGTTGCTCAGTCAGGTAAGTAAAGAGAATGGGAGATTCTTTATGGAGACTTTATAAAATAGGAATCTTTTTTGCTTTCCACATTGCAGTTCTACTGCCATGACAAAAGTTATTCTGAAGGTGAATGAAAGATACCAAAGATAGCACCTCAATTCTATAAAACTAAATAATCTTTTCATTAAGCACTTATTGTAGATACTGTGGGACTAAGACTAAGTATAAAGTTCCTTAATATCTACTTAGAAGTTACTAGATATAAGAAATAAATAGCTAAGAGCCAGGTGTTATGGAGTAAATATCATTTGAGCAATAAAGACCATACTGTTCAGGAGAGATAACTGCCCTTGTGGAGTGATGGGGACTTGAGTTGAGTGTTAAAGCATAGTGCAGATTTGGTGAGGGGAGCAGAAGGCAATTCCAAGAACAGTCACAGTGGTGGGCTTCTAGAAGTTTGAGAGTCTGGTTGAAAGAGCAGACTGGGACCTCCCCTTGCTTATCCTGGAGGGGAATGTGTGATGGTTTTTTCTGTTGGCAGGTATATAGCTTCTTGGATAAGATGTCTTTCTACAATGAACTTTATAAACACAAGCCTCATGATGTAATCTCCCATGAAGATGGAACTCTTTGGCGGAGACAAACACCCAAACTCCTTTATCCCCTTGGTGAGATAAAGAGATCCCCCATTTTTTGACAGCTTTTTTTTTTTTTTTTTTCTGGTGTCTTGCTCTGTCACCCAATCTGGAATGCAATGGCATGATCATGGCTCACTGAAGCCTCAAACTCCTGGACTCAAGTGATTCTCCCACCTTAGCCTCCCAAAGCACTGGGATTACAGACGTGAGCCAGTGCACCCAGCCAGTTATACTTTGAGGCTCATATCTATTCCAGGTGCTCAAAGAGGAAAATGTAGAGGGAATAGCCTTTTTTTTTTTTTTTCTTGAGACAGAATCTTGCTCTGTCATCCAGGCTGGCGTGCAGTGGCACGATCTCGGCTCACTGCAAGCTCTGCCTCCCGGGTTCACGCCATTCTCCTTCCTCAGCCTCCCGAGTAGCTGAGTCTACAGGTCCCCGCCACCGCACCCGGCTAATTTTTTCTATTTTTAGTACAGATGGGGTTTCACCGTGTTAGCCAGGATGGTCTCTATCTCCTGACCTTGTAATCCGCCCTCCTCGGCCTCGCAAAGTGCTGGGATTACAGGCGTGAGCCTCCGTGCCCAGCCTAGCCTCACTGTTTTAATCCTGGCATCATCACCACTCACTTCTCCAGTGGTCTAGGTCCTAGCAGTCCTATGAGGTATTGTTATCATCATTTGAATGGAAAACTATTCTTTGCACTCAAGTGATTTTCAGACATGTAGAAAGAGTCACTTGTCAGCCAGGTGTGGTGGTTCACGACTATAATTCCAACACTTTGGGAGGCCGAAATGGGCGATCACCTGAGGTCGGGAGTTCGAGACCAGCCTGACCAACATGGTGAAACCCTGTCTCTACTAAAAATACAAAATTAGCTCGGCTTGGTGGTGCATGCCTGTAATCCCAGTTACTCGGGAGGCTGAGGCAGGAGAATCGTTTGAATTCGGGAAGTGGAGGTTGCAGTGAGCTAAGATCATGCCATTGCATTCCAGCCTGGGCAACAAGAGCGAAACTCCATCTCAAAGAAAAAAGAAAAGAAAAAAGAAACTTGTCTACATGAGAAGAACTTTTTTGGGTATTTTAAATGAAAAAGCCGTAGGAATGTTAGCTACTAAGAAGAGAGCCTGTGAATCCCAGAACTTTGGGAGGCCGAGACAGGCAAATCACTTGAGGCTAGGAGTTTGAGACCAACCTGACCAACATGGTAAAACCCCGTCTCTACTAAAAATACAGAAATTAGGCCGGGCGCGGTGGCTCAAGCCTGTAATCCCAGCACTTTGGGAGGCCGAGACGGGCGGATCACGAGGTCAGGAGATCGAGACCATCCTGGCTAACACGGTGAAACCCCGTCTCTACTAAAAATACAAAAAACTAGCCGGGCGAGGTGGCGGCACCTGTAGTCCCAGCTACTTGGGAGGCTGAGGCAGGAGAATGGCGTGAACCCGGGAGGCGGAGCTTGCAGTGAGCTGAGATCTGGCCACTGCACTCCAGCCTGGGTGACAGAGCGAGACTCCGTCTCAAAAAAAAAAAATACAAAAATTAGCCAGGAGTGGTGGTGTGCACCTGTAGTCCCAGCTACTCTGGAGGCTGAGGCACGAGAATCACTTGAACCCAGGAGGCGGAGGTTGCAGCGAGCCAAGATCACGCCACTGCACTCCAGCCTGGGCAAGAGTGAGACTCTGTCTCAAAAAAAAAAAAAAGAGAGTCTGTGAGTTTGTGCATCTCTGTGTATTTAAAATATTGATGTCTAGTAGAGGAGTTACATTTTTTATTTATCCTCAGATAGTAGACTAATTTCTCTTTTTCTCTTAGGGGGTCAAACTAACCTTCGCATACCTCAAGGCACTGTGGGCCAAGTAATGTTGGATGATAGGGCATACCTGGTACGCTGGGAATACTCCTATAGCAGCTGGACCCTCTTTACCTGCGAGATTGAAATGTTGCTTCATGTTGTTTCAACTGCAGGTAAGGTCAGCTTTGGGAAATATCACTACGAGGGGGAAAAGTGGACGTGCTTGGAGGATTTAGAAAATAGAATATCTACATAAAATTCAGAACCATCAAGATTGTGATTTGTCTGATTTGTGTATCTGGGTCTCAGAGACTGTTCAGTGGTCTTAAAGGGGTTGTTTGCCATGAGGTCACAGGCTGTCTTTCTCCTCAGATGTGATTCAGCACTGCCAGCGAGTCAAACCCATCATTGATCTTGTCCATAAGGTCATCAGTACAGACCTGTCGATAGCAGACTGCCTCCTGCCCATCACGTCTCGCATCTACATGCTGCTGCAGCGGTGAGTCTGTCTTGACTGACCCTCAGCTGCCTGGTAGAGATCTCAGCACTTGTGCCCTCAGTTTGCAGGAACCTGGACACATACCCACTGGGTTAAAGTTCATGCATGTTCCTTGGTTTTCCTGTTTTTTTATCTGTGAGGGTTTTCCTGTTTTTATATGTCTGCTGAGGGGAGAGACTGGGGAGAGAACTGGAAAAATGTTTATGAGGGAACCAGTTGTATTATTTGCTTTATTGAGTATAGTGCATTGTTTTCCAACCAGGTTAACGACAGTGATCTCCCCACCTGTGGATGTCATTGCTTCTTGTGTCAACTGCTTAACTGTTTTGGCTGCCCGCAATCCAGCAAAGGTGAGACACCAGATCTTCCTAACAGCCAAAAATGTAGCACTTGGCACATACCTGAAGATACGTGGCCATTTAACTCTTCCTTTTCCTTCTCAGGTCTGGACTGATCTTCATCACACAGGCTTTTTACCATTTGTGGCCCATCCTGTCTCCAGCCTGAGTCAGATGATTAGGTGAGCCAGGTCCTGGGGTGGTGGGCCATATTCCCTAGTGAGAACCACATATGTCTCAGGTCTAGCCTAGGTTTCTTGATTTTATTTTATTTTATTTTATTGATTGATTGATTGATTGATTGAGATGGAGTCTCACTCTGTTGCCCAGGCTGGAGTGCAGTGGTGCAGCCTCCACCTCCCATGTTCAAGCAGCTGTCGTGTTTCAGCCTCCTGAGTAGCTGGGATTACAGGCTCGAGCCACCGTGCCCAGCTAATTTATTTATTTATTTATTTTATTTTTTGAGATGGAGTTTTGCTCTGTTGCCGTGGCCGGAGTGCAGTGGTGCGATCTCAGCTCACTGCAACCTCCGCCTCCTGGGTTCAAGTAATTCTCCCACCTCAGCCTTCCCAGTAGCCAGCATTACAGATGTGCGCCACCATACCTGGCTAAGTTTTTGTATTTTTAATAGAGACGGGATCTCACCATGTTGTCCAGACTGGTCTGGAACTCCTGGTCTCAAGTGATCTGCCCGCCTTAGCTTCTCAAAGTGCTGGATTATAGGCGTGAGCCACCACGCCCAGCCTGATTTTTTTTTTTTTGAGATGGAGTTGCGCTCTTGTTGCTCTGGCTGGAGTGCAATGGCGTGATCTTGGCTCAGTGCAACCTCCGCCTCCCAGGTTCAAGTGATTCTCCTGCCTCAGCCTCCCGAGTAGCTGGGATTTCAGGCATTCGCCACCACAGCCCGGTAATTTTGCATTTTTGGTAGAGATGATGTTTCACCATGTTGGCCAGGCTGGTCTCAAACTCCTAACCCCAACTGATCTGCCCGCCTTGGCCTCCCAAAGTGTTGGGATTACAGGCATGAGCCACGGTGCCCGGCTGAGAGCAAGAGAGATTTATCCAACATCAATCATGTTAGTATGTGAGCATTTACTTTCCAGCCCAGAAAATCCAGAGGTGTCTAGATTGAGGGACTTGTTGTCCCATTATTAAGCCACAATCACTCTGTACTTTTTCTCATTTCATGGTTTTTGAGCTTGGCGAGTAGACCACTTACCAGTACATAGGCTCCATCTTACTACCTGAGCGTTCTCGCCTTGCTCTCTCTCGACAAAATGTTTCCCTGATGTTCCTTTGATTTTTTTACTTTTACTTTCAATCTCTTGAGGTTTTACATCAGTAAAACATATTCTTAATGTTTACCTTGGGTACAGAACTGTCTCGATTGGATTATTTCCATTGGAGAGCTTTTCTATTTTATGCTAAGTCATCTAGACTATAACAAGAATGCTTTATGATTAGTTTCTTGAAACCCTGAAGTTTCCCGTCATTTTTTTCCCTCTACTTATTTCCAGTGCGGAAGGGATGAACGCTGGAGGGTATGGAAACCTCTTGATGAATAGTGAGCAGCCTCAGGGCGAGTATGGGGTCACTGTTGCCTTTCTGCGCTTGATCACCACCCTCGTCAAGGTACAGTCTGATTGTGTTCACGAAGGGCAGGAAAAGAAAATGTCCAGTCTGGTCAGATGACTCTGAAATAGCTTCCCTGGCCCCTGCTGCTGTAATCTTCTTGTCTGTAGGCAGAATAGTCATTTTGAAGTTATAGTGACAACAGTTTCTATGTATTGAGTACCTACTATGTGCCAGTATGTGCTCTATTAGGTGCTTAATTATGTGAATTTATTTAATAATTGGAAGGTTTATGAAGTAGAATGGAAGAGGCCAAAAGGGTATTGCAGTGACTGTAAAGCTATTTTGACAGTAACCCGGGATAATATGTCCCAATATATATACATGTATGTATATTCCTAAAGCAGAATTTCATAGTACAACATTTATTCTTACACAAGTTGTACTCTGGTATTTTCTATTCAGTCTCCTCCCTGTTTAAATGAATTTTGACTGTAGACTGATCTCATAATCTACTAATGGGTTACAACTTGGTTTGAAAAATACTGACACATTGGCCGGGCGCGGTGGCTCAAGCCTGTAATCTCAGCACTTTGGGAGGCCGAGACGGGAGGATCACGAGGTCAGGAGATCGAGACCATCCTGGCTAACACGCTGAAACCCCGTCTCTACTAAAAAATACAAAAGAAAAAAAAAAAAAAACTAGCCGGGCGAGGTGGCGGGCGCCTGTAGTCCCAGCTACTCGGGAGGCTGAGGCAGGAGAATGGCGTAAACCCGGGAGGCGGAGCTTGCAGTGAGCTGAGATCCGGCCACTGCACTCCAGCCCAGGCAACAGAGCGAGACTCCGTCTCAAAAAAAAGAAAAATACTGACATAGAGCATAAATTTTGGAGTCAGAATTAGGTTTACATTCAGGTTGACAGCTTACTAGCTACATGACCTTGAACAAGTAGAGAATATCTTAGAGTCTCTAAAATAGAATGCTATATGGTCTCTACCTCATGGGATTGAGAAGAGGGTCATGCATGGAAAAAACTATACTTCCTGCCTGCTGGAATCAATGAATGCTTAAAAAGAAATGATTGTAGGCTGGGTACAGTGGTTCATGCCTGTAATCCCAGCACTTTGGGAGGCTGAGGCGGATGGATCACCTGAGGTCAGGAGTTTGATACCAGCCTGGCCAACATGGTGAAACCTCATCTCTACTAAAAATACAAAAATTAGCTGGGTGTGGTGGCAGACGCCTGTAATCCCAGCTACTCAGGAGGCTGAGGCAGGAGAATTCCTTGAACCTGGGAGGCGGAGGTTGTAGCAAGTCGAGATCATGCCATTGTACTCCAGCCTAGGCGACAAGAGTGAAACTCCATCTTGGGGGTGAAAAAAAAGATTGCATATAGAGATAGGAATATAAATATAGATATTTATATATTACTAAAGAGTCCCCATTTTTAATAGAGGGATGCTACAGTTAACAGATATCATTGGATATCAGATTTTTGCATATCAGATCTCCTTTCTAGTATTTCAGTGATGGGATTGAGGTTAGGGACGACTGGTGATCATGATAGTGAAGTGGCATTGTTCATTATCAGCAGTCCTCTATCCTTTATGTTTAAGGTGCCTCCCTTCTGTCCAGATTTAGCCTGCATCCCTTTTTTTCATGTTGGTGCCTTTTGTGACATTCTCTTTCACTGCTTTTTCTATTCTAGAAAAGACCCACAATTTGGGTTCAACTATAAAGTAGCACTTTTGATGTGTCTTTTTTTTTATTGTTGACCAAGGTTTGCCTAGATTTCCTTTGGACCTATCTATGGTTTTGAAATTAAATCTCTAGGTAACTAAATGACTTTTCTTTAAATGTGTGGAAGCCCTTACTGCATCGTTTCTTGTAGGGGCAACTTGGTAGTACCCAGAGCCAAGGACTTGTACCGTGTGTAATGTTTGTGCTGAAGGAGATGCTTCCCAGCTACCATAAGTGGCGCTACAACTCTCATGGAGTGAGGGAACAGATTGGTAAGGACAGCATGGACAGGGAAGACCTGGTATGGGCAGGGAAGACCTGGGGATTTCTGGCCCCCTGGAGAGCTTTTTTCTTTCCCTTTCTTGAGATAAGGGGTCATTACACAAGGCCACATCATTCCTCTGTCTTTTCTGGAGTCCAGGTTGCCTGATCCTGGAGTTGATTCATGCAATACTGAACCTGTGCCATGAGACAGACCTGCAAAACAGGTAACGAAGGGTTGATTACTAGAGCTTGATGCTCGCCAATTCAAGACACAGGCTTTTGCTGTGCAAAGCCGTCTCATTTCTTCCAGAGAATTTACCTTGCTTGAGCCCAGAACTCAGTAATCTTGAGGCTGTGAGTTGCTTTCCATTGACCTGTGTATCATTTCTCACTGTGGACAGAGAAGTAGGAATGAGAGAGAGAGAAAGAGTGTGTGTGTGTGTACACATACACTAATATATTAATCTTTTTTTTTTTTTTTTTCTTTTTTTGAGGCGGAGTCTCGCTCTGTCGCCCGGACTGGAGTGCAGTGGCCAGATCTCAGTTCACTGCAAGCTCCGCCTCCCGGGTTTACGCCATTCTCCTGCCTCAGCCTCCTGAGTAGCTGGGACTACAGGTGCCCACCACCTCGCCCGGCTAGTTTTTGTATTTTTAGTAGAGACGGGGTTTCACCGTGTTAGCCAGGATGGTCTCGATCTCCTGACCTCGTGATCCGCCCGTCTTGGCCTCCCAAAGTGCTGGGATTACAGGCTTGAGCCACCGCGCCTGGCCTATTAATCATTCTTTATGATCTTTACAAAAGTTCATTCCTGGCCGGGCGCTGTGGCTCAAGCCTGTAATCCCAGCACTTTGTGAGGCCGAGACGGGCGGATCACGAGGTCAGGAGATCGAGACCATCCTGGCTAACACGAAGAAACCCCGTCTCAACTAAAAATACAAAAACTAGCCGGGCGAGGTGGTGGGCGCCTGTAGTCCCAGCTACTCAGGAGGCTGAGGCAGGAGAATGGCGTAAACCCGGGAGGCGGAGCTTGCAGTGAGCTGAGATCTGGCCACTGCACTCCAGTCCGGGCGACAGAGCGAGACTCCGCCTCAAAAAAAAAAAAAAAAAGTTCATTCCTGACAAGACTGCTTTTCATATATATCTACTTCCCAGGGCCAGTTACTATGTATTCTCGGTTTTTTTCCTCTTTCTATATTGACTGTAACTTTCTTTCCATGCCACTGCTTATAGATGTCTTGTTTTAATGGTTCCATGCATTTGATCGTATGGATTAATTATGATCCTTTTCAGTAAGGGTACTGTATCTGTTACTTGATGAACATTTAGATTGCTTCTCAGGGTGATCTTTAGGTGATCAAGTCTATTTCAGGAAAGTGATCAGAGTGCTTTCAGCTTACAGAGAGCCGGTCTGCAGTGTCCAGTAGGTTAGGTTAGCCACCCTAGCCTAATTGGACAATGCCCTTCCTTCCAAGATACACTGAGTGGCTCCCTGGTAACTTGGAACACCTCTGTCTTCCAGTCATACTCCCAGCCTGCAGTCTCTCTGCATCTGCAGCCTTGCATACACAGAGGCAGGACAGACAGTTATCAATATCATGGGCATTGGCGTGGACACCATTGACATGGTGATGGCTGCTCAGCCTCGAAGGTAGGGCTCCTTCTCCACCTTCCCTTTGTTTGTCTTTATTGTACATGCATGTTACTAATAACTCCAGTTTAAGTTAACTTGTAGTAGCTTTTAGAAGATGACATTGTTCTTCCTAGGACATAGCCTTTACATACCCTAGTGGCTGCTGTATAGATTGGCATATAGCAAAGGGAGTTGATTACTCCTCCTCTTTCCTAGTTTGGACTGGGGCCTCTAACAGAAGCTGTTGAACTCTGGGATTATTGTTGGAATCTAATTCATGAGAGCACATATGTTGCGAATGAAGTCATACTGTCTGAATCATCTTTGGTTTCCATTTGGCACCCTAGTGATGGGGCAGAGGGCCAGGGGCAGGGCCAGCTGCTGATCAAGACAGTGAAACTGGCATTCTCCGTCACCAACAATGTTATTCGGCTGAAACCTCCTTCTAATGTGGTGTCCCCCCTGGAACAGGCTCTCTCACAACATGGTATGTATTTCTCTTCCAGTCTGTAACATTTCTGTTCCTAAATACGTATTTTAGGCAGTGTTTTTGGATGTCAACAGTATTTTCTGCTTCTTGAGGAAGTTTGGGAATGATTACCACCTCCTTTCCTGAAATTGGAAACAAAAGGACTAGATGGTACTTTATTTCTGCCTCCTGTTGATGATAGAATAATAGTTACAAATGCAGATTTGAAGTCAGACTGCCTTGGTTCAAATTTTGTATCCAATCAACTGTTTGACCTTGGGTGCATTATTAAACAGCTCTGTCTCTGATTTCTCATCTGTAAAATGGGGATAATGGTACAGGTTGAGTATGCCTTATCTGAAATGCTTGGGACCAGAAGTGTTTTGGGTTTCAGATTTTTTTTTTCATGTTTTGGAATAGTTGCAGTATACTTACCAGTTTAGCATAAATCCAAAATGTTCCAGTGAGCATTTCCTTTGAGCTGTAGTTAGAGATTTTGACACATTCCAGATTTTTAAAAAATTTTTTACTTTTGTTTTTTTTTTTGAGACAGTCTAGCTCTGTTGCCCAGGCTGGAGTGCAGTGGCTCAATCTCAGCTCACTGCAGCATCTGCCTCCCGGGTTCAAGCAATCCTCCTGCCTCAGCCTCCCGAGTAGCTGGGATTACAGGCATCTGTCACCACACCCGGCTAATTTTTGTTTCGTTTTGTTTTGTTGTTTGGTTTTGTTTTGTAGAGACAGGCCTTTGCCGTGTTGGCCAGGCTGGTCTTGAACTCCTGACCTCAGGTGACTTGCCTTCTTCAGCCTCCCAAAGTTCTGGGATTACAGGTGTGAGCCACCGTGCTCTAATTTCAGATTTTCAGATTATGGATGCCTGTAGTATATTCCTAATAAGATTATAATAAAGAGCTGGGCATGGTGGCTCATGTCTGTAATCCCAGCACTTTGGGACGGTGAGGCTGGGGAGCATCCTTTGAGTCCAGGAGTTCGAGACCAGCTTGGGCAACATAAGGAGATCCCCATCTATACAAAAAAACCAAAAAAAAAAATTAGCTGGGCCTGGTGGCATATGCCTGTGGTCCCAGCAACTCAGTAGACTGAGGTGGGGGGATTGCTTGACGCTTGGGAGGTCAAAGCTGCAGTGAGCCATGATTTTGCCACTGCACTCCAGCTTAGACAACAGAGTGAAACCCTCTCTCAAAAAGAAAAAGGATAGGCTGGGCATGGTGACTCACACTTGTAATCCCAGCACTTTGGGGGGCCGAGGTGGGCAGATCACTTGAGGTCAGGGGTTTGAGACTAGCCTGGCCAACATGGTGAAACCCTGTCTCTACTAAAAATAAAAACAATTAGCTGGACATGGTGGTGCACACCTGTGATCCCAGCTACTCGGGAGGCTGAGGCAGGAGAATTGCTTGAACCTGGTAAGTGGAGGTGCAGTGAGCCAAGATCGCGCCACTGCACTCTAGTCTGGGTGACAGAGTGAGACTCCATCTCAAAAAAAAATTAATAGATAAAAATTAATAAAATAAGCACCTATTTTATTCAGAATGTATCTTTGCTGTTGATGGGTTGAACTGTTTATCCCCAAATTCTGACTATTCGTTTGCTCCTCAATAAAGAGAAGGATACAGCCACCTGGGTTTGCTGTGACCCTCCAAGTACTTGAGGGTAAATTCCTTCACATATACACTGTCAGTCATTTTTGAACAGCCAATGCTCTAAGGATTTGAATGAGGCACACTTGATATCTAAACTGTTTCCCGTGCTGCTTTAGGTGCTCATGGAAACAACCTCATTGCTGTTCTAGCCAAATACATCTACCACAAACATGACCCTGCTTTGCCACGTCTTGCCATTCAGCTGCTGAAACGTCTGGCCACGGTAGGATCATACTTCATGCACACACACTGTTTATGTGAGGGTGTTTTTTTCCCCTGATTACAAAAGACATGCTCAGGCCACATGCAGCGGCTTACACCTATATGTAATTCCAGCACTTTGGGAGGCCAAGGTGGGAGAATCACCTGGGGTCTTGAGCCCAGGAGTTCAAGACCAGCCTGGGCCACATAGTGAGACCCCATCTCTAATATAGAAAAAAGGAGAAAAAGGCTGTGTGTGGTGGCTCACACCTGTAATTCCAGCACTTTGGGAGGCTGAGGTGGGTAGATCACAAGGTCAGGAGTTCAAGACCAACCTGGCCAAGATGGTGAAACTCCATCTCTCCTAAAAATACAAAAATTAGCCGGGCATGGTGGCAGACACCTGTGATCCCAGCTACTCGGGAGCCTGAGGCAGAGAGTTGCTTGAAGCTGGGAGGCAGAGGTTGCAGTAAGCCAATATCACGTCGCTGCACTCCGGCCTGGGCAACAGAGCGAGACTCCGTCTCAAGATAAAAAAGACATGCTTATTGTAAAATATTTATTTAAATGTTACAAATAGATGTAACAGAAAGTCAAGATGCCCTATGATCTCCTTATTCCAAGAATCCCTATGGGCAGGGGGATATGCCATGCTCCAGATTTCTTTTTTTTTTTTTTTGAAACAGGGTCTGGCTGTGTCTCCCAGCCTGTGCTCCAGATTTCTTATCTGTGTTCTTGTATTTTAAAAAGTATTGGCTGGGTGTCGTGGCTCACACCTGTAATCCCAGCACTTTGGGAGGCTGAAGCAGGTTGATCACGAGGTCAGGAGTTCAAGACCAGCCTGGCCAAGGTGGTGAAACCACCCCCCTACTAAAAATACCAAAATTAGCTGGGTGCTGTGGCAGGTGCCTGTAATCCCAGCTACTCAGGAGGCTAGGCAGGAGAATCGTTTGAACCCGGGCAGCAGAGGTAACAGTGAGCCAAGATCACACCACTCACCGTTTCAAAAAATAAAAATAAAAAAGGTATTTGGGGCTGGGCGTGGTGGCTCGTCTCAAAAAAAAAAAAAAAAAATTTCGTTAGGCGTGGCTGCGTGCGCCTGTAGTCCCAGGTACTCAGGAGGCTGAGGCAGGAGAATTGCTTGAACCCAGGAGGCGGAGGTTGCAGTGAGCCAAGATCGCACCACTGCACTCCAGCCTGGGCGACAGAGTAAAACGAAAAAATTATTTGAGTGTGTACTTTTGTTCTTTATAAAAGCAGAATTCCTGGTACTGTTTTTCTTTTGACATAGTCCCATTCCATCACCCAGGCTGGAGCGCAGTGGTATGATCTCACCACAGCCTCCACCTCCCAGGTTCATGCACTTCTCCTGTGTAAGCCTCCCAGGTTGCTGGGATTATAGGCCCCCACTACAACACACAGTTGATTTTTTGTATTTTTAGTAGGGACCGGTCTTTGCCATGTTGGCCAGGCTAGTCTCGAACTCTTGACCTCTAGTGATCTGTCTGCCTCAGCCTCCCTTCATGCTGGGATTACAGGCATGAGCCACTGTGCCTGGCCCCTGGTAGTGTTTTATGACTGACTTCCTTCACTTGCTACCATATCAAACAGTCTTGGTGTTCTTGATGCCATATGGGCACATTTCGACTTCCTTCATTCTTTTTTGTCTTTTTTCCTTTTTTAATTTGGACTTCCTTCATTCTTTTTTTTTTTTTTTTGAGACGGAGTCTCGCCCAAATTGGAGTGCAGTGGCTGGATCTCAGCTCACTGCAAGCTCCGCCTTTCGGGTTCTCGCCATTCTCCTGCCTCAGCCTCCCGAGTAGCTGGGACTGTAGGCGCCCGCTACCTTGCCCGGCTAGTTTTTTTATTTATTTTTTTATTATTTTTTATTTTTTATTTTTTATTTTTTTTGAGACGGAGTCTCGCTCTGTCTCCCGGGCTGGAGTGCAGTGGCCAGATCTCAGCTCACTGCAAGCCGCGCCTCCCGGGTTCACGCCATTCTCCTGCCTCAGCCTCCCGAGTAGCTGGGACTACAGGCGCCTGCCACCTCGCCCGGCTAGTTTTTTTGTATTTTTTAGTAGAGACGGGGTTTCACCGTGTTAGCCAGGATGGTCTCGATCTCCTGACCTTGTGATCCGCCCGTCTTGGCCTCCCAAAGTGCTGGGATTACAGGCTTGAGCCACCGCGCCTGGCTGCCCGGCTAGTTTTTTGTATTTTTTTTAGTAGAGACAGGATTTCACCGGGTTGGCCAGGATGGTCTCGATCTCCTGACCTTGTGATCCGCCCGTCTTGGCCTCCCAAAGTGCTGGGATTACAGGCTTGAGCCACCGCGCCCGGCCCTTCATTCTTTCTAATGTTTGCATATCACATCCTAGAATGGATGCATCCTGATTTATTTGGACTACTTTCTGTTTTCCACTATTACAAGCAGTGCTGCAGTGAACATTATTATCCCTACCACCCTGTAAACATTTGTTTACAGTTCCAAAGATTTAGGTAGGTATAAATGAACATGATAATTTTTATTAGATATTTCCAAATTACCTTCCAAAAAACATTGTAACAGTTTATACTTCTAACACCAAGTCTTCTATCCCGGTCGCAAGGGCTTCATCATTGTTTAGTCTTTGCCAATCTAATAGGCAAAAAAAGTTTCACTTTTCAGTTTGTATTTTTTAACCATGAGGGAGGTTGAGCATTTCTTTATACTGATTACTGTCTCTCCTGTGAATTTGGGGGCATCTCGTGCTTGTTTGTGGTGATGTCCCTTTTGGCCCAGAGCTGTAGTCTGGATGCTTCCCTTTGTGCAGCTTTCTGGGAGCTCTTCAGTGCCCTTCTGCAGGAGCCCACTGAGGTTTTTGTGGAAGCAGAGCTCTAAGCCTGTGTGTTCTGGTCTCCACCAGGTGGCCCCAATGTCAGTGTATGCTTGTCTGGGCAATGATGCGGCTGCCATTCGTGATGCCTTCCTGACCCGATTGCAGAGCAAAATTGAGGACATGCGCATCAAAGTCATGATTCTAGAGTTCCTCACAGTTGCAGTGGAGACCCAGCCAGGCCTCATCGAACTGTTTCTGAACCTGGAGGTTAAGGATGGCAGTGATGGCTCAAAGGTAAACCTGTAAGCTGGGATGACGCTGGGAGTTGGCTCCCTGGGAGGCAGATGGTGGGCTCTGCAAGTGCAGCTGCTGGCAGTGGCTGTGGAACTGAACTCTTACCTGTCCCTTCTTGCAGGAATTCAGCCTTGGGATGTGGAGCTGTCTCCATGCAGTGCTGGAGCTGATTGATTCCCAACAGCAAGATCGATACTGGTGCCCACCCCTGCTGCATCGTGCCGCCATTGCCTTTTTGCATGCTCTGTGGCAGGACCGGAGGGACAGTGCCATGCTGGTTCTCCGAACCAAGTAAGTCTGCCTCTGGGAGTAGTTTCATTGTTCTAGTCTATAAAATGGGAGTAACAATAGCTCTTATCCCAGAGGTTTGTTGCGACGGTTCACTGGGAATAAGTGCTTAGTGCCTGGTCAATACCTGGGAGTTTTATACTAATTTTCTTTCTAATGCTGCTGCCAGCATTAAGGATCTTTAAATATTAAGCACCTTGAAGTTTCAACTGCTTTTGTGTTCCTGCCCTTTACTAACTAGCTACATCAAAACTCATTATTCTTGAGAAACAGTAGATTCAGGAGAGAGGGGCTTGCTGAAGTCACTGGATGGAATGAAACATTCTGTTCTGTTGGACCTGCTGGCACAAAGGGAAGGAGTGTTAAAAGGCTAATTGGGAGTCTGCCGTCTTATTTCCCTCCCTCCTCTTCTGTGGGGCTTTTGGGAATCTACAGTGGAAGGAATCTTGAAGAGTTTTTGTTGATCAACTCTATAATGCACAAGTGTGATTCATAAGAGGAAAATGTAATTTTATCTATAGAAACCTTTCATTTATACAGGAACAACTGACTTATCAGACACATTTTAGGATTGAGACTGGTAAAATATGAAGTGACCGCCAAAGGGAGCTTGAGAGAGGAGAAAAGGACTGTGAGAGGGAAAAAGTATGATTTCAAACATTTATTTCCTTTTTAGACCCAAGTTTTGGGAAAATTTAACCAGTCCGCTGTTTGGAACCCTTTCTCCTCCCTCTGAAACATCAGAGGTAAGCTGTGGCAGAGGGCAGGATGGTGGCTACAAGTCCCTGGGAGGAAAGGCTGTGGGCTGTGAGATGGGGCCGTAGACAATGATACCTCCCCTAATTAAACAACAGAATGTTCTCTTCACTAGAAACGTCTTTGTCAGGGAAGTGCCTGCTTTCTGACCCTTTGATGTCTTGCTTTGGGAAGGAAAGTGGTTTGCGTTGGTGGCTCTGTGGTCTTCTCTGTTCAGTTGGAGACATTGTGGACCTGACGCTTCTGCTCTTGCAAGTCAGGCCATTCACATTCAACAGGGGTTGTACTAACTTGTTCTGCAAGTGTTGGGCCTCTGCTCTGTTCACCGTTGGATATACTGGGGGAGATTAGTGATCAGAGATGTGATTATTGCCTGTTCTGCTCTCTGTCTCCACAGCCCAGCATCCTGGAAACCTGTGCCCTCATCATGAAGATAATTTGCTTGGAGATATACTATGTGGTTAAGTGAGTACTTTCCCCTCTTGAGATTTTAACTGAAGGTTGGGGGAGTGGGAGTTGGTGGCCTACCACTGGGTGCATGGCTGGAAAGAGCCAAGGCAGAGGAAAGAACTGGTTTGGAACCATTCATGGAGGCCAGTGTGCTGTGTCCCTAGCCAGTCCACTGATGGCATTTATGATTGTCAGAAAGAGTTATTGTGAAACAAACTCCATGCAACTCAGATTTTATGGAGGAGGAATCCTGGAAAGGCCTCAGCCTAACCCACACGTTGGAGGTGTCCTGGAGCTGGTCTGCCTTTAAGCCCACGCGAGGTTGTTTTCTCTGCCTCAGCAAGGGTCTGTACCCATTATATTCCCATCTACTTTCAAAACCTAACTGGAGGTTTTTTTCTTGACACTATAGGGGTTCATTAGACCAGTCGTTAAAAGATACACTAAAGAAATTTTCCATCGAGAAACGCTTTGCCTACTGGTCAGGGTATGTCAAGTCATTGGCAGTTCACGTGGCCGAAACAGAAGGCAGCAGCTGCACCTCCTTGTTAGAGTACCAGATGCTGGTGTCCGCCTGGAGGATGCTTCTCATCATTGCCACCACTCATGTAAGACCCTTTTGGGGAGAGTTTTCACTTTGATACTTTACCAATGATGTGTTGAGATACCTAGCAGATACAGCTCCTTGTGAGGAAGAATTAATCAGGGTTTATCCCTGAAAGCTAAACTGTAATAGGTTCTATGCTGAGAAATTGGGGCTGTAGGGTATTTGAGGGTGTTGCGTCCAAGAGACCATTAAGAGAAGTGCAGAGAAGTGATTTGAAATCCTTTCAGAGTTCCTAAAGCCTCCTATACCTCCCTTGGGCCTCGGCTGGGTCTTAACTGCTCCCTGGCTGCAAATGCCTCTTGTGCAAAGGCATAACTGCCTTCTTGTGCTGTGTACCTTGTAGACGCTAGGTCAATAAGTACTTGTTGACTAATCAGCAGGAAGCTGTGACAGCTGCAGCAGCACCCTCTCTAAAAAGCAGTTTGTCATTGGTTCTAGAAACTGCATTTCCTGGTCTTAGAAAAAGAACAAAGACCATTGTCTCTGTACTCTGTCTACTGGGAGTTGGTTTTGAGAGAGAGATAACATCTGGAAGAAATGCATTGTTCTTGGCTTTTTTGTGGTTTGACACCATCACGCTGTATCATAAGGACTTGGTATTGAAGTGTTCTTCCTTGGGGTATCCAGATTTTTTTTTTTTCTTGAGACGGAGTCTTGCTTGTCTCCCAGGCTGGAGTGCAGTGGTGCGATCTCGGCTCACTGCAACCTCTGCCTCCCAACTTCAAGCCATTCTCCTGTCTCAGCCTCCCAAGTAGCTGGGATTAAAGGTCACCACACCCGGCTAATTTTTATATTTTTCGTAGAGACGGGGTTTCACCTTGTTGGTCAGGCTGGTCTCGAACTCCTGACCTCAGGTGATCCACCAACCTCGGCCTCCCAAAGTGCTGGGATTACAGGTGTGAGCCACCACGCCCGACTCAGATTAATGTTTAGACTTCATGAACAACTTCAGCTTGATAGATGCCTCCTTGTTCCTAGCACCTCTTACATCTGTGAGATTTGTTTCCTAGTGCCAGACTGCCCACATGCCTGGAGCTTTGAGCCTAGAAGGGGCAGGTTTGTGGCTACTCTTGCTGTGGCATAGTGGTTTTGGACCCCTAAGACTCCATAACACACTTAAAGGCTCACCCGTCTTTGATAATGGTTAATTCCCCGGGGTATAAGCTTTATGTCACCTGCCGTTTAGGCTCTAGTTAGGCAGCAGTTCTTGAATTGTAGCTCTCAAAAATCCCACCATCCTCTTTCCCCCAAGGAAACCTATCTGACTCTCTCTCTCTCTGACCTGTCTACCTATGCAAAAGAAAAGAAAAAAAAAGAGAAAGAAACCTGACTAGGTCCAAGATGTTGGTCACCCGTTCATTCTCTTAATGGCATTAGTGGAATGCTTCCAGGCATTGGGATACAGCAGTCAATAAGGCAGATAAGATCTTTGATCGCATTGAGATTGCCCTATGATGGAGGAGGTAAATTATAAACCAATTCACCACTTAAAAATATGGTTTCAGATAGTGATAATTTGCTGTGAAGGAGATAATTCAGGTGCTGTGGTAATGAACACATGAGATAGAAGTAGTCAGGGTGACCTTCTCTGCGTGGTGATGTCCCAGCTGAGAGCTGAGTGTGTGAAGAAGACTTCCAGGCGGAGCCCGTGGAGGAGAGAAGTCTAGGCAGATGGACTTGCAAGTGCACAGTTCCAGCAGTGGAAAAGAGCTTGATATGTTCACGAAAGAGGCAAGCAGGGCTGGACTAGAGTGAGCACAGATGGGACTGATACTACAGTCAGTTGGACCAGATCCTGTGGGGTCTTTGGACCATGTTGAAGAGTCTGGTTCGCGTTTCCCGGGCACTGGAAAGCCTTTAAAGGATTCTAAGCAGAGGGAGGACAGAGTCTCAAAAGAGGAGGTGAAACTGGGCTTGATTCTGACCGTTTCTAAGGGTCGGCAGAAGAATAGCAGGCCTTCAAGCCCTATTTTACTTTATCTTTTAGGGAACAGGTTCTCACTCTGTTGTCCAGGTTGGAGTGCAGTGGTGCAGTCACTGCAGCCTCAACCTCCAGGTCTCATGTGATTGCCCCACCTCAGCCTCCTGAGTAGCTAGGACTACAGGCATGCATCACCATACCCAGCTAATTAAAAATTTTTTGTTGTTGTTGAGATAGGGTCTCATCATGTTGCCCAGACTATCAGCCCTATTTTATTTTATTTATTTAAGACGGAGTCATTTGTTGCCCAGGCTAGAGTGCAGTGGCACGATCTCAGCTCACTGCAACCTCTGCCTCCTGGGTTCAAGCGATTCTTCTGCCTCAGCCTCCCAAGTAGCTGGGACTACAGGTGCACCCCACCATGCCCAGCTAATTTTTGTATTTTTAGTAGAGACAGGGTTCCACCATGTTGGCCAGGATGGTCTTGATCTCCTGACCTCGTGATCCGCCCGCCTCCCAAAGTGTTAGGATTACAGGCATGAGCCACCATGCCCAGCCTGCATAAGCCCTATTTTAAATCAGGGAGACTGATTTTACCAATGGCTGATTGCCTAGCAGAGGACCCCACTTTTCTTGGCCTCTAAAATCTGGGAAACTTTCCCAGCTGAAACCTTTTTCTGTTCTTTTACAGGCAGATATAATGCACCTGACTGACTCTGTGGTGCGTCGCCAGCTCTTTCTTGACGTGCTTGATGGAACCAAAGCATTAGTAAGTGTGTCTGGGAGATTTCACATTTCTCCCAGGGAGGTTGTCTTTGAAGTCAAATAGCAGAGCTCATGAGTCTGCCAGCCAGCTGCACAATTGGTCAGGTCAGAGGGCTCAGGTTGACCTGGAGGCCCGAGGCTGTAGCGGGTCAGCAGAGCTCTGCTGCTGCTATGCCAGCCCTGGCCTCTCGCCCTCCACCCCACCCCTGTGAGCTCACTGCTGGGGAAGAAAGGCAGTGAGGCCAGAGGTGCCCTGTGGATGGCATGCGAGTCTTGCCACTGTGTCTTGCCACTGACTTCTGACTAGTGTCGTGTCTCCTTTCAGCTCCTAGTTCCAGCCTCAGTGAACTGCCTTCGCCTCGGCTCCATGCAGTGCACTCTGCTGCTTATCCTCCTCCGGCAGTGGAAGAGGTGAGCCTGTGCCAGGAGAGGCAGAGGCCCAAGGCCAGAGCCTTCTTGTCAGTGCCTGCTTGCCTTCCTGAAGGAGAGAACTAGTGGGTGGAAGCTAGGCTGGTTTTCCATGTTGAGGAATGGGAGTGACATAGCAGAGAGGAGGTGAGGCACACTGGTGGGTATCCTGAGACGGAGCAGGGGCAGTGTATGGCCTTTTATGAGGCATTTTGTCTCACTCTCTACCCCGTATTCTTTTTTTTGAGACAGAGTCTCACTCTGTCGCCCAGGCTGGAATGCAGTGGTGCGATCTCAGCTCACTGCAATCTCCACCTCCTAGGTTCAAGTGATTCTTGTGCCTCAACCTCCCTAGTAGCTGGGATTACAGGTGTGCGCTACCATGCCCGACTGATTTTTGTATTTTTGGTAGAGATGGGGTTTCACCATGTTGGCCAGGCTGGTCTTGAACTCCCGATCTCGGGTGATCTGCCCGCCTTGGCCTTCCAAAGTGCTACAATTACAGGCGTGAGCCACTGCCCCTGGCCCACCCAGTATTCTTTCTAGAGAGTTAGGTTCTGTGGATGAAATCCTTGGACCCTTGACGGAGATCCTGGAAGGAGTGTTGCAGGCCGACCAGCAACTCATGGAGAAGACTAAGGCCAAGGTGTTCTCAGCATTCATCACAGTGTTGCAAATGAAGGAGATGAGAGGTGAGGGGCAGAGGCAGGGGGAGCAGCAGCTGCAGTCTGCCCACCCCTGCTGACAGCCGGGCGGGGCTTCCTTCACCTTAGGGCCACATGTTTCTTCTGGGCCCTTTTGAGTTTCCAGTCTTGGAATTCTTAACCTCAAGAAGGCTATGTTTTTCTCTCATGTGTCTCTCCCTCCTCTCCCACTGGACAGATGCTGTCCCTCTTAGCACCCTACTACATCCCTAGCCCCCTGTCTAGGAAGGAAACCTTGGTGTACAGTGAGAGTTGGCCTGGTGAGCATGACAGCGTCCCTCCCTATCTATTCTGCAGTAAGTGACATCCCCCAGTACTCCCAGCTGGTGCTGAACGTCTGTGAGACCCTCCAAGAGGAAGTGATTGCACTCTTCGACCAGACCCGCCACAGTCTGGCATTAGGCGGTGCCACCGAGGACAAGGACAGCATGGAGACTGACGACTGTTCTCGGTCCCGGCACAGGGACCAGCGTGATGGGGTGAGAGAGTGCCCTAGAAGGCCATCCATCCTTTCCACTGCCCACCAGCTCTGTGCCTGACTCTGGGGATAACTAGTGAGTAAGACAAGACAGTCGCTGCACTTCCGGAGTTCACGGCCTGGTGGGAAAGGTTAATAGACCAGACACTGCAGAAAAGCAGAGGAAGCCCATTGTACTGCAGGAGAGACGTGCGGGGAGTCCTTAGTCTCACTTCTCACTTGATCTGGGACTTCGGTGCCTTTTCAGCAATGCCTTAGGGATTGTAGCGGCAGGCAAATGCAGGGGCAGGGAAGATTTGGGCAGTGAGAAGAGTACCTGGTCAGCTGTGGTTAGAATTGTCCAGTGACCTGAAGAAAGGCTAGCATGAGCATAGGAAAGTGAGGACCGAGGAGCTGGGGCTGGATGATAGCAGCTTCATCAGGGTCTTTGATTTGGATCCAAAGTGAAATAGGAAATGATGTAAAAGGCTTTTTTTTTTTTTTCTGAGACGGAGTCTCGCTCTGTCGCCCAGGCTGGAGTGCAGTGGCCGGATCTCAGCTCACTGCAAGCTCCGCCTCCTGGGTTCACGCCATTCTCCTACCTCAGCCTCCCGAGTAGCTGGGACTACAGGCGCCCGCCACCTTGCCCGGCTAGTTTTTTGTATTTTTTAGTAGAGACGGGGTTTCACCGTGTTAGCTAGGATGGTCTCGATCTTCTGACCTCGTGATCCGCCCGTCTCGGCCTCCCAAAGTGCTGGGATTACAGGCTTGAGCCACCGCACCTAGCCTGTAAAAGGCTTTTAAGCAGGGGAAAAAATTGATCTGATTTTTACTCTAGAAAGATCACTCTGGACTTAAAACTCCGGGCCTCAAGCCATCCTCCCATTTCAGCCTCCCAAAGTGTTGGGATTACAGGCGTGCTCAAGAAAGATCACTCTGGATGCAGTATTGAATAGTATTTTTCAAACTGTGGGATCATGACCTATTAGACGGTCTTGAAAGTAGCACATTTTGTTAGAACCAGCATTTTTTTTTTGAGACAAGAGTCTTGCTCTGTCACCCAGGCTGGAGTGCAATGGCGTGATCTGGGCTCACTGCAAGCTCCGCCTCCCAGGTTTACACCATTCTCTTGCCTCAGGAGGATGCCTCCTGAGTAGCTGGGACCATAGGCACCCGCCATCATGCCTGGCTAATTTTTTGTATTTTTAGTAGAGACGGGGGTTCATCTACAGGATGGTCTTTTTTTTTTTTTTTTTTTTTTATTATACTTTAAGTTCTAGGGTACATGTGCATAACGTTTATATCATGTATAACTCCCCAATGCAATCCCTCCCTCCTCCCCCCTCCCCATGATAGGCCCCAGTGTGTGATGTTCCCCTTCCCGAGTCCAAGTGATCTCATTGTTCAGTTCCCACCTATGAGTGAGAACATGCGGTGTTTGGTTTTCTGTTCTTGTGATAGTTTGCTAAGAATGATGGTTTCCAGCTGCATCCATATCCCTACAAAGGACACAAACTCATCCTTTTTTATGGCTGCATAGTATTCCATGGTGTATATGTGCCACATTTTCTTAATCCAGTCTGTCACAGATGGACATTTGGGTTGATTCCAAGTCTTTGCTATTGTGAATAGTGCCGCAATAAACATACGTGTGCATGTGTCTTTGTAGTAGAGTAATTTATAATCCTTTGGGTATATACCCAGTAGTGGGATGGCTGGGTCATATGGTACATCTAGTTCTAGATCCTTGAGGAATTGCCATACTGTTTTCCATAATGGTTGAACTAGTTTACAATCCCACCAACGTGTAAAAGTGTTCCTATTTCTCCACATCCTCTCCAACATCTGTTGTTTCCTGACTTCTTAATGATTGCCATTCTGACTGGTGTGAGATGGTATCTCATTGTGGTTTTGATTTGCATTTCTCTGATGGCGAGTGATGATGAGCATTTTTTCATGTGTCTGTTGGCTGTATGGATGTCTTCTTTTGAGAAATGTCTGTTCATATCCTTTCCCCACTTTTTGATGGGGTTTTTTCTTGTATATTTGTTTGAGTTCTTTGTAGATTCTGGATATTAGCCCTTTGTCAGATGAGTAGGTTGCAAAAATTTTCTACCATTCTGTAGGTTACAGGATGGTCTTGATCTCCTGACCTTGTGATCCGCCTGCCTCGGTCTCCCAAACTGCTGGGATTACAGGCGTGAGCCACTGCGCCCGGCCTTTATTTTTTCTTAAAGTAGAATAAAATGTTTAAGAAAATATCACTGTGCTTTGTGTGATGTTAATTAGGGTAGGTATTATTAGTGAAAAACTGTAAACGTGTACATGAGGGTACAGTCTAAAAAGTCTTTATGACTGTGGGTCATGGCCGAAAAGAAATTTGAAGGGCCACTGGTATAAGGATAGAGAGGATGGAGCAGGACCATTTAGGAGGTGGGTGCAGTAGCAAGGCAAGAGGTGGCATTGGGCAGGGCCGTAGAGGTCCCTCAGACTCCATGTGGCAGAGTTGGTTGGAGTGCCCAACGTGAGACAAGAAGTGGCACTGACAAGGGTGGTGGCAGTGTGGGAGGTAGGAGGGAAGAGGTGGGGGTAGCTCCAGTCAGTTTAGGGTTGGTCATTACAGTGGCTGCAGTTGCTGCTGTTCTTTGAGAGCTGGACACAGGAGAGGGGCAGGGTGGGAGAGAGTGCGCATTCTGTGTTACTCAAGTTCATTTGGCGATGTGCGTAACCAAACAGGTCTTGGGCAACCAGGCAAAGCTGCCTGTCATCATCCTCTTCCTCCTCCTCTTCTTCTTCCCCTTTTTACTCATCTTTGCCCCTGGGCCCCAACAGGTGTGTGTCCTGGGCCTGCACCTGGCCAAGGAGCTGTGTGAGGTAGACGAGGATGGTGACTCCTGGCTGCAGGTGACCCGCAGGCTCCCCATCCTACCCACCCTCCTCACCACCCTAGAGGTGAGCCTTCGCATGAAGCAGAACCTGCATTTTACTGAGGCCACATTGCACCTGCTTCTCACCCTGGCTCGCACTCAGCAGGTAGGAGGCCAACCCGAAGGCAGGAGGGAGCATCCTTGCTTGCCTGGGTGGGTTCTGACAATCCCAGAAGCTATGATCTAGCCTGAGATCCCAACCTACCCTGGGCTGGGCAGGGCAGGGGCAGGCTCCATCTCATTCCCTGTCTTTCCCTCCTCCCAGGGAGCCACAGCAGTGGCTGGAGCTGGCATCACCCAGAGCATTTGTTTGCCCCTTCTGAGTGTGTACCAGCTGAGCACCAATGGCACAGCACAGGTAAGTGTCAGGAGCCTGCCAGGAGGCCCAGCCTGGCCATCTTAACAGTTCCAGTTGAAAAGTGTCCTTCTCTACCTTTCCCTGGAAGTTGCTTTTCTCTTAATGGCCTAATATACTGATGGTGAAGAATCTTCCCTGCCCCCAGGCGGATCTCTAGCAAGAGAAACTCACCACTAAAAGGCACTGCCTGGCCGGGCGCGGTGGCTCAAGCCTGTAATCCCAGCACTTTGGGAGGCCGAGACGGGCGGATCACGAGGTCAGGAGATCGAGACCATCCTGGCTAACACGGTGAAACCCCGTCTCTACTAAAAAATAGAAAAAACTAGCCGGGCGAGGTGGCGGGCGCCTGTAGTCCCAGCTACTCGGAGGCTGAGGCAGGAGAATGGCGTAAACCCGGGAGGCGGAGCTTGCAGTGAGCTGAGATCCGGCCACTGCACTCCAGCCCGGGAGACAGAGCGAGACTCCGTCTCAAAAAAAAAAAAAAAAAAAAAAGGCACTGCCTTTGGGCACTGCCTCTGGGAGATGGGATGGATTCTTCCCGTTGCAGGTGTGAGGAAGACTAAACCAGTTAACATATTCCTGGGGCCAGGCCTCTAGCCAAGGCAGCTGTCCTCTCCTGTCATTCCCAAAGACAAGTGTGTCATTGTGACTTCTCCACCCCTGCACCAGCAGACTAGGACTGGGAGAAGGGAAGTGGGTGGTTTGGGGGCTTAATGGGGCCTCAGCACCCTGCCCTCTGTGTCCCTTGGTTATTTCTAGTTTAACAGATACCTCCTAATTTCAAAAGAGTAGTCTTCACCTGAACCTCTCACTCTCATGAGGGTGACATGTCCACGTTCGCATAGCTCGTCAGTGGCACACCTGAGTCTGGAACCCTGGATCTTGTATCTCAGCCTGGTGCTCTTTCCTTGCATCTGCTGGCCTTGGCCCCTTTCTGGCCCTGGTTGCCAGGCAGTGACTGTGTCTATTCTGGGAAGTCTTTTCCTTTCAGCACAACTGGGCTGCCTTAGTTGCTGTACTGCAAGGAGGTCCTGCCTGTCAGCAGGGTTCCTGAGCTTGTCTGCTGTTTGTGTCTTAGACACCTAGTGCCTCTCGGAAGTCCCTGGATGCCCCCTCTTGGCCAGGAGTCTACCGCCTGTCCATGTCCTTGATGGAGCGGCTGCTCAAAACTCTGCGCTACAACTTCCTGACTGAGGCCCTGGACTTCGTAGGTGTCCACCAGGAGCGGACCTTACAGGTGAGGGGCTGCCTGCATCGCAGGGGTGGGAGTTTCGGGGTAAAAAGGGTTCTGTGCCATTCATGGGGCAGGTGGGTATGGAGCCTGGGCCTCAGTAGTAGAGGGTTGTCGATGCCTTCATTTCTGAGATGCTCTAAATACTCTGCTGGCTCACTGGCCAGCCAGTCTGCTGAGGGATGGCAACAGTCTCGGGTCAGAATCCTAGTTGTACCACGGAGCCATTTCTTGAGTTGCCACCTCAGCATTTGGGGGCCTGGGACGTTTCCTCTCCACAGGAGGGCAGGTGTGGGTATGTCACGTCCCTCAGCCATCCCCATCCTTCGCTGATGTCTCCTTTCCTCCCAGTGCCTCAACGCGGTGAGGACAGTGCAGAGTCTGGCCTGCCTGGAGGAGGCAGACCACACCGTGGGTTTTATTCTGCAGCTCTCCAACTTCATGAAGGAGTGGCACTTCCACTTGCCTCAGCTCATGCGTGATATCCAGGTGGGGGCCCCGGATGGTGTCCTGGAGTCTGGAGTAATGCTTGGAGACAGGGAGGCTGTGAGCTCTCACTGGGGCACCTCTAGTGAATTGCAGGATGTTCCTGAACAGGGGCTTTTCCCTTGGGGAACACAGGGTTTGGTGTCATGTGCTTACTCTGGCTAAATGTTTCCTTTCATAGTCAAGGGTAGCCATGTAGATTAAGAACTTGTACTTTGTCAGTTAGGTATCGGTTCAGATCCTTTAAGAATACACCTGGGACCAGGCGTGGTGACTCATGCCTGTAATCCTAGCACTTTGGGAGGCAGTCAGGAGTTTGAGATCAGCCTGGCCAACGTGGAGAAACCCCGTCTCTACTAAAAATAGAAAAATTAGCTGGGCACGGTGGTGTGTGACTGTAATCCCAGCTACTCAGGAGGCTGAGGTGGGAGAATCGCTTGAACCTGGGAGGCGGTGGTTGCAGTGAGTCAAGATCGAACCGTTAACACTCCAGCCTGGGCGACAGAGCGAGACTCCCATCTCAAAAAAAAAAAAAAAAAAAGGCTGGGCGCAGTGGCTCACGCTAGTAATCCCAGCACTTTGGGAGTCCAAGGCAGGCGTATTACAAGGACAGGAGCTCAAGACTAGCTTGGCCGATATGGTGAAACCCCATCTCTACCAAAAATACAAAAATTAGCTGGGTGTGGTGGCACACGACTCGTAGTCCCAGCTACTCAGGATCAGGAGGCTGAGGCAGGAGAATTGCTTGAACCAGGAGGCGGAGGTTGCAGTGAGCCGAGGTCACACCACTGCACTCCAGCCTGGTGACAGAGCAAGACTCCATCTCAGGGAAAAAAAAAAAACTGAACAAAACCAAAAAAACACACACACCTGGAGCTGGGAACCAACTGGAGAAGGGGTGAAGAACGAACACAGGCTCCAGAGCCAGGCAGGCTTCTCTCATCTGCTGGTTGTATGACCTTGGCCAAGTCACTTCAGTTATTTGTAACCTTTTATTCTTTTCTTATAAAATGGAATCAGCCATAATCCTCATCTTCATTTTATTTATTTATTTATTTATTTAGAGACAGAGTTTTGCTCTGTCGCCCAGACTAGAGTGCAGTGGCGCGATGTCGGCTCACTGCAAGCTCCGCCTCCCAGGTTCATGCCATTCTCCTGCCTCAGCCTCCCGAGTAGCTGGGACTACAGGCGCCCGCCACCGTGCCTGGCTATTTTTTTGTATTTTTTAGTAGAGACGGGGTTTCACCATGTTAGCCAGGATGGTCTCAATCTCCTGACCTCGTGATCCGCCCGCCTCAGTCTCCCAAAGTGCTGGGATTACAGGCGTGAGCCACCGCGCCCGGCCTCATCTTCTATTATTTTAGGACCTTATAATATACAAGGCACCTAGCTGGGTCCCAGTGAAACAGTCAAGTCCTGAGCCCTGCTGGCCCCGAGTTTGTAGCCCTGAGTACTTAGTGGCTATAAGGGCTTTAAAGCTGGAAAGTGGCCAGGGGAGCATGAGGGAGGGAGGGAGAGAAGAGCAGCAGCGAAGTGAGAAGAGCGCGTGGGTGTTACGTGGAGGGCTGTTGGGTTGGGCAGGTTGGGTGACTGGGCTGTTGACAAGAGAATCCCCTCATCTTTCCTATGTCTCTCCCAGGTCAACCTGGGTTACCTGTGCCAGGCATGCACCTCCCTCCTGCACAGTCGAAAGATGCTGCAGCATTACTTACAGGTAAGCGTCCTATGCCCTGAGGGGCTGGAATACCTCACTGTGGCTTCCTGAGCTCCACCTTCATTTCTTGACTCTCCCTAGAACAAAAATGGGGATGGCCTCCCCTCGGCCGTTGCCCAGCGAGTCCAGAGGCCACCGTCTGCTGCTTCTGCTGCCCCCTCCTCCTCCAAGCAGCCCGCTGCTGACACAGAGGCATCAGAGCAGCGGGCCTTGCACACAGTCCAATATGGCCTTCTCAAGATCCTCAGCAGGACGCTGGCAGCCCTGCGCCACTTCACCCCAGATGTCTGCCAGATCCTGCTGGATCAGGTACCGGCCGTCATCTTTTCGGCACCACCTCCCCTAAAGGCTCTGCTTTGCTGTGCACTGAGAGCTACCTGGGGCCTTAACTGGGTCCTGGATGGCTCTTGACTTTTCTTGCAGTCCCTGGACCTTGCTGAATACAACTTCCTGTTTGCCCTGAGCTTTACCACTCCCACCTTTGACTCCGAAGTGGCCCCCTCCTTTGGGACCCTTCTGGCCACAGTGAATGTGGCCCTCAACATGCTTGGAGAGGTAAGTGGGTTCTGTCACTGTGGGCTCCTCCCCCAGCCCGCCACTTCCAGCCAACCTTGGGCATGATACCTAGCCTCCCGAGCCTGCTCCTCTCCGTAAACTGAACATGACAGCACCTCTGAGAATTACTGTGAGGATTAAATGAGGTAAATGATGAAATTTGTTTAGTGCAGGGCATGCAAGTAGGAAGCTCTCAGTAAGTGGGAGCTGTTCCTGTTGTCTTAGTTTTTTACCCTTGCTTCTCTTCAGCTGGACAAGAAAAAGGAGCCCCTCACCCAGGCAGTGGGGCTCAGCACACAGGCAGAAGGGACCAGGACGTTAAAGTAAGCGCTCTTTCTGAGATTTGATAAGGGGCTGGGGAAGTCATGGGCCCACTATTCTCAGGCTTGGCCAGCCTGGCCCTCTGTAGCAGTGCCAAAAACCTGCCTCTCCTCCCAGGTCCCTCCTGATGTTTACCATGGAAAACTGCTTCTACCTGCTCATCTCTCAGGCGATGCGGTACCTTAGGGACCCGGCTGTGCATCCCCGGGACAAACAGCGGATGAAGCAGGAGCTCAGCTCTGAGTTGGTATGGATGGATAGGGAGGGTTGGGCCAATAGGCCCAGAGCCCTGTGGGGTCCCGGTAACCCCCAAGGGTCGGAAGAGTGGCCAGATGTGCTGAGCCTCACCAAGCCACTTTTTTTCTTGTAGAGCACGCTGCTCTCCAGCCTCTCGCGCTACTTCCGCCGGGGAGCCCCCAGCTCCCCTGCCACTGGTGTCCTCCCCTCGCCGCAGGGCAAGTCCACCTCTCTCTCCAAAGCCAGCCCTGAGAGTCAAGAGCCTCTGATCCAGCTAGTGCAGGCATTTGTCCGGCATGTGCAAAGATAGGGCAGTGCTGTGCTGCTGTGCTGCCTACCTACTCCTCTCCACCAGCCTATACCACACCCTGGCTGTCAGGGCCTATACAACGGAGGGCACCTTCTGTCACCCCCTCCCCGAGTAGCCACTTCAACCACCTACCCACTGATGTTATTTTTATACTAGATGAAGAGGTCAACAGCAGGCATGGGGAGTGGAGTCTTCTGTGCTTAGGCCCTCATGCTGCAGACGCCCCCAGAGGAGCATTCCTTCCCTTCCATCATTCCCCACAGCACGGCCAGCCAGGGGAGGCGGTAGCCCAGGAGAGGGCTCTATGCACGGGTTTCAGAATCTGTTTTCCATGCTCTGTCCCTGCAGTTTTGGTAATTCTGTGGTCTATTTATACAAATATTAAAATCCTGTTTATAGACAGCTGTGTCATAAATATTTAACTTCAAAGCCCAGGGATGATAACCTGGCTTTCAGAACCTAGAAAATTCCCCTGGCCAGGCGCCTAGGAGTGGGGCTGCAGCCTCAGGGAAAGGCAGGTATTGATGGATGGCCAGTTCACCAGCATCTCCTCATTCCTGTCCATAGGCTGAGGGTTAGGCTGAGTGGGCGCTGCTCCCTTCCTTGGCCTGCCCTGGTTGTGTCCTTGGCCCTGCTTTCGTTGGCCCAGTGGGCTGAGCTCATCCCTGGGTGAGCCTTTCTTGAAGCTCTGTGCCTTCCTACTTATAGCCCGGTTCCCCTGTCAACCCCATCCCCTCTCCAGAAGCCCCAACAGTGGGGCCTACTAGCTGTTGGCCTTCTCAGGACTGAAGTCAGAATGCCAGGTCCTGCTAGGGGCCATCTAAAACACAGCCACCACTTAGGGTTTCTAAAATCAGGCTGCCTGGGCTTCATTCCCTGCTCAGCCACTTGCCAGCTGTGGTTCCTTGAGGAGGTGACTGTCTTGCTGATCTCATCTGTGAAATGTGGACACTGAGGATGGCATGAGAACCCGTGGCACAGGGGCACATGCTGGGCAAAACGCCCAACATGCAGACAGCGCGGACCACTACCCACTTCTTTTTTTTTTTTTTTTTTTTTTTTTTGAGGCGGAGTCTCGCTCTGTCGCCCGGACTGGAGTGCAGTGGCCAGATCTCAGCTCACTGCAAGCTCCGCCTCCCGGGTTCACGCCATTCTCCTGCCTCAGCCTCCGAGTAGCTGGGACTACAGGCGCCCGCCACTTTGCCCGGCTAGTTTTTGTATTTTTAGTAGAGATGGGGTTTCACCGTGTTAGCCAGGATGGTCTCGATCTCCTGACCTCGTGATCCGCCCGTCTCGGCCTCCCAAAGTGCTGGGATTACAGGCTTGAGCCACCGCGCCCGGCCCCACTACCCACTTCTTGAGTTTGAACTGTCAGACACATTCTACAGTCCACTCCACAATCCAAATTTAGGAAACTTTCTCTTAGGAATAAAACATTCCTTGTGCAGCTTCACGTCCAGGAACAGCACTGCCCCCTGAGAGGCACAGGCCCCGCGGAAGGTAGGCAGGGCTGCACTTCCCAATTTAGAGAGCTGGGGGCCAGGGCAGCCGCAGGGCCCCTACTCACTCTGTGGGTCACCCCACCCAGGAAGAGTGGGGCAGAGGGTGAGTCTACCCTTCCCTTTCCCACCCTCAGGGCCAGGCCCTGACAGGAGCCCAGGTGACTCGCACACAAGGAGGGTTTATTGGCTAGAGAGCAAACGCAGGCAGAAGTAAAAACACCAGATAAAAAGTGAGTGTGGAGAGGTGGAGGCTGCGGCCGCTGGACTTGGCTTGAGCTGTGAGGGGTGAGAGGGGAGGATAGCACCGGAAGATGCTGCTCCGGGCCCAACACCAGCCCTGGCCAGGCTCTCCCCTCCCAGGGGCAGCGCCCAGTCCCCAGGGACTGCCAGAGCCCTGTGTGCCTTGCTGCATTCCCCCATGCAACTTTTGGCAACTGAAAGGCAGGGCTCTCACTGAGTGCACCTGGGGCTTCCTGAGCCCCTCTGCGGCCCCACCCTGGCCTAGGTGCTGAGTGCAGCTGCTTCAGACAGCCCCTCCCTCCTTAGTGAAGCCGGGAGGGTGGGGCGCTCAGGGATGCAGGCAGGGGCAGGGGCTCCAGAGCCACAGGTCAGAAGCAGGGCTGGGGGAGGGGCGGGGCCATTCAGCCTCAGGCACCCTCACAGCTAGGTGACCAGGAGCAGGGACAGAATGGAGTGAATTTTTCTCCCCACTCTGAACAGCAGTGTCACCAACAAGGTAAGTGGCAGGGCTACGCCCATCCTCTCCTGCCCAGGCCAGAATGTGGGGGAGTGGGGGGACCTGCCTAGCTGAGCAGTTCCAAGTAGGTGACAGGGACTTTGCCCTTCTTGTTGCCTCTCTCGCCAATGAGCCAGTCAGGGTCCATGCCAGGCAGGCTGTAGACAGTGATGAGCTGCAGAGATGGCAGTAGAGGACGGTCATGGCCTGGCCAAGGGTAGAACTGGCCCCAGGACTAAGTGGGGACAGAGCTGCCACCTCCCCATGGCCCGTGGCATGTGCTACACTTTCCGTGGCTGGAGCTCATCTCACCTGCTCCATAGAGACCCAGCGGAGCAGGGACTGCCTCCTCAGAGCTGGAGGTGCCCTCTTTAACCTGCTGGTCCCCGCTTTCCCATCAGGGCCCCTCCAGGCCCCATGTGCCTGATCCCAGTGCACAGGCTGCTCCTCACCCCGCCCATTCCTGCCCCACCTTGTGGCACCAGGCCCACCTCATCAGCCAGCAGGGCCAGCTCACTGCTGTCAGCCGCCTCGTAGTCATAGAGCACCCGAGCTTTGCGGGTCCCACTGGCAGGAGGGGCCACCTCTTCCAGGCAGAGCGAGGCCTCCCCCGGAGGGGCCAGGCTGGCCACAGAGGGTACCACAGGCATAGTGGCCGCAGTGGTGGTGGGTGAGGTGCTGCTCAAGGGTGGGGAGGCAGGCTCTGTGGTACCCACGAAGGTGCCTGGAAATCTGGAGAGGAGGGATACATCTTAGCAGGTGGGAGTCCCAGAAGGGACCCCAGAAGCAAACTCCCCTCCCCAGCCCCAGGAGCCCCATTCCAATCCCAGCTACTCACATGGCACCCTGGGAGCTGGCAGCACAAAGGGAGAAGCAAAGCAAGGGAAGGGTGAGATGGCCCTACCCCCTGGTCCCTGCCATCCTCCCCACCCAGGCGTTCCCTAGAAACCTCAGGGTACCCAGGGGACTCAGAGGTCAGTAAGGCCAGCCACTCTACCCTCACACACGTGAGGTGCCTGGGCCCAGAGTGGGTTCCGGCAGAGCTCTCCAACCCAGCTCTGTGTCATAGGACTTGCCCAGAGGAGCTCATGCTGCCCACGGATGGGGTCTGGGAGCCAGGGGACCCCAGTGGGCTCAGCAGTGCTGGCCCCGTACCTGCCCAGCTGCTTCTGCAAGTCCAGCATGTGGCGGTAGCACTGTGCGTAGTAGGTTGTCTGAGACTTGACAAACTCATGGAGGCAGCGCAGGTGGTTCACCTGTGGGGAAGAGGCCAGAGGCTGACTTCTAACGTCCCGCCCTCAGAACAAAAAATTCCATCCCCATCCCTATCCTCTACCAGACCTTGCTTCGGCATTCCAGGGTGCCCTGCCTCTATGCCCACACCCTCCCCGGTGGGACTTGCTCTGTGAGGGCCGTTCTGGGGCAGCCCTGCTGAGCCTGTGGTTCAGGCACACCTGGTGCCCGCTGAGGGTTGTGCTTTAGTGAAGGTGGGCGGGGGACTCACATGAGTGCTGCTGATCCCCTCCAGCAAGAGACGGGTCACTTCTGCTTGCCGGTCAAACTCTGTCTGGGCCACGCGGAGCTCCTGCTCGGCCTGGGCAGGGCAGGGCAGCCGTGAGCACCCACACACCACCCACCAGCTTCCTCGCAGTCTTCCCCTGGAACCTACCTGGGAGCTGCCTGTCCCTTTCCCCTGGGAACACAGAGAGCCTTCTAGGTCTATGCCTGACTTCATACATGGAGCCCCAACCCCAGAGAAGCTAGAGCCCCACTCAGGACCCCCACAGGCAGCTGTAGTGACAGACCCTCCATCACCCATTGGAGAAATCCACCCAGCAAGTGCATCCTGAGGGACTACTGTGTGCTACAGGGTACTGTGGAGAAAACATTTCCCCACAGCGGGGAAACTGAGGCCCAGGGAGGGAAAGCAGTAACCCCTCCCCAGTGGGTGTGGGGCAGAGTGAGAAACAGACCAGACCCCACAGCAGCAGGTGTGCCTGTACCCTGCCACACCTTCCCTGAGCCCAGCCCCCCAGACCCCAACTTACCTTGTCCACCTCATCATTCCAGAGCTGTGGAGACGACAGCAGGAGTGGCCAGCAGGAGAGGGGAGAGGAGGACAGCTGGACCCTAGAGCCTGTGCCCTGCCCCAGCTCCCAGACTCAACTTCTGCCCCCTGCCCCTCTGCCCCACCCTCCCAAACAGGAGCTGAGACTGGGCCGAGGCAGGCCTGAGAGCTGGGGGCTGGCAGTCCCAGTCCCTCTAACATGCCTCATGCAGGAAGGGAGCAGCCAGCGGGAGTCCTGCTTCTGTTTCTCCTACAGTGTCAGCCCCAGACTCTGAGTGGGGTCTGAAGAGAGATCGAGTGCCCCACCCCGTCCTGACTGTTGGCTCAGGCTGGTGGGCTGGGAGGCAGGACCGTGTGACCCTGGGCCAGTCACTGAACTTTTCTATCCTCTGGCAGAGAAAGGCAGCCTCGTGCCTGAGTCACACTGGGACTCAATGGCAAAAGAAAAACAGGGCAGTCTCCACCCTCTAGGATGTTTCTCCTTCCACTGGGCACAGGGAGGAGGCGGGAAGTGGATCCTGAAGAAGAAAGACGCTGCCCGGCCACGACCAGGAGACCCAGTGCTCCTGCCGCTTCCGGAGATCTGACCCCAGACAACAGCCTGAAATAGGGAACTCGGACCCAGGCCAGTGTGCGTGGCCCACCCATGTGGCCCCCATGCTGCTTAGGAAGTCCCCGTCCAGGAGCACTGGAAGTTGCTGTGAGAGCCAACTAGGGTTGGTGGCCTGAGGGAGTCACCCAGCCACAGAACGACGGCACGAAAGACACAAGGCAGCATGCTCACAACAGAGGTGAGGGTCTCACCCCTGGGGGCGGGAAGGAGAGAAAGTGGGCAGACAAGGTGCAGCAGTGGTGACAAGCATAAGAGAGAGGTGTGGCCTAGTCCCCAAACTACACAGGAAATACCAGACATCCCAAGAAAGCTTAAAAGCCATGACATGCGAAGTCTCCAGGATCCTGTCCTCCCCACCTCCTGCCCCGACTCCCCCAGGGGGCCCTGCCTGAGCCTCCTCAGGACAAGACATGCCCTGCTCCAGAACCTCTGGGCCTTAGCACACCCTCAGGCCCTCCCGCCCCCCAGGCGCTCTCCAGGTCTACACGGCAGTCCACTGCCTCCTGTCTTTAGGGGTCTGTGAACTCCAGAAAGGCATGGCCAGGCCTCCTCCTCTATCCTCAGGGCCTCCCCAGGGCCTGGCATTCAGAGACAGCAGGAGGCGGAGGGGCCCTGAGGATGGGACAGCTGCCGCCCTGAGTTCTCCACACTACTCGGTGTGGCTGGCCCTGACGCCAGCTCCAGCGTTTTGCAGAGGGGAAGCAAGTCCAGCTCCATGGCCACAGGGCACCGGGGCCAGGCCGTGGACAGAGGTGGGGGCTTCTGCCCCTCCCCAGTGTCTCAGGACTGACCTGATCACATGGCAGTGCCCCCACCTTACCCGCTGGCCTCTAGCTCCTGTGCAGTCAGAGGCAGTGGCATGGGACTTGGGGAGAGAGGAAGACGAGGGGTGGGGGTGGGGGTGGGGTGCGCTTACCGCGGAGGCGCTGGCCGAGAGAATGTAATTACGAGGTCTAGTCTCCTGAAAGTCAGGCACCGTCTGGCGGGGAACAGAGTTCATGTGGGGAGGGAGTCACCCTGGGCCAGGGCCAGGGTCGAGGTCAGGAGGCTACCCCAGAGTCTTGCACAAGGAGATGCCAGGAGGCCTAACCCCAGGGACAGGGGGATACAAACACAACACAAACCCTCTTCTCCCGACTCCAACCCTGGAGATGAGGGGCCTAGGGACTTGGAGAGTCCAGACAAAGATCAAGTGGCTGTAGGCACTGGAGCCCAGGAGAGCAAATGCGGTGAGGAGACAGCCGAGGCTGCCTGAGCAAGTCACAGGCTGGGCTCTCCCCTCCTCCCAAGACCAGTGGCTCAGATGCCCCAGGGTCCCACAGACACAGCCCACCCCCACCTGGGATGGCTTTTTCCATCCCAGAATCTGCACACCACATCTCTCGCTCCTGCATTAAGGGCCAGGCCCTTCCCCACAAGGGTGGACAGATGGATGCGTGGGCAGACAGAGTGACAGACATCCAACATTTGCAAAAAGCTGACTCACAGGCCCCAATGCCTGGCATCCCCCCTAAACCAGAGGCCCTGCACAGTAGAGGCTCTGGCGGGGAGACCAGCTGCTTGCAAAATGCCCCAAGGACGTGGGCTGGCCACGGCACCGTGGGTCCACGGGCAAGATGGGCAGACCGGAAGCAGCACAGCGCATGGGACAGGTATACTCACATCTCCCTCACACTGAGCCAAGTTACCCAAAGCAGGACGGAAAGGAACAAAAACAAAGAGTTAGTGAGTCCACAGCGCAGGCAGGAGCAGGCCCCCCAGGCCCCAGTGGGAGGGGACACCAGGCGGTCAGGCGGAGGGAGGCACCACAGCCTGCCCTCCTGAAGAGTCCTAACGTGTGCGTGCTTCTGGGCACAGAGCTGTGGGGCTTGAGTCCTCTGGAATGCTGTTCCCCGGGCTGCCCTAGTCCTAGCTCTGGAAAGGGTGGCCTGGCCCAACCCCAGGATATGAGGTTGTCCAGGCCCACCAGGCAAAGGAGAGGTCACACCACTGCAATGACTAAGGAAAGGCTCCCCTGGCCTGGCTAATGGAGTGTGTTCTGGCTGAGTTACTCCAGAGATGTTGTCTGGCCCTGAGTGACGGAAGAGACTGTCCTGGTCAGGTGACTTAAAAGAGGTCATCCCAATAGGCACAGGTCACCCTAGCCAACCCCAAGATTGAAACAGCTATACCCCTGCCTCTGATCTAGACCCCACACACTTGAGTGACCCGAGACCCTGCACACAGTTTTCGCCAGGAGCAGTGCAGGTTCTGGGGCACACTATGGGAGCGGAACACAAGGTGCATGGGGAGCTGTGGGCCCAGGCTGGGCCTGGCCTCCCTCGGCTAATCACCTGGCAGCCACAGGTAGCCATCTCCCTAGCAGGCCCTGGGCCTGGGAGTTCCCTCTGCAAGGTGTGAGGCAGCCTTTAGGCCCTGCACCCCTAAGCAACCTCTCGTGCCAGGAGGGTGTTCACCCTTGGGCCCAGCTCCTCTAATCCTGGCCTCGCCCTGGGCACACTGTCCCAGGCTACGTCCCATTGACCCCGCCAGGCTGAACAGGCCTCAGTGAGCTGGGAGTGAAGGGGGCGCCAGACGGCCCAGGCCCTATCCAATCTCATGAGGCTGCTTGATAAGGCCCCTCAGACACAGCCCTGAGCAAGTGGGTGGTCCAGCTCCCAGGTTCTCCACACCATCGTGGGGGCGCCTGAGCACAGGGACCCTGGGCCTGACGTTCAAGCAGCAAGTAGTAGAGTTAGTAAGAAGGTGCCATACCTGGGCAGAGCCGGGGACAGAGCCGAGCATCTAGGAGGGCAGGGCATGCAGGAGACTCCAGCTGCCTGGCAGGGTGACTGTGGGGTACCCTGCACCCAGCTGGGGGCACTGCTGGTCCACCCACACCGTAAATGTCTCCCTGGGAACCAGAGCTCGGGGGCCACCAAGGCTCCCTTGAGGGCAGGGACAGAGAGGCTCAGCCCAGCAGCCCCCAGCCAGGCATCTCCAGCCAGGGAGAGGGGAGAGAGGTCATGCCAAATACCAGGTCCCCTCATGCCCCCACCCCTTGGCTCCAGCCAGAGCCTGGGGGCCAGGAGGCCGGTGGCAACACCTACCGTGGCTTTGGCTTCTGCAGCCTTGGCCTTCTTCAGCCTCGCTTTGCAGGCATCCAAGTCCAGACGCCGGTTTTGGAGGAGCCGCCTCTCCTTCTACAGGGCAGGGCATGGGGACAGTGAGACCCTGGGCCGCCCTGGGAGACCCAGAGCCATGCATGGCAAGATTGGTGCTGGGGACTATTGAGTCAAGACAGGGAAACTAAGGCCCAGAGATAGGAGGTCACTCAGTCCAAAGAATCCTCTCTGGGGAGGCCCCAGGAGTTTTTAGCCCCAGCACTGGAAGAGAGCCTGTGCTCAAAGGCTCGGAGAAGAGGACTGCCACGGATACCATGAAGCTCTGAGGAGAGAACTGCCATGGCTACCATGAGGCGTAGTAGTCCCAGGGCCCTCACCGAGATGGTCTTCCAGTCCCCCTCCAGGAAGTTGCGCAAGGGTGTGAGGAAGCTGATGGAGGCCGTGTGGATAAAATCCCTCTCTGCAGCTCCCAGTTGCTTTTCAGCTTCTGCCACCTTGATCAGTGTCTTCCCTGAGAAGACAGAGTGGAAGGGTGAGGAAGGTCAGGCTCAGGCTGCTCTGATCTACAGGCAGCAGGAGAGGGCTCAGGAAGAGCTTGCTGAAGAGCAAGGGCCGGGGCGCTCAGTGCAGAACGCTTTGCCTGGAAGAAGTAGAAGGAACCTATACCACACCATCAACTGGGGACTGACAAATAAACAGTGGGACAGCCAAACTATGAAACACAGTGCAGCCATTATAAAGATGGGAGTTAGACTTCCAGAATGTCAGAGACAGGAGCCCAACAAATCCCCGCCCAAAAAAAGTAACAATAAAACTGGACACCACGCCAGGTGTGGTGGCTCACACCTATAATCCTAGCACTCTGGGAGGCCGAGACAGGAGGATCACTTGAGCTCAGCAGTTCAAGACCACCCTGGGCAACATAGTGAGACCTTGTCTCTTTGAAAATAAAACAAATTGAAAGAAAACTGGACGCAATTGTCAAAAACATCCATTTGTGGACTCTGGAAATTGACCAAGGCAAAAAACAAATTAAAAAGCATTTAATCAAGAAAAACTGCTAGGCTGGATGCTGTGGCTCACATCTGTAATCCCAGCACTTTGGAAAACCAAGGTGGGCAGACTGCTTGAGCCCAGCTGTTCAAGACCAGCCTGGGCAACATGGCAAAACCTCATCTTTATAAAAAATAAATTAAAAAAAAATAAGAAAAATGAGCAGCGCCTCAGAACCTATGGGGCGCTGTCAAGTGAACCAACATATGAGTAACATGAGTCCCAGAAGAGGAGCAAATAAGGCAGAAAAAATATCTGAAGAAACAATAAGAGGCTGGGAGAGCTGGCTCATGCCTGTAATCCCAATACTTTGGGAGGCCCAGGCGGGAGGATCATTTGAACCCAGGAGTTTGAGGCTATAGTAGTAGGCTATGATTGTACCACTGCACTCCAGTCTGGGTGACAGAGCAAGATCCTGTCTTAAAAGGAAAAGAAAAAACATGGTTTGATTCATCACATACAAGAGAGCTACAATAAGATAAATTGTCTTCTCATTAGAAACAACAAAGGCCAGATAGCAGTAAGATGATATATTACTGCTTATGATGAATTTATGATGATAAATTACTATTTATTCAAAGTAAAGAAAAAACTGTTCATCCAGGACTTCTATATACAGCAAAACAATCCTTCAAAAGTGAAGGCAAGGCCGGGTGCAGTGGCTTACACCTGTAATCCTAGCACTTTGGGAGGCTGAAGTGGGTGTGTCACTTGAGGTCAGGAGTTCGAGACCAGCCTGGACAACATGGTAAAACCTCATCTCTACTAAAAATACAAAAATTAGCTGGGTGTGGTATGCATCTGTAATTCAGCTACTTGGGAAACTGAGGCAGGAGAATTGCTTGAACCCGGGAGGTGGAGGTTGCAATGAGCCAACGTCACACCACTGCACTCCAGCCTGGGCAACAAGAGCAAGACTGTCTTAAAAGGAAAAAAAAAAAAAAAGATACGGCCAGGCGCGGTGGCTCACACCTGTAATTCCGGCACTTTGGGAGGCCGAGTCCGGCGGATCATGAGGTCAGGAGTTCAAGATCAACCTGACCAACTTGGTGAAACCCTGTCTCTACTAAAAATACAAAAATTAACTAGGCATGGTGGCGAGCAGCTGTAATCCCAGGTACTCAGGAGGCTGAGGCAGGATAATCACTTGAAACCAGGAGGTGGAAGTCACAGTGAGCCAAGATCGCACCACTGCACTCCAGCCTGGGTGACAGAAAAAAAAAAAAAAGTCCAAAGATACACTTTAAAGACATGAATGGGCTGAAAAATGTGTAACAGGTACTACTACCAGACAAAATAGACTTTAAGACAAAACTGTATTAGAGACGGAGAGTAGTACTTTATAATGATAAAAGAGTCAATTCATCAGGAAGATGCACAAATATAAACATACAGACCTGAAGATGCACAAATATAAACATACAGACCTGAAGACAGTTCCAAAATACATAAGGCAAATACTGACAAAGAGAGAAATAGACAATTCAACAGTAATAGTTGGAAACTTCAATACTCTGCTTTTTTTTTTTTTGAGATGGAGTCTCGCTCTGTCTCTCAGGCTGGAGTGCGGTGGCGCGCTCTTGGCTCACTGCGACCTGCGCCTCCTGGGTTCAAACGATTCTCCTGCCTCAGCCTCCCGAGTAGCTGGGATTATAGGCGCGCACCACCACGCCCAGCTAATTTTTTGTATTTTTAGTAGAGATGGGATTTCACCATGTTGGCCAGGCTGGTCTTGAACTCCTGACCTCAGGTGATCCAACCACCTTGACCTCCCAAAGTGCTGGGATTCCAGGCGTGAGCCACCGTGCCCAGCCTCAATAGTCTACTCTTGATAATGAACAGGACAACAAGACAAAATCAGCAAGGACATACAAGCCTTGAACGCTATTGACCGATGTGGCCTCGCTGACATCTATACAGCACTGCCTCCTCAACAGCATAACTTACCTTCTCGAGTCAACTTAGGACAGTCCCCAGATACACCATATACTAGCTCATGAAACAAGTCTGAATAAATTTAAAAGGATTAAAACAATACAAAATATGGGGCCGGGCTCGGTGGCTCACGCCTGGAATCCCAGCACTTTGGGAGGCTGAGGCGGGCAGATCACTTGAGGTCAGGAGTTTGAGACCAGCCTGGCCAACATGGTGAGACCCCATCTCTATTAAAAAATACAAAAAATATGCCGGGCGCGATGGCTCACACCTGTAATCCCAGCACTTTGGGAGGCCGAGGCAGGCAGATTACGAGGTCAGGAGATCGACTATCCTGGCTAAAAAGGTGAAACCCCGTCTCCACTAAAAATACAAAAAAAAAAAAAAATTTGCCAGGCATGGTGTCCGGCGCCTGTAGCCCCAGCTACTTGGGAGGCTGAGGCAGGAGAATGGCGTGAACATGGGAGGCGTAGGTTGCAGTGAGCCAAGAGCGTGCCACTGCACTCCAGCCTGGGCGACAGAGCAAGACTCCGTCTCAAAAAAAAAAAAAAAAAAAAATTATGCTAGGTAAAAGCAGCTAAATGCAAAAAACAACATATCATATGACTCCATTTATATAAAATGTTCAGACAAAAGATGAACTTATAGGGACCAAAAACACATTAGTGGTTGGCTGGCTGGCGGTGAAAATGGGGCTTGGCCGGGCGCGGTGGCTCAAGCCTGTAATCCCAGCACTTTGGGAGGCCGAGACGGGCGGATCACGAGGTCAGGAGATCGAGACCATCCTGGCTAACACGGTGAAACCCCGTCTCTACTAAAAAAAATACAAAAAATTAGCCGGGCGAGATGGCGGGCGCCTGTAGTCCCAGCTACTCGGGAGGCTGAGGCGAGAGAATGGCGTAAACCCAGGAGGCGGAGCTTGCAGTGAGCTGAGATCCGGCCACTGCACTCCAGCCTGGGCGACAGAGCGAGACTCCGTCTCAAAAAAAAAAAAAAAAAAAGAAAATGGGGCTTGACAATAGACATGAAGGACTTTTGGGGTGTGATGGAAATGTCCTTTAAATTAGACTGTGGGCCGGGCATGGTGGCGCACTCCTGTAATCCCAGCACTTTGGGAGGCCAAGGTGGGAGGTCACTTCAGTTTAGGAGTTTGAGATCAGCCTGGGCAACATAGCGAGGTCCCCATCTCTACAGAAAAATACAAAAATAAGAAGGACATGGGGGTGGACACCTGTAATCCCAGCTAATCAGGAGGCTGAGGTGGAAGGATGCCTTCAGCCCAGAAGGCAGAGGTTGTAGTGAGCCAAGATTGCGCCACTGCACTCCAGCCTGGGTGACAGAGTGAGACTCTGCCTCAAAAAAAAAGTCAGATTGTGGAGATGTTTGTACAACTCTGTAAATTTACTACAAATCACTGAATTATACACTTTACATGCATTTTATAATGTATAGCTTATACTTGGATAAAATTTCAAAATGGAAAAAAAAGATGGATGTGGTTCTATAAACGCTTCAGTGAAAAGATACCTGTAATATGATGTCAAGTTAAAAAGTCGGGTTCCGGCCGGGTGCGGTGGCTCATGCCTGTAATCCCAGCACTTTGGGAGGCCACGGTGGGCGGATCACTTGCGGTCAGGAGTTGGAAACAAGCCTGGCCAACATGGTAAAATGCCGTCTCTACTAAAAATACAAAAACGCCAGATGTGCTGGTGGACACCTGTAATCCCAGCTACTTGGGAGGCTGAGGCAGGAGAATTTCTTGAACCCGGGAGGCGGAGGTTGCAGTGAGCTGAGATTACGCCACTGCACTCCAGCCTGGACAACAGAGTGAAACTCCATCTCCAACAACAACAAAAAAAGTCAGGTTCCCAGATGGCACACAATATGATTCCATTAAAAAATATACACAAATAGGCCGGGCGCGGTGGCTCAAGCCTGTAATCCCAGCACTTTGGGAGGCCGAGACGGGCGGATCATGAGGTCAGGAGATCGAGACCATCCTGGCTAACACGGTGAAACCCCGTCTCTACTAAAAAATACAAAAAACTAGCAGGGCGAGGTGGCGGGCGCCTGTAGTCCCAGCTACTCGGAGGCTGAGGCAGGAGAATGGCATAAACCCGGGAGGCGGAGCTTGCAGTGAGCTGAGAACCGGCCACTGCACTCCAGCCCGGGCGACAGAGCGAGACTCCGTCTCAAAAAAAAAAAAAAAATATATATATATATATATATATATACACACACACACAAATAGGCCAGGTGCGGTGGTTCACACTTTGGAAGGCTGAGGCAGGCGGATCACCTGAAGTCAGGAGTTCGGGAACAGCCTGGCCAACATGGTGAAACCCTGCCTTTACTAAAAACACAAAAATTAGCTGGGTGTGGTGGTGGGTGCCTGTAGTCCCAGCTACTCAGGAGGTTGAGGCAGGAGAATCACTTGAACCTGGGAGGCAGGGGTTGCGGTGAGCTGAGATCGCACCACTGCACTCTAGCCTAGGTGATGGAGTGAAACTGTGTCTCAAAAAAAAAAAAAAAAAACCACACACACACACACACAAACCAAAAGTGATGAAGAGAAGATTCCATTTTTTACTCTTTTTTTTCTGCATAGAGTTTTTACATTTAGAATGAATTTAGGTATTATTTGTATAATTTTTTTTTAAAGTAAAAAAAGAAAGGAAGGGAGGGAGGGAGAATCAGAGCTAGAGACCATGACCCCTAGTCCCTGGCTGTGAGGCCTGCTCACCATAGGGGGTGGTCGGCCCCAGCTCACTGGCCGCGTCTGCCATGTACTGAGCCAGCAGCTCCCCGTTGGTGACCCTTGAGGGGACCTTCCTGTCCAGCTTCTCATACAGGAACTCCTCCACTCGGGCACCTGTGGGGAGACAGCAGCCAAAGCCACAGGGATCCTCAGTTCAAGCCCAAAGATGAAACACAAACAGACCCAGACCTAGCCCTGCCCACAGGTGCACTTGGCGTGCTGACTTCCTTGCTCATGCCCAACCCTGAGACTGCTGCGATTGACCCAGCACTATACGGAGGAGGAAGCCAGGGCCCATCCACTTCTCCTTTATTAATATTACAGAACATAATACATGCTTGCACAGTTCTCTGCTCCTGGCACCCAAAAGTTATCTGGCCCCTCAATGAACCACAGAGCAGATTTACAGGCAGACACACAGCATGACCCGGAGCCACCCTCCTTTCCCTGGAAGTCCTGCAGGTCACTTCTGCTTGACCTTGGGGGCCTGCCTGGGTGTGCTCCCAGCAGTCCCTTCATCTCTGGGCCTTGCTGACCTCTTGAAAGTGACCAGGTTTGGGCCAGACACGGTGGCTCATGCCTGTAATCCCAGCATTTTGGCAGGCCAAGGCGGGTGGATCATTTGAGGTCAGGAGTTCAAGACCAGCCTGGCCAACATGGTGAAACCCCTTCTCTACTAAAAATACAAAAATTAGCTCGGTGTAGTGGCATGTGCCTGTAATCCCAGCTACTCAGGAGGGTGAGGCAGGAGAATCCCTTGAACCCGGGAAGCAGGGGTTGCAGTGAGCCAAGATCGCGCCATTGCACTCCAGCCTGGGCGACAGAGCAAAACTCCATCTCAAAAAAAAAAAAAGAGAGAGAGAGTGACCAACCAGGTGTGTGTTTTGCCTGCCTCTTCTCCCACGTGTGTTTTAGCTTCCAGGCATTTTCAGTCTTTTGTGCAAAACTCAGTATTTCCACTGCCCTGGAGTGTCTGGCAGCCCAACACAAGAGTCCCCCATTTTCTTTTAACTGTCCCTCCTCAACAGCCTTGAGCCTAAGAGTCTAGCTGAAACCCTGGCTGCAGCCCCACCCCACCTGTGCCACAGCAGGGCCAGGCCTCCCACGACTGTATCCCTGCCCCACAACTGCGTCCCTCCCCAGGCCCACCAGCACACACTCACTGGGGTTGGGCTGCAGCAGCACCTCTGTCTGCCTCAAGATCTTCTCTGTCCAGTTCTTGGTGCTGTCTGCCCGGGCCAGAAGGTTTTCAAAGTGGGCATCAAGCTCAGTCTTCTCGGCCTGGCCAAATTTCTCCTCCGTGAACTATGCAGCAGGGAAGGCCAAGGGGTGGGGAGGGCTCAGACGGAGGTGGGGGTGTGGAGGGGAAAGGGAGGACTGCCCCCACCAGCAGGAACCTAGGCAGGCCCCAGGGTCAAGGAACCGGCCCCGAGGGTGATACTGTGTGACGTGGCAGGGCCTTGCTGTTTTCCCATTTGTGAAACGAGGTGGCTGGACCAGAGCATGGGAATCACAGCTTCTTTTGGAAATCCAGTGAATCCCCACAAAATGCACATCCATACACAATCTGACCCACAGCTTAGGCGGGTGAGGACCCCTGGGGAGGCCAACCCTAGGGTCCTTAGAGCCTGACTCTGAAGGAGAGGACTTGGTAGAAAGTGTTCGGGACAAATGGGGCACCGAGCAGGGTCTGGGGTTATCAGGGGGCTCCATGGGCAGCTGGGAGCTGCTAGGGAAAGGGTGCCAGAGGAGGGAGGGGAAGAACCCAGGGTCGGGGTTCAGAAGGACCTGGTTCAAAAGTCTTAGTTCTGCCACTGTCAAGCTGTGTGACCTTGGGCAAGGGGCTCTGCCTCTCTGAGCACTGGTTTCCTGAGCTGAAAAAAGGGAATAATAGCACCTCCCTCATAGGTCATGAGGATGAAAGAGGAAAGATGTGGGTTAGACATAAAGGCTGGGTCTGCTACGGTGCTGCTGCCCCACGTACGGCACCGGTGCTACGAGCTGATGGGTGCAGAGACGTCTGGGAAGGAAGGGGAATGCAGGGAGGGAGGATGACCAGACGGCTGGCTTTGGCCACCTCGTAGGGTAGATGGAAACACTGCCAGCCTATCAGAGCCAGTGGTGGGGCACACCCAGAGCCCAGATGTCACATGGGTCCCCATCAAAGTTGGCAGAAGCCACGGGAGTTACCTAGGAACAACCAGAAACTGGTCCAAGTCCTGTCCTAAGGGTTTCCTCACAACCCCATCAACCTCTACCGCAGGAAGGGCTGTTTCCCATTTCACAGATGCCGCCACTGAGGCTGAGCAAGCAGCAGGGCCATGCAGGAGTCGGGTCAGCCATGAATCATCCCTGGGTGCAATCAGCTCCAGCAGCGGCAGGGGGTTGGGGGCCGGGCAGCCACCAGGAGCTCAGCAGCCATCAATTATGTAGCAGAGCTTGGGTTTCTCCCTGCAGGGCTGGGAGGGCCCAGCTGCCAGGGGTAAGGCCTCAGCTCCTGCCTGGGGCCGGCTGTTCCTCCCCGACCCTGGCTGGCTCTGCCTCCTCTTCCTCCTCACATTCCCCAAACTGAGACCTTCCAGAGCAGAGGCTCAGCCTTCCTCGGCCCGTCGTGGCTCTATCACCTCACTCAGTCCTTTGAGGGGGGTGGCATTCACCCCATTTCCCAAATGAGGAAACCAAGGCTCAGAGAGGCAAAGTGTCCCTTCTGGGCCTGAGAGCCCCTGCCTGGACAATGCAGATACCAGGATCTAGCTCATTGGCTATTTGGCCACAGTATGGGGCTGATAAATGTTAGCTAGTATTATCATCACCATCATTAATGAAAAGCCTTGGCTAGGCGCAGTGGCTCATGCCTATAATCCCAGCACTTAGGAAGGCTGATGTGGGTGGATGGATTGAGCCCAGGAGTTCAAGACCTGCCTGGGCAACATAATGAGACCTCATCTCTACAGAAAAAAAAAAGAAAAAACAGGCCCGGCACAATGGCTCATGCCTATAATCCCAGCACTTTGGGAGGCTAAGCCAGGTGGATCACGAGGTCAGGAGAGCGAGACCATCCTGACTAGCAAGGCGAAACCCCTTCTCTACTAAAAATACAAAAAATTAGCCAGGCATGGTGGTGGGCGCGTGTAGTCCCAGTAACTGGGGAGGCCGAAACAGGAGAATGGCATGAATCCGGAAGGTGGAGCTTGCAGTGAGCCAAGATCGCACCACCGCACTCCAGCCTGGGCGACAGAGCTTGATTCAGTCTCAACAACAACAAAAAAATTAGCTGGGTGTGGTGGCACACACTTGTAGTCCCAGATACTCAGGGGGCTGAGGTGGGAGCCCAGGAGGCGGAGGTTGCAATGAGCTAAGATCATGTCACTGCACTCCAGCCTGGGTGAGAGAGCAAGAACCTGCCTTAAAAAAAGAAAGACTTTGGGAGGCCGAGGCAGGCGGATCATGAGGTCAGGAGTTCAAGACCATCCTGGCTAACACGGTGAAACCCCATCTCTACTAAACATACAAAAAATTAGCCGGGCGTGGTGGCAGGTGCCTGTAGTCCCAGCTACTTGGGAGGCTGTCAGGAGAATGGCGTGAACCTGGGAGGTGGAGCTTGCAGTGAGCTGAGATCGCACCACTGCACTCCAGCCTGGGTGAAAGAGCGAGACTCCGTCTCAAAAAAAAAAGAAAGAAAGAAAGTCAGGCATGGTGGCTCAAGCCTGTAATCCTAGCACTTTGGGAGGCCAAGGCGGGTGAATCACTTGAGGTCAGGAGTTCAAGACCAGCCTGGCTAAAATGGTAAAACCCCATCTCTACTAAAAATACAAAAATTAGCATGAAGTGGTAGTGCATCCCTGTAATCCCAGCTACTTGGGAGGCTGAGGCAGGGGAATTGCTTGAACCGGGGAGATGGAGGTTGCAGTGAGCTGAGACTGCGCCAGCCTGTGTGACAGAGTGACTCCATCTCAAAAAAAAAAAAAAAAAAGGCCAGGCATGGTGGCTCATGCCTGCAATATCAGCACTTTGGGAGGCCGAGGCAGGAGGATCACTTGAGCCCAGGAGTTTGAGACCAGCCTGGCCAACATGGTGAAACCCCATCTCTACTAAGTACAAAAAAAAAAAAAAAAATTAGCCAGGAGTGGTGGCAGGTGCCTATAATCCCAGTTACTCGGGAGGCTGAGGCAAGAGAATCACTTGAACCCAAAAGGCAGAGGTTGCAGTGAGCCGAGATTTTGCCACTGCATTTCAGCCTGGGCGACAGGATGAGACCCAGTCTCCAAAAAAAAAAAAAAAAGGAAGGAAAGAAGAAAGGAGGAAGGCAGGTAGGCGGACAGGTCTCCCTCACATCCCTCCTCAGCTCTGGGGAGCTACCCTGATGGTACCAAGGGCATCACCCTAAATGTGCACCTCAACACCTCCCCTCCTTACCAAGGTTGAGAACAGTACTCCCCACCCCGCCCTCCCTTACAGGCCCCATCTGCCCAGGTGAGAAGTTCTACCAGGCTTTCCCAAGCTAGAGGGCATTTATCCCATGTCCACTGCAGCCTGCCTAGCTCCATGATGACGATGCCACCACCTCTCTGGCTTTTATAAGCATTACTTCTACCACTACTATTACTATTACTGCAATGACTACTAATAGTACTAGTACTATCACTCCTCCTGCCCTCTCCCACCCCCACTGGCCAAATCTGCCTTAGGTTTTCTTGCCTCGGTGCCCTTATCTGGGCTGCTCCTGCCACTTGGACCAACGTCACAAGCCCCTCCCTACTTTCTGGGCACAGTTCAGGGGCCCTCCATGCATGAAACCATCCCAGAATGACGCATACAAAAGGGATCCTGCCCTCTGGATCCTCATCTCAGGGCCAAGGCCTTGTTCCTTGCTGGATTGAGGAGGCTCTTAAAGTTGTTTCTCATACCTGCAGGGAGTGGGAGGTTCCCGAGCCCATCACATGTACTGATCATGAAGAACCCCTCTCCCATCCCTCCTGGCTGTCTCTCATTCAGGCCAGCTTGGTCTCAGGCAGAGCCCCTCTATGGCCTCTCCTGGAAGGTCACATTTCAGGCCTCTCTGTCCCCTGGCCTGCCACTCTGCCCCAATCCTGCCAAGGGGAAGGGGTTTGGTGCTGGAGTCCGAGGCTACTCCCGGGAAAATGGCAGCAGTGGGGTGGGCGTGCGGAGCAGAGAAAGCCTCTATTTATAAAGCTCCCAGCTCACTCCCTCCCACCCCGAGGCTGGGGCCTGACTGCTGGCTCCCACTCCAGTAACAGTGACCCTGTGGGGCAGCCCCCACCAAGCAGAGCCACACCTAGGCCCTGCTCTGCCTAGGCCCTGAGAGCCCTGGCCAGGTCAGGCAGCAGGGCCCCAGCCCTAGCAGGGAACTGGCAGATCAGGTTCTTCCCAGATGTGGGAGATAGTGTGGTTGCCATACCAACAGCAAAGTGGGTTCCCCCCTCCCAGATGGACTGGGGCCATCCAATCGGAGGGGCTCTGGGATCCTGGCATCTCCACTAGGGCTGGGGCTGCCCACCAGACTTGGAACACTTTAAGCAGTGAATTCTCGCTGGGATGCTAGTCCTCAACGGGACACAGCACTTTCTAGTAAACATGACTATATGGGTTGCTGGCTGTGTCTGGGCTCCTGGGGAAGGGAGGGGAGTGCCGGGGTTGGGGGTGGGGAGAGAACTGTACTCAACATAAACAACAAGGATGACAACGACAAAGACAATACTACAGGACCTGCTCCCAGAGCCCTGGGATGGGCCAGCCCCAGGACTGCGGAATCCCACTGCATCCCATAACCACGGTGTTACACCTGATTTACAGAAGGGGAGGGCGGGGCTCAGAGAGAAGTGACTTGTCCAAGGGCACATGCTGAATGGGTGCAATATTAACCACGGTGACAGTGACACCAATAATGAGCTTGCCTCTGGTGAGCACACATATGCAGGGTCCCACAGAATCCTCGCATCTGCCCTGGGAGGCGGGAATACTGATCCCATTTTTCAGACTGAGAAACTGAGGCCCAGTGAGGTGAAGGCACCTCCCCCAAGGTCACAGGAGGGCACTTTCCCATCCACACCTGAGCCTAGGTCTTCCCATGATGTTGAGCTGCCTGTTTCTCTCTGCCCCTAAACGGATAGGACTTGTTCCAATCTCACTATCCTGGGCCTGAACAGCTTCCCAGGCAGATCCCAGCCCTCTCCCCACCCCCAAGGCCTAGGGACGAAGGAAACAGACCTCCCGTGGAGCAGAAAGGAAACAGCTCCTGGCTTCCGGCCTGACTATCCAAGCGTGTGAAATGGCCATGAGGGACTCATGACACCAGCCGCCCATTGTACAGGTGCGGAGACTGAGGCTCAGAGAAGGGGTTGTGGCGGACGCATGAGTCCCTGGGCCTGGGACCCAGGTCGCTAAATGCCCCGCCAGGCGCCAGTCACTGCTGGACAAGGGCAGGGAGGTAGGACCCAGCCGGTGCCTCCTCCCCTCCTCAGCCGGGCAGGCGCCAGGGGAGCACGATAACCCAACCGGCTCAAAGGGTGGGCACCGGTGCCTCACTCCAGGTAGTAGGGCCGGGCCGCCCGGGCTCTTTCCCTCTTCTGGTCAGCAAGGGCTCAGTGGGGCAGAGGTGTGCCCGCTGCGGGGACGGGGGCAGCAGCCCGGGAGGGCTTCCCCGCGTCCCCAGGCGTCTGCCGCAGGGTGCTCCCCGCCCGCCGCACATCCGGGCCCCCGGCGCACGGCGCGACGCCAGGCCTCACCTGCACCGCCCGGGTGAAGAAGATGCCCGCGTCCGACGCCAGCTTCTTCATGTTGAAGTCCATGGTGCGCCCGCAGGGCCGCCGCGCACGGGCCGAGCGCAGCCGGCAGCCCCAGGCCCAGCCGCCGCCGCTAACCGCACCCCGCCCACCTGCTGCGGGGCACCGGCCCTCCGCGCGGCACCGGCCCTCCGCGCACCCGCCCGCAGCAGCCGCGGAGCCAGTCCGAGCGCGCAGGGCGGGGCGCGGCGGCCGCGGGACGGAGGAGGCGGGGTGCGGAGGCCGCGGGGCGGAGCTAGGGGGCGGGGGCGGAGCTGACAGCGCCGGGGCGGAGCGAGACGGCAGTGGGGCGGAGCTAGAGGGGCGGGGGCGGGGACGGGTTGGCGGAAGCTGGGCGGAGTTGGAGGGGGCGGGGCTGGTGGGACAGGGGCGGGGACAGAGGGCAGTGGGGCGGAGCTAGATGGGTGGTGGTGTGGCCTTGGCACGGCCACAGCCGGGTGCGGGGCGGGTGCAGGGTGTGCCGCTGGGCAGTGCTCGCTGCTGCCCCCCTGCACCTGCTGCCGCCGCCGCTTGGGCCGGCCTTTTTTTTCTTTACTAAAATTATTATTAAAACTGGAACACATGTGCTCTTAGATGATTGCAGGTACACACCATAATTACATATTATTTGACATCTTACCAATGCTTTTCAAAATTTTTAATTGTTAAATATGTATTTACAGTCTACAAGGTGATGAAATTGTGGAATGATGAAATCAATTTACATGTCCATCACCTCACCTACTTTTTTTTGTGGTGAGAACATTTCAAATGTACTCTTTTAGCAATTATGCAATACTTTTTTTTTTTTTGTAGACAGAGTCTTGCTCTGTCACCCAGGCTGGAGTGCAGTGGTGTGATCTCAGCTCACTGCATCCTCCACCTCCCGGGCTCAAGCGATTCTCTTGCTTCATTCAGTCTCACGAGTAGCTGGGACTACAGGTGCCCACCACCATGACCTACTAAGTTTTTGTACTTTAGGAGAAAGGAGGTTTTGCCATGTTGCCCAGGGTGGTCTTGAACTCCTGATCTCAGGCAATCTGCCTGCCTCAGTCTCCCAAAGTCACTAAGTGACTGTGGTCACCAATCCATGCAATAGATCTCTAAAATGGGCCTCTTTTGCTTTCTCCTCCCCCTACGCTGTGCCTGCTGCCTCTCCCCTATTTGTACCTCTTCATCTCCGTTCTCTTTATTCATACGCCCCCCTCCTGTTCCTATTTCTTCCACTCCGTTTCCTTTGGGTTTCCTCCCTTTACTCCTCCCCTCTGACCTCTCCTCCTCTCTTCTGCCCTGATCTCAGTAACTGAGCCAGCCTGACCAAGATGGAGAAACTCTCTCTCTACTAAAAATACAAAATTAGCCAGGCGTGGTGGCACATGCCTGTAATCCCAGCTACTTGGGAGGCTGAGGCAGGAGAATCGCTTGAATCCCCAATAAATACTAGGCAGATAGGGGCAGGTCCCTGGCAAAACCCTACATTCCAGCTGAAAAGCCTGAATCCTGTGGCCCAAAGTGAGGCAGGAGGTTGCAGTGAGTCGAGATCACTCCATTGCATTCCAACCTGGGCAACAAGAGCGAAATTCCATCTCAAAAAAACAAATCAAGATGTAGGCCGGGCGCAGTGGCTCACGCCTGTAATCCCAACACTTTAGGAGACCAAGGCAGGCGGATCACCTGAGGTCAGGAGTTTGAGACCAGCCTGGACAACATGGTGAAACCCCATCTCTACTAAAAATACCAAAAATTAGCCCGGCATGATGGTGTGCGCCTACAGTTCCAGCTACTAGGGAGGCTGAGGCAGGAGAATAGCTTGGACCGGGGAGGCAGAGGTTGCAGTGAGCCATTGCATTCCAGCCAGGGCAACAGGAACAAAACTCCGGCCAGGCACGGTGGCCCACACATGTAATTCCAGCACTTTGGGAGGCTGAAGTGGGTGGATCACGAGGTCAGGAGTTCGAGACCAGCCTGGCCAAGATGGTGAAACCCCGTCTCTACTAAAAATCCAAAAATTAGCCAGGCGTGGTGGTGTGCATCTGTAGTCCCAGCTACAAGGGAGGCTGAGGCAGGAGAATAGCTTAAATCCAGGAGGCGGAGGTTGCAGTGAGCCGAGATCATGCCACTGCACTTCAGCCTAGGCTACAGAGCAAGACTCTGTCTCAAAAAAAAAAAGTGAAACGCGATCTCAGAAAAAAAATCAAGATGTATACATTTAGAGAAGGAAAGAAGATTTTATTTCTTATAAAAGGGTACAGACTGCAAGGTGACCATCCCACAAACTGGGAAGCATGCCTTTGACAGAGGCAGAAGGCAGAGAAACACTAAGCAGACAGGGGCAGGTCCCTGGCAAAACCCTGCTTTCCAGCTGAAAAGCCTGAATCCTGTGGCCCAAAGTGAGAACTTCTATCCGTTTGCCTGCTCTCTCCTGATTGGTTCTTTCTGAATAGTGCCTTTTTACCAATCAAATATTGCCATTTCCAAAACTACCTGCAGCCCACCCCACCTCCCATCCTGTACCTTTAAAGACCCCCACAGAACCCAGACTCAGTTGGTAGGGAGAGAGAAGTGGCTTGACTGGAGAGAGGCGACTTTCCTTCAGAGTGAAGAGGCTGGACTTCAGAGGAGAAATGGCTTAACTTCAGGGAGATGGCTTGACTACAGGGAAGAGCCATCCGGAGTGGCAAAGCTTCAGGGGAGGATTACCTGGCCGTTCTATCTGCTTTCCAGTTCACCTCTCTGCTGAGAGTCAATTCTACTGCTTAATAAAATTCTCGCTGGGCGCGGTGGCTCACACCTGTAATCCCAGCACTTTAGGAGGCCGAGGCTGGCAGATCACAAGGTCAGGAGATGGAGACCATCCTGGCTAACATGGTGAAACCCCATCTCAACTAAAAATACAAAAAATTAGCTGGGCGTGGTGGTGGCAGGCGCCTGTAGTCCCAGCTATTTGGGAGGCTGAGGCAGGAGAATCACTTGAACCTGGGAGGCAGAGGTTGCAGTGAGCCGAGATCATGCCACTGCACTCCAGCCTGGGTGACAGAGGAAGACTCCATCTCAAAAAAATAAATAAATAAATAAAAATAAAATAAAACAAAATAAAATAAAATTATCCTCCTTCACTATCCTTCGAGTGTCCAGGTGACCTCATTCTTGGACACTAGACGAGAGCTCAGGACTCACCAACTGCGGGTACCCGAAAAAGGTTGTCATGCTGGCCCTTTGCTCTCACTGGCAGAGGGCAGCCACCCCACACGGTAAAGCAAGGAGCCTACCGAGCTGATAACACACTGCCATCCATGGACAGCAGAGCTAAGAGAGCACTGTAACATGTCCTCTGGGGCTTCAGGGTTTGCAGGCACCCCAACCTGGGCACCACCATGGGGCCTGCATGGAGCCTCCTTTTGCCCACGCCCAAAGCAGCCAGCCGGATCCTGCACTTGCCGCCCACATGCTCCCTCCCACAAGGGGTTGAGCATGGGGGGCCGACATAGACAGGGCACGCCACCATGCCTGGCTAATTTCATCGTGTTGGTCAGGCTGGTCTTGAACTCCTGACCTCATGATCCGCCCACCTCGGCCTCTCAAAGTGCTGGGATTACAGACGTGAGCCACCACATCTGGCCTTGGACCCCCCTTTTCTTTCTGGAGCCTCTCACCTCCCCAGGCAAGCCCAGGTGTCTCCTTGGTATCCCACATTCCCCCATTAGAGTAACCATCACAGGGGATTGTGATTAAGTGCCCGCTCCCCAGACAATGAACTCCCCTGGGGCCACCACATATCTGTCTCCTGTCCACCACTGAGCTCCCATGTCCAGCCAAAAGGCTGGCAGACAGAAAACATTAGTTGAATGATTGAAGGAATGGGGCTTTACCGACAATTATAATTTTCCTTTTTTTTTTTTTTTGAGATGGAATCTTGCTCTGTCACCCAGGCCGGAGAGCAGTGGCGCGATCTCGGCTCAACTGCAACCTCCGCCTCCCGGTTTCAAGCGATTCTCCTGCCTCAGCCTCCTGAGTAGCTGGGACTGCAGGCACACGCCACCATGCTGGGGTTTCACTATGTTGGGCAGGATGGTCTCGATCTCCTGACCTTGTGATCCACCTGCCTTGGCCTCCCAAAAGTGCTGGGATTACAGGTGTGAGCCACTGCTCCTGGGCTTTTTTTTTTTTTTTTTTGAGATGGAGTCTCACTCTGTTGCCTAGGCTGGAGTGCAGTGGTGCCATCTTGGTTCACTGCAAGCTCCGCCTCCTGGCTCAAGCAATTCTCTTGCCTCAGCCTCCCAAGTAGCTGGGATTATAGATGTGTGCCACCATACCCAGCTAACTTTTGTATTTTTAGTAGAGACGGGTTTTCACCATGTTGGCCAGGCTGGTCTCGAACTCCTGATCTCAAGTGATCCACTCACCTCAGCCTCCCAAAGTGCTGGGGATAGAGGCATGAGCCACCGATACCAGCCGACAATTGCAATTTTAAAATGTAGTTGTGCCCAGCTCTTCACAGTTATGGAAGGGCTGACACTCCGCCCTCTTTCCATCCTCATCAAAACCCTGTGATTCGGGAAAGGGAAGAATTTTATCCCTATTTCTTTTTTTCTTTTTTTTTTTTAGATGGAGTCTCACCCTGTGGCCCAGGTTGGAGTGCAATGGTTGGATCTCAGCTCACTGCAACCTCTGCCTCCCGGGTTCAAGAGATTCTCCTGCCTCAGCCTCCCAAGTAGCTGGGATTACAGGTGTGTGCCACCAAGCCTGGCTAATTTTTTTTTTTTTTAATCTTTAGTGGAGACAGGGTTTCACCATGTTGGGACAGGCTGGTCTCGAACTCCTGACCTCGTGATCCACCCACCTCGGCCTCCCAAAGTGCTGGGATTACAGGCGTGAGCCACTGCACCCGTCCTCATCCCTATTTCATTTCACACAGGGGTAAACTCTAGAGAACTGAAGTGGCAACACTTGATTCCATCTCAGGTCGGCCTGATCTCAATCCTAGTGTTTAGTGTAAGACCCAGATAGGTGGCCAGAACTGAAGACCCCTTGACTCCAGCTCTCAGAGACACTGTCTAGCAGGCGAGACCTGGCACTTTGGCAAACAACTCCAGAACAAGGGGGAGAGTGGGGACAGTATAAGAGCATGCTGCGGGAAGTCAGGGGCGGTAGTATTTGAAAATGGGCGCTTGGAGAGTGGGAAGGATTTGTCCTTGCGGGGAACGACAAGAGTAGAGCATCTTTTTTTTTTTTTTTTTTTTTTTTGAGGCGGAGTCTCGCTCTGTCTCCCGGACTGGAGTGCAGTGGCCGGATCTCAGCTCACTGCAAGCTCCGCCTCCCGGGTTTACGCCATTCTCCTGCCTCAGCCTCCCGAGTAGCTGGGACTACAGGCGCCCGCCACCTCGCCCAGCTAGTTTTTGTATTTTTAGTAGAGACGGGGTTTCACCGTGTTAGCCAGGATGGTCTCGATCCCCTGACCTCGTGATCCACCCGTCTCGGCCTCCCAAAGTGCTGGGATTACAGGCTTGAGCCACCGCGCCCGGCCGAGTAGAGCATCTTAATGTGAGAGCTCAGCCTGCTTTGGCGTCCTCCAAGAAACCCCCTTCGAGGTCTGGCTCCTCCGCTTCAGCCGCTTTAAGAGGGGCCCCGCCCCACCCAGCCGCACATGTCGATCTAATCTGAATGGCCAATAGTAGAAGAGAAGAGACCACTTTCGCGCTTCAACCGCACTAGGGGGCGGGGAAGAGGGCGGGAGAGGCGGACTATCAGCTTGGTCACATGGCCCGCCTAATTGGCCAGAGGCTGCGGCGGCCCTGAGCGATTTGTCGATGCTCATTGGCCAGAAACGGGTGGGCCTGGCGCTAGGCCACGCCCCCGACGGCTTCGGTTTGGTTGCGCAGCTGCGGGGGAAGGAGACGCTGCCCTTCCGTAGCGATGGGATCCCGGGTGAGTATCGGCCCGGGCTGAGTCCCCAAGGCGGTCCGGCAGCACGGCAGGGCCCGGGACTTGAGCGGAGGACCGAGTGAGCGCGGGTGACCGGGCCCAACTGGACCGGGAAGGTGCCGGGTTTGGAATGAGTGGGTACCCGGGCCAGGGAAGATGCGAGAGGGTGCCTTGCTTGGGAGTGGAACGAGAAGGTACTTGGGTCAGGGAGGTGATGCCCAGGCCTGGAACGTAGCGGGGATTGGAGCAGGCGCGCAGGTACCCGATCCGAGGCGGGGAAAGCACCCGGGATGGAAGGAGCAGGTGTGCTGGCCGTGAGCGGCGCCAGAGGGTACTTGGGTGAGTTTCAAGGATATTCCGGGGTGGGGGCAAGAGAAGAAGGGGCTGCCTAAGATGTCTGGGGTGGAGTGAGCAATTTCTGAAGACAGGGATGTTGCTGAGGTCCAGCGGGGGGATGCCCAGTGCCCGGCATGGTGGGACTGTTGAGGGGTCCGGCATGGGGTGAATAGAAGACTGGGCAGAGTGAGTGGCTCAAGGGAGTCGGGGACGTTGTTGGGGTCCAGGCGGAATGAGCGATGCACAGGCCAGATTCATTAGTGGGGTTGCCTAGCGCAGGGGAGGAGGCGCGTGGGATGATAAGCTTAGACACCCAGGCTGAGGGTGCTGTAAGTGCTGTGGTGACGGTGGAATGAGGAGGTGTCTGCCTAAGATTGTAGGGCACGAGAGATGGCTGCCCAAGTGGGGCCAGGCCCTGCACAGCAGTAGAAGTGTCCATTTGGTAGGGAACATTGCTGTGGACTTTTCATTGTGGAGAGGAGGTGGAGGGGTCTCACCTTAGGCCCTGGGGGATGGCCAGGGTGCCAGGGGGACAGGCACAGTGTGGGTTGACTGGATTTGGATCCATCCCTGGAGTGAAGCAGGCTTGGGGGCTGGTGGTGTTACCTCGCACCTGCAGGCTTTGCCTCCCAGTGGGGACAAGGGGCTGCTCTGGACTCTCCGGCAAACAGTGGGCCTCAGTCACCCCTGGAGCATGTGTTCAGGCTCATCTTTAACGCCATGTGGGCTTCTCACTTAGAGGCCCAGAAGTCCTACAGGTGTGGCCTGGAAGGAGCAGTGGCAGTTGTAGCTGGCAGCAGCTGGGAAACACTACCATGGTCTTGAGATCCCCCAGAGCTTGGCCGCTTAGTACTCAGTGACCTCAGGCAGGCTGCCTCATCTCAGAGCCTCTGCGTTTCCCCATCCTTGAGATAAACATTGGTCATTGCGAGGGTTCTGAGAGGACAGGACCCCAAGCCTGTCGTGGAGAGCCTGTTCTGAGTCTGGCCTGGAGTAAGGGCTTGGGAAATAGTAGCTGCTGGCCCTTTGATGTTCTGTCTTCCCTCTTTCTGAGACCTGAGCCAGCCTGGGGTTGGGGTGAGGGGTAGGGGGATGTGGCTTACAGTATTGACCTAGGTCCTGACCACTGTGGGTCACGTAGCTCAATTCACAGCCTCCTGGTAGGATGTCTCTACCTTTGACAACCTGGAAGCTTCCTTAGCCCTAGAACATCACCCTGCCTGCCCCTCCTCTTTCATACACCCCTCAGTCCTAGAGCTAGACTGACAGGCTCCTCAGTCCTTCCCACTCACTGGGGAGAAGCTGTTTCTTCTGCTGGCCCAGTGACTTTGGCCGCCATCCCAGGGAGACAGGGTCGGTCCTGTCCTGTGTGTTCCTTCCGCTTGAGGTCCCGGGAGACCTTGAAGGCATCCTCAGGCTTGGAGCTGGAAGTGGGGGAGCACCCTGCTGGGTCTTGGGGTCCAGGCTAGGTGTGATCAAGCCACTTATTTCCTGGCCTTGGGAAGGGGCAATGGGGTACCCTGTGGGGGAGGGGAGTATTTCCCGAGGTCCAGGGGAAAGCTGCCCAGTACTCTGTGGTCTGCTGGGGCTTGCTACTTCCTGCTGCATGTCAAATTTAGCAAAAAGGGTTGCACTGAGCACAAAGTCTTACTCTACCATGTACCAGCTATGTGACTTTGGACTCCTAACTTAGCTTGTCTGAGATTCAGTTTCCTCATCGGAAACCAGAGGTGAGGCTGGGGGGAAGGTGGGTGGCATCAACTTCACAGAATCCTTTTTTTGTTTGTCTTTTTTTTTTTTTTTTTTGAGGCAGAGTCTCGCTCTGTCACCCAGGCTGGAGTGCAGTGGCACCATCTAGGCTCACTGCAACCTCTGCCTCCTGGATTCAAGCGATTCTCCTGCCTCAGCCTCCCAAGTAGCTGGGATTTCAGGCACGTGCCACCACACTGGCTAATTTTTGTATTTTTATTAGAGACGGAGTTTCACCATGTTGATCAGGCCAGTCTCGAAGTCCTGACCTCAGGTAATCTGCCCGCCTCGGCCACCCAAAGTGCTGGGATTACAGGTGTGAGCCACAGTGCCCAGCAAGGAAACATTCTTAACTTTGTGGGAGGTAAAAAGATGCAATGATTCTCAGTCTGGGGCCTAAGATTTTTGCTTATCAAATGGTCCATGGGTTGAAAAAGGTAGAGAAAGTATGGCTGAAAGCCCTAAGTCTGAGAGTTACCTGTTCACCTCTCAGGTTCTGGGTCCTCTCCTGGGCTGGCTGGCCAGAGATGTTTCCGCTTGCAGGGCCCCTGGTAGGCAGAGAGTCTGTGGGCGTGGGGCTGCCCGCTGGTGGGCAGATGCAGAGGCCTGGGGCCTGATTCCAGACCTGGGGTTCCAGAGGCAAGCTTTGCTCCCACCTCCTCCCCCATGGACGCTCTTGTGTGCATTTCTGCGTGTTCCCGTGTGCACGTTCTCTTCTCTGACTTGGTTGTCTGTCTCTTAGCTCTGTGGAGGGGCCCTCTGGTATGTGTGTTCCTGTCCTTCTGGGGCGTGGATGGTGCCCAGGACCCAGCTGGCAACCAGTTGAAGACGTTCTCCTTGGAAGCTCTTGGCCCTGAGGACTTTGCCTGGGGCATTGGCCCTGCCATGGCGTTCCGGAAGGCTGAGGGCACGTCCGTGATCCAGGCCCTGGCCATGACGGTGGCCGAGATCCCCGTGTTCCTGTACACGACGTTTGGGCAGGTAAGGATTGGAGTGGGTTGTATTTCTGGTCTGCAAAACACTTCCATGCTCAGCCCAGGGCTCCTTCGTGTCCAGGAACACTGACCCTCGTTCTTGCTTTGCCAGACCTCTGGTGTCTCCTCTTCGGACTGGGTTTGTTGTCTGAGGCTTCAGGCCTGTTCTTTAGCCTAAGACTATATGAACTCTTTTTTTTTTTTTTAATTAATTAAAAAAATTGTTTGGGCCAGGTGCGGTGGTTCACTCCTGTAATCCCAGCACTTTGGGAGGCCGAGACAGGCGGATCACCTGAGGTCAGGAGTTCGAGACCATCCTGGCCAACGTGGTGAAACCCTGTCTCTACTAAAAATACAAAAATTAGCCAAGCGTGGTGGTGTGTGCCTGTAGTCCCAGCTACCTGGGAAGCTGAGACAGGAGAATTGCTTGAACCCAGGAGGTGGAAGTTGCTGTGAGCTGAGATCATGCCACTACACTCCAGCCTGGGCAACAGAGCAAGACACTATAGTTCTTGCTGGGCCTGGTGGCAGGTGCCTGTAATCCCAGCTACTTGGGAGGCTGAGGCGGGAGGATCACTTGAACCCAGGGGGCGGAGGTTGCAGTGAGCCGAGATCACACCACTGCAGTCCAGCCTGGGCAACAGAGTAAGACTCCGTCTCAACAACAACAAAAAAAGTTTTTTGTGGTAGAAATAGGGCCTTGCTATGTTGCTCAGGCTGGTCTTGAACTCTTGGGCTCAAGTCATCCACTCACCTTGGCCTCCTAAAGTGCTGGGATTATAGGCATGAGCTACTGCACCTGGTCCTATATGAACTCTTGACCTCAGTTACTCAGTCTGTAAAAGGGGTCAGTGCCCCCCCAACAACTCACATGTTTGTGATGTTTGTGGCTGACTGGGCTCTTTTTTTTTTTTTTTTTGAGACGGAGTCTCGCTCTGTCGCCCAGGTTGGAGTGCAGTGGCCGGATCTCAGCTCACTGCAAGCTCCGCCTCCCGGTTCACGCCATTCTCCTGCCTCAGCCTCCTGAGTAGCTGGGACTACAGGCGCCCGCCACCTCACCCGGCTAGTTTTTTGTAGTTTTTAGTAGAGACGGGGTTTCACCGTGTTAGCCAGGATGGTCTCGATCTCCTGACCTCGTGATCCGCCCGTCTCGGCCTCCCAAAGTGCTGGGATTACAGGCTTGAGCCACCGCGCCCGGCCTGGGCTCTTGACCAAAGATCTGCCCTGTGGGTTGCAGTCCCACCTGAGGGGCTCCCAGGCCCAGAGGGCAGAGGGTGAGGTGCGGCAGTAGGAAGTGTTCAGATGGGGTGGCGGGTGAGTGAGTGTCATCATCTTTGAGGCATCACTGAGAAACAGGGGTCAGCAGATCTGGGTTTCATGTCTGCCTCTGTCGCCTTGAGCATGTGTCTTCACCTGGGTGAGCCTCAGGTTCCTCGTCTGGAAATGACAGGGACTCAGATGGGTACCCTAGGCTAGGTCCTAGTGCAGTGCCAGGCACAGCTGGTGCTTGCTCACTGCAGCTCGTGTCATCATGACTGAGGGTGCGGGCCCTTAGGCCTCACCTCCTCAGCACTGGCATCTTGCCATCTTTATGTTTTTGTGGTCCGTGGTTCAGGGAGGCTGGTCAGGTTCCCTGTCTAGGGCAGCTGCCTCTCAGTCTCTCGTCTGGTTGGTAGATGTGCCAGAGGGCTGGTGTACATCCTGTCCCTGAGGTGCTCTGGGGCAGTCCTGCTGCCTTGGACCCAGGGAGGTGTAACCGGCAGCGTCTCCTCTTCCCTGCAGTCTGCATTTTCCCAGCTACGGTTGACGCCAGGCCTGCGGAAAGTCCTTTTTGCCACGGCCCTGGGGACTGTGGCCCTGGCCCTGGCTGCCCACCAGCTGAAGAGGCGACGGAGAAGGAAGAAGCAGGCTGGTCCCGAGATGGGAGGGGAGCAGCTGGGCACGGTGCCCCTCCCTATCCTCTTGGCCAGGAAGGTCCCTTCAGTGAAGAAAGGTAGGTGTGAGGTGGTGGGCATGGACCTGACCTGGGGTCACATCCTGGGGTCATATCCCAGCTGGGTCACTCTTTACCGGGGGATCTTGGGCCAGTGACTTCCTGTCTCAGAGCCAAGGTCTCCTCATCTGTGAACAGGATGACAGTAGCGTCCTTTCCTCCAGTCACTGTACTGGAGGGTGATGCGGTTGGATGCGTGTGCTCTGTTGGTGGTGGTGGTTTTGGTTGTTCTCATTGGCTGAGGACGCTTTGGGAGCACCCAGGTCCAGAGTGGGTTGGGGGTGTGGCTCCTGGGTCCAGAGAGGGATGTTCCCCAGGCTGAGGTGCAGGAAGGGCCATGTTGTTCTTGAACCACGTGGTATTTCTCCCATCCCCTTCTCTCTTCAAAATTGAGGTTTAGGCTGGGCGCGGTGGCTCACGTCTGTAATCCCAGCCCTTTGGGAGGCTGAGGCAGGCGGGTCACGAGGTCAGGAGATCAAGACCATCCTGGCTAACACGGTGAAACCTCATGTCTACTAAAAATACAAAAAATTAGCCGGGCATGGTGGCAGGCACCTGTAGTCCCAGCTACTTGGGAGGCTGAGGCAAGAGAATGGCGTGAACCTGGGAGGCAGAGCTTGCAGTGAGCTGAGATCATACCACTGTACTCCAGCTTGGGTGCCAGAGCGAGACTCCGTCTCAAAAAAAAAAAAAAAAAAAAATTGAGATTTAATTTGCATGTAGTCAGATTCATACTTTTTAGCATACTATTCTTTAGTCTTTGACACAGAGTCATCCCACCACCACCATAGTTAGGAATCATTCAGCTGGTTAGAAGGTAGTGAGTTCACTCAGTCGGTTGCTCACACACACAGATCACACTCCTTCTATTCTTTTTTTTTTTTTTTTGAGACGGAGTATTGCTCTGCCACCCAGGCTGGAGGGCAGTGGCACAATCTCGGTTCACTGCAGCCTCAGCCTCCCAGGTTCAAGCGATTCTCCTGCTTCAGCCTCTTGAGAAGCTGGAACTACAGGCATGTGCCACCATGCCTGGCTAATTTTTGTATTTTTAGTAGAGATGGGATTTTGCCATGTTGGCCAGGCTGTTCTCGAACTCTTGAGCTCAAGTGATCCCTCTGCCTCAGCCTCCCAAAGTGCTGGGATTACAGGTGTGAGCCACTGCGTCCAGCCGTCCTTCTACTCTTTTTTTGAGACGGAGTCTAACACTGTTGCCCAGGCTGGAGTGCTGTGGCACAATCTTGGCTCACTGTAACCTCCGCATCCTGGGTTCAAGCGATTCTCCTGCCTCAGCCTCCCGAGTAGCTGGGATTACAGGCGCGTGCCACCATGCCTGGTTAATTTTTTATTTTTGTAGAGATGGGGTTTCACTGTGTTGGCCAGGCTGGTCTTGAACTTCTGGCCTCTGGTGATCTGCCTGCCTTGGCCTCCCAAATTGCTGGAATTACAGGCGTGAGCGAACCCACCCCGCTTTTTTTTTTTTTTTTTGAGATGGAGTTTCGCTTATGTTTCCCAGGCTGGAGTGCAGTAGCCTGATATCCGCTCACTGCAGCCTCTGTCTTCCGGTTTCAAGCAATTCTCCTGCCTTAGCCTCCCGAGTAGCGGGAATTACAGATGCATGCAACTATGCCTGGCTAATTTTTGTATTTTTAGTAGAGATAGGGTTTTGCCATGTTAGCCAGGCTGGTCTCGAACTCCTGACCTCATGATCCACCCGCCTTGGCCTCCCAAAGTGCTGGGATTACAGACGTGAGCCACCATGTCCGGCCCCTTCTTCTACTCTTTTTTTTGTTTGTTTTTGAGATAGAGTCTCGCTCTGTCGCCCAGGCTGGAGTGTAGTGGCACTATCTCTGCTCACTGCAAGCTCCGCCTCCCAGGTTCACACTATTCTGCCTCAGCCTCCCAAGTAGCTGGGACTATAGGCGCCCGCCACCACACCTGGCTAATTTTTTTTTTGTAGTTTTAGTAGAGACGGAGTTTTACCGTGTTAGCCAGGATGGTCTCGATCTCCTGACCTTGTGATCTGCCCGCCTCGGCCTCCCAAATGGCTGGGATTACAGGCTTGAGCCACCGCGCCCGGTCTACTCTTTTTCCCTGCTTCTCACTACTACACTTAACTACTCTTAAAAAAAAAAAAAAAAAAAGAAAAACTTAAAAAAAGAACTGTTCTATCACTCTCTAAATGCCCTGTGTCAGCCCCTCTCCTACCCTAGCTCTGGTAGCCACTGCTCTGTTTTGTGGCTGCTGCTGTGGTTGTAAAAACTCTTAGGGCTCCTGTTAATCTTGTAATACAGAGACCCCGTGTTTGCTACATTGGAATGTTGTCTTGATCTCTTTCCAGGGCAAGGAGTTCTCATCTTGGTCCTTATCTTGGGAGACTTTTTTTTTTTTTGAAACCGAGTCTCACTCTGTCACCCAGATTGGGGTGCAATGGCACGATCTTGGCTCACTGCAGCCTCCGCCCCCCGGGTTCTAGTGATTCTCCTGCCTCAGCCTCCCGAGTAGCTGGAATTACAGGCATGAACCACCATGCCCAGCTAATTTTTGTATTTTTGGTAGGCATGGGCTTTTACCATGTTGGCCAGGCTGGTGTCGAACTCCTGGCCTCAAGAGATCTGGCCGCCTTGGCCTACTAAAGTGCTGGGGTTACAGGTGTGAGCCACTGTGCCCTGCTGAAACTTGTTTTAAAAAGCAAAAGGAAGGCCGGGCGTGGTGGCTCACGCTTATAATCTCAGCACTTTGGGAGGCTAAGGCAGGCGGATCCTGAGGTCAGGAGTTTGAGACCAGCCTGGCCAACCTGGTGAAACCCCGTCTCTACTAAAAATACAAAAATTAGCCGGGCATGGTGGCGGGCACCTATGGAGGCGGAGGTTGCAGTGAGCCAAGATTGTGCCATTGCACTCCAGCCTGGGCGACACAGCTAGACTGTGTCTCAAAAAAAAAAAAAAAAAAAAAAACGAAGCAAAAGTAGCCTGTAATCCCAGCACTTTGGGAGGCTGAGGTGGGTGGATCATCTGAGGACAACAGTGCCAGACCAGCCTGACCAACATGGTGAAACCCTCTTTCTACTAAAAATACAAAAATTAGCCAAGCATGGTGGCGCACGCCTGTAATCCCAGCTATTTAAGAGGCTGAGGCAGGAGGATCGCTTGAACCTGGGAGGCAGAGGTTGTAGTGAGCCGAGATCACAACACTGCACTCCAGCCTGGGCTAAGGAGTGAGACTCTGTCTCAAAAAAAAAAAAAAGTGATTCTCCTGCCTCAACCTCCTGAGTAGCTGGGACTACAGGCGCCTGCCACCACTCCTGGCTAATTTTTTTTATTTTTAATATAGATGGGGTTTCACCGTGTTAGCCAGGATGGTCTTGATCTCCTGACCTTGTGATCCACCCGCCTTGGCCTCCCAAAGTGCTGGGATTACAGGCGTGAGCCACTGCGCCCGGCCATACCTGGCTAATTTTTTGTATTTTTAGTAGAGACAGAGTTTCACCACATGGGCCAGGCTGGTCTCGAACTCCTGATCTCATGTGATCTGCCCACCTCAGCCTCCCAAAGTGCTGGAATCACAGGTGTGAGTCACTGTGCTTGGCCTTGTCTCTATTTTAAAATATAACCATTTGTGTATTTTATTTTTTAAAAATTTATTTTATTGAGACATTCTTGCTCTGTTGCCCAGGCTGGAGTGCAGTGGCATGGTCTTGGCTCACTGCAACTTCTGCTTCCCAGGTTCAAGCAATTATCCTGCCTCAGCCTCCTGAGTAGCTGGGATTACAGGCATGCACTACCACATCTGGCTAATTTATGTATTTTTATTAGAGATGGGGTTTTACCATGTTGGCCAGGCTGATCTCGAACTCCTGACCTCAAGTGATCTACCCACCTCGGCCTCCCAAAGTGCTAGGATTACACACATGATCCACCTAGCCCAGCCTAAAAACATTTTTAGGGTCTCACACTGCTTTCCAGGCTGGAGTGAAGTGTTACGATCATGGCCCACTGCAGCCTCAACCTCCCAGGCTCAAGTGATCCCCCACCCTCAGCCTCCCAAGTTGCTGGGGTTGCAGGCCACGCCACCACACTTGGCTAATTTTTGCATTTTTTGTTGAGACGGGGTTTTGCCATGTTGCCGAGCTGGTCTTGAACTCCTGGGTTCAAGCAATCCTTCCCCACCTCGGCCTCCCAAAGTGCTGGGATTACAGGCGTGAGCCACTGCGCCCGCCATACCTGGCTAATTTTTGTATTTTTAGTAGAGACAGAGTTTCACCACATGGGCCAGGCTGGTCTCGAACTCCTGATCTCATGTGATCTGCCCACCTCAGCCTCCCAAAGTGCTGGAATCACAGGTGTGAGTCACTGTGCTTGGCCTTGTCTCTATTTTAAAATATAACCATTTGTGTATTTTATTTTTTAAAAATTTATTTTATTGAGACATTCTTGCTCTGTTGCCCAGGCTGGAGTGCAGTGGCATGGTCTTGGCTCACTGCAACTTCTGCTTCCCAGGTTCAAGCAATTATCCTGCCTCAGCCTCCTGAGTAGCTGGGATTACAGGCATGCACTACCACATCTGGCTAATTTATGTATTTTTATTAGAGATGGGGTTTTACCATGTTGGCCAGGCTGATCTCGAACTCCTGACCTCAAGTGATCTACCCACCTCGGCCTCCCAAAGTGCTAGGATTACACACATGATCCACCTAGCCCAGCCTAAAAACATTTTTAGGGTCTCACACTGCTTTCCAGGCTGGAGTGAAGTGTTACGATCATGGCCCACTGCAGCCTCAACCTCCCAGGCTCAAGTGATCCCCCACCCTCAGCCTCCCAAGTTGCTGGGGTTGCAGGCCACGCCACCACACTTGGCTAATTTTTGCATTTTTTGTTGAGACGGGGTTTTGCCATGTTGCCGAGCTGGTCTTGAACTCCTGGGTTCAAGCAATCCTTCCCCACCTCGGCCTCCCAAAGTGCTGGGATTATAGGCGTGAGCCACCGCGCCCGGCGTTTTGTGTATTTTTAAAAGTTGTTGTCTTGGCTGGGTGCGGTGGCTCACGCCTGTAATCCCAGCACTTTGGGAGGCCGAGGCTGGTGGATCACGAGGTCAGGAGATGGAGACCATCCTGACTAACATGGTGAAACCCCATCTCTACTAAAAATACAAAAAATTAGCTGGGCGTGATGGTGGGCACCTGTAATCCCAGCTACTCGGGAGGCTGAAACAGGAGAATGGCGTAAACCTGGGAGGCGGAGCTTGCAGTGAGCTGAGATCAAGCCACTGCACTCCAGCCTGGAAAAATTTGTTGTCTGACATCCCTTTTGGAAGGAGGAGAATTCTAAACCATTCTCTCCATCAACAGCCCAGAGAAGGCTAAGCAAGGAGGCGGGAAAGCAGGTGGACCTCATTCTCGGCTTATCTGGCAAATCTGGGCTCCTCCCCTCGGCCTGGCTGTGTGCCCTGTGGCAGGGATATGGCAGGGATGTGGCCGTGAGCAGGATGCAGAGGGCCCTGCACTGTTCTCCTGAGTGCACACCCTTGGGGTCCCTCTGTTCCCCTGACTTAGAAGGTCAGGACCAGTTCTCAGATGAGGAAGAAGGGGAAGATGGTCCAGAGGGGGAGCAGCCCGTATAAAGGCCACATGGGATGCCTGTGTGACACCTGCTCTTCCGCTCCTCACAGGATACTCCAGCCGGAGAGTCCAGAGCCCCAGCAGCAAGAGCAACGACACCCTGAGTGGCATCTCTTCCATTGAGCCCAGCAAGCACTCGGGCTCCTCCCACAGCGTGGCCTCGGTGAGCAGCAGGTGCCGGGGCTCCAGGGCTTCAGGTCCAGGCTTACCCTCCTGAGGACTCTGCCCTCAGCAAGCTCATGGACTAGTAGAGTCCATTCATTCACTCATTCTCTCTCTCTCACTCCTTCACCCACACAGGCTTTCAGGGATTGTCCCTAATGACTCACTGTGCCAGGTGTTGGTGGGAGAAAGGTAGACTGGTGCAGAGGAGAGAAACGGATGGTCTCCTGGGGAGACCCGTACCTGTGGAAATGCAGGTTATTCATTCATCAGCCACTGACAAGCACCTGCGTTATACCAGGGACTCTGCCAGGCCCTGGGGGTGTAGAGATAAATAAGGCAGAAGCTTGGCTTCTTCTGGGTTGTGGCTTTTGGTTCATTCACTTGTCCAGCAAGCAGAGTCCCAGCTCTGAGCCAGGCTGGCACAGGGGTAAGCAAGAGCTGGTTCTTGTCCTTGGGCAGCCAGCCCCTCGTGTGGATGAGAGGCAGGACCCTGGCACAGAATGGGTACTCTCTTCTTGTCCAGGTGGTAGAGGAGCCATGGCGTAAGGGGTGGATACAGCAGTCAGGAGCAGGGCTCAGCAGGGTTCCCAGGTTCCTGGGCTGGGCATTGGTCTCGGGATTGCTTCCCGCTTTGGCGGCTTCTATGAAGCACCATCAGGTAGATTGTAGGTCCAGGCCATTCTGAGGGTGCAGACCAGAATGACTATTCTGAGGGTGCAGACCATTCTGTGGCCAGGAATGAGCTCAGGGATGGCATTTGGAGGGGGCGTGTGGCCCATGGTCAGGCAGTGGGGGAGGGCTCAGGGGGGCCCTGCAGAGAGCCCAGGAAGGCTTCACTCTTTGTTCTTGCACTGATTGGCTCCCAGATGGTGGCAGTGAACTCATCCAGCCCCACAGCCGCGTGCTCGGGACCATGGGATGCCAGAGGGATGGAGGAGTCTCTGACCACCAGTGATGGCAACGCAGAGAGCCTGTATATGCAAGGTGTGTGCAGGAGGTGCCTCGGCTTCCAGGGCAGGGTGGGCGACAGAAACAGTTCCTTCCTAGGAGCCTGGCCAGTCTCAGGTCACTTTGCCCCTCACTGCCCTGCCCAAAATCCCAATTGGTGATTTCCAGCCATTTCTGAACAAGGGACAGTGTCTAGGAACAAACCTGGTCTGAAAGAAGGCCTGGAACCTGAGCAGCCCAGGCCAAACACCCCCGCCCAGTTCTTGCCCTTGAAGGCCCTTCTGCTTCCCTGATGTTCTGAGCCCCATCTTGGGTGAGACAGTCGAGGGCTGACCCTCCCTTCTTGCCTCACCTGTGCGCAGGCATGGAGCTGTTCGAGGAAGCTCTGCAGAAGTGGGAGCAGGCACTGAGCGTGGGCCAGCGTGGGGACAGCGGCAGCACGCCCACGCCCAGGGACGGCCTCCGGAACCCGGAGACTGCATCAGAGCCACTGTCTGAGGTAGGTGGTCTTCTGCATCCCCCTGCGCCCATGGGAGAAGGTTGGCAGCACAGGAGAGGGGCAGCCACACCTTGGGAGGCAGGCAGGCTCCTGTCCTCTGGGACTGCCGATTTCCCTCTGTGAGAGTGTTATGACATGAAACAAGACAATTCATGTCACGTGCTCAGCATGGTGCCTGGCGCTCGGTAAAAACAGCCGTACTGAAATTCACACCTGCTTACCCCTGTGAAGGGCAACGTGCGGTCCTGAAAGACTGGAAGGGAAGACGCCTCTGTTGAGAGTTGGCTGCATTGCCCGGTCTTTTTTTTTTTTTCTTGAAATGGAGTCTCGCTCTGTTGCCAGGCTGGATTGCAGTGGTGCGATCTCGGCTCACTGCAACCTTCACCTCCCAGGTTCAAGTGGTTCTCCTGCTTCAGCCTCCTGAGTAGCTGGGATTACAGGCACCCGCCATCACACTTGGGTAATTTTTGTATTTTTAGTAGAGATGGGGTTTCACTATGTTGGCCAGGCTGGTCTTGAACTCTTGACCTCGTGATCCACCCTTCTTGGCCTCCCAAAGTGCTGGGATTACAGATGTGAGCCACTGCACTCGGCGGTTTTTTTTTGAGATGGAGTCTTGCATTGTTGCCCAGGCTGGAGAGCAGTGGTGCAATCTTGGTTCACTGCAACCTCCACCTCCCGGGTTCAAGTGATTCTCCTGCCTCAGCCTCCTGAGTAGCTGGGATTACACAGGTGCACGCCACCACCCCCAGCTAATTTTTGTATTTTTAGTAAAGACGGGGTTTCACCATGTTGGCCAGGATGGTCTTGATCTCTTGGCCTCGTGATCTACCCCCCTCAGCCTCCCAAAGTGCTGGGATTACAGGCGTGAGCCACCGGGCCCAGCTAATTTATTTATGTATGTATGTATGTATGTATTTATTTATATTTTATTTTATTTTTTTTTGAGACAGAGTCTCGCTCTGTCACCCAGGCTGGAGTGCAGTGGCGCGATCTCGGCTCACTGCAAGCTCCGCCTTCTGGGTTTACGCCATTCTCCTGCCTCAGCCACCTGAGTAGCTGGGACTACAGGCACCCGCCACCACGCCCGGCTAATTTTTTGTATTTTTTTTTTTTTTTTTTTTTAGCAGAGACGGGGTTTCACCGTGTTAGCCAGGATGGTCTTGATCTCCTGACCTCATGATCCGCCCGCCTCGGCCTCCCATAATGCTGGGATTACAGGAGTGAGCCACGGCGCCCGGCCAAATTTATTTATTTTTAAGATGTGGTCTCACTCTGTTTTCCAGGCTGGAGTGCAGTGGCACAATCTTGGCTCACTGAAGCCTCCACCTCCTGGGTTCAAGCGATTCTCCTGTCTCAGCCTCCTGAGAAGCCAGAGTCAGAGGTGCCCGCCACCATGCGTGGCTAATTTTTGTGTTTTTAGTAGAGACGAGGTTTTACAATGTTGGCCAGGGCAGTCTCGAACTCCTGACTTCACGTGATCTACCTGCCTCTGCCTCCCAAAGTGTGGGATTACAGGTGTGAGCCACCACCCTCGGCCTACAGTGAATATTTATTATTTCAATATTAGGAATGGAAAATGAAGTTAAAAGGCTACCATTAAAAATTTTGTGGCTGGGCGCGGTGCGTCACACCTGTAATCCCAACACTCTGGGATGCTGCGGCAGGAGATCCAGTTGAGCCCAGGAATTTGAGGGGATGTGGCCACTTCTAGTGGCGGAGATAGAAGGAGGAAGGAGGATTTCTCTGCCCACTCCTCCCTCACCTTTGCCTTCATTCCTCCACCCGTGTCTCCCATTGGCCGAGAGCCAGCTGGCAGGGGGACCTAGGAAACAGCTTGCTGAACAAGGGTGGGGCTGTGTCTGGCACAGCTGGCAACAAGTTGAAGGTGTCCATACCCTCTGTCCCTGCTGGGGCGTGAGCTCAGGATGTGAAGGTCAGGGAAATACCTGAGGTTTGAAGTAACTCAAACCCTTGAGTGCCTGCAGTTGCAGCTGCGTCAGGTCCTGTCTGCGAGTGGGCAGGGAATGGGCACCTGTAGGAGTGTGTTAGTGAGGGGGACTCAAGGGAGGCAGCTTTGTTTCACAGATTATATTTTTTGCTAAAACTATGTCTGAAATGACAGAACTTGAAAATGATAGAACTTGCATTGTTTTCCTTGTTGTAAAAGCAATTACATATTCCTTATCAAATGATGAAAAGTACAGAAATAGGAAAGAGCAGGGGGTGTAAAATAGTCTGAGCCCAGACTCTGATCAGACAGCTCAATGGTTGTGCGGTGTGCGGCCCTCGGCCTCCTGGAACACTGGCGCTCTGTGGGGGCACCAGCACCAGCCGTACAGGCCTGGTCCATAGTAGGTGCTCAGTTAATTATCTCTGGCATGTCATTGATGCCTACAACCCTTCTTCTAGGCATCACCACTTTCTCTTCCTCCAGGCATTTTTTCTATCTATTGCTATAATTTTTTTCTTTTTTTTTGAGATGGAGTTTCGCTTTTGTTGCCCAGGCTGGAGTGCAGTGGTGTGATCTTGGCTCACTGCAGCCTCTGCCTCCCAGGTTCAAGCGATTCTCCTGCTTCAGCCTCCTGAGTAGCTGGGATTACAGGCATGTGCCACCACACCTGGCTAATTTTTTTGTATTTTTAGTAGAGATGAGGTTTCACCATGTTGGCCAGGCTGGTTTCTATCTCCTGACCTCAGGTGATCTGCCCGCCTCAGCCTCGCAAAGTGCTGGGATTACAGGCATGAGCCACTGCGCACGGCCTATTGCTATAATTTTTAAACAGTTTTGTTGAAATATAGGCTGGACACAGTGGCTTACACTTATAATCCCAATATTTTGGAAGGCTGAGGTAGGAGGATTGTTTGAGTCAGTGAGGGAGAAGTTCATGACCAGCCTGGGCAACATAGTGAGACTCTGTCTCAAAAAAAATTTTGTTTTTGAGACAGGGTCTTACTCTGCTGCCCAGGCTGGAGTGCAGTGGTGTGACCAATTAGCTGGGTGTCGTGGCATGTTCCTATGGTCCCAGCTACTCGGGAGGCTGAGGTGGGAGGATCGCCTGAGCCCAGGAGTTCAAGGCTGCAGTGAGCTATGATGGTGCCAGTGCAGTCCAGCTTGGGCAGCCCTGTCTCTACAAAAAGAAAAAGAAAAGATACAATTCACGTAGCATTTAAACTGGACAATTGAGTGGCTTTTGGTATATTCACAAAATTGTGTATCTATTATCACAATCAATTCTTTTTTTTTTTTTTTTTTTTTTTTTGAGACGGAGTCTCGCTCTGTCACCCAGGCTGGAGTGCTGTGGCCGGATCTCAGCTCACTGCAAGCTCCGCCTCCCAGGTTCACGCCATTCTCCTGCCTCAGCCTCCCAGGTAGCTGGGACTACAGGCGCCGCCACCTCGCCCGGCTAGTTTTTTTGTAGTTTTTTTTTTTTTTTAGTAGAGACGGGGTTTCACCATGTTAGCCAGGATGGTCTCGATCTCTTGACCTCGCGATCCGCCCGTCTCGGCCTCCCAAAGTGCTGGGATTACAGGCTTGAGCCACCGCGCCCGGCCTATCACAATCAATTCTGGAGCATTTATATCATCCTGAAAAGAAACCTCTGGTCTGGCATGGTGGCTCATACCTGTAATCTCAGTGCTTTGGAAGGTCCAGGTGGAGGAAAATTTCTTGAGCCCAGAAATTCAAGACCAGCCTGGGCAGCATAGTGAGACCCCCATCTCTTCAAAAAATTAAGAAGTTAGCTGGGTATGGTGGCGCACACCTGTAGGCCCAGCTACTCAGGAGGCTGAGTCAGTAGGATCCCTTGAGCCCAGAAGGCCAAGACTACAGTGAGCCATGATTGTGCCACTGCATTCCAGCCTCTGCAACAGAGTGAGACGGTGTCTCAACAACAACAAAGAAACCCCATGTACTTTGGCCGTTTCCTTCACATCCCTTCATTTCCCCCCAGCTCTAGGCAACCACAAATCTATTTTCTCTACATCCAGATTTGCCTGTCCTGGATGTTTCTAGAAATGGGATCACAGAATATGTGGCCTTTTGTGACTGCCTCCCTTCACATAGCAGGATGTTTCCAAGGTTTATCCGTGTTGCAGCGTGAATCACTGTTTTGTTTCTGTTGTATAGATGGACCACATTTTGTTTATTTGTTCATTAGTTGGTAGATATTTGGGTTGCTTCCATTTTTTGACTCCTATGAATAATGCTGCTATGAACATTCATTACAGGTTTTGGTGTGGATATTTGTTTTCATTTCTCTTGGGTATATACCTAGGAGTGAAACTGCGGGGTCACATGATAACTCCATGTTTAACTTTTTTTTTAAGATGGAGTCTTGCTCTGTCACCCTGGCTGGCGTGCAGTGGTGCAATCTCGGCTCCACCTCCCAGGTTCAAACATTCTCCCGCCTCAGCCTCCTAAATAGCTGGGATGACAGGCATGCGCCACCACACCTGGCTAATTTTTGTATTTTTTTTTGAGACGGAGTCTCACTCTGTCTCCCAGGCTGGAGTGCAGTGGCGCGATCTTGGCTCACTGCAAGCTCCGCCTCCCGGGTTCACGCCATTCTCCTGCCTCAGCCTCCTGAGTAGCTGGGACAACAGGCGCCCGCCACCACGCCCAGCTAATTTTTTGCATTTTTAGTGGAGACAGGGTTTCACCGTGTTAGCCAGGATGGTCTCAATCTCCTGACCTTGTGATCCGCCCACCTCGGCCCCCCAAAGTGCTGGAATTACAGGCATGAGCCACCACACCCAGCCTAATTTTTGTATTTTTAGTGGAGATGGGGTTTCACCATGTTGGCCAGGCTGGTCTCGAACTTCTGACCTCAGATGATCCACCCACCTTGGCCTCCCAAAGTGCTGGGATTACAGGTATGAGCCACCACGCCCAGCCTCCATGTTTAACTTTTTAAGGAACCACCAAACTGTTTTCAAAGTGACTGCACTGTTTTTTGTTCTCATCAGCAGCCCATGAGGGTTCCCTTTTCTCCACATGTTCACCACCACTTGTTCCTGTCTTTTTGGTTATCCCCATCTTGGCGGGTGTAGGTGGCTTCTCATTGTTTTGATTTGCTTTTTTCTGATGGCTAAGGATGTTGAGCATCTTTTCACTTCTTATCCATTATTACATCTTATTCAGAGGAATGTCTATTCCGATGCCTTCTTTTGTAATTGAGTTGATTGTGTTTTTATAAAATTCTAAGGGTTTCTCATATTGTGGAGAAAGCCCCTTATCAGATGCGGTTGCAGATATTTTCTTTTTTTTTTTTTTTTTTGAGACGGAGTCTCGCTCTGTCGCCCAGGCTGGAGTGCAGTGGCGCGATCTCGGCTCACTGCAAGCTCCACCTCCCGGGTTCACGCCATTCTCCTGCCTCAGCCTCCTGAGTAGCTGGGACTACAGGCGCCTGCCACCGCGCCCGGCTAATTTTTTTTTTGTATTTTTTAGTAGAGATGGGGTTTCACCATGGTCTCGATCTCCTGACCTTGTGATCCGCCCGTCTCGGCCTCCCAAAGTGCTGGGATTACAGGTGTGAGCCACCGCGCCCGGCCGCGGTTGCAGATATTTTCTGTATTTTTTGTTATCCTGTGAGTTGTCTTTTCACTTTTATTTATTTATTTATTATTCCGTATTTATTTATTTATTTTGAAATAGAGTCTCACTCTGTCACCTAGGCTGGAGTGCAGTGGGGTGATCTCAGCTCACTGCAGCCTCTGCCTCCCAGGTTCAAGTGATTCTCCCGCCTCAGTCTCCTTATAATCTGGGATTACAGGCACCTGCCACCATGCCAAGCTAACTTCTGTATTTTTAGTAGAGACAGGGTTTCATCATATTGGCCGGGCTGGTCTCGAACTCCCAACCCCAGGTGATCTGCCCGCCTTGGCCTCCCAAAGTGCTGGGATTGCAGGCGTGAGCCACTGCCCCTGGCCTCACTTTTTTGCTGGTGCCCCCGGAAGCACAAAAGTTTTTTGAGGGTCAGTATTATCTGTTTTTTCCTTCTGTTGAGTGTGCGTCTGGTGTCACATCTAAGAACCATTACCCTGGCTGGGCGTGGTAGCTCACACCTGTAATCCCAGCACTTTGGGAGGCCAAGGTGGGTGGATCACGAGGTCAGGAGATGGAAACCATACTGACCAACATGGTGAAACCCCATCTCTAATAAAAATACAAAAATTAGCTGGGCATGGTGGCGTGTGCCTGTAATCCCAGCTACTTGGGAGGCTGAGGCAGGAGAATCACTTGAAACAGGGATTCAGAGGCTATAGTGTGCCGAGATGGCGCCACAGCACTGCAGCCTGGCGACAGATCGAGACTCTATCTCAAAAAAAAAAAAAAAAAAAAAAACCATTACCTTACTTGAGACCATTTCACAGAGACACAGATTTGTGCCAAAACTACAAGTCTCTGCTGGCCACACAGGGTGTGTCCGGGGCCTGTGGGAGAACCAAGCAAAGGGTCCTGTGGGCCTGGGGCTGCATCCCAGCTCTGCCAGGCTCTTGCTGGTCATGTGGACCACTTAACCTTGAGTTTGACCTGTAAAATGGGGTCCTAGTAATCCTGTCCTCAAAGGGACACTGTGAGACTGAACAATGAGGCACCTGGCCCCAGGTGGCACTCAGTGCATGGCTGCCATTTCCATCATTTCCATCCCTTTCCAAGCTCTTCTGACTGTTGCTCCCCAGCACCCTCAGCCCTCATCTTCACCCCACGGGTCCAGTTACAGGTAGTTGCAGGCTCTGGCAGCCTTTGTGGAAAACAGAGTGGGGTTGGCTCATGCCTCCCCTCAGCGCTCAGCCCAGAAGCTCCTGGGGTTCAGGGAGGAATGCCCCCTCTTCCCTCCCCCGGCCTGGTGGCCCAAGGGTAGCGACAAGGTCATCAAGGCCACAGGATGCTGTGCACTCTTTTTTTTTTTTTTTTTGAGATGGTGTCTCGCTCTGTCACCAGGCTGGAGTGCAGTGGCGGGATCTCAGCTCACTGCAACCTCCGCCTGCTGGGTTCAAGCGATTCTCCTACCTCAGCCTCCCGAGTAGCTGGGACTACAGGCGTTGCACCACCATGCCCAGCTAATTTTTGTATTTTTAGTAGAGGCGGGGTTTTACCATATTGGTAGGATGGTCTTGAACTCCTGATCTCATGATCCACCCACCTTGGCCTCCCAAAGTGCTGGAATTATAGGCGTGAGCCACTGCGCCCGCCTTTTTTTTTTTTTTTTTTTCCTGAGACAGTTTCACTCTTGTTGCCCAGGCTAGAGTGCAATGGCGTGGTCTCAGCTCACTGCAACCTCTGCCTCCAGGGTTCATGTGATTCTCCCGCCTCAGCCTCCCAAAGTGCTGGGATTACAGGTGAAAGCTGTTGCACCCAGCCAATTTGTGTATATTTTATGGTAGTAAATGGTAAAGACGATTATCTACATATATTTTATTGTTCGTCACATATCTTTTTCATAATTTTTTCAGTATCTCTAGGCTAAGTGGGTTCATCTCTGAGGTTTTTCAAATTGTCATAAATTTCCAAAAAATTATCGTATATATTTATTGAAAAAAATCTGGCTGGGTGCAGTGGCTCATACCTGTAGTCCCAACACCTTAGGAGACCAAGGTGGGAGGATCACTTGAGTCTAGGAATTCAAGACCACCCTGGGCAACATGGTGAGATCCTGTCTCTACAATAAATACAAAAATATTTGCCGGGCGTGGTGGTGGGCACCTGTAGCCCCAGCTACTTAGGAGGCTGAGTTGGGAGGATCGCCTGAGCCCGTGATCTCATCACTGCACTCTAGCCTGGGCCACAGAGCAAGACCCTGTCTCAAACAAAAAAAAACCCTATGTCTTTCAAGGGTCACATGTGTATTATTAAAATTAATTTTGCCCATTACTTTGTGCTATTTATTGTGGTCTGTAGAAAACATTAAATGTTGACTGGGGGCGCGGTGGCTCACGCCTGTAATCCCAGCACTTTGAGAGGCCGAGGCGGGTGGACCATGAGGTCAGGCGTTCGAGACCAGCCTGGCCAAGATGGTGAAACCCCTGTCTCTACTAAAAATACAAAAATTAGCCAGGCATGGTGGCGCACGCCTGTAGTCCCAGCTACTCAGGAGGCTAAGGCAGGAGAATTACTTGAACCTGGGAGGCGGAGGTTGCGGTGAGCCGAGATTGTGCCATTGCACTCCAGCCTGGGCTGACAAGAGTGAAATTCCATCTAAAAAAAACAAACCAAAAAAAACCCATTAAATGTTGTGTGTGGCTTTCCACTGGACAGCACTGCTCTAGAGCCACACACACCTGTATTCAGTATGTTTCAGTATGTGGCACCACTAGTTCCACACTGTGACCTCAGGGAAATAATTTCCCCATTCTGAGCCTTGTCTTGGTTTCTCTATCTGTCAAGGGAAATAAGAATGTCTTTCTCCTAAGATCTCAGGGATGACTTAATAGAACTACAGTAGGCAACGCACTTCACACAAGACTGGCCCATGGTGGCCACCAGTAAGTGTAACTCTTTTTTTTGTTGTTGTTGAGACGGAGTCTCGCTCTGTCGCCCAGGCTGGAGTGCAGTGGCCGGATCTCAGCTCACTGCAAGCTCTGCCTCCCGGGTTTACGCCATTCTCCTGCCTCAGCCTCCTGAGTAGCTGGGACTATAGGCGCCCGCCACCTCGCCCGGCTAGTTTTTTGTATTTTTAGTAGAGACGGGGTTTCACCGTGTTAGCCAGGATGGTCTCGATCTCCTGCCCTCGTGATCCGCCCGTCTCGGCCTCCCAAAGTGCTGGGATTACAGGCTTGAGCCACCGCGCCCGGCCCAGTAAGTGTAACTCTTAGAATAAATATTGTAATAATTACTTTTTTTTTTTTTTTTTTTGAGACGGATTCTTGCTCTGTTGCCCAGGCTGGAGTGCAGTGGTGCAGTCTTGGCTTACTGCTACCTCTACTTCCTGGGTTCAAGCGATTCTCCTGCCTCAGTCTCCCAAGCAGCTGGAATTACAGGTGCACATCACCAAGCCCAGCTAATTTTTGTGCTTTTAGTAGAGACGGGGTTTTACCAAATAGACCAGGCTGGTCTCAAACTCCTGACCTCAAGTGATCTGCCCGCCTTGGCTCCCCAGAGTGCTGGGATTACAGGCGTGAGCCACTGTGTCCAGCTGAGCTCAGTTGTTCAAGACCAGCCTGGGCAATATGGTGAAACCCTATCTCTACAAAAAATATAAAAATTAGCTGGGTGTGGTGGTGCGTGCCTGTGGTCCCAGCTACTTAGGAGGGTGAGGTGGGAGAATTGACTGAACCTGGGAGTTGGAAGTTGCAGTGAGCCGAGATCACACCACTGCATTCCAGCCTGGGCAACAGAACGAGACCCCATCTCAAAAAAGAAGAAAAAGAAAGGACAGTCCTGATGAAAATCCTGACTGCATTTGCACAAAACAGTAGAGTTAGTCTATTCCTTCCTGCCTTAAATCCTAGTGCTCACTTCTCTTCCTTACTAATAAATGTCCTTTGTGGCATTTTTTTCCAGAATAGGGCACTTTCATCTGCATTAGAAACCTATTCAGGCAGATATCCTTTCTCCTCAATGATTTTCTTTTTTAAAATTAAAAAACAAACAAACAAACAAAAAATATATATATATACGTTTGGAGACAGAGTTTCACTCTTGTTGCCCAGGCTGGAGTGCAATGGCACGCAATTGGCTCACTGCAACCTCCACCTCCCGGGTTCAAATGATTCTCCTGCCTCAGCCTCCAGTGTAGCTGGTATTACAGGCATGCGCCACCATGCCTGGCTAAGTTTTGTATTTTTAGTAGAGATGGGGTTTCGCCATGTTGGCCAGGCTGGTCTCAAACTCCTGACCTCAGGTGATACGCCTGCCTCGGCCTCCCAAAGTACTGGAATTACAGGTGTGAGCCACCACACCTGGCTTTTAGTTGTAATTTTTTTTTTTTTTTTTTTTTCCTGAGACGGAGTCTGGCTCTGTCGCCCGGGCTGGAGTGCAGTGGCCTGATCTCAGCTCACTGCAAGCTCCGCCTCCCGGGTTTACGCCATTCTCCTGCCTCAGCCTCCCGAGTAGCTGGGACTACAGGTGCCCGCCTCGTCGCCCGGCTAGTTTTTTTTTTTTTTTTTTTTTTTTTGAGACGGAGTCTTGCTCTGTCGCCCGAACTGGAGTGCAGTGGCCGGATCTCAGCTCACTGCAAGCTCCGCCTCCCGGGTTCACGCCATTCTCCTGCCTCAGCCTCCGGAGTAGCTGGGACTACAGGCGCCCGCCACCTCGCCCGGCTAGTTTTTTGTGTTTTTTTAGTAGAGACGGGGTTTCGCCGTGTTAGCCAGGATGGTCTCGATCTCCTGACCTCGTGATCCGCCCGTCTCGGCCTCCCAAAGTGCTGGGATTACAGGCTTGAGCCACCGCGCCCGGCCCTAAGTCCACAATTTTTAAGGGTCATCTGTACTTTATGTAACCTGGTATATCCAGTATGTGATCATTTCAGCATGTAATCAACAGAAAAGATTCCTGGGACAGAAAGATTCCTGGGACAGTCTATGCTTTTTGGTACCGTGTTTGAAATCTGTTGTGCATTTTACATTCTGGGACTGTCCAGGTTTCCAGTGCTCAGCTGCCACACGTGGCCGTTGGCTCCTCCATCGAGCAGTGATGATCTGGAGCCTGTGTGCTTAGCTGCTGGGTCCTAGAGCTCCTCCTCTTTCCCCAGGGACCTGGGGGTGAGGGAAGGGGCCATTTTCACTGGGAGCTTTGAGGGTCTGGGTTGAGGGTCCTTGTTTTTATGGCAGCCAGAGTCACAGCGGAAGGAGTTTGCAGAGAAGCTGGAGTCCCTGCTGCACCGCGCCTACCACCTGCAGGAGGAGTTCGGCTCCACCTTCCCCGCGGACAGCATGCTGCTAGACCTTGGTGAGCTGGGCCCAGCGCAGGCGGGGTGGACGTGGAGGGTGGCAGGGATGGAGGTGAGGAGAAGGTGCGAGAACCGGGGCGTGGTTCTCTCAGTGCATCCGATGAATTAGAATCCCCAGGGCTCTCCCACTTCACGTGATCCAGCACCTTATGGCACAGATGGGGAAACTGAGGTGTTCCCTTCTCCATGGCAGGCTGGAGCAGAGCTGAGGTGAGGCCCCGGAAGTCCCCAGCGCGTGCACCTGGCTCCATGCCCTTGGGTGCAGCCTTGGGGTTCATGTGGCAGCATCTCCCTGATGGCTCTCCCAGGCCTCCACTTTGAGTCCCTTCCCGTGGCTCAAACTGGGTGGGTGGGTGGGGTGACTCACGGGAGGTTCACTCTGAGCAGGCCAATGGCCAAGGACAGAAGTTCTGTAGTTGAGTGTGTTGAGGTGAAATGATGTGACATGCTGAGGGGGAACCAAGTTCTTCTGCCAAACAGCCACTGTCCTCTTCAGATCCTGCGGTGAATGACACCCCGGCCCCTCCCTGTGCACTCAGCCCTGTGGGACCCTCAGACTCCCGAGGGTCTGGCTCCCTGGCTCTGCCAGTGGGGACACAGAACCGGAGTGGGTCGGCTGAGCCACTCACCCTGCCCTGGCTTCTCCCCACGTGCTCTGGGCGTGGCTTCCCTGTTGGAGGAATCTGCCTCCTGTGGCCTCGCTACGTGGCAGAAAGGACTGGGGGACCTTTAGGACGGCCCGCTGCAGGTCTGTGGCCTTTGCTTACTTGCTTGACAATCCTTTCCTGAGCACCCTTGGAGGTCCACACCCCTCAGCCCTTGGGCAAGCAGGGAGGGGAACTCCAGGTTAGTGGCTGTGGACTCTCTTGAGCCCTTGGTATCAATGGCTGAGTTTCAGCTTGTCAGAGGAGAGAGGCGATTTCCCTGGGGCCACACAGTACAAGGTCCTCCCCTGCAGAGCTTGGGGGCCTTCGGGCCTCAGGTCCAGCGGTGCAACCTGTGAGCTTGGCAGAGCTGCTCACCAGCCGAGGGCTCACACCTGAGGCTGATAACCTCCGAGGATGTCGTGGGTATTGAAGGAGGCCACTCACTGAGATGAGGAGTCCGCTGTCCTCATGCAGAAGCGCTTGGCATGTCAGAGCTTTGCCACTGAGCGTGGGAATCACAGGTCCCGGATGACGCCTCCCCAGGGCCTGATGGGGGGCTTTGTGTACTGGGATTCCAGCCGAGCACCGTGCTGGAGTCTCAGCCCGCTTTCTCTTGCTGCTCTTCCCAGAGAGGACCCTCATGCTGCCCCTGACCGAGGGCTCGCTGCGGCTGCGGGCAGACGATGAGGACAGCCTGACCTCAGAGGATTCCTTCTTCTCTGCAACCGAGGTGACTGGGGGTAGGGACCAAGCCTGGAGTGGGGTGAAGGCTGAGCCTCCTCTGCAGGCCCATGGGGCCAGCACTGGGTCATGGGAAACTGGAGGCATTTTCTCCGACGGGCGCAGAATTTGGACGCTCTCACGGGCCTCCTCGAAGCTGTTGGGGATGGGGGGTGCTGAGAAATCAGGGGCCGTTGTCCTGTGGGTGAGAGCAGGGGTTCTGTCCCGAAGGGCTCCAGCCCGTGCTGGCCTCTCACTTCTCCAGGCCGCTGTGCCCATTGCTTGGCCTCAGTCTCCTGCCATGGGCACATGCATCAGGCACTGTGTCCTTCCCTGGGACCGGAGGACGTGCGCTTTGTGTCCTTTAGATGGCCTTTTTGGGAAGGACCCCTGGAGATGGGGATGCTGAGGGCCGGAGCTGGGCTCGAACTGGGGCCTCCTGGCCAGTGTTTCCTCTGAAATCCCCTCAGAGAGGTTAGCAGTGGGCAGGCACCTGGGGTGGCCGCTGTGGCCAACCAACAGGCAGGTGCGCTCGCGCTGTGGTGTGCTGCTCACACGGGCTCCCCGGTCTCTTCCTCTGCACCCTCCCCCAGCTCTTTGAGTCCCTGCAGACCGGGGATTACCCGATCCCACTCTCCAGACCCGCTGCTGCCTACGAGGAGGCCCTGCAGCTGGTGAAGGAGGGGAAAGTGCTCTGCCGGACCCTCAGGTGAGCGGATGTGGAGGGAGGGAGGGAGCAGGAGGTGGTGGGTGATTCCAGCCCTTATGGGAGGCGGAGAAGCCAGCGGTGCTTGGCGAGGACTCAGCCTGAGTGAGTCCAGGCTGCCTGAGCGCCATGGTGAGCTGGTGACAGCGCCTCCCCCAGCTGCAGAGGGCCTGGATGGACCCATACTGGCAGGTCTGGTACCAATAATGACAGTAACAAATGAACATAATTAATAAAGAACAATAGTTACTACCTTTTCTAAATTCTAAGAGGGTGTTTGCTTCTACAGCACATACACTAAAAAAAATTGGAATGATACAGAGATTAGCGTGGTCCCGGCATAAGGATAACACGCAGATTTACCAAGCATTCCATATAAAAACAAAAGTAAATTCTCGGGGGGTTACAGCCACAGCCACACAGGGGGCACTGGCTCTAAGTGCAGTGTCTGGACCCAGCCCCTCCGTAGGAGAGGTCAGGAACCCAGGCTGTGGGGACAGACAGGCCCAGACTCCCTCCAAATTCTGCCACCCTGAACAAGTCACTTAACTTCTTTTAGCCTCAGTTTCCTTGTCTGTGGTTATATTTAGGCCTCTTCACCATCTTTTTTTTTTTTTTTGAGAGCGGAGTCTCGCTCTGTCGCCCAGGCTGGAGTGCAGTGGCGCGATCTCGGCTCACTGCAAGCTCCGCCTCCCGGGTTCCCGCCATTCTCCCACCTCAGCCTCCGAGTAGCTGGGACTACAGGCGCCCGCCACCGCGCCCGGCTAGTTTTTTGTATTTTTAGTAGAGACGGGGTTTCACCGTGTTAGCCAGGAGGGTCTCGATCTCCTGACCTCGTGATCCACCCGCCTCGGCCTCCCAAAGTGCTGGGATTACAGGCTTGAGCCACCGCGCCCAGCCCACCATCTTATATTAACTTTTTTGTATGATAAGAGACTGAGAACTTGAATTTTTATTTTTTTTATTTTTTATTTTTTATTTTATTTTATTTTTTTAGTAGAGATGGGGTTTCACTGTGTTGGCCAGACTGGTCTCACACTCCTGACCTCAAGTGATCCACCTGCCTCGGCCTCCCAAAGTGCTATGACTGCAGGCATGAGCCTCCGTGCCCGGCCTGAGAACTTGGCTTTTTGGTCATGGCTTGCAGATTTCAGTATATATGTTTAAAAGTTAATCTGGAGCTGGGCAGGGTGACTCATGCTTATAATCCCAGTACTTTGGGAGGTTGAGGCAGGCAGATCACCTGAGGTCAGGAGTTTGAGACCAACCTGGCCAATATGGTGTAAACCCCATCTCTACTAAAAATATAAAAATTAGCTGGGCGTGGTGGCACATACCTGTAGTCCTAGCTACTTAGGAGGCTGAGACAGGAGGATCGCTTGAACCCAGGAGGGAGAGGTTGCAGTGAGTGGAGATCATGCCACTGCACTCTAGCCTGGGCAACAGAGCAAGACTCCATCTCAAAAAAAAAAAAATAGCTGAGCTGGGCGCCGTGGCTCATGCCTGTAATCCCAGCACTTTGGGAGGCAGAAGCAGGCAGATCACTTGAGGTCAGGAGTTCAAGACCAACCTGGTTAACATGGTGAAACCCCGTCTCTACTAAAAATACAAAAATTAGCCGGGCATGGTGGTACATGGCTGTAATCCCAGCTACTTGGGAGGCTGAGGCAGGAGAATTACTTGAACCTGGGAGGCAGAGGTTGCAGTGAGCTGAGATTGTACCATTGCACTCCAGCCTGAGCGACAGAACGAGACTCTGTCTAAAAAAAAAAAAAAGTTCGCCGGGCACGGTGGCTCACACCTGTAATCCCAGCACTTTGGGAGGCCATGGTGGGCGGATCACGAGGTCAGGAGATCAAGACCATCCTGGCTAACATGGTGAAACCCCGTCTCTACTAAAAATACAGAAAAATTAGCGAGGTGTGGTAGTGGGCGCCTGTAGTCCCAGCTACTCGGGAGGCTGAATCAGGAGAATGGCGTCAACCCGGAGGCAGAGCTTTTAGTGAGCCGAGATCGTGCCACCGCACTCCAGCCTGGGCGACAGAACGAGACTCTATCTCAAAAAAAATAAAAAAGTTCACCAACCAGAAATGAATCAGACACTGGCTGAAGTGATCCGGGTGATCCGCCACATCTGCCGTCAGGAGGCAGTTTGGCCATTTTGGTTCTTTGCCAGTGAAGTGTGGGGCTGGTTGTGGCCTAAGGAGGCCTCGGTCATCTCTGTACCCAGTGCCTTAGAGGCTGATACGTCCTCAGAGATCATCTAGGCAGCCTCGTCCTTTGGCCTGGGAAGACCAAAGCCTCGAGGGAGGCAGGCACCAGCCAGAGGCCACACTGCTGGGCTGAGGCAGGGCCAGGGCTGGAGCCAGAGCCTCCCACCTCCCCACCCAGGTGCCACCTGACCCCCCGGGGCATCGCTGGGCAGGGACCGGGTTGTGTGACGCCGTCTGTCCTCCCCTCAGGACGGAGCTGCTGGGCTGCTACAGCGACCAGGACTTTCTGGCCAAGCTGCACTGTGTGCGGCAGGCCTTTGAGGTGGGTGTGGCCTGGGGCTTCCTCAGGGTTGGGAGGCAAGGGGTAGTCAGGCTGGCCATGGCTGTGTGGCATGTACATGGCCTCCTGGTCCCTGGCCAGGCCTGCTCCCACACTGGGCTCCTGTGTGGCAGGTGGGCCACCTACCCGCCTCTTCTGTGGCCCTCTCCGTGGGCTTGGAGGGATTGCCATGCCTGGCAGCTCACTCCCCTCCCTTCCTCCTTCCCTAGGGGCTTCTGGAAGACAAGAGTAACCAGCTTTTCTTCGGGAAAGTGGGCCAACAGATGGTGACAGGCCTGATGACCAAGGCTGAGAAGGTAGCAGGGAGTGGGGTAGGGGGGCAAATTATAAAATGCAAACCACCGAGGGTCCCCCTGAACCCCATCTGCCAGAACGCCTGTGCACAGGCTGATATGTGTTCCTCCTACTCCGTGCTGTAGACTCTGCAACCATGGATGTTGTTATTCCGTTTCTTTTTTTTTTTTATTTTTTTTTATTTTTTTTTATTTTTTTGAGACGGAGTCTCGCTCTGTCGCCCAGGCTGGAGTGCAGTGGCCGGATCTCAGCTCACTGCAAGCTCCGCCTCCCGGGTTTACGCCATTCTCTCGCCTCAGCCTCCCGAGTAGCTGGGACTACAGGCGCCCGCCACCTCGCCCGGCTAGTTTTTTGTATTTTTTTTTAGTAGAGACGGAGTTTCACCATGTTAGCCAGGATGGTCTCGATCTCCTGACCTCGTGATCCGCCCGTCTCGGCCTCCCAAAGTGCTGGGATTACAGGCTTGAGCCACCGCGCCCGGCCTGTTATTCCGTTTCTAAGTCTTTGTGCCCTACTTACCATCCCGCAGTTTACTCTGGAGTGTAGCGGCATGTGGTGTCCTGGTGTCCGTCTCTCCATGCCAGCACTGGGAGGGGTTTTCCCCGACTGTGGAGTGTCCCATTGCGTGGAGCAGGCCACACGAAGCCTCCATTGCCTGACGGATGGACACCTAGGCTGTCTGATGTTCACCATCACAGACATCACTACTGTAATCTTCCTTATACAGCTCTCTTGTGAGGTTTTCTGTGTGGCAAAGCCCTGGATATGACATTTCTGGGTCCTGGACATTTAGAAGGCCGGCAGATATTGCTAGTGTGCCCTCCAAAAGGCTTTCACAACTTACATCGCTGCCAGCAAATAAGGCTGTTTCCTTGCATCTCTAATTAATGATGAGGTTGCAGAATTTTTCTGATGATTGGTTACTCGTCTTTTTTGTTTTCCTTAACGGGTTTGAGCAACGTTTTATGAACAGGTCGGACAGATGATTCTTTTTTTTTTTTTTTTTTTGAGGCGGAGTCTTGCTCTGTCGCCCAAGCTGGAGTGCAGTGGCTGGATCTCAGCTCACTGCAAGCTCCGCCTCCCGGGTTTACGCCATTCTCCTGCCTCAGCCTCCCAAGTAGCTGGGACTACAGGCGCCCGCCACCTCGCCCGGCTAGTTTTTGTATTTTTAGTAGAGACGGGGTTTCACCGTGTTAGCCAGGATGGTCTCGATCTCCTGACCTAGTGATCCGCCCGTCTTGGCCTCCCAAAGTGCTAGGATTACAGGCTTGAGCCACCACACCCGGCCCGGACAGATGATTCTAAAACACACATCTAACCTCACTAGCCAGCTATCTACAACCCTCGCTCGCGCCTGCTGCCCTTGGGCTGAAGGCCAAGCTCTGTTTGGTGGTTTGCTGCCCCGTGAGCTTCGTCCTGTCCAGCTGAAGGGTCTGCTTCTAGTGCACCAGACTTGCTGCCTGATCTGGGCTTTGCATATATGCTGGTCTCTGCCCCAGAAACACTGTTGCGCAATCTTGTTTTTTTTTTTTTTTTTTTTTGAGGCAGGGTTTCACTCCTGCCACCCAGGCTGGAGTGCAATGGCACGATCTCGTCTTACTGCAACCTCCACCTCCCAGGCTCAAGTGATCCTCCTACCTCAACCTCCTTAGTAGCTGGGGTTACAGGCATGCGTCACTGCGCCTGGCTAATTTTTGTATTTTTCGTAGAGACAGGGTTTTGCTATGTTGCCCAGGCTGATCTCAAACTCCTGATCTCAGGTGATCCACCCTCCTTGGCCTCCCAAAATGCTGGGATTACAGATGTGGGCCACCACACCTGTCCTCAATCTTTTTTTTTTTTTTTTTACTTTATTGTGAAATACACATAGTAGAGAGTGTAAAAAGTATAGGATTTGGCCAGGCATGGTGGCTCACGCTTGTAATCCCAGCACTTGGGAGCCTGAGATGGGAGGATTGCTTGAGGCCAGGAGTTCAAGGCTGCAGTGAGCCAATGATTGCACCACTGCTCTCCAGCCTGGTCAACAGAGTGAGACCCTGTCTCAAAAAAACAAAAACAAAAACCAAAAACAAACAAAAACACCCAAAAAGTGTAAGAATTTTTTTTTTTTTTTTGAGACAGCGACTTTCTGTGTTGTCCAGGCTGGAGTGCAGTGGTACGATCTTGACTCACTGCAACCTCTGCCTCCCAGGTTCAAGTGATTCTCCTGCCTTAGTCTCCCTCCCAAGTAACTGGGATTACAGGCGTGTGCCACCACACCCAGCTAATTTTTGTATTTTCAGTAGAGACAGGGTTTCACCATGTTTGCCAGGCTGGTCTCGAACTCCTGACCTCAGGTGATCCACCAACCTCAGCCTCCTAAAGTGCTGGGATTACAGGTGTGAGCCACCAGGCCCGGCCTATGTATAGGATTTAATGAAAGACAAACCCTGTATAACCAGCACCCAGGTTAAGAAGTAGGACATATACCAGTACCTGGAAGCCCCCACCCCACTTTTTCCTCTGTCCCCCTCCCTTCCCCCTTCCTTGGTCACTTGTTATCTGAGTACCCCAGCCTTCTCTGTCCCCAGGAGGTCATCACCTGACTCATCGTCTGAAGCCCGAGAGAACCCTTGGGCTCACCGTGGCAGTGTGGCCTCACTACCCTGCCTCCTGCTCATGGGCTGCCTTGACCTTCCTCCCCCTTTATTCAGTTAGCTTCATGAGGGCCAGGGCCAGAACTCTCCTGGCACAGGTGTGTGCCCCATCCAGGGCCTGGCACAGGGCGGGTACTGCATCAGCATTCCTCGGATATTCTCCCAGCAGCGGCTGTTTACCTGGCAGTGAGCTCAGTGTGTACTCAGTGGTTCTTCACTACGGAGAGTTCATTCGAGCCTCACTGCAATTTTGGTGGATGAGGACACTGAGCCCAGGAAGGGAAGGGGGCTTGTCCAGGGTACTGAGTATGTGAAGGGTAGACTGGATTTGAAGCCAGGTGGCCCAGACCCAGCCTGAGCCCTTAACTTGGTCGGTGGGCCTCCCCAGGAAGCAGGGTGAGTGAACAAGTGAAGGAGAGCTAAGGGGGTGCCAGGGCCCCACCCTCTGGGCAGCTTCCTTTGCAACCTTCCCAGTATGGAACTTTGGTTTTATTAAGAAATGAAAGCCATTTAGCAGCACCTGAGCACCACAGCCTGCACCACGCCCTGGGACTGGAGCAGTAACTGAGGTGGCTCTGTTAGGACTGGGGCCAGGCCCTGGCCTGGGAGGATGCTAGCCCTGTGGGAGGCACTGAGGGACTGGGGTTGTAGCATCAGGCCACTCGCTCAACTTGGTGTCAGTGGGGCGACCACAAAACCTCATTGCGTATCAGTGTCCTCCTGTGGAAATGGGTGTGTCCTGGGGACCTTATGCGATGACATAGGGCATGCTCAGATGTCAAGGACCAGCCCATATCTTCATCATTGTCACTGTTTACCGATGATAAAACAGACTCAGGGCGGTTAAGAGATGGCCTAGGATCATCCTGGCAAAATCTCTTTAAAATGTAAATACTTTTTAAAACATCTGGGGCCATGTGCAGTGGCTTTGCCTATAATCTCAGCATTTTGGGAGGCCAAGGTGAGTGGATCACCTGAGGTCCAGACCAGCCTGGCCAACATGGAGAAACCCCGTCTCTACTAAAAATACAAAAATTAGCTGGGTGTGATGGCAGGCACCTATAATCCCAGCTACTTGGGAGACTGAGGCAGGAGAATCACTTGAACCTGGAAGGCGGAGGCTGCAGTGAGCTGAGATCGCGCCACTGCACTCCAGCCAGGGCGACAAAGACTTAAAGAAAAAAAAAAGCCAGGTGTGGTATGGCTCATGCCTGTAATCCCAGCACTTTGGGAGGCCAAGGCGGGCAGATCACGAGGTCAGGAGATCAAGACCATCCTGGCTAACACGGTGAGACCCCGTCTCTACTAAAAATACAAAAAAAGTAGGCAGGCATGGTGGTGGGCACCTGTAGTCCCAGCTTCTCAGGAGGCTGAGGCAGGAGAATGGTGTGAACCCAGGAGGCGGAGCTTGCAGTGAGCTGAGATCGCACTCCTGCACTCCAGCCTGGGCAACAGAGCGAAACTCCGTCTCAATTAAAAAAAAAAGTCACGAGTTAATCCATGCTGAGAACCAACCCTGACACTTAAGTGTTTTTCTACATCTGTAAATGCAGACCCACATCTGAAAAGAGCATCCCAAACCCCAGCTAACCCTCAGGGTCCTAGAGAGTGAAGGATGCATCATGTGTGCCGAGAGCCTCCGTGCTGTGCAGGGCGCTTTAAACACTGTTTGTTGAAGGCTTTGGTGCTGGACTGACTGTGTCACACACGAGCTCAGCAACTGCCCTAGAAGAGTCTCATCAGGGTGGGGCTGTAGCTTCTCCCCTTTCCCCGTTGAGGTCCAAGGTCACGGAGATTTGAACCTTCAGCTGCCTGACTCTAATCCTCCCATTCTGTGTCCCTCCAAAGTGAGATCACACTGTCACACTAGGCACTCGTGGAAGGCAGCAGGCGCTCAGCAGAGGAGCTGGCTTGAGACCTGACTGGGTGCCCTGGTTCTCTGGAGAAGCACGCTGTGCTAAGTAGGAGACCCTTCTCTGCTACGTTTTCTCTGTGCCTGCTGCGTGGGGATGGGCCCCAGCCGTGCCTTGGCATGTCCCCCATCCACAGGCCAGCCTGTCCCTGCGGGTCTTGTCCAGTGACCAGGATGGGCCGTGCTTCTCCCCACAGAGCCCCAAAGGCTTCCTGGAGAGCTACGAGGAGATGCTGAGCTATGCCCTACGGCCCGAGACCTGGGCCACAACACGGCTGGAGCTGGAGGGCCGAGGGGTGAGTTGCTTTGTGCTGAACCCCAACATCCTGGGCTCCCCTGCATCTGAGCAGCAAGGGGATTCCTGTGCCAAGCTCTACCTCAGTTCCAAGCAGCTGAGATGGTTCCATCGCTGCTCACAGCCCCCAGTTCCTGCCCTACCCCAGGCCAAGGGGGAGGGAGGAATGGCCTCAGCTACACCCATTGCACAGCAGAGCGGGGAAGACGTGTCCCCCCAACGTGTGCTCATGCTTTAGCCCCCCAGCCTCAGTCTCCCCATCTGGAAAGTGGCCCCGAGGCTCCAGCAGTGCCCCCATGCATGAGCCTCCCGGGGGCACCCTCTGCAGGTGGTATGCATGAGCTTCTTCGACATCGTGCTGGACTTTATCCTCATGGATGCCTTTGAGGACCTGGAGAACCCCCCGGCCTCGGTGCTCGCCGTCCTGCGGAACCGCTGGCTGTCAGACAGCTTCAAGGAGACGGTAGGTCGCTGCCCTGCTCCCAGACCCATGCTTGCTCACATCAGCCCATGCGGTTTCCTGGCTCCATTCCCTCTGTCCCTAGCACTGGCACCAGGGCTGGGCCCTCACCCCCTAGATCTGGGGCTGCCAGGCCTGGGAGACCACAGTTTGCTCTGGAGAAGCCTCCAGGGTGCCCCGTTGCTGCCTGGTGCCCCAGTTTAGAACCAACGTGGTGTGCGTTTTCTTCCTATTGAGTGGTTTCACTTCTGTGCTGATATGAATTAGATTCCATTTTAATGCATCCTGTTAAATCAAGTTAAAAGAGGGGAAAGCAAAACCAAAAAGATAAAAAGGCACGGAGCGAGAGACAGCCCAGCACAGGACCCCCAGCAAGGCAAGCAGTGACACTCCAGCAGCCGGGCTGTGCTGCCTGGACCCAGGCTTCTGCGAGGCGGTTTACAGGAGGGAACCATTGCTCCCACAACTACCAAATGATGTGGGAGTGCTGTGTTGTGCTCCTTTGCAGAAGAGGAGACTGAGGCTCAGAGAAGATCCAACGGTAAGATTAGAGTCAAGATTCAAGTTTAGGCCGGGCGCGGTGGCTCAAGCCTGTAATCCCAGCACTTTGGGAGGCCGAGACCGGCGGATCACGAGGTCAGGAGATCGAGACCATCCTGGCTAACACGGTGAAACCCCGTCTCTACTAAAAATACAAAAAAAAACTAGCCGGGCGAGGTGGCGGGCGCCTGTAGTCCCAGCTACTCAGGAGGCTGAGGCAGGAGAATGGCGTAAACCCGGGAGGCGGAGCTTGCAGTGAGCTGAGATCCGGCACTGTACTCCAGTCCAGGCGACAGAGCGAGACTCCGCCTCAAAAAAAAAAAAAAAAAAACGATTCAAGTTTAGGTATGTCTGAGTCCAAAATCAGGAGGAAGCAGCAGAGCTTAGGCACCCAGCCCCATCTTCCTGCTTGGAGTGGGGTGAGCTGGGTTTAAAAGCTTGATCCTGGGCTGACAGAGGGTGAGGGGCTGTGGGCTAGGCCCATTTTGACAGCCGGGGGACATCCTATCTTTGATGTAGGCCTTGGCCACTGCTTGCTGGTCGGTCCTGAAAGCCAAGAGGAGGCTGCTGATGGTGAGTGACTGGGCAGGCCCAGGGGAGCATGAGCTGGGCTCTGAGGCAGCTTGGTGGGGAGCGGAGCTGGTGCAGGGCGGCCTCGCTGAGCCACTTGGACTTCACTGCTCATGGCCCTGGCCCCCTTCTTCCGCCGTTACCTCTCCCTGGGCCGGGAGCTCCCTGGAGGCGCATGTAGACCCACTTGTTCTCCTCCCCAGGCCCAGCACAGAGCAGGCCACTGGGGAGGAGAACGGACACTCTAGGGTGGTGGCCACAGGGCTGGCAGCTGGCCTGGTGCAGGCATCTCAGTGGGGACAGGATACCCAGGAGCAAGCAGAGCACTGTCCCTCCTGCCCTTTCCCCGCCCGTCAGGCTGCTGTAATCTCCGCTCCCAGGCTGCGACTGGCTGCGCTATCTGGGCTGTGGTTTGTCGTTCCCCTCTGCGGCCAGGCTCTGCTGCCCAGCTGATATCAGCTGCCGGGGCCACGTGCTCCAGGCACTTCCCTCGGAGCCACCATGGCCCCACCTTGTGCAGTTCTCACGGTGGCCCACGGTCACCCTGTCTGCCCAAGTGGGAATGGGCTTTGAAAGCTCGAGTCACTGCCCAGGGTCATCTAGCAGGAAAGTACATGAGCTAGGGTGACCTCTAAAGCCCAGCCCTTTATGCAACACCTGGGCCTGGTGCCCCAGCCTGGCCCCTCAGCCTTGTGCCCACCCGCAGGTGCCCGACGGCTTCATCTCCCATTTCTACTCCGTATCGGAGCATGTGAGCCCTGTCCTAGCCTTCGGCTTCCTTGGACCCAAGCCTCAGCTCGCTGAAGTCTGTGCTTTCTTCAAGGTAAACAGGGAGCAGTTCTCGTTCTTTCCTGACCCCTGCGCTGGGCACAGGCATCCTGGGAGGTGCCAGGAATGGGGTGAGGGCCTGGGCCCAGGCCTGCTCCCAGAGAGAAGGCAGAGCCGGACCCACGTGGGTCCAGAGGAAGCAGCAACAGGGAGGAACCTGGGGATGGAGAGGACGGGCTGGGGCTCTGGTGGTGGAGAAGGGGACTTGGGGTGACCTGGAGGGCATCATGGTGGGCAGCGGCCTGCGCCAGGCCCGACACCAGCCCTGCTCCCCCAGCACCAGATTGTGCAGTACCTGAGGGACATGTTTGACCTGGACAATGTGCGCTACACGTCAGTGCCTGCGCTGGCAGACGACATCCTGCAGCTGTCCCGGCGCCGCAGCGAGATCCTGCTGGGGTACCTGGGGGTGCCTGTGGCCAGCAGTGCAGGCCTGAATGGGACGCTACCCCGAGAGAACGGTCCCCTGGGGGAGCTGCCATAGAGGTGGCACGGGCTGGGAGGCGGCAGAGAGCAGGCTTCTCCTCCCTTCCCTGGGTTGGTATCTGACAGCTGTGGTGGCTGAGGGCCAGTTGCCCCTGACCTTGCCCCACCCCCATCATCTGGGAGTCTCCAAGGCCTAGAGGGGAAATTTCCATGGAGAAGAATGGAACAGTCCCTGGGGGAAGCAGAGGCCAGGACCAGTGGGGCCTACAGGAGAGAAAGGCAGTGAGAGGGGAGTGTTGTGGAGAATTGGGATAGGCAGAGCTGGGATGCCCCAGGTGGGGGACTCCAAAACCTCCCATTGCCCCAGGGCTGCTGACAAGGGGGCTGGGAGGGTGGAAGTGAAGGATGTGGTGAAGGTCACAGTGTCCTGAGCTAGAAGCCACCTGTGGCTGCAAGGTCTCAGCATCCAGGCATCCGTCTGTCCTGTCCCCACCTTGGCCGCCTTCTCAGAGAGTTTGCAACTCCAGAGGAGAGTGGGGCCACCTTGGTGGGCAGCAGGTCCGGGCCATCCAGAGGTGGGGCAGAGGTGGGCCTCCCACTCCTGTGCTCTCATCTGGGCAGGGACTGGATCCTTGACAAACCCAAGCACCAAACCAGGACACTGTCCTTTGACATTCCCTCGCCCTGCCAAAGATCGACATTTCTCCTCCACCTCTGTCACCACCAAAGATGGGCGGAGGTGGAGCTGGGCCCTCCTGCCCCCGCCCATCCCCCTTCTATGAGCCCGGACCTCCCTGGGCGGTGCTAGGCTCTGAGCTGGGGGATCTGACCAGGTGTCACTCAGGCCCCTGTCATCCGTGGGCCCGGGGACCACGTTGGGGGAGGTCGAGAGGATGTATGTGGCCGGACCAGCTTCCCCACCCTCATTAGGACAAGAAACTGTCCAGCACTTTGCCTTCAGTTCAACGCACAAATGCTCCTGGGGCCTCACGGGGGCAGAGCCTCCTCTGGGCCTGCAGAGAGACTCCTGTTAGCAGCGATGTCCTCATGCCACAGGGTCCTGTCAGCCCGGCAGACTCACTTCTCAGTGTCTTCACCTGAGCAGGTGTCTGTGGCCCCAACGCGTTCTGCTGGGGCTCTGCCCTTTCCAGGTTAAAAGGCCTGCGGGAGAAACAGACTCCCCTCCTGGGTTTCCACACTCAGGAGTCAGAGGACTGGCTCCTGTGACCAGGGCTCCTCTCCCCTGGAAGGGAAAGGGGTCTGGGGATGGGAAGGTGCACCACAGAGAGGAGATGATGCTGGGTGTGGCCATCTGCTGTGGGCCTCTTCCCAGACACAGATTCCATGGGCACTAACCAGCCTCCCAGGGTGATGCCCGGAGGCAGCCTCCAGGGCAGGAAGGACCCTGTGCTTCCCGCCCCCCATCCTGACATCCTGTTCATTTGCACTTACCCTGTGCTGTGAATGTAATGGTGGGCCTTGGCCCTGCCCACTCTGATTTGCATTTTCGTTTTGTTTACACATCCGTGCACTGCCTGTAGCAGTCGATTGTCACAGTTTCGACTTTCGGATGGTAGAGTGTGTGCACTGACTGTGAGTCGAATAAACAATTGAAATGATTTCCTTCCACTTTGCCATGTTGTTGGTTATGTGCATGGCTGTTTACTTCTTGGGGCAGAGCAGGGCACCTGCTCTTTGGGGTGCCGTGGGTGAAGGTTCCAGGACAAAGGTCAGGAGAAGCCTGGTGGGGGCTGTGATCCTACTTGGGGCCACTTGGCTGCCTGACAGGGTCCAGCCATCCCTAGGCAGGGAGCCCTGGTGGTCAGCGGGGAAGGGTGGGGAGCAGCCAGTGCCACACTCAAGGCCATGGATGCGAGGTGGGCAGCCTAGCTGTGGACCCCACTCAGGCACCATCTTAGGGAATTGGATTCTCACTGGCCCTCAGTTTCCACATCTGTAAAATGCAGGCACTGGACCGGGCCAAGGTGTAGACTCACAGGCTTAAAGGCTGTTACCACCCAAGCTGTGAGAGCCAGGGGGAGCGGCTGGAACAGTGGGAACAGGTCCAAGCCTGCCAAATCGTTACATGTTTTCATGGGCAGCTGGAAATCACAAGTTTTATTTTAAAGGTTTTTTTTTTTTTTTTTTTTTGAGACGGAGTCTCGCTCTGTCACCCAGGCTGGAGTGCTGTGGCCGGATCTCAGCTCACTGCAAACTCCGCCTCCAGGTTCACGCCATTCTCCTGCCTCAGCTCCCGGGTAGCTGGGACTACAGGTGCCGCCACGTCGCCCGGCTAGTTTTTTGTATTTTTTAGTAGAGACGGGTTTTCACCGTGTTAGCCAGGATGGTCTCGATCTCCTGACCTCGTGATCGCCCGTCTCGGCCTCCCAAAGTGCTGGGATTACAGGCTTGAGCCACCGCGCCGGCCTTAAAGGTTTTTAAAAAAGAAACTTGGCCGGGCGCGGTGGCTCAAGCCTGTAATCCCAGCACTTGGGAGGCCGAGACGGGCGGATCACGAGGTCAGGAGTTCGAGACCATCCTGGCTAACACGGTGAAACCTGTCTCTACTAAAAAATACAAAAAAAGCTAGCCGGCGAGGTGGCTGGCGCCTGTAGTCCCAGCTACTTGGGAGGCTGAGGCAGGAGAATGGCGTAAACCCGGGAGGCGGAGCTTGCAGTGAGCTGAGATCCAGCCACTGCACTCCAGCCCGGGCGACAGAGCGAGACTCTGTCTCAAAAAAAAAAAAAAAAAAAAAATAAAAAATAAAAATAAATAAAAAATAAAAAAGAAACTTAAAAAAATTTTTTCAAATGTACAGAAAAATTGAAAAAACATATAAAGGACACTCATAAAACCAACACCTCTGGTCATGTAATTAATATTTGCCATGTTTATCTCATGTATTTCTAAAATACTTTAGCCTAAGTTTCAGGCATGTACTTTACTCTTAAACCTTTAAGCAGAGTTTAAAAACAAGGTAGTTGGGCCCGGCGCGGTGGCTCAAGCCTGTAATCCCAGCACTTTGGGAGGCCGAGACGAGCGGATCACGAGGTCAGGAGATCGAGACCATCCTGGCTAACACAGTGAAACCCCGTCTCTACTAAAAAATACAAAAAGCTAGCCGGGCGAGGTGGTGGGCGCCTGTAGTCCCAGCTCCTCGGGAGGCTGAGGCAGGAGAATGGCGTAAACCTGGGAGGCGGAGCTTGCAGTGAGCTGAGATCCGGCCACTGCACTCCAGCCCGGGCGACAGAGCGAGACTCCGTCTCAAAAAACAAAAACAAAAACAAAACAAACAAAAAAACAAGGTAGTTGGCCAGGCGCAGTGGCTCACGCGTGTAATCCCAGCACTTTGGGAAGCCAAGGCGGGCGGATCACGAGGTCAGGAGATCGAGACCATTCTAGCTAACACAGTGAAACCCCGTCTCTACTAAAAATACAAAAAAGTTAGCCGGGCATGGCAGTGGGCACCTGTAGTCCCAGCTACTCGGGAGGCTGAGGCAGGAGAATGGCGTGAACCCGGGAGGCAGAGCTTGCAGTGAGCCAAGATCGCGCCACTGCACTCCAGCCTGGGCGACAGAGCGAGACTCCGTCTGAGAAAAAAAAAAAAAAAAACAGGTAGTCACTTTCTCGTAAGTGGGAACTGAATGATGAGAACACATGAACACACTGCAGGGAATACAAACTGGTGCCTGTTGGAGGGCAGGGGTTTGGAGAAGGGAGAGCATCAGGAAAAATAGCTGGGCTTAATACCTGGGTGATAGGATTGCTGGGCGCAGTGGCTCATGCCTGTAATCCCAGCACTTTGGAAGGTCAAGGCAGGTGGATCACTTGAGGCCAGGAGTTCAAGACTAGCCTGGCCAACATGGTGAAACCTGTCTCTACTAAAATACAAAAACTTGGCCAGGTGTGGTGGAGGGTGCCTGTAGTCTCAGCTGCTTGGGAGGCTGAGGGACGAGTAGTGCTTGAACCCGGCGGGCAGAGGTTGCAGTGAGCTGAGATCATGCCACTTCACTCCATCCTGGGTGACAAAGGGGACTCCGTCTCAAAAAAAAAAAAAAAAAAGAAAGAAAGAAAACCTAGGTGATGGGATGATCTGTACAGCAATCACCATGGCACACATTTACCTATGTAACAAACCTGCACATCCTGTACATGTACCCCTGAACTTAAAAAACAAGGTCATTCTCCAGAATAACCACAATACTGTGATCACACCTAAACAACAAAAACAATTATCGGGGCCAGGCGTGGTGACTCATGCCTGTAATCCCAGCACTTTGGGAGGCTGAGGTGGGTGGATCACCTGACGTCAGGAGTTCAAGACCAGCCTGGCCAACATGGTGAAACCCGCTATCTACTAAAAATACAAAAATTAGCCAGGCGTGGTGGTGCAGGCCTATAATCCCAGCTACTTGGGAGGCTGAGGCAGGGGAATCATCTGAATCATCACTGCGGAGGTTGCAGTGAGCCGAAATCGCACCACTGCACTCCAGCTTGGGCGACAGAGCAAGACTGTCTCAAAAACAAACAACAAAGAAAAAACAATAATTTTCTAATGTCTTTGCTGAAAATAAGAGCTTTTCCCAATCAACTGGGGATAAACTCCATCTCAAAAGAAGGATAAATGCTTGACTCTCACAGATTTTAGAGACATGAGCTGATATATTAGCCACCTCCAATGCTGGCAAATGTTTGTTTTGGTGTTTTTTGTTTTTTTTTTTTGGAGACACAGTCTCACTCTGTCACCCAGGCTGGAGTACAGTGGTGGTGTGGTGATCTCAGCTCACTGAAGTCTTGACCTTACAGGACCAAGTAATCCTCCCGCCTCAGCCTCCCAAGTAGCGCACCACCACTCCTGGCTAAGTTTTGTATTTTTTGTAGAGATGGGGTCTTGCTGTGTTGCCCAGGGTGGCCTCAAACTTCTGAGCTTAAGCAGTTCCCCCTCTTGACCTCCCAAAGTAGGAGGCATGAGCCACTGTGCCCAACTTGTTTTGGTTTGTTTTAAACAGCTTTAATAAGGTATAATTCATACATCATAGATTCACTTGCTTTAATGTTGTTTTAAATAAATTTACAGAGGTGTGTACCAATTACCTCGGTATGGCTGGAGAACATTTCCATCACCCCCGTGATGCCCCACTTGTAGTAAATCCCCCAGTCCCAGGCCAGCATCAAGCTAGTCTCTGTATAGACTTGCCTTTTCTGGGCATTTGCCGTAAATGGAATCATCCAATGGGCGGCCTTTATGCTGGGCTTCTTCAGATGCAAGCATGTTTTGGAGGTTTGTCCATCTGTGGTATGTTTCAGTATTTTATTTCCTTGTTGCTGCACAGTATTCTGCAAATGACCTTTTCCTCTTTTTTTTTTGAGGAGTCTTGCACTGTCGCCCAGACTGGAGTGCAGTGGCGTGATGTTGGCTCACTGCAACCTCTGCCTCCTGGGTTCAAGCGATTCTCCTGCCTCAGCCTCCCAAGTAGCTGGGACTACAGGTGCCAGCCACCATGCCCAGCTATTTTTTTTTTTTTTTTTTGAGAGAGAGAGTTTCACTCTTTTTGCCCAGGTTGGAGTGCAATGGCGCAATCTTGACACCGCAACCTCCGCCTCCCGAGTTCAAGCGATTCTCCTGCCTCAGCCTCCCGAGTAGCTGGGATTACAGGCATGCGCCACCACCCCGGCTAATTTTGTATTTTTAGTAGAGACGGGGTTTCTTCGTGTTGGTCAGGCTGGTCTTGAACTCCTGACCTCAGGTGATCCACCCGCCTCGGCGTCTCAAAATGCTGGGATTACAGGCATGAACCACTGTGCCCGGGAATTTTTGTATTTTTAGTAGAGGTGGGGTTTTACCATATTGGTCAGGCTGGTCTTGAACTCCTGACCTCATGATCCGCCCACCTCGGCCTCCCAAAGTGCTGGGATTACAGGTGTGAGACTCTACGCCTGGCCATCTCTCAGAGGTTTTTACAACCGAAACTGTCACTTCTAGTTTGACATCACAGGGATCCAGGGCCTCCACAGCCTCCACTGAAATGGCAGTTTCCCGAGGGCAGCACCCAGCTGGCTATGTTCACCCTTCATCCCTGATGCCCACACATGGTCTGGCATGACTGAGGAACTCAAATATTTCCTCAAGTCAACAAATGAACCTCCAACCCAGAAGGCAGCATCACCATGTTTGGGGAAAGAGGCTGTATTAGTCTGTTTTCACGCTGCTGATAAAGACTGCGTAATTTATAAAGAAAAAGATGTTAATGGATTCATAGTTCCATGTGGCTGGGGAGGCCTCACGATCATGGTGGAAGGCAAAAGGCATGTCCTACATGGCAGCAGGCAAGAGGGAATGAGAGCCAAGCAGAAGGGGGCACCCCTTATAAAACCATCAGATCTCATGAGACTTATTCACTACCACGAGAACAGTATGAGGGGAACCACCTCCATCATTCAGTTACCTCCCACCGGGTCCCTCCCACAACATGTGGGAATCATGGGAGCTATAACGCAAGACGAGATTTGGGTGGGGACACAGCCAAACCACATCAGAGGCCAAGAGAGGGAGACAGCCTTGTTTCCGAAGGGCTTGCTTGGACTCTGAACACAAAGCAGCGTGACTGGGGTGCGGTGCAGTTAAGACTCTGTACCTCTAATCTCAGGGCCACTTTGTCTGTGAACTCCCTGCCAGAGGAAAGGCCAGAGGTAAAAGGCCACACCCTGCCCTGGGAGAGCTCTGGAAAAGCCTGGGTTTCAGGGCTTGTCTGAGAACCTATGGGGCAGTGGGAGGAGGTGGCCAGCATTTTGCTTCATGGGACGCAGGGGGTTCTGCACCTGGGCCAGGAGGCCATGGCAAACAGTATGCCACTCCGAGCCTCACCGTCCTCAGCTACAAGCTGGACACACTCAGGACTGCCCTGCAGGGCTGTTGTGAAGGTAACAAGAAGGACGCAGCACCTCTCAGGATGCACAGAGCTGGCGCTGAGAACATCACTGGTCAAACCCTCAGCTCAGAGGGAGGACGCAGGCAGCTCGGGCAGCCTCCCCTGGGGCTCCTGGTCATATTCAGGCCTGCACTGCCCAGCCCCTGTCCGACAGCCGGGTCCCACTGTGTCACCACTTCCATCTCCTGCGACCCTGCGAGGGCTCCTAGGCACATCTCCCTCAGAAATGAATCCACAGCTACAAATCCACAGGTACGAATCCATAGCCGTGCACAGGTGTTCACAGCAGCACTACTTCTAACACCCTAAACTTAGAAACACCCAAATGTCCATCAAGACTAGAATGGTGGCCGGTCGCAGTGGCTCACATCTGTAATCCCAGCACTTTGGGAGGCTAAGGCAGGAGGACTGTCTGAGGCCATGAGTTCGAGACCAGCCTGGGCAACACAGCGAGACCCTGTCTCTATAAAAAATTAAAAAAGAGGCCGGGCGCGGTGGCTCAAGCCTGTAATCCCAGCACTTTGGGAGGCCAAGACGGGTGGATCACGAGGTCGGGAGATCGAGACCATCCTGGCTAACCCGGTGAAACCCCGTCTCTACTAAAAAATACAAAAAAAAAACTAGCCGGGCGAGGTGGCAGGCGCCTGTAGTCCCAGTTACTCGGGAGGCTGAGGCAGGAGAATGGCGTGAACCCAAAAGGCGGAGCTTGCAGTGAGCTGAGATCCGGCCACTGCACTCCAGTTTAGGCAACAGAGGGAGACTCTGTCTCAAAAAAAAAAAAAAAAAATTAAAAAAGACTAGAACGGGAAATAAACTGTGGAATGTTCACGCCATGGAATACCGCACAGCAACAAGAGGAAGCAAATTTCCACCGGAGGCTGCAGCGTGGCTAACGATCACAACCATAATGTGAGTGAAGAAGCCACATACTCGGGCCGGGCGCGGTGGCTCAAGCCTGTAATCCCAGCACTTTGGGAGGCCGAGACGGGCGGATCACGAGGTCAGGAGATCGAGACCATCCTGGCTAACATGGTGAAACCCCGTCTCTACTAAAAAATACAAAAAAAAACTAGCCGGGCTAGGTGGCGGGCGCCTGTAGTCCAAGCTACTCGGGAGGCTGAGGCAGGAGAATGGCATAAACCCGGGAGGCAGAGCTTGCAGTGAGCTGAGATCCGGCCACTGCACTCCAGCCTGGGCGACAGAGCGAGACTCTGTCTCAAAAAAAAAAAAAGAAGCCACATACTCAAAAAGTGCAGACTGGAGGCTTCCGTTGACAGAAATTCCACAATCCAGGCCAGGCTCCATGGCTCATGCCTGTAATCCCAGCTCTTTCAGAGGCTGAGGTAGGCGGATCATGAGGTCAAGAGATCAAGACCATCCTGGCCAACATGGTGAAACCCCGTCTCTACTAAAACTACAAAAAAATTAGCTGGGCATGGTGGTACACATGTGTAGTCCCAGCTACTCGGGAGGCTGAGGCATGAGATTCGCTTGAACCCGGGAGGCGGAGCTTGCAGTGAGCTGAGATCACGCCACTGCACTCCAGTCTGGGCGACAGAGTGAGACTCCGTCTCAAAAAACAAACAAAACAAAACAAAACAAAAATGAAATTACACAATCCAGCCAAACGGAAGGTATGGTGTCGGAAGTTGGAAGTCACCTGGGGTGACTGGAGGGGGCGCCAGGGCTCCTAAGGTCCTGGTTCCTGATGTGGGGGCTGCTTACATGTATGCTTAGTTTGTGAAACTACATCAAGCCATATACGTTTGATTTCTGAAATTTTCTGTATGAAATATACACATGTACATATATATGTATATATATAATTTGTTTTTAGACGGTCTTGCTCTGTCACCCAGGCTGGAGTGCAGTGGCATAATCTCAGTTCACTGCAAGCACTGCCTCCCGGGTTCAGTCAATTCTCCTGCTTCAGCCTCCCGAGTAGCTGGGACTACAGGTGCATGCCACCACACCCAGCTAATTTTTGTATTTTTAGTAGAGATGGGGTTTTGCCATGTTGGCCAGGCTGGTCTTAAACTCCTGACCTGAAGTAATCCGCCTGCCTTGGCCTTCCAAAGTGCTGGGATTATAGGAGTGAGCCACTGCAGCCAGCCATATGTGTGTGTGTATGTGTATGTGTGTGTGTATATGTATATATATATATATATATATTTTTTTTTTTGAGACAGAGTTTCGCTCTTGTTGCCCAGGCTGGCATGATGTCGGTTTACTGCAACCTCCGCCTCCTGGATTCAAGCGATTCTCCTCCCTCAGCCTCCCAAGTAGCTGTGATTACAGGCATGTGCCACCTCGCCTAGCTACTTTTTGTATTTTTAGTAGAGATGGGGTTTCGCTATGTTGGCCAGGCTGGTCTTGAACTCCTGACCTCAGGTGATCCACCCGCCTCGGCCTCCCAAAGTGCTGGGATTACAACCCAGCCATATTTTTGAGACAGGGTCTTACTCTGTTGCCCAGGCTGAAGTGTAGCAGCAGGATCACAGCTCACTGTAGCCTTGACCTCCCCAGCTCATGTGATCCTCCCATCTCAGCCTCCCAAGTAACTGGGACCACAGGCATGCGCCACTATGCCTGGCTAATTTTTAAAAATTTGTTTGTAGAGATGAAGTCTTGATGTATTGCCCAGGCTAGTCTTGAACTCCTGAGCTCAAGTGATCCTCCCGCCTTGGCCTCTCAAAGTGCTGGGACTACAGGTTTAGTCACCGTGCCTGCCCTGAATGTTCTATTTGAAACAAGAAAACCAAACCGAACCCAACGACAAACCCATCCTTCAGAGCTCCCCTCTGTCCCCACCAACAGTGCCCTCAGAGTTTCTGGCGGCCAGGCCCCTGTGGATCTCCCCCTGACCACCTTACTCCTTCTCTCCCTCTTGCCCACTTCATCCAGCCACACTCGGGCCCCAGGGCACAGGCTTACACTGTTCTTTCTGCCAGGAAAACCCTCCCTGGGTAACTCCGTCTCATTTTGTAGTTCCTCATCTTCATCTTCCCTCGGGAGGTTCCCTGCACTGACAGGCCTGCATTTCATGGACTTTGCTCCTGAAGTCTATCTGGGAGCAGCAATGTGGCCCAGATCATGGATGGCTGCCCTGTCCCAGGTAATTATTCTGGGAAGCTTCTGGCCCGCTCCTCACACCTCCTGCTTCTCAGGGGCTAATAATGGCAGTGCCTGAGGAAACCGAGGCCATCTGACCCCAATGAGCCCAGGCTGGGAGAGCACACAGCAGGGCTAGGGGCAGTGGGCCTTCTGGGCTCCCTGGTGGGTTCTGAGTCGCCATTATCTCCAGGCACACAGGCCAGCTCACCGTCCCCGCTCCACTGGCCTGGCCACTCGCAGGCAGAGCCACTCTCTTAGTGGGATTTCCTGGGTTATTCTCACCTCACCTCAGGGGCACTCGTGTCACTTATCAGCACTTGCTCTAGGTCTGGTCTAGACCAGGCTCAGGGTGTACCAGGCCCTGTCCTCATGTTGCCCAGGGCTTCTCCAGTGGTGGCTGTAACCACCTGTATCAGAATTCCCAGAGCACATAAGAATGCAGACACCTAGGCTCCAACCCAGACCTACTGGATCAACCCAGGCCCTACTGTGACCCAGGAATCTGCGTTTTCTACAGGCTGATCTCGGCACTCTGTGAAGTCTGAGAGCTGCCGCTCACTGGGAAGGATAAGGAACCGATTACAGTCCAGTGAGGTCAGGGCTGACACAGGACAGGAAATGCAACCGTGAGAGCCCAGTACTGGCCCCTCACTTGGCTGTGGAAACCTGTAAGTCGAGGACACACCTGAGCCAGATTTGGCAGGGCAAAGTAGGGCAGGAGAGGCGGTGCATCCCATGCGGCAAAACAGCACACAGTGGCCAGGGGCGGTGGCTCACACCTGTAATCCCAGCACTTTGGGAGGCCGAGGTGGGTGGATCACGAGGTCAGGAGATCAAGACCATCCTAGCCAACACGGTGAAACCCCGTCTCTACGAAAAATACAAAAATTAGCTGGGCGTGCCACTGCACTCCAGCCTGGGTGACAAAGTGAGCCTCCGTCTCAAAAAAAAAAAAAAAAAAAAAAATTAGCTGGGCATGGTGGCTCACGCTTGTAATCTCAGCATTTTGGGAGCCAAGGCAGGCGGATCACCTGAGGCCAGGAGTTCGAGACCAGCCTGGCCAACACGGTAAGACCCTGTCTCTACTAAAAATGCAAAAACTAGCCGGATGCGGCGGCGTGTGCCTGTAGTCACAGCTACTCAGGAGGCTGAGACAGGAGAATCACTTGGACCCAGGAGGCCGAGCGAGATCGTTTCACTGCACTCCAGCCTGGGCCTCAGAGCCAGACCCTGTCTCAAAAAACAAACAAACAAACAAAAACACATGCTAGGGGCAGGAGACAAGATGCTGAGCCCTCCCAGCCCACCTTACCTAGACTGTAATCCAATCCAGCCAGAGACAGAATTAGGTAGGAGAGGTGAAGGCAGGTGGGAGGGTGTGGCTGTTCACGCAGGAATGTCTTGGGAAAACTGAGGGGTAGGTGGAAAACCGACTTCTTGTTTGAAATGCTCCCAAAACGCCTCATTAAGTAGCATAAACGTGAATGAATCAATAAATCTTTGTTAAATGAATGAAAGGAGGAAGGAGTCCTTAATTGCAGCTAAGCTTCCACTCTTAAATATCAGTTAAGCTTCTGTTCAGTCCAGCTTTTAGGGCACCTACTGCGCGCCCCGACCCACACATTTTTCACAAAAGGTCGCCTGCTCTGTATGACTTGCCCTTTCGCCGGCCAGTATGGGGCAGAGGGAAATAAGCCCCCTCTGCTCTCTGGTCTCAGTTTACTCGTAACTGAAAGTGGGTCGGTTCAAACCCCCTGGGGCTGAGGTTGCCTCCCCTCGTCGAGCACGCGCTGTCGGACGCGCAGGTCCCTCAGACCACGGGTCGGCTCGGGGTACCAGAGAAGCCTTCACTCAGGGCGCAGGTCCCAGCCGAACCAAAGCTCCCACCAAAGTTCAACACGCCCCCAAAGCCAGCGCCTGATTGGCCCGCCCTGCCTACACGCTGAGGCAGCCTCACCTTCTGATTGGCTGTTATGCTCCCTGTTCTGTGCTGGAACCCTCCCCTTCTCTGATTGGCCAGGCGCCTACCTGCGCTCGCCCCAGATTGGGCGCCAGCTGGGCCGGCTCTTTGGCTCCCAGGGGCCCCGCTCTCTGATTCGCCGCTTGGGCCAGCCCCACGGCCTGCACGCTGAATGGCTGCGCCGCTACCTATATTGACCACCGATTGGGTGCACGGCGCCTCTCCGGCGTGATAGGTCAGGACCACCGCCCCCCTGGCTCCCCATTGGCTGCTCGAAGAAGCCCGGTCTCCGGGTAAGATGGCAGCGGACGGACAGTGCTCGCTCCCCGCTTCATGGCGGCCGGTGACCCTCACCCACGTCGAATATCCTGCAGGTAAAAGGCGGTCCCGGCTCCGAGGACGCCTTCCCGGGGACGGCCTCTCAGTCCCGGGCGCTCCGGCCTGCGCGAGCCCGCGGAGGGGGCGCCGGGGGACCGGGGTGGGAACTGTCAAATAGTGAGCCACGGAGGGGCTCGGCCGGCACGCGCGCCGCGCAGGCGCGGTGGTGCGGGGATGAGCTGGGCGAAATTGTGAGGCGCTCGCTCGCGCATTCTGCGGCTGCGCGGTCGGGGCGCTCCCCAGGGTCCCGGGGAGCCGGTGGGCTGAAATGGGGTGGGGATCTGTGTGAGGCGAGAAAAGATCCCTGGTCTGGACCTTGGCCCTTCTCCCCCGCCCTCCGCTGCCCTGGAGAGGCCGCACTCCCGCTCCAGCGTGCAGGGAGTGTCTGTTTGCTTCGAACAGTGCTTTGGGCTGCTTGTAAGAGAAAGAGCTCCCGGTTGCTGGGAGTGTGCAAGGTGAAGCCAGGCTTATGAGTACTTGTGGTGCCACGCCTTGATCAGGGCACGACTCCACAACGGAGAGGACCCGATGAGGGGGCAGGCAGCCTCGGGATCTTGACTTCTGGAGCTTCCTATCAGACACACCTCTCGAAGCGCAGGGCTTTCCAGTTGCGAGGTCCATTAGCGGCGTTCTGGAAGCTGTCTAGTAAGAGTGGCGCAGAGCCTGGGAGTGGGGGCCTGACCTGTCTGGGTTCCAGTTGAGGCGGAGGCCTTGTGCAGGTGCCTGCCTCTGCTTAAGTTACTTCATCTCTAAAGTGGAACTGATTACAGTGCTTACCTTCTGGTGATGGTGTGAGCATCAAATAGCAGGAGGCACAAGAAGGGCTGATCAGTGCTCGGCATGCAGTAAGCGTTCAGCAAATACTTGCAGTTAATGTTATCCCACCTTCCAGGACCCTCCCTGGGTAGGATGGTTGAGTGCCAGGGAAGGTTGGGGCCCCCTCATTGAGCCCTGGTTGCCTGGGAAGGGCCCGCTCATGCTGCTGTCTTGCGAGATGTGAGAACTTGGCTCCACTGAGGGCACCAGGATCAAATGCCAAAGAACTTTGACCCTGGTGTTCTGGGTTGTATTGGGGGTGGTATGGCCCTGCCAGGTGCTGGGCCCTGCCTGCTGCCTAACATTTATCCATCCATTCATTCATTCAGCCAATATCTGCTGAACACTTCTGAGTGCTAGGCCCTGGGCTAACTCTAGTTTTAGAATGCTTAACAGGGCCTGAAATATCCCTGCACTCCTGCACTATGAAAACCGGCTGCTTTATAAGAGGAAAGCCAAAGCCTGGAGGTGGGGAAAGACTTGCTAAGGCCTCTGCACCTTCACAGCTTCCCCGCCTGGCCTCAGAGTAGCTTCTTGGAGTGCTCACAATCCAGCAAGCCAGAAGGAACCTGGCAGGCAGTTGTGTGCAGCATGATACAGGCTGTGATGGACCTGGCTGAGCCTGGAGCATCTGGTGAGGTCTAGTCCCCTATCAATGCTGCTGTGGTTCCCTGCACTTCTCCGTCACACCCCTCATCACACCGTCACTTGCTTACTTAATTCATTCAATACTTTTTGAGCCCAGTTAAGAGCCAGGCCCTGTGCTGGGCTTGGGAGATAGAGTGGGGTATAAAGAGACCCTGTCCATACTCCCAGATGCTGTCCTGATTATCTACATTAGTGGATCATGAACTGTGCCTGGATGGCAGATTCTCGCGACAGACTGTGAGCTCTGCACTAGCAGGGACGTATGTGTCTTTTTTTGCCACTGTGGTGACGTTTGTTGAGTTCACCCAGAGAGCATCCCAGGTGGGGAAACTGTGTGCAAAGGTCCAGAAGTAGGACAGGGCACGGTGCGCTCAGGGAACTTGAGTTTGGTCCTTGGAACTGGAGCACAGGGTGAGAGGGAAGCAGGGCCAGGACTGTGCAGGGCCAGATACGCTGGGCTGAGGGGGAACTTGTCCTAAGCGGAGTGGGAGGCCTGAGGGGGCTTGGATCAGAGAGTGGAGAGGCCAGAGTCCCTGGTAGCATCTTCAGGAAAACCCCAGGGTAGTACTGGCTCTGGGACAGGCTATGGAGATGGCTAAAGCTTTGGGGGTACCCGTCATTCACTGTCATCATAGCCCAGTGCTGTGGAGGTGAGTTTCATAATGGAGAGGCCCAGGAAAGAGAAGGGACTCACCCACTGTCACCCAGTGGGACTGTGGCAGCACCAGCACTTGAACCCAGGCACTTAGCTGGGCTGCTCTGCTCTCCCCGGCCAACTCCAGGCCAGCCTGACTCTGGGTAGGATGGGCTGGGTAGGATCCTGGGTGTGGATGAGGCCAGGCATGTGTGTGTCTATGTCTTCAGCCCTGGAATCTGGGCTCAGCCCTCTGTGGACACCTTCCCTGCTGCTTGTGTGAGGCTGGTGGCGTGGACCATTTCCCACACTGGGTTCTCCCCACCTCTGCCCCAACATGGAAGTGTGGTGGTTGCCAGGGACCAAGCTAGGTGTCTTCACAGGTCCCATCTCATTGAGTCTCATGCAGCTGTAGGAGGTAGGCACTAACATCCCTGTTCCACAAGTGGGTGAGCTGAGGCTTGAATCCTTGCCTCAGTTCATGCCACCAGCGAGTGCGGGCATAGGAGCTGAACCATGCCCTCAGACCCCAGAGTGGCTACATAGCTGCCTGTCTCAAATGGTGAGGGTGGCCTTCGGACTCAGCCTCCCCTGCCCTTGGATTCTCAGCTTGAGTGTCCCCATTTCCTAAAAGGGCCCAGTGTTCCTCCGATGCCTCCATCCCAGGCGTGATGGGAGTGTCAGAAGCTGGTAATCAATAGGTAGGCAGTTTACTGCGAGAGAAGCGGCGAGCAGCTGTTACTGTGGCCCTATTGGGCTTGGTTTCTGTCCGAGTCTTCAGTGTGGACCCAAGTCTGTGTGGTGTCCAGAGAATGTCGGATTTCCCTGGAGGCCCAGGGCTCAGCCAGGGCAGCCCCAGCACAACGGTGTGTGGCTCTCATGTGCCTTCCAGGCTGCCTCCCAGGTCCTGGGCTCCACCTCTGGAGTCACCAGGCCGGGTTCATCTTCCTGCTTTGGCAGGAGGGATTGGTCTAGTGTCTGGATCAGGTCAGAGACTTGGACTTTAGTCCTGGTCCCACCTCCTTCTGGCTGTGTGACCTTGGGTGAGTCACATAGTCACTCTGGGATTCAGTTTCTTCATCTATAGAATGGGAACAGTCAAGGCACCTGCTTTAAACGCATGCTGTGTGCACGTTAGTGCTAAGTAATAGACAGCATCACATATGGCCGTGACTGAGTTGGCACGACCGGCTGGTAAACGGGTGTCCGTGGCTGCCTGGTCCCCATGCTTCAGGCCCTGCTGGGACCTCCTTTCTGGCTCAGGCCCTGCTTGCAGGGGGCTGGCCCCTCTTCTGATGCCTGTGCCTTGTCCTCATTCTGTTCTCTGTCTTGTCAGGTGATCTCTCTGGCCACCTCCTTGCCTACCTGAGCCTCAGCCCTGTATTTGTCATCGTTGGTTTCGTGACCCTCATCATATTTAAGCGGGAGCTGCACACGGTGAGTCTGTCCTGCCCACACCCTCCCCACGCCCCCCGCCCAGTGTCCCCACCCTGCTTTGGGCAGCCTGTCTGCCCCTCAGCCCAGGGTTTGCCTTCTCATCCCTGCGTCCACCTGTCTTCAGATGCGTGGAGCCTCCTGGCTGATTCTAGGTTACTCACCTGTTGGGCTGGGAGGTTCAGTCAGAGGCCGTGGTCTTTGGGACTAGGTAGCAGCCAACAGGTGCAAAGAGGCCCAGCTGACCATACGTCTTCCCCAGCAGATCTCCTTCCTTGGGGGCCTGGCACTGAACGAGGGGGTCAACTGGCTGATCAAAAACGTCATCCAGGAGCCACGGCCCTGTGGAGGTAGGGCCTGGGCTGCCAGGGCCTGAGGGTCCCCCAGGTTGGGGCGTTACTGGGAGGTCTGCATCCTCCCGTGATGCCCTGGTCTCCTCTCTCTCCCAGGCCCCCACACAGCAGTGGGCACGAAGTACGGGATGCCCTCCAGCCACTCCCAGTTTATGTGGTTCTTCTCCATCTATTCCTTCCTTTTCCTGTATTTAAGGTGAGTTTCTACCCCGGCTGGGATGGCCCTGAACTGGCTCAGGCCGAGCTTTGCTAGGGACTCACTGCTAGCCCTTCGGATGTCCCTGGGGTGGGAGGGGCTGCAGCGGAGGCAGAAGGTACCCAGGGAGCATTTGGATGGGGCCAGGGACTGTTTGGGAGGCCTGGGCTGGGCTGTGGGCTGAGGTCATCTGGTGGGCGTGTTTTCCCAGAATGCACCAAACAAACAACGCCAGGTTCCTGGACTTGCTGTGGAGGCACGTACTCTCCCTGGGACTCCTTGCTGCGGCCTTTCTAGTCTCCTACAGCAGGTATGGAGGAGGGAGAGCCCCTGCCTGCACCCTGCCCGTGTGGTGTCCTGCTGATTCCTGGTCTCTCTGGGACCCCACCATGGACCCTAGTCCCAGAGCCTGCAGGGCAGGACTGGAAAAGGGGTCCCAGACCTCTAGTTTTAAAAGGACAGGGCTCCAGCTGCCCCTTCTAGTCCAGTCCCCACTGAGCCCAAGATTCTGGGGCCAACTCCATGTATCAGCCGTCTCTTCCCAGTGTTCCGGAGGAACCCACTGTAGACAAATTCAGAGGTCAAGGGCTAGATGGGAGGCAGGCAGATCCCAGCTGACCCTTCACTGCTGCGGATGGGAGAGCTGTTTGGGGTCCAATGCCCTCCCTCTTGGAAGTGGATCTGAGGCTATGCTCCGTGGAGTCGGTGTCCTGTCTGTGTGTCTCCACATGTGCGGGCACAGGTTCCTGGGAAGCTGGCATGTGGGCAGCGGGGATTGTGCGGGCCTGTCTCTGACTGGCTCTCACATACTTCACTTCTGGCCTTGGCCTAGGGTCTACCTGCTGTACCACACCTGGAGCCAGGTGCTCTATGGAGGCATCGCTGGAGGCCTCATGGCCATCGCCTGGTTCATCTTCACCCAGGAGGTCCTCACCCCGCTGTTCCCCAGGATAGCAGCCTGGTAACTGTCTCCTGCCTTCCTGGGCACTGTGGGCCCTGTCCCCTCCTGTGGGTGGGGCCATCAGTGGGCAGACCCAGGAGTCTTGACCCCAGCCCCTGTCTCCCTGGGAAGGCCCCAGTGCCTAGCCTTCTGGTGGCATACGGCTATAGGCCCCACCTGCCTGGCTTCCACCTCCCCCCGGGGTTTGCGGCAGAAACACGGGGGGATTCCTCAGGCTGGGAAGCCAGAGTGCCATCCTCTGTCCTCGCCTAGGTTCTCAGGGACTTAGAAGCCTGAGTCCTGCTGGGATGTGTGTGCCGTGGGACAGTGCCCCTGCTTGAGGTGACACAGGTGACATAGCTGGGTCTCTCAGTGGCTGTGGGGTCTCAGGCCAGGCAAAGACTCTAGGCAGTGGGGGCGGGTGTCGCGCCAGCCCCGGGCAATGTTGGGGGTGTCTGGTGTGGTAACAGACTCATGCCCTGATGTGGCCCTGGCTCTCTGATGTCTGTCTCTCCAGGCCTGTCTCCGAGTTCTTCCTAATCCGAGACACAAGCCTCATTCCCAACGTACTCTGGTTTGAGTACACGGTGACCCGGGCAGAAGCCAGGTGAGTTCAGGGGACAGCGGTGCTCACTGGGCCCAGCCCTAGGCAGCCTCTGCCTCCATGTTTGGAGGGCTCTCCGGGAGCCCCATGCCTGCCTAAGCACTTCTCTTGCATTAGCTCATTGAATCCTGCTGTGACCCCCGTTTTGCAGATGAGAAAACTGAAGCTTGGAGAAGTCATTTGCTTGAGATCTTGCAGATAGTGGGTGGGGGAGCAGGGTGGTGAACCCAGGCTGTCTGGCCCAGAGCCCATGCTTTTACACTCTGCAGGCCAGAACCAGAGAGCTGGGCAGCTGAGGTTCTCGGGGCTCCTGTGTGTGGACATCCCTAGGGGTTAGTCCAGATGCTTAGACCTGGGTAAACTGAGGCACATTGAGTTAGGAGGCCAGCCTGTATTGGTGCAGCAAGTCAGGACAGAGCTGAGCTTGGAAACTCCTGACTCATGCTGTTTCACTCACCCCAAATCCTGGGTGGGGTTCCTAGGGGGGTGGGAAGGCTGGCTCTTCTTTTTATTTTTTATTTTTTTGAGACCAAGTCTTGCTATGTCGCCCAGGCTGGAGTGCAGTGGCGCGATCTTGGCTCACTGCAAGCTCTGCCTGCTGGGTTCACACCATTCTCCTGCCTCAGCCTCCCGAGTAGCTGGGACTACAGGCACCCGCCACCATGCCCGGCTAATTTTTTGTATTTTTTAGTAGAGATGGGGTTTCACCGTGTTAGCCAGGATGGTCTTGATCTCCTGACCTTGTGATCCACCCGTCTCGGCCTCCCAAAGTGCTGGGATTACAGGCGTGAGCCACCGCGCCTGGCCGAAGGCTGGCCCTTCTCTGGGTTCAGAAGGGAGCTGAGGCTCCAGAGGAAGCCTGGGAGGTTTCTCAGCAGGCTGAGAGGGACTGTGGGGTGGGGTAGGGTGGGGCGTCCTAGCAGCCAGGAAATGTGTTTAGTGCATCGAGGTCCAAATTATCCTAACGAGCTTAAGAGCAAAGCCGGGGATCCATGAGGAAAGGGGATTGGAGGGGTTAGGGCAGGCAATCCCATTAGAGGCAGAAGGGCCCCAGCTGACCCCGTTGATCTCTCACCGGCCTGCCGCGCCTCACCCTGCCCTGCCCCGCCTGGTCGGCCTCCACCTGCCTTCATTTACCAAAATCTCAGGGCACACCTGTTCTGTGCCAGGCTGCGTGCTGGGGGCAAGCACAGTGACAGCCATGGTCCCCTGCTCATGGCGCTCCAGCAGGCAGGGAAGAGCTGCGACGCACCTGCCTATGTGATCAGTGCTGTGGCCTGACAGCTTGTGTCGGGAGCCTATGTGGGGCCGGGTGGGCGCGGCCTGTTGACGTAGGAGCTGGAGTGGAGTGGTGGGGGAGTGGGCGGGTGGGGAGGGTGGGGACGATGTAGGGGGTGGAGAGGGTGGTGGGTAGGGGGTGGGGAGAATAGGGAGGTGGGGAGATGGGAGGGTGGGCAGGTGGGGAGGGTTGGGGTGGTGGGGAGGATTGGGGTGGTGGGGAGGGTTACAGGGGTGGCAGGTAATGTTCTCAGCAGAGGGAAGGGCATGCACAACTCCTGAGGCTGACGAAGCTTGGTGACTGCACCAGACGGAGGCTGCCGGGGCTGGAGCCCAGGGAGCAAGGGGTGTGTTGTGGGACGAGGCTGGGGCCAGATCACATAGGAGCAGTAGGTTCCTAGATTTTAACTGGGACCCTAGACAAACCCCGTTCTCCTCTACTGAGTCTCTGTCAGCCCCTCTAGAAAACGGGGATGATTGGCCCTGGTTCCCTCAGGTTCCTGGGCCCACCCTGGATATAGCCACACCCCAAATTTGGTGCTCAAATGCCCTCAGTAACCTCCATCAGTAGTTCTACTTTTGCTTATATACCTCCTGGATGGGGAGCTCACTACGTTTCTGTACTCTGTTTTGATCAATAACAGAACCTAATTGTGCTGGCTTGTCTATAAAGGGAAACTCACCATAACTAATGGAACCCAGCCAGGTCCCTCTTGCCTCTGTCGTCTCATCCTGGCCCCCACCCCTGCCCCAATCCCCTGGCTCCACTTCTGGGATTGCAGAGCTGGGACAACCGAGGTACAGGCCCTGCCAGGGAGATCAACCCTCTCTAGGTGCCATTCCCAGGGCAGGTGCTCTGATTGGCCCAGTTCAGGTCAATCGCTGGCTACTGAGGGTGGGCATTTGCCTACTTAGTTGAGACTATGGGTGTGGTGGGGACAGCTGTAGGTCCTGAACACCAGGTGTCCCCACATCTGACCCCCATCCCATTTTGCAGGAACAGACAACGCAAGCTGGGGACGAAACTGCAGTGACCAGTGGATGTGGCTGGGTCCAGCCTCCAGATCCGGCCCGCACGATGCCTTGCAGGATGGACAGGATGACAGACAGGGACGAAGCAGAGACCTCTACAGACCCAAGTCACCAAGTGGAGCCTTTTTTTTTCTTATTTTAATTTTAATGAACAAGGTGGACCAAAGGGCTGAGCCAGTCCCTCAACCAGGACCCTGGGGGGCCTGCTGCCTGGGGGCCGTGGCCAGAGACCCTCGCTGTGCTGCTGCCAGCCCCCGGCTGGGCAGGAAGTGCCCTCGGTGTGGGCACCTGGGTGTGGGGTGGAGAAGGAGGGCTCGCGCCTCTGGTCTCGGGGCCAGGAATTCCAGGTGGCGTGAGAAGTACACACTATTTATTTTTTGGTTTTGTCAGAGGCAGGCAGGATTTTGGAGCTGAAGAACCTGCTTTGAGGTGGCTGCCCTGTGGACAGAGGGCTCCCGGTCAGCTTCCTAGGCCCTTCGCCCTATGCCCAGAGGGCAGGCTGCCTCTCCCTGGGCCGAGGTGGCCTGGGGTGCCAGGAGCAGGGGAGCATACCCCATGCCCTCCCTGCCACCGCTGCCATTCCAGAACCTCGGTCAGTGTTTCCCTGTCGGGGGGCAGGGCCCAGAGCGAGCGCGCGTCTGGCGGCTGCTGTCGTTGTGTTCTACCCCGTATTAACCCAACACCACAAGGGCTTTCTCTGGTCCCCTCTCCCTAAGACAGTAATCCCTTTCTGACAAAGGAGCCTGCACATGTGGGTGAGCAGACCCAAGCTGTTTACAGCTCTTTCTTGTCCTGCCGTCCAGTAGCAGTTAGTCTTCATCCCCACGCGAACAAAACGGGAAGGAGCCTCGAGGAGAGGAGTGAGGCAGTGGGCACCCGAAGTCCCTCGTCCTTCCCTTTGTGTGCTCTGAATGTGTCTTTGTCCTTCCCGACCCATCTCTGACCAGCTGGGAACCTGCTTGGGGTCCCCCTCAAACCTGTGTTGGGGTGTGGGCTCACAGATCCTTACCACCCTGGTTCGTGTGAGGGCTCTTCCTCAAGGGATCCCCATCTCTAAGTCACTCTGAAAGGGAGTCATGGAGAGGAGACGCCTCCCGGTTCTTAGAAGTTTTGAGGACTGAACTGGGTCACTCGGGATCTGTGTTCAAATCCTCCCCACCCCTTTCTTTGTGGAGGTTCCTAACCTGCTGCTGAAGCACAATATTTTGGTGCTTTCTTTTCTCATTTGTTAAAGGCAGTGTCCAAAAGCCATTCCAGATGCCAGGACCAGGGGCTTATTTCTAGGGAAGGTAGGTCAGTTTCCACGTTTGCCTCCCGTTATTTTTATTTTTTACCTTTTGCCTGAGACAAGCCGAGTGTGAGGTGGTTTGATTTAAGAAAAATCAATGAAATTGTTTACTATTGTTTTAAAATAAAACCGTAAACTCTGGCGGCTTGAGCACATGCTAACTGAGCTCAGGAGAGGAGATTGGGGCAGCTGTGGGGACACATGACCCTTAGGGGCAAAGATACGGTGAAGACCATAAAACCAGAAGTGATCTAGTCCCTTCTAGCCCACAGCAGGGGTCTGAATGGCCTCTGCGGCACTTCCTGTCAGGGTCTGTCCAGCTTCTGGTTACATCCCTCCAGGGGACCTCACTGAGGGCCACCATACCAAACCTGGACACTCAGCCTTAGGAAGTTTTCCCCTTTTCACTCTCAGTCTCCCTCCCTGTGTGGTGCTGGCCCTGCTCTCACTGAGCCTCATTCCTCCTCTGTAGGACAGCCTTGAGGACTCGGGAGCAACCAGTGTGCCCTTCAGAATGTGCCAGGATAAACATGTCCACTTTGTCTGGCACTGGCTCACGCCTATAATTTCAGCACTTTGGGAGGCCAAGGCGGGAGGATCACTTGAGCCCAGGAGTGTGAGACCAGCCTGGGCAACATAGCAAGACCCTGTCTTTACAAAATATATATTTTTTAATTAGCTAGGCGTGGTGGTGCACACCTGTGGTCCCAGTTACTCGAGGGGCTGAGGTGGGATGATCACTTGAGCCGGGGAGTCAAGGCTGCAGGGAACCGTGATCACACCACTGCCCTCCAGCCTGTGCAAGACCCCATCTCAAAAACAAAACAAATACATGTGGACAAATATGATCAAATATAAAAGGAAAGAAGACACCATGCTGGAGAACCAGCAGAAAACAGATAATAGAAACAAACCCACAAATACTTCAAATACTGGAATGGTTAGGCACAGAGTGCTTTACTATTTTTTTTTGAGATGGAGTCTTGCTCTATCGCCCAGGCTGGAGTGCCTTGGCGTGATCTCAACTCGCTGCAGCCTCCACCTCCCGGGTTCAAGCAACTCTCCTGCCTCAGCCTCCCGTGTAGCTGAGACTACAGGTGCACACCACCACGCCCGGCTAATTTTTGTATTTTTAGTAGAGATGGGGTTTAGTCATGTTGGCCAGGCTGATCTCTAACTCCTGACCTCAAGTGATCCACCCATCTCGGCCTCCCAAAGTGCTGGGATTATGGCGTGAGCCACTATGCCTAGCCTGTTTTACTATTTTTAAAGAGAAGGTCGGGCACGGTGGCTTACACCCATAATCCAGAGTCGGACAGATCACTTAGGGTCAGGAGTTCGAGACCAGCCTGGCCAGTGTGGTGAAATACCGTCTCTACTAAAAATACAAACATTAGCTGGGCATGGTGGCACCCGCCTGTAGTCCCAGCTACTTGGGAGGCTGAGGCAGGAGAATCACTTGAACCCGGGAGGCGGAAGTTGCAGTGAGCCAAGATCATGCCACTGCACTCCAGTTTGGGTGATAGAGACTCCATCTCAAAAAAATAAAAGACAGTATCTGCAGGGAACCGGAAACTATAAAGCGAGCCCTGGCCTAGAATAATAGCTAAAAATCAAGGATCCGAGGGGTAGATTTAAGAGCAAATTATAGAGACTTAAAGAGGAAAAGCAAACTGGAGCGTGGGTCAGAAGACATCCTGGCTACCGTGTGGAGTGGGAAAGCTACGGGGAGCAGCTTCAGGTGCACCCGCCCCTGCTAACTCATCGCCTTCACCTCATTCACACTCACTGCTTACCCTGACCCCACTCCAACCTGTCCAAGGTGCAGTGCTGGGCAGAAGCCTCTCAGAAGCCTCTTTGATGTATCCACTTTTCTTCCCCACTGAGGCTGCTATGTGGGTCCAGGCCACTACCAGTCCCTGGCTGCAGGCAGCAAAGCCTCCTGATAGGTTCCCCTCCTCCTGACCCCTAGCCTAGTCCCCTTCAGTCTATTCCTCACGTGGCAGCAACCATAGCATCTTCCTAAAACCCAGCCATGCTAAGCTCTTCACACTTTGGGCTCAGGAAGAGGTCCTCATCTTTGACATGGCCCTTCCACAGGACCCGTGCAGCCAGCTCCTTACCCTGCCTTGACAGCCTGACCTCGAGTCCATCCCTGCTTTCTCCCAGTGACGGGGCCCACATAAAGTTCATGCCCACTGGATGTACAGACTTTCCGGATCTACATAAAAGCCACACGTCTTTCTCTTTAATTCATTAATCTTATTGGGCATGGTGACTCACGCCTGTAATCCCAGCACTTTGGGAGGCTGAGGCAGACGGATGACCTGAGGTCAGGAGTTTGAGACTAGCCTGGCCAACAAGGTGAAACCCTGTCTCTACTAAAAGTACAAAAATTACTGGGCATGGTGGCGCAGGCCTGTAATCCCAGCTATTTGGGAGATTGAGACAGGAGAATTGCCTGAACCCCGGAGGCGGAAGTTGCAGTGAGCTGAGATCACACCATTGCACTTCAGCCTGGGTGAGAAGAGTGAAACTATCTCAAAAAAAAAAATTTTATTATTCAAGTATCATATGATGTATTGCTCAAGATATACCAATTCAGAACACCTTTTTTTCACTCATTTTGCAAAAGCAAATCACGTTTTTCATCTGCATCACTGGTGTCACCCCTGGAGGCCCCTCTGGGTCAGCTGACCCTGCTCTCCTGAGGCTGTCTTTGCTATGCCAGCCTTTAAGCAGCACCTGTAGGATTTCATGCACAGAACAAGCACTAGAAATTTTATTCCAGGCCACAAGTGCCCCCTGGCACAACATTAAGCACTGGTTTCTCCCGATGTCCAAGTGTGAGGCCTCAGGAATTACCCCTAAGGAAGAATGACGAAATCTTGTTTCTTTGCCTTTTTCCCCCACCAAGGACCTCTAGGGATTTCCTGTCACCATGATTGAGGTTGCTCAGATGCTGAATGTACCCTCCTTGAACAATAGTTGGTGGCTCCAAGGAATTGAGGGGGCTTCCATGTGGAGGGGGCTTCCATGTGGAGGGGGCTTCCATGTGATGGGGCCTGTAATGCTGCCACCCTACGGGAATGCCCCCCAATTCAGAAGGATAGTTCTGGGGAAAAAAATCCAACCTTATATTCAGACCTGTAGGGTTCTTAGCTGAGTTTTGGGAATCCAGGATGTCTGGCAGCCTCTTGAATGTTCTTCTCCCCTCCCTGTCCTGCCCTGGGCTGGCTGCAGGCCCACCCCTGGTCGTTCATGCAGCACTCACTCTGCCCTGCCGTGGACCCTGTTTCCTAGTGGTTCTAGTCACCCCCAGAGGGAGCACCCTGTTGTGTAGAGAGGAGCAGAGTCGGCGTGCTGGTCCAGGTGACATTCTCTTCCAGGCCTGCTTGTTCCCCATGGAGGCATTCCTTTCCCTGCCTCCACCCACTCCCCCCATTGTCTGGGCTACACCTCCTGTCCCGTTGGGGCACTGGGCAAGTGGCTTCCCTCTCTCACTGAGTATGCCACCGCTGGCCAGGCCTGGCAGGTCCCTGTGCCTGATTAGAGCTCAGGCTTAGCCTGACCTCCCTCTTCACCGGCTCACTCGTGGTCCTGAGGCTGGGCACCCATCGTCTCCCTTTCTCCAGCCCCTGCTGTGGGACAGGTGGGTGGATGTGGCCTGGGGCTGGGGACCTGGCTCTAGGGAGGGGCTTCTTGGAGCCCTGGCCTAGAGGAGACAAGTGTGGCCTCTGTGAATCCTGCTCTGCCATTTAGTGTCCTGGTGATCTTAACCTCACTAAGCCCGCTTCTTCATCTGACAAATGGAGAAAACCACAGGCCCCACTCGGAGGTGACTGTCCCAGCTTAGTCCGGTCACAGAGCCCTTTACTCACAGGCCAGCCAACCTCCCTCGGCCCACCCCGGCATCCACACTTGGGGTTTCACACGGGCCTTCCTCACAGGCCAGGGTTCCAGTGGGAGACTCTCCCCTCCCCACAAACAGCACGCTTGGTTTTGCCAGGAAGCCCTGCCTCAGCCATGGACATGGGACTGTGGGCAGGTACGTGGTTCTGTTCTGATGGCTTCCCCTGCCCACCCCCGAAGGTGTCTGTCCTGGCAGCGGCTGGGTCTGGGGTAAGCTGAGCCTGCTGCTGTACTCCTACTTTTGCTGGGTTCAGTGGGGGGAAGCAGGGTGACACCCTGGGCTCCTGGATGTCAGCCACACTGCTGGGCCCCACAGTCCCCTGGGAGAGTTGCCCCGACCCACAACCCATGGGACTTGGGAAGGCCCAAGCCAGAAGTAGGTGGGAAGTTGCTGGTGAAGGACGCAGCCCTGGCTGTGGCCCAGCTCTGGGCCTAGTGCCCCGAGGTCACAGCTGACCCTTGGCTCCTGGACCAAAGTCCTCAGGCACACCGGCTGCTTGATCACCAGCTCCCAGGCCCAGGGAAAGCTGAAGAGGGCAAGGCCAGGTGCCTGCCCCACCCTGCCTGCCTCGGCTGAAACACCTCTTCACCAACACAATTCCCATTTATTGATGACCTTGCATATTACAACAGGGCAGGGGCAGGAACCAAGCTGAGTGGAACCAGAGGCGGCTCGCTAGCCATGCTGTCCACAGGAACACAGCCGCCACGGAGGTGAAACCTCACACCCTGGCCCCTTGGCCCCAGACAATCCTGTCTCCAGGTCCTGGGAGTTTGGGAAGCAGGGTACAGACGCTGGCCTGGTCAGAGAGATGGCAGGGAGTAGCCAGGGCTGAGCTGGTGAGACAAAGAGCTCTTGCCAGTCTCCTGTTCCAGAGGGCTGGTTCCCTTCCCCAGAGGAGGCACCGGTGGAGGCACCAGGGGCCTGGGCCTAACATCCCGCTCAGCCTCTGCACTTAGCCCCAGGTCAGGCCCTGGCAGGTGCTGAGATGACCCACGGAAGGCACTTGGCTGGGGCCTGCAGGCCCCCTGGAGGATGTGGTCCGTGACTCAGTAGATGTGGGGGGACCAGGGAAGAGGGAACCAATGGGCTGAGCCCTGGTGGGTGGCCCATCCCAGGGTGGGCTTGGCTGTGGCACTGGCAGGCCTGAGTCCTAGGGGCTCAGAGCTTGGCCCGGGGGTGGCTCTGCAGCAGGGCACGCATGTCCAGGAGCGCCTTCTCCAGGTAATGTGCCAGGCGGGCGGCGTTGGTCTCTGCACAGCTGTTGTAGGCCGACAGGGAGAAGTTGATGTGGGCCTCCATGGGGTTATAGCAGACACCGTAGCCATCGGGGACCACGGGCCCAAAGAACATGACACAGTCTGTCTTGGAAGGGACCTGGGGACAGCAGGACGAAAGCTCTCAAGCTCTGCTACCTTGACGCCCCCAGCACTTCCCAGGCGGCCTGTGCTTCTGCCAAGACTGCAGGCCCCTTGAGGGCAGGGACCATGGTCTGTCCTGTGCTATATCCCAGCAACCAGTACAGGCTGGCACGAATCAAATGTTCCTTTATACCTGACCAGTGAGTCAGGGAAGCTGATTCTCCCACGAGAAGCACTGACCCCTTCTCAGCCTGCCTGGGCTGCAGATAGGCCCCTGCCCCCAGTTCCTCCTCTGGAACTCAGCTGTGTTGGCATTGGGCCAGTGGGGCCTGTGTGGCCACATCAAACTGCCAGTGGGTTCTCTGCCTGCATCCCCCGGGGCACCTGGGGCAGTGGCTCACCTGGCTGGTGGAGAGGTGGAAGTGCATGGCGATGGCATAGGAGGTGTCCATGAAGATGTCAGGCATGCTCACCAGGTCCTCAATGGCCTGCAGCTTCAGCCCCAGGAGGTGTCGATCAAAGGCCTCTCCACGGATGGCCTGTTGGGGTGGGAGAGCTGTCAGGAGCAGGGGCTGTGGACCCACGGGGTATCCCTGCCCTCTTCAGCCTGTGGCAGCGCCATCCTTCCCAGGCACTGGCCACTCAGAACCACGAGACCGGAGTATTCTGGCCAGAGAGAGCCTTTGTTTCACAGATGGGGAAACTGAGGCTCAGGGAGGGGTGGGGATTTGCCCAGGGAGGCAGGACAGTGCAGGGTTGCGGAGCAGGGCCTTGGAGCTGGGTGGCCTAGCCCCATCCTGGCGGCGGGGCCTTGGTAGGTTGCTTACATTCTGCAACCGTAGTGTCTTCATCTCTAAAGAGGAGTGAGTCCTGCACTCCCCTCGCAGGGTGGCGGTAAGCTTTAAATGGATGTGTGCATGTAGCACGGTCAGAGCCTGGACACACAGCTGCTCAGAAACAGAACCTGGACATGCACCCAGACAGCCACCTCCCTGACTGCAGCCCAAGCTGCTGGAGGGCAGGAAACTCGCTGTCTGCTGGACCACATATACCTAGCATCAGGGAGAGAGTGTGACCCAAAATCTAGGGCCCAGGCCAACCCTGGAACTGGGAACAGGGCAGTTACTGGGCCCAGGCTGGGTCTCTCCAACTTTAAAATGGAGATACTTGGCTGGGCGCAGTGGCTCACGCCTGTAATCCCAGCACTTTGGGAGCCTCAGGTGGGTGGATCACCTGAGGTCAGGAGTTTGAGACTAGCCTGTCAACATGGTGAAACCCTGTCTCTACTAAAAATACAAAAATTAGGCCGGGCGCGGTGGCTCAAGCCTGTAATCCCAGCACTTTGGGAGGCCGAGACGGGCGGATCACGAGGTCAGGAGATCGAGACCATCCTGGCTAACACGGTGAAACCCCGTCTCTACTAAAATATACAAAAATTAGCCGGGCGAGATGGCGGGCGCCTGTAGTCCCAGCTACTCGGGAGGCTGAGGCGAGAGAATGGCGTAAACCCGGGAGGCGGAGCTTGCAGTGAGCTGAGATCCGGCCACTGCACTCCAGCCTGGGCGACAGAGCGAGACTCCGTCTCAAAAAAAAAAAAAAAAAAAAAAAAAAAATACAAAAATTAGCTAGGCATGGTGGCGGGTGCCTGTAATCCCAGCTACTTGGGAGGCTGAGGCAGGAGAATCGCTTGAACCCAGGAGGCGGGGATTGCAGTGAGCCGAGATCGCACCACTGCACTCTAGTCTGGGTGACAGAGCAAGATTCCGTCTCAAAAAAAAAAAAAGAAAAGAAAAGAAAAAAGAAAAAGTAGGGGGCTATTCAGCCTGGTTCCAGGTGCTCCCAGGTTGGGGGAGGTGTGGTCCTAGCAAAGGGTTGGCAGCCATTGCCATTGGCTGCAGGGATGCATAGTCAGAGGGACAGACAGATGACTGACACTAAGGGACAAGTTAATAGGCACAAGCGGGCCCACTTACCCGGTCAGTATAGCCTCGGTGCGCCTGCACGGCCTTCCGCAGCAGCTCCACCTTCTGGTGCCCCTAGAGTGGTGAGGGTTGGAGGGAGCTGAAGCACTGTCCCTTCTCTTCTCCTTGCCCACCTCAGTAGCCCACCCCTCACCCAGCACTAGATTCTGAGCTCTTTAAGAGGAACTATTAGGGCCAGGAGCGGTGGCTCACGCCTGTAATCCCAACACTTTGGGAGGCCAAGGCAGGTGGATCCATTGAGGTCAGGAGTTTGAGACCAGCCCGGTCAACATGGTGAAACCCTGTCTCTACTAAAAATACAAAAATTAGCTGGGCGTGGTGGCGGGCACCTGTAGTCCCAGCTACTTGGGAGGCTGAGGCAGGAGAATTGCTTGAACCCGGGAGGTGGAGGTTACAGTGAGTCGAGATCATGCCACTGCACTCCAGCCTGGGGGACAGAGCAAGACTCTTTCTAAAAAAAACAAGAAAAAACAAAAGAGCGAGTATTGCAACTGCCAACTCCTTGGTCCTCAGTCGAGGTCTGACATAGGGCAGTTGCTTTACTGCCAATGAATAAATGAATGAACAAATGAATGACTCCCTTTTCCTCTTTGGCCCCCAGGAAGCTCAGAGCTAGATTCACGGTTCCAGCTTCTGTTAGATTCCCCAAGCCCACCATGGAATCCTGTAGGTGCTCAATCAATGTGTGTTGACTGAGTGAGCACAAGGGAGATGGCTCAGACCCAGCTCACCCGCCCTCACCCCAGACCTCTCACCGTGATGCTGGAGTCATCCATGGCCTTGACAAAGGCGAGTGAATCCATGGAAGCCGAGCGGATGGTGTCGGTGCGGCCCAGGTGAAACATGCGCAGGGAAGCACTTTCGTAGGTGGCACATGCCTGCTTGTAGATCCTGGTGGGAAATGGGGCTGAGCACGCCCCTTGGAGGCGGACACCCCCTCCCCTGCCCCCAGGTCTCCTCCCTCCTCCATGGGCGGGCTGCAGTGGTGCACCTGTAGTAGGCCAGCTGCAAAGCCAGCTGGATGAAGGCGTCTGGGCTTAGCTTCTCCGACTTCGGGAAGTCCTTTCCAAAATGATGGAACACCATCACGGTGATGTCCAGGTCCTGGATCATGCTGGGGGTGTGGGAAGGGCAGGTGAGGGGCAGGCCCCAGCAGCCCCTGCCAACCCCACAGAGGGTCTGGGTGTCATGAGAGAGCTGGCACAGGAGCCACTCAAGCTCAAGGGCCTGGCCTTACCCACCCAGCATGGGGATGGCAGGGGCAGGCACTTACATGCTGAGATTCTGCTTGGCCTTCTCGATGTCGCTCTTGATCTCGGGGGTGATGTTGAACCGCAGCTTCTTGGGCATGGGCAGGGGCACCATGGGAGACCGCACGAGCTCGGGTTTCTTCCTGCACAGTACATGGGGCCTCAGGCTCATGCTGGCGCCTCTAGAGCCTGGGTCCATTCTGAGACCAGGGTGGGGGCCAGCCCAGGGAGATGTGTTTGTTCTGAAAACCACCTTCACTTCAGCTTTCTTTTTTTTTAAAGATGAAGTCTTGTTCTGTTGCCCAAGCTGGAGTGCAGTGGTGTGATCTCAGCTCACTGCAACCTTGGCCTCCCTGGTTCAAGTGATTCTCCTGCCTTAGCCTCCTGAGTAGCTGGGATTACAGGTGCCTGCCACCACGCCTGGCTAATTTTTTTTTTTTCTCTTTTGAGATGGAGTCTCACTCTGTTGCCCAGGCTGGAGTGCAGTGGCACAGTCTCCGCTCAACGCAACCTCTGCCTCCTGGGTTCAAGCAATTCTCTTGCCTCAGCCTCCTGAGTAACTGGGATTATAGGCATACACTGCCACACCTGGGTAATTTTTTTTTTCTATTTTTAGTAGAAATGGCATTTCACCATGTTGGCCAGGCTGATCTCAAACTCCTGACCTCAACTGATCCTCTCACCTCAGCCTCCCAAAGTGTCAGGATTACAGGCCACCATATCCGGCTGGCTTCCTTGGAAGAAACATTCCCCGGCACAAAGGAGAGTGATATTCCCCTACAAGGTGGTCTGTCACCTGTGTGTCACCTGTCACTAGGCGCTGGGGAACTAGGCGAGAGATGTGACTGTACTCACGTGTACTCGATGACATAGTCCAGAAGGGTGACAATAGGGGGCCCCTCCGCTGCAGCATGCTCATACACGAGCCCACAGGAGCCATCTTCTGCCACGATGAACTGTGGAAGGGAAGGGAGACCCGGTCAGCCCCAGGGCCCTGGGGGGTGGCCCCGACCCAGCCACTCTTTGGTCGAGGCAAGGGCCTCTCTGAAGCTATCTCAATGGGCTATGCTGACTTATTACTGTTATTAACAATAACTGACATTCACTGGGTGCCCTGGTGTGCTAAGCACATCCCACGCTCAGCATGCCTGACCGAGTCCTTCAAACTACTCTGCCAGTGAGGTCGACCACCTCCCCATTTTACAGGTGCAGAGAGGGACTGTTGTGCCAGGATTGCACTGGCTGACCCCGGATCCCAGGTTCTCTGTGAGGCGCTGAGGGGGTGTGCTGGGGGTGGCAGCAGTTTCCAGGCCAGCGGCAGGACTGGTGATGACAGGCTGGCTGCCTGGTAATTATGGTGGCGTCCAGCCTGCTGGCTTCCTGCCTGTTTTACAAGCCAGGAGGCTGGGGATGCAGGGCCAGGGAGGGGCAGGAAGTCCCAAGGCCATGGAGGCCCTGTTCAGGTGTACACGAGTGGGCGAAGCCCTGCTGGGCCTCACCTGCAGCGTCTTGTCAAACCAGCGGTTGCCGCTGTTGAGCCTGCTGCCGCCCCCGTGCAGCATCTGGCCTGCCACATGGCTGCGGTACACGTCTTCTGAGACCCTGGGCATGGGCGCATCCAGGCACACGGTGAAGATACTCTTCTGGATGGAGCGCACGGAATCCCGGTTCACCTTGTCTGCAGGTGGCATGGGGTGGGGAGGCTCAAAATGGGGTGAGTCTCAGGGTATGGGAGAGATGGACCAGCCCCTCCACAGCCTCCTGCCCTGGGCTCTTCTGACCTATTTGTACCCATCTGGGATGAGGAGATCCCCACCTCAGGGGCCCTCCAGGGCATTCACCGAGCGTAGGGTGTGGGTTCAGAGCTTCAAACTCAGCAAGACCCTGCAGCCCCACAGCATTCCTTGAGGCAGGACCCAACCCCTGGCCCACTTTAGACACAGGAAATGGAAGCCCAGGGTCACACAGGAGCTGGCATGGCAGCCAGGGATCCCACACAGGTGGTGTGACTTTGGGGCTAACGCCCCTGAGCAAGACATGCTTTGGAGGATTGCTGGTGCTTAGGGGTACAGGGAGCGTGGAGGTGGGCTTCTCAGCCAGAGGACTTGGACTGTAATCCTAACTTGCTATTTAGCAGAGAGAAACTACCCTAACCATGAGGTGTCCTCATCTATGACATGGGGCCCACATTGCCTGCTCCACGTTGACAGGATGCGTGAGAAACATGGCTGCCCACAGCTGTGCGGGGCCCAGTGTGCTGGGGGAATGTTGGGAAAAGGGCTTGTGGGGTGTCTGTATAAACTGGCCTTAAAAATATGGGATAGGCCAGGCGCGGTGGCTCAAGCCTGTAATCCCAGCACTTTGGGAGGCCGAGATGGGCGGATCACGAGGTCAGGAGATCGAGACCATCCTGGCTAACACGGTGAAACCCTGTCTCTACTAAAAAAAAAAATACAAAAAAAAAACTAGCCGGGCGAGGTGGCGAGCGCCTGTAGTCCAAGCTACTCGGGAGGCTGAGGCAGGAGAATGGCGTGAACCCGGGGGGCGGAGCTTGCAGTGAGCTGAGATTCGGCCACTGCACTCCAGCCTGGGCGAGAGAGCAAGACTCCGTCTCAAAAAAAAAAAAAAATGGGATAATAAGTTGTGGAAAGCCACAAGAGGCCGCTGAGGAGGAAAGCCTCCTAATTGCCATCATGTTCCCATGCTCAGAGCGAGACCCGCTCTAGCTGTAAACACTGTGTTCAAGGAGAAAGACACTCCTTTGAAACACTAGAATGTGGACAGACATGCAGGCTCCTAGTTAAGGCGCTCCCACTAGCTACTCTCCAGTAAGTTAAAGATATGCTGTTTGAGCACAAAGGAGATTCATTGAAACCGCTATTGCTATAGATTACGCCTATGACGCACTGCCTCCCTGTCACTGTTTCGCCCTGAACATCTGCTTCTTAGACCTAAGCGATTGTACTCAACAAATAGTGTGGAGACCAGAACTCTGCGCCTTTTGCAGCCTCCACTTTGCAACTGACCCCTGGCTCCCAGCTTTATGAAATTTTTTTTTTTTTTTTTGAGACGTTCTTGCTCTGTCGCCCGGGCTGGAGTGCAGTGGCGCAATCTCAGCTCACTGCAAGCTCCGCCTCCCGGGTTCACGCCATTCTCCTGCCTCAGCCTCCCGAGTAGCTGGGACTACAGGCGCCCGCCACCATGCCAAGCTAATTTTTTGTATTTTTAGTAGAGACGGCGTTTCACCGTGTTAGCCTGGATGGTCTCGATTTCCTGACCTTGTGATCTGCCTGCCTCGGCCTCCCAAAGTGCTGGGATTACAGGCGTGAGCCACTGCACCCGGCTCCCTTTATGAACTCTTAACCTATTTCTTCTCATTCCTTTGTTGCCACCAGACTTCAGGTACCCTATGGGTGGTGTTGAGGCTGGTCCCCAACAGGGGAAGAGGCCTGGGTGTGCAGCCCCAGCACAGCCCGTAAGAGGCACCTTTGATGAGGGTGTTGTATGCCTTGGCCCAGGAGTTGCGGTGGTTGGAGGTGAGGATGCCCACAGGCTCCTTGTTGGTCTGTAGGGATGAGTTCCAGATCTTCTCCAGCTGCACAAAGATCTGATCCGCAGTGAGGGGCGTCCCGTCACTGTGGTACACGTCCAGCTCAAAAAACTGTCGGGGCACAGGCAGGTAAGAGGAGGGAGCTGAGTGGGGACCTCAGGCTGAGAGCAGCCACTTGCCCACACCTGCCTCCTCCTGGCCTTGGCCTTGGAGGGGATGGAGTCAGGCAAAGGGTGTGAGGGGGAGGAGGTCCTTGGATCGCCCTTCTGGGCTTGGCAGGCCCACGGCCCCTCCTGGCTTCCCTGGGCCGCCAATGGAGAAGCCAGGGGACGCCCATTCCTGGGGCACATGGGCACGTGTGTTGGGGAACCCCAGTGGGGAAGCCGACCGCAGCCGTCCTGCTGTACTCCTGCAGCAGGGCAGGGGCTTGTAGGTGTGGGTGGGGGCCACCCACCTGGTAGTTGTGTACCACGGTGATGTGCGTGGGAGGCTTCTTGGTCTTGCTGAAGTTGCTGACCGTGTCCTGCTTGGGGCCCGGCACTCGGCAGGAGGACAGGATCTGATAGTACTGGTTCATGCACAGGGGCTTTCCCCCCAGGTACTCCACGGGCAGGGTCTCACTGCAGGGCAGAGGGGCAGTGAGGGCGCCACTGGGCAAGTGAATGGGGAGGAGGGCAGGGTCGACAGGGACCTCCTAGGTACTGCTGGGGGCTTACACAGTGTCCCCGCTCCCCCTCCCAGCATAAGCAGGGGACCTCAGGGCTGCGCTGCAGGCAGGGGGCTCGCTTTCTGCCCCAGCAGGCCCTGTTCAGAAGTCACCTAGAAACTCCCTCCCTTCCCCTCTCTGGGCTTCAGTTTGTAATAGGGGAGATGAGGCAGCGAATAAAACTCTGGGGTCCTCTTTAGTTGGGATGGGACAGGGTCACCCACCAAGAGAAGATTCCAGCAACTGTAGCAGACGACAATCCCCAGCGCTCCCTCTCCCAAATCCCAGCCAAGGCTGGGCTGACAGGAAGTGAAAGTGACTCAGCTTTGGGCCTGCCGGGCCAGGGCTGGGATCAGAGGTGGCTGTGGTAATTAGGCAGGCCTGGGCAGGTGTGGGGCTGGGCAGGGGTGGGGCTGCTCACTTGTCAATCATGACCTTGAAATCCAACACACCCTCAATGAGTTTGGCAGCAAATCTGGAAAGATTGATTAGAGATTAGAAGCTGTGTAGACACACTGAGGGAGGCCCCGGGCTAGGGACACCTGCTTAGGGAGTGGGAGGCCTAGTCTTACATCCTCCCTCACCGCGTCCAGAAAGCCCAGGAGCGCAAGGGAGGAGCCTGGGAGTCCCAGCTTGCCAGTCTGTGTCTGCTTCTTCATAACCTCTAGAGGGAGCATGGTCAGGAGGGCTCGGGGAAGTGCTGGTGGCCAAGGGCCTGGTAGGACTTGGGTGCTAGTGCCTTGCAGCTGGAGTGTGGCTTGGTTAGGGGTCAGTGGGCTGGGTCTACCCATAGAGGGCCTGAGCTCCTGAACCACAGCCTGGAATCTGGAGGGGGTGTCATCTGCTCTGAAGCATTGGCTCTGGAGGGCCCCAGGCCCCTGGGGTGGTGTGAATGGGACAGCAGTGGCTCCGGTGTTCCCTCCACTAGGTCCCTTCCCCACTCTGGGCCTCTGTGTCCCCCAGGCCGCCTTCCTCCCAGGGCTGTCTGGCCCATGGCAACCATCCTCAATGCTTGGGGCTGCTCCTGGATCCCACCATGGGGACCACTGGCTGGAGTTCCTGGGCCTGAACCCCGGCCCTTCCCAGGGTGCCCTGGTCCCTTTAAGAGAAGCAGGTGGCGGCAGCCAGTGGCTGGTCCTTGGGCAGGAGATCCTTGTTGCTGGTATTTTTATCTCTGGTAGGACTGGAATAGGGGCTGGCGCAGGTGACCCGGCCGAATGTGGAAAAGGCGACTGTGTACAGAGGTCACCCCTGTGGCTAGCTGAGCAGAGTGGGAAGGAGGGGTGAAGTGCTAAAACTGGGGCTGGGGAGAAGCCTCAGGTACGGAAGAGGATGGGGCTTCCACGAAGATGTGGTTAACAGCCACGAGGCTTCAGAGCTGGTGAGACCCTGCTTCCTGAATGAGATCTTGGGCAGCTCCCTTCCCTGCTCCGAGCCTCAATTTCCCCATTTGTAAAATAGGGAGGATGCTCCCTATTTCATAAGGCTGTTTGTGGGGCAGAAAGATAAACAGGGTCAGGGCCCCTCCAAGCCGCTGGGGGAAGTGGACTCGAGGGGCCCGGCTGCCTCCCAGCTCCCTAGCCCCAGCCACTCACCGGAGCTGACCCTGCAGGTCCACGAAGTTCTGCTTGGGCAGCATCACACCTGGGCTGGAGCAGATGACCACAGGCTGGCGGTACTGGAGGTAGGCAGTCTTGAGCCACCACTCAGACAGCTGGGAAAAGGGCCAGAGCCTGTCAGGAGGGGTGCATGGGCCCTGGTGCCCCCTCTTCCCCAGGGCTAGGGGACGTGGCTGGCCCCATGCCCTCTACCCTGCTATGGAGATTCTCAAAGTAAATGCTTAGATCCAGAACCCACCCTTCCCGCCCCACACCTTAAACCCACCAGCCTCTTCCCTTTAGCCCGAGTGATCAGTATTAGCCAGATCAATCAGACACTGCTTTTTTTTTTTTTTTTTTTTGAGATGGAGTCTGGCTCTGTCGCCCAGGCTGGAGTGCAGTGGCCGGATCTCAGCTCACTGCAAGCTCCGCCTCCTGGGCTTACGCCATTCTCCTGCCTCAGCCTCCCGAGTAGCTGGGACTACAGGCGCCCGCCACCTCGCCCAGCTAGTTTTTTGTATTTTTAGTAGAGACGGGGTTTCACCATGTTAGCCAGGACGGTCTCGATCTCCTGACCTCATGATCCGCCCGTCTCGGCCTCCCAAAGTGCTGGGATTACAGGCTTGAGCCACAGCGCCCGGCCAGACACTGCTCTTAAGAAAGGACATGAGGCCGGGCGCGGTGGCTCAAGCCTGTATTTTTAGTAGAGACGGGGTTTCACCATGTTAGCCAGGACGGTCTCGATCTCCTGACCTCATGATCCGCCCGTCTCGGCCTCCCAAAGTGCTGGGATTACAGGCTTGAGCCACAGCGCCCGGCCAGACACTGCTCTTAAGAAAGGACATGAGGCCGGGCGCGGTGGCTCAAGCCTGTAATCCCAGCACTTTGGGAGGCCGAGACAGGCGGATCACGAGGTCAGGAGATCGAGACCATCCTGGCTAACACGGTGAAACCCCGTCTCTACTAAAAATACAAAAAACTAGCCGGGCGAGGTGGCGGGCGCCTGTAGTCCCAGCTACTCGGGAGGCTGAGGCAGGAGAATGGCGTAAAACCCGGGAGGCGGAGCTTGCAGTGAGCTGAGATCCGGCCACTGCACTCCAGCCCGGGCGAAAGAGCAAGACTCTGTCTCAAAAAAATAAATAAATAAATAAGAAAGGACATGAAAGAAAGATCGGGAGGAAACCTGGGTGTAGGGAGGGGCAGCAAGGTGAATGAATTCTCTCTTTTTTTGTTTTTTGTTTTTGAGACGGAGTCTCACTCTCTCACCCAGGCTGGAGTGCAGTGGCGTAATCTCAGCTCACTGCAAGCTCCGCCTCCCGGGTTCACACAATTCTCCTGCCTTAGCCTCCCAAGTAGCTGGGACTACAGGCGCCTGCCACCATGCCCGGCTAATTTTTTTGTATTTTTAGTAGAGATGGGGTTTCACCGTGTGAGCCAGGATGGTCTCGATCTCCTGACCTTGTGATCTGCCCACCTCAGCCTCCCAAAGTGCTGGATTACAGGCTTGAGCCACAGCGCCCGGCCAGACACTGCTCTTAAGAAAGGACATGAGGCCGGGCGCGGTGGCTCAAGCCTGTAATCCCAGCACTTTGGGAGGCCGAGACAGGCGGATCACGAGGTCAGGAGATCGAGACCATCCTGGCTAACACGGTGAAACCCCGTCTCTACTAAAAATACAAAAAACTAGCCGGGCGAGGTGGCGGGCGCCTGTAGTCCCAGCTACTCGGGAGGCTGAGGCAGGAGAATGGCGTAAAACCCGGGAGGCGGAGCTTGCAGTGAGCTGAGATCCGGCCACTGCACTCCAGCCCGGGCGAAAGAGCAAGACTCTGTCTCAAAAAAATAAATAAATAAATAAGAAAGGACATGAAAGAAAGATCGGGAGGAAACCTGGGTGTAGGGAGGGGCAGCAAGGTGAATGAATTCTCTCTTTTTTTGTTTTTTGTTTTTGAGACGGAGTCTCACTCTCTCACCCAGGCTGGAGTGCAGTGGCGTAATCTCAGCTCACTGCAAGCTCCGCCTCCCGGGTTCACACAATTCTCCTGCCTTAGCCTCCCAAGTAGCTGGGACTACAGGCGCCTGCCACCATGCCCGGCTAATTTTTTTGTATTTTTAGTAGAGATGGGGTTTCACCGTGTGAGCCAGGATGGTCTCGATCTCCTGACCTTGTGATCTGCCCACCTCAGCCTCCCAAAGTGCTGGGATTACAGGCATGAGCCACCGTGCCCGACAAGGTGAATGAATTCTCATTTTACACATTCTCTGTCAATGACTGCCATACGTTAAATTAAAATGTATGCCTGAATAGACAGAAAGGAAAAAAGGGAAGGGTCTACAAAAACAAAGTCCAATGAGTGACTTTTTTTTGAGACAGGGTCTCACTCTGTCGCCCACGCTAAAGTGCCATGGTGCTATCTCAGCTCACTGCAACCTCTGCCTCCTGCATTCATGCGATTCTCTTGCCTAAACCTCCTGAGTAGCTGGGACTATAGGTATGCACCACCACACCTGGCTGATTTTTGTATTTTTTGGTACAGACAGGGTTTCACCATGTTGGCCAGGCTTGAACTCCTGACCTCAAATTATTCACCTGCCTCAGCTTCCCAAAGTGCTCGGATTACAGGCGTCAGCCACCACGTCTGGCCCAATAAGTGAGTTTTTGACCATCCCCAGCAGAGAACTGTCCAAGGAGGCAGGAGACCGGGGTATCAGAGCAGCCTGAGGGACCTGGTTTTGCTCTGTGGCCTCGGGGAGTAGATACCCACTTTGATCTCAAGGTTAGGGCAATCTTGAGGGGACGCTCCCTGCAAGGATGAATCCTTATGCTAGTGACAAGATGTGGGTGACACATCCTCACTCTCTGCCCTGACGGTCCGTCCTCTGTCTGGGGGGTGAGGGTCTCTGGGCACCAGCCAGGGATGTGGTATTAAAGGCTCCATGTCTGGGACTGCGCACACTCCCAGGTGACTGTCACCCTGTGTCCTCTATGCTGACTGCAACACCCACCGTCCCTGCACACAGCCAGTACAGATTTCTCCGGCCTTCCACCCCCAGAGACCTGGGCCCACCCTGCGTCCCCTCACCCTGTGGTGAACAGCAGCAGGATGTGCCTCTTCATCACACGCACTCCCCTGTGGTGCTGGGCCACTAGCCCTTGGCAAAGGGTGAGGGGGAGGTGACTTGTCCCAGGTTTTGGAGTCCAAAGTCCTGACCTGACGAGTCTCAGCAAATGTCGACAACTCCCACCTCCTGTGTGCAGCCCCCCAGCCTCCACCAAGCCCCAGGGCTAGAGCTCCACCTCCCCTCCCCATGACATCCCCTGTAACACGGCACTTCCCAGGGTCGGACCCGCTGTGGCTCTCCCACAGGCAGTTTCTCCCTCAGGCAACCCCGACTTGGCAAATTCCACCCCTGCCCCCACCATTGGCAAGTGACACTGGCACTGCCTCCAAAACAGTCCTGGACCTAATGACTCTCCCTGTCTCCCATCCAGTGTCAGACCCAGGCTGCCACAGCTCCCTGGGGGTGATGTCACCCCTCCCCCTCATCTCTGGCTCCCACTCTGCCTCCCTCCCAGCATCTGGGCCACCTTTTTTTTTTTGAGACGGAGTCTCGCTCTGTTGCCCACAGGCTGGAGTGCAATGGCGTGATCTTGGCTCACTGCAAGCTCGGCCTCCCGGGTTCACGCCATTCTCTTGCCTCAACCTCCCGAGTAGCTGGGACTACAGGTGCCCGTCATCATACCCAGCTAATTTTTTTGTATTTTTTTTTAGTAGAGACAGGGTTTCACCGTGTTAGCCAGGATGGTCTTGATCTCCTGACCTCATGATCCACCCACTTTGGCCTCCCAAAATGCTGGGATTACAGGCGTGAGCCACTGCGCCTGGCACCACCCCCCGCCATTTTTTTTTCCAAGATGGAGTCTTGCTGTGTTGCCAAGGCTAGAGTGCAGAGGCATAATCTCAGCTCACTGCAACCTCCACCTCCCAGGTTCAAGCAATTCTCCTGCCTCAGCCTCCCGAGTATCTGGGATTATAGGTGTCTGCCACCACAACTGGCTAATTTTTGTATTTTTAGTAGAGACAGGGTTTCACCATGTTGGCCAGGCTGGTCTTGAACTCCTGACCTTGTGATCTGCCCGCCTTGGCCTCCCAAAGTGCTGGGATTACAGGTGTGAGTCATTGTACCCGGCTGTCACCTTTTTGTGTGTTGAAGTATGAGATGTAAATAGAAAAGCACACGAAACACTGCACTGGTGTAGGCATTTTCCAAACTGGGTACACCTGTGTCACAGATCAGACACAGAACCAGGGTGATCCGTCACTAAGTGACACGTATCCCCTGCCTGAGGCTGTCCCACTGAGCACAAGGGCATCTTCTCCTACCTGGCTGTATCTGTCCTTGCACCCCACTCCTGCCTCTATCCCAGAACACGACACCTTGTCCACAACCTGTGTCCTGTTCATCCCCTTTCTCTCCTCCCTACTTGAATGTCAGCTCCAGCGGGCTGGTTACTGTGTCCTTCTTGATTACCCGGCGCCCTGCCAAGTGCCAGGCACAGAGTACCTGCTCACGAAACTCTGGGCGGCAAATGAATGGCTGTGCCAGCGCAGTGGGCGCTGGAGAACTGCACACGTGCAGCCAGCAGCAGGTCACGGTGAGGGCGCCCCTCACTCACCCAGTTCTCCGTCTTCCTGGCCCGGCGCTCCAGCCCCTTCTGCAGGCGCTCCCCTACGCCTCCGGAGGCCTGAAACTCATCCACCAGCTGCTTGGTGTGGGCCCACTCCTCCTCACTCACGATGGGCTGCAGCGCCTTCAGGTAGTGGTCCAGGGACTGCTGGAGAGGGGGCACAGGCAGCCGTGGCAGTGCATCCTGGTGTGCCTTGAAGCGGCCGGAAGCCTTCATCAAGGAGGAGGGTTTCAGGAAGCCCAGAGGCTTCACCTGCAGGCAGCAGAGCATCCTGTTCATTCCCTTCCCAGCTCGGAGCCCTGGCAGTCCCAAAGCTGTAGTCCTGGGCACTTATGTGCCCACTCCTTGGGCAAAGACAGCCTCTTGGGTGGGGCTGGTCCTGGCCTCCCAGCCCTAGAGCTGTAGATGTCCCCGCCTCTCCAGGGCCTGGAGATGCCGGTAGGGATGGGGAAGGGTGGGGTGTGGCCATGGTTCTTGGCAAGGCTCAGGGGAATCAAGTCAGGATGAATGGCTCCTTGGTGTAGCAGAGGTGAGGGGGACCGCCCACCTGTTGGGTGGCACAGGCCCCTCCTTTCTCACCCTGGAAGAGGAACCAGCCAGCAGAGTGGTGACTGTCCCTCTTGGAGGTCCCCACCTCCTTTTCTCCCACCCTTTCCAGGTTGAGAAATAGAAGGGAAGAAGAGAGAATCACAGAGAGCCAGACAATGGCAGCATCTTCGGGTGAGGAGCCTTGGGCTTCCTCCTGCCTCTGAGACGGGGGAGGGGTGGGGTGAGGGCAGTGCTGTGGCGAGAGAGCTGGGTGGCCTGGTATGGAGGGTGAGAGGCGACAGAGAGAGAGAAAGTCCAGGAGGCCCTGTAGTGGGCAGAAAGAGAGACAGGAGGGCCCGAGACTGCTCTTGCAGTGAGCAGGCGAGCGGCAGGAGCTCTGTTCCATACCTTCTCTCTCTGCTGCCCATCCTCCTCCATGGCAGGACCAAGGTTCTGGGCCCTGTCTGCCTTGGTTGGATCTCTAAACCTAACTGTGCTACCAAGTGGGCGAGCAGAACCTAGCCAGAGGCAGCCACTTGCCTGGGCTGGAAAGAGAAGACAAGAGCCAAGATTCAGGGGGAGGCAGGTGGCAGTGGCAATGGCTGTGGTGGCATCGGGGGTTGTGGCAGTGGCAGGGGAAGCTCCTGAACTCTAGAAGCTACTCCACCCTCCCGAGCTCCCAGAAGTAGAGGAATGGGGAGCAGGTGAGAGGGCTGGTGGGGGGCATTCCAGTAGAAGGGAACCTGGAAAGTTCTTTCCTTTCTTCTCTGCATGGGCTCAGTGCCAGGGAGGCAGGCCAAGAAGTAATAAAAAAATCCACCTGTCAGAATCTGTGAAGATCTTTTTGATGAGAGAAAACTTGGCTGGAGGGCAGAGACTGCCTGGCCGCTGAGGTTACACCACAGCCCTGGGATCGGTCCTGAAATTAGGGTTGGTGCAGGGGAGCAGACACCAGGAAAAGGCCATCAGTGGATGGGACAGCCAGAAGCCCTCCCTATTTCCTGTTTCTCTCCAGGACTCCTGGGACCCATCTGAGCCATCCCTCTACCAACACTCATTTTTTCCTGAGCTGTGGCTCATTCAGCTGGGGTCCAGGAGTGGAGGACTTTTGGTATGAAAAATAAACCACAGGACGCTGCGATTGGGCTGGATTTGAATGAGCAGCTCCAGGGGACTCTGGGCAAGTCCCTCCTTGCCTCAGTTTCCCTGGCAGGAAAGTAACCAGGCTAGTCGGATGGTCCTGGAGAATGACCTAGAGGCTATTTGTGGGATGAGATGCAGCTTGGGAGACAAGTGACAAGGGTGCAGTGGAGGTTCAGGGTGTTGCAACACCTAGAAGAGTCTCTGAGCCTGAGCCTGGATGCACCCTCTGCCCTCTGGCCCGGTAGTGTGTGTCTGAGATAGTGAGACACCAGCAACATATGCTTGGATCAGGGATGGAAGGAACTGAAATTAGGCTAGCATCCAGGCTGCCCTCTGGGGAGGACTGAGGGGTAGATACAGCCAGGGTGGGGAAGTCGGCTCCAGAGGAGGATACAGCCAGGGTGGGGAAGGGGACTGGAGGGGAGGGAGGCCATGGGGCTGCCACCTGCCAGTTCTGAGGCCTTTCTGAGCAGCCTAGCTTGATGCCTCTGCGTCTTTCTCTGGCCACACACAATTCCCCAGGGACCATCTGATAAACCAAAGGTGCCTGACCAACTAACTGGACAGGGTCGGAGAAGTGGCTCTGGCCTAAGCGTGCGACGGGTGTGTGAGAATTACTGGGAGAGTGAGCACGGGTCTGGACGCTCCTGGTCTCTCTCCCCCACCGGCCTGTCTCTGGGTCTAAGGGTGGGGGTGCTAACTGAAGCCGGGTACCCCTGTCTGTCCCGGGTCGTTGGAATTGAAGGCTCCAGGGCGTGGGTTCAATCCCACTTCTGACGTTGCGCCCGAATCTCCTGCTCTGCCAAACCTGGGACGCCCGCCTGACCCCACTCCACCCCATCAGCTGGAGGCCGGGTTGGATAGCGGCCACAGGACGAGGTTTCCGCTCCTGGGCGCAACCGCACGGCCCACCCACGCCGTCCAGGGCCCTCAGGCCCGGGCTCTGCCACACTCACCACGGTCCTGGCAGCGAAGGCTAACATCTTCGCTGCCCGTCCGCGGACACGCAGTCCGCTCCGCCCCACACACCGGACAAAGTCCGCGCCACCGCTGCAGCGGCTGGGGTTGGTGGGTCCTTGCTAGAGCCTTTGGGCCAAGGTCGCTGAGTTACCGCCGCCAGCCGGTAGAGGCGGCCCCGCGCCCACCCTCCGGGCCGGGCAGGCACCGGGGAGGAGGATTCGCGAGGCGGGGCCTGGGCCGGTAGCGGGCCCCGAGCCTGCAACGGAGCCCGGGCGGCTGGCTGCGGGGCGGGGGCGGGGCCTCGATGGGGCGGGGTCTCCTTGGGGTGGGGCAGGAGGGGCGGGGCGTCTCCCGGTAGCGGGTCGCAGTAGGCTGGCTGCGAGCTGGGGGCGGGGCCACGGCGGGTGCTGGGATAGAGGCGCGGGGCCGAGGGCGAGTCATTGGTGGGGAGGCCCCGCAAGGCGTTGAGACCTGTGGAGTAGGAAGGAGGAGGTCACCGTCCAGCTGTCTCTCCCCCGCCCCCGCGTGTCTTCTAAGCTGTTGGAGGTAGCGGTGTGCACCTCTCCAACTCCGTCTGGTGTTCTTGAGCGTAACTCTTAGAGTGGTAGGAAAACACAACCGTGTTGACCGGAGAATGTCCTCTCATATTCCTTGGATTAGGGTCACTACCACCCACAAAGATGACAGGTGGTACTCGGGGACAGGAGACTGCCCCGGAAAAACATGGCTGTGCACAACCCAAACTTGACGCCCCGCACAATCATGGCAGCCGCGGCGCCCGACGTTCCGGCGGCCGTTAGCGGGCCTGGCGCTTGGCGGCCGTTGGCGCGCATGCGCCCCGCGCGCCCCGCACTGACATGGCCGTCGCCCGAGTCAGCGCGTCCGCAGCGCGCCGGCCGTTAATGGGCATGCTCCCTGAGCGCCCCGCACCGATATGGCGGCCGTCTTCCCTGGGGTGACTTTAACTCTCGGTTTTTGGTTATAGCCGGCCGGCGCTCACTTGTCTTCAGGAAGCTCGGAGCCTTTGGTGGAGCCGGGGAGAGGAAGGGTGGGTGCAAGAGTGAAAGGCGAGAGAGGACTGCAGGCATCCGGGCCGGCTCCTGGCCGGAGCAAGATGGCTGAGGGCGAGCGGCAGCCGCCACCAGGTAAGGCCGGCGGGGCCAGGCTGGGCCGGGTCGGGTAGGGTGAGGGCGGCGCCAGGTATGGGAGGCTCAGGAGGGCGAAAGTAAGGACACGGAGGAGCTGGAGGGGCAAAAGCTGAGGGGCCCCGAGGAGGAACTGAGTTGAATGGCCTTAGGGGAGAGGTGGGTGATGGTGCGCCGCTGGGAGGGAAGCAGGGGCTGCGAAGGGGTGGTGATTGGGGCGCAACTGTGGGTTTTGTGGGAGTCCGGGCTGCCCGAATGCCGGGCGGGCAGCACCATGGTCATAAGGGGCCCCTTTTGCATCTCTGGGCAGCGCGTGCCTAAGTAAGCCGTGAACCTGGTGGGGAAGTTGCCAGGGAACGGGGCGAAAGTGATTCCGGAGGCTGCCGTGTTATTAGTCGCTGCTCAGGGGATGGGGTGGTGCTCAGTGGGCCACGCCTGCCTCGCCCCCAGTTTCAGCTTCCGCGCACTGCCCACCCCTCATCCTCCTACTCTCAGGTTTCCGTGACTGAGAATTTATTGAGGGAACCCGCCCGTGGTGTCTAAACCTCTAATTTTAAAAGGCTGGTTGTGCAAGGAGGTTAGTCTCCCTCTGGCATCTCCTTCGATAACTGTTATTTACACTGTAGCCTCTTTTTAGTTCATCTCAAATAACTGGGATGGAGGTGCTACAGAAGGATCTTCTTAGAGACCCCTTTTATGAAGAAGGAGGAGGCTGGACTGGCCATAGATAACTTTTACATTCCCGACAGAGAGGCAAATAGTTTGGCTGACCAAACACAGCTAATGTTTTGAAATCATTTGATATTCTTGCTATCCTGTCTCCAATTTTGTAGTCCCTGGGAAGATCTCAGGAGGGAGAAATGTTGAAAATCAGAAAAGGCATCCTCTTCATGCCCCCACAAAAGAGATGAACAAAGAGCTGGGTTCCGTTTCTTAGGACATTCAAAACCAGACATTTTGTACAAAACCTCTGTGTGTGTGCCCTTAGAACGGGGGTGTCCAATCTTTTGTCTTCTCTAAGCCACATTGGAAGAAGAATTGTCTTGGGCCACACATAAAATACACTCACAGTAACTAACGAGAGCTGATGACCTAAAAAAAAGTCGCAAAAAGAAAAAAATCTCATAATGGTTTTGTGTTCTTTTTTCTTTTTTTTTTTTTGAGGCAGCGTCTCACTCTGTCCTCCAAGCAGGAGTGCAGTGATGTGAACACCTCCCGGGTTCAAGCGATTCTCCTGCCTCAGCCTCCTGAGTAGCTGGGACTACAGGCGTGCCACCATGCCCAGCTAATTTTTGTATTTTTATTAGAGACGGGATTTCACCATATTGGCCAGGCTGGACTTGAACTCCTGACCTCGTGATCCACCTGCCTCGGCCTTCCAAAGTGCTGGGATTACAGGCATGAGCCACCGCGCCCAGCTGGTCTCGATCTCTTGACCTCGTGATCCGCCTGCCTTGGCCTTCCAAAGTGCTAGTGTTACAGGAGTGAACCACCACATCTGGCCTATGTTTTAAGAAAGTTTACAAATTTGTGTCCAGCTACATTCAAAGCTGCCCTGGGCTGCGGGTTGGACAAGCTTGCCTTGGAAGTTCTGGTAATGACTCTGGGCCAGGTGGCTCACACCTGTAATCCCAGCCCTTTGGGAGGCTGAGGTGGGCGGATCACTTGACCTCAGGAGTTTGAGACCAGCCATGGCCAACATGGCAAAACCCCGTCTCTACTCAAAACACAAAAATTAGCTGGGCATGGTGGCATATGCCTGTGATCCCAGCTACTTGGGAGGCTGAGGCAGGAGAATCACTTGAACCCAGGAGGCGGAGGTTGCAGTGAGCCGAGATTGCGCCACTGCACTCCAGCCACTGCACCCCAGCCTGGGCAACACAGCAAGACTCCATCTCCCAAAAAATAGTTCTGGTAATGACATTAGGAGATAGGAGATATAAAGCAACCACTGTTATCAGTGAGATGAATGTGTCCCTTAGGATGAATGGGGGTGGAGAGTGGGAGGAGAGAGAACCTGTGTCCTGAAAGAGAGGAAGGCTCAGGGAGGTTATCCATGGCTGGAAAGAGCCAGGTCCCTGGACATGGTCCTTTTTTGAAATTGAAACAACTTTTGGGAATAGCTGGAAAGAACTTCTTCTTTTTTGTTTTTTTTTTTTTTTTTTTTGACACAGGGTTTCGCTTTGTCACCCAGGCCGGGGTGCAGTGGTGCAATCTCAGCTCACTGCAACCTCGGCCTCCTGAGTTCATGCGATTCTCGTGCCTCGGCCTCCCGAGTTGCTGAGGCGTCCACCACCATGCCGGGCTAATTTTTTGTATTTTTAATAGAGATGGGATTTCGCCAAGTTGGCCAAGCTGGTCTCGAACTCCTGGCCTCAAGTGATCCGCTGCCTTGGCCACTCACAGTGCTGAGATTACAGCCGTGAGCCACCGCGCCCAGCCAAGAAGTTCCTCTTAACTCAATGTAATGATGAAAACTTTGGATTTTGGAGTCACACATATCTGGCTCTGCCTGGCAAGTCACAGCCTCTGTGATCCTCAGTTACCTCTCTCTTTTTTAAAATTTCTTTTTTTTTTCTCCTAAGAAAAAAGCATAAGTTATTTCTTTTTTTTTTTTTTTTGAGACGGAGTCTCGCTCTTTTGCCCAGGCTGGAGTGCAGTGGCCGGATCTCGGCTCATTGCAAGCTCCGCCTCCTGGGTTTACGCCATTCTTCTACCTCAGCCTCCCTTGTAGCTGGGACTACAGGCGACCGCCACCTCGCCCAGCTGGTTTTTTTTTTTTTTTTTGTATTTTTTAGTAGAGACGGGGTTTCACCGTGTTAGCCAGGATGGTCTCAATCTCCTGACCTCGTGATCCGCCCGTCTCAGCCTCCCAAAGTGCTGGGATTACAGGCTTGAGCCACTGTGCCTGGCTATATTTCTTAAAATGAGACTACTATACTTTCTTCATAGAATTGTAGTATGTGTTCTATAAGAAGATGTGTGCAAAGCATGGGACATAGTAGGCGATCAGTAAATGCTGATTGCCCTTATCTTTTTCAAAGTTTCAAAGTTGTACAGGTTGAACATGTAGACCAGTTTCAAATGGCTGATGATAATGCTGTATATTATAGTCTTTGTTGGGGGGCTTAGAAAGGAACACTTCTAAAATTCTGAACGTTGATTCTATACTGCGAGGTTGTTGGGAATCCAGTGTCCCTTGGAACTTTGTCAGAGACATAATCTGAGGCTGGAGAGACTGTGGGCGTGACCTCATTTATCATAGTCCTGCCTTTGAAGCCTTGTTTCTTTGATTTGGGATTGTGTGTTCTGGCAACTTCTGTGTGTTTCATCAGTAATTTGTTATAGTGCTTCCTGGTAAGGTAGCCTTTTCCCAAATATGGACTGGCCTGAAGGCTTTCTTCCTGTGAAATATACCTGTTAAATAATGTCAGGAGTGCTGTCCCCCCCACCCCCTTTTTTTTTTTTGAGGCAGAGTCTAACTCTGTTACCCAGGCTGGAGTGCAGTAGTGTGATCTTGGCTCAGGGCAACCTCCGAGGAGGCTGTCCCTTTGCAGAGAAGGGTTATCTCACACGTACAAAAGGGCTGTATGTTCCCAAAGATTTTTTCCAAGTTGATTATTTGGAATGTGGGACTCATTTTCCCATAAAAGCAATGTGGTTGGGTTACTAGTCTGACCTACAAAGCTTTTTATTTGGCATCTTAGTTGAAGTGCCAATTTACTAATAGCAGGAGGCCTCAGTTTTGGGTTGTGGGAACAGAGCTTGCAGGACAGGTGGGAGAAGGAAGAGAGCTTCTGGTCTCTTTCTGGGGCCTTGGTTTGAGTTAGGTAGAGATTTGTCTTTCTCTAAATTCAGATTCTCTATCCTTCTCCTTAGGTCTCCAAGTCCCCTGGCACTTTTCTTTTGCTCAGGACCTCTCCAGACAGACTCTGTTTCTCCAAATGTGACATGTTCCAGAAACTTCTTAGGTCCCTGTGCCTTTTTCTCCATGTAGCTGATATCAGCTAGGTTTTAGGAGGAAGGCAGGGGGACAAATTTATACCATGTTGTGAGTGACTGACAGTCCTTTACCCTTCCACTTTAGGGGGAGTTTGCATTTTTTTTTTTTTTTTTTTTTGAGACTGAGTTTCGCTCTTGTTGCCCAGGCTGGAGTGCAGTGGCGTGAACTTGGCTCACTGCAACCTCTGCCTCCCAGGTTCAAGTGATTCTCCTGCCTCAGCCTCCTGAGTAGCTGGGATTACAGGTGCCCACCACCACCGCCTGGCCAATTTTTAGGTATTTTTAGTAGAGACGGGCTTTCACCATGTTGGCCAGGCTTGGTCTCGATCTCCCGACCTCAGGTAATCTACCGCCTCAGCCTCCCAAAGTGCTGGGATTACAGGCCTAAGCCACCGCACCTGGCTGAGAGTTTGCATTTTTAAAGGCAATACTTACTAATCTAACATTTCTGCAGTTGTAAATTCAGGTCCGCAATTCTGTATCCAAAACCCTCAGGGCCAGGTGTATTTTGAAATTCAGAGTTTTTCGTATTTCAGAAGACAGCATCCCCTAAGCAAACACAATTATTTCAGCAAAATGTATAAATACCCTCACTAAATCAGATACACAAAGCCTGTAAACGTCTTCGTATCAGTTTAGATTTTATACCTAATGACCTTACGGTAAACTTATTTTTTAAAAAATTGGGTTCTCAGAGCTTTATGAATTTTGGAATGATGAATAAAAGATTGAGGGCTTGTATTTCTCAGTATCACAAGGTGAAGGGAGTCCTGCAATGTGGTTGAAGAGATGTTCGGCTAGCAAGGGCACTTCTAGTAAGCAGTTGGCTTTGGTGTTAAGTTTGCCTCTAGGTCAGCACATGAAACTTCTCTGGGTTTTCCTTTCACACACCAACTGGAAAATATAGAAACTCTTGCTTTTTTCTGATTACAAAAGTACTATGTGCTTTTTTTGCTGTTGCTGTTTATTTTTGAGATAGGGTCTCACTCTGACACCCAGGCTGGAGTGCAGTGACATGATCATGACTCACTGTAGCCTCGACCTTCCAGACTCAAGTCATCCTCACACTGTAGCCTCCCAAGTAGCTGGGACTACAGTCACACATGCTGCCATGCCAGGCTAATTTTATTTTATTTTATTTTTGAGATGGAGTTTTGCTCTGTCACCCAGGCTGGAGTGCAGTGGCACAATCTCGGCTCATTGCAAACTCCACCTCCTAGGTTCAAGCAATTCTCCTGTCTCAGCCTCCTGAGTAGCTGGGATTACAGGCGCCTGCCACCACGCCTGGCTAATTTTTATGTTTTTAGTAGAGATGGGGTTTCACCATGTTGGCCAGGCTGGTCTTGAACTCCTGGGCTCAAGTGATCCACCCGCCTCGGCCTCCCAAAGTAGTGGGATTATAGGCATGAGCCACCATGCCTGGCCTGTGCTTGTTTTTGAAAGTAATATGTAACTTAGAAGATGGCAGTCCTATATAAATCACGTCCCCTAGAAATGATCTTCAGTAACTTTGGTGTTTAATCTTTTAGATTTTCGCAACACATGTATAGACCCATGTATCACTTAACAGGGACACATTCTGATAAATGTGACATTAGGTGATTTCCTCGTTGTGGGAACATCATAGAGTGTACTTGCACAAACCTAGATGGTATATATTTTAAAATTTATTAATATATATATTTTTCATAGGAAAAACCAAATGTCCAAGCACCATTACTAAGCATCAGTCTTTTTCCCTGCTTGAGCTGCAATGTTAACATCAAGTGCCATGTATCAGGTTTCTATATACACTCCATTATAATCTATGGAACCATCATCGTATATGCAATCTGTTGTTGACTGACTGAAACATCGTTACGCAGCACGTGATTATACTAATATGTATATGTGTGACTTATGTTAGTGTGTATAGTTCCTGTTTCGTAAGAATGAGATTTGACATATATAATAGTGCAGTTTTCTTTCTTCACTTTTTTTTTTTAAATTTGGCTGTCTTTCCTATGTCAGCAATGTAGATTTCATTCTTTCTTTATTTTTTTGAGGCAGAGTCTCGTTTTGTTGCCCAGGCTGGAGTGCAATGCCACGATCTCTGCTCACTGCAACCTCCGCCTCCCGGGTTCAAGCGATTCTCCTGCCTCAGCTTCCTGAGTAGCTGAGATTACAGGTGTGTGCCACCATGCCCGGCCGATTTTTTGTATTTTTAGTAGAGACAGGATTTCACCACGTTGCCCAGGCTGATCTCGAACTCCTGAGCTCAGGCAATCGGCCTGCATCAGCCTCCCAAAGTGCTAGGATTACAGGTGTGAACCACTGTGCCCGCCACATTCTTTAATTTTTATTATTATTATTTTTTGATAGAGAGTCTCACTCTGTTGCCAGGGCTAGAGTGCAGTGCCACGATCATGGCTCACTGTGGCTTTGACCTCCTGGGCTCAGGCGATCCTCCTGTCCCAGCCTCCTGTGTAGCTAGGACCACAGGTGTGTGCCACCACGCCCAGCTGATTTTTTTTTTTTTTCGAGACAGTGTCTTGCTCTGTCCCTCAGGCTAGAGTGCAGTCGCACGATTTCGGCTCACTGCAGCCTGTGCCTGCTGGGTTCAAGTGATTCTTCTGCCTCAGCTTCGCGAGTAGCTGGGACTACAGGTGTGTGCTACCACACCTGGCTAATTTTTTATGTATTTTTAGTGGAGACAGGGTGTCACTGTGTTAGCCAGGATGGTCTCAATCTCCTAACCTCATGATCCACCCACCTTGGTCTCCCAAAGTTCTGGGATTACAGGCATGAGCCACCACACCTGGCCACGCCTGGCTAATTTTTGTTATTTTTAGTAGAGACAGAGTTTTGCCATGTTGACCAGTCTGGTCTTGAACTCCTGAACTCAGGTGATTTGCCTGCCTCTGCCTCCCAAAGTGCCAGGATTACGGACATAAGCCACCTTGCCTGGCTAATTTTTAAATTATTTGTAGAGATGGGGGTCTCCCTGTGTTGCCTGGGCTGGTCTTGAACTCCTGGGCTCAAGCGATCCTCCTGCCTGGGCCTCCCAAAATGCTGGGATTACAAATGTGAGCCACTGTGCCTGGTCTAGATTTTATTTTTTCTACAAGTTATGAAAATTTCCATTATGTGGGCATATAATTATTTATGCATCATCTTATCAACTGATATTTGGGTTGTTTCTAATTTTTTTTCAAGGCTGAGTCTTGCTCTGTCACCCAGGCTGGAGTGCAGCTCACTTCAGCCTCAGCCTCCTGGGCTCAAGTGATCCTCTCGCCTCATCCCCTGAGTAGCTAGGACTACAGGTGTGCACTACCACACCTGGCTAATTTTTGTATTTTTTGTAGAGATGGGGTTGGTCATGTGGTCCAGGCTGGTTTCAAACTCGTGGACTTAAGCAATCTGCCTGCCTCGGTCTCCCAAAGTTTTGGGATTATAGGCATGAGGCACTGTGCCTGGCCTAGATTTTACTCTTTTTATAAGCTATGAAAATTTTTATTATGTGGGCATATCTCTCTCTCTCTCTCTCTCTCTCTCTCTCTTTCTCTGTCTCTCCTTTTCCTTCCTTCCTTCCTTCCTTCCTTCCTTCCTTCCTTCCTTCCCTCCCTCCCTCCCTCCCTCCTTCCCTCCCTCCTTCCTTCCCTCCTTCCTTCCCTCCTTCCTTCCCTCCTTCCTTCTCTCCTTCCTTCCCTTGCTGTGTTTCCCAGGCTGGAGTGCAGTGGCATGATCTTGGCTCACTGTAACCTCTGCCTCCTGGGTTCCAGCGATTCTCCTGCCTCAGCCTCCCAAGTAGCTGGGATTACAGCATGTGCCACCACACCCGGCTAATTTTTTGTATTTTTAGTAGAGATGGAATTTTGCTACGTTGGCCAGGCTGGTCTTGAACTCCTGGCCTCAAATGATCCACCTGTCTCGGCTTCCCAAAATGTTGGGATTACAGGCATGAGCCACCACACCCAGCTTCTTTTTTTTTTTTTTTTTTTTTTGAGACGGACTCTCGCTCTGTCGCCCAGGCTGGAGTGCAGTGGCCTGATCTCAGCTCACTGCAAGCTCCACCTCCCGGGTTTACACCATTCTCCTGCCTCAGCCTCCCGAGTAGCTGGGACTACAGGCGCCCGCCACCTCACCCGGCTGGTTTTTTGTATTTTTAGTAGAGATGGGGTTTCACCGTGTTAGCCAGGATGGTCTCGATCTCCTGACCTCATGATCCGCCTATCTCGGCCTCCCAAAGTGCTGGGATAACAGGCTTGAGCCACCGTGCCCGGCCCTTCTTTTTTTTTTAAGACGGAGTCTCACTCTGTCACCCAGGCTGGAGTGCAGTGGAACAATCCAGCTCACTGCAATCTCTGCCTCCCCAGTTCAAGCAATTCTCCTGCCTCAGCCTCCCAAGTAGCTGGGATTACGGGTGTGTGCTATCATGCCGGGCTAATTTTTGTTATGTTTTAGTAGAGACGGGGTTTTACCACGTTTGCCAGGCTGGTCTGGAACTCCTGACCTCAAATGATCCGCTCGCCTCAGCCTCCCAAAGTTCTGGGATTACAGGTGTGAGTCACTGTGCCTGACCTGGGCATATCATTATTTACCCATTGTCTTATCAACTGATATTTGGGTTTTTTTTTTTTTTTCCCCCGAGATGGAGTCTTGCTCTATCAGCCAGAGCTGGAGTGCAGTGGCACGATCTCATCTCACTGCAACCTCCACCTCCTGGGTTCAAGCAATTCTCTTCCCTCAGCCTTCTGAGTAGCTGGGATTACAGGTGTGTGCCACCACACTTGGCTAATTTTTGTATTTTTAGTAGAGGTGGGGTTTTACCTTGTTGGCCAGGCTGGTCTCAAATTCTTGATCTCGTCAACTGCCTGCCTTGGCCTCCCAAAGTGCTGGGATTACAGGTGTGAGCCACCACGCCCAACCTATTTGGGTTGTTTCTAATTAAAAAAATTTTTTTTTTTTTTGAGACAGAGTTTCACTCTTGTTGCCTAGGCTGGAGTGCGATGGCATGATCTTGGCTCACTCCAGCCTCTGTCTCCTGGTTCAAGCAATTCTCCTTCCTCAGCCTCCCAAATAACTGGGATTACAGGCATGCGCCACCACACCTGACTAATTTTATATTTTTAGTAGAAATGGGGTTTCACTGTGTTGGTTAGGCTCGTCTCCAACTCCTGACCTCAGGTGTGATCCACCCACTTCAGCCTCCCAAAGTGCTGGGATTGTAGGCATGAGCCACCGTGCCCTGCCTAAAAAGTTTTTTTTTTTTTTAAAGTAGAGACAAGGTCTCGCTATGTTGCCCAGGTTAGTGTCAAACTCCTGGACTCAAGTGATCCTTGCACCTGGGGCTCCCAAAGTGCTGAGATTACAGGTGTAAGCCACTGTGCCCGACCTTTTTTTTTTTTTTGATGCATCAAGCACCTTTATGTATATCTTTGTCTGTTTCTGTGAGCACATCGGAAAGATTCCTATAAGTAGACCTGTTGACTCATTGTGTATATGCAGTTTTTTTACTTCAAAAGGTGGTGCTGAGTTGTCCCCTTAGCAGGTCTTACCAACTAACCTTCCCACCCACAGAGCAGGAGAATTCTTGTTTCTTCTTCCTGGAATCAATATCAGATGTCTTTTTCTTTGTTTTGTTTTTTTTTTTTTTTTGTTTTTTTTTTTTTTGAGACGGAGTCTCGCTCTGTCGCCCAGGCTGGAGTGTAGTGGCCGGATCTCAGCTCACTGCAAGCTCCGCCTCCCGGGTTTACGCCATGCTCCTGCCTCAGCCTCCCGAGTAGCTGGGATTACAGGCGCCCGCCACCTTGCCTGGCTAGTTTTTTGTATTTTTTTATTAGAGACGGGGTTTCACCGTGTTAGCCAGGATGGTCTCGATCTCCTGACCTCGTGATCCGCCCGTCTTGGCCTCCCAAAGTGCTGGGATTACAGGCTTGAGCCACAGCGCGCGGCCTGTTTTGTTTTGTTTTTATTGGGACAGAGTCTCGTTCTGTCGTTCAGGCTGGAGTGCAGTGGTGTGATCTCAGCTCACTGCAACCTCCACCTCCTGGACTCAGATGATCTCCTGCTTCAGCCTCCCCAGTGGCTGGGACTATAGGTGCACAACCACACCTAGCTAATTTTTAAATTTTTTTTTCTTAGAGATGGCGTTTTGCCAAGTTGGCCAGGCTGGTCTTGTACTCCTGGCCTTAAGTGATCTGCCTGCTTTGGCCTCCCAAAGTGCTGGAATTAGGTTCTAGCCACCACGCCTAGCCAGATATTTTTAATTTGCCAACCTTATCCAGGAAGAGAAGTCACATATAATTTATGTGTCCGTGCTTATTCAGGAAGTTGGCAATTTATTTGTTTATTGCAATTAATTAATTTTTTTTTTTTTTTTGAGAGGGAGTCTTGCTCTGTTGCCCAGGCTGAAGTGCAATGTCACAATCTCGGCTCACCGCAAGCTCCGCCTCCCGGGTTCACGCCATTCTCCTCCCTCAGCCTCCCTAGTAACTGGGACCACAGGCGCTGGCCACCATGCCTGGCTAATTTTTTTTGTATTTTTTTAGTAGAGACGGGGTTTTACCATGTTAGCCAGGATGGTCTCAATCTTCTGACCTTGTGATCGACCTGCCTTGGCCTCCCAAAGTGCTGGGATTACAGGCATGAGCCACCACGCCTGGCCTGTTTTTTTTCTTCTGTGAGTTGCCTGTGTATGTCTGAAACATCAACTTGGTTTTATTTCTCTAACCGTCCTGCTGTGGTGGGGAGAGGGAAGGGAGGGCATGATTATTGAAGGGATTGTCAATATTGTCCTTCTCTTTCCTCCCCAGAGTGAGGAAGGGTAGGAGGCTGGTGGGTTTGGCTTAACAAGCCATTACTCTGTCCTGGAAGTATGTGCCTGGTTTATGCTAGGGCTCAGGTATTGGAGTCCTGGTTTAAAAGTGAGAGAGAGGCCAGACGCGGTGGCTCACACTTGTAATCCCAACTCTTTGGGAGGCCAAGGCGGGTGGATCACCTGAGGTCAGGAGTTTGAGATCAGCCTGGCCAACATGGTGAAACCCCATCTCTACTAAAAATGCAAAAATTAGCTGGGCATGGTGACGCACGTCTGTAATCCCAGCTACCCAGGACGCTGAGGCAGGAGAATCACTTGAACCTGGGAGGCAGAGGTTGCTATGAGCCAAGATCGCACCACTGCACTCCAGCTTGGGTGACAGAGCAAGACTCCGTCTCAAAAAAAAAAAAAAAGATAAATAAATAAAAAAAATTAGCTGGGTGTGGTGGCGCATGCCTGTAATCCCAGCTACTCAGGAGACTCAGGCAGGAGAATTGCTTGAACCCTGGAGGTGGAAGTTGCTGTGAGCCGAGATCATGTCACTGGACCCCAGCCTGGGCAACAAGAGCAAAACTCTGTCTCAAAAAAAAAGGTGAGAAGGAGTGTGTGTGTTATAGGGGAGGATTCTATTTACCTATTTGTTTTTTCATTTTCAAGATTCTTTGGAGGAGGCCCCTCCAGCCACTCAGAACTTCATCATTCCGAAAAAGGAGATCCACACAGTTCCAGACATGGGCAAATGGAAGCGTTCTCAGGTACCTGTGGTGTCTGCACTTTAGGGTTGGAACTGCGGTGAGAAACTTAGGCTTTTCAAAGACAGTGGTTTTCCTGGCATGACGGGTGGTGAGTTCCTGGCCCTTCTTGCTCTTGGAGCCTGAGTTTTCAGAAGCTAGGGAGAAAGGTGACAGGGGAGCTGGCTGTCCCATCTCTAGATGTTTTATCAGGCTGGCGCCAGGGTAGCCCGGGAGAGTTCCGCTCCTGGTTCTCATAAGCCATTGCCCCTTGAGTGTTGCTGTATTGTTCGAACATGAGTGTTCAAAATGATGGAGCGAGTCACTTTGATTCTGGTCTGCAAGTAACAGCAAGTGTGGCAGCCAGTGCCTCAAAGGGAGAAGAGGCTATCTCATGGAAACTTTGGCCAGGGATATAGCTAAGCCTGCACATATCTAGGAGCTGGGACCCAGAGCACTGGGCACAGATTGACTTTCTCTGCTGCTCAACTGAAATGATGGGCAGAAGATAACTACTTGTACCTCCCAGGCTTCTGGTACAGGCTGTGGAAAGACAAACTGAGCAAAAGAAAGCCAATTTCAATTTCTAAGGGAAGGCCTCTGGCCCAATTCTAGTCAGGCTCCTGCCCCCAGCCTGGTGAGCTGAGCTGGAGAGTGTTGCTCGTACAGAAGGCTGGGCACAGGGGTCTTCGCATGCTGGGCATATTTTCCAGGAGACCCACACCCTACGACTTCTTTGCTTTGTCCTCACTGGGGCTTGGGGCCATCTAAGCCTGTCTGGTTCCTTTTTCACAAGCCTACCCTCTCAGTGTTTGGAAATGGTTATCATGTCTTTTCTGAGCCTTCATCAGGATCAACAGTCCCTTCAGCCTAGGGATTCAAAGGATATAGTTTCAGTCCTTTCATCATCTTGGTTGCTTTACCTCAGAGTTTCTCATTGTCAGCACTATGGACATTTGGGGGCAGATAATTCTTCATTGTAGGGGGCCGTCCTGTGCCATGTAGGACGTTTAGTAATATCTCTGGCTTCTACCCACTAGATGTCAGCAGCATTCCTTTCCCCAGCTGTCACAACTAGCATTGTCTCCAGATCTTGTCAGATCTTCTCTGAGCCAGATTGCTGTAGTTGAGAACCTGCTTGTTTGTCTGAATCCAAATGTGACACTTCCTTTGCTGCTTCTCATCCATGTGTTCCAGCATAGCTGCAGTCAGGACAGGGGCTCAGACTTGCCCTGGCCTGGGAGAGTTGCTCTGGAGAGGCCTGGCCTGCTGAGGGTCATCCCATGGCTGGCAGGAAGATCTTGGTATAGGAATACTTCCTTCTAGATATCAGGCCTTGTCTCAGGGCTTGCTGTGGACACCCCAGCTTGGATAAGGAGAAAGAAAGTGAGAGGAAAAAGGGATGAAGAAGAAGCAAAACCAAACAGGAGTCACTTGTTCCCAGCACCTGCCTCTCTAGGGGCCTGCACCTCAATGCTATTTTTTTTTTTTTTTTTTTGAGACAGGGTCTCACTCTGTCCCCCAGGCTGGAGTTCAGTGATATGATCACAGCTCACTGCAGCCTCTACCTCTTGGGCTCAAGCAATCCTCCCACCTCAGCCATCTGAGTAGCTGGGACCACAGGCACCATGCCTGGCAAACCTTTTAATTTTTTGGAGAAATGGGGTCTCACTATGTTGCCCAGGCTGGTCTCAAGCTCCCGGGTTCAAGTGATCCTCCTGCCTCAGCCTCCCAAAGTGCTAGGATTACAGACTTGAGCCACAACACCTGACCCTCAGTGTTTTCTTATCCTTATGTTGGGTTTAACTGCAGCCCGGCAGGGAAGAGAGTGTCCGGTTGAAAGCTGGGGATGGTTGTGTGGGGAGACCTGTCTGTGGCAGGCATCTGCACTGCAACTAGACAGCCTGGCCTGCCTGTGGTGGCTGATTGCTGGGAGCAAGACCCTTGGTTTCCTCATCTGTAAGATGGCAACAGCAGTGTCTACCTTATAGGTCTATTGTGTCAAGAAACTGCTGGCAGCAATAGTGAGTACTTGTTCTGGCTGGAGATTATCGTGTTGCTGTGGTCACTGTCTTGCCAGCTTTTCTGGAGGGTAGGGGTCGGGTATTTGGCATTATGTTTCTACTTCTCCTGCTGTGGGGTTGGGAGTCAGGCTCAAGAGAAGAAGAAAACTCAGAGCTCTTTGGTAACCTGGTGGAGCTTGGGGCAGGTGGTAGGGAGGGTCTGCTACCCCTCTCCCATTCTCCTCTCTGTTTGGTAGGCATACGCAGACTACATCGGATTCATCCTTACCCTCAACGAAGGTGTGAAGGGGAAGAAACTGACCTTCGAGTACAAAGTCTCCGAGGTAGGCCCAGGAGGAGCTGCTGCAGCAGCCTTTCCAAAAATAGCTCCAGAGTCGCTGGGCGCGGTGGCTCACGCTTGTAATCCCAGCACTTTGGGAGGCTGAGGCGGGCAGATCACGAGGTCAGGCGATCGAGACCATCCTGGCTAACACGGTGAAACCCTGTCTCTATTAAAAATACAAAAAAATTAACCAGGCCTGGTGGCGGGCGCCTGTAGTCCCAGCTACTCGGGAGGCTGAGGCAGGAGAATGGCCTGAACCTAGGAGGCGGAGCTTGTAGTGAGCCGAGATTGCGCCACTGCACTCCAGCCTGGGCGAAAGAGAGAGACTCCATCTAAAAAATAAAAAATACAAAAAATTAGCCGGGCGTGGTGGCGGGTGCCTGTAGTCCCATCTACTCGGGAGGCTGAGGCAGGAGAATGGCGTGAACCCAGGAGGCGGAGCTTGCAGTGAGCTGAGTTTGTGCCACTGCACTCCAACCTGGGCAACAGAGCTAGACTCTGTCTCAAAAAAAAATAGCTTCAGAGTCTCGTGGGCTCAGTGCCCACCACCGGGCCAGTGCAGAAAATAAGATTGCCCAAATACATGTGCACGTCACATTTTCATGTCAATATTTCTAATTTTAAAAATCTGTGAATAGGTGGATATTTATAAAATTGAGATCAAGGTAAACATGCTGTTTTATAGTTAGTATTTTTGCCAAAAATTTTTTTTTTTTGAGATGTAGTTTCACTCTTGTTGCCCAGGCTGGAGTGCAGTGGCGCAATCTCGGCTCACCGAAACCTCTGCCTCCGGGTTCAAGCGATTCTCCTGCCTCAGCCTCCTGAGCAGCAGGGATTACAGGTGTGTGCCACCACGCCTGGCTAATTTTGAATTTTTAGTAGAGACGGGGTTTCTCGATGTTGGTCAGACTGGTCTCAAACTCCTGACCTCAGGTGATCTGCCTGCCTCAGCCTCCCAAAGTGCTGGGATTATAGGCATGAGCCACTGCACCTGGCCTGCTGTTTTTATATAAGTTTTGAAATTAAAACAGATTACAAAACAGTAAATGTGCTCACTGGAGAGATCAGTAATAGACATGTGTTAGACATTCATGGCAGAGCTGATCTTCCCTGTGTTTCTCATACCCAGCTTCCAGGGCAGCCCCTACTGACAGTGGACACCCAGGAAAGCAAGAGCTCCTCTTCTCCTGCAGTGAGCTGTGCCCTCATTTATTTGTTTTATTTTATTTTATTTTATTTTAAATATAGAGACAGGGTCTCGCCATGTTGCCCAGGCTGGTCTCGAACTCCTGAGCTCAAGCAATCCTCCTGCCATGGTCTCCCAAAGTGCTGGGGTGACAGATGTGAGCCATCAAACTTGGCCCCTCATTTATTTAAACAGCCCCCATCTTCAGACTTTTAGATTATCTCGGTAAACATTGCTCCTCGCATATCGTTGCATCCCTGCCCATAGATGTGTGGGTCTTGTTTCCGAAGGATTCATTCTTAGATGCGGATATGTGGAGTCAAAGGGCGCATGCATTTTTTTGCATTTGAGTTCACACTGCCTGGTGGGTGCTTTCTGGATGGATGTTGTTTCAGAGATGGTTTTGTTTGTGTAGCGAGGGCAAGAGCTGAGGGGAGGCAGATACTGATTGGAAGGTGTGGCCTTACTGGCTGCTTTTTCTGGATGCCGTCTCCCAGGGCTAGGACCTAGGCCTCCAGGAGCCTGTTGGGTTCGTGTCCCAGTTGGCCCAGAGCCACTTTGAGTCTCTTATCTCAGACACCAGGGCCTGAAAGTCCTCTCTCAGTACTTTGGCCTACCCAGCTCTCTAGCCACAGCCTTGGGCCTGTTGGGTAAGGTGTGGCCCTGCCCTGGCCCAGTTTCTCCACCTGCCCCAAGATTAACATTGGGTGCTTCACCCTCATACCCAGCCCCTGGCAGAGCTGCCTACTGCTGGGCCTATCTGGCTGTAGGGTGACTGAGGTCCTGTTCTGTTCATTTCAGGAGAACCAGGCCTGTGCTTCTGGTAGACAGCCTTCCCTTGGGAGCCAGGCCCATTAGTGGCTTTTTGGGTTCCTTTTGGGCTCACTTAGTGCTCTGGAACTGAGGGTCTGGGTGCAGGATGGCTGGGGAAAGAGGAGGTTCCTCCTGGAGCCTGTGGTAAGGGGATGCTCAGCTGTACTCAGTGGGCCAGGAATGTCGTGGAGGAAGGCTAATTAAAGGGGAAGTTTGTAATTACCCCAGCAAATTCTTAACTGCCAAGTCCCGTAATTGCCCGTGATTTTGATGGTAGCCATCCACAACAACCAGGTATTGTCTTTTTTTTTTTTTTTTTTTTGAGTTTTTTCTTGTTGCCCAGACTGGAATGCAATGGCATGATCTTGGCTCACTGTAGCCTCCACCTCCCAGGCTCAGGCGATTCTCCTGCCTCAGCCTCCTGAGTAGCTGGGATTACAGGCGCCCACCACCACATCCGGCTAATTTTTGTATTTTTAGTAGAGATGGGGTTTCACCATGTTGGCCAGGCTGGTCTCAAACTCCCTACCTACCTGTGATTCACCTGCCTTTGCCTCCCAAAGTGCTGGGATTACAGACGAGCTGCTGCACCCGGCCCAGGTATTGTCTTAGCTTAAAGACTGTGCTTTGGCAGGATTGCAGTGTAGTTACACGCTTGGGTTCTGGAGTCAGGCTGGCTAGTTTCATCACTTGTGAACCAATGACTTTGTCATTTTTGACCCTCTGTTTCCTTATCTGTAGAGTGGTAAGAGTCAGCAGACTACTCATGGCCCCTTGGGGAAGATTCACTGAGATCCCATGAGTAGGGGTTGTCTTTTGCATAGTGCCTAACACATACTAAATAAATACTTGGATTGTTTTTTTTTTTTTTTGAGGCGGAGTCTCGCTCTGTCGCCCAGGCTGGAGTGCAGTGGCGCAATCTCGGCTCACTGCAAGCTCCGCCTCCCGGGTTCACGCCATTCTCCTGCCTCAGCCTCCCCAGTAGCTGGGACTACAGGCGCCCGCCATCTCGCCCGGCTAGTTTTTTGTATTTTTAGTAGAGACGGGGTTTCACCATGTTAGCCAGGATGGTCTCGATCTCCTGACCTCGTGATCCGCCCGTCTCGGCCTCCCAAAGTGCTGGGATTACAGGCTTGAGCCACCGCGCCCGGCCACTTGGATTGTTATTAGCTATTGTTACCATTAGGCATTAGTGAGTTCTAATTTTCAATAGTGTAGTTGCATAGAAAGCTAGCTCTTGGCTGGGCACGGTGGCTCATGCCTGTCATCCCAGCACCTTGGGAGGCCGAGGCGGGTGAATCACAAGGTCAGGAGTTCAAGACCAGCCTGGCCAACATGGTGGAACCCCGTCTCTACTAAAGATACAAAAAATTAGGTGGGTATGGTGGCAAGCACCTGTAATCCCAGCTACTTGGGAGGGCTGAGTCAGGAGAATCCCTTGAAACCCGGGAGGGAAAGGTTGCAGTGATCCAAGATGGTGCCACTGCACTCCAGTCCAGACGACAGTGCGAGACTCCGAGACTCTGCCTCAAAAAGAAAAAAAAAGCTAGCTTTTATTTTTTATTATTTATTTATTTTTATTTTTATTTTTGAGATGGAGTCTTGTTCCAACCCAGGCTGGAGTGCAATGGTGCGATCTCGGCTCACTACAACCTCCGCCTCCTGGGTTCAAATGATTATTCTGCCTCAGCCTCCTGACTAGCTGGAATTACAGGCATGTGCCACCATGTCCGACTAATTTTGTTTTTTGTTTTTTTTGTTTGTTTGTTTTTGTTTTTTTTTTTGAGACGGAGTCTCGCTCTGTCGCCCAGGCTGGAGTGCAGTGGCCGGATCTCAGCTCACTGCAAGCTCCGCCTCCCGGGTTTACGCCATTCTTCTGCCTCAGCCTCCCGAGTAGCTGGGACTACAGGCGCCCGCCACCTCGCCCTGCTAGCTTTTTGTATTTTTTTAGTAGAGACGGAGTTTCACCGTGTTAGCCAGGATGGTCTCGATCTCCTGACCTCGTGATCCGCCCGTCTCGGCCTCCCACAGTGCTGGGATTACAGGCTTGAGCCACCGCGCCCGGCCTTTTTTTTTTTTTTTTGAGACGGAGTCTCGCTCTCGCCCGGGCTGGAGTGCAGTGGCCGGATCTCAGCTCACTGCAAGCTCTGCCTCCCGGGTTTACGCCATTCTCCTGCCTCAGCCTCCGGAGTAGCTGGGACTACAGGCGCCCACCACCTCACCTGGCTAGTTTTTTGTATTTTTTAGTAGAGACGGGGTTTCACCGTGTTAGCCAGGATGGTCTCGATCTCCTGACCTCATGATCCGCCCGTCTCGGCCTCCCAAAGTGCTGGGATTACAGGCTTGAGCCACCGCGCCCGGCCTAATTTTGTATTTTTAGTAGAGATGGGATTTCTCCATGTTGATCAGGCTGGTCTCGAACTCCCGACCTCAGGTGATCTGCCTGTCTTGGCCTCCCAAAGTGCTGGGATTACAGACGTGAGCCACTGCGCCTGGCCAGCTAGCTCTTACTTTAAATGATGCCTGTCCTCCTCTTATGGGGGTTAACATTTTTGATTTTTGCAAAATAAATGTGATAGGAGGTTTATTTTTGTTGTTGTTCTGTTTGCTTTTTTAAAACCTACAGGGGGCAAAATTAAAAAATGGACAGTACAATTTTAGGGAAGATTTTACTGGTCCCTGAAATCCGAAAAGGAAGCACTGGCCTAGGGAGAATGGGAGAGCTGGAGTTGTTCTTTGTGCCTCAAAGGGGTTTCAGCCCCAGTTCCCTTTCTTCCAGCCCTTCTCTCCCAACACAACAAACAATAGAGGCAGCCCCTACATTCAAAAAGCCCTCTCCTGAAGAGGAGCTGGGAGCCTTTGAATTATTCATTGGCCCAGCTGAGCTAGCAGCTGGGGCCTGGCTCCTGTGACCTCTGCCATCTCTGTCCCCTTCAGTGCCTTGCCTAAGATTGAGATCCCTGGGGCATCTGGGGCTGACTGGTGCTTCCTGGGGCCAACATAACTGTGCCATCCATTGTAAGCCCCCATTGCTCCATGGGTTAGGTCTGACCTGTGCTTATCAGCCATTCCTGGTTCTTCACAAAGCCAGGCTCTGCCAGCGCTCTCACATTTCAGCAAGGCAGCTTTATGCCATCCTGGCCCTCTGCTTTAGCCAGGTGTAAAGGGAAATTTCTCCTCTTACAGGCTACTTTTCCTGTCCTTCCATGCCCCAAGCCTAGATAAAGGGGAGGTGAGAGAGAGCAGCATTCAAGGCCGGTTTCACATATGCAGCTGGGGGCATGGCCAGCCTGAATTTCATTAGCTTAAGCCTGCCTCTCCCCAAGTACATACATAGCTCTTGGCTTAGTCTTTGCACCTGGCAGGCCTCGTCTGCCTTGTCCTCCCAGGCGTAACTTCTCACGTGGGCATCACCCTGCTAGTTCCTACCCAGTGCAGGGATTTCCTGTAAGTTTCTTTTTATACCATTTGTTTCCATAGACACAGGCAAGATCCACTTCCTGGCAGGGACTCTTCCTGGGACTGACTGGCTGCAGATAGCCTCTGCATTGTATTTTCCACCAGCCCTGGTGCTGGCCTTTTTCTACAAGCCAGCCTGGAAGGAGCACCTTCTAACTGACCTTTGGGTTGGATAGACAGCCACCTGATTTCTTCATTGAGTAACATTTTATGTGCCAATGCTGCCCGCACCTCTGACTCCGATTCTACTTCTTGGTCCCTGTCTTCTGTGGGAAAGGCGTAAGGGGATGGGCTCTCAAACTCTGCCACCCTACAAAGCATTGCACATGATGGCATTTCCACAAAGATTTGAGTTGCAAACTGATTTACCGTAGCATTGTGTATGAAATAGATAGTGAAACAGGTGGAAATAACCCAAACATTTAACAGTGAGGAATTAATTATAATGCAGTAGCATGAAGAAATGTTATTCACTTAGTAAAGGTTGTCATAAGATTATGTTTATATGTAGATGTGGAATGAGGTTCATGAGGAAAAGGAGCAGGCTGCAAAGCAGAATGTGTCCTGTGATGAATGTATTCCGTTACCCCGTGCCAGGAACTATGCACCTTAGGAGGTATTTATCATCAGCCCCATTCTTTAGACGAAGAAACTGAGAGGCTCAGAGTTAGTTACTTGCTCAAGGTCTCACAGCAACTAAATGGTGTTTTAGCTGTGGTTTGAATCCAGACCCACCATGCTAAACAATATAAAACACTATAAGAAGATAACATAGAAGGGTATATTAAAATGTTTAGTGTAGGCCGGGCATGGTGGCTCACGCATGTAATCCCAGAACTTTGGGAGGCTGATGCAGGTGGATCACTTGAGGTCAGGAGTTTGAGACCAGCCTGACCAACACGGAGAAACCCTGTCTCTACTAGAAATACAAAAATTAGCTGGGCGTGGTGGCGTGTGCCTATAATCCCAGCTACTTGGGAGGCTGAGGCAGGAGAATTGCTTGAACCTGGGAGGCAGAGGTTGCAGTGAGCCGAGATTGCGCCACTGCACTCCAGCCTGGGCAACAAGAGCGAAACTCCGTCTCAAAAAAAATAAAAGTTTAGTGTATTTCTGGGTGGCAGGATTACTGGTTATTTTCATTTTCTTCTGTTTATATTTCTATTTTTTATGATGGGTAGGTATTGCATACTAAACAAAAGGCTTCCATAAAGTCTTTTTAAAAAGAAGTCAGGGCTGGAGTTTGCTTAGCTATAGTGGCAGCCCATGGGTAGGCTGCCTACAGAAACCAGGTGCTAAAGCCACCCCGTCCCTGTCCCATCAGCCTAGTGTGCTTCCCTCTCTGGAAATCCCATTGTGCTCCCCTGACCCTTCTTCATATTCAGGACAGTGGGGAAGAAAGAGGGATGGGGGAGGGTGGCCAACAGGGGCCATGCCAAGGGGTCGGTCATTGTCTGGCAGCAGTGGACTTCCCTCTGTGGCTAAGCGGGAGCCACTTGTCACTGTGGCTTGGACCCCTCTATTTTGCCTCCACAGGCCATTGAGAAACTAGTTGCTCTTCTCAACACGCTGGACAGGTGGATTGATGAGACTCCTCCAGTGGACCAGCCCTCTCGGTTTGGGAATAAGGCATACAGGACCTGGTATGCCAAACTTGATGAGGTGAGGCTGCCACAGGACAGGCCAGGGACTGGGCTGGCAGTGAGGGTGGTTCTGGCACCAGTTGGGAAAGCACCTGCATTGTATAGCGCTTCTAGGCATATACAAATCTCAGACAGTTTGTTAAAATGGCAATTTCACTTAGCAGAGTTACAAATGAGTTTATGCTCTGCTTGGTCATCTTCTGGGAAACACGACTATGCATATACAGCCCTCTGCACTACAAAGCTGTTTATTAAGTCACTATCTGTATTACGGCAAATTGGAAATGTTCCAAGTATCCATATGTAGGGAATCATTTAAATAAATTAGTCCATCCACATCATGGAGTACTGTGCAGCTATGAAAAGGAATTTTTTTTTCTTCCCCCCGCCAAGACGGAGTCTTGCTCTGTCGCCCAGGCTGGAGTGCAGTGGCGTGATCTCAGCTCACTGTAAGCTCCGCCTCCCAGGTTCACGCCATTCTCCTGCCTCAGCCTCCTGAGCAGCTGGGACTACAGGCGCCCGCCACCACGCCTGGCTAATTTTTTGTATTTTTAGTAGAGACAGGGTTTCACCGTATTAACCAGGATGGTCTCGATCTCCTGACCTCGTGATCCGCCTGTCTTGGCCTCCCAAAGTGCTGGGATTACAGGCGTGAGCCACCGTGCCTGGCCCCAAAAAGGAATTTTTTTAATAGCTGGGCATGGTGGCTTATGCATGTAATCTCAGAATTCGGGGAGGTTAAGGTGGGAGGATCACTAGAGCCCAGGAGTTTGTGAGTAGGCTAGGCAACATAGCAAAACCCTGTTTCTGCAAAAAATAAGAAATGGTGGTGCATGCCTTTGGTTTCAGCTACTTGGGTGGCTGAAGCAGGAGAATGACCTGAGCTCTGGAGTTTGAGGATGCACTGAGCTATGATGGAGCCATTGCATACCCGCTTGGAATGCTAGCTGCATACTTCATGGTGTAGATGGACTAGTCTATTGAACTGATCCCCTACTGATGTTTTTATTTTTGAATCTTATGAAGGTGTTACCTGTTCAAAGCAAACAAAAATAAAATAAAAATGAAGGATCTCAGACCCTGTCTAGAAAAGCAGAGTCTACAGGTTTGGGTAGGGACTGGGAATCTGGATTTTCACCAGCTTTCCAGGAGATTCTCATGCCAGTTGTCTACAACTGAGCTTAAGGAAATTTGGGTCCTAATTGCTCTGGCCCAATATTTTCACATAGAGCAGAGGGGAGGACTCAGGACCCGGTGAAGTGCTGTTCCCAAGAGAGGCCCGGGCCTGCCTCTGGACTCTTAAGATGGTACATGGTCTTTTTTTTTTTTTTCTTTTCTGTTGCTCAGGCTGGAGTGCAGCTCCCTGCAGCCTTGACCTCCTGGGCTCAAGCAATCCTCCTGCCTCACACTCCCAAGTTGCTGGGACTACAGCATGTGCCACCACCCCTGGCTAATTTTTGTATTTTTAGTAGAGATGGGGTTTCATCATGTTGGCCAGGCTGGTCTCGAAATCCTGGCCTCAGGTGATCTGCCCACCTTGGCCTCCTAAAGTGTTGGGATTACAGGTGTAAGCCACTGCGCCCAACCTTAAGTTATGTATTAAAGCTGACAAATTATAGCTGTACAGCTTACTCATGCCAAGTTTTTTACCCATGGATTCACCACTCATGCGAAGCAATAGAACATTCTAGCTGGAGTGCTCCCCTTCCCAATTGTTATTGCTCAGATTATTCTGATTTCTATTCCATAAATTGATTTTTTTCCATGTTTCTGAACTTCGTATAACTCTCTGGCTTCTTTTGCTCGATGTCATGTCTGAGATTCATCCATGTTTTCGTGTCTAGCTGTAAGTCTTTTTCTTTGCTGTGTAGTGTTCTATTGTATGACTATACCACAATTTATTCATTTCACTGTTGATGGACATTTCCATTGCATTTCCACCTTTTGGCTACTCTAAACAATGCTGCTGTGAACATTCTTCTGCATGTCTTTTAATGGCACATGACACAAACTCTTAGGAAGGTGGCCTGTGTGGGAATCATAGCACTGACCTACCAGAGTCTCTGTGGGGCTCCAGTGATTTACCACGTAGGAGGGTTGAGGCTTTTTTCCAGATTCCTCCTGTCTTGCCCCTAGCCCCCTGTGCCCTGGAAGAATCAGTCGATGATAAGCTGCCTGGGTAGTCTTCGGCTGTAGAATAATAAATGCTGTCCCTCCCCTTCCTTCTGTGGCCCATCAGAACAGGGAACCAGGCTGGCCTGGCATGGCAGCGTGGGCCCCCAGTCAGGTGCTGCCCCTGGGCACCTGCCCACTGGGATGCTGCTTAATGTGCTGCCACCACTTTGTGTCTCTTGTGTTACCAGGAAGCAGAAAACTTGGTGGCCACAGTGGTCCCCACCCATCTGGCAGCTGCTGTGCCTGAGGTGGCTGTTTACCTAAAGGAGTCAGTGGGGAACTCCACGCGCATTGACTACGGCACAGGTATCTGCTGCTTGTGGGGCTCTGTACTTATCTAGCTTCACTGCTTTCCTTTTTGGGCTTCAGGTGGTCTCGGGGCCCTCTTAGCAAGCAAGAGCAATCAAGAATTCGCCAAGCACCTGCAGCCTATTGGGGCCAGCTGGGGTGCAGGGTGGTTTCATAGGCAGGGAGGGCATAGGCATGCAGGGAGGCCCAGATGCTGTGGCTCTGCCGTAGTCCACCAGGGGGAGCTGATGCCCTGTGCATGGTGCTCATGCAGCGCTGCTTTCTGTTCTTGTGAAAATGGTCTCTGAGCAACTCATCATCACCAAAATAATAATTATTAATTGAACACTTACTGTATGTCAAGGCAGCAGCTTACTGAAGCTTTGAGAAATGGGAACGCTTCTTGGCGGCCTTTGCAGTGTCATGGTACACCCTCTCCCTTGCACCCCTTGTCTCTTAGCCACATTCTCTGTGCTCTTGAGCTCTTTGGTTCTGTGGTCCATGTAAGCCAAGCAGACTTGGACTTTGAGGAGAGGGAGCGTGTGGGCACCTTAAAAGGGAAGTGTGGACAGGTGCTGTGGTGCGCGCCTGTAATCCCAGCACTTTGGGAGGCGGAGGGGGAGGATTGCCTGAGCTCAGGAGTTTAAGACCAGCCTAGACAATGTAGTGAGACTCCATCTCTTTTTTTTTTTTTTGAGATGGAGTCTCGCTCTGTCACCCAGGCTGGAGTGCAGTGGCCGGATCTCAGCTCACTGCAAGCTCCGCCTCCCGGGTTCACGCCATTCTCCTGCCTCAGCCTCCGAGTAGCTGGGACTACAGGCGCCCGCCACCTCGCCCGGCTAGTTTTTTGTATTTTTTAGTAGAGACGGGGTTTCACCGTGTTAGCCAGGATGGTCTCGATCTCCTGACCTCGTGATCCGCCCGCCTCGGCCTCCCAAAGTGCTGGGATTACAGGCTTGAGCCACCGCGCCCGGCCTCCATCTCTTTTTTAAAAATTTATTTTAAGTCATTTTTATTTATATATATATTTTTTGAGACAGGGTCTTGCTTTGTCACCCAGGCTGCAGTACAGTGATGTGATCTTGGCCTACTGCAGCCTTGACCTCCTGGGCCCAAGTGATCCTCCCGCCTCTGCATCTCCCCACTCCCCAGTACCTGGGACTACAGGTGTGTACCACCAGCCTGGCAATTTATTTATTTATTTTTTTGAGACAGAGTCTCACTCTGTTGCCCAGGCTGGAGTGCAGTGGCACGATCTTGGCTCACTTGCAACCTCCACTTCCTGGGTTCAAGTGATTCTTCTGCCGGGACTACAGGCACACGCCACCACACCTGGCTAATTTTAGTGTTTTTAGTAGAGACAGGGTTTCACCATGTTGGCCAGGGTGGTCTCGAACTCCTGACCTCTGGTGAGGTTACTTCTCCACCCGCCTTGGCCTCCCAAAGTGCTGGGACTGGGATTACAGGCGTGAGCCACTGCGCCCGGCCGATTGTTTTGTAGTTTTTATAGAGAAGGGGTTTTGCCATGTTGCCCAGACTGGTCTTGAACTCCTGAGCTCAAGCTGTTTTCCCACCTCAGCCTCCCAAAGTGCTTGGATTATAGGTGTGAGCCACCATGCTGAGACCCCATCTCTCAAAAATATAAAAGGGAGGCATTCTCTAGGTCAGGGCATGGCCTGTGTAGCTAAGGAGGACCTCTGCTTTGGTAAGGGCCCACCTTTCCTTCTTCCCTGAAGCAGGCAAATGGGAGCACCGCTCAGCCCTCCCCTTGTCTGGGGAATGTGATCCACAAGAGAGAGCCCCAGCCACAGAGGCAGGCCCTGGAGAAGGGCCCTCTTGGACTGGGTGGGGCTTTGATAAGACCAGCAGGGAAAAGATCAAAGAGGGAAGACTGGCCACTTCAGCAGGGGTTGGTGCCCGAGCTGCATTCGAACCCCTGAACAATGGGAGCCTGGGCCATGGCTGGTCATGATTGAAAACTGTGGCAGGGGAAGGAAACTGAGCTCACAAGCTTCCAGGCCCTGGAGGGGTCTTTGTCCTCCAGAGACAGGACAGAAGTATTCTCTGACACATTCTCTTCTCACCTCCCTCCAGATAGGTTTTGTGTGACACTGTGAACAATGGGATTCAATCACAGTCCAGTGAGGAGTTCTATAGTGCAGACCGTTGCTGTTTGATATGACTGGGAAAGGAAGGAGGGTGCTTTTTCACCCTGTAATCTGATCATGTGTTCCCTGCGTAGAAGCCTGCAGTGACTCCCTATTGCTCTTAGGGTAAAGTCTGAGCTCTTTCTGATGGCCACAAGGCCCATGTGACCTGTAGCCTCCTGTCATCGCACGTTCTCCCTTGCTCTCACTGCCTTGGACATACTGGCCGCCTTAGGGTTCCTCAAACAGATCGAGCTTTTTCTTGCCTCAAGGCCTATGCACATGCTATTCCTTCTGGCTAGAATGCATTTCTTGCTTCCCTCACTCCCTTTGCCTTGCCAACTCACATCTTTCAGATTTCAGATTAGATGTTACTTCCTTAGGGGAAACCTTGAACCCTTATGTCAGGGTCCTCCTGTGATATCCTCCAGTTAGCACCCTGTCTTTCTCCTTCAGAGCTGGAATCATAGTAGTGACTGTATATTTATAATGTCTGTTGTCCCTGATCATAAACTTTTTGAGGGCAGGGACTTACTTGTCACTGTCTCCTAGTGTGTAACATGGACGGTGACTGCTTACATAATAGGTGCTCAGTAAATATGGTGGAACTGCTCAGTGAGTTAAACCTACATGATGAAATGTAAATGTCCAGCCCGGGTCTTTTAGGAGTAGAATTATAGTACTGGTAGTTCTTTTTTTTCTTTTTTTTTTTGAGAGTCTCACTTTGTTGCCCAGGCTGGAGTGCAGTGGCCTTATCATGGCTCACTGCAGCCTCAACCTCCTGGGCTCAGGTGATCCTCCATCTCAGCCTCCTGAGTAGTTGGACCACAGGCACATGCCACCATGTCTGGCTAATTTTTGTATTTTTTGTAGAGACAGAGTTTTGCCATGTTGGCCAGGCTAATCTCGAACTCCTGAGCTCAAGCAGTCTGCCTGCCTCAGCCTCCTGAAGTGCTGGGATTACAGGCATAAGCCACCATGCCCGGCCAGTATTACAGTTCTTGAAAGGAAAGGACCTAGCACATCTTTCTGAATGGGGAAGAGGTCTCATTGTCTCCATGTTGACCACCTACCTCAGAGGGGCACTTATCAGCGATTTGGACTCTGGGAGAATAAAACAATCCCAGTCCTTTACCTGGACGACTGTCAACGTTGGTTGTTTTTTCTCCTCCAGGGCATGAGGCAGCCTTTGCTGCTTTCCTCTGCTGTCTCTGCAAGATTGGGGTGCTCCGCGTGGATGACCAAATAGCTATTGTCTTCAAGGTGTTCAATCGGTGAGAGAAAGGACAGGAGGGTTGGAGGAGGGGGCGTGAGGGGCCATCTCTTTCCTCCTCAGACTGGGAAATGGGGTGCTGTAGGGTTCTCCTGAGTGGTTCATGGTTCTCTTGTCCTGTCTTAATCAAGCTGTGGCTGTGGATAGAGTGCCCAAGGCTTTTTTCCAACAGGTTCAAATTAACCTCCAAGTAAAAACAAGTGAAAGAATTGTCACGTAGGCCGGGCGCGGTGGCTCACGCCTGTAATCCCAGCACTTTGGGAGGCCCAGGCAGGCGGATCACAAGGTCAGGTGTTCGACCAACATGGTGAAACCCCATCTCTACTAAAAATACAAGAATCAGCTGGGTATGGTGGCACTGGCCTATAATTCCAGCTACTCAGAAGGCTGAGGCAGGAGAATTGCTTGAACCCAGGAGGCGGAGGTTGCAGTGAGCTGAGATCACGCCACTGCACTCCAGACTGGGTGAAAGAGTGAGACTCTGTCTCAAAAAAAAAGAATTGTCACATAATATCTGCCAGTGCCCACACGGTGTTGACCATGTGGAGGAAGAATTCTAAGCACTTTATGTGTAACTCATTAATTCTTACAACAACCCTGTGAAATAGCAACTGTTTATTTCCATTTTACATATGAGGAAACTGAGGCACAGAGGTATCCGGTGTCTTCACTGGGTTCATGCCAGGTGAATGCGGGTAGTCAGACTCTGACCTGCTGCCCCGCACCACCCAAGCTAGTCACTGGGCAGCACTGTTGTGGATCAGTTACCCAGAGCTCTTCAAATCCCCATTGCAGGCCCCAGTCTAGCAGTGCTGCTGCAGCAGGCCTGTGATGGAGCCCAGGAGCAGTGCTCGATGCTCCATGGGTGGCTGATACGTAGCCTCTGATAAAAGTGAAGGTTGGAACCAGAAGAACCTAGGAGATAACCTGCTGGGACTTGTGTCAGCTTTCAGACAGGCCGACTGAGGCTGGAGAGGCTGAGGCCCTGCCCAGGGTTTTACAAGTTGTCAGGAGTTGATGGCACCAAAACCCACCTTCCTAATCAGTGATTTTTGTTTTTTATTTTTTTTGAGACAGCATCTCGCTCTGTTGCCCAGGTTGGAGTGCAGTGGCAAGATCTCGGCTCACTGCATGCTCTGCCTCCTGGGTTCATGCCGTTTTCCTGCCTCAATCTCCAGAGTAGCTGAGACTACAGGTGCCCACCACCATACCTGGCTGATTTTTTGTATTTTTCTTTTTTTTTTTTGAGACGGAGTCTCGCTCTGTCGCCCAGGCTGGAATGCAGTGGCCGGATCTCAGCTCACTGCAAGCTCCGCCTCCTGGGTTCACGCCATTCTCCTGCCTCAGCCTCCCCAGTAGCTGGGACTACAGGCGCCCGCCACCTCGCCCGGCTAGTTTTTTTTTGTATTTTTTAGTAGAGACGGGGTTTCACCGTGTTAGCCAGGAGGGTCTCGATCTCCTGACCTTGTGATCCACCCGTCTCGGCCTCCCAAAGTGCTGGGATTACAGGCTTGAGCCACCGCGCCCGCCGGATTTTTTGTATTTTTCATAGAGAATGGGTTTCACCGTGTTAGCCAGGATGGTCTTGATCTCCTGATCTTTTTTTTTTTTTTTTTTTTTTGTTGAGACGGAGTCTCGCTCTGTCGCCCAGGCTGGAGTGCAGTGGCCGGATCTCAGCTCACTGCAAGCTCCGCCTCCCGGGTTTACGCCATTCTTCTGCCTCAGCCTCCCGAGTAGCTGGGACTACAGGCGCCCGCCATCTCGCCCGGCTAATTTTTTGTATTTTTTTAGTAGAGACGGGGTTTCATCATGTTAGCCAGGATGGTCTCGATCTCCTGACCTCGTGATCCGCCCGTCTCGGCCTCCCAAAGTGCTGGGATTACAGGCTTGAGCCACCGCGCCTGGCCGATCTCCTGATCTTGTGATCCACCTGCCTCGGCCTCCCAAAGTGCTGGGATTATAGGCGTGAGCCACCGCGCCTGGGCCCCTAATCAGTGATTTTTTTCCCTTTCCTGAGCCAAAAGATGGCTGAGTGTGGCTGAGTGTTTGTTGGGGGAAATGAAGCTACATTATTGAAATTGAGACCAGTTACACTCTTCAGTGGTTATTTTGTGGCCTCCTTGTGCTCCCAGTGGCCAAAAGGGTGAGACTGTCTTTTTACTTTTTGCTACCTTCCCTTTCCCTGCCCTCCTGTGCAGGTACCTTGAGGTTATGCGGAAACTCCAGAAAACATACAGGATGGAGCCAGCCGGCAGCCAGGGAGTGTGGGGTCTGGATGACTTCCAGTTTCTGCCCTTCATCTGGGGCAGTTCACAGCTGATAGGTACTGGAGCGGGAGGCGCCTATCCCTCCACCCCCAACCAAGGCTGCGTTCTGTGGCCCTCCCCTGCCCCTCCTGCGCTCCCTCCTTCCCTTCTTCCTGCCCAGGGCAGACAGTGACAGCTTGGAAAGCAGGGCATTAGACCAGCTATTGAGGGAGGCTGTTTGCTGTCGACCTTCTGCTGTGAAAGCCCGTGTGGTGGGCTGGGGGAGGCGGAGGCCAAGCGCCGCCAAGATAATGGGAAGTGACATGGGCTGGAGCAAGGGCGCATGCCTGGCACATAATGGACTGGTGTGAAATGCGCCCCAGCTCCTGGCAGCAGCTGTGGGGTTTTATGTTGAAAACGAGGGACCCTTTTGATTTGGTTACCAGCGTCATCCACTGTTATTATCAAGCTGTGTGCAAAGCGGCCTGTTAGGGAGCAGCCGCCAAGTGCTGGGCGGTGGGCCTGCTTCCTGTGGGGCTCAGAGAGGCCTGCTCTAGTGCCTCCCCCACTCTTGAAGCTGGTTTTCAGGATGGGGGTGGGGGATCATCTCTATTTTGATGAAGAGTGAACTGCCTACAGAATGATATTCATAAATGACCATTAGTTGTGGCCTTAGGTGCCTTGCCTCCCTAAATCTTCTCAGTGAACCTGCGAATGGTCTGCCACCATGAGGCCAGCTCTGTTGACTGGCACCTGCGCCAGGCACCATACTGCGTGCTGTAGGCATGGTAATTATCGTCATGGACTCTAGGAGGAGGTGCTGTTCTTGTCCCCACTGTCCAGGTGAGGAAACTGAACCTTGGCAGGATGAAGTCATGCGTCCAATGCCATGCAGCTAGAGCTTAGCACATTAGAATACACGAACCCAGAGCCATTTATTGCTCCTTCATGGTGAGGTGTTGAGGGCACCATGGGCAGGACTGAGGCCCTTGTGTGGGTGTGACTGCTGGGCCGGGTTGCCCAGGTAGTGGTGGGGTCTGGTTCTGAACCCTGGGGCCCATTCCTCTTCCCAGACCACCCATACCTGGAGCCCAGACACTTTGTGGATGAGAAGGCCGTGAATGAGAACCACAAGGACTACATGTTCCTGGAATGTATCCTGTTTATCACCGAGGTGAGGAGGAGGGGTGAGAGAGAAGCCCATGGCTGCCTCCATGCTTAGATGAACCGAGGATGGTGGCTTTACAGTGAATCAGAAGAGACAGAGCTGCTGCCCAAAATGGCAGGGCCGGCCGGAGTGGGTTATTGAAAAGGAAGCACCACTGGGCCTCTCCTGAGTCAGCCGCTGCTGACTGTCAGGGCCTCCGCCCAGTTCTCCTTCAGTTTCTCCTAAACACCACAGGAGTCTCGAGATGAGGGTCTAAGACTTGGTCACTAACTGGCCTTGGTGACTGCTGCAGCAGGTCTGAAAGGGTCAGGGTGGGGGAGATTTGTGGGGGAGGGTCAGCATCTTTCAGTGGAGTCCCACAAGGGTCTGTAGAACCATGTGCTTGTGGATGTGTAAAATGAAACCACCAGAGGAGATGGAGCGAACTTCTGGCACAGACAGCTTTTCTGTCGAAGGGACACGTCTCTGTCAGTGCCTGAGGACGTGGGCCCGAGCAAAGTGCCAGTGTGGGAGTATGCAGGCCTGGCCTGTTGTGGCAGTCACTGGACAGCCAGCCCCATGGCTGGGCTCTGGAACTGAAAGTTCTTGTCTTACCAAGGCAGGATTCCTTATAGTGGGCCCTGGACCACTTGTGCAAGGTCTCCTAGGGTGTTTGTTAAAATGCACATTCCTGGGCACCCCATCCCAACTTAGCTGCATCAGAATCTTAGGGGACGAGAGCCAGGAACCCGCATCTAAACACACTTGCCAGGTGACTGCACAGGAAAGCTGGGGACCCTCTGCTCTCTGGACCTCTCTTCAGGGAGATGTTAGGACTTTTCATCCTCCCTGCCATCCCCATGCCCCAATTTCCAAAGGGTGCCCTAGCTCTGCTATCTGGAGAGGGTTTGAGAGTTCTATCCCTCCTCAGTTCCTTTCCTTACACCAGCACGGATGTCTGCTGCCTCAGTGAGGTCGTTAGCAGGCCTGTGGACGCTGGCCATGGGGGCTGCTGTCCGTCCGGGCTGTGTATTCCGAGCCCCCGAAGAGGTGGAGAAAGCTGGGTTATAAAACCAGCAGCCTTGGCTCCGAGCTCTTCCTGGTCAACATTCGTCTCAGGCTTCTGCCAAACTCCAGGGGCCAGAGGGGAATGACACATTTTTTCCAAGTCAGCAAATGGAGCCAGGCCTGATGGCTGGGCGGCCACCGCTTCATTCCCGGAGATCTGCTGCCCTCAGCAGTGTGGCAGGCCCAAGGTCGGGAGGACTCAGGGGCAGCCTGGCTCACTGCCTTGAAAGCCAGTCACGCGCTGCTCTCTGTGGAGTGGAATGTGGGGGTCTGTGGAGCCCTGGGGGACCTCAGGATAAGCTGGAGGAGCAGGGTGGGAAGAAGGGTGCAGATTCCACACTTGAGCTCTTGCGTGTGGCTGAAAGGCTGAGCCGTTTGGGCTCCCCCTGGCGGCTGGCCAGGCCTCTGGATCCCTGTCTATATTCTAACTAGGAGGCAGGCCAGGCCTGGCCTCCAGGATTTTGGGAATTGATTCCATGGTAAAATTTTGTGTCTTTAGTTGGTTGGCTGATGAGGTTGGTATAAAAACCCCAAAAGCTTTTCCAAAGTTTGGGACCCAGTTCCTCCACTAGAGGAAATCTCAAAGTAGCCACTAGGTGGCAGGAGAGACACATTGAACTTGGAGAGGGTTTGGTTACATTTATTTGAGGCCTCAGAAGGAACGGGGAGGGGAGGGCGTGCCTAGAGTTTTTGGTTGTTCCGCACCTTCTCCACAGGGCCGGGTTTTCACTTTGGGTCTAGGCTCTTGGGCATGGTGTTCAACAGTGGGCGCTAGGAGGAGTGTGCCCAGGAGCTGAGGTGGCTGCAGCAAGGGCCCATCTTGCCACGTGGCCGCTGGTTGCAGCACACGTTGTGTTGGTTCTCCAGAGCGCCCACCCTCTTCCACCTCGGAGCAGTGAGCAGCATTTTGCAGCCCCTAGTTGGTGAGTGGCCTGGCCTAGCTCACTCGGGACCTGGAGGCTTGCACAGAGTTGTGTACACCTTGGTTGGGAAGGAGGCAGTGTTTCCTCTGGAGATCCTGGATTCACCATGGTGCTCTTTTAAGTGGGAGATTAAATAAAACACCTACAACTTGGGAATGGAATCGGGCAGCCCTTTCTGGGTCTCATGCCAAGACCGCACTGATACCCTTGGGCATCCAAGGTGAGGGACCCCACCTTGCAGGGCCTCTGCAGCCTCTGGAAATGCAGCCCTGGCGCCTTTAAGAGCCCAGGGCAGGCAGGAAAAGAATTTCAGTTTCAATCTGGCTTCTAAATTTGGAGTTTTGGGAGGGAGGGATCAGATTTCAGCTGGAAGGAAGGAGCTGACAGGAAGGCGCTGTGCAGAGCCTCCCCACCCCCGCCCATCCCCCCAGTTACTGACAGAGGAGCCATTTACAAAAGGCCGATTCTCTGGGGAGTGGAGAGGCAGGAACGCAGCGTCTGTGAGTAATTTCCTGCTCAATATGGCTGCTCTGACTCACACGATTCCCCTGGGGTCACTGCGGGCTGCAGCTCGCTCGGTCGCTCGTTCGTTCTGGTTCTTCTCTTCTCCCTTTGTGGCTAGAATGAGCTAATTTTTTTTTTTTTTTTTGTCTTCCAGTCCCGATTCCTTTTTCCCCCCATCGTCTGTTTTTCTTTGCCAGAGTTACAGGGTCTCCTTCTGAAGGACTTAGGGAGACCCTGGGCACTGAAGGCCTGGGGGCAGCCTGCAGCCCCTCCAAATAAACTACCTCTCTGGCCTTTCTGTGGGTTTGGGGGCCAGAGCTCCAGGACATGGGCCCAGCCCTGGCTCTGCCAGAGGCCTTTTGAGGATCTGTTCTTTGGCCCTGGTGGGCGACGCTGGCCAGGAGGCAGGGGCTCTGTCTTCCAGTGCCCATCTGCCTGCCTTTGCCTCGGAGCCCTTGCTGGGCAGGCCCCTGGCAGACAAAGCCGACAGAGTGCCCCCTGGTTGCTTGCTCAGAGGGCCCTGTCCAGAGAGTGAAACTGGCTACACAGCTCCATGCTCCCTAAGCTTTCCCGGGCCTGGAAGTATGCACGGGGCTGGAGCCTGCAGACTGGAGAAGGGGTAGGGTAGGGCGGGGAGGGGGAGGGAGGGGCTAGGGGTGGGGTGTAGTTGAGCTGGGCAGTTGAAACAAAGCTCCCCGAGGTGAGAGGCCCCTGTAGGCTGGGGGTGCCTGGCTGCCCTCCTGGAGGAGAGAGCCTTGGATGATTCTGGGTGAAGCAAGTGGCCCAAGACAAGGCCCCCAGGGACCAGGGTGGGCTTTGTCTCTGTGGAGTGCCTCGGGCTCTTGCTTGGCTGTGGTGGAGCCTGGGAGAGGAGAGGAGGGGAGGGAGGACCCTGTTGTCCTTGCTCCTGAACACGGGTGTTTGGATGGGCTTTTTGGGAACCTGGGCCAGGGGAGGGAGATGAGGGGGTAAAATGACAGTTTTTTTTGACTTAAATCTTAGAAGTTTTGTCACAGTTGCCCTTACTAGAGAAGTAAGAGGCCTGCCAGGAGTGGGTCACCAGGTGGCAGCCCATGGCTCAAGAGTGGGGGCTCCTAAGGGCCCTCGTGGTGAACTGATGCCCCATTTTGGAGAGAGTTTCTGGCTTATTTTTTCTCCTTCAGATAACCCAGCCTCCCCTGACACCTGCATGTTTCTGGAACCTTCCAAGTATCTGTTTGTTTGCCAGACTCAGCCTCTTTGCAGAGTCTTCCTTCTGCAGCATGGGTCTGGGGTGCAGAGCCCTGTTCCCCTGTAAATGCTGCCTATGAGCTGGGGGGATATGTTGAGGGGAATTATGAACTGCTTGGTTAATAAATACAAATGTGCTGGACTCGTGGTGTCAGGGGGATATGCTCAGGCACACAGGCGTCCCTCTGTGGTTTCTGACGTCATGGGAATTTCATGCTGGCTGCAGAATCTTTCTCTTCTTCCTGGAGGGTCAGACTCTTTGGCAAGAGGGAGGACCAGGAATGGATTCGTCCTTGTGCCTGCCTCTTTCAGCTGTTGTGGCGGCCACCCCTTCCCCACCTCCTGGCCAGGCCAGGCTGACTGCTCCTTCAGGCACCCCTGCCTCCCATCCGCCCTCTCTTCCCTCACTCTGCCTGCCATGCAGAGGGGTGTCGGATACCTGGGTTTGGTCATACCCACCTTGGTCTTCTTGCAAATTGACCCTTTCCTCATCTCTTTTAGCTCTGCTGGTGGCAGGTGCGGACCACGTGTCCTGTGGGGGGGGGCCTGGGGGAGAAGGGGTGGGCCTGGAGGGGTGGGGTCGAGCTGCTGCTGCTGTTTATCTGAGCCCGAGTGAACCCCTGTGCTGGAGAGGCGCTCTGAGGCTCCTGGGGAGTCAGTGGGAACACCACCAGAAGCTCAGGTGGAGATCTTATCTTCCTGAGGCTGCGGGATTTGGTGGGCGACAGGAATCAGGCCCCCTTTTTTTTGGCTGTGGGAGAAAGAGGGGTGGCTGTGGGTGGGTGGGCATGGAATGTTTATATTTTCCTAGCAGGCCTTGAGGGCCAAGGGGGAGCCCTGTCTTTGGCACTTGCATGTGCCTGTTTGTATGTTTGCACCCCAGGCAGATGTTGTAGCTTAGTTCCCAAGTGTCTGCGTGTGTGTTGCGTGTGTGTGTGTGTATGTATGCATGCATGCATGGGTGTGACTTTGCTGCAGGGGAGGAGGGATGAGCTCCCAGCCAGCCCCTGCCTCTTCATCTTGTGGCTTCTCTTTTTCAGATGAAGACTGGCCCATTTGCAGAGCACTCCAACCAGCTGTGGAACATCAGCGCTGTCCCTTCCTGGTCCAAAGTGAACCAGGGTCTCATCCGCATGTATAAGGCCGAGGTGAGTGGGGGCTGGCCAGTGTGCCCGTCCCTGCTGCCGCACTTAGTCCTGGGCTGGTTACAAAGCAAAAGATGTGGGGCCTGGGGCTCCTGCTTCCTCCTACCCCACTGTTTTGCTCTGAATCTTAGGCCAGCCCCTCTGACACTTGGGGCCTTGGAATCTCCCGTCTGGGGCATGGGCAGTCAGAGAAGCACCAGCCACCCCAGCCCTGAAAAGCTGCAGCCCAGCTCTGTCCTGATGAGCTTGGAGGCTGAGGCAAGGACCTGCTGCGTGGGGAGTTGGGGTGATGGGGGCCTCTGTTCTCCCTTGTCAAGTGGCCGAAGGCTCCTCGAGGCTTGGGCAGCCTGAGTCTGGCTCTCCCATGGCATACCTGGGAAGGGTCTTACCCTTTGGAGGCATCTCTAAAGTGCAGCCTTCAAATGTTACTGTGTATGATCGCTGAGTGGTGGGAGGTCTGATGGTAGGCCAGGAATTGGCATTTTTATGGACTCCTTCAGGGATTTTGATGCAAATGGTTTTCCCTGCTCTCAAATCAGATGTGGAGGAGAGGAGAGCCGAGGTTTCCTGGAGCTCCCCCTGCTGGCAGGCAGCTGAGGGTGTCTCCTGCCCTCTTGGCAGTGTTCTCGCAGCCAAGGAGGTGGCCTTTTCCCTCTTGCAAGTGGGGAGGAGACATTTTATTTCTACCCTGTCCCTTCTGCTAGCTCCTCCCACTTCCTGGGAAGACTAATTCTAGAACTGTTTGACCTTGGCCAGGGAAGGGCTGGATGTGAAGTTCCACACCTGGAGTGATGGGTCCCTAAAGTCCCTTCTTTCTGTCCTCAGGCTGGTCCTGGTGACTAGTTCATGGCCTCAGACAGTGTCCTGTGGGCACCATCTCTTGACTTCTGGCCGGCCTTCTCTTCTGGGAAGGGTTGCTCCAGGTCTTCATTGGACCCAGGGCTTCCTGGATCCCACCAGCAGAGGCGGGACAACGGGGAAGGTTGCCAGAGGCCAGTGGGGTGGGGGAGCACAGATACTTCCAGTTGGCTTGGCTCCCTACACTCAGTCCTGAAGGGGTTAACGAGGCTTGAACTGAGCAAGCCGGGCCCTCTCTCCTTTCCGCCCCCTCCCTCTTTGGTCCCCTTCCTCTGGACCTCACATCCTGTGTTTAGGTTCCAACCCACATACCTCTCTAATCTGAGAGGCCTGAGAGCCTGTTGGTTGGAGCTGCCTAGGCTCCTTCCGGCCGCAGCTGGCCACCCCCGGCTCTCCACTCCTCTGCCGTGGGTCACTGCCCTCTGGTGTCCTGGTGTTCCTGACAGCCCCACCCCCGCCAGTCCCACAGTGGGGACTGCTGGGGAAGTCTCACTCTACTGTGCTCCCCGCTCCACTGCTCAGGGTGTCTGAGCATGTGAGAGGTGCACAGCGCCCTCCAGCCTCCTCTCAACCCCAACCCTTGTGTGCCAAAGAGAGGACTCTGGCTGCCTTCCCTGCTTGGTACCTGAAGTACTCTACAAGCCTCTTAATTCAAGTGACTCTAAACTTCTCTTGACTCAGGCTCTAAGGCCCAAAGGATAGGGTTAGAGACCCTGTCCCCTTCTCTTACCTGCCCTTCCAGAGACAAAAGAACTCCGGGCTGACAGAGGATGAGGGAGGAGCATATTTGGTTTGAAAATGGTGTGGCAGGAACACAGGGATGGTCCGCTCTGCACAGGCTGTCGGGGTCTCCGTGGGGGCTGAGCACAGGGTGGCGAACACAAGGAGGACACTGAAAATGACCATCTCAGGACGAGGGGCTCTCTAGTAATCACAAAGTGGCCTTCCTGTGGCAGGCGGTGTGTGGGGAAGGGGACAGGCTCCTGTGTAGGGTGACGCTGGAACTCACTGACTTTAAGATGACCAAGTCAGGCCGGGCACGGTGGCTCACGCCTGTAATCCCAGCACTTCGGGAGGCCGAGGCGGGCAGATCACGAGGTCAGGAGATCAAGACCATCCTGGCTAACACAGTGAAACCCCATCTCTACTAAAAATATGAAAAATTAGCCGGACGTGGTGGCAGGTGCCTGTAGTCCCAGCTACTCAGGAGGCTGAGGCAGGAGAATGGCGTGAGCCTGGGAGGTGGAGCTTGCAGTGAGCTGAGATGGTGCCACTGCACTCCAGCCTGGGTGACAGAGCGAGACTGTCTCAAAAAAAAAAAAAAAAAAGATCAAGTCTTCACCTGTAATCCCAGCACTTTGGGAGGCTGAGGCGGGTGAATCACTTGAGGCCAGGAGTTCGAGACCAACCTGGGCAACATGGTGAAGCGCCATCTCTACTAAAAATATGAAAATTAGCTGGATGTGGTGGCTCATGCCTGTGGTCCCAGCTACTTGGGAGGCTGAGACGGGAGAATCACTTGAACCTGGGAGGCAGAGGTTGCAGTGAGTCGAGATCATACCACTGCACTCCAGCCTGGGTAACAGAGTGAGACTCCATCTCAAATTAAAAAAAAAAGATCACTGGCTGGGTGCAGTGGCTCACGCCTATAATCCCAGCACTTTGGGAGGCCAAGGCAGGTAGATCACCTGAGGTCAGGAGTTTGTGACCAGCCTGGCCAACATGATGAAACACTGTCTCTACTAAAAATATAGAAGTTAGCCTGGCATCATGATGCGCACCTGTAATTCCAGCTACTCAGGAGGCTGAGGCAGGAGAATCACTTGAATTTGGGAGATGGAGGTTGCAGAGAGCTGAGATCGTGCCACTGCACTCTAGCCTGGGCAACAGAGCGAGACTCCATCTTTGAGAAAAAAAAAAAAGAAAAGATCACCAAGTCTTTGCAGTGTTTAGTTTGCAGTGCTCATTGGCAACTTACTAGCAAGTAGTCCTTAGTCCTTAGTCCCGAAGGGCCCATGGGCTGGCATTTTGCCTGCACAGAGGTCCAAGGAGAGGGCTTGCTTTCTCTGGCCAATTCTTAGACCCTAGGGAGGCCCTCCAAGGCCTGCCAGTCTTGCATTCCAGGGGTAGGTAGGAAGGCTGGGTCTTCAGTCAGAACTGGTTGATTGAGGGAAGTCAGCCTCCTGGGCTGCCACAGAAGTCTGACCAGCCTGGCAGTGGGTGGCCTCAGGATTTGGGTCTAACTGTCCCAGCTTTTCTGACCGAAGAACCAAGTGCTTTCAGGGGCCTTGTGTGGTTGTGGGGGCCTGTCTTTCTTGTGGGCCACGGCTGTGCAGTTGCTGCCTTCAGAAGGACCTTGTCAGGACCCAGGGAGTCCCTTCCCCAGCTTGAAGCACCTCTGGCTGGAAGGTCAGAGGGGACAGGCTGAAGCTGCTGCTCCGCCCAGGTACATGGGAGGGCCTTGCTGGGAGAAAGGCGGGGCTGGAGGCTCCTCCTGCCCTGGAGCCTTAGGCTTCCTTGGCCCAGCTCCTGGCCTCTCCTGTGGCTCTGAGGGGGCTGACTCGGGGGTCCTGTGGGCAGAATGGAAAGAACCCCTGCCTCCACCCCTTCTTGCCTTGCAGCTTCTCCTGTGGGAGCTAGAGGGAGATTGACCTTTGACCCTTCAGGAATTCCAGGGCCCTGGGGGGTGGGAGAGCTCTTATGACCACTTCCCCGATGACATAAGCACCATGGCAGCTGCCTTGGCCTCTGGCCTGGATCTGCGGCTGCTCCCCCTCCCGCCCAGGGACCACCTCCCGCTCCCTCCTCCCCACATTCTGTGCCTCAGACCCAGGATCCTCGCTGTGACCAGGGCTCTGCTCCCCACTCCACCATGAACTTGGTTTCCATCCTTCTTTCCCTCCCCTCTTGGCGCCTCTTTGACCCACTCGTCACCCCCGTGCCTCTTCCTCCTATGTTCTACAGCTGCTTTTTGAGGAGAGGGAACCTGGGCCAGTCATAGCACCCCTTTGTCTCTCTAAGTTAGTTGGAGGTTGAGACCACAGCCACAGAGTGAGACTCTTACTCTCTCTGAGGCCGTAAGTCTTGTTCCACCCCAGCCAGGAGGTGCTTAACATACTCTGATTGTGGGAGGAGGCCCTGGTCAGTCTTGGCAGATCCAACCCTCACATGCCCACAGCGGCTCCTGTGAGAGCTAGTGTCCAGGTGTTGCGGGCATGGGGGTGCTGTTGTGGGAGCAGCGGCTGGAAGCTGGGGTCGACTGCCTGTGGACCAGCCTAGCTTCTGTGATAGGCTCTGTCGCTTGCTCTCCAGCTCTGCTTCTCTGCTAGGAGCCTGGCTGGGCTGGGCTTAGGGAGTTGGGCCTCCCCCCTGCTCAGCCATTCCCCTGTTCAGCACTCTTTTACCCCCTGTCCCCCACACAGGCTGCTGGGAATTGCCCAGGAGTTGGGGGAACTCAATGTCAGCTGCTTCTTATTGTCTCACTCTGAAGTGCCAAGATGCCTTTTTCAGTCCAGAGAACTGAAAACTGGAGAAAACAGGCTCCGGGGCCCGGCCTCAGCCTCTTAGGCTTATGTTCAGATGTTCCCATGTCTCTTCTCTAGAACCGGGACCTGGGCTGGGGGCGTCCCCAGTGATCAGGAGGGTTCTTTTCACCTCAGGTTCCCAACTTCCCTCTCTCGGCCAAGTGATGTCACTTGGCTGCCTCTTCTCGGTTTCTACCTTGTAGGTTTGGGCTGCCTTTTCTCTCTCTCTCTTGTGGGTCTCATTGTTGTGGAGTGGGTATTTTGGGATAGAAGGAGTGAGGAACTGGGGAGGAAGGCCTGGGGGCTCCCCTGGCAGGGCCACTTCCTGGGCCTGGGATGGACACCTGGGAGCTGCTGCGGTTGTTGGGGTCCTGGCAGGGGTGTGGTGTGGCCCTCACCACTCTGCTCACCTGCTCCTTCCTCACAGTGCCTGGAGAAGTTCCCTGTGATCCAGCACTTCAAGTTCGGGAGCCTGCTGCCCATCCATCCTGTCACGTCGGGCTAGGAGGGGCTGAGCCGAAGAGCCACTCAGGCCACAGTTCCTGTGCCTGCCTTCCCCACCCCAGCAGTGGCCCCTCCCCATCCCCTCCCTCTGTTCATCCAGTTTGATGAGAGGCTGTTTACTGGGGTGGGGTGGTGAGACAGGCTTGAGGGGGCTCGGAGCATAAGGCTTCAGGGCCCAAGTTGGGAGAAGTGACCAAAGTGTAGCCGGTCTCCTGAGCTCCCCTGTGCTGGACTGGCCAGAAGAGAGGGTTTGGGGCCCAGTCACTCCGCCACCGTCTCCTGTTCCTGGCCTCTTCTCCCTTCTCTCCTGTCCAGTCTGGTTTTGAGAGCAGGGGCTGTTCTGCAGCACTGCAGGGAGGGGAGGGGAGATACCCTGCTGCTTCCATTGCTTTTCCTTTCCCGGAGTCAATGCCTTTCTAAGGGTTGGAGCTGCTCCTTGCAGGGGCAGGTCAGTTTCCCAGGCCATGCTGGGGTGGCCATCTATGCTAGGGCTGGAAGCTGAGGCTGGCTGCCAGCCATGGGCTGGGGTGGGGTGGGGTGGTGGAGAGGCCTTAGCTGTCCTGGCTGGTGCCCCTCCCAGGCTCCTTTTCACCCTGCCCCCTGGGCCTGTGGCCTCCTGTGTCCAAGCCTCCTCCTGGCTTTTCTGTTCTCTAGCCCTTGACTTTGCTGGGTTTCCTGGCTATAGCCACATCTCTCCCGCTCCCCAAGGGTAGCATAGCCAATGGAAGCTGCCCTTTGGGTAGGTGCTGGGCTCCTGGGAGGGCCCAGCTGATAGGGTGAGACATGTCTTTCCAGAACCTTCCCTGGCAGGGAGGGGGGTGGCAGAAACTCAGGAAGGGGCTCGGGGCCCATTGTATCTGGAGAGCCTGGATTCCTTTTGGCAGTCTTAGGCCCGGCCGCTTCTGCTACCTTTGCGCTGCTGCGAGTTTCATCCTGGGACCGTGGGCCCTGCTTCTCTGTTCCCCTGGGTGGTGGGTGGGCCCAGAAGGTGGCGGTCCCACGCCTTGTCCTCCCACCTCCCTGAACTGTCCATTGCCTTTATAGGGTGAGGTAAGTGACTGCCTCCCAAGCCCCGGCTTTGGCTCTGAGGATGGGCCTAGAGGGGGCTGGGCAGGCCCATTGAGGGCCACCAATTGAGGTTTCTCCTAGGGCTGTTTCTGGGCCTGCCTCTTACAGGCTCGTCCCCCAGGCCTGCCCTTCTCCACTGCCCCCTCCTGTGTCTGGGTCCACACACCCTTCGGGAAGGGGGAGCACTGAGAAGCACAACACAGGGGCTCGGCCTGGAATCCGGTGATGGTCTGGGCAGAGGCTGGGTCAGGAGTCCCAAAGGTCAGTGACAGTTTCTCAGAAGAGGCCCAGTGTCCACCTCTCTCCCAGGGCCAGACACCCCTTCCTGGCTCCCCCATCCCCCTTTGGGCTCTCAACCCCTTGCACCCTCATTGCTGTTCGGATTAAAGCCTCTGTTTTGCACCTGTCACCTGTGTGAAGTATGTCTTTTCATGTCACATGTTTAGCCCATGTCTGCATGACTGACCTCCATCAGGTCCCCTTCCCTCAGGCCACAGTGTCTGAGACTTGAGCTGTTTCAGTTTGGGTTGAACCTTTCCTGGGTTTAAATCCCAGCTATCTGCAGCCCCAGCTGTAAGGTTGTAAGTTACTGAAGCCTCTGAGCCCCAGCTTCCTCATTCACAAAATGAGGACAGTCACAGGGTGACTGCCAGGAGTGGACAGCAGATGGGAAATCCTCAGGTTAGGGCCTGGCACATAGCATATCCTGGGTGTTTGCTGCAGCTGTGCTTGGTGAAGGGGCTGTCTGGACTCCCGGCTTAGCCCCAAGCTGGCCAGGGAGCCTTTGGATGGGCTTTGACAGAACATGTACCTGTGGTTTATGAGGGGGTAGCCCTCTATTCTCCCTTCTCTGCCCCTTCTGGGTTGGAGTTGGGGGTCTTAGGCTGCTGTGCCCCAGACTTCCTTAAGACACTCTTGCTCAGAGAACAAGGGTCCTTTACCTTTCTCTTGCCCATAGAGGCCTTGCACAGACTGGAAAGCTTCAGCCCCTCAACACCTTGGACCGCCTTGGAGCCTGGTGACCAGCAGCCCTGTCTGGAGTCAGGCACACCCGAGTTCAAACCGAGCAGCTGCTCCTTACTCACCAGGAGTAGGAGGGCCCTGATGGTTGACTTCATCTCTCTGAGCCTTGGCTTCCTGATCTGAAAAACGGGCTTAATGATGTTCCTACCGTTGGTCTTGAGGATTCCTTCATTTCACAAATAGTGGCTGCATGTTCCTCAAGACTGCAGTGCATCCAAATATGACAGTGTTAGGTAGTGGGTGGATTATGGAGAAAATAACTTTAGAAAACTAGAGAAGGCATTGATGGGGGCGGGGCAGGGGGTTACCTGCCTAGAAGGTCCTGTGAGCTGATACCCCGAGGACAAGAAAGAGCCACTGCAGAGAGGTCAGGCCCGGGCCCAGAGGGCTAGGGTTGGGTGGAGGGGCCAGACTTGTAGGCCAGGGCCTTGCGGGCTTTGCTGAGTTTGGACAGTGTTCTATGGGAAGGTGCTGGAGGGTTTTGTTGGGGAGAAGGGGAGATAGGACCATTTGGGAGGCTGCAGCTGTGATTGGGCACAGGGATGGTGGTGGCCTGGCTGAGGGTTCAGAGTGGGGTGGTGGAAAGTGGTCCAATTTAGGCTGCATTTGGTGTCGCTAACAGGAAGGGAGTTAATGACAGGGAGCTGAGCAGCCAAGAACCCCAATTACTGACTTACGTGGCTGGGTGCCATTTCCTGGGGTGGGGGCCCCTGAGGGATAGGAATTGCCGTGGGGGCACGGAACTGCCTGTTAACTTCTAAGAGGAGGTGCTGAGGAGGAGGGCGCTGGGGTGGGCTTCTGAAGAGGATGGAGGTGGCGGGCATGGTGACGAGGCATAGTGCCAAATGGGTGGAACATGCAGATAAGAGAGGAGAGGGCTGGCTTCTGCACAGAGGAGGAGGGTGGGGTGTGGGCAGGGGACCCTAAGCTTCAAATACAAGGAACATTGACCCTGGCTGGGCTTCCGTGGGATAGTGGAGGGGTGAGTAGGGATGAGAACATGGGCGGCACCCTGTGAGGTCTGCTTGGCGTGGCACAGGCCCCCAGCATAGGAGGAAGATGTGGAGGGATGGTCGGATGGTCTGCTGCCTGAGGTGGACACTGGCGAGACATCGCTTGCTTCTCTTCTGAGTTTCACTGGCGGGAGCAGGGACGAAGAGTGGGCAGGGTGGCAGCTAAGGGACTGCCTTGAAGGTGGGCTCTGGTGAGGCCAGCAAGGGGCTGCCTCCTGCTGTGTGCTGGGAAGGTCCAGGAGAGCGGGAGGCTGAAGGAAGCGAGGTTCTGAGAAGGTATACTGGGGGCCTTCACGGGGCAGGCGGCTGCAGCGGGAAGCTGCTCGTTTCTCCCTGTGGGGAGGAAGGCAGACCCTGCACTGATTTGGTGGTGGGTTGGGCTGGGTTTATTTTTACAGGGAAATGTAAGGCACAAGGGGCAGTGAGAGCACACCGAGGATGTGGGTGCGGGCTTCTGGGCAGGGCGGGAGCCCACTCAGGCCCTGGGAGATGGGCTGTGGGGGCACACGCACCTGCAGCCCATGCTGTGCTCAGTGAAGGGTGGCCTGCTGCTGGCACTCCAGCAGCTCAGCGTGTCCGAAGGAAGCCCTCTGAGTGTGGGGATGGCCGCAGAGCTGGAGGGCAGGTTTCCCAGCATCCTGGGCCACAGGAGCTCCAGAGGACAAGCTGAACTCAGCCGCCTGCGCTCCTTTTTGATTCACCAGGGCAGAGGCCGCTCCGTTGCTCATGGGAGGTGAAAGGAAGAAGCCTTCCTGGGAGAAAAATCCCGGGCAGAGGTTGGGGTTGGAAGGAGAACAAAGCTCAGGGTTTGGTGTGCCCAAGATTTGGGCCTAAGTCAGGTGATACGTTTTTCTTGAATCCTACAAGCATTAAGCTAGTTGCAAAGGAGGATGGAAGGTGATGCGGCTGGGTGGACTTCAGGTAAGCTCTGGAATACTCTGTGGAGGAGGTGGCGTGTGGGCATCCTCTCACCTGGGTGATGCAGACCAAGGATGTGCTAGCAGGGCCATTGTGCACAGAGATATGAGGCTGGCAGGGGACACAGCTGCAAAAGCAGGTGGGGGCTGACCTGCAGAGGGCATTAGCGCCAGCTCGGGGTCCAAGACCCCTGCCATGGATGCCCACAGCACTCCACACATGGCCTTGACACTTGCCTAGCTGCATTTAATTCTCTACAAAATGCATTGCTTATGGTTCGTCTTCCCTGCTAGAAGGTGAGCTGCAGGAGGGCAGGGACTGTCTGTCCTGCCCACTGCTGTATCCCAGTGCCCAGCAGAGACTGGCACACAGCAGGCGCCCGGAAGCAGGAATCAGTGGTTTGGTGGGGAGTTGATGGGGAGCTGGGGAAGTATTTAACTGGCGCCTCTGTGGTGTGTGTGAGAGGATTGGGATTTAGGAAACTCGTGGGCAGCTGGCTGGATGCTGGTGATGGGACTGGAGCCTTGGCACAGATAAGAGATGTTGAAGGCTCCGAGCAGCACAGAGAGAGGCCCTGGGCTGGGAAGCAGAGGGTAGAGGTAGGAGCTGGTGCTGAGGAAGAGTGAGGAGTTCTCAGTGACCCTAGGCACGTGCCTGAGAGGAGGACTCCGGGGAAGGTAGCTCAGCCAAGGATGCAGAGTTTGAGGAGCTCTGGTAGACATGTTGCATGGGCTGACTGGGAGGCTGACAGGGCTGCCAGGACCCAGGTGGAGTGGGGAATCTGGGGCCAAAGGGATTCCCAGAATCCTCTGCTGCGCCCTGCTTGTTCTCCAGCCTCAGGCCCTTGCCCACACCCTTGCTGTCAAGGTCCAGCCACCCTGGCTGCCTCTCTTCCTCACACTCCTGGAGCCGCTGATCAGTTTGGCCATGTTCGAAGAACCCTTTACCCCACTGGGGAGACCCTGGTCTTTCTTTGGGGCTCAGCTGAGGCTTTGCTCCCTCTGAGAGGCCTCCCCTGGCCCCCTAGACCGGGGCTGGTGTCCTGGGCCTGTTTGCCTGGGTGTCCCCACCCCACCCAGCACTCAGCCATACCTCTGCTGTAGGGACACCAGGGTCTTTGTTGGGGAGGGGCAGCCACCTGGTTGGAATTTGGGGTGGTAGGGGGCTGTCTGCTCTGCAGACATAGCTTCTCTTTCCTTGGGGTTCCTTGGTGGGGGCTGATGGAGAATCATGGGAGGCAGGCTAAGGCCCACCACCTTGCACTCAGCATCTAGTTTTGCTGCTCCTGTGAGGCCAGATACCTCATCTGTCCTATTTCCTGCTAGCCCTAGGAGGGTCCTACAGGCACTCGGTACATACTGTGAAATGGCTGTGATAGTGGCGGGGGTCCTCGTGCAGAGCATGATAGAGACAGGAGGGGCAGGTCGGCCCTGGAGAATCCGTGGCGAGAGGAAGCTGGGGCACGTGAGCAGAGCGGGCAGGGAGACTGGCCACTGTTGCCCTGGTGCCAGGCAGCCAGCACTGGAGGTGGGTATGGGGCCTGTAAGAGGGCAGTTCTGAGTGCTGTGGAGCCAAGCGGAGGAGCAGTGGGCTGAAGAGAAAGGAGGGTGAGGTTGGCACAGTGGGGAGGAAGAAGGAGGCAGGTGGGCATGGGGGGGGCCTGAGGTACCTGAGTGCCACTGCAGGCCGAGGGCGGAGGAAGGGAGCTGGGGAGAGGACCAGAGAGGCCCAGGTCAGGCTTGAGCCCAGAGGCTGGCTTGCTTTCATTCACTCAGCAAACACTGCTGGAGCCCTCTCTGCTCTAGTCTGGGGACAAGTGTTGGGACGGTGCGGTGAACAAGACAGGCAGCACCGTCCCTCTTGGAGCATTTTCCCTCCTAGACTTAGTCTAGCAGAACCTGGGAAGCACCCTATGTGTTCAGTAGTTGGGGATTGTTAGAGGGCTGGAGGGAGCAGTCATACTATGGGCTGTCAGATGATGCGATTATCCATTTATTCATGCGGATAATCTGTTATTAGTGGGGAGGGCAGCTGCAAAGACTGTAGGTGAAGGACAGTGCTTTTTTGTAAAAAAGCAGAAATCTGCATTCTTGATCTGTCTGTCTGTCTGTCTGTCTGTCCATCTACATGAACACAGGCCCAGGTAGTCATGGGCTTATCTCTGGGTGGTGGGGATATGAGGGTTTTTGGAAAATTCTTAATGCTTTTCCTGCTTCCAAGATAGTTATGAAAATGCCAACATGGTTGGATGTGGTAGCTCACGCCTGTGATCCCAGCCCTTTGGGAGGCTGAGTTGGGCGGATCACGAGGTCAGGAGATTGAGACCATCCTGGCCAACATGGTGAAACCCTGTCTCTACTAAAATACAAAAAATTAGCCGGGTATGGTGGTGCATGCCTGTAATCCCAGCTACTTGGAAGGCTGAGGCAGGAGAATCAGTTGAATCCGGGAGGCGGAGATTGCAGTGAGCTGAGATTACACTACGTACTCCAGCCTGGGCGACAAAGCAAGACTCCGTCTCCAGAAAAGAAAATGCCCAACATTACTGAACCACAAAAGAAAAAGTAGTGGCGGGTCAGTTTTAACCTTGCTTTATGTTTTTCATATTTGGTTTTTAAAGCTTTCTACCATATCCACATACTACTTTTGTAATAAGAAGAAAAAAGGAAACTGAATAAAAAGATTTCCTCCCTAACAAGCACTGGAGGATGGTGCGTCTTCAGCAGAGAGGAGGGGGGTCGTCCTTCAGTCAGGAGGGAGAGGAAGGAGAGGGGCCTTGCTCAGATCTGTTGGCCCAGAGACCCCCTGAGAGGGAGTGAGCAGTTACGGCTCGGGGATTCAGGGAGTGAGAGCTGTTGGGGAAATAGTGTTTGAGAGTTCATGTGAGCTGGACCCAGGGAGAGGAGGCAGCTTGGATCCCGATTCCTCAGGGGGCCTTTGGACTGGGGAGAGTTGAGGTGGCCAGCAGTTCCCTGGCGGGCATCTGCAGCCTCCCTGGGGACCTCTGGGACCCAGCCTCTGTTTTCAGGACCCCAGCACACGTGGGTTGGATCCAGAATTCAATCCCAAAGTTGAGGTGCTCTTTCTCCTGCCTGGGCGCTGGATGGGGGGTTTGGTGGTGATGAACCAAGGGACGAACGGTTCAGTTTCTCTCAGTGCCTGTGCTGCTGCTGGGAGTATTTTCTTGAATCCCAGTGAAGAGGCAGAGCCCCTGATGGGTCCAGCTTCATCCCCCATCCTCCCCTGAGCAGGTGACATCAAGGGACACCTGGGACAACACCCAGGAGTAGATGGACCTGTGAGGATGCTCAGAGCTATGGCTATGAGAGGTACTCCACAGTGGCTGGCACGTGGCTGGGGCTCTGGGAGGCTCCCCATCCTGGCAGGGCGGCTGGCCGTATCCCCAGTTCTGGCCCCGAGGCTGGGCCTTTGCTGGCCTGTAGCAAGATCTCCCAGTCTGAGCCTGGACAGATTCCTTGACCCTCGTTATTTGCCAGAGACAAAGGTGGGGCTTTTCAAAAGGAACGCTGCAAAGGCAGGCCAAGTGCAGCGCCTCATCTCCGAGTAACTGGACCCAGCCCCAGGCAAGATGGTAAGGCAGGTGGGCTGCGGACGGACCAGCCTGCTCCTGCTTCCCACCTCTGCTTGGGGAGATTGGGCTTGGCCCTTTCTGGGCTGGCAGACTGCACACACCCTCTAGAGCCAGCTCCTACCCTCTGCAAGGGGTGGGGAGTGTGGTGACCGAGGTGCACCTGGGCTCTGGTGTGGTTCTTGCGTTTCTCGCTGTGTGACCTTGAGCCATAACTGAACCCCATCTGAGCCTCAGTTTCCTTATGTATAAACAAGGTAAGTAAACATGGCCTTACGGGGTGGACGTACCAGCCACTGAACGGACACAGCCCAGGGCTTTGCCAGCACCGTCTCATTGAATCTCCGCAGGTCACCCTGCGAGGTGGGCATGTGGCAACCAAGCCACAGGGGAGGAATTCCTTGGTGGTAAGTGGGTTTCAGACCCGGGCCATCAGGCTCCAGCGTGGACATTTCTTTCTTTCTTTTTTTTTTTTTCCTTGAGACGAGTCTTGCTCTGTCATCCAGGCTAGAGTGTAGTGGCACCATCTCTGCTCACTGCAACCCCCGCCTCCCGGGTTCAATCAATTCTCCTGCCTTAGCCTCCCAAGTAGCCAGGATTACTGGTGCGCACCACCACTCCTGGCTAATTTTGTATTTTTAGTAGAGACGGGGTTTCACCATGTTGACCAGGCTGGTCTGGAATTCCTGACCTCAGGTGATCCACCCACCTTGGCCTCCCAAAGTGCTGGGATTACAGGTGTGAGCCACTGTGCCCGGCTCAGTGTGGACATTTCTACCCACTGAGCCCAATAATGGCTGTGAATCTGTCCCATGAATGTTTACTGAGCACTTGCTCTGCCAGGCTCCAAGGAGACCCCGAGGACCATGGAGGAGGCAGATGTGGTTCTGTGCCTCATGGAGGTTTAAGGAGGACACAGTGGGGCCATGTGGGGAGCTGTGGGAATGTCGTGGACAGGGTGGAGAGGCTTCCTTGAAGGCAGGATGAAGGCTCCAGCAGCAAGGCTGGGAGGTGGGTTGGCTGTCTGGAGCTGGGGCAGTCGTTCCCTTGCTGGCTACCGACCCCAGGCCTGGCTTCTGCCCGGACTGTGCTCGCCTGGCCAGTCCTTCGGGAGTGGCTCCTGCCGTACTCCATACAAGTTGCTGGTCCCCATGTCTCAGTTGCCACTGCTGCTTCAGGCCCCAGCAGCTGCCTGCCCCCTGACCTCTGGGGGTTCCCATAGAGAGCTTGGAGCTGGGGGCTCCTGCACACAGCCTGTGTGTCTGGCCCTGAGCTTAGTGCTTGGAAGCTTTTCTTGCCTCATCCTCACAATGGGCAATGACGTCCTCATTTCACAGAAGGGTCTGGGGTCTCTTTCCTGCCAAAGCTCGTGCTCCTGCAGCCTCTCCATGGGACCTGACCTGAGGCCTCGGGTGGCATGGGCTGCCATGTGCTGCCTGTCCCCACTGTGGTGGCCTGAGAGCTCTCCTCCACTCCACTCCACTCTATCCCCTCTCCCTCCCCCTCCGCTTTCTCCTGCTCCTGTGCCCATCTCTCCAGGAGTGGCCCCAGACCCTGGTCCTGTGTGAGAGGCGCCTCTTCCAAGGGCCCAGTTTTCTTTTTGGAGGCAGGGCCGATTTGCACAAAGGTGACAGAGAGGCAGGACAGCAATGACAGCAATGATCCTCTGGCTGGTAGCATGCCTCTTGTGCAGATTGTGCTTTATGTGTCACCTCGTGGAGTCCCCACAGTGAGCCAGCCGAGATTCCCAGTCAAGGGGTTTTGGTGGTGGGGCTCAGATTTTTGTGGTGTCACAGGGCCTCCAGCTTGTCCTAGTGGGTTCAGGGTGGTGCCCAGGTTTGTCTGACACCAGATCCTACAAGGGCCAGCATGGTGGGGGCACCCAGAGCCGGGCAAGGGAAAGATTGGCTATGGCCATGTGGCTCCTCGTTCTCCCCAAGGCAGTCTGTCTCCGCAGACAGCCATCAGGCCCCAAATCCAGGTGTCCTCCTTTTTATTTTTTGAGACAGGATCTTGCTCTGTCACCCAGGCTGGAGTGCAGTGGCTTGATTTCAGCTCACTGAAGCAACCTCCGCCTCCCAGGTTCAAGTGATTCTCCTGGCTCAGCCTCCCGAGTAGCTGGGATTACAGGCATGCACCACCATGCCTGGCTAAGTTTGTATTTTTAGTAGAGACGGGGTTTCACCATGTTGGCCAGGCTGGTTTCCAACTCCTGGCCTCAAGTGATCCACCCGCTTCAGCCTCCCAAAGTGCTGGGATGATAGGAGTGAGACCGTGCTTGGCCCAGGCGTTATCTTTTTTATTTTTATTTTTTGAGACAAGGTCTTGCTTTGTCGTCCAGGCTGGTGCAGTGGCACTATCATAGTTCACTGCTGCCTTGGCCTCGTTTACCCTCTATCGCTTGAGAGTTTACCCTCCTGGGTCCACACCTGGGACTACAGATGTGCACCATTATGCCCAGCTAAATTTAAAAAACTTCTTTCTGTAGAGTCAGGGTCTCCCAACGTTGCCCAAGCTGGTCTCAAACTCCTGAGCACAAGTGATCCTCGTGCCTCGGTCTCCCAAAGTGCTGGGATTATTACAGGTATGAGCTACCACACCTGGTCCAGGTGTTATTCTGAATTCCTTTCTTCTCCACCTCCCAAATCCAGCCCATGAGCAGGTCCTGTCGGGTCTCCCTCCAAATTGTAACCCAAATCTGCACCGCAGTCAGGGAGCACGGTTGGCTCTCCCAGGAGCGTTGGCCAGCAGCATCTCCTCTCTGCTCTCCTGACTCCACTCTGCCACTGTCCCTGGGCTCTACCCTGAGGTACTTGAAGGTGACTCCCATCAGATCCCTGCTTGAAGGGTGGCTCCTGACTGTGCACAGAGGGCCCCATGAGGTGATGAGCCACTGTGCCCCCCTGACTCACCCACTCCCGTACTTCAGTCATGCTGCCCTCTCTCTGGTCCTCCAGAATGTCTTTTTTTTTTTTTTTTTTTTTTTTGAGATGGGGTCCCGCTCTGTGGCCCAGGCTGCAGTGCAGTGGCGTGATCTCTGCTCACTGCAAGCTCTGCCTCCCGAGTTCACGCCATTCTCCTGCCTCAGCCTCCAGAGTAGCTGGGACTACAGGTTCTTGCCACCACGCCCGGCCAATGTTTTGTATTTTTTTAAGTAGAGATGGGGTTTCACCGTGTTAGCCAGGATGGTCTCGATCTACTGACCTCGTGATCCTCCTTCCTTGGCGTCTCAAAGTGCTGGGATTACAGGTGTGAGCCACCGCGCCCAGCCTGGTCCTCCAGAATGTCAAACTTGTTGCTGCCCCTGGGCCTTAGCACCTGCTGTTTCCTTGACTTGCACTGCCTGAGCCCCAGGCTGAGCAGAGGCACCCTTTGGTTGTTCAGGGCCCAGTTCAGATGCCACCTCCCGAGAGAGGTGCCCCAGCTTTCTGTGAGTTGCTCCTGACTGAGCCTCCATCCGCTGTCTGTTCTAGTTGCCTTCATGAGCCCATTTTTATCTCAAGTTTTATTATCTATGAGCTTGTTTACTTAGTGATCAGCTCCCTCTCAGTGGGTGGTAAGCCCAGTGAGGGAGGGCACAGGCTTACTGTGAGCAGGGGCTGGCCCAGAGTAGGTGGATGCCCAGTTACTACTTGCTGAACAATGAATGAATGAATGGATGAGTAAAAAAGTAAGTCCTCTGTCCCTGGCATTATCCTAGAAGAAGCTGAACAACAGGTGCTGGCCAGGGCCTTGGCTCCGATGTTGCTCTCCCCTCACTCCAATGCAGGAGCTCTGGGGGTCCCATGGAGGGCCCTGCGGGCAGCTTCCCAGTGTCCCAAACTCTGAGGGTTTGTGCTTCTGCAGCTCACTCCCAAGCTTGGGCAGCACCCTTGGTGGAGACAGGCAGACTGCATGGACTTGGCCTCAGGCAGGTGAAGTCTGTGGGACATTCCCAAGGTTGGAGAGGCAGAGCAGCAAGGAAGAGGCTAAGTAGGAGCCACGCTGCTTTTGATAAACTAATGATGCCGGTCGGGTGGGGTGACTCATGCTTGTAATGCCAGCACTTTGGAAGGCTGAGGTGGGCAGATCACCTGAGGTTAATAGTTCAAGACCAGCCTGGCCAACATGGTGAAATCCTGTCTCTACGAAAAATACAAAAAATTAGCTGAGTGTGGTGGTGGGCGCCTATAATCCCAGCTACTCGGGAGGTTGAGGTGGGAGAATCACTTGAACCCAGGAGGCGGAGGTTGCAGTGAGCTGAGATCATGCCACTGCACTCCTGCCTGGGCAACAGAGGGAGATTCTGTCTCAAACAAACAAAACAACAACAAAAAACTAGTGATACCACCTGCCTTGGCAGGATAAAGGTCCCAGTGCTTGTCTTGGCACCCAAGGAGCAGTCGAGCCCCCTTTGCTGGCCTCCTTGCCTTCCTCTGGAACCTCCTCTGCTTCAGTGACAGAGCCAGGGCTCATTCACAGCTATGTTCTCAGTGCCCGCCTGAACCACATAAGTGGTGGTGGTGGTGGTGTTGTTGTTGTTTTTAGATGGAGTCTGGCTCTGTCACCCAGGCTGGAGTGCAGTGGTGCAATCTTGGCTCACTGCAGCCTCCACCTTCTGAGTTCAAGCAGTCCTCCCACACTAGCCTCCCAAGTAGCTGGGATTACAGGCACGCACCACCATGCCCAGCTAATTTTTATATTTTTAGTAGAGACAAGATTTCACCATGTTGGCCAAGCTGGTCTCGAACTCCTGACCTCAGGTGATCCGCCCACCTTGGCCTCTCAAAGTGCTAGGATTACAAGCACAGTGAGCCACTGTGGCCGGCCAGAAGTGGGTTCCTTCCATGCGCCATTCTCTCCAGGTGCTGGGGACAGAGGGGTGAACTAGTGAATTTCCTGCCCTTGTAAAATTTGCTTCTAGTGAGGATGATAGACAAATAAATATACAGCAAAATACTGGGCAGCGATAAAGTCTATGAAAAAAATAAGGGTAATTGTGATAGAGAAATATTATTTTGAAGGGGATAGTGAAGGTGGCATTTGAACAGGGACCTCAGTTCATGACAGAGATTACCCTGAAAGGAGCTGAGAGAACATTCCCGGCAGAGGGAACAGCAAGTACCAAGGCCCTGAGGTAGGAACAGCTTTGACACTTGGGGAACAGCAAGGAGGCTGAAGGGCATTGAGTGGTGGGGAGGGGTGGCGATGAGTGGAGAGGCAGCGGGCTGTCTCAGCAGGGCCTTGCAGGCCATAGTAAGGACTCTGTGTTTGCCTTGCTTGTCCTTCCTGCTTTCTCTCCCTTTCTCCCTCCCTCCCTTCCTTTCTTCTCCCTTCCCCCTCCCCTCCGCTTCCCTCCCCTCCCCTTCTCTTGTTTCCTTTCCTTCTTTCGTTTCCTTCCTTCCCTCTCTACCTTCGCGCCTGCTCTCCCTCCTTATCTCTGTGTCTCTCTTTTTTTTTTTTTTTTTTTGAGACAGGGTCTCACTCTGTCTTCCAGGCTGGAGTGCAGTAGTGCAATCATGGCTTACTGCAACCTTGACCTCCCAGGTCTAAGTGATCCTCCCACCTCAGCCTCCTGAGCAGCTGGGACTACAGGCATGCACCACCACACCCAGCTAGGCTTTTATTTTTTGTAGAGACAGGGTATCCCTATGTTGCCCAGGCTGGTCTCAAACTCCTGGGATCAAGTGATCCTCTTGCCTTCGCCTCCCAAAGTGCTGGGATGACAGGCATGAGCTGCTGCGCCTGGCCTGTGTTTTGTTCTGAGTGGAATAAGGGCAGTGATGTGCTCACACTGGCTTGTGAGAGCTGACTGTGCATATTCCTTTCCCTCTCCATGTTCAGCGATGGCACGTTGGTAGCTAGGAATTGGCCAAAATGGGAGTGTTTACACCACAGGAATTGGCAGATTCTACAAGTGAGCTCCACCCACCAGCTGGTTTTACACATTTACACTACTGGGAAGGTTTGAGATGGGGAGAGCCATGATTCGACTTCACCATGTTTGCATGTACAGGAGTGGAGAGGAGGAGAATGGCAGGAGGGCAAGTGCGAACACAGGAAGACCAGGGAGATCTGCAGGGAGGTTGGCGTGCTAGGCCAGGCAAAACGTGGTGTGGCTGGGCTTGGAGAGCAAGAGCAGTGGTACTCAGGTAGATTGTGAAGCTCTTCTTCTTCTTCTTTTTTGAGATGGAGTCTCTCTCTGTCACCAGACTGGAGTGCAATGGCATGATCTCGGCTCACTGCAACCTCTGCCTCCTGGGTTCAAGTGATCCTCCTGCCTCAGCCTCCCGAGGAGCTGAGATTACAGACGTGTGCCACCATGCCCGGCTAATTTTTGTATTTGTTAGTAGTGATGGGGGTTTCACCATGTTGGCCAGGCTGGTCGTGAACTCCTGACCTCAGGTGATCCTCCTGTCTTGGCCTCCCGAAGTGCTGGGATTACAGGCGTGATCCGCAGTGTCTGGGCTGGTTGTGAATCTCTTCTGAAGGAGAATTTGCTGATGGACTGGATTTGGCTTTGTGAACAAAAAAGGAGTCAAGATGCCCTGGTTTTTGGCCTGAACAACTTGCTGGATGGTGGTGCCACTCACTGGGACGGGGCAATGGCGGGGAGAAGCAGGGGTCGTAGGTGTCTCTCCGGGGTTTGAAAGGCCCAGACAGACAAGTTCTTAGAGGTCGGTATCCCAAGAGTAGAGGCCAAACATGGTAGGACCGTTGACTTGCATTCAGCACGGAGGTCCTGGCTGGAGAGAGTTGTCAGTGGACTGAAGGGACCAGGAGAAGGTGGCAGGAAAGGGGAAGGGGCCAAGGCCTGAGCCCTGGGACTCGCTGGCATTTAGAGCAAAGGAGACTGGGAGCTATGAGCCAGAAGAGAGGAACTACATTGCTCTCTCTCACCTAGCTGGTATGTACATTTTTTTTTTTTTGAGATGGAGTCTCGCTCTGTCGCCTAGGCTGGAGTGCAGTGGCCAGATCTCAGCTCACTGCAAGCTCCGCCTCCCGGGTTTATGCCATTCTCCTGCCTCAGCCTCCCGAGTAGCTGGGACTACAGGCGCCCGCCACCTTGCCCGGTTTTTTTTTTGTCTTTTTTAGTAGAGATGGGGTTTCACCGTGTTAGCCAGGATGGTCTCGATCTCTTGACCTCGTGATCTGCCTGTCTTGGCCTCCCAAAGTGCTGGGATTACAGGCTTGAGCCACCGCGCCCGGCCCATTTTTCGTTTTTTTACCCAAGCACGAGAGGTGTGTGTAGGAGACGCACAGTGGCGGCCTGTGGCTGTGCTGCACCCTTTCCTCTGGCAACAGAACCTTCTTCCGGATGGAGAAGCCACGAGAAGGGGTTGAGGTGGGGCTGGTCAGCCCCCTACTCAGGGGTGCACACATGCCCAGACCTGGCCAATCACAGGGGCCCTGCCTTCCCTTGCACTGTGATTGGCTCTGGGATGAGCTTGTGACCTGGCTGTGCCAATGAGGATCATCCCCGATGCCCTCTGTTAGAGCAGGTGGGAAGATGCCCTGTGCCAGGGCTGCTAAGCTGGGAAGATGCCATCCTGGGGATGCCAGTGGCAAAGCCAGGTACAGGATCTGTGGGGTGTGATACAACATGAAAATGCAGGGTCCCTTGCTCAAAAAGCAGGAAAAAGTGCCACGAAGTGTCCATAGAACGCTTCCTTCCACCGTCTCTCAACTTGTCATGGCGTTTTAAATTTTCTATTCAATGTTGTTCTAAGTACAGAAAGGTGTACTTAGAAAGGTGTAATTATTGTAAATAATTAGCATGAATTTTACCATTCATCTTTATATTGCATAATACCAGTTTTATTTATATTTATATTTATTTGTTTGTTTATTTTAAGATGGATGCTCTCCCTGTCACTCAGGCTGGAGTACAGTGGCCAATCTCGGCTCACTGCAACCTCCACCTCCTGGGTTCAAGCAATTCTCGTGCCTCAGCCTCCTGAGTAGCTGGGATTACAAGTGTGTGCCACCACACCTGGCTAATTTTTGTATTTTGAGTAGAGACAGGGTTTCACCATGTTGGCCAGGCTGATTTTGAACTTCTGACCTCAAGTGGTCTGCCCACCTCGGCCTCCCAAAGTGCTGGGATTACAGGCATGAATGAGCCACTCTGCCTGGCTGTGTAATACTAGTTATAAATATAAACACCAGAGCATTTAATTCATGTGCAGAATCGCTGAAATTGTACAATTCATATCTTGTGGCTTGTCCCTGAGGGTGCCTTGAACTGGCCAGAGAAGACAAACACAAGCCAGGCTCAGGAAGGTTGTAGGGGGAGGAGAGGACCCCCTGTTTAAGGTGGTTAAGGGAGTGCTTCTCTTTATGGGAGATTGCCACAAGGGTGCACACCCTCCCGGCCCCCTCTACCCCTGCTATGCCTCCCTGTGTGCTCTCTCTCCCTGGGGCCTGGCAGCTGCTGGATTAACCTTCCCACGAACCACCGGGCTGATGTCCTGAGTCCTGGTGAGGTACCTCCCCTTCCCGCAGGCCCCCACCTCAACCTACAGCAGAGGAGTGGTCCACAAGGACCTCAGTACCCAGATCGGGGTAGGTGAAAGGTTCACCCCACGTCTAGACGTGGTCTCTGGTTGGCTGCCAGTCAGGCTGTGGTGCTGCCAATGCACAGCAGTGACGGCTGTCACCGTGCCCTGCAAGGTGCTGCACACAGATGCCTGAGCTCAACCCTCTCTATGCCTGTGCCCAGGTCCCTGCCAAGGATTGGAGGGAGAGGCCAGGCAGAGCCAGGGCACTGGAGTGCCAGGGGGCAGGGCAGCGGGGGGACCAAGAACCTGTCTCAGGGAGGTGGGAAGGTGGCAGGAGACAGGACTGCACCTGAGTCGAAACTTCAAACATGTTCCACTGTCTCAGACTTCACTCAACACAAACTCAACGATAAAGTGATGTCGAATTTCAAGACAGCAGAGCATTAAAGTCCAAGCATGGGCTCATTTGAATATGGGGCCCTGTGTGACTGCACAGTCCCTGGCCAGTGGCCTTCTTGTTCTGGCCACAGAGAAAACCTAAGAAGAGGCCAAGGAGAGAGAGCGAATAAGCCCTGATGACATCATGTGAGCCTCTGGATCCAGCTACGCCTGAGCCGAAACACCCATGCACTTCCCAGTTGCTGTGCCAAGAAATAAATCCCCTCTTTGCTTAAGCCAGCTTTAGCTGAATTTCTGAGGCCTGAACAATGTGGGACCCCAAGAGGAGAGGATCCAAGGCCCAGGAATCTAGACACCCGAATCCCTTTCTTGGCTTCAAGAATCTTGGAGCTGTCTGTCAACTCTGAATGTTTGTAGGTTGCCTAGAGGTCTCACTGCCCCTCCCCACATGGATCTGCCCTGTTCTGGGGCCACGTCCTTTATCTGTCTTAGGCCTGGATTTCTTTTCATGAACAAAGGGAAGCTTTATTCCCCAGTCTTTCCAGTTCTCCCCAGGCTGTTTGATGTGGGTGTTAAAGGAGACACTGGAGTTCCACACTGTGTGTGTGTGTGTGTGTGTGTGGTGTGTGTGTGTGTGTGTGTGTGTGTGTGTGTGTGTAGTGGCCTGGAGGGCTCCAGGGAGCTGGGGAAGAGAGCAGGAAGGATGCATGGAGTGTTTAAGAAACATCAGGAAGGCCTGGCACAGTGGCTCACACCTGTAACCCCAGCACTTTGGGATGCCAAGGTGGGCGGATTGCCTGAGGTCAGGAGTTCAAGACCAGCCTGGCTAACATGGCAAAATCCCGTCTCTACTAAAAATACAAAAATGAGCCAGATGTGGTGGCGTGAGCCTGTAATCCCAGCTACTTGGGAGGCTGAGGCAGGAGAATTGCTTGAACCTGTGAGGCAGAGGTTGCGGTGAGCCGAGATTGTGCCACTGCACTCCAGCCTGGGGGATAGAGCGAGACTCTGTCTCCAGAAAAAAAAGAAACATCAGGAAATGACTGGATTTGGGGGCAGAAGGGGGTGGAGTCAGAGGCCCAGAGGTGGTGGGGAAGGGTCTGATTGGAGGAAGACAGGTGGAGCAATGTCTTACTGTTTCCTCTTTAAGCCACTCCCTCCCTAGAATAGAGTCCATTCATTCATTCATCCGTCACTTAATTAATTAATTCAATCATCAAGCATCTATCCTGAGTGAATGTTGACTGTCAGGCACAGCCAGGCCCCGAAGATAATCAGACACCTTCTGATTTATCTTTTAAAAGGACTAACCTTTTAAAAAATACGAGTGCCAATCTATGGAAAGACAAAAAAATCCAACAAAGTTTCTAAGGCACTTCCTCCTGTCTCCTCCCCCAACTCCAGAGTAAAAAGATCTTGATTAGGTCCCCCTGGAAAAGATGCATGTTACCTTTTTTTTTTCTTTTGAGACAGAGTCTTGCTCTGTCTCCCAGGCTGGAGTGCAGTGGTGCAATCACAGCTCACTGTAGCCTAGATCTCCCAGGCTCAAATGATCCTCCCACCTCAGCCTCCCTAGTCACTGGGACTATAGGTGTGCACCAACATGCCTGACTAATTTTATTTTATTTTATTTTGAGATGGAGTCTTGCACTGTCACCCGGGTTGGAGTGCAGTGGCATGATCTCAGCTCACTGCAACCTCCGCCTCCCATGTTCAAGCAATTCTCCTGCCTCAGCCTCCCAAGTAGCTGGGATTACAGGTGCCCGCCACCACGCCCATCTAATTTTTTGTATTTTTGGTAGAGATGGGGTTTCACTATGTTGGTCAGGCTGGTCTCAAACCCCTGACCTTGTGATCCGCCCGCCTTGGCCTCCCAAAGTGTAATTTTTGTATTTTTTGTTGAGACGGGGTTTTACTATGTTGCCCAAGCTGGTCTTAGACTTCCGGACTCAAGGTATCCTCCAGCCTCGGCCTCCCAAAGTGCTAGGATTATAGGTGTGAACCACCGCGCCTGGCCTCTTAAGTCATCAATTTTGCTCAACAGGAGAGAGTCAGTAGGAAAACTGTCATGCCTTTTGCAATGAAAAGTTATTATCTGGGCAAAGCTGACCAGTGCCAATATTGCAGCTCTTATTTACTGGGCACTCACTGTATGCCAGGCTCTGAGCTGTAGCAGCCTCACCACACAGGCGGGTGCTCCCATGTGTGTCCTCATTTTTCAGACAAGGGACTGGAGGCCCAGGGAGGTGAAGGAAAGAGCTTCTTGTCACCTAGAAAGCGGCAGAGCTGGCCCGGCGTGGTGGCTCACGCCGGCAGTTTGGGAGGCTGAGCTGCGCAGATAACCTGAGGTCGGGAATTTGAGACCAGCCTGACCAACATGGAGAAACCCCCATCTCTACTAAATATACAAAATAGGCCGGGCGCGGTGGCTCACGCCTGTAATCCCAGCACTTTGGGAGGCTGAGGTGGGCGGATCACGAGGTCAGGAGATCGAGACTATCCTGGCTAACACGGTGAAACCCCGTCTCTACTAAAAATACAAAAAATTAGCCGGGCGCGGTGGCGGGCGCCTGTGGTCCCAGCTACTTAGGAGGCTGAGGCAGGAGAATGGCGTGGGCCCGGGAGGCGGAGCTTGCAGTGAGCCGAGATAGTGCCACTGCACTCCAGCCTGGGCGACAGAGCGAGACTCCGTCTCAAAAAAAAAACCAAAAAAACAAAATTAGCCGGGTGTGGTGGCGCATGCTTGTAATCCCAGCTGCTTGGGACTCAGGAGGCTGAGGCAGTAGAATTGCTTGAACCTGGGAGGCGGAGGTTTCGGTGAGCCGAGATCCTGGGCAACAAGAGCAAAACTCTGTCTCAGAAAAACAAAAACAAAAACAAATAAAAAAAAAGAGAGAGAGAAAAAAAAAAGCAGAGCCTGGTTTGTTTTGAGCTCTATGTGGCTTTGGAGGCTGAGCTTGGAAGCGCCAGCCTGGGCTTTGGACGGGCACCCTGGGTAGGGGTGGTCCTGGGTAGAGATGGCCCTGGGAATCCCTCCAGTGCTGGCCTTGTGCTTGGTGGTCCACAGTCACTCGTCTGATACTTAACAACTTACAATGAGGAATGCTCTACAAGGAACCCTCACACAGCTTAGGATACCCCTCCCATGTTCGCTCTTTGCTGAAGGTCCCTTGGATGGGTGTGTTTGTGGGGCTTAGTCTGCTGGGGAAGAGGGGCAGACCCTGGATTGGTCTGGAGCCCCAGCTGGCCCCACACAACTAGGAAAACTGGTTGGGGCGGCTGACTCAGGGTATGTTTATACTGGCGTACTCCCCGCCCCCTCCCTCCCTCTGGCACGCTCCCCTCCCCTCCCCTCCCTGACCCGGGAGAGGAAGGAAGTTCCTATAACGTTCATAGTCGCCACTTAGTTCTCTAGAGCTTGTTGTGCGTTGGGCACGGAGCAGGAAGACCTTCACAGGTTGTAACTGGTCCCAGCTCCCTTTGAGGAGACTGAGTCTCAGAAAAGTCAGGCTGCTCCCTCAATCTTACAGGAGCAAAGCTGGGATTGGAATCCAGCTCTGACTGATGCCCCGGATGGAACTCTCATCCATTGTGATTAGAATACAATCTGAACACCTCCTGCTTTACTTTCTGGCTCCATCTCCTGCCTCTCCCACTTGCCCTCTCCCTCAGCCAGTTCTGTGAACTGCTAAATTTATTCATTTTCTTTTTTTCTTCTCCTTTTTTTTTTTTTTTTTTTGCCAGAGTTTAGTTCTTGTTGCGCAGGCTAGAGTGCAATGGTGTGATCTTGGCTCACTGCAACCTCTGCCTCCTGGGTTCAAGCGATTCTCCTGTGTCAGCCCCCCAAGTGGCTGGGTTTACAGGTGCACACGCCAGCATACCCAGCCAATTTTTGTATTTCTAGTAGAGAGAGGGTTTTGCCATGTTGGCTAGGCTGGTCTGGAACTCCTGACCTCAGGTGATCCACCTGACTTGGCCTCCCAAAGTGCTGGGATTACAGGCATGAGTCACTGCGCCTGGCCTATTCCTTTTCTTGAATCTCACACTCACCCCGGCTGGAGTGCGGTGGCACGATCTCAGCTCACTGCAACGTCTGCCTGCCTGGTCCAAGCAATTGTCGTGCCTCAGCCTCCTGAGTAGCTGGGATTACAGGCGTGCACCACCATGCCCAGCCAATTTTTGTATTTTTAGTAGAGACGGGGTTTCACCATGTTGGCCAGGCTGCTCTCACCCTGACTTCAGGTGATCTACCCGCCTTGGCCTCCCAAAGTGCTGGGATTAAGGCGTGGGCCTGGCCTCATGTATTTAGTCTTCACCCTTTCCATTCCTTCTGCCTGGAATGCTCTTCCACTGTCCTTTGTCCAGCTGCTGTGGTAGAGATTTCTAGGGCTCATCCATGTGTACTCGCCTTTCCTTCCCAGTTACCCAAGAAAACTGCTTTTCCCAACCCCCTTGCAGTTAGATGTGGGCCTGGGACTCATTCTGGCCAATGTGCTCTGAGTGTGAGTGAGGAGAATCACTTCCAGGCTGAGGCCATGAAGAGCCCTTGCAGGACTCCCCAGCTCTCATCCTGTGCCACGGTAGAGATTCTGAAAGCCTTGTGTTGAGATAGACGCAGGCTGCAGGCTGAATTGCTGAGTCACCACATGGAGGGCAGCAGCCTAGGAGACCTAGCAGTCTGACTCAGACTTTGCATGGTCAAAAAACAAATCCTTTCTACCTGCTGGAGATCTCAAAAGAGAAAGAAATCCTTGCGTTAAATCTTTGAGATGTAGGGATTAATTTGTTACTGCAGCATAGCCTGTCCTATACTAATAGAGCTGATCTGTTCAGGTGTCAGTTGAAATATCACCTTCTCTGATCAAAACATCTAAACTGGTGGCACCCCCACATCCTCCCAACCAGTCCTTTCTTTTTTTTTTTTTGAGTCTCATTCTGTCATCCAGGCTGGGGTGCAGTGGTGCTATGGTCTTGGCTCACTCCAGCCATTGCTTCCTAGGTGCAAGTGATTCTCCTGTCTCACTTTCCGAGTAGCTGGGATTACAGGCACACGCCACCACACTCGGTTAATTTTTGTATTTTTAGTAGAGATGGGGTTTCGCCATGTTGGTCAGGCTGGTCTCGAACTCCTGGCCTCAACTGATCAGCCCGCCTCGGCCTCCCAAAGTGCTGGGATTACAGGTGTGAGCCACCGGCCCTAACCAGTCTTTCTAGCACTGTGTTTATTTTCCTGAAACACTTATCTACTTGTCTGTTGCCTTGTGTATTGTCTGCACACCTCCCCCCACCACTAGAGTGTAAGCTCTATGAGGGCAGGGCCCTTTGTTTGTCTTGTTCATGGCTGCATTCTTGGTGCCTAGCACAGTGCCTGGCATATATAGGTACTCAATAAATATTGGAATGGATGAATGTGTTTGTTTATTTTTTGAGACAAGGTCTCACTGTCACCGAGGCTGGAGTGCAGTAGTACTATCATGGCTCACTGTAGCCTTGACCTCCTGGGCTCAAGTCGTCCTTTTGCCTCAGCCTCCCAAGTAGCTGGGACTACAGGCGGGCACCATCATGCCTGGCTAATTTATTTTTTGTAGATACAGGGTCTCACCATGTTGCCCAGACTGGCCTCGAACTCCTGGGCTCAAGCTAGCCTCCTGCCTTGGCCTCCCAAAGTGTTGGGATTACAGGTATAAGCCACCGGGCCTCGCCTGAATGCATTTATTGAATGAGTGAAACAGGCAGATCACCACACTCACAGGTAGACATGGAATTTGATATTGGTACCTGTGTTTTTCTTTCTTTTTTATTGGAGTAAATACATTTATTGATATACATTTTATATCTAGTTCAGTTAAACAATCTATAAATATAGGCCGGGCACAGTGGCTCCTGCCTGTAATCCCAGCACTTTGGGAGGCTGAGGCTAGCGGATCACCTGAGGTCAGGAGTTTGAGACCAGCCTAGCCAACATGGTGAAACCCTGTCTCTACTAATAATATTAAAAAATAGGCCGGGCGCGGTGGCTCAAGCCTGTAATCCCAGCACTTTGGGAGGCCGAGACGGGTGGATCACGAGGTCAGGAGATCGAGACCATCCTGGCTAACACGGTGAAACCCCGTCTCTACTAAAAATACAAAAAAGTAGCCGGGCGAGGTGGCGGGCGCCTGTAGTCCCAGCTACTCTGGAGGCTGAGGCAGGAGAATGGCGTGAACCCGGGAGGCGGAGCTTGCAGTGAGCTGAGATCCGGCCACTGCACTCCAGCCCGGGCGACAGAGCAAGACTCCGTCTCAAAAAAAAAAAAAAAAAAAAAAAAAACAAGGTGTGGTGGCACATGCCTGTAATCCCAGCTACTCGGGAGGCTGAGGCAGGAGAATTGCTTAAATCTGGGAGGTGGAGGTTGCAGTGAGCCGAGATTGCACCACTGCACTCCAGCCTGGGCGACAAGAGCTAAACTCTGTCTCAAAAAAAAAAAAAATCTATAAATATAAAAGCATTTTTCTTTTGGATATCACCATGGTCCTTCTATGTTTCTCTTTTATTTTTTTTCTCTTTTTTTTTTTTGAGACGGAGTCTCCCTCTGTCACCCAGGCTGGAGTGCAGTGGCATGATCTTGGCTCACTGCAACCTCTGCCTCCCGGGTTCAAGTGATTCTCTTGCCTCAGCCTCCCAGGTGGCTGGGATTACAGGTGCCCGCCACCACGCCATCTAATTTTTTGTATTTTTGGTAGAGATGGGGTTTCACTATGTTGGCCAGGCTGGTCTCAAACCCCTGATTTTGTGATTCACCCGCCTCGGCCTCTGAAAGTGCTGGGATTACAGGTGTGAGCCACCGTGCCCAGCCTCTACCTGTATTTTTCTTACTCAGATGGGACACAAAGCCTCAGATCATCAGAAAGCTGGAAGCAATGGTTGTTTTTTCTGACTCTTGGAATATCAGAGCTGGCTTAGAACCTTCTCTCCTCTCACTCTGTCTTTACAGATGAGGGAATGTGGGCCCCTTAGGGAAGTGACTCATCCCAGGGCCCAAGGTAAGTCTGTGGCTGAGACAGAACTTGTGTCTGGGTCTCTGGACTGAGTGCTCTGTCCACTGAGCTTTGCGTTCTTCCTCTTTAGTTCCAGCTCAAGTTCTGAAAATATTTTCTGAGTATGTTTGCCTCTTCCTTCTCACCTTGCCACGTGATCCTGTTACTCTGAGCAAATCAGTGGCAATTGATGGGTAGACAGGGTGGGGCTGAGACAGCGGTCAGAGATGAGAGAGGAAAAGGAACGAGACCCCCCCCCCCCCCACCAGTGCTCCTCAATCATGTCCTGGAGATGAGCTTGTTGTTTTGTCTCACACCTCTTAAAAAAAAAAACAAAAAGAGAGGACAGGAGTGTGGATTCCCACTGACCAAGGCTGTCTGGTAGGGGACTGTTTCTCAGGGTTGAGCCTTCCCCTAGCCGGGTTGGACCTAGCTGCTCCCTCCTCTCTGCTCCGTAGAACACTGGACATGGATTGTAGCACCTGTCATGTCACATTTTTCTCTGATGGATTGTTCATTTTTCTTGTAAATACAAAAGTGATACATGCTTATTGTAGAAAATTTGGAAAATACAGACATGTATGAATGATAAAATAAAGGTCTCCTGTAATTGCCCACCTAGTAATAACCATTTCAGCATTTTTGAACTTGTATTCAGTGTTTTTTCTCTAAACGTAGGAGTAGCTAAGATCACCTGTACCCCAGACATCCCCAGGCCCTACCAGATGGGGACATCCTGGTGGCCATGTTAACCTTTCCCGCGGCCATTCCGGCCCCATCCTGCTGGCTAGCATCTTGGCCTGCCCTCGAAGCCTTTGCAGTTATATCTGGGAGTCCCTTGAGGAGCCACATGTAAGCTCCCAGCCAAGTTCCGCTTTGGTCTCCCTGCAGCGATCCCTGCCGGAAGTCCCCTGAGGGTGGCCCCTGTTGCTGCCCTGGCCATGGAGCCTGCTGGAAAAATCCAGCCCCCTTGTTCGGCCTCCCCTCCCCTGGTGATTCCTGAGTGACAAAACTGGGAGGCACCAGATGGCCCTGGAGCCTCTTTATCCTGGCCAGGAGCAGGGAGGGTGTTCCCCTTCCAGCGCTGCGTTGACTGCGTTGTCGCCCAGGTGCTGAAGCAGCCGTGCCTGTGCTCCGAGTTCCACAGCGAGACACCTCCCTTATCTCGGCTTGCAGCCCCTCTCTCTGAAGGACATCTTGGGTCTGCCAGCCAGTACCAACCACACTCCTTTTCTGAGAAGCTTCCGTGAGCTTCCAGTGGGTGCTAGCAACTAACCACCCCTCATGTCCTGGCTATACACTTAGGACATTACAGCTTTCCCTGGGATTTTCTTTTCTTTTTGAAATGGACTCTTGCTCTGTGGCCCAGGCTAGAGTGCAGTGGCACAATCTTGGCTCACTGCAACCTCCGTCTCCTGGGGTCAAGTGATTCTCCAGCCTCAGCCTCCCGAGTAGCTGGGATTACAGGTGCGCGCCATCACACCCGGCTAATTTTTGTAATTTTAGTGAAGACGGGGTTTCACCATGTTGGCCAGGCTGGTCGCAAAATCCTGACCTCACGTGATCCATCCACCTCAGCCTCCCAAAGTGCTGGGATTACAGGTGTGAGCCACTGCGCCCGGGTCAATGCTTTTGTTTTCCCCTGAGATTTTCTGACTTGAAAATAAGGGAAGAAGGCAGTCCCTCTTGGGTGGCAAAGCTGTGAGAATGGGAGGCCAGGAGCTGCCTCCTCTGGCTATAGTGGGAAGCTTGAGTGCAAAGAAGAAAGTCACAGGAGATGGAGAGAGAGCATCTTGGAAAAGATCTGTGCCTGGATCCCACTGTGCCTGAAGCCAGCTGTGCCCCTACCCACTGCACAGTTTAGTGCCTTGAGCCAAGAAATCCCACCTTTTGCCCAGGCTGGTGCCAGTGGTGCTGCTGTCCCCTACCACAAATGAGTCTTCAGGAAACAGGGCTCTGCCTTGGGTGAGGTGGGTACAGACACCACTGTGCTGTGTGTCTCTTCATCCCTGTCCCTGGAAACTGCAGCATGAAGTATCGGGGTGAGGTGTGTGTTCCCAACCTGCTAGTTCAGGGATGAAGAGATCCCAGAACCCCGTTTCGGTTCAGCTGGGACTTATCAATCTGACTGTTTAGACAACCTCAGATTCATCTGCCAGCTGGCAATGTAATGTTACAAATTCTTACCCACTCAACTGTGAGCTCCAACAGTAGAAACTGGCCACCTCTCAGTTGTGCGAGGTTTCTCATTTCTGAAATGAGGAGGCTCACAGTCTCTACCTCAGAGGGTAGCTGGAAAAATTAAACGAGCTAATCCAGAGAGAGGGGCTTGCTGTTCTTGTCATTTGCTGCTATTGTTCGCTGTGGTCAGATCAGTGCCTCACACAGGCCAAGCACCAAGTGGGAGCTTCGTAAATATTGTCCAGTGATTGGAGGGACAGCTCCTGGTGTGCATCCCCTGTGCCAGAGGGACACACAGTCACACACACTCTTGCTGTAACACACACACACACACACACACACACACACAGCACCCAGATCTCAGTGCCCTGCGCAGTGACTCTCCTGGGAGTCTGAGGCATCCCCACCCCTGGTTTCTCTGGAGGGCAGCCTGCAGCTCCCAGGCTCTCGGCTGTCATCCCAGCAGCTCCATGTTGCTGGGAGTGCAGCTTGGAGCCTGACTCAGCCCTACACCACGTATCAAGGGCAGCAGGACCTGTGGTGTCCTAGGAGGCTGGGGGAGTGTGTTGAGGGGAGCTGGTAAACCTAGGAGGACCAGGGACTTGCTGGAGCTTTTGCTTCTAGAGCTGCTGCTCTCTGGAAGCTCCCCCTTGTCATCCCCTGGGCACCCAGTCTCTTCTAATTTCCCTGCCTCCCTAAGCAGCACCCCTAAGTCCTGTCTGGGGGCTCCATTGGTCTTTTTACTGGACGAAGAGAGGCTTGTCTGTGGAGCCGAGATGGACTCCTGGTTTGCCTGCCCGCCTGATCCCATCCCCCTTTCAGACAACCCCCATGGCCAGGCACCCCCATCCACCCACCTCCCGGACCCCTCCTCTCACTTGTGCAGCCTCTCACTTGTGCTATGCATGGGAACATCGGTCTCTCTGGATGTTCTAGGCTGGTATGTTTCCTGCTGTGCCAGTGGCCCCAGGGTTGTGATTGGGGTGAGGATGCAGCTTAGGATGAAGTGTTGGAGACAGTGTGTGGCTGGGTGTGGCCCTCAGTGTGGGTAGTAGTGTAGAATCGAGGCTGTGCAGCGTGTTACAGTTTTGTGTGGAATGCCTTGGCGAGACGGGTAGCTTGCCAGTGGGCTGCGTTTTGGGTCAAGGGGAATTATACTCAGGGCACTAACCCTTTGTGGGGCTGCCCAGGTCCTTGGGCCCTGAGAAGATAAGGGAGGGGGAAGGGCACCTCTTTTTAGGGTGCTCCCAGAGCGCCCCATCCCATTCCTTGGCTTTGCTAGATTCCAGTGTATGGCTTAGGCTCAGATCACCCGGCAGAGGGATCCTGCTGAGTTCACAGGTCTTATTCGCACTCCACCATCCACTCTCCTTTACCATAGGGATCCCTGGGGCGGGTGGTGAATTCCCAAGCTCTTTGGCCGGTCCCTTCCAGTGCCCAGCTCCCAACAAAGGGGGCCGACCACGTGCCCCTCCTCGACGATGGCCTGGAGTGGGGACGCACGCGGCCCCGGGGCCCAGCTCAGGCCAGGGTGGGGTGCAGACTCCGCGCAGCTTCCCGGGTGGTCGCGAAGCAGCGCGCTGCAGCCCCGCCGCCCCCGCCGAGCCTCGCCCACTCCCAGCCCCAGCCACTGCAGCGCGCCCGAAGCGGCGCTAGGGGGAGCTCTGGCAACTGGCTTCGTGGATTGAAGCAAAACCGTGCAACCAACCGCGATTTCCTTGGACTTGCAGGGGGAAATGGGGAGGGAGGAGACGCACTGTTCCCCCTCCTCGGCAGCTCCAGACTCTTCCCGTGGGAGGCCGAGGAAGCAGCCCTGGGGGTGCAGGTGCCTTTCCTCCCCGCGACTCACGCCCCCGGAGCCTCCTTTTTCCCCACCCCCATCGCGGACCTCCGCCGACCCCCGCGTTCTGGAGAGTGTCCCCGAGAACTTCGCCTCGCGCGACACCGGGATCCAGAGCCGGGCAGTCCCCGGGGACGGGCTTGCGTCTGCCTCTCGGAGTCTGGCTTGGGGGCCTCTTGGCGGCAGCCCCTCCTGTCGCTGAGGGAGGCGCGAAGGCTGGGGTGGGGGGCGCGAGCTGTCCTGCGGGGTGGCTGCGAGGCTCGCACCGGCGAGGGCAGTGTGGGGGCGAGGGAGCCAGCGAGAGCGAGGAGCTGTGGGGAGTCGGCAGCAAACAGCCAGCAGGCTGCCACTTTGCTTTCTTTTTCTCGTTCTTTCTTTCCTAACCCCTCTTTGCAAAGCTGGAACCATCCCGCGCGCCCCCGGGCCCAAGCCGCGGCTCCAGATGTGAATTTGTTTGCAGTGGGGAGAACGCGAGCTTCCCCCGGGCCTTGGCACATTCTCCCACTCTGAGGTCATTCCGTAGGTGGTCAGAGGGGAGCGCGCGCCGGGAGCCTTCCTGCCTCCATCCACTGGGGAGGGAAGAGCGGCGGGTGGGAGAGAGGGAGAGGGGAGGGGCGCGAGGAGGGAGGGAGACGCCGCCAGCACACCACCAAGTGGCACCGAGCAGTGATAACAAACTCAACTTAAAAAAAAAAAAAAAAAGGGAAAAAAGGAAAAAACTTCCCCAAGTTGCAGCCCGAGACATGCGGACGTGCGGGCGGAGGCGCGGGGCAGGGAGTGCGGGTGGCCCTGAAGCCCCCAGCGTCTCCCGGCTGCTTTCACCAGCCAGAGAGAGTCAGACTCGAGGCCGACCAGGCCCTGCGCCTCTGCCTGGGCAGGAAATGTGCTGGAGGCCGGCTCCGCTTCCCGCTGGAGACCCCGGGGCGGCCGGTTCCCGTGGGGTACAGGACCCCCCTGGACCGGGGACCGGGGCGGCCGAGAGACGCGCAGCAACCGCTTCATCCCCAGCCACCAACATCACCCCGCTTTCTTCCACCGCCGACCTTGCGGATGTGGGCAGATCCCGCCCGCCTAGGTCCAAGAGAACTGGGGTTTACATGGGGGGGGTCTCTCCCCACACCTCTCTATCCTCTCTGACGCCCCCAGACAGATCTGAAAACAAGGCACCACCATCTTCTGTAATCGACTTTTTATTAAGATTATAAATTTAAACAATCTGAACAGTTTTACCCGGTGATATACAATTCCGTATGCACAAAAATACAGGGCAATGAGGGAAAAGGGCCGAGAAAGGAAGGGTTGGCAACTTGTTTTGGAGTCCACACGGTGCTGATGGCAGAGAACCAGAGGGGCTGCAGACGAACCCCACCTTTTTACAACAAAAGGCTTTTAAATTAAACAAATCTATCGAGCTGAAGACACAGGACGGGGTTCTCACAGGCTCGAACAATGCTGGTTTCATGAAATGTAACCGAAGGCTGAACCAAGGCAGTGCAACTTAGAAGCACACACACAAACACGACAGCTGACCAGGAACTTAGTGCAAAGTCTCCAACGCAGTCGGCGGTCCCGGCCCCTCCCTCCCCCGGGGCCGCCGGGGATCCAGGTGAAGGAATTGACTTCCTTTTTTGTTTAGTGAGGACCGCAGTGCTGGGCATGATGGGAAATGTAGTCCGCCGTGCCCGCCCCCCACCCCTTACCCAAACAGTGTCCGAGAGTGTCGGGGTGTCAGGCGCCACCCCCGAGTCCGGGAGACGGGTGGAGGAGGGGAGGAGAACGAGCCAGAGGGGCGGGGAGAAGAGGGGTTCAAGACACCCGCCCCGGGAAGAAAAGAAAAAAAAAGTTGGAAGTGTTTTCATTTCTGCCTTCTCATTTTGAGAACTTTGGAGTCCGCCCCCAGAGAGGAAATGTGACCCAAACGTCCCTTTCGGAGATAGTTTGCCTTTGTTTTTGCTCAGAATTTCACAAGACCCATTCCTCACCCCACAGAGAGACTTGGGAGAGCGGAACGTCCGGCTTCCCGGGTCTGACAACTGATTGGAATCGGCGTCCCGGGTCCCGCGCCCTCCTGCGCTGCGCCCCCAGCGCGCCCCGGCGGCCAGGGCGCCCTGCCTCGCCCCCGGCTGCCCGGCACCTTCTCCGGGCAGCAGCCCTCCCTCACGTGGCAGGCTCCTCGCTAAACACCACTGCAATCACTACAATAAAAAAAAAAAAGAGTAGGAGAAACACAAAGCATACTTAAATAGGCGCTTTTTCTCTCTGCAAAAATAAAGTCCAAGATTTTAGATTTCTTTTTTTTATTTTACAATTTATAAAACATCAGCCGCCTGCCCCTGCTGGCCCTCAGCTCAGCCCCGAGTGGCCCGGCGCCCGCTCGTTCCCTCCTCTCGCCCCTCGGCCGAGTCTTTGTCTGGCCCCAGCCCCGCGGGGCCCTGGGTCCCTGTGCCCTCGGGGGTCCCTAGAAGGCGACAATGGCTCGAGTCCAGGCGCCGAGGCTGGCGAGCGCCTGCTTGGCGCACAGCTGCCCGTTGAGCGGCGGCGGCTGCTCCGAGGAGTCCGGCTGTCGGCTCACGAGCCCCGAGAAGCCGGAGCCAAAGATGGAGATCAAGTTTGAGATGTTGGAAGCGTCCGGGGACGAGTCCGGGCAGAAGTCCTCGAAGCGGGCGCGCTTGCAGGGGGCGAACGGGGCGCCCCCGGGGGGCTCGGCCCCCAGCTCGCCCGCGTCCTCCTCGTCGTCTTCCTCCTCCTCCTGGCCAGGGTAATACTTGCGCTTGCAGCCGGCGGCGGACGACAGGCCCGGTCCCGGAGCGCCCTGGCCACAGCAGGGGCAGTGGGCGGAGGCGCAGCAGTCCTGGTGCAAGTAGCCGTTCTCCACCGTGGTCACCACGTGAGTGTCTAGGTCCAGCACGGTGGTCTGGCTGCTGCAGTGCAAGCCGAAGTCCGAGGGGGCCGGGTATGCGCCCCGGTAGAAGCCGGGGGAGGAGGCGGGGACCGGGGAGGCGGGCGGAGAAGCGGCGGCGGCCGGAGGGGCGGCCCCTGGGGGCGCGGAGGGCGCGGAGCAGGCGGCCGGGGAGCGAGGGTCCCGCGGGCAGAGCGCAGCGGGCGGTGGCAGCGGCAGCGGCAGCGGCGCAGGACCCGGCTGCAGAGGCTCCAAGGGCTGCCCGCGGTGGGGCGCGCCGTGCGGCGGCTGGAGCGCGGCGCACCCGGGCAGCTCCGAGAGCGCCCCCGCGCCGCCCGCGGGCGCTCCGGCCGCCGCCGCCGCCGCGCAGCCCCTGGGCGCCGGGTGCTGGTGCTGGTGCAGCTGCTGCTGGAGGTGCAGCTGGTGGAGCTGGTGGAGCTGGTGCAGCTGGTGCCGGGCGGCCGGCTCGCGCGCCTCCGCGTCCCCGCCGCCACCAAGTTGGAGCGGGCCGAAGTCGGCCGCGCTGGCCGGCATGCCCGGCGCCGCGTACGCTAGGTGCTGGTGCTGGTGGTGGGGCGGCTGCTGCTGTTGCTGCTGCTGTTGGCGCCGGTAGAGCTCGGCGTAGCGCTCGCTCAGGTAGAGCTGGCGCGCGTTGCGGAGCACGTAGGACACCAGGAGGTTCTTGTGCAGCTTGATGCCGCCGCGCTGGGTTCGGGAGCTGTGGATCTTGCGCAGGGAGATGCTAATCAGGCTCTGGGCGTCCAGGGCGCACTCCATGCTCCCGCGGAGACGGCGGCGGAGCAGCCGCCGCCGCTGCTGCTGCTAACGCTGCTGCTGTTTCTGCCTCCAGTCGGCCGCCGGGGCGCGCCGGGCAGGGGAACGGAGTCCGGGTCAGCGGTTCGGCTGTGCTCCGAGAGGAGCAGCCACCATGCGCTGCGCGCCACCCGCGGGCTCGCGCTCCCCAGACGGCGCCAAAGCAATGAGTCTCGGCCGGCCCCGGCCCCAGCTATTTAGCCGGGTGCCCGGGCCCCGCCCCACATGAGAAGAGCCAATAGGAGCTCTGAGAGCCTCCCGAGTGACAGGCGCTGCCCGCCCCGGGGCTACTCAGCTGGCCAATCAGACCAAGGCGGTTCCTTTGTGCTATTCAAATACCGAACGGACCCCGGGCCTACAACGCCGCTGCTGCCTCGAATGTTCTCCTGGGGCCGCCGCGCCGCACGGGACTCGGAGCCGCCGGGACCGTAGTCTGCAGCATAGGTCGCCTGGCAGCGGCCACGTTGAAGCCCGCGGCTGCCCTCGCCTTAGGTCCCGGGAGCCAGGGGTCGGCTCACCTCAGTGCTGCGGCGACGGCTCCTCCCCCTTCCGCACGGCTGGGTCTCACCTGCGGCAGGTGCGAGCGGCTTACCGCTCCCCGGGCCGCGCGGCGCCTCCACCTGCCCACCTGTCGGCCCCCGGGTGACCCGCGGGAGTCAAGGCTTTTACAGGAGGCTGGTGGGACCGCCAGCTTGACACTGGGGGACATCAAAGGAGCGAGGTTTTGGGGGTACCCTCCACCGCAGAGAACGTAGGGCCTGACTCCCTTTTTGGCCTAGGGGCCTCTGGAAATGCTTGCGGAAGGGAGGTCCTCCCCATTTGTCTAACAGGAAAAACCAAAACATCATGAATTTTGACCTTCTCTGATGGAGAGAGTTCTGAGGCCACGCATGACCCAGGGAGTGTGTGGACCTCGGGATCAACTGAGGCTCAAAGGCGTCCTGAGAGCCGAAACGCTAAGTGTCCTAATCACCAGCTCTGTAACCTTTCCTTTCGTGCCTAGCTAATAACAATGACAATAGGGACTATTATTATGGGCCTAGTATGGGGCAGGCCCTTGCCAGCAACTCCCCGAATGCCTCACTCTAACGTTTGTAGAGGAGGGGCCTGAGGTTCGGAGGAGTGGAGTGACTTGAGGAACCACACAGTTCCCAGGGGGCGGAGCTAGGAGCTGGGACAGGACCCTGCGCTCCCGACGGGAGGTGGATACCAAAGGCTCGGGAACTCACCGACTTAACTTCTGTTGACACAGTTTTCCTTCTTATCCTGAACGCTTCAGGGGCCACCTCCTCCCAGCTGGGGACTGAGACAATGGGAGAAGAGAGGGACAGGATTGCTGATTGCTGGGGGCACTCTATCTGGACCAAGAGGTCTGAAGGGGGCTGGTTGCTGCTCCCAGGGGGGTTCAAAGGTGCCTGGGGTGGAGGCTGCCCAGACAGCTCGAGAGACTCTTGGAAGTGGTCTGGAGGTTTGCCTGAGGAGGGTCCACGAGTGGACCCCTGAAGGATGAATGAGGTCTGTAGAGTCTCCCAGAGATAGGTGGACCTTGTGGGGCTGGACTCAGGGGAGGCCCATGAGCAGATGTCCTGCTGTTTCACCTCCTCCTTAGAGGATCTTCTGAGTCTCTGTTTTTTGGGGCTTCGTTCTGAGTTCACAGCACCTACTTCATCCCTTGGTGGGAGTGGAGAGACCCACTAGCCCACCTTGTGGTCTCTGGGTCTTTCTTTAGTCTTGAGAATTTCCAAGGCTTCTACAAACAGTTTCTTAGCATCTACTCCATGCCAGGCGTTGAGAGCAAAAACAGAGTTAGCAGGTGTTTACCTCATTTTTCCGATGAGGAAACTCGGACACTGACAGCGTGAGACTTGCCCAAGATCACATGGCCCGGGACCTGGTGCTCTGTCCTTCCCGTGGCCCCCTCAAACAATCTCAAACTGGTTTGGGCCCCTGTGATCCATAGCACGTATCTAGGCCTCCTCCTAGAGAAGCTAGGATTGAAATTTCAGGGGACTTCAGATAAAGGATGTCCTACCTACATGTTATTGGTGATACAGACCTCCAGGGCTGTGGAACTTGCTCAGGTGATAACACGTAGAAGTAAAAATACACTGTCCTTCTCTTCCCTGGTGCCTGTCTTAAAGGTGCACAAATACTTTATTTATGGCCCAGCGCGGTGGCTCACGTCTGTAATCCCAGCACTGAGGTGGACGGATCACGAGGTCAGGAGATCAAGACCATCCTGGCTAACACGGTGAAACCCTGTCTCTACTAAAAAATACAAAAAATTAGCTGGGCGTGGTGGCGGGCGCCTGTAGTCCCAGCTACCCGGGAGGCTGAGGCAGGAGGATGGCATGAACCTGGGAGGCGGAGCTTACAGTGAGCCCAGGTGGCACAACAGCACTCCAGCCTGGGCGACAGAGTGAGACTCCGTCTCACAAAAAAAAAAAAAAAAAAAAAAAAAAATTTATTTATGTTTGAAGTTCACCTTTGAGACACCACTAGCATGTGGAGGGAACTGGGATCTCTTACTGGCTTTACAGCTGTGAGGACTCTGTATGCAACAGTGAAGTCTGGGATCCACAGTGTCTGGCACATTGCAAGCCCACAGCTCCCGAAAATATTTATCAACACTGATTTCAGGCCTTCTTTCTGTCGTGGCCCAGTGTTTATTGGGGGAAACGAAGAGTGTACATACCTTGCTTGAGGTCACATACCAGCAAGGGGTAGAGTCAGGATCTGAGCCCAAGCCCATCTGTTTCCAGGGCGGGAGTTCACCAGAGGTTCTTCCAAATCAGCTTCCGCTGTCCGTGGAGCTGAGGCCAGTTCTCAGGGCCCAGCTCTTGGCGAATGTGACTTTGGTTTGTTCGACCCCCACCACTTTACTGCCAAGTGCTCTGGGACCAGGGCCCACAAAGAAACAAATGTCAGTTCCAGCCTCAGCCCCTCATTCAGAGCTGTACCCTAGAACATGGCTCTGGGGGCCCCGATAGGGAAACAGGGCAGGGATGGAGGTGGATTTCCAGCTACAGGTTGGGGGCAGAAGGACCAGGCCCTTCACGTGGGAAGCTCCTCATGGCACCTCCTAGTCCCCCACAAGGTGAGTTTGGGGCTCTTTGAAGTTCCTTTCATTCACTAGGGCCGGCTGAGAATGGCCAGCCTCTTCTGGGTGGCTCCGTCCTCTGGGTCTGTTGGGGACCCACACTCCGTCTCGCCTCTTTCTCAAGAACTGAGAAGTGGGCTAATGGGGAGGGCTCAGCAATTGTGCAGCTTCATAAAACCCTTGGCCTTTTTTGAGGTGGGCTGGGAAGGGGAGACGCCACAGCTGTCGTCAGAAAAACCTTGCTGAAGGAGGCAATGGAACAGCTGAACTATTTGGTGCCCGGGGAGTGGTGCGGCTTGAGGGGCACGTAGTAGGAATTTACAAATGTTTATAGAATCGGTGGTTTGCGTGCCATACGTCTGTTGGGATGCATAAAGTTTCAGGGCAGGGGACCATGATGGATCAGGGCAGTGAGTGTGAGCATGTGTGTGAGAATGTGTGTGCACACATGTCAGGAGAAGGTACCCTCAGATCTGCACCCCACAAAGGGGGATAGGCCCAAACGAGACAAGGATGAAGGGCTGACTTTATTTGTCTGTGCACCTGAAAAAGGTTGGGGATCTCACCTTTCCCCCTGGAGCTGGGGAGATTACATCTGGCACTGAGTCACTGTTCCCTGGAGGAACTTAATTAATGCCTCAATATTTACTGAGTGTCTGCTGGGACAGCATGGAGCTAGGGCATAGAACCGCTGGGGACCTGGGCTCCCATCAAACCCCAGGTGGTGTCAGCCTTCCATCAGAGCAGTTAACTCGTCACAAGTGCACATATGTCTGTGGATGCCTTCTGGTCACCTGGGCTTGGGGGCAGGGGACATGGTTAGGAAGGCTCCTGATCCACAGTGGGATTTGCCCTGTTGGCTCCTGGGGGTTGACTTGGGGAAGGGGTCCATAGGAAAAAAACTGTATTGGGGTGTTGTGTTGGAAGAAGGGGGAGAGAAACTTGGAATTCACTCGTTCATTCATTTTTCATTTGCCTGAGAGATACTTCCAGAATCCTTCTCTGGAGTCCCTGGGAATGGGTCAGGGAACAAGACGTGATTCTGCCTTCAGAAAGCTGCGATCCAGAAGGAAGCAGACAAGCTAAATAGACCAGAAAATACTGAGAGCTAAGTCTGTGATTGGAAGGACCCAGCTGGAGGAGGGCAGGTCCAAGGTCCAAGGCTGGTCTAGGAAGTGAGAAGCTGAGACCTGGAGACTAGGAAGAGGGGGGATCTTCTAGCAGCGAGAACAGCAAGGGGGGGCCCAGCCAAGGGCTGGGTCCACAGTGGGCACTCACTTGTGGCCTGAGTGAATCAATGAACCTAAGGATGCAGACAGCATTGTTAGTTTGATGGGCTCTGGAGATCAGATTGACCCCCACCCTCAATTTCCAGATGGGTAAACTGAGGTCCGGAGAAGAGGAGGGATGTGCTCTGTGTTCAAGACATGGGTCCAAAGCTGGGGTTGGAAGTCGGCCGTCTCATCTCCGGGTCCTGCCTCTAGCTGCCCTAGTGCGCTGTGTCTGTGACTTGGACTGTGGCTTGTTCCGGGGGGTGTGGGGACTGAGACCCAGGACTTTGGGCAGTGGCAGGGAAGGCAGAAGGGTGTGGCTGGCCACAGGGGTCACTGTTGAGTCTTCTCTCTCTTAGGCTGAGGAGCCAGTGGCGCTGTAGCTGGTGGACACTGGGGAATGAGGCTAGGGCCCTGGAGCTGGGGTATCCTCCGCTGGCCCCACAGAACTTGCACCCTGTCACTGACCCAGGTGGAGGTTAATGACCCCGCCCCTCGACATCCTCTGTGTTTTCCTAGCATAGTCCTGGGCAATATAGGCTTGGTATCCAGAAAGCCACTGTGGCCCTGGCTTCAAGGACCTTAAGTGTAATGAGAAAGACTGACAGTGGTCTGGCTCTTCTTGGAGCTCTTGCTCTTACCGGGCACTGGGCCAAGTCTCCCTGAATTCCCACACCAACCTTTGAGGCAGGTTCAGTTACAATTCCCATTTCATGGATGGAGCAACTGAGGCACAGACAGCTTGGGTGACTTGCCTGTTCACACCAAAAGGAAGGAGATGTGACAGGGCTCTGGGGGTGGGGGGTGGGGCATTAGGAGCTTCGGGAGAGGAATGAGGCTCTTCTGTCTGTCGGTCCTCCGGGTGAATTCTGCACTTGTCCACGGAATGGGCATAGGGTGCAGATGTGATCTCTCACATCGAGGGTCCCTGCTCCAGCATCTGGCAAAGGCTGGGTGTCCATTTGTCCATTCATTCATTTATTCACCATGGGCTGAATGCTGGCCAATGTGTAGGGGCTGTGCTAAGCTGTGAGGAGCAGGGCAGGCAGATCTCACTCCCCTGAGCCATGCTGAGGCATCCTTGATTCTTTGGAGTCAGATCTGATTGACTAGTGGTGTCTGCCTGGAGCCCTGAGTGCTCTGATTGATTAGTGATGTCTGCCAAGGGCTCAGCTGGAGCTTTTAGGGCAAGCCTGCTGGGAGGTGCTCTGGGGTGAGGATGGGGTGTCCTTCAGTGCTCTGCACATCTGGGTGGCCTAACAGATAGAGTGGAGACTGGGGGAACTGGAGAAATGGGTTCTAGCTTCAGATTGGCCCCGTTATCCTTAGGGAATGCGGATTGCTTCTCTTGGGCCTCAGTTTCCTCATTTGTCACCTGACTCACAAGCGCTTTGAAAGTTGAGAGGCACTGCGAAGGGATTAGTACTGAGCTGAGACCAGAAACCTCCCCCGCCCTCTTTTCTCCTTTCTCAAGATCCTGCCGGGAGCTGAGCACTCTGGGCAGGCCAGAGTTAATCCTGGGCCGGACTGGGGTGTGTGTGTGTGTATGTGTGTGTGTGCAAGAGTGTGTGTGAGGCCGGGCGCGGTGGCTCCCAGCACTTTGGGAGGCCGAGACGGGCGGATCACAAGGTCAGGAGATCGAGACCATCCTGGCTAATACGGTGAAACCCCGTCTCTACTAAAAAATATACAAAAAACTAGCTGGGCGAGGTGGCGGCGCCTGTAGTCCCAGCTACTTGGGAGGCTGAGGCAGGAGAATGGCATAAACCCGGGGGGTGGAGCTTGCAGTGAGCTGAGATCTGGCCACTGCACTCCAGCCTGGGCGACAGAGCGAGACTCTGTCTCAAAAAAAAAAAAAAAGTGTGTGTGAGAGTGTACGTGTGTGTGCATGTGAGTATGACAGTGTGTGCCTGAGTGTGCACATGTGTGAGTGTGTGTGCTTGTGTGTGTGTGCAAGAGTGTTGTGAGAGTGTACGTGTGTGCATGTATTAGAGTGTGTGCATGAGTGTGCACATGTGTGGGTGTGTGCTTGTGTGTATGTGTGTGCAAGAGTGTGTGAGAGTGTACGTGTGTGTGCATGTGAGTATGACAGTGTGCATGAGTGTGCACATGTGTGAGTGTGTGTGCTTGTGTGTGTGTGTGCAAGAGTGTGTGAGAGTGTACGTGTGTGTGCATGTGACTATGACAGTGTGTGCATGAGTGTGCACATGTGTGAGTGTGTGTGCTTGTGTGTGTGTGTGTGTGGTGGTGGCAGCTCCGCTTTCCTGGCTGAGTTGTTTATAACTCACTCAGTACAGACCTTTGTCCCTTCCCCAGCTCAGCTGGGAGTTTCTAAGGAGTGAGAAGCTCCTTGAGTCTTAGGAATCCTATAAATTTTTTTTTCATTTTTTTTTTTCATTTGAGTGGAGGGAGCTGGCGTACATGCCTCTCTCCTCCCCACTCCCCACTCCATGAGTAATAACCGTAGACACCATCATGTCAGACCCAGGACAACGTGTAACATGTATTATTTGTCATTAATCCTCCAAAGGATTTCACCAGGCGGTGGTACCGCAATCCCCGTTTCCCAGGCTGAGACCTGGGGAAGTGAAGTTCCACACCTGGAACCGCACCTGTCTCGCTGCTGTGTGGGTCCCGCCCACCGGTCTGAGCTTCATCCATCTTTGCCAGCTGTGCGTCACCCTGGCTCTTTCCACCATTCATTCCTTTCCTCACTTGCTCAGTGGTCCTTTCACAAATATTAAGCGCTCACTGTATGCCACAGCAGCCCCTGCCATCTTTGGCCTCATGTGCGCACATTCCAGATGGAAACAAGCAAGCAGTAAGTAAGCAGATAAACAAACAAGCTTGCGAGGAGGGGATAAGGGAAGTCAGCCAGGCTTGGGGTGGGCCTAAAGGGAGGGTACAGTGTCTGGCTCCCAGGCCTCCCACTCCCACCCGGTGCTCCCTGGTGGGCCCGTCCCCCTTCTCAGCTCCCAGACTCTCTAGCAGTCGGTTATGAAGCTCAGGCTGCGCTGGTGCCCCTCCCGCTCCTGGTGAATTCTTAATGCTACTTGCACGGAACAAAGCAGTTTTGGTTTTCGTTTTGAGAGTATTTCTCAAAAATCATTTCCCAAGTGTGTTGTGAGGAGAGAGTAGGAAAGCCCAGTGAACCCCGGCTGTCTGCCCTCAGTTCCTCTCCCAAGCTCCTTTTCATTCCTGTTTAATTTTTTTGAAAAAATGGGGCCAATTAGAATTTCAGTTCCTGACCTTGTGTTGGTGAAAGGGCACCAGGCAGCGCCCTTGACATCTGTGTCCTGTGTCCACCCAGCCCCTTGGGGGCTCAGGCGCTGTCATCACCTTTGTCATACAGATGAGGAAACTGAGGCATAGGAAGACGTTTCCGGTCAGGGTCCTCCCACTGAGTGGTGGACTGGAGCGAGGCATGATTCATACTCAGACCTGTCAGCCAGGCTCTCTCCGCACTCCACACTGGCTAGCCCATCACACACACACAGACACACAGGCACACGCACATACGTGTGCACACACAAACACATGATGTGTACATACACGCACCCACATATACACATGTTCACACACACCCTACACACACAAACATGATGCATGCACACACATGCACCCACATGTACACATGCTCCCACATACACACATACACAAACATGCACACACCACACATACAGACACACAAACACATGCACACACATGTACATACACACATGCACACACAAGCATGATGCACACACCCAAACCCACATATACACATGCTCAAACGCACACATACCCTGCACACAACACATATGCACACACATGGACATACAAAACATGATGTGCACACACATGCACTCACATATACAAATGCCCACACACGTGCACACACACACCCTGCACATACACAAATGTATGCACACACAGACACAAACATGCACACACATGCACACACCCTGCACACACACATACACACGGCACACACACATAGCACACATGACACACATAACACACATACAGCACACACACGCACATGCACTCACACACACGCTTGGGGCTAAGTGAGCTGCCTACAGTCACAGTGCCAGCCTCGGAAGGGTAGAAATGAGGGAGGGCGCCTGGCCTGTGGCCTCAAAGGGACAGAGAAGAGGAGGGAGAGAGATGTGCGTTGGGGAGAGTGGAACCTCGTGGTTGGAGGAGGGGCAGGGCCTTCTCCCAGAACTGACCCCAGAATGTGGCACAGTGGGTCTCTATGTCTTGTGTCCTGGGTGGTGGCCCCCCCGTACCCTCTCCTTGGCTTATCTCCTGAGTACTTGCTGTGTCCTCGCCACTAAGTTCTTTGCTTGATGAATCATCTCTGTGAATCCTCGTGATATAATCTACAGCAGAGGTACTTTCATTACCATGCCCATTTCACAGGCCGGGAGACTGAGGCTCAGAGAGGGTAAGTGACCGCACCCTAGGCTGGCTTGTCTCCATAGCCAGCTCGCTTAACCCTGACACCTGGCAGGGGAGGGGGGCAGGCACTTGGCGGGAAGCAGAAGGTGGCTTCCAGGACTCTGAAAGTGGAGGCGCGGGAATATCTGTGTAACCCTGACAATCCTCTACGCTGCTCTTGCTCATTCTTGCAGCCTGGTTTCATGGGTTCCTAGTGCTCTGCTCCGTGGCTGCTCCTCCAGGAACAGCTGCAATTACCCAGCCTGGTGTCTCATCTTCCCTTCCTGCTGCCTTCATCCTTCCTCATGGCAGTGTCTTTCCTCAGTTCCTGATTTTTCTGCTTGGCAACAAGGACATCGTATTTATTAATTTAAGAGGGAATCTCGCTCTGTCACCCAGGCTGGAGTGCGATGGTACGATCTTGGCTTACTGCAACCCCCACCTCCTGGGTTCAAGTGATTCTCCTGCCTCAGCCTCCTGAGTAGCTGGGATTACAGGCGCACGTCACCACACCCAGCTAATTTTTGTATTTTCAGTAGAGAGGGGATTTTGCCATGTTGGTCAGGTCAGACTGGCCTTGAACTCCTGACCTCAAGTGATCTGCCCACCTCAGCCTCCCAAAGTGCTGAGATTACAGGCATGAGCCACCACACCCGGCCCAGTGAGGACATCTTTAGTCCCATTGCCTCTTTCGTAAGAAATTGGAAGGGATTTTTATAAAGGGCTGTGTGAGATGAGCTATGCTTTGCTGCAGTAACAAATAATTCCTGCTGGACATCGTGGTTCACACCTGTAATCCCAGCTACTCTGAAAGCTGAAGTGGGAGAATCCTTGGAGGGCAGGAGCTCAAGACCAGCCTGGGCAACATAGTATGACTTCTGTCTGTAAAACAAAAACAAAAACAAACTTCCTGAATCTTCCAGGTTTGACCCAATGAAAGTTTCCTTCTTTCTCTTGTTGAAGGATGTTATATGGTGAAGCCCTAATTAGCATCCCTCCCTTCCATTGGCCAGAGCTGGGTCATGTGTCACCACCTAGCTGCAAAGGAGCCTGGGAAATTTAGTCCTCAGGTGTGCTCCAGGACTGGCAGCCGTATTCCTCCACTGCTGAATGACCTGGTTCAGTGAATACACAGAGTTGTCACTGACACAAGGCCTTGAACAATGAAAAAGTGGATTTTCGACTGGTTCATTGATAATAAAAATAAGCTATGATGCTGTTAGCTCGTGGTAGGGGTGAGGGCATAGCGGGGACCTCTCATCAAACGGCTACTAAGAAAATGTTTATTTTTTTAACCCGTCTGTCCATATCCCCCACTGGACTGTAAATTCCCTGAGGGCAGGTCTATTAGTCTCTGCTTGGCAGCTTCCTTAGTCCTTGGCAAATAATAGATGCCCAATTAGTGTTTTCTCAATGAACAAACATTGCCTTGTTGAAAGGATTTTGGTGAACAACCTGTTTAGCTTCTCATGTATCAGATGTGTACAAAAATATATTTTAACATCAGTCTAGCATGGAAGAAGCCCTTCTTTTTTTTTTTTTTTTTGAGACAGGGTCTGGCTCTGTTGCCCAGGCTAGAGTGCAGTGGCGCAATCATGGTTCACTGCAACCTCCGCCTTGTGGGCTCAAGAGATTCTCTCGCCTCAGTCTCCTGAGTAGCTGGGAATGAAGGTACACGCCAGCATGCCTGGCTAATTTTTCTATTTTTGGGGATAGAGATGGGGTTTTGCCATGTTGTCCAGGCTGATCTCAAACCCCTGGGCTCAATCTGCCTCCTTAGCCTCCCAAAGTGCTGGGAGTACAGGCATGAGCCACCATGCCTGGCTGAAGCCCCTCTTTAAAAAAAAGTTTTAATCAGTCTTGCCCTTCTGCTAAGGTTGAGTACTGCTGTTTAATCAACAAGCATCATTCTTTTATTTTTCTTGAGACAGAGTCTTGCTCTGTTGCCCAGGCTGAAATGCAGTGGTGAGATAGCACACTGCAACCACCGCCTCCCAGGTTCAAGTGATTCTCCTGCCTTGCCTCCCAAGTAGCTGGGATTATAGGCGCCTACCACCGTGCCAGCTAATTTTGGTATTTTTAGTAGAGATAGGGTTTCACCATATTGGCCAGGCTGGTCTGGAACTCCTGACCTCAGGTGATCCACCCACCTCGGCCTCCCAAAGTGTTGGGATTACAGGCTTGAGCCACTGCGCCTGGCCTCATTCACTGTTGATTCATTCACTGATTCTTTGATGACTGGAGGGATGGATTGATTCACTCCTTCAACGGACATTTGTTCAGTATCTACTATGTCTGATGCCCTTTCCAAGACAGAAGAGAAGAGGAAGGGACAGTGGCTTGCAATGTACCCAGAGAGACAGGTTTTTCTAATCGTCTCACGAAATTGACAATATTTAATTCTGTGAGACCACGGCTTGATTTCTCACCTGTAATATACAGTGAATTTAATCTATTCTAAGGCACTGCTTTCCTGCCATATCTAACATCTCTGAAATTGAGAAGTATCTTACCATTGATAACACCTTAGATTAGGCAAAGTCAGGCCATTATACTCATTGGACTAGTTGACATACATTTATTTATTTATTTATTTATTTATTTACTTATTTATCTGATGGAGTCTTGCTCTTGTCACCCAGGCTGGAGTGCAGTGGCACGATCTCAGCTCACTGCAACCTCTGCCTCCTGGATTCAAGTGATTCTCCTGCCTCAGCCTCCCGAGTAGCTGGGATTACAGGTGTGTGCCACCACGCCTGGCTAATTTTTGTATTTTTAGTAGAAATGAGGTTTCACCATGTTGGTCAGGCTGGTCTTGAACTCCTGACCTCAAGTGATCTTCCTGTCTCGGCCTCCCAAAGTGCTGGGATTACAGGTGTGAGCCACCGCGCTTGGCCTATTGATTTATTTATTTTATAGCCTAAGTGAACACTGAGATAATGAACATTGACAAGGCAGGCATGGCATACAGCTTGCCCCGTCACCTCACACTTAGTAACAAGTTAGTTTTGTCCCCATGTTGGTTAGAGCAGCCTACTAGGGTCACGGAGAAGGGAAGGGAGCCATTTTTTCTTGAGAACTGAGTATATATTTGGCAGTGTGCTTGTTCACGAACACAGGATTTTTAAAAACACCCCACCAAGCACTTGTATCATCTCCATTTTACGGGGGATTTTAAGAGACCAGGGTTTTGCTGGAATTCCTCATTGGAAGAACTGCGGTTCCAACCAGTGCTGCCCTATTCCGGAGCCCTTGCTCTGAATCGCCCTCCATTGCTGCGTACAGATGTCCACCCCGGGATGTGGTCGCCAGCCCCAGTTCGAATGAGGGAACTGAGCTCCACGGAGCTTACCTGCTCTTCTTAGATTCACAACGTCAGAAAGTCGTAGGGCTGGGGTTTGAACCCCAGTCTCTTATTTCCCAGAACCCAAATGCTAATGGCCCTACTCTCCTGCGTCTGGCTTCCCCAGGGCCTTAAAAATGAGGCTAGACTGACAGGGGGATGGTCCTGAGACGAAGCCCGGAAAGGGAGTCTCTTTGAACCCTTCTACCTTTAGGCTTCTGGATGAGGATGCCCGGGGCATGCCCGCCATGCCCACTAGGTTAGTTCTGGGCCAGAGGGAATCAGATTCTGATGAAGCCGAAAAGGCAGTAGATAAAATTAGTGACAACAGCCTTGCTTATAGCGTCAGAGGGGCCTGGGGATGGGAGGCGATCCTTGTGACCATTTTAGTGAGACTTAAGCAGTTTCGGAAACTCCATAACTAAATTTGATTGCATAGAAGCATGAGTGCAGCCTGGGTGGGGTGGCTCAGGCCTGTAATCCCAGTGCTTTGGGACAGCAAGGCAGGTGGATCACCTGAGGCCAAAAGTTTGAGAGCAGGCTGGGCAACACAGCGAGATCCCATTTCTACAGATAAAAAAGACTTAAACAAGGCCAGGCGCGGTGGCTCACGCCTGTAATCCCAGCACTTTGGGAGGCCGAGGCGGGTGGATCATGAGGTCAGGAGTTTGAGACTAGTCTGACCAACACGGTGAAACCTCATCTCTACTAAAAATACAAAAATTAGCCGGGTGTGATGGCAGGTGCCTGTAATCTCAGCTACTCAGGAGGCTGAGGCAGGCGAATGCCTTGAACCCGGGAGGCAGAGGTTGCAGTGAGCTGAGATTGCACCACTGCACTCCAGCCTGTCCGACAGAGCAAGACTCCATCTCAAAAAACAAACAAACAAAAAACAAAAATCCAAAGACTTAAACAAAACTTTTAAAAATGTGTATAGCACTGACAGTGGGCTTTGTGCTGAACTTGCCGGCATGGGTTCCAACTCTTCTCTATCGAGGAAGAGCCCTGTGGTTTAGGTGTTATTGGCCTCACCCCGCCTGTTCCAGGACTGGCAGCCCCATTTCCCCACTGGGAAGGAGTGGGACAGAACCCAGGTCTAAAGACAACCAACACAGAGTTTAGGTACTATTTGATTCCTATGAGGTAGGAATTTCCATCAGCTCCATTTTACAGATGAGAAAACTGAGACTCAGGCTGGCTGCAGTGACTCGTGCCTGTAATCCCAGACTTTGGGGTTGCTGAGGCGGGTGGATCATTTGAGGTCAGGAGTTTGAGACAAACCTGGCCAACATGGTGAGACCCCGTCTCTACTAAAAATACAAAAATTAGCCAGGTGTGGTGGCAGGTGCCAATAATCCCAGCTACTTGGGAGGCTGAGGTGGGAGAATCGCCTGAACCAGGGAGGCGGAGGTTGCAGTAAGCTGAGGTCGCACCACTGCACTCCAGCCTGGGTGACAGAGTGAGACTCTGTCCTCCCCGCAAAAAACAATGTGGAAAGGAGACACATGGAGATGACTTGAATCTAACCCACAGCTTGGGACCTGGTTTGGCTGATTCACAACTTGGAACAAAACTACCCAGTTGAGCCCAGGCTAGACCAGGCAAACTGCAGTCAACCTACAGACCCGTGAGTGTGAGAATAAATGTTTGCGCAGGCCTCTGAAAGTGTAAGGTTGTTACACAGCATCCTTATGGCAAAAACTGACTGCTACATAAATATTAAGTGACTTGATTAAGGGCGTACATCTGATTTGTGGAAGAGCCAGGATCTAGAATTTTGGCCTCCTTGGACTTGCCAGTCAGCGCTTATCTGGACCAGTAATGAGAAGAGCACGGGCGGTGAGACTCCCTGTAGGCATCGGGGACTTTTTCTAGCTCGCTTTTTTTTTTTTTTTTTGAGACAGAGTTTGGCTCTGTTGCCCAGGCTAGAGTACAATGGCGCAATCTCGGCTCACTGCAACCTCTGCCTTCCGGGTTCAAGTGATTCTCCTGCCTCAGCCCCCCGAGTAGCTGGGATTATAGGCGTGGACCACCACGCCAGGCTAATTTTGTATTTTTAGTAGAGACGGGGTTTCTCTATGTTGGCCAGGCTGGTCCCAAATTCCTGACCTCAAGTTACCCGCCCACCTCAGCCTCCCAGAGTGCTGGGATTACAGGCATGAACCACTGCGCCTGGCCCTAGCTTGCTTTCTTTGTCTGTCTAATGGAGACAGTAAACCTGCTGTACAGAAACACAGCTCTGACTACTCTTTGCATTTCATCATCATAGGCAAGTTTGGAGATGGATAATTTTTGGAGAGAAAACTATTAGTAATTTTTCTGTTGTATGAGCTTTAAGGAAATTTGGCAAGACAACTAGAAGTTCTCAGAAGTTTTTTTTTTTTGAGAGAGTCTCCCTCTGTTGCCCAGGCTGGAGTGCAGTGGTGTGATCTCGTCTCACTGCAAGCTCCGCCTCCTGGGTTCATGCCATTCTCCTGCCTCAGCCTCAGCCTCTCCAGTAGCTGGGACTACAGGCGCCCACCACCATGCCCAGCTAATTTTTTGTATTTTTTAGTAGAGATGGAGTTTCACTGTGTTAGCCAGGATGGTCTCAATCTCCTGACCTTGTGATCCACCTGCCTCGGCCTCCCAAAGTGCTGGGATTACAGGTGTGAGCCACCACGCCTGGCCAGTTCTCAGAATTTTTTTGCCTTCTCAGAGGCTGTTTAATGGGTAAGTCAACTTTCTGTTAAAAAAGTCTCTTTCTTAAAAATGTAATACATTGGCCGGGCTCAAGCCTGTAATCCCAGCACTTTGGGAGGCCGAGACGGGCGGATCATGAGGTCATGAGATCGAGACCATCCTGGCTAACACGGTGAAACCCCGTCTCTACTAAAAAAAAAAATACAAAAAACTAGCCGGGTGAGGTGGCGGGCGCCTGTAGTCCCAGCTACTCGGGAGGCTGAGGCAGGAGAATGGCGTGAACCCGGGAGGCGGAGCTTGCAGTGAGCTGAGATCCGGCCACTGCACTCCAGCCCGGGTGACAGAGCGAGACTCCGTCTCAAACAACAACAACAACAACAACAACAACAACAACAAAACATAATACATTTTAGATGCATTTGTGAATATGAATTGTCCTTTGAGCGTTGCTTTGGCTGCATCCTATAAGTTGTAGTATGCAATACTCTCATTTTATTTAACATCCTAATAGGGTAAAACATCAAAATAGTATGTAATTTTTTAAAAATCCCCTCTTTATTTCAAGAGTTATTCGGGAGACAGTTTTCAAATTTCCACCAAGTTAGATTTTTAAAAATAAATTTCTGTGTGAGGTTGAGGTAAGAGGATCACTTGAGGCCAAGAGTTTAAGACCAGCCTGGGCAACATAGTGAGAACTTGTTTCTACAAAACATAAGAACGTAGCCAGGTGTGGTGGTGTACACCTGTTGTCCTAGCTACTTAAGAGGCAGAGGTGAGAAGATTGCTTGAGCCTGGAAGGTTGAGGTGGCTGTGAGCTATGATCACACCACTGAACTCCAGCCTGGGCAACAGAGTAAGGACCCTACCTATCTCAAAAAAATTAAAAACCACCACCACTGCCACTAACAATCAATCTCTAGCTATTAATTTAACATTTTCATTTCATTGCGTTGAGAATGTATCTTATTTAGGAACCTGTTGAAATCTTCTTTGTGCCCTGATACCATGATAATTAAATGTTCTGTGGGATTATTATTTTCAAGAGTGCAAGTTTTTGACAGCTTCGAATACCTGCAAATACTTGCACTCCAAGGACTCCCCTCTGCTTCCTGGCATCATATACAAGGATTTGAACTGAAAACTGAGGGGACATTTGTTTTAAGAGAAAATTCCCCAAGTTCCAGCCCAGCCAGGTGTCTGTTTCTGCTGGTAACTTTGGGCTCTTCTGAAGAGCTGGGTTTGGTTGGTTGGCTCCTGCGGCATTGTTAGAACCAACATGAATGCGTCCTGCAAACAGGAGGTCCAAATGGAAGAAGCAGTTAATTAATATTTGACGCCTGCTGGGCATGTTTGGGGGTGGGTGGAGGAGGCTGATTTTTGGTTTTCTGGTTTATTCATTTTTCTGCTTTCCCCTCTGCTAATTACTGCATTACACTCTCCTCTTTATTGATACAATTTGCATTTTAAAAGTGATCTGGGAGATACGGAAAGACTATTTGGCCACAGCGAACTTCTCACAAATCAAATGATCCTCCAGCTTCTTGTACGGGCAGTTTCCTGGTCTGCACGGCCATGGCCTCAGTGCTGTGGCCTCATTAGTAGTTTGGTACACCTGGTTGAGAGCCCGGCTCTGCCAGTGACTAGTGTGGAATAATAGTCACTATGGTTTGCAGGGTTCTCACCTGCTGCGAAACGCTCCCATCTTATCACCTTCATGGTTCTGCTGTGGGGGTGGGACTTACACTCCCCCATTTTCCAGGGAAGGAAACTGAGATTTGCACAGGCTAAGCCAGTGCTTCTCAGACCTGGCTGTGCCTCAGAATCACAGCGGGGCTTGTTAATGACGCAGAGTCTCAGGAGGGAGGGCCAGGTCACACTGACCCAAACTTGAGTCTAATCTGGACTTCCCTCTTGCCCTCCCTGTCACCTAGCACTTCCTGCCTCCCAGGGGCAGCTGGGGGTCCTCTGAGTTCCAGAAAGAGGGAGATGTGGGAACAGGTGAGGACGCAGGGGACAGAGCTGCCTCACGTGCCACGGTGGAGCCCTTCGAGAGCACCCACTTTATTCCCTGCTCTCCCTGAGGTGCCCTGAGACCCGACTGAGTCTCAGCCAGCCTCTTGTCTCTTCTCTCACATTCAGGGTGGCGAGACTCCAGCTTCCCTCCCTCCCTTCCTCTCCAGGCGCCTGCCTGTACCACGCCCCGAGGAAGACTCTGGAGGAGTGCATGGTCTTATGGGGGAGACGGTGTCTCGGGCGAGCTGCCTCTACAGTCAGCCTTTCCCCACACTCAGAGGAGAGCACCCAGGAGCCAGCTCTCAGCCTTCTTGTGTGTTCTTTGTGCCTAGAATACAATTTTCTCTCCGTTCCCAACCCTTCAAACTCTCCCCTTCCAAAGCTGCTTCCTCCAGGAAGCCTTCTTTGATTTCCCTGTTAGAACCATCCACTGTTCTTTGTCCCCACAATTGTGAACGTCTCTGCTTAGCAAACATGTCGTGGATCCAGGTTCACACTGGTGTCTGTTAATCCTACTATCCTCCCCACTCCATGGTCGGCTCCTCCTGGTAGGTGGATGCAGTGTTGGGGGCACCCACTTTGGAGGCAGAAAGACCTAGGGTCTGGAGCTGGGACTGCCTCGGGCATTTTTCCGTGGGGAAAAATCATTCTCTTCTTGTAGGTCTCCCCCTACCTACCCCCGACCTGACTTCGGGTCGTGGCTAACTGCCGCTTTATCCCTTCAGCTCTCTGGTCCTGGTGCTGCCACATGCCCACCCTGGAAATTCAATGGAGTTATATAACCCCTGAGCCTTAGTTTTCTCATTTGTTAAACAGGGGTAAGAGGAGCCCACCCACGCTGGTAATCCCAGAACTTTGGGAGGCCAAGGCAGGAGGATCATTTGAGGCCAGGAGTTTGAGACCAGAGTGGGCAACACAGCAAGGCCCCATTTCTACAAAATAAAAAAGTAGCCCGTAGTCCCAACTACTAGGGAGACCGAGGTGGGAGGATCGCTTGAGGCCAGGAGTTCAAGGCTGTGGTGAGGTATGATTGAGCCACTGCACTCCAGTCTGGGTGACAGGCAAGACCCTGACTCTCAAAAACAAAAACAAACAAACAAACAAACAACCCAATAAATAAAATAAAATAAAGGAAGAAGAGCAGCTGTGTGACAAGGTGGCATGAAGATTCAGAGAGACAGTGCATGGCACTTGGCACGAGGCACCCGTCAGTGTCAGCCCTCCTCCAATAGTGACCAGTCCCCAGATTTGTCAACCCCCCACACCATGGCATTTGGATTTGAAGGAGAGAGGAGCCCTCCTTCCCCTACCCAAAAGAAAAGGAGGAAGAATCATGGGGGCTGCTGCCCCTGAATCTGGCTGCTTCCCTAAAAGACCCTCCGCAAAGACCACCAAGTCCCACACACTAACTTCTCAGGGAAACTGAGGCCTCTGCAGAGAGGGAAGACACTTGCTCAGGGTACACGGTGTAGCCCTGGAGGAATCCAGGCTTCGTAGGTCTGATAGAATCGTGCCGGTACTCTCCCCTTTGGGGCTGAGTTTGCAGTTCAGGTCTGGAAACTCCAGGCCACAGGGCACCTCAGGAGTCTGCTCTGCCGCCTTGAGCTTTTCACTCCTGCATTCAACCATGTTTCTTAAGCGGCCGCTCTGTGCTGGCCCCTCTGCTGACAGTGAGGGTCTCCGAGGTGGCCTGGTGATGAGTTGGGATTTGCAGTTAGCTGCAACTCACAGAAACCCAACAATGATGACTTCAGCGGGAAGCACACGGTCCTGTGGGAGGCAATCAGGGCTGGGGCAGCCTCTGGAGACGCCCTTCTGGCCTCCTAGCATGTGACTTTCCTCTTTGTGGCACAAAATGGCTGCTTCACCTCCAGCTCTCATGACAGCATTCCAGGCAGGAAAATTGGGGTGGTGATTGGGAAAGGGTGAAGGGCAGAGGACAAAAGGCCCCTGACAGGTGAATTCCTCTTTTTAAACGAATGATTTCCTGGTCATTCCTAGCAAGAGACTCCTGATTTCATCTCATTGCTAGAATTAGGTCAAGGGGCCCAGCTAGCTGCAAAGGAGTCTGGGAAGTGAATATTTGTATCTGGGCATATTTGCCCACTTGAACAAAACAGGGTTCTGTTAGGAAGGTAGCTGGGGACAAAATGGACATCCAATTGTCCAGCAGTGTTCTTACTCAGTGAACAGGGTTTCTGCCCTCAGGGTGCCCACATCTGCGTGGTCACATACATTTGGTCCTTTTTGGTGGAGCATGAAGTAGGATGTTGCTGGCATGTGCCCTGGAGGGATGCCCAGCAGTCTCTTACCATCTCCAGAGGGAGTGTCCTGTGCCCAGCACAGTGCCTGGTGCATGGTAGGGGTCCAATCAATATTTGCTGTGACTCAACAGAGGAGTTTTTAGATGGTAGTATTTCTGGTGTATTTTCCATGACCCAGACCACCTGTAAAAATTTTTTTTGCGTTGTATTTATTTATTTTATTTATTATTATTATTTTTTGAGATAGTCTCACTCTGTTGCCCAGGCTGGAGTACAGTGGCATGATCTTGGCTCACTGCAGCCTCCTTCTCCTAGGTTCAAGCGGTTCTCCCGCCTCAGCCTCCTGAGTAGCTGGGACTACAGGTGTGCGCCACCACACCCGGCTACTTTTTGTGTTTTTAGTAGAGGCAGGGTTTCGCCATGTTGGCCAGGCTGGTCTTGAACTCCTGACCTCAAGTGATCCGCCTACCTTGGCCTCCTAAAGTGCTGGAATTACAGGTGTGAACCATCGCACCTGGTCTCTCTCTTTGTTTTCTTTTTTCTTTTCTCTCTCTCTCTCTCTCTCTCTCTGTCTCTCGCTCTGTCTCTCGCTCTGTCACCCTGACTGGAGTGTAGTGGTGAGATCTTGGCTCACTGCAACGTCCGCCTCCCGGGTTCACACGATTTTCCTTTGTCAACCTCCTGAGTGGCTGGGACTATCAGTGCACGCCACCACGCCCAACTAATTTTTGGTTTTTAGTAGAGATGGGGTTTCACCATATTGGTCAGGCTGATCTCAAACTCCTGACCTTGTGATCCACCTGCTTTGGCCTCCCAAAGTGCTAGGATTACAGGCGTGAGCCACTGCACCCAGCCCTTTTCTTTTCTTTTTGTTTTTTTAAAGACAGGGTCTTGCTGTGTTGCCCAGGCTGGAGTGGAGTGCCGTGGCATGATCATGACTCACTGCAGCCTTGTCCTCCCTGGCTCAGGCAATCTTCCCATCTCAGCCTCTTGAGTAGTGGGACCACAGGTGCATGCCACCACACTTGGCTAATTTTTAAAATTTTTTTTTTTTTTTTTTTTTTTTTGAGGCGGAGTCTCGCTCTGTCGCCCGGACTGGAGTGCAGTGGCCAGATTTCAGCTCACTGCAAGCTCCGCCTCCCGGGTTTCCGCCATTCTCCTGCCTCAGCCTCCCGAGTAGCTGGGACTACAGGCGCCCGCCACCTCGCCCGGCTAGTTTTTGTATTTTTAGTAGAGACGGGGTTTCACCGTGTTAGCCAGGATGGTCTCGATCTCCTGACCTCGTGATCCGCCCGTCTCGGCCTCCCAAAGTGCTGGGATTACAGGCTTGAGCCACCGCGCCCGGCCATTTTTAAAATTTTTGTAGGGGCTGGGCTTGGTGGTTCACGCCTGTAAATCCCAGTACTTTGGGAGGCCGAGTTGGGCGGATCACTTAAGGTCAGGAGTTTAAGACCAGTCTGGCCAACATGATGAAACCCCATCTCTGCTGAAAATACAAAAAATTAACTGGGTGTGGTGGCAGGTGCCTGTAGTCCCAGCTACTCAGGAGGCTGAGGCAGGAGAATCGCTTGAACCCGGGAGGCGGAGTTTGAAGTGAGCCAAGATCTCGCCATTGCACTCTAGCTGGGGCAACAAGAGTGAAACTCCGTCTCACAAAAACAAAAAAATAAAATCTTTATAGACAGGTCTTGCTATGTTTGGCCAGGCTGGTCTCAAACTCTTGGCCTCAAGTGATCCTCCGCCTTGGCCTCCCAAAGTGCTGGGCTTACAGACATGAGCCACTACACATGGCCCAGTCCAGCTTTTGTGTTGGTTTACATGGGGCTTTTAGTTTGGGTCTTTATTCAATGCCTCTTCTGTGGATGAGGTGGTGTGGGGTACAGAGGCAGGGGTGCTAAGACCAGCCCCTCCTGCAGGGAGAAGGCCATGATCCTCCCTGGTTCTTGTGGGGGCTTCCGTAATGCACAGAACTGAGTCCCCTACCCTGGGGGCTGTGCTCTGCCTCTGGAATGGAAGCCACTCTGTAACCCCTAAAACCAGAGAGATTGGCAGCCGCTCCTTGGCTGAGAACATTGCTGACTCCAAGTGCCCAGTACTCTCCACTCATCATTTCACAGATGACCCTGGGAGAGGCAGGGCCAGTGCGGCTCCATTCCACAGATGAGGAAACAGTCTCAGCCACTTGGCCAAGGTCCCAGAGCTTGTAAGGAGCAGATCTGGGATTTGAACCCAGGTCTGTTCAATGCCAAAGTAACCGGCCTCTGTCTGGGCTGGCTGACACCACCCGTCATTTATTAGACAGCAAATGGTTATCCCACTCTCTGGGCTTATGGCTGTGTTTGCGGGGTGGGGATGGAGTGGGAGGCGGGAAACATTCCTAGTGGTGGAAAACCAGATGTGCGTGCAGGGAGAGACGCTGGGAGAGGTGCCAGGTGTCAGGGGCCACGCTCTGACATCTCCTCCTGGTGGAGGGTTCCAGCCCAGGGCAGGGGTCAGAAGTGTCAGTGGCCCCTACTCTGAGCCTGGCATCTCTCGGGTCTTCTGGTGCTTGGAGCTGACACGGGGCTCAGTGCTTGGCTGGCGCTTGCCAGAGGCAGTGTTTCTCTCCTTCCTTCTTCCTTTTTTTCTGAGACAGTGATCTTGGCTGTGGCGCCGAATCCGCTCTGTGGGAAAAACTTGTTTTTGTCGGTAAACTCAAGCGTTATGACTCAGAAGACACCCAGGGAGCAGCCTTGCGGTGTCAAGGGGCTGCTCTGCTTAATGAGCTAATGCTTACGAAGTGCTTTGAAGACGAACAATTCCACACGAGGGTTGAGGGTGTGCGCTGTTATTTGGGGGAGAGGGTGAATAGGAGGATGAGGTGGAGGGAAAGGGGCAAAATCTGGCTGAGAAACAGCCCCCCGAGACCCTCGGGCTGCGCGGCAAGGATGGTTTTGCTCCGTGTTGCTGATGCAGGCGTCTGGCCGGGCAGCAGCACCGGCTGCCCCTTTGTTCAGAGCAAGGCAGATCTGAACTGGGTGGGACGTGTGGCTTTGATTTAGTTTTTCGTCCGGGGAGGGGGTGGGCTGGGGTGGGAAGGGATGGGACTTGGGTGACTCCCATCCTCTAGCCTGAGATCTTCCAGTCTGGAAGCAGCTGCTGTCATTCATTCATTCAACAAACACATCGACCTGTGCCAGGCACGGGCCATGGCAGGAAACGAAGATAGTCCCTGTCCTCTTGAAGTTTATGGCCTGGAGGGGGAGATGACATCTAACAGATGAAGACGTCAACCACCTTGCAATTAGAGTTGTGAAAGGATGGCGGCAGAGAGATACCTAAAGTCATGGATGCAGGAACCACAGCTGTTCTAGCCTAGGTCTGGGAGCGCCAGGAAGGCTTTCCCAGGAGGAACAGCTCAAAGGAAAGAGTAGGGGTTTCCAGCTCCGAGGCAGAGAGAGAGGACACATTGGCAGAGAGATTGGCATTAATTGATACACTGAATAATTGGCTGGGCCTGGTAGCTCACACCCATAATCCCAGCACTTTGGGAGGCCAAGGTGGGTGGATCACCTGGGGTCAGGAGTTTGAGACCAGCCTGGTCAACATGATGAAATTCCATCTCTATTAAAAATAGAAAAAATTAGCCAGGTGTGGTGGCAGGCGCCTGTAATCCCACCTACTCAAGAGGCTGAGGCAGGAGAATAGCTTGAACCCGGGAGATGGAGATTGCAGTGAGCCAAGATCGTGGCACTGCAATCCAGTCTGGGTGACAAAAGCAAAACTCTGTCTCAAAAACAAAACAAAACAAAACAAACAAATAAAAAACACTGAATAATCAATCCAGCAAACCTTTATCGAGTACTTACTACATGCCACACACTGGGGACACAGAGGGACTGAACACAGGCAAACATCCCGACTCCCTATAGAGCTGCCATTCTGTGCACCAAGCAGAGCAGAGGAAGAAGTAGGTAGAGAAAGCAGCAGACAGCAGTAAGGAGTGGTGGGGAAAAGAAACGGGCTCATGGGGTAGAGGGGCCTGGAGAGGCTCCTACAGATTGTGCGGCAGATCGGGAAGGACGTGGGGTTTAAACTGAGACCGCCGGAGTGGCGAGAAAGAGCCAGCAGCCTCTAGCCGGCCCAGCCAGTGCAAAGGTCCTGAGACAGGAATGAGTTCAGTGTGATCAGAGAGCCAAGAGAGGCCAGCGCAGTGGCGGGCGCACGGTGAGCCCCAAGGAGAACGAGAATGCAAGTTCTGCAGGGGCTCCTCGTGAAGGGCTGTGTGGCATAAGTATTATGTTCATTGCAAATAAATAAACTACTAATACAGGGGCTTATACAGACAGAGGATTTTGCCTTAGCCAACGATAAGCCTGGGGTGTGTAGTCAGGCTGGCGTAGTAACTTACGGATGGCACGGCCACCCCTGCTCTATCTTCCCTTTCACTGTCCTTAGTGTGGAGGCCGTGTCCTCACAGTTGCTGCCTCATGGTCATAAGATGGCTGCGGCACCTCCAGGCCTCACATCCATGTTCCAGGCAAGAAGAAGGAGAAGGAGCAAAAGGCCGAAGAGCAAAGCGTGAGAGGGCCTTTTCCTTGCCAGGCTCCATCTCTTCATTCAGAAAGGGAATTACTCCTCAGGGACTTTTGTTCTAACTTATTGGCTAGATCTGGGTTATAGGGCCACCTTGGACGGCAAGGGAGGCTTGGAAAATCGAGTTTTTTGTTTGTTTTGTTTTTGAGATGGAGTTTTGCTTTTGTTGCCCAGGCTGGAATGCAATGGCACGATCTCAGCTCACTGCAACTTCTGCCTCCCAGGTTCAAGTGATTCTCTTGCCTCAGCCTCCTGAGTAGCTGGGATTATGGGCACCTGCCACCATGCCTGGCTAATTTTTTATATTTTTAGTAGAGATGGGGTTTCACCATGGTAGCCAGGCTGGTCTCAATCTCCTGATCTCAGGTGATCCACCCGCCTCGTCCTCCCAAAGTGCTGGGATTACAGGTGTGAGCCACTGCCTCTGGCCCCGGAAAATCGACTTTAAAAATTTTGTTGGTCTCTATAGTAGAAGAAGGAAAGGGAGAAGGGCTTGGCTTGACTTTTGGGGTACCAATCCTAAAGGCCTGCAAAGGTCCCAAGGAGGGAAGGCCTTGGAGAATTCTGGGGACAGAATGCCCCAGGGGTCAGGGGCAGGGGTCAGGCTGAACAGTGTGGACTTCATCTAGAGGACCGCGGGGAGCCATGGTGCTTTCAGATGAGATGAAGCTGCTATTTAAACTTAGCACTGGAGACACGTCACCATTCCCTGCTCACCTCAGAGACTTGACGGGGGCGTCCTCAGGACTCTGATGAAGCCCTGACTCCTTGGAGAAGGGCTTGCAGCCCCCAGGGTCTCCCTCCTGGATTGCACACCTCCAGCCCTGGCAGCCTGTCCCCTGGTTGGTGCCCAGCAGCAGGCCACAGATGGCTTCTGGCTGTCCCATGGCGTCGCATCAGGGCACGGAGTGGATAGTGACTCACACGGGCACCTTTTCTGCTTGGAAAATGCCCTACACATCCATCATTTTTGGTTTTTCTGCTAGAACGATGGCATGAGGTGGGTGTACTGTGTGTTCTTTTCACTGATGGGGAAAAAGCAGAAAGGCAAGCTCCCCTGCTTGAGTGAGGACTGTGCTCGCCCTGCAGACTCTGGAAGAAGGGCTCCATGCCCAGCCCGCACTGGGCATCTCTGCCTGTCTGCTCAGGGTAGAAGGGCCACTCTCTTAGGGATGATTCGAGGGTCTTGGAGGCCCTATGCGGTGAATCCTGTTTTCCTGCCACATCAAGGGAGTGTGCAATTTTCAAGGCCCCGAGCTCCGTGTTTTCACTGAGGGCAGACATTGGGCATCAGCTGTCTTTGCCCGTGGAGCTGTTCCTCACGCTTACCACACAGGGCTGGGTGGGAGACATGTATGGGGGGTGGGGTGGGGTGGGATGGGAGAGGGCCAAGAAGACATGTAAGACCTGGGCCCTGTCCTTGGGAGTTTAACATCTGGGTGGGCCTCCTTGGACCAACTTCCTCTGATCTGCTTGTGACTTCAGGAAAGTCCTTTCCTGTCTCTGGGACAACTTTTCCTTCCTTCCCTCCTTCCTTCCTTCCTTCCTTCCTTCCTTCCTTCCTTCCTTCCTTCCTTCTTTCCTTCCCTCCCTCCCTCCCTCCTTCCTTCCGTCCTTCCTTCCTTCCTTCCTTCCTTCCTTCCTTCTTTCTTTTTTTTGAGACAGTCTCGCTCTGTTGTCAAGGCTGTGTCAAGGCTGGAGTGCAGCTGCGCAATCTCAGCTCAGTGCAACCTCCGCCCCCCTGGGGCAAATGATTCTCCTGTCTTAGTCTCCCAGGTAGGTGGGACTACAGGTGTGCACCACCATGCCTGCCTAATTTTTGTATTTTTAGCAGAGACGGGGTTTCACCATGTTGGCCAGGCTGGTCTCGAGCTCCTGGTCTCAAGTGATCCGCCCGCCTCGACTTCCCAAACTGCTGGGATTATAGGCATGAGCTACCATGCCTGGCCTCTGGGCCAATTTCCTCATCGGGATAATGAAGGGGTTGGCAGCGCTAGTTCCCAACCCACCCATAAAATTCACCCTTCAAATTCTAAAGATTCCATTCTGTGGTCTAACTCTGTGTGTCAGTCCTTGGTTCCAAAAGTCCCCGTCCCTGTGGTCCCTGTTGTTTTGGATCCATCACAGGTAATTATGTATTTGTGTGATTAAACGTCCCGGGCCTGTCTCCCTGCCTGGACTGTGTGCTCAGCAAAGAACCATGCCTGTGTCTGTCTTTGTCCTTTAAGAGATCAGCACATGGCCCAGCGCATAGCAGGTGCTCACTAAATACAGTAGCGGCTGGTATTGTTGTTGGGAAATGATGCTGGGAGAGGCTGCTGCTGGAGAGAAGGGAACCACCGACCGCTCTGCAGGCAGCCAGCGCCCTCAGCCCCTTCCTCCTTGTGGGCCGCAGAGGTTCCCCTTTCCCCGAGACGATAAGAACCCCCAGCCGCCCCGAAACCCAGGCCGCGCCCCTCCGGGGAGAACTACAGTCCCCAGAAGGCCGCGAGGGGCGGAGCCACCGATGCTCGCTCCACCCAGACCCGCCGCACCACACGGCATCATGGGAGTTGTAGTTCAGGCCCTGTCCCCCGGGCAGCCGCTGGCGCGGACGTTCGCAGAGCAGCCCGGTGCCCGCGTGGCTCGCGCGGCCCCAGGACCCCTCGCCTGGGGGACCTCCACCCTCCGCAGTCCTTTTGAATTAATCCTACTGCGCCCGGGACCCCAGGACAGTTCTGTCGCGTACTCCGGGACCCTTTAAGGGGCGGGGCTGGGATCCTGCCCCACCCTTGACTCCCCCACCCTCCTCTCTCAAACATCACCCCGGGCGTTTTAAATGATCTTGATATCGCTGAAACCTTTTCAGTCTCCGTTAGCCAAGCATTGATTGTCGAGTTTGTGTCTGGCCCTTTGGGGACGGCGCTTAAGGTCGGGGTGGTCGGGGGAGGGGATCACCGACATTCAGTCTTGAGTGACACACCAGATGACCCCACTGGAGAAGAGGAGGGTGGCACAGGGGCCTGACAGACCTGGGGTATGGGCAAGGCTTCCAGAGGCCGGTGACATTCAGAATGGGCCTGGGTTGGCCAGGACAGGAGCGGGGAAGGGTGTTCCAGTCAGAGGGAACAACATGAAGGAGGGCTTCGAGGCTTTGCGGGGAGCAAAAGAAGGCCTGGGAGGCTGGCACGCAGAGAAAGGTTGGGGAGGGGCCGCTGGGAGGGGTGGAGAGGTGAATAGGGCCCGTGGGAAGGACCTGGAGTCTTTCTGATCCCTAAATCCAGTATGCGTGTCGGGTTCTGGGGCAGAGTAGCCAGGCGGAACGTGGCCAGGGATCAGTGGCAGAGCCTGGACCCTGCCCAGGGGTTCTGCTTCTCAGGCCCTGGCTTGTCCTTAGGCGAAGGGGACTTCCCAGGGTAGGGCTGCAGCAAGAGCTGGCACAATGCCATCCTCAGGTTGTCCCAGAAGCCAGGGGTTTGGGGAGGGAGTATGGGCTATATGGGGGAAGAGCAGCATCCCTGCTGCTTGGAGGGGAAGCTGAGACCCTCACAGATTTTTGCTGAGTGAGCCCCTGAGAGGTCCAAGAACAATCTTTTCCTCCCCAGCCTCTAGCTGTCAGGAGCCCGTCATGAGACATAGGGGAGGGTCATTTTCACATCCTGCCTCCGATTCCAGATGTGGCAGGAGCAGAAAGGATTTGTGCCAGATGTTGGGGTCTGCAGGCTGTGCAAGTTGCCCGGAGCGCTGCTATTGAAAAGTGAACCTTGACTGGGTTGGCTGCTCTAGCAGTGATGGCCATGAGACCCTGGGGAATGTGCTCTGTGGCCCTGGTCACATCTGAAGGGAGAGGCAGGGAGCCCAGGCCTCACTGTCAGCAGCACATGCCTTTCGCTTCCACGGTCACCCTGGCAGATCCTTCTCAGCCTGCTTGACTCAGGGCAGGACCTCCCTGCCTGGATCCTAGGCTTCCTACCCTGCCCCTCGGGCCGCTGGATTTCCCCAGAGTGTTCTGGACACGAGTGGTCCAGCAGAAATGAAGCCCCTTACCCCACTGAAAACGTCTGGCGTCTGTGCCCTGGGTGAGGATGGCATCGTCTCAGTGTGGCCTCATCCCGCAGATCAGAGGCCTGGCTCGGCTGGGATTTCTCTTTGATTAATAAAAAATGGGGAAGCAAATCAATTAGCCCTTCACAAATGCAACTCAGATGGCAGGAAAAAAAAAATCTCTTCCAGTGCTTGGGGGCCTCTTCTTCATGAAAAGATGGGAACACACAGAAAGTGTTGGCCCGAGATCCCTGCCTCCCATCCTGATGGGAACTGCACATGCACTTGAACGGGGAGAGGACCCTGAATATGTATAGATTAGAAACTTAGGGTATGTGGGGTCATGGGGGTGCGGGGAGCGGTGAGGGGGGCGTTTGTTCCTCAGGACCCGCTTCTTCACTGGCAGCCCTAGCTTCTGAGGACCAGGCACAGTCTTCCCCTCTCTTCACCACTTTGATTGAATTTCAGGGTCGATATTCTGGAAACCAAGTGGTTTCTCCAGATGTCTGCTGGCTGTGTTGAAATCTCTGGAAGGCTGGCTAAATGCAGATTCCTGGGCCCTCTTGCTCTGAAATCCTGATACATGGAATCCAAGGTGGGGCCCAGGAGTTTGGATTTCATTTTATTTTTTGAGATGCGGTCTCTCTCTGTCGCTCAGGCTGGAGTGCAGTGGTGTGTTCTTTCACTGCCAGGCTGCTTCCCAGGTTCAAGCGATTCTCCTACCTCAGCCTCCAGAGTAGCTGGGACTACAGGTGTATGCCACTACATCTGGCTGCTGTTTTTGTATTTTCAGTAGAGACGGGGTTTTGCCATGTTGGCTGGGCTGGTCTCAGACTCCTGACCTCAAGTGATTTGCCCATCTTGGCCTCCCAGAGTGCTGGGATCACAGGCATGAGCCACCATGCTCAGCCAGGAATATGGATTTTTAAGCAGCTCTTGAGGTAGTGGTGGTGGGCATTGAGTGGAGACCACTGTTCCAGAGTGACAGGCAGCAATGGAGCCTCCTCAAGCTCACAGTTCTGGGGTCCGCCAGATCAGGGTCCCGTCCCAGCTCCACTCTGACTGCAGGACATCTGTAATGTCCCCTCTCTAATTCTTGGGTCCCTGTCTGCAGAATGGTGATGACACCAGCGTCCCCCCGGGGTGCAGATAGAGAGCATGCTGTTCAGTACTGGGTAGCTGTTATTATAACTTCTATCATTGTTATCGGGAGGGAAGGAGGAGGAGGTGGCTGCTTTTGAGTTTTTTGTTTGTTCTATTTTATTTTTTTTGAGACAGAGTCTTGATCTGTCACCCAGGCTAGAGTGCAGTGGCACGATCGTGGCTCACTGTAACCTCAGCCTCCTGGTTTCAAGAGATTCTCCTGCCTCAGCCTCCCGAGTGGTTGGGACTACAGGTGTGAGCCACCACACCTGGCTAAGTTTTGTATTTTTCGTAGACATGGGGTTTCACCATGTTGGCCGGACTGGTCTTGAACTCCTGACCTCAAGTGATCCACCTACCTCAGCCTCCCAAAGTGCTGCAATTATAGGCGTGAGCTACCACCCCAGTCTGCTTTTGAGTTTCTTTATTGCTGTGGAAATGCCTCTCAATACACAGTATGGGCGAGGTGCCCTTCTCCCTACGTGCAGGGAAACCTCCCCAGAATCAGGGCCTCATCAGAGCTGGAGCCTCACCCAGGGCCTAGGGGTGTGGCTGGAATGTCTATGGGGTGGGGTGGGCTGGGCGATTACCCCTGTGGGAGGAGGGTTGGGGATGCACGGCAAGGATGGGCACGACAGGCCCCCCAACCCTGCTCTAGAGAGCCCTCCAGGCCCCCTTGGCTGGGGGACCAGCTTTCTCCTTCTGCCTGGCCATTTGACTGTCGTGCAGTGCCGTTCCTTGTGATGCATTTACTTGTCTGTTTCCTCTTTGGGCCAAGTCCTCTGAGCAGGGCCCTCTGTCTACTCTTTACCTTCTGGCCAAAGCAGAGGGTTGCTGTCCTCCAGACCCGGCCTGCAGATCCACCGTGGGGGTGAAATTGGGACATGGGTGTAGCTGTGTTTACCTCTCCAGCACCTCACCCCCTCAGTCACCCTCAGGTGGTCTCCTGTCCTTAGAAGCACACCTGTTATTCCAGGCTGGCCAATCAGCACATGGCGAGCATGCAGTCATGTGACCCAAGGCAGGCCAATGAGATGCAGGCCTGGGACCTGGGAGCGAAGAAAGGGGAAGGGAAGCTCTCTTTTTGCCAGGGAGCCTAGGCTGGCAGGATACAAGGTCGGAATTGCCAGGGTCTACTGTGTGGGCAGCCTGCACAAGATGAAGCCAACAGTAGACAGCAGAGCTGAGAAACTGAGAGGGGATGGGGGGAGGGAGACATTGTTTGAACACCTGTGTATTAGTCCGTTCTCACATCGCTATAAAGAAATACCTGAGACTAAGTAACTTATGAAGAAAAGAGGTTTTCAACTTCAAACCTTCATAACTTCAAACTTATGAAGAAAAGAGGTTTAATTGATACACAGTTCTGCAGACTACAGAAAGTTTAGTGGCTTCTGGGGAGGCCTTGGGAAACTTACAATCATGGCAGACGGTGAAGGGGAAGCAGGCATGTCACATGGCCAGAAAAGGAGCAAGAGAGAGAGAGAGAAAGAGAAGGGAGGTGCCACACACTTATAAACAACCAGATCTCACGAGTAGTCACTCAATATCACAAGAACAGCACTAAGGGGATGGTGCTAAACCATTCATGAGAAACCCATTACAACGATCCAACCACCTCCCACCAGGCCCCACAGCCATCATTCCCCATGACAATTCAATGGGAAATTTGGGTGGAGACACAGATCCACACTATATCAACCCGGATCCAGCCTTACCTGCCACAGTCTACCCCTTTTGGCTTAGGATGATTTGAGTTGGCTCTGTGTCCTTGCGACTAGTTCTGATGAATGCAGAACACTTATTTCACCCATTTGTCTATCCTTCTGTCCACCTATCCATCCCATATTTACTGAACACCTGCTCTGTACCAACCCCTGTTCTGGGCCTGGCCCCAGCCCTCAGTTTGAAGGGACAGGTGACAAGGTGACAAGCCTTTTAGAGTATGGGACACTAGGAGCTGCTGCAGAGGTGAGCCCCCTGTGAGAGTCTCTGTGTTGTGGGGAAGGGGAATCCAGGCAGGCTTTGTGAAGGAGGTGATCTTTGGGGTGACCTTGGAAGCATAGGCAGGATTTTACTAGTTTGGGAGTCTGGGAAGGGATCTTTCAGAGCAGAAGGCACCAAAAAGACAGGTAGAAAAGACCAGGAACACCGCAGCCCTGCTGCCTGGGGTGGAGGGGTTGGGATTTTATAAACAGCTGGGTCTATGTAATAGTCATACCTGCTCACTGCCACTACTGGTCATAAAGAACCAACATCTGTTGAGAAGCACCACGCTAGCACTTGATGTTTATTTTCTCGTTAATTCTCCCCACTTCCCTTGAGGGATTCATGGGTACTATCTTCATTTTGCAGGTGAGGAGGAGATGGAGACTCAGAGAGGTGGCGGCCTGCTCAAGATTTTGCAAATACGCATGTGGCCCAGCAAGTCTCTCTGACTTTGACCCCAAGTTCTTTTTTGAAAAACTTTAATTTAATTTAATTATTTTTTACAGACAGGGTCTCTGCCACCCAGGCTGGAGTGGAGTGCGGTGGTGTGGTCACAGCTCACTGCACCCTTGACCTCTGAATTCGAGCAATCCTTCCACTTCAGCTTTCGGAATATCTGGGACTATGGGCATACGGCTCCATGCCCGACTTCTTTTTTTTTTTTTTTTTTGGTAGAGATGAGGCCTCACTTTGTTGCCCAGGCTGATCTCGAACTCCTGGACTCAAACAATCCTCCCACCTCAGTCTCTCAAAGTGCTGGGATTATAGGTGTGAACCACCTTGCCAGGCTTAATTCCAAGTTCTTAACCACTCAGGCCCACACAGGCTCTTCTACAGCTCTGTATCTCCGGCCACGCCTTGGAGGAGGTTGAGTTGGAGGCCAAAGAAGCAGCCCTGGAGAGTTCCGGAGTTTCCATTGCTGGGGGCCATGGAAAGAGGCTTGCCCTGTAGGCTCCCAGGATCAGCTTAGAGTCTGCCATTGTGATTGCTGTGGGAGCCTCCCACCCCCTGCCCTCCTCCAGCCTGACCCCTCCTACTTCCCATCTTCCCCATAGCAGCAGCCGGTGTGATGGAACATTTGAGGGCACATCTGCCCAGGCCTCTCTGTTGCTGAACGGCCTGGAATGGCTCCCTATTGCCCTTGAGTAAAGTTCAGACCCTTCCCCTTGGCCTGCAGGCTCTACCTTCTCCTGTCCAGCCTGCCTCTCAGCCTCTGCTCTGGAGCCCAGCTTCCTGCGGAACCATGGCCACCCTCCGCTCTGAGTCCCTGGTGGCCGCCACCCTTTCAGCATTTCTTTCTCACTCTCTGGGAGCCAGCTCAGATGTCTCTCCCTCCAGGAAGCGGGGCTTGTGCGCTTTGGGTACCTGCACTCTCCATCATGGCACTCCCCTTGTTGTAGTTTTATGGAGTGTGCGTCTGGCTCTCCAACTAGACTTGAACCGCTTGAGAGCATAACTCAGGACTTGGCCATCTGTGTCTCCCTGTGGCCAGCTCAGCCTCGGCCCACAGGGACCTGCAGAGAGCGGATGGAGCCACTGTCCCAGTGTCCCTGGGCTCTGAAGAGAAGCCATTGCCTCTCAAGAGCCACCCTCATTTCCTGAGCACTGGTTGGAAAAATGAAGAAAAAGAGACACCCAGCTCACCTCCAAGTTTGCCTGCAGGGTAATATCCTGTGGAAAGAGAGGGGACTCCCTGAGTCTTGCTGGGCTGAGGAAGCTGATTTGATTTCTGAACTCAGAGGAGAGCTGCAGAGAGGGAGGAATTGGGGGGATGGGTAGCTGACTTTCTGGATGGGTGCAGGACAATGACATTGATGGGGAAGCTTGGGGTGGCTCTGCAGTTGGCCACTGCTTGGCTGGTGAACTTGCTACATCTTGGCTGGCACTGTCTTCTGGCCTGCACCCTGCCAGACACAGGCAGTACCCCAAATGCCCTGTCCCTGTGCCCCAAAGTCTCCATGACCTTCAGATCCCAAGGGACAAGTGACTCCACAAGGTAGGGCCTGTCCCTCTGGCTCACACTATGGTGTCCACAGGACCTAACCCAGAGCCTAGTGCACAGTAGGCGCTCAGTGTATTCTATGTGAATGTTGCATGAGTGAACAGATGCAGGGATGTCAGGCCGGAAAATAGATATTTGTACACCTGTGTTCATAGCAGTGTTATTCATAATAGCCAAAGGGTGGAAGCATCCCAAGTGTCTGCTGATGGGTGAACGAGTCAACAGCATGTGCCCCAGCCATACAATGGAATGTGATTCAGCCTTTTTTTTTTTTTTTTTTTTTTTTGAGACGGAGTCTGGCTCTGTCGCCTAGGCTGGAGTGCAGCAGTCTCAGCTCACTGCAACCTCTGTCTCCCAGGTGCAAGTGATTCTCCTGCCTCAGCCTCCTGAGTAGTTGGGATTATAGGCACACACCACCACATCTGGCTAATTTTTGTATTTTTAGTAGAGACAGGGTTTTACCATGTTGGCCAGGGGCTGGTGTCGAACTCCTGACCTCAAGTGATCCACCCTCCTTGGCCTCTCAAAGTGCTAGGATTACAGGTGTGAGCCACGGCGCCCGGCCGCGATTCACCCTTAAAAAGGAAGGACATTCTGACACATGCTACGGCATGGGTGAACCTTGAGGATCTGAGTGAAATAAGCCCATGGCAAAAGGACAAATACTGGCCAGGTGCGGTGGCTAATGCCTGTAATCCCAGCACTTTGGGAGGCCGAGGAGGGAGGATCACTTGAGGATTGTTTAATACCAGCCTGGGCCACAAAACAAGACCACCGAGGTGAAGTGTTTAGAGTAGTCAAATTCATAGAGACAGTGGAATGGGGAGTGCCAGGGGCTGGGGAGAAGGGGGAATGGGGAGTTAGAGTTTAATGGGGACAGAGTTTCAGTTTTACAAGATGGAAAAAGTTCTGGAGATGATGGTGGTGATAGAGGCACAATGTGGATGTGCTTCATGCCACTGAACTGGACCTAACCATGGCTAAGAAGGCACATTTTATGTTTTGTGCATTTTATTACAATAAAAATGGAAAAAAACCATCTCTTTCTAAACTTTTTATTATGTGAGCTTTTTTTTTTTTTTTTTTTTTTTTTTTTTTGAGACAGAGTCTCGCTCTGTCGCCCAGTCTGGAGTGCAATGGTGTCATCTTGGCTCACTGTGACCTCCGCCTCCTGAGCTCAAGCAATTCTCCTGCCTCAGCCTCCTGAGTAGCTGGGATTACAGGTGTGCGCCACAATGCTTGGATAATTTTTTTTTTTTAGACGGAGTTTTGCTCTTGTTGCCCAGGCTGGAGTACAGTGGCACAACCTCCACCTCCTGGGTTCAAGTGATTCTCCTGCCTCAGCCTCCCTGGTACCTGGGACTACAGGTGCACGCCACCATGCCCGGTTAATTTTTGTATATGTATATATATTTTTTAGTAGAGACGGAGTTTCACCATATTGGCCAGGCTGGTCTTGAACTCCTGACCTCAGGTTATCCGCCTGCCTCGGCCTCCCAAAGTGTTAGGATTACGGGCATGAGCCACCGTGCCTGGCCCATTATGTGAGCTATTTAGCTTTAACATCTGATTATGGAAAATTTCAAGCACTGACCAAAAATAGAGAGAATAGTATAATGAACCCCGTGTGGCATCACCCACTGCACCAACAATCCTTCCCCATCAGTCTGATTTCAATCTGTCCCCACCCTCTCCCTCTCCCTGTTTGCTTTGAAGAAAATCTCAGACATATTGTTTCATCTGGAAATACTTCAGTGTGTAGCTCTAAAAAATAAGAGCTTTACAAACTTAATACATCGCTACAATACCTAAAGAACCAAATCAATATCATCACATTTCTCAAAAGTGTAAATATATTCGTACATCATTGTAGCTATAAAACACGTATACAGGCCGGGCGCGGTGGCTCAAGCCTGTAATCCCAGCACTTTGGGAGGCCGAGACGGGCGGATCACGAGGTCAGGACATCGAGACCATCCTGGCTAACATGGTGAAACCCCGTCTCTACTAAAAAAAAAAAAAAAAAACAAAAAATCAGCCGGGCGAGGTGGCGGGCGCCTGTAGTCCCAGCAACTCGGGAGGCTGAGGCAGGAGAATGGCGTAAACCCGGAGGCGGAGCTTGCAGTGAGCTGAGACCCGGCCACAGCACTCCAGCCTGGGCGGCAGAGCGAGACTGTCTCAAAAAAAAAAAAAAAACCACGTATACAGTATCACCAAATTTCCAATGCTGTGACTTCTCATTTATACTTAATATATCAACACATATTTATTTAATAGATTTACAGAATATTTAATATATAATTATATTGATGTGTTTATTAGGTGATTGCATATTATGTGACATATATAAAACACACCATCATAGGTAATGACCAGCATTTGAACCAGGTCTCAATAAGGTCCACACACTGCGATGGATGGAGAAGTCATTTACATCTCCTCCTCTTAGGCTCCCTGCTCCATCTTTCCGCCTTGTATTTGTCCTGACCGAGCTTGCTCAGTCTGCATCCTGCTGGATTTGTCCCCGGGGTGGTGTGTGGCTGCATCTGTGCTCCCTGTATGTCCTATAGATTGGCATTTGGTGGACAGACTTGATCAGATTCAGGTTTGCTGTGTCTGGTAAGATGACGTTACAGGTAGCAGGGCGCCCTTCCACCGGGGCGCCTGTCCCCCATTTTGTCCTTTCTGGGGAGGCCGGAGGATGTTGAAGGTCATCTCCTGGAGCTGTGAGTTCTTGAGGGGCTGCAAAATGGAGAGAATCCAGTGCTACCATTCCCTCTTCAACTATTAGCTGGAATGCTTCTAGAGAGAAACTCCCCATCATTTATTTATTTATTTATTTATTTATTTATTTATTTAGAGACAGAGTCTTGCTCTGTCACCCAGGCTGGAGTTCAGTGACACGGTCACAGCTCACTGCAACCTTCGCCTCCTGGGTTCAAGCGATTCTTGTGCTTCAGTCACCTTGCCCGGCTAATTTAAAAAAAATTTTTTTGTAGAGATGGGGTTTCACCATGCTGGCCAGGGTGGTCTCAAACTCCCGGCCTCAGGTGATCCACCCACCTTGGCCTCCCAAAGTGCTGGGATTACAGGCGTGAGCCACGGCACCTGGCCCCTGCCTCCTCTCAGCCGAGGAGGAAGCTGAGCCTCCTGGGCAACCTCTGACTTGAGTTCTGGGTCTCAAAGCAAAGGGTTCGAAGGGCCTGCTGGAGCAGGGCTAGACCTGCACTATTTTCACCACTGGTCTCTGCTGCAGTCCAGGAGATGGAAGGGCGGACTTCTTATTGGAACTGACTTGGGCTGCACCCTTGACCTTCTACCCTGAATCCTGCAAGCTGCCCCGAGCTCACCTGGTTGGTTGGTGTACATCTCCCCTGCCTCAGTGTGTGGGAATGTTTGGTGCAAGTTCCAGGAGGCAGTGGGTGTTTCTCTTTCACTTCAGCTGCTCCTTCTCCATGCTGACCACACTGGCTCTCTCTCTCAGCCTTGGCCTCTTAAGAAGAACAAGCCCTGGCTGGGCGTGGTGGCTCACGCCTGTAATCCCAGCACTTTGGGAGGTCAAGGTGGGTGGATCACCTCAGGTGGGAAGTTCGAGACCAGCCTGGCCAACATGGTGAAACCCTGTTCTACTAAAAATACAAACATTAGCTGGGTGTGGTGGCAGGAGCCTGTAATCCCAGCTACTTGGGAGGCTGAGGCAGGAGAATTGCTTGAACCCGGGAGGCGGAGGTTGCAGTGAGCTGAGATCGCGCCACTGCACTCCAGCCTGGTTGACAAGAGCGAAACTCTCTCTCAAAAAAGAAAAAAAAACAAAAAGAAGAAGAAGAAGAAGCCCTCCCTTGACCTCTTCTCCAGGGGCAGCCTCACTGTCAGGCCTGCTATGCCCTCTCCATAACCCCAGCCCTTACGTGGGTTCCTTAAGGCTTCCTGGTGTCCGCTTGTGGACACTGAACTCCACCCTCTGCTAATCTTCAAAATCAAGTCTTGCACCAGATACTGACATTTCATTTAATAAACTGATCATTTTTTCCTTTAAAGTTTCTTTTTAAAGACAAGTTAACAGTGCCATGGAGGTGTAACTGGCTTGTGATAAATGGCAGATTGAAGTGCACACTTTAATAATGAACTGATAATTTATTGAGCACCTATTATGTATCAGGTACTTGCCCGGCAGCCTGTGGGGACTGAGCAGCTTGGATGTCAGACAGCCTGGGTCAGAATCCCAGGCAGAATCACACGAAGCAGCCATGTGACCTTGAGCCAGTGGTGTGAGGCCCTGGATTCTCACCTGTGCAACCTCCTGGGGTAGATCGGATATGATTCCCAATTTTCATTCCCTCCTGGAATAGAATTATACACCCATGCGCTTTGCCGTGTGACTTTGCAGTAGCTCCCACTGGAGTAGGCAGAGTATATTTCTCTACCCTGCTGAAGTGTGGGTTTGGCCATGTGACTCGGGATATTAGTGGATGTGTCAACGGCATAGGCTTGAAATATGGCTAGGGTTTTGGCTTGGCGGTTTGAGCTTCTCCCATGTGCTACAAGGCTAACGTGTCCCAGGTAGCTGATGGTTCCACAAGAGGGACTCTTGGAGCTGACCTGAATCTGACCCATGGCCTGCAGCTAAATCCAGCTGACCCACAGAATGAAGCAAGACCCCCCCTGCTGACCTGCAGGCGTGTGAGAGATGGAAATAAACACGGAAAGCTACTGGATCGGTGGGGTTGTTTGTTACACAGTCTTACCGTAGCAGAAACCTGACCATTCCACATGTATAATAATAGCACGCACTACCCAGGGTTGTTTGAGGATTAAATGAGATTATATATTTAAAATTATAAATTTAATATATTAAAATTCCCGTGTTAGAGTGGGGCATGGAATAACTCTATAAAATATGAGATATTATTAAACACGACCGAATGTGGTGGCTCACGCCTGTAATCCCAGCACTTAAGGAGGCTGAGGGGGGTGGATCACATGAGGCCAGTAGTTGGACACCAGTCTGGGCAACATGGTGAAACCCTGTCTCTACTAAAGATACAAAAAAAAAAAAAATTAGCTGGGTGTGGCACACGCCTGTAGGCCCAACTGCCCCTGAGGCTGAGGCAGGAGAATGGCTTGAACCTGGGAGGCGAAGGCTGCGGTGAACCGAGATTACACCACTGCACTTCAGCCGGGTCGACAAAGAGAGTCCTTCAAAATAAGCGTAAGAGTAGAGTAAATGTTTCTCAATGTACAGCATGACACGTTGACACATTTATTTAACTCATTAAAATTATTTTTTCTCTTCTAAGCCTTGAAGCACAGTCTGGGTTACCTATAGAAACTGCCCATAGCTAACAGCCTGGGACAATGACTCAGAGAACTGAAAGCTCTCAGCATGGAGACCCTAAAGTTCCTCTTCTTCACCCCCATCCCGTGCCTGAAGCTTGCCATCCTGTCCATCTCTGGGGATTGCTCAACTTTTGCTTGAATCCTTCCAGTGATGGAGACCTCCCTACTTCCCATACCAATTTCAGAATCTCCCTCATGATGAGATAGGCTGTCTCTCGCTCTCTCTTTTTTTTTTTTTTTTGAGATAGAGTTTCGCTCTTGTCACCTAGGCTGGAGTGCAATGGCGCGGTCTCGGCTCACTGCAATCTTTGCCTCCAGGGTTCAAGTGGTTCTCCTGCCTCAGCCTCCTGAGTAGCTGAGATTACAGGCATCTGCCACCACGCCCTGATAATTTTTGTATTTTTAGTAGAGACAGGGTTTCCCCATGTTGGTCAGGCTGTTCTATGAACTCCTGACCTCAGGTGATCTGCCTGCCTTCGCCTCCCAAAGTGTTGGGGTTAAAGGCGTGAGCCACCGCGCCTGGCCGGCTCTCTCTCTTTGACTCTTTTGAGTTGGATGTTGGATGACTCTCTTGGGCATGGCTGGAGACGATTAACACCAGGTGTACATGCTCTGGGTCAGATCTGGATAAATACTGGAGTCCACACTTAACAACTGTGTGACCTTGGGCAAGTGTATTCACTTCTCTGAGACTCCGTGTAAAGTGGTGGTAGGGGAGATAGAAAATTTACCTCCTGGCTGGGCGCAGTGGCTCACACCTGTAATCCCAGCACTTTGGGAGGCTGAGATGGGTGGATCACTTGAGCCCAGGTGTTTAAGACCAGCCTGGGAGGTGAAATCTCCCCCCTCTACAAAAAAATAAAAAAAATCAGCTGGGCATGGTGGCGTACACCTGTAGTCCCAGCTACTCAGGAAGCTGAGGTGGGAGGATCACCTGAGCCCAGGGAGGTGGAGGCTGCAGTGAGCTGAGATTGCACACTGCACTCCAGCCTGGGCAACAGAGCCAGACCCTGTCTCAAACCCACCCCCACAAAACAAATAAAACAAAAATCTACCTCCCAGGATGTTGTGTGGATCAATCAAGAGGTGCCCAGTGGATTGTCAGCGCAGAGGAGGGCATACCAAGGTGTGTTCCAGCTAAGATTACCAGGTTACAGAAGTTCCCATGTTCCCTCGTTCTTCTCCCATCCTCCTCTTTTACTTCATGGTTTCCTTCTCTAGTTTTTTTTTTTCGTTTTGAGACAGAGTTTCACTCTTGTTACCTAGGCTGGAGTGCAATAGCACAATCTTGGCTCACTGCAACCTCTGCCTCCTGGGTTCAAACGATTCTCCTGCCTCAGCCTGCGTAGCTGGGATTACAGGAACCCACCACCATGCCCGGCTAATTTTTGTATTTTTAGTAGAGACGGAGTTTCATCACATTGGCCAGGCTGGTCTCTAACTCCTGACCTCAGGTAATCCACCCACCTCGGCCTCCCAAAGTGCTGAGATTACAGGCGTGAGCCACTGCACCTGACCTCCCTTCTCTAGTTTGAGCATCACCCACAGTTTTTCAGGTTGCTTTGAAACCTGGCACATAGAGACTATCAGTTGGCTGAGGTGCCCTGGGGCGCACTGGTGCCTGCAGGGGTTGTGATTCACACAGCCATGGTGTGCCTGGCCCTGGCCTGGACCCTGCGGATGCTGGGCAGACCCTCTGCCCTCAGGGAGCCCACATTCTGGCAGTGAGGGGGAAGGTGGCATCAAAACATCAACTACGACAGGACTGAGGGGTGTGTCATGGAGAAAACAGAGTCGGACAGGGCATAGGGAGCCGGGTGGTGGCGGAAGCCTGAATAATTCATCCTGGGGTTCCGCTAGGAGAGATGCCATCTCTGGAACAAGGAAGGGGGTGTGTCCACTTCTCTCCTGGGTTGGGTCAAACTGGCATGTGCTGTGCTGGGCTGAGCATCAGTGGCCCCTTGGGAATGGCAAAAGCGAAGGGGTGTAGGTCCAGAGAAGGGAGACCTGGTGGGCAGGGGACTGGAGCCACGTCACCTTGGGCATCATAAGAATGGCTGCCATTTAAGGCGGGCTCTGGGCTCTCTATGCATCTTCTTTCTTTTCTTTTTTCTTTTTTTTTTTTTTTGAGATGGAGTCTCACTCTGTCACCCAGGCTGGGCTGGAGTGCAGTGTCACAATCTCGGCTCACTGCAAATTTCGCCTCCTGGGGTCAAGCGATTCTCCTGCCTCAGCCTCCCAAGTAGCTGAGATTACAGGTGTCACCACCACTCCCAGATAATTTTCATATTTGTAGAAGAGATGGGGTTTCACCATGTTGGCCAGGCTGGTCTCGATCTCCTGATCTCAAATGATCCACCCACCTCAGCCTCCCACAGTGCTGGGATTACAGGTGTGAGCCACCACGCTTGGCCTTTCCAAGAATTTTTACATTTACTTCTCACACCAAGGTACCCTACTACCCTTATCCCCATTTTACAGAGGAGGCTCAGAGTGCTAAGGGGAGCTGCCTGAGTTCACACTGTGAGTAGTGGAAGAGGCAGGATTTGAACCCAGACCTACGGGACTCTGGAGTGCGTGCTCATGATCTGTCTGTGAAACTGGAACCGGGCCCCTCAGGCCTGGGTAGTTATGCGCTGGTAAATATACGACAACCAGCTCTCTTAAGAGAACAAAAGCCTGTTTTGTAGCACGTGCTGATTTTCATGGTGTCAAGCCTCCCGCCGGGGTTGATTTCAAGCCAGTAAAGGCAATGCGGTGTGGATGGGAGTGAGCGGCCCTGGAGTTTGACTGGTTGGAGGGTGGGTTGGACAGGTAGCTACAAATGTAGAAGGCCCAGGGATGCTTGGGAAGCCCTCGGAATCTGGGTCTGTGACTGTGGTTGTTTGCACATGTTAACTGAATTTCTCCAAGGAGGCTGTGGTGTCTTCCAGGTCCTGGGGGCCTCTGCCTCATGCTGCCCATTGCAGCACAGGTCTCCATTGCAGTGGGCAGGCAAAAGAGGCTCTGGGGCGGTCTCTGTTCTCCAAGGTCAGGAAAGGGCAGGTGGGCTCAGGAGGCCGGGTGCTGTCAGGGAAGAGCTTGGTGCTAGAGCCACACTCGCCTGGGTGTGAGTCCTTGTTCTGCTACTCACAAGCCTATAACCTTGGGTGTGACATCCACCTTCTCCAGGCCTCAGTTTCTCCCTGAGTCAAAGGCAGAGGTGGGACCCATAGCTCCTGGGTCCTCGCAGCTTGGGCCTTCCTCCATCAAAGCCTCCGCGCGCACACATGGGCACCCAGCCGGCTGTGAGCCCTGCCTGCACACGCTTCCCTGCCTCTCCTCCCGCCGCATTGCTATTTAAAGTGGCGGTGGTTTGGCTCACTCTTTTTTTAAAAACCATTCCCGTACTCGAGCCGAGTTCCACAAGGCCAGCTGTCACCACTAAAAATGTCTGTCGTGTGACAGCCACCAGCAAGGAGATGGGAGGAGGCAGGAGGCCCCGGATGGGACCACAGAGTGGCTGGAATTAAAATACAACACACACACACACACACACACACCCACCCACCCACCCAACAACACTGTGAGGAAGAAACAAAAGATGGGGGTTGCCTTTCCTTTTCCTCCACCCCTCCTTTGCGAGATGCTTGTTGGCCCTGCTGGAGGACTGATGGCAGCGGATGCCATGCCACTGCGGTGACAGGGTGGCACAGGGCCTGGCAGACGGGCCAGTCTTTGCTGCCCTTGACCCCCCTGTGCCATCCCCGTGCTGGGCACTACACCCCTGCGGGTCCTCCCAGCAGCCCCCACCTGTGCCTCCTGCTTTCAGCCTCCCCTGCCGTCCTTATTCCACCCACACCAGGAAAACCAAGGGGGTGACCTGTCCACTGTCTCGGAAAAACACAGCAAGGACTGACGCAGGCTCCCCAGGAAGGGAAGGAAAAGAACATTTGGTGAGCCCCTCCTGGGGCCTCACCCTTCCACGAGTCACTTTTTTTTTTTGAGACAGGGTCTCACTCTGTTGCCTAGATGGGAGTGCAGTGGTACGACCATGGCTAACTGCAACCTCAGCCTCCTAGGCTCAGGTGATCCTCCTGCCTCAGCCTCCCTAGTAGCTGGTACCACAGGTGCATGCCATCATGCCTGGGTGAGTTTTCAATTTTTTGTAGAGATGTGGTCTCCCGATGTTGCCTGGGCTGGTCTTGAACTTGTGGGCTCCTGCTTTAGCCCCCCAAAGTGCTAGGATGACAGGTGTGAGCCACTGTGCCTGGCCTTATGAGTCAATTTAGAAGTGATTAAAAAGTGAATAAACTTGATAGGCAGCCTCCATTATCCCCATTTCACAGATAGAGAAACTGAGTCTCAGGGTGGAAGAACTGGCCTGAAGCAGTACCCTGCAGGGGTAGGCACCGACAGGCTGAGTGTGGCTCTTGGTTTTGGACACAGTCACTGTGGGGGCTTCAGCAGGTGACTCTCCAGCCTCAACGTCCTTGGCTGTGAAATGGGGCAATAACGCAGCCGCTCCTGAAAGACGTGATGATGAAATAAGACCAGGCATATCAAGTAGTGGGGAAGGAGAGTGGGGCATAGAATGTGCTGGAAGGTCAGGAGCCGGAACAGGACTCAGTGCTCTCACATTCCAGAGGCCAAATTCTTTCTACCACGTTTGTGGCCTCTGGGGGCTGCTGGAAGCAGGGCCTGGGGGAGCCCTGGAGATGGCGGGGGTGAAAGGCTCTTACTTTCTGATGCCCCTCAACCAAGATGTGGCCACAGTGGGCCTTTGGGGGCCTGGCCACTGGTCTGAGCCTGTGGCTTCCCTGATGGAGGTTCCTGACCCCCAAACTGTTTGGGATGTCTTACATTAGGGGGTGGAGCGGGACAGGCAATAGGAGACCCATGTGGACAGAGACTCTTTGAAAAGAAAAAGGAAAACAAATTCCAAATAGGAATTTTGTGTCTCTAGAATAATTTTCTTCCTCTCTTCTTGGGGCTCTTCTGGCCTCACTTCTTTCTCCTGCTGGGGTAAGTAATTCACACTTTAGTAAGAATTCTGCTAGCCACCCTGTGCAGAGCATAGCCTCTCTTCTATGCCAGGAGCTCCTCTCTCAGTGTTTCTCTCTTAAAAAGCTTTGTCCCTCTGGAAGGAGTGTGTCCATCTGTTCAAAGCTCTTTAAACATTTATTTCTTTACTCATTCAATAGACATTGATTGAGTGTCTGTGGCTCGATCCTGGGTGCAACACCAACCAACCCCGGATGGTGCCTGTAGGTGCACAGAGTTGGGCTGATGGGAGTGGCTCTGTGATGATTCTCACTCCTCCTGCAGGAATCTGTTAAGCACCTCTGGCCTGGGCTCCCTGATTCAGATGTGGGGATGCAGCGGGGAGCAAGGCGACCCTTTGCTCACTGGGGTCCCTATTCCAACAGAAAGGACGCTCGGCACTCAGTCAAATACGTGCTCAGCACGACGGCAGTTAGGGATAGGATTATGGAGCAAAATAAAGCTGGGGTGCGGGAGGCAGGCACGGTGGCTCGTGCGTGTAATCCCAGCACTTTGGGAGGCTGAGGCGGGCGGATCACTTGAGGACAGGAGTTCGAGATCAACCTGGACAACATGGCAAAACCCCGTCTCTACCAAAAAATACAAAAATTAGCCAGGCGTGGTGCCACACGCCTGTAATCCCAGCTACTTGGGAGGCTGAGGTAGGAGAATCGCTTGAACCCCGGGAGATGGAGGTTGCAGTGAGCCAAGATTGTGCCACTGCACTCTAGCCTGGGCGACAGAGCAAGACCATGTCTCAAAAAAGAAAAAAAAAAGGAGGGTGGGAGGGATGATTTTAGTAAGGTTCGCAGGGAAGGCCTCTCTCCAAGAAGATGACTTTAAAAAAATGCATCGATTTATTTGCATAGTGCATTCACACAGCTCAAATCCCGTGTTTCTGAGGCTGGGCGCGGTGGCTCACACCTGTAATCCCAGCACTTTGGGAGGCCAAGGACGGTGGATCACCTGAGGTCAGGAGTTCAAGACCAGCCTAGTCAACATGGTGAAACCCCTGTCTCTACTAAAAATACAAAAATTAGCCAGGCATGGTGGCACACACCTATAATCCCAGTTACTCAGAAGACCGAGGCAGGAGAATCACTTGAATCCAGGAGGCGAAGGTTGCAGTGAGCTGAGATAGCGCCACTGCACTCCAGCCTGGGCGACAAGAGTGAAACTCCGTCTAAACAAAGCAAAACAAAACAAAACCCCAGAATAGAATAAAAGCTGCAAACAGAGGCCCCACTCTCACCTCCATCCCTCTGCTGTGTGGTGCCCTATCTCAAGAATCACTGTCCTTAGTTTATAAAGAATCCTTCCGAGTTTCTTAGGCAGCTATAAGTAACTATAAATATGTCCTTAGTTTTAGAAGAATCTTTCTGAGTTTCTTAGGCAGCTATAAGTAACTATAAATACTGTTTGTATTGAAAACTCAGCACCTGACAGGTACTGATACTTTAATTGAGACCTGAAGGATGAGAAGGGGTCAAATCCAGGAGAACTCCTGGCAGAAGGGTGGTGGGCAGAGCTGAGTGCATGGCCCCTGGGGGCACGATGAGAAAAAGGAGGTTACTTGGAATTGTCAGGTGGGGCACGACTTGATGGACACAGGGTTTAACAGGATCCCTTGGGCTGCTCGGCGTTGGGGCAGGAACAGAGAGAAGTCAGGAGTGTGTGGACAATCACAGCCATCCATTGAGTGAGTGTTTGGTGGGTGCTGGCACGCGTGTAGTTTTTATAACACGCCTGGGGACAGCCCTGTGCAGAGGAGGAAATTGTGGCAAAGAGAAGTTAATGAAGCCACCAAAGGTCACACCACAGGCAGTGAGAGCAGAGCTTGGGTAGAAGCCCAGGTAGTTGACTGGGAACTTGAGTTTTTTTTTTGATGGGGTCTCGTGCTGTCGCCCAGGCCAGAGTGCAAAGGCACGATCTAGGTTCACTGCAACCTCTGCCTCCCAAGTTCAAGTGATTCTCCTGCCTCAGCCTCCTGAGTAGCTGGGATTACAGGTGCCTGTCACCACACCTGGCTAATTTTTGTATTTTTAGTAGAGACAGCGTTTCACTGTGTTGGCCAGGCTGGTCTCGAACTCCTGACCTCAAATAATCCTTCCTCCTTGGCCTCCCAAGGTGGGGTGAGCCACCGTGCCCAGCCACGTTTCTTAATATTTTAACTTCTGCATGCACCTGCTTCTCCTAATTGGCTGCAAGTGGCCCCAGTGGGAAAACGATGGGGTGAAGGCCACATAGCGGGGAAGGGGCGAGGAGGGACTTGTCCCCACATCTGTCAGGCTCCAGGGCTGAAGCCCTCCCCCAGTATAGAGCAGTGACCCTCTGCCAGACCTGTTGTGCCACAGTCATCTGGGCTGCTGGTCAAATGCAGATTCCCAGACCTGGGTTGTGACCCAGGGATCAGCGTCTCTGTGGGCAGGGCCTGGGAACCTGTATTTCGAACCAGACTGTCTCTCTCACCTCCTTGCTTACCCCAAGACCTTACATCCTGAAATTTGAGACCCCAAGGCGAGGCGGTGGGGATGGGACCTGCCTGGTCACCCAGCTCAAACCTTTCCCTCTTTTGGGAAAGCCCAGCTCAGCCCTTGCTGGGAGGGTGAGTGGTGACCTGGTCTCTGTGGGCCAGGGCAGGGTTCTGGGCCTGGCCTCGCCTTTCAGAAGCTAATTGATCACAGGAGTGGGCTCTCTCCTCCCTGAGCTGCCAGCCCCACCTGCCTTGGAGGGCAGACCTCACCTCTCTCACCAAGAACCCCAAGGGTAGGGCCTGTTAAACCCTGTAGTCTTAACTCAACTCTGAACCCCTACCCCAGCACGGGGATCCCGCCACACTGCAGGGCCAGGGTGGCCTCTGAAATGAACCAAAGCCTCACCGCCTTCATTGAAGAACATTTGGGCTCTTGGGCGGGTGCCTGAAAACCCATTGCCAGCTGCCCAGTGACTTTACTGCCTCCCATCTCAACCCCCTACCCCCACCTGTGTGCTTCTTGTCCTTTACGGGAGGCCGTGCACGTGAGAGCACAAAGCCTGGGCACTGCAGGCGGGTTCCAATCAATGTCTCTGTCGCAGTGGCTAGGGCCGCCTTTCTCTGACGCTTGCTCCCACCGCTGGGCGCAGGATGTGTCTCCTTCCCGTCTCTAGAGCCCAGAATGCACTCCTGTCTCCTGCCCGCTTCCCTCTCCTCCTCCCTTCCCCGAGTCTCTCTGGGATGTAGCCTGGTCCTCAGTGGGTCAGTGGACTCACTGCGAGGACAAGGGTCAGGTGGACCCCTGAGGCTTGGAGTCTCCCGGCGGCCTCCACCCCGGCTCTTGAGCTGCTGTTCAGTGCTCCTCCCTGTCCCCTCTGAGGCCGTTTCCCAGGTGTGTGTCCCCCTCTCTGAACTGGGACTTGTCGCTCTGCTTCTTTTATTTTTATATTTTTCTTTCTTTTTTGAGACGGAGTTTTGCTCTTGTTGTCCAGGCTGGAGTGCAATGGCGTGATCTCGGCTCACAGCAACCTCTACCTCCCGGGTTCAAGTGATTCTCCTGCCTCAGCCTCCCAGGTAGCTGGGATTACAGGTGTGCACCACCACGCCGGCTAATTTTTATTTTTAGTAGAGATGGGGTTTCAACCGTGTTGGCCAGGCTGCTCTCAAACTCCTGACCTCAGGTGATCTGCTTGCCTTGGCCTCCCAAATTGCTGGGATCACAGGCATGAGCCACTGCACCCGGCCTGCTGTGCTTCTTTAACTCCTTAGTTTTCTCATCTGTGAGAAGGGGTCACAAATGTGTCACTTGTGGGTCACATGACGTGGAAGAGGCCCTGGCCCAATACTCAACAAATGGCCCATGTGGTGCCGTGATCCTAGGTGTTGGGGACCCGGGTTCCTGGGTGGCCGTGGGAGAGGACACTTCAGTTGCTCTGGAGTCCCAGAGCCCTGGCAAGTTGGCCTGCAGCCCCCAGGCCAGGAGAGCGAAGACAGCCCTTGAGCCCGAGCTGCCCGCCCAGAGCCGGTGCCTTTTGCTGTGGCGCTGGAGTCAGAAGGGCCTCTCAGTTCCTCCCTCCCTCCTGCCTTCCACAAGTGTTTATTGAGTTCCTGCCATGTGGCATTGGAGTGGCCTTTTCTTTGTGGAAACAGATGGCCCTGAGCCAGCTGCTCTCTCTCCTCTACACATGGCTGAGGGGCTGCCAGGGCTCTCGAGTGGCACCTATCCCAGGGCCAAGGCCAGGCCTTTTAAATTAATTAATTCATTCATTATATTAGAGATGGGGTCTTGCTATGTTGCCCAGGCTGGTCTCGAACTCCTGGCCTCAAGAGACCCTTCTGCCTCAGCCTTTCAAAGTGCTGGGGTCACAGGCATGAGCCATCACACCCAACCCAAGGCCAGGCCTTTTGCTTCCTGTCTGGGTGTGCTCCTGAGAGGGGTGGAGGACCAACCTCTCACCAGGCCCCCACGGCAGTCCCTGGGCCCAGACAGGGTGCTGGGGCCTCTGTTTGTTCAGGGTGGGCTCTGAGTTCATCTGTTGGCTCTTCATGGATCCACCCACACACATATCACTTGTTCATTTGTTTTAGGATTCATTCTTGCCCCAGGGTTTCTCCAGCACATTGTGTGCTGGGCCCAGTGCTGAGTGCTGAGACCACACGGGTCACAGAGCCAGCCCTGGCCCTTGCTCTGTGAGGAAGGCAGGGGGGCCCGAACTGGTGACTGAATAGGGCACAAGGGCACTGGAGGATAGGAGAGCCCCGGGTACCCCCACCTCCTATGAGGACAGGAAAGGATTGACAGAGGAGGTGGCCCTGGGCTTAAGCCTCATAGGAGGAAAGGGGACTGCCTAGTGCTGCTGAGTGAGGAGAAGGTACCAGGGCCCAGAGGAGCGTTGGCCAAGGTGAATAGAGGAGAAGCAAGCAGGAGATGGAGGAGGCAAGGCTGGGAGGCAAACTAGGGCTGGATGGGACAGGCCTGGGCATCTGTCTAGGAGCCCAGGGGAGCCACTGACGTTACAGGTGGGGTGAGGGGTGGCGGTGACCATGCCAACCTGATGGCCTGGAGATGCGAGAGGAGGCTGCAGTGGCCAGGACCCCAGGTAGCCCTGTGTCCCCCTCATTCTGGGTCTGTACCTAGATGGAGGCCCCTCCACTTCCTTGGCCCAGGGGCATCCTGTGGTCCAGGCAGGCACCTCCCCTGACCCAGACACACCAGCCCGTCCTCCTCTCCCTCAACTCATGGGCAGGCAGGACCAGGAGGCAGCGTAGGAGAGAGGCCGGGGGCTGCCTGACGACAGGCACAACCCCACTCCCTCTGGGTGCTCCCTAAATCTTGAAATAAATTAGGCAGAATCAAAATCAGACTCTCTTCATCAGGAGAAATTACTCATTTCAAATATTTGCAGCCGCTTGAACTGAAATGGTGCAAGATGAGGACTGAGATGAATAATCTGGGCCCTTTTCAAAGACAGCTTTTGCTCAGCACTTTTCCTGATTCCTGAGCCCCTCCCCCACCCCGTCCCTCCCTCTCCCCCTCGGGACCCAGCCTCCGTCAGCCTCCATCTTCTCTCTCAGGGCTCCCTTCTATCACCCCTAGTCCTGGCCCCTTTCTCTTCCTCTCATTCCCTTTTCCTTGATTTCGTTCATTAAAGCTGCAAATATTTGCTGAGCACCTCCTCCTGCCTGGCACCGAGACTGGCCTCTGGACTCAGTGAGACAAGATGGCCCAGCCCCTGCCCTCAGAAGGCAGCAGGGGCCCTTGGCTGGGAACGTGCCCAATCCACAGGCCCTGTGTGGCACCACTTCTTTTTCTTCTCCTTTCTTCTTTCTTCTTCTGGTTCCTAGAGTCAGCGTCTTGCTATGTTGCCTAGCCTGGTCTTAAACTCCTGAGCTCAAGCAATCGTCCCCTCTCAACCTCTGAAGTAGTTGGGACTACAGGGATGAACCAACCACTGCATCCAGTTAATTTTTTTCTTTCCATTTTTTTCAGAGACAGGGGTCTCACTTTGTTGCCCAGGTTGGTCTCGAACTCCTGGGCTTAAGTGATCCTCCCGCCTTGGCCTCCCAAGGTGCTGGGATTACAGGCCTGGCCACCGCACTCAGCCACGTTTCTTAATATTTTCAAAAATTTCCTTTCCACACTTACAAAAATGAAAGCTTATATAAGCACCTCTCCAGAGGCCTTTGGAGGCTGGGAGAAAATCTGGAGAATTCCACCCCCTCCCCTGACCCCTTTCCTCCTCCACATCCGCTCGTGGCCTGCAGGCTGGGCAGTGCTTGACGAAAGCCAGGCCTGCCCACCCTTGCAGTGACCACAGCAGGAAGCTGACAGGCGTGCTGGGTTGCACAGGGAGGGGGCGTGGTTGGAGGCGAGAGGAGCCGAGGCCTCCACACTCTGCATTCTTTGAAAGATGCTTCCAGGCTGGATGTGGAGGCCATCCGCACCACCTGGCTCCGAGGGTCCTGGGCTGTCACGGCTGTTCTGCCAGCTGGTGGGGTGGGTAGGGAGCATACCAGCCCTTCCTCCCTTGGATGGGGAGTCCTGGAGTAGAGGAAGGAGAGAGAACAGGAAGAGGGGAAAGAGGGAGAAGGAGGGTGAGGAGGAGGAGAAAGCAGGGGGAGGACACAGGAAGGGGGATCTGCGAGATGGGGTTGGGGAACACCCCACTCTGAGAAGGCACAAGGCTTGCATGACTGGTGTATGTGGGGGAACTGTGGGGTTTAGGGATTCGTGCCTCTGTGGTCCCACAGATCATTTTTTTTTTTTTTTTTGAGATGGAGTCTCGTGCTGTCGCCCAGGCTGGAGTGCAGTGGTGCCATCTGGGCTCACTGCAACCTCCGCCTCCCAGGTTCAAGCGATTCTCCTGCCTCAGCCTCTGAGTAGCTGGGATTACAGGTGCCCACCACCACATCTAATTTTTTTGTATTTTTAGTAGAGATGGGAGATGGGGTTTCACCATGTTGGCCAGGCTGGTCTCGAACTCCTGACCTCATGATCTGCCCGCCTTGGCCTCTCAAAGGGCTGGGATTATAGGCGTGAGCCACCGTGCCTGGCCAGATCTTCTTTTAATTTTTTTTTATTAATTTTTTTTTTTTTTAGATGGAGTCTTGCACTGTCACCCAGGCTGGAGTGCAGTGGTGTGATCTCAGCTCACTGCAATCTCCACCTCCCAGGTTCAAGCGATTCTCCTGCCTCAGCCTCCTGAGTAGCTGGGATTACAGGCACGTGCCACCACACCCGGCTAATTCTTGTATTTTTAGTAGAGATGGGGTTCGCCATGTTGGCCAGTCTGGTCTCGAACTCCTGGCCTGAAGCGATCCGCCCTCCTCGGCCTCCCAAAGTGCTGGGATTACAGGCGTGAGCTGTGTCTTCCATCCTGCTGGGTCTTGATTGATAGGCTGTAACTGGGACTGGGCTGTAACTGGGATTGGCCTCCCCTTAGTAGTTTTCCCTCTGCAGAGCTGTTGAAATGTTGACTGAATGCCCCTTGGTGCGCAGGTGCTGATGGCCGGGGCAGGCATTCAGGGACCAGTGTGTTCTGGAAACGAACCAGTCAGTGGCTTTGGACTCCGGTGTGGTGCAGGGGGTCCGGATGGGTCCTGTGGGGGTAGGGGTGGCTTTGGGGTTCAACCAAGCATTGAGGGCAGTGCCTGAGAGGACCCTGGAGGCCAGCCCAGCCTGCCGGTCTCACTATGGGGTCCTTCGGGGGACTCAGAGGACGCCTGGGGATGTATCCACCCCCGACCAAGGCCTCTGGGATTCCCCACCCTCTGCAGGTGCAGCCAGAGCTCCCAGGAGCCTGGACCTGAGAGCAGGGGTGTGGAAGAGGAGGGAGAAGCCAGCTTGGGTAGGTGGGGAGGCAGAAGCCTAGAGAAGGCCAGGGCTATCCGAAAGGGAATAGTTACACGCGGGGTGGGGTGTAGACAGGCCAGGCACTGGGCTGGGCGCTTCACAAGTGGTGATGTTCTCCGTCCTGCCAGCACCTCCGGTCAATGGGTGTGATGTTTCCCATAATCAGATGAGGAAACTGAGGCTCAGTGAGTTTTCGGCTTGCCCGTGACTGTGTGGTTATTTCAGAGCAGAGCTGGGGGTGGACTTGTGTCTCCTCACAAGCCTGTGTGGCCTCTTGAGTCCTCGCAATTGTAGTGTCATCTACACAGTGGTTATGTGGCTAGGCATTAATTTATGTAGACCTCACAGCTTCTCTTAATGTTCTCATTGTACAGATGGGAAAGCTGAGGCACAGAGAGGTGAACTCACTTGCCCAAGGTCACACCATGAGTAAGTGGCAGTGCTGGGATTCGAAGCCAGGAACTCTGGCTCGAGAGGCCAGGGGTGAACACGCTAAGCGTTCTGGAGGAGGCAAACGGCCTTCTCCTTCCTTCTGTCTCTGCTGCTTGCTCTCTTTCCATCTGCATGTGAAGGGCGTGCAGGGCTGCTGGCCTCCCTGGACTTTTTAGGGATGGCTTTTCTTTTTTTTTAAGACAGGGTCTGGCTCTGTTGCCCAGGCTGGAGTGCAGTGTTGCGATCACAGCTCACTTCAGCCTCAACCTCCTAGGCTCAGGTGATCCCCCCACCTCAACCCCCCGAGTAGCTGCGACTACAGGCATGTGCCACCATGCCCAGCTAATTTTTTTCTTTTTTTTTGAATCGGAGTCTTGCTCTGTCACCCAGGCTAGAGTGCGGTGGTGTGATCTCAGCTCACTGCAACCTCTGCCTCCTGGGTTCATGCAATTCTCCTGCCTCAGCCTCCTGAGTAGCTGAGACTACAGGCACATGCTACCACGCCTGGCTAACTTTTGCTCTTTTAGTAGAGACAGAGTTTCACCATGTTGGCCAGGCTGGTATCGAACTCCTGACCTCCTGATCTGACCACCTCCACCTCCCAAAGTGCTGGGATTACAGACGTGAGCCACAGCATCCAGCCTAGAGATGGTTTTCATGCAGCAAAGTGTCACCTGTCTCATTGAGAATTGTTTCCTTCATCTGTAAAACAAAAATGAGTCTGATCTTGCCAATTCCACTCTACCTCTTTTAGGGAGGAAAAAACTTTTACTAGGATGACTTAGTAAAATGTAGACACCATGAATGGACCCTGGGGTGAGGGGAAGGAGGAGAAACAAGCTAATAAATCTAATAAATAAATGAACAAGATTTTCTGTGGTTGGTGAAATTCTAGGGAAGAATTTTATGGTCCTGACGGGAGTCCTTGTTCCTTTCACAGACCTTCCTCAAGCATCCACTGTGTCTGTGCCTGGGTCCGCAGAGACCCGGGACAAAGCCGAGAGTCAGAGGGGCAAGGCTCCTGCTCTCCCGGAGCTCATGGTCATCCTCTTCCTTCCCTCCCTCCCATAATATTTTTTGAATTAATTAATTTTGTTTTGAGACAGAGTTCCCCTCTGTCACTCAGGTTGGAGTGCAATGGCATGATCTGGGCTTACTGCAACCTCCGCCTCCCGGGCTCAAGCGATTCCCATGCATCAGCCTCCCGAGTAGCTGGGACTACAGGCGTGCACCCCCACGCCCGGCTAATTTTTGTACCTCCCATAATATTTACTGAGCACCCGCTGTTTGCCAGGTGTGGTGCTGGGTGCTGAGTGCTGCAATACAGCAGTGAAGTCCTCGAACTCCTGGGCTCAAGTGATCCGCCCTCCTCAGCCTCCCAAAGTCCTGGGATTACAGGCGTGAGCCACCCCGCCCGGCCTGCCATGCCTTGGTTGTTAGGTTGTAACTGAGACTGGGCTCTGAAACCCACCTTGATCTCACCTTAGTTGTTTCCCCAGCACGAGCTCACAGTCCAAAGCGGGAGAGAGACCTTGAATGCCTCATTCCTGAAATAACCAAATGAAATTATGATCTGCTCTAGGTGCGGGAAGTACAGGGTGCTCAGGGCAGTGTCCCCTGGGGACCTGGCTTGTTCTGGGGTGGTGGCGAGGGAGATCAACTTGGAGCAAGTCTGACATGATCAGGTGTGCGTGCTAAGCAGGAGGTACCCTGTGAATGACACGTTGCTGCCCCGATCTCTTCTTTTGTGGTCTTATCCCTGCAGTGCCTGAATCATCGCTGGTCTGTTGCTCAATCTGAAAGCAGAGAGGCCTTTGTCCTTTGTCACTGCCCAGGATTCTGAGTCTGCTGTGAGGCTGGGAGGCAGAGGCCGGGGAGCTCTGCCCAGCAATGCTCCTGGGAACCCTCTGAAGTCAATGGTTTAGTTGTGGGTTCCACTTGAAATGCCGTGTAAATTTTGGGGTCTTTTTGATCTGAAACTAGGGGTTTCTCACCCTTGAAGAGGAAGAACTGGGAAGGAGGCTCCAAACAAAAAGGAAGGCCTTTCAGGCCAAAGCCTGGGATCGGGAGGAGGTTATAGAAGCCAGAGATTCATGGACAGACCCTAGGATTGCTGCAGTGTGGGGTTCCCCAGGCCCAGTGTAGGGCCTAGCAGAGATCGGGGCTCGGTCACTTGCCCAGGCTGGAGTGCAGTGGCACAATCTTGGTTCATTGCAACTTCCGCCTCCCAGGTGCAAGTGATCCTCCCACCTCAGCCTCCTGAGTGGCTGGGACTACAGGTGTACACCACCACACTTGACTTATTTTTAAAATTTTTTAGAGACAAGGTCTTTCTGTATTGCTCAGGCTCGTCTTGAACTCCCAGCCTCCAGCAATCCTCCTGCTTGGGCCTCCCAAAGTGCTAGGATTACAGGCGTGAGCCACTGTGCCTGGCCTACATCCTCTATTTTTATTTGCTAAACCTGGCGACCCTAAATGAGTCCTTTTCCAAGCTCTCCCTCGACCTCTGGTCGCCCATGGTGTGAGAAGGGAAGGAGACCACAGGATGGCCATCGGCTTCCAGAATTTCCTGGGGTTGTCTCACCCTGTCCTTGGCATCGGGACTTGTTCCTGAAGCTGAGGGGCCGACTGGAGGGGCCACCATGGGGCGAGTGGTCGAGGGTCCAGGGTAGACAGCTGTCACCACTGTGTGTCAGAATGTGGTTCTTATGGAGGCACCAGTGCTGTTCTGCTCTTGATGGAGATCTGGAGAGTGTTAGCCAGGATGGGGGGTGGGGTGGGGGGAGCCTGCACACGTGCTCCCACCCACCCCTCACTGGAGTCCTGAGAGCAGGCGCCATAATCAGCCCGTGTTTCACTGGAGGCTGCCAAGGCTGAGAGAGCCTCGCTCGGCCCCGGTGCAGCTCTGAGTAGTTGGGTGGGGGCTGGAGCCCCCTGGGTCTGTCTGAATTGGAGCCTGTGACTCAAACACAGGATGCTCTGCCTGTTCCCAGCCTTGGGGTCTCCCCGCCAGCCCACTGAGCCCTGAGCCCTGGCCTGGCCTTGGCCTCTGCTTTGGCTCCCACAGCCTGCCCTAGCTTGGGGGTACTGTCTCCCCATCTCCTTCCCAACCCCAAGGTGGGGTCTCATGGAGAGCAGCATGTAAGATGGGAGGGTCGTACCGTCAAAGGACGTGTCTCCAAAGAGCCCATTACAAGGGGCCACAGGCCCTCAGTCTCCCTGAAGAGTAAGGCTCACGGTGCTTATGTGTTGAGCACGTCACACAGCCAGGCCTTGGAAGCCTCACACTGACCCTACTAGGTAGGTCCCACCAGGGCACCCATTTTATACACGGGAAAACTGAGGCTCACAGAGGCGGGGGCCCCAGTGAACCGCGGCAAGTAGAGAAGGAGGGTGTGTCAGACTGCAGAGACTGCCCTTTCCTTGGCACACCCCCTGGAATGTGGGGGTCTCGGGGTCTGTCTCCGTGGCTTCTCACAGCACCCAGCAGGCTGGGGCGGCCTGGGACAGTGGGGAGAAGCCCCAGGCCCGGACGCCAGACGCTGGTTCTCTTCCTGTGACGTAAGCCAGTCACCTGTCGCCTTCCCCATGCCACAGAAATCAGGGTGATAACATCTTAGGGCAGGGGTGTCCAGCCCTGGCTTCAAACTAGAATCACCTGGGGAGCTTGAACAATCACTGCTGCCCAGGCCCTACTCCCGGAAGTTCAGATCGAGTTGATCTGGATCTGGGTGTCGTAGATCTTAAAGGTTTTCAAATGGTTCAGAACCACGGGGTGTGGACAGAATCATGAAGTGGGATGAGAGCTGAGGAACGTAGGTGCACCTGGAAGATAAAGAGAGCTAACTCTCAGATCATCATTTCCATATCTTGAGAGATAGAGCTATCACCTTTTATGGAAAGCTCTATAAATTACAATCTGTAAAAAGAGAGGAACCCCCCTCCTTTTTTCCTGAGAAAATTCCTGGTTCTCCCTCCAGCAGAAGTCTGTGTAGGGTGAGTGACACTTTCCATCCCACTACCTCCACATCCATCCACCCATCTGTCATCCATCCATCCACCCAAATATCCACCCATCCATCAATCCACTGATACTTCCTTCTTTTCACCCATCCGTCCATTCTTTCCCACACACCTATTCATCCACCCACCCACCTATCCATCCTTCCATACAATCTCTCACCCATTCATCCATATATCCACTCACACATCTATCCATCTATCCATCCATCCATCCATCCATCCATCCATCCATCCATCCATCCTCACATCCATCCACCTACCCACCCATACATCCATTCATTCATCCATCTATCCTCTCATTTATCCTCTAATTCTTCCATCTGTCCATCCATCCATCCATCTATCCATCCTCTTATCCATCCACCTACTCATTAATTAATTCATTCATTCATTCACCTATCCTTCCATCCATCCATCCATCCTCTAATCCATCCACCTACTCATTCATTCATTTATTCACCTATCCTCTCATTCATCCTCCCATCCATCCATCCATCCATCCATCCATCCATCCATCCTCTTATCCATCCACCTACCCACCCGTCCATTCATTCATTCATTCATTCATTCATTCATCTATCCTCTCATCCATCCATCCATCCATCCATCCTCTTATCCATCCACCTACCCACCCATCCATCCATTCATTCATTCATCTATCCTCTCATCCATCCATCCATCTGTCCATCCATCCATCTATCCATCCATCCATCTATCCATCCATCCATCCATCCATCCATTCATCCATCCATCCATTTATCCTACTATCCATTCACCTACCCACCCATCCATTTATCCATTCGTCCATCTATCCTCTCATCCATCCATCGTCTGTCCATCCATCCATCCATCCATCCATCCATTTTGTCACTCATCCATCTCTCCATGCACCCATCCATCCATTCATCTATCTATTCACTCATCTCTTTTTCTTCAACTAAGACTTGTTGAGGCCCATCTTGTGCTGAGTCCTGGACTGGAAGCTGGGTATAAAATGATGAGTCAGACCTGGTCCTTGCCAGTAGAAGCTTGGTCTCGTTGGGGAGACAGACGTGAGAAACAATTCCAACAGAGCATTGTAGGTGCTATAATGGAGATCTAGAGAGGCTGAGGGTGGGAGTGCAGGGTGGAGGAAGTGTTGACAAACATTAGGATTGCCCATTGCTCTTGGGAGAATGCCCAGATTTCTGTGCAATCAGCCTCCCATTGTCTTTGGGTCTTAGTTTAAATGTCACCTCCTTGGGAACAGTGTCCAGATTACAGCCAGGGCATCCCCAAAGGAGAGTCTGACTGGTAGCTTTGGGGTTCCATGGTGTCTGCCCTCGGTCATGGGACACCAATGAGCTGCTCTCTCCTTCGCCCTTTTGGCTTGTGGTCTGCTTTCATTTTTCAACTCGTTGCTGTAAAATAAGGGAAAAATGCAATACAATGTTTTGATAGTTCCCATTCATAACCATTGCAGTCAAAGATGCTGATGAAGACCCACAAACACAGAGACAGCTGTTTGCAGGCCTGGTGCAGGGGGAAGAATTTTACTTATTCTACCTCTTACATCCTCACTCCAATTCAGGGAGGTAGAGACCATCCTTATCCCTACTTTAGGGCGGGGGCTGTCAGGCAGAACCAGGTCATGTCCCGGCTTGTTTGATCTCATTGTAGGCACTGTTCTGACTTTCCAAGTCTGTTCACTTCCATGAAATGGGTGAGTCATAGGTGTAGAGATCAAGACTCCAAGAGATTGAGTTGTGTGGCCAGGGTCACCAGATGTGGGACCCACCCTGAGACTTCACCCCTCACTGCTTGTGCCACCAGCCATCTTATCTTTGCTTCCAGCCCCTCTGCATCTCTGGTCAGTGGTCTGAGAGGTGAAGGGACACGCATCCCCTCTGGGCTGAAGCACAGAAGAACCAGAGCTAACTTCACTGTAGTCTCTTCCCTGTTCTAGTGACTGAGATCGCTTGTTCCAGATGAGGAGCTACAACATGGTGGAGCCCCGGGCCTGGATCCCTGAGTGGCCATGTGGAGCAGAGCAGTAGCCATGTAGCCTTCTTGAGAGACAGACTTCTGTTATGTTGAGCCACTGAGATTTTGGGGTTGTTTGTTCCTGCAGCAGAGTGTCACGTAGACTGGCTAACTCAACACTCTCCCATCTCCAAGGTGCCTACTCACTGTGTGTGAGAAGATGGGTGAGCACCGTCCACATCCTCCACCTGTGCGGAGCCCCAGGAGGTGCTCATGGCCGTTTTCTGGAACGGCCCGAGTGAGGCTGAGCCATACAGCTGCACAGGATATTCTGGCTTTTGCTGACGTGGTCTCTTGTCCACGCTGGGTCCTTGGCAGGGCCTGGGCCCTAGGCTGGCAAGGCTACTTCCCTTCTCTGCTGGGCCTCTCTGAACCTGGCAGAGCCACCGGAACCTGGACACAGCTGGGGTCCCTCCTGTGTGTACCCCTCTGGAGCCAAGCCCTTCCACAAAAGTCCCAGCTGCTGCTGGCAGGGTGGAGGGACATCTGCGCCACGTGAGCCCTGCTGCCTCTGTCAGTGCCAGAAACCAGGCATCACCCCACAGCCAATGTAGGCCTGGTTGGCAGGGATATAGCCTGCTGGGAGCTCGTGCCTCTGGGCCTCTCCAGCCTCATCCCTGCCCACCCTGCCCCCACCCCCATGCCATCCTCTGTTTCAGGTCCTTTGCTCCAGCTGTTCCCTCTGCTGGAACACCTTTCCCGCCCGGCCTCCTTTCCCCCAGTCTGGATGCCTTCCTCACTCAGGAAAGGCCCTCCTTTCCTCTCCCATCACACTGCTCCACTTGGACATGGACCCTGTCACTTGGCTGTGTACCCCTTGGTAGGCTTGCCCATCTGTTCTATGAAAGTATGGTCCTCGAGGGCAGGAACTGTCCCACTCTTGGGACTGAGCCCTGGCTTGGCCATGCTTGGCGTGGGCAGAGTGAATGAATGGATGCTCACTCTGCCTGGGAGACTGCACCTGTCCATTGAGCACCTGCCCCAGTCCAGGTCTGTCACCACTCCCACTCCCCACTGTGCTCAGGCTCCTTTTGGGCCACCATGAGCTCATGAGGTCATCACACAGGCTTGTGAAGTCGTTATTATCATTGCTATTTTTCATCCCTGTCTTAGCCTGGTTGCCCTGAAAACAGAGCCTGTGATGAAGACTCAGGTGCAAAAGGGAGGGGCTCCGAGGGGGCTTTGTGAGGGCGTGGGAGAATGAGGCTGAGCAGGAGAAGCCCGTGTTAGGGTGTCATGGGTCTGGTCACCACTGTGGGCAGGGTGGTCTCCATCCCTACTGGGTCCCTCCAAGGGGTATATGGAAAGCAGCCTTCATCCCTCCAGCGTCCCAGCCCCCGTTGGTAGAGGTTGCCCCGGCAACCCCAAACTCCTGGGCTTTTGGGGAGGACTCCTGTTGGTGCCCCTCACCACTGTGTTGTCAGGGTATGGGTAGGGGATGCAGAAAGGGAACTGAAGGACACACAGTGGGTGCAGGGGGCCAGGCGCCTGCTGGGGTCTGTCCCCTGCCTGCAGCTTGCCTGGATGCAGCGATGACGCTGCAGGCATGTGACATATTTGCTTCAGCTCCCATTCCACAGACAGGTCAAGTGAGGCCCAAAGGCAAGGTCACTGGAATAGTTGCCTACAGTCGCTTTAAGGATATGTAAGTGCTTTGAAGACTGCCAGCTTCATTCTTTCATCCTTTCAAGCCACATCCTGTTGCCACAGGTGGGGCACGCAAGAAGCTCACATCCCTGCCCCAGCAGCTTAGGTCCTGGGGGTGGAACTGTGGGTGTTCATGATCCTCAAAGCTGCAGCATCCAAGATCAGGGAGCCACTGCTGCTGCGGGGCGGGGTCAGGCAGAGCCGGACCGTTTCCTGGAGCCATCGGCCCCATTGCAGGTGCTGCTCTAACTCTTCAAGTCTGTCCTCTCCCATGAAATGGGTGAGTCACAGGGCTCACCTTATAGGGCAGTCTAGGGGGATGGTTCCATGAGCCAGGGCACAGATGCCCCACGCTCTAAAGGCATTTCTAAGTGCTGTGGGTCTTTGCTGAGATAAATGTGCAGTTGGGAGTTCCTGGAGCTGGGCAGCCCCGGGACGGCAGGGACAGGTTCTGGGGTGGGTGGGGAGGATGCTGGTTGGGCAAGTAGGCTCTGGGGGAGGGCAAACTCCATGCCAAGGACTTTTTGCACCTTTTCCCATTTCACCCTCCCAGTTGCCCCGTGAGGCACACACATGATCATCCCATGTTACAGATGCAAAGGAAAAGTGGCTCCGAGGGCCAGCCGCTTGTTCAAGATCATGCAGCCAGCAGTGGCAGAGCTGGGGACACAGCCACGGCTGCTCACCATGAGACCAGGTCTCGTGGCGGAGGCCTCAGTCACCAGCACAGTTCCTGAGACACAGGGCTTTGAAATGAAACAGTGTGTCCCTGGGGTTAGGGGTCCTGGGAACACGGGGCAGCCGGGGGTCCCACCGAAAGCCAAGCCTGTGTGTGGTGGGAGCTACTTTCATTCTCCTTCCCTCCCCTCAACCTCCCCTGTGCCCCCGCCCCCTCCCCACAATCATTTTTCTGCTTGCCCTACAAGGACGTAGCCCAACAGCTGTTTTCAGCTCTGGAGCACCGTGCCCACAGACAGCGCTTGGCCAGGACCTGGTTCTGGGGCCCCTCCCAGCCCTCTCCCCTTCAGATATTGAGGTTCCTTTTCCGAATGCTGGAGGAGTCCAGGGACTTGCTAGCGCTGGGCCCCAGGCCTGATTCTGGCCCATCTCCCTCATCTCCAGTCCTTTCCCTGCCCAGGTAGTGAAATTTTAAACAGGCATATTCCTGCTGCCCAATTTTCATTAATTGGATCTAAAAGGGTTTCTATTTTCTCCCTGAACGCTGATTGATCCTGCCGAGGTAAACAGCACCGCCAAAAACAGGGAGGGGGTGCTGCCGAGGGAGACGGGATAACTAATGTTACTTGACATTTACTCAGAGAGAGGAAGGGAGGGAGGGAGGTGAGTCACACGCCGGAGCCTCAGCCCCCAGATTCTGCAGAAATGAGCAGCCACGAGGCAGGCGGGAGCGGGAGGGCTCCGAGAAGCTTCAGTTTCCCCAATTTTGCAGGCTTCAGGGACCCCTGGGGGTTCTCCACTCCTGGGAGGACAGGGCCTCTGCATCCTTAAATGGCTGTGCATTTAGCTCTGAAGGTGGGACCCCTGAGGACGCAGGCAGGCTGAGCTGATGGCTTTTCTGTTTGTGACACAGGAGATTCGAGTATATGTGAATATATCTTTCGCTGTAGGAGCTCTTTGCAGGTGGGGGGTGGTGGAGGTGGCAGGGAGGCAGGTGAAAGGGGTTGGTGCCTGGTTTCTCCCCCTGCCAGAAAAATCCAAAAAGCTCTACCCAGCAATCTTTGTCCCTGGCTGCCTCAGTTTCCCAACTTTGCGCTCTACCCACTGGAGTTTACAAGAAGCATAACTATGGTTTGGGAATCTCGGATCAAGGGGAAGATAGCAGGTAACCAGGACTTGCTCTCTGTACCGGGATGGAAAAGGGGCCAGGGAAGCTCTGGCCTCACCATCACCACCCACGACAATGGCCTACTGTGTGCAGGGAAGTCATCTCTTCAATTGTTCAAAAAGTGTTTGCCGAACAGCTGTTAGGAGCTAAGCTCTCTGCTGGTTGCTGGAGCTCCAGGAGGGAAGAGCCTGCCTGGCCCCCACCTTCCTGCCTGGCCTCTGTTCTTTCCTATCCTTCCCTTCCCTCCCTGTTCCCTGGAGCTGTGAGTGCCACCCCTGGCAGGCCTGCCACCTTGTGAGATCTGCCTCCAACCTACTGGTCTCTTTCTCCCCAGAAGACCCTCCTTTCCTCCAGGTACCAATGGCCTTGATTTTCTGGGACTGCCACATCCAACACTAAGCCCACCCTCTCCCATGTACGCCTTCTCTTGAGTCTCATGCTTTTTTTTCTTTTTTTGAGACGGAGTCTCGCTCTGTTGCTCAGGCTGCAGTGCAGTGGCAAGATCTTGGCTCACTGCAGCCTCTGCCTCCCGGGTTCAAGCGATTCTCCTGCCTCAGCCTCCTGAGTAGCTGGGACTACAGGTGTGCACCACCACACCCAGCCAATTTTTTTCTTTTTTTTTTAAGTAGAGACGGAGTTTCACCATGTTGGCCAGGCTGGTCTTGAACTCCTAACCCCAGGTGATTGTCTCCTCCCGGCCTCCCACAGTGCTGGGATTACAGGCATGAGTCACCATACCTGGCCAAAATCTTTGAGTTTTAAATTTCAATTATTATAATGTTCATTTCTAGAGCCTCTATTTGGTTCTTTTACGAATTCACTATGTCACTTTTCATAGCTTTTATGTTCACTGGTGTTACCTTAAGCTTGTATTTTTACTTTTTGAAGACATCATAAGCATAATTGTTTTACAGACTGTGTCTGCTAATTCCAATATATGAAATTTTTGGTGGTATGCTTCTGTTGTTTCTGTCTGTTTTTTCTCATGGTGTCTTTTTGTGTGTGTGCCTAGTTTTCTTTGTGCGTTAGTCATAGTGTTTGAAAAATTAAAGTGCAAGGATAATTCAAAGCATGGCTGAAGTGACCTTTCCCCAGAGAGCATTATTTTGTTTGCTTGTTTCTATCACATATTCCGATATACCATGTCTGGGCCCAGCTTAACCCAAGCCTGACTTTCCCTGGGAGATCTGAGGCCTTCAGATCTGAGAAACCCAGGCTATAGTTTCTCAGGAGGGCTGGTCTACTTCTGATTACCTTCTCCCCGAGGATGTAACCCTTGTGATTCCAGATAATTGTAAGGAGAATCATATGTGTGTGTGTGTGTGTGTGTGTGTGTGTATATATATATATATATTTTTTTTTTTTGAGACAGGATCTGGCTCAGTTACCCAGACTGCAGGGCAGTGGTGTGATCATGGCTCACTGGGTCACTGCAACACAGGTGATCTTCCTACCTCAGCCTCCCAAGTAGCTGGGACGTCAGTCGTGCACCACCATGCCCGGCTAATTTTTGTATTCTTTTGTAGAGACGGGATCTTGCCATGTTGCCCAGGCTGGTTTCGAACTCCTGGGCTCAAATGATCCACCCATGTTGGCGTCCCAAAGCGCTGGGACCATAGGCGTGAACCACCATGCCCAACCATGAGACTTCCACATTCCATGGGTCCTGGGCTTTTATTTCCGTCCCCTGTGACCTTCACAGATTGCAAAGGAATGGCTCTTTGGGGCTTAGAATAGCTCATTAGGCACAAGTGGCTCCATGTCTATGCCTTTCTCTAAGTTCTTGTTTTTCCTTCAGGTTTGGTTTAAAGATTTCTTACTCTTTGATAAACTTTTCATGCTTTGAAAAAAATATATATTAGATTGAGATATTTCAACTTTTAAAGTTATCTTCAGCTACAATGCTGGTCACAATAACCTGGTTCACCATGACCAGAAGTCTGACTTACCTTTCTCAACAGGAAATCTGGCCACAATTCTCCCCGACTGAGAAGCCTTGAGGGGTGCCTGCTGTCCTGTCTCAAAAAAAAAAAAAAACCCACTCTTGACTGGGTCTCCCAGGGTCCTGGAGGATCTGGGCCTGGCCACCACCTCCTGCAAGCTCACCTCTCAGCTCCCTTCCCTGGTGCAGTCCGCTTCCTCGACACTGAGCTGCTCTGGTCCCTGAAGGTCACTCACCTCTGGAGGTAGACAGGCGCTGTTTGGTTCTTTCAGGTTGAGGCACTTTTCTCTACCTCGTGGCCTGCTAAGTCCTCTTTGCCTTCTAAGCTTCTAGGAAGCCTGCCCTGATTGCCCCACCCCAACAGCCCCTTGCTAGGTCACGTGTCTCTTCTGGGCTCCCACAGTTCCCCGTACATCCTCCACTACAGCACTGACCGCATCGGACTGTAATTACCTGCTTCTGTTAGACTGTGGGCTCGGTCAGTATTTGTTGAATAAATGAATGAATGGGTGGACAGGTGGGTGGTTGGCTTCTCACTCTTCCCTGACACTGTCAATTGTCCGTCTCTTGGGACCCATCTCCTACTCACCACCTGAACTAGCCGCGCCTGGTGAGAAGGCCTGTCTTTCTCTCATCCCCCTCCCCCTTCCCTGCCCAGTCCTTCGCACAGAGTGGCTTCAGGCGTCTTGTAGCATACACTTCCCTGACCCCTAAATCAAGAACTGGGGGTCGTAGGTCCCAGGAAGAGGAAAATATACAAGATGGAGCGGAGTCTTAATTCACATGCTCACGATCTCCATTTCTCGTGAAATTCACACCTGTGCGCACACATTCCAAAACCAGCTGGCAAAAGAAGGCAAGATGGGAGGTGTCCAGGACAGCGATGATGTCCAAGAGGGCTGTGTCTGACTTGGGCTAGGATCTCTCACTGTGGGCCTGTGCCTCAGTCTACCCATCTGGAAGGCAGGGGAAACCATGTGATCTCCCTGATGGGGTGGGGCAGATGGGGCACCAGTTTTACTGGCTGTTTTCCCTAGCATATGTCCTCCCACCCATGTTCCAACCTCTCTGACTTTGCTGATGCTGTGCCTGTCTCCAGAAAAGTCTTTCCCTCCCCTCACAAGTCACAGCCACCTCCTCCTTCAAGACCAAGCTCTGCCTCCCCTGTACAGCAGGTGCTGACCTCCCTGGCCCATGCTGGCCCCGGCCAGCATCACCCTCCACAGGGCTTGTGGTTTGGAGCCTTGACTGAGCACCACCTGTATGCAGGGCCCTGAGCTGGATACACGTCATTGAGTGGACCTGCAAGGCCCCAGTTCTCCTGCTCTTGGGGTGTGTCCCAGACTCGCCAGGGAAGGTGAAGGGGTTCTCACAAGGGCTGATGGCTTGGCTGGCCTCTTGGCAGTTCCCTTCTCTCCTGATCCCTGGCTGTCATTCAGAGGTGGCTGGTGGGACTCAGAAGGCAGAAGAGATGGCAGAGGAGCAGGTTTTCTTACTAAGATTTGCAGAAGTGATGATAAGGTCCCCAAATATTGTAAAGTGCCTTAATATATATAAAATGTTTCCCCTACACCTGGTCACAATTATGGAAGACGAGGTGGGGCTGGTCGTTTTATAGATGAGGAGAGCTGAGACCAGAGAGGGACCTTGACTTCTCAAGGTCACACAGCTCTTTGGCTTCACTTGACTCAGCATTCATTCACAGCCTGAGCGCCACTCCACGGAGCTCCTAGACAGACCTGCATGTCCCCTTCTGGGAGTCCCATCCACTGGAGCCACAGAGCGGGGGGGACCCTGGATCCCGCATGTTGCATGCTGGGTGGGAGAGGACCTGGAAGAGTGGACTTCATTCCACATGTAGGGGGAGCCCCCAGAGAGTCTGCAGCCAAGGAAGTGACAAGATCTGATTTGCTTTTAGAGGATCTCTGAGGCTACTGGGAGGAGAAGGCGTGGAGCTGGGTGAGAACAGGAGGCAGGGAGGCCTAAGAGAGGCTGGTGGTGATGAGGCTGGGGTTGAGAAGGAGGCTGCATGAAGGGAGACAAGGGGAGGCATTTGGGAAGCATCCAGAAGTCGGGTGAATGGGACCTGGTAACAGGTGGGAGCCAGGGGCTGAGAGGCAGGGAGGGCTCAAGGGTCTGCGAGGACAGCTGAGGGAGGACGGGTGTCATTTGCAGATTGGAGGAGCCCTGGAGGAGGAGCCAGTCTGCCTGGGGTGCAGGAGGGCAGGGCGACAAAGATCCTGTTTTGACCAAGGTGCCTTTGGGTCATGAGTGGGGACATGCAGTGTCCGTGAGGGTGGCTGGGATTTCGGGGCAGCTATGACCCAGTCACAGCCCCTCCCCAGCCCCTGGCCTCCAGCAACATCAGGACTTGGGGCCTGTTCCTTGGGGCCTCGGGAACACGCAGATCTCATTTCCCCCACCAGTTTCTGTGGGAGGAAAATGCCCAGGGCCTCCGTGGAACTGGAATTAATGTTCGGCTCATCATTCCATCATCACGAGCGAGCCGAACAGATGACCATTTCGTCATTGCGTCTGCCCATGCGGGGCTTCCGTAATCTAATCACTTAATCACATGCTTATTCCATGAGGACGGAGGCATGGGCAAGCTCTGGGGCCTACTCCTTGGGCAGCGCATTTTGGACAAAGTCCCTTAGCGTTCCTGGCTGCCTCCGTTTCTCTGCCTGCCTTGGGAATCCAGACAGCCTCATGGCTGAGGAGATGAGGCGGTGGTTGCAGAAGAGCCTGGTCTCTCAGCCATAGCAGCCACGAGGTGCTGGCAAGCTTTCTGCAGTCCTCCGTGTCGCCTAACACTCGCTGCCCGTCTCCCCACTTGCATGGAAGCCCCAGGAGGACAGGGAGTTTGTCTCTTCGGTTCATCGGTGCCTGGGACAGTGCCTGGCACATGAGGGGGCTCGGGGGGTTTATTGAAATTTCCCATTTGTCTTTTTTTTTTTTAAAGACAGTGTCTCGCTCTGTCACCCAGGCTAGAGTTCAGTTCTGTGATCTCAACTCACTGCAACCTCCACCTCCTGGATTCAAGCAATTCTCTGCCTCAGCCTCCCAAGTAGTTGCGACTACAGACACATGCCACCACACCCAGCTATTTTTTTTTTTTTTTTTTGAGACGGAGTCTCGCTCTGTCCCCCAGGCTGGAGTGCGGTGGCGCGATCTCGGCTCACTGCAAGCTCCGCCTCCCGGGTTCACGGGTTCACGCTATTCTCCTGCCTCAGCCTCCTGAGTAGCTGGGACTACAGGCGCCTGCCACCGCGCCCGGCTAATTTTTTGTATTTTTAGTAGAGACGGGGTTTCACCGTGGTCTCGATCTCCTGACCTTGTGATCCGCCCGCCTCGGCCTTCCAAAGTGCTGGGATTGCAAGCGTGAGCCATCGTGCCCAGCCTTTTTTTTTTTTTTTTTTAAGAGATGAGGTTTTACCATGTTGGCCAGGTTGGTCTCGAACTCCTGGCTTCAGGTGATCCACCTGCCTTGGCCTCCGAAAGTGCTGGGATTACAGGCATGAGCCACCAAGCCTGGCTGTGGCCCCATTTGTCTTAAATCCAGTTCTGGGACCTTCTGCTTCTTTTTACGTAGGACTCTAGGGCTGTGAACAGCTGCTGGCCACCTGCCTTTCCAAAAAACAGGGCTAATGACAAGAAGGATTACCAGGCAGGACTGTTGTGTGGATGAAATGTGACCATCCACGTGGCACCCCCAGCATGGACCTGGCACACCGTAAGTGCTCACTGCTGTCTGCCATTGGTATGAAGTGGAGGTTTACTCCCCATCTCAATTTCAATAGGGCTTCAGGCTGGCCACGTCATAGCTGAGCCTCAGTTTCCCTTCATAAGACGAGATGTGATGTGGCCCCCACCGGACGTTGGAGGGATTCTGGAAGACACACAGAAGCCCGTTAGCAAATGCTTGGATGTGAAGGGGAAGCACATTTCCTACTGGGATTTGCAGGCGTGATGGTAATATTCTTTTTTTTTTTTTTGGGACGGAGTCTCGCTCTGTTGCCCAGGCCGGAGTGCAGTGGCGTGATCTCTGCTCACTGCAACTTCTGCCTCCCGGGTTCAAGCTATTCTCCTGCCTCAGCCTCCCGAGTTGCTGGGATTACAGGCGCCCACCACCATGCTCAGCTAATTTTTGTATTTTTAGTAGAGATGGGGTTTCACCATGTTGGTCAGGCTGGTCTCAAACTCCTGACCTCAAGTGGTTCACCTGCCTCGGCCTCCCAAAGTGCTGGGATTACAGGCGTGAGCCACCGCGCCCAGCCAACATTCTTGCACATTGTAAAGTGCTTTAAAGTGGTGGCTCAAGCTTTTAATCCCAGCACTTTGGGAGGCTGAGGTGGGCGGATCATCTGAGGTCGGAAGTTTGAGACCAGCCTGACCAACATGGAGAAACTCCTCTCTACTAAAAATACAAAATTAGCCAGGCATGATGAATAATGCCTGTAATCCCAGTGACTCGAGAGTGAGGCAAGAGAATAATTTGAACCTGGGAGGTGGAGGTTGTCGTGAGCCAAGGTTGCGCCATTGCACTCCAGCCTGGGCAACAAGAGCGAAACTCCATCTCAAACAAAACAAAACAAAACAAAACAAAACAAAACTAACAAAACAACAAAAAAAGACCAGTAAGTGCTTCCATACTTGGTCTCAGTTATGGAGGACAAGGTGAGGTTGATCATTTTGCAGATGAGGAGAACCGAGTCCAGAGAGGGACAGTGACTGTCCAAGGTAACACGGCCAGTGGGTGCACTAGAAGTCATCTCTTCTGCCCACCTCCCCCACCAAATGGGGCAGCAGGAAGGAGAGGACCAGGGGAGGGTGGACATGGCCAGAAGCTCCAGAAATGTCTCCAGCTGTGGAAAGAAAATTCAACCATTGCTCTGTACAGAGACCTGGCGGCGGTCACTGCTTCCTCTTCTTTCCTCACTTCCTACATCCAAACCAGGACCCATTGGCTCTGTGCACATCAGTCCACGTGCCTCTCCATGCCTGTGGCCCCCATGCAGTCTGGGTCGTCACCATCTCCCTGCTGGAAGACTCCACATGGCAGCTAAGCAGTGCCCCTGCTCAAACCCCACGGCCCTGACTCATCCCTCCTGCTTCCACCCTGAGTTCCCGGCATACATGATCGGGCCTGCTCCCTCCTGGCCTCATCTCCCCTGACCCGCACCCTGGCTCGCTGAACTCCAGCTACACTGGCCTTTGGGCTACCTCCCGACTCAGGGTTCCATGCTGGTGGTTCCTCCATCTGGGATGCTTCTCTGTGTGCTCTGTATAGCTGGCTCCTTCTCAACCTTCAGTTCTCTGTTGAAATGTTTCCTCCTTAGAGGGTACCTCTCCAATCAACCTATTTAAAGGAGATCCCTTCTGTTACATTTTTCTTCCTGTATTTTCGTCTGCAGCGATTCTTGCCACTGGTAACCCTCTTTTCCTCCCCTCCTCTGTCTTGCCTTGTTCAGGAACTGCCTCTCTACTAGGGAGCACCTTCCAGAGAGGCAGCGACCTGGGACATCTTTGTCATTTGGGGAATCTTTCTTTGCACAGGCCAGGCACTTAGTAGCTGCTCAATGGATATTTTTAATTTATTTATTTTTAAATTTTAAAGTTTTAATACTTTTTTGAAGATGGGGTCTTGCTCTGTTGCCCAGGCTGGAGTGCAGTGGCATGATCTCGGTTCACTGCAACCTCTGCCTCCTGGGTTCAAGCAATTCTCCTGCCTCAGCCTCCCAACTAGCTGGGACTACAGGCGTGTGCCACCACACCTGGCTAATTTTTGTATTTTTAGTAGAGATGGGGTTTCACTGGTCACGAACTCCTGATCTGCCAGCCTTGGCCTCCCAAAGTGCTGGGATTACAGGTGTGAACCACCACGACTGGCCAATATTTTTTAGATAAAGCAATGTATTCATCTGTAAGTAGTAATAGCCCAAGCTGTGTGGGGTTGTTCTGAGCTTTCTGTGGATGGTGCCTGAGGCCACTCCATACGTAGCTTCTGGCTTACAGACGGTGGCTCGGGTCACCCCCAGGATGGGAGAGGATGGGATGCAGGGGCCTGGGTCCCGGTCCCTACCATGCGTGGCACAGCTGCACAGGAAATCTGCCAAATGCTTGAAAGAGAGATTTACAGGACGGAGAAATAGGGTTAGTCATTGTCCTCTGCTCTTGTTTTTGTTGCCTGGGAACCCCACCCCTGCCCTCAGAGGTGAGTGACTCTGTGGAGTGAGGAACAAGAAGTGAGTGACCCAGAAAGTAGAACAGGCGCCCCGGGGAAGGCAGACAGAGGGAGGCGTGGGAGGGCTCTATTTGTGGGACCCGGAGCTGGAGAAGGTGCTGGTTCCCTGTTTGGGTGGAATTCAGATTCACAAAGATTCCCCTGGTATCCACAACTTACAGAAGGAGTTCAGGATAAGGAAACGTGAACTCCTGCACGTAGCGCCAAACATCAGCCGAAGGGTGGGGAGATGGAACCTAATCGCAGCTTGGCTGGAAGCTCCGGGAGCCTTGGATTGGCTCTGGTTTACTATGGGTCTCCAGGAGTCCCCAGATGACCCCTGAGCCTGTAAGAGCTGCCCGGTAAAGGGTCTCTGGGAGTGCTTGAGATCTGAATTGTAGATCCTTTTTTTTTTTTTTTTTTTTTTTGAGGCGGAGTCTCGCTCTGTCGCCCGGACTGGAGTGCAGTGGCCAGATTTCAGCTCACTGCAAGCTCCGCCTCCCGGGTTTCCGCCATTCTCCTGCCTCAGCCTCCCGAGTAGCTGGGACTACAGGCGCCCGCCACCTCGCCCGGCTAGTTTTTTTGTATTTTTTTAGTAGAGACGGGGTTTCACCGTATTAGCCAGGATGGTCTCGATCTCCTGACCTCGTGATCCGCCTGTCTCGGCCTCCCAAAGTGCTGGGATTACAGGCTTGAGCCACCGCGCCCGGCCTGTAGATCCTTTTTTTAAAAAAAAATTTTTTTAAATTTTTAATTAAAAAAAAAAATAGAGACAGTGTCTCTCTGTGTTGCCCAGGCTGGTCTCGAACCCCTGGGTCCATGCAATCTTCCCATCTTGGCCTCAGAAAGTCCTGGGATTATAGGCATGAGCCACCTCACGTGGCCTGAACTGTAGATCCCTAGAGCCTGATATCGTGCTTCAGTCACCAATGCAGGTTCTGCTTCACCAAGATCCTGACCCTTGTCCTCCTGTCCTGGGCCCCTCTAGGGGAACAGGGTGGGAATGCTTTGGGACGTCCACCTGGCCTCCATATTCCTCATGGTGACTACTTCAACTTTCCAAGTGGGTCAGGGTTTGGAGAGAAGGGCGTAGCCCAGCAGGAAGGAGAAATGACCCTGGTTCAAATCCCATCTCCACCACTTCCTAGCTGTTGAGCCTTAGACAAATAGCTCAACTTCTCTGGGTCTCAGTTTTCTCTTCTGTAAAATGGGGATAATGATTGTTCCTCCCTAACGTCGTGGTGGGGATTCCGTGAGGCACCATCTTTGGAGTGTGTGGCATGACTCCCGGCCTCTGGAGCTGCATTTGGGCCCTGGGATGCCTTCTGAGCTGACAAAGTTCCTGCCCTGGTGGAGGCATGGGGGGCTTCCTGTTTTAAGCTGGGTCCCACATAGTGAGGGATACAGCAATCACGGGCACTCAGGAGTGCCGCCATCACACCAGCAGCAGCCGTGTGGCAAGAGTGGCAGTGACGATAAGGCAACGAGCACCAGCCCAGACCCTGCTTCATGCTGCATTGAGCACCTTCCAAGGCTCATCCATGTCACCCTCACCAAGGGTCTGGGAGGCGGATTTTGTCACTCTTCCTGTCTCACAGATAGAAAAGTCACACTCAGGAAGCTGAAGTGACTTCTCTGAGGGCACCCTGTTGGGACCCAGAGGTGGCAGCTCCAACCCAGAAGTCTGGCTCCCAAGTCTGTGCCCTCAACCTCCCTACCAGGCTGCCTCCTTTTTGTCCACCCTGTCCCTCTTACCTGAGCTAATGTCAACTGTTCTTCCTTCCTTTTTCATGGGCATTCTGCCTCAGAGAGGGATGGAGGTGAGGGTGTGGGTAGTAAACTGCAGGGAACTGACATCGGTGGGGCCCTCTGTGACACTGGGCTCCCCATATTTGTTCTGCCTGATTGAGGGCCTTCTAAGGCTGTAGGGGTTAATGAGGACAGGACTCACTAGTGGAGGGGCTTGGTATTCCCTGCTGAACTGACTCGTCTCAAATCACCCGGACCCTTCAAGTTCAACTCAAGTTTTGATGTTTCTGTGAACTTCGTCCCTGCAGGCCTCCCTGATGAGGCCACCCCTCTTATCTTCCCTATCCTAGGGCTAACAAAAGAGTCAGGGCTTTGGAGTCTGTGGGGTCTTGATATGGTTTGGCTGTGTCCCCACCAAAATCTCATCTTGAATTGTAGCTCCCATAGTCCCCACGTGTCATGGGAGGGACCCATTGGGAGGTATTTGAATCATGAGGGTGGGTTTTTCCCATGCTGTTCTCATGGTGGTGAATAATAAGTCTCACCAGAGCTGATGTTTTTATAAAGGGCAGTTCTCCCGCACAAGCTCTCTTGCCTGCCGCCGTGTAAGACATGCCTTTGCTCCTTTGCCTTCCACCATGATTGTGAGGTCTTCCCAGTGATGTGGAGCTGTGAGTCCATTAAACCTCTTTTTCTTTATAATTTTTTTCTTTATAAACCTCTTTTTCTTTGTAAATTCTACTCAGTCTCGGGTATGTCTTTATTAGCAGTGTGAAAATGGACTAATACAGGTCTGGATTAAAATTCTGCCTGTGTGCATCTATTAAAAAACCCACAGTTAATATTATACTTAATGGTGAATGACTGAAAACTTTCCCCCTAAGATCAGGAACAAAACAGGGATGCCCACTCTTTCCACTTCTGTCCAACAACCTACCAAAGGTTATAACTAGGACAATTTGGCAAGAAAAAGAAATAAAAGTTGTTGAGATTAGGAAGAAAAAAGTAAAATTATCTCTATTCGCAGATAACATGATCTTGTATATAGAAAATCATCAGGAATACACACACATGCACACACACACAAATTAGAACTAATTAATGTATTTTGCAATGTTACAGGATGCAAGATCAATATACAAAAACGGATTATATTTCTATACACTAGCAATGAATACTTCAAAAATGAAATTAAGAAAACAACTCAATTTGCATCAGCATCAAAAACAACAAAGTACTCAGGAAAAAATTTAACAAAAGAAGTGTAAGATTTGTATGAAACATTGTTGAGAGAAATTTAAAGAAACCAGGCATGGTGATTTATGCCTGTAATCCCAGCACTTTGGGAGGCAGAGGTGGGAGGATTGCTTGAGCCCAGGAGTTCAAGATCAGCCTGGGCAACATAGGGAGAACTCGTCTCTACAAAATAAAAAAAATTAGCGAGGCATGGTGGCATGCGCCTGTGATCCCAGCTACTTGGAAGCTGAGGTGAGAGTATCACTTGAGCCTGGTAGGTTGAGGCTGCAGTGAGCTGTGATCATGTCCCTGCACTCCATCTTGGGCAACAGGGTGAGACTCTGTCTCAGAAAAAAAGAAGACCTAATTAAACAGAAAGACACCCTGTGTTCATGGATTAGAAGACTTAATATTGTTAAAATGGCAATACCAACCAAACTGATTTACAGATTCAGTTCAGTCCCTACGAAAATTCCAGTTGGCTTTTCACAGAAATTGACAAGCTGGTCCTAAAATTTGCATGGAAATGCAAGAGACCCAGAATAGCCAGACAATCTTGAAAAAGAACAAAATTGGAGAACTCACACTTTCTCATTTCAAAACTTACTACACAGCTATAGTAATGAGACTGTGTGGTGCTGGCATAAGAATAGCCTATAGATCAATGGAATGGAACTGGGGGTCCAGAAATAGACCTGTACATTTATGTTCAATTGATTCTTGACAAGGGTGCCAAGACCATTCAATGGGGGGAAAGAATAGATTTTTCAACGAATGGTATGGACAATTGTATATCCAAATCAAAAGAAGGAAACTGAATCCTGACCTCACACCGTATACAGAACTTAACTCAAAATGGGTCATAGACTTAAATATAAGAGCTAAAACCATAAAACTCTTGGATAAAAATATAGGAGTAATGGCTGGGCACGGTGACTCATGCTTATCATCCCAGCACTTTGGGAGGCTGAGGCAGGTGGATCACCTGAGTCAGGAGTTTGAGACCAGCCTGGCCAACATGGTGAAACCCTGCCTCTACTAAAAATACAACAATTAGCAGGGCATGGTGGCAGGCGCCTGTAATCCCAGCTACTTGGGAGGCTGAGGCAGGAGAATTGCTTGAACTTGGGAGGCGGAGGTTGTAGTGAGCTGAGATCACAGCACTGTACTCCAGCATGAGTGACAGAGCAAGACTCTCTCTCTCTCTCTCTGTATATATATATGAGTAAATCTTTGTGACCTTGGATTAGGCATATGACACCAAAAACACGTGGACGAAACATAAATAGAAAAATTGACTTCATCAAATTTAAAAATGTCTGTGTTTCAAAAGACACCAAGAAAGTATAAAGATAAACCACAGAATGGGGAGAAAATTTTGCAAATCACGTATCTGACAAGGGACTTATATCTAGAATACATAAGGAACTCTTACAACTCACTAATAGAAGACAATCCAATTTAAAAATGGGCAAAGGATTTGAATACACATTCCTCCAAAGAAGACATACAAATTTCAGTAAGCACATGAACATCAACACCATTAGTCATCAGGGAAACGCAGCTCAAAACCACAATGAGATGCCACTTCACCTTTATGGGATGATGGACAAGTGTTGGTGAGGATGTGGAGAAATGGGAACCCTGAAACATTGCTGGTAGGATTGTAAAATGGTGCAGTTACTTTGAAAAACAGCTTGGCAGTTCCCCAAAATGTTAAATGTGGAGTTACTATGACCCAGAAATTCTACTCCTAGGTGTATACCCAAGAGAATCGAAAACTTATAGTCACACAAACACTTATGCACATTATAAGCATTTTATTTTAATTTTAATTTTTGTTTTGAGACGGAGTTTTGCTCTTGTCACCCAGGCTGGAGGGCAATGGTGCGATCTCAGCTCACTACAACCTCTGCCTCCTGGGATCAAGTCATTCTCCTGTCTCAGCCTCCGAGTAACTGGGATTACAGGTATGGGCCACCACGCCCGGCTTATTTTTGTATTTTTAGTGGAGTCGGTGTTTCACCATATTGGCCAGGCTGGTCTTGAACTCCGGACCTCAGGTGATCCACCCGTCTCACCCTCCCAAAGTGCTGAGATTACAGACGTGAGCCATCTTGCCTGGCCAAGCATTTAAATATTGATAGCAGCATTATTCATAATCACCAAAAGATGGAAACAATTCAAATGTCCATCAACTGATGCATGGATAAATAAAATGTGGTGTATCCTACAATGGAATATTATTTGGCAATAAAAAAGAATGAAGTATTGATACATGGTATGACATGGATGAACCTTGAAAACAAGTTACATGGTATGACACGGATGAACCTTGAAAACTGCTAAGTTAGAGCAGTTAGACACAAAGGCCACATTTCCTGTGATTTCATTGATATGAGATGTTCAGAACAGGCAAATCCAAAGAGAGAGAGAGCATGGATTAGTTGTTGCCAGGGGCTGGCGGGAGGGCAGGATGGGGAGTGACTGCTCATGGGTAAGAAGTTTCTTTTGGGGGAGAAAAAAATATTCTGAAATTTGACAGTGGAAATGGTCGCATAGCTCTGTGAATAGACTAAAAGCCATTGAGTTGTATGTTTTAAAAGGGCGAATTGGAGGTGGGCAGATTGCTTGAGTCCAGGAGTTTGAGACCAGCCTGGACAACATGATGAATGGTGAAACCCTGTTTCTACAAAAAAAAAAAAAACAAAAATACAAAAATAGCCAGATGTGGGAGAACATGCCTGTGGTCCCAGCTACTCAGGAGGCAGAGGTGGGAGGGTCACTTGAGCCCGGGAGGCTGAGGCTGCAGGGAGCCGTGACAGCGCCTGCAGCCTGGGTGACAGAGTGAGACCTCATCTCAGAAAGAAAGAAAAGGTGAATTTTATGGCATGTGAATAAGCAGTTATTCAAAAAGAGAGGGGGCTCATCTCCAATTCACAGGAAATACAGGGAGAGACATGCAAGTTAAATAACACTGTGAGGGGCCGGGCGCGGTGGCTCACGCCTGTAATCCCTGCATTTTGGGAGGCTGAGGTGGGCAGATCACTTGAGGTTAGGAGTTCAAGACCAGCCTGGCCAACATGGCGAAACCCCATCTCTACTAAAAATACAAAAATTAGCTGGGTATGGTGGTGGGTGCCTGTAGTCCCAGCTACCTGGGGGGCTGAGGCAGCAGAATCGCTTGAACCCAGGAAGTGGAGGTTGCAGTGAGCTGAAATTGCATCACTGCACTCTAGCCTGGGTGACGGAGTGAGACTTTGTCTCAAAAAAAAAAAAAAAGAAAAAAAAAAATGACATGGTGAGGAAGCAAACAGACCAATCCAGGCTGTGGACATTTGTAGGACACTGGCCTTGTTTCTTCAATAAATCGATGGCATGAAATGAAAAATTTTTTAAAAAGCAATAGGACATAGTAACCACATGCCACATGGAGATATTACCTGGATCCTAACTCGAACAAATCACCTGGGAAATGACACTGATGAGAATATCTGGGAAATGAGATGACGCCGTGGGTATCAGATGATCCCACGGAGAAGCCGGGATGAGAATCCCAGCCCACCGGACGCTGAGCCCTGGCTCTCACCTCCTCATGTCCCTATGGACATGGTGGCTGCACCCAGCAGTTGACACGTGTGTGTGTGTGTTTGTGTGAGTGTGAGCTGGGGAGAGTGAGTTCACCTCTCTGAGACCAGCCAAGGCCTGTCCAAAGGTGAAAACGGTTTTCCCCTTGCAAGGGTACAGCAGACACTGGAATGTCCTTTGAGTGGGCCACGGCCGTCACACAGGGCCTCAGTCCACGCGGAGCCCTCCACCTCTGCCCCAGGTCACCCTCTGCCCCCCTACTCCGGATGTCCAGGAGCCAGACTCAGCAGCCCAGGCAGTTGGACAATGGGGCCTTTGGAGTCTGGGCCAGGCCTGTGCCTCAGCTGTGGGCTGTGGCTGAGGCCACCACAGAAGGCTGCTTGTGGCCGGGCCGGGTGGCAGCCAGAAATAGGTCGTGCTGGGCACTGACTCCTGCGGCCCCGCCCTGGGCTCGGCCTGGGAACAGGGGTATTTGTGGAGCTGATGGGAGGAGACCTTCATCAGGAAAGCAGGTCTATTTTGGGGCCTTTAGGAAGCGTGCTAGAAAAGGGGCCCCAGACTTTCGCGTTTACCCTGAGCCCCTGCCTTTCATACACAGGCTCCTGAGCCCCTGGGGTTGAAATCCTTGCTCTGCCTGGCTAACTGTGTGCCCCCACGTGCTGTGTGGTCCACTCTGAGCCTCGCTCTGCTCATCTGTATGATGGGAACGACTCTTGACAGCTCCTTCATGGAGAAGATGGGCGCGCAGCACCTGGCACAGTCTGCGCTCACCAGGTGCCCGAGGTCATTGGGCTTCCCCTCCCCCTTCCTCCCCTTCCGCCCTGGTTGGGGGCTGCTCCTGCTGTTGAGGCGTCTCCCAGCCCCTGGGCTAGCTCTGCAGGGCCCCTGGAAGGTGGTCTGGGGCACACATTAGCCTCACTGTTGTTCGGGGGATGGAAGCGCAGGAGACCTGGCAGAGCCTTGTAAGCCCCTTGCAGCTGGGTAGCCCCTCCCCTCCCAGCCAGCTCCCTGGTTATCCGTAGCCTCCCGGGCTCAGACCTGGACCGCAGCCTCCGTCCTTCCATCATGCACCGGGGCCCTGCAGGACTCATGCTCAGCGCTGGCGGTGGGAGAAGTTTCAGCCACTTCCCCCCACGACTTCTACGTCTGCTTGTCTCGGTGATGGAACTGCTGGCAGAGGAACTCTGCAGGTTTAGGCCCGTGGTCCATGGGGAAATACAGACCAGGGTTCAAAGCCAGAGTCAGAGGGCGGCAGGGGGCCTTGGAGAGGGAGAGAGATAGGAGACGTGTGTAGCCAGCTCTCCTGGAAGCTGGGGGCCAGGTCTCCCCCTCCCGGCCCCTGTATGTCCTTGAAGCTATTTTTATATGTTGCTGGAAACCAGAATGACAGCCAGAGCCAAAGCGCTAGGAGGTTTCCCGTGCACCACTGGTCTTGCCCAGGAGACCATGGGCCATTCCCAGCAGATTGATAGAGCCAGTCCAGAGGCTCCACTGTGCGGATCGGGGAGCCTGGGTCCTCCATCCCTTATCAGCTTGGAGATTACTGTTGGAAGACCCCTGGCTGGCACAAAAATGAGAAACAAAGACTTAGAGAAGCGATGGTGAGGGTGCAGGTGTTCTGGGGTCTTTGAGCCCTGTGGGAAAATCCAGAATGCTCATGGAGTTCCAAACTCATTCATGGCTGGGTGCAGTGGCTCACACCTGTCAATCCCAGCACTTTGGGAGGCTGAGGCAGGTCGACTGCTTGAGTTCAGGAGTTCGAGACCAGCCTAGGCAACATAGTGAGACCCCCCCATCTCTCCAAAAATAAAAAAAATTAGCTGGGCATGGTGGCATGCACCTATAGTCTTAGCTACTCAGGAGGCTGAGGTGGGAGGATTGCTTGAGCCACAGGGAGGTCACGGCTGCAATGAGTGAGCTGAGATCATGTCATGGCACTCCAGCCTGGGCAACAGAGTGAGACCTTTTCTCAATTAAAAAAAAAAAAAGAATAGAAAAGAAAAGAAAAAAAGAAAGGAATTCATTCATTCACCACTGACCTCTTTACTCATCACATATTTAAGCAGAATCTTGTAGGTACTGGTGGGGGGGGGCACTCTCAAAACATCCAGGGCCCTGCTCTCAAGGTACTCACGAATCTGCCTGCTCCAGTCTCTGGCTCAGAACCCTCCCACGGCTCCCCACTGCCCATGCAGACAGTGGGATCTTTGTACTATGACAGCAGTAAGTCACAGAAATGTTGCCTGCTCACCTGTGCCTCATGAGAGAGAATCCTCACCTTGCCCACTGGCCTCTCCCCCACGCACCCCCTTTTTCCCAGTCTGGTCAGGATCTTTCAGGGGGCGACTGAGGGGACAGGACTGGAGCAGGATGGGAGAGGCTGAGATGCATACTTGCTGGGTGAGCTCTGTGCTGTTGTTTTTTGGAGAGAGTCTGGGAAAAGCAGAAAGAAAAGAACTGGAGTCAGCCAGGCTAAGCTGGATGGAATGAAGAAGAACCGAATGAGAAGAAAGAGGGCAGAGGACTGCAAGTGGGGGGCTCAGGGGCGGTATACAGCACGAGGGTCCTGGAAGGAGAGGTGAGGGGGCTGAGAAGTCCTCCTGAGGGGTATAAATTGGACTCTCCTTTAGTGTGACACCAAAAATATTGAACGTCCCTATAAAGAATGTTGGGTTGCTGCCCCGAGCTGCTTTAGTGAGATTCTGCAGAGATGGGGCCACATGGGCCCCGGAGCTACTCGAGTTACATCTGGATGGCTTGCAGGGCTTTCCACGATCTGTGGCCCACCCAGCTCTTCAGCTTTACTGCTCATCTTCTTGCCTTTTCCCTCCCCTAAATCCTCATCTAAAATCCACCTTCCAGTCTGACCTGGTTCTTCTGACCTCCCCAAGAGCATCTTGCTCCCTGCTTCCCACAGCCTTATGGTAACAACTGCCTGGTACCTGTCTCCACCCCCATCCCATGGCTCTTATCTCCTGGGCCCCAATTCTCCTTCCTTGGTCACCTGTTTGAAATGCACAGACTGACTATTTCTTTCTTGCTTCCTACTGTGGTATGATTTTTAGTTCTACCTTAAAAAGAAGAATATGAAATTAGTGCACAGGTAAATTTTCCTAGCCTGTTCTTAGAATAATACAAAGAAAAAACCCAGAATATCTAGGGAAGTGAGCTTGGCTGGTCACTTTGTCTCGCTGGTTCACAATGAAACATAGTGATTCATTCATTAAACAAAAAATATTTGATTTGGGGCTAGTGACATAAATATACTTAGTGGGGCTCAAGCCTGTAATCCCAAACCAAACCTAAACCCAGATCTAGCCCCAATACCAACCACAATCCTAAAGCCAACCCTAATCCCAAACCCATGCTAACCCCAATCCTAACCTCAACCCTAAATCTAATACCAAGCCTAACCGAGACACCAAAACCAACTCTAACCCCAATCCAACTCTAAACCTAACCAAAAATTCAACTCTAACCCCAGATCCAACCTTAATTCTAATCTTCCTGTTAAAAGTCTTCCTTCTTTCCCTCCCTCCCTCCTTCGCTCTCTCTTTCTCTTTTCTTTCTTTCATGGAAATGGACTCACTCTGTCACCCAGGCTGGAGTGCAGTGGTGTGATCATGGCTCACTGAACCTTCGAGCTCCTGGACTCAAGCCATCCTCCCACCTCAGCCTCCTGAGGAGCTGGCACCCACAGACATGCACCTGTGGGTCGTACCTGGCTAATTTTTATATTTCTTGTAGATACGGGGTTTTATTATGTTACCCAGGGTGGTCTCGAACTCCTAGGCTCAAGCAATCTGCCCATGTTGGCCTCCCAAAGCTCTGGGATTACAGGCGTGAGCCACTGTGCCCAACCTCAGCCTTCCTTTTCTTTCTTAGTGCAATGTGCAGAGTCTGATGAAATGCATTTCTGACTCTAGATTGTCCAGTGCCTTCAGATTGGAACAGGTAAAAGGCGAGTGAAACCGAAATGCATATAAGCCCAATCCCAGGAATCACTTTGAAAAACAGGGGTGTGTGTTTTAGTTTAAGTCCCCAGGAACCTATTTTGTGGCCATTTTCAAAAATCAAGATCCTTAGTGTGACCCTATCTAACTGGGCTTCCATGGACTCCTCCCTTGCTGACTTCTGGGCCACAAAGACATTGTCCTTACACGCATGCCCGAGCTCCTTCTGGCCTCCAGGTTCAGAGCACCCACACGCTGTTCCCTTTGCCCAGAATTCCTTTCCTCCACTCTTCTCCAGGCTAACTCTGGCTCAGTCCTCAGGTCCCTCTTAAACGTCACCTCCTCAGGGAGGCCTGTCCTGCCTGCCCCTCCCCGCCAGCGCCTTTTTATTTCCTACGTGCTCATGGCTCACAAGTTTTCCTTTCAGGGCATTTATGGATATTTGTGGCTGCGTGTTTGTTTGCCTGTTTATTTCTTTAACGTCTCTCTCCCCAGCCAGACGGTGACCTCTTTCAGGACAGGAATGTTTTGTTCACAGTTGTAGCCTGGGTATCTAGCACAGTGCCTGGCACACAGCAGACTTGCAGAAAACTGTTGAATGAATGAATGAATGAATGAATGAAGGAGTGCCTTTCCCACTTCTTTCTAAAAGTGAAACAAGTTTAATCTCATTGAAACTCCTGGGTAGGGGGTTTTGTTGGTCTCAGGTCCTGCTCTGGGCCCTGGGGAAGCCAGGTAAGAGGGACCTGGTCCCTCAGTGCAGCCATCTGTTTCGGCCTCCATTGAACTCTCTCAGGCTTGCTTAGAAACAGAGGTTTTTGAGAATCCATTTTCTCATTTAAGATTCTCCTCCACGCGGAGTGGGAAGTTGGCAGGTATCATCTTCACGGCTTTTACAAGATGCTTTTTCCCAGAGAGGCAAAAACGCCCATGAGGGTGACCCGGCTGGGCGGCAAACCCTGTCCTGCCCCCAGCTCTTGGCACTGAAACTTTCTCTCTGCCCCTGCACCCAGAAATGCTCATCTGTGTCTACCTCGGGGAACTCAGCAGCCTGGATGTTACCATGGGACCCTGAGGGACTGCAGTCCCATCTTCCCATTTTGTCGACAGGCACGTTGAGGCAGGTACTGCGATCAGGCTTGGGCAAATGAGCCGCTGAGAGGGTGGATTGAGGTCCTTCTTTCCATAGGGGCAGGAAAAAGGCCCTTTGTCATAAGAGTCACTGCTGTTATTGGTCACCTCTGGGTGCGAGGCCTGGGCTAATCGCATATCTTGTGCTGGACCCTGACCCCATTTATCAGATGAGGCAAAGCAAGGCTCAGTCACTTGCACAACGCATATCGCTAGTAAGCGTTGCTGGTGGGATTACACTCAGCTCTGCTGGACTCTAGAATCTTAACCTTGCACTTCATAGGCAAAGAAAATCCCAGGAGTGCCAAGGAAACGCTGTCAAGATATTGTCAAAAATACGCGGTACGACGTCAGCCCGGTAAGCATCCTCCGCACTGCGGACCGCCCGGGGTCGGGGTCACCCGAGCCCCGCCCCGAGCTTGCTGACGTCTCGGCCCCGCCCCGCGCCCTCCAGTCCCCGCCTGCTCCGGGTGTGCTCGGCTCCTCCCCTACGGGCAGCACGGCCTCCCATTGGCCGGGGTTTCCATGGTTACGCGGGCCGGCGGAGCTGCCAGCTCCCAGACACGTGTCCCCGGGAGCCGCCCGGAATTTGACAGGGGACCATGTGCGCGGCAGCGCGGGAGCAAGACAAAGGGCCGGGGGAGGCGGGGAACGAAGCCGGGCGGAGGGGTCCGCGTGGCTCGGGTGGGGATGGGCCCCGCGCTTCTCCTGCGAGCAGGACACCCCCTCTTTCTTTTTATTTTGAAGGAAAGGGAAAAAAGGAATTGCTACGGAAAGCGAGGTGGGAGAGGATCCCAGTCAATCTCCCTGTTCCCCTTCCTCCAGGAAGAATCGGGTACGCGGGCGTCTGAGAACCCGCAGGGTCTCTGCTTATGCCTTCCAGCCCTGAGTTTCTAACCCCACCTTGACCTCAGCCCTAGAGGTTTAAATTCTGTTTCTCTGGCTTGTTCTAGAAGCGACAGCTTAATAAGTGTGGTTGTTTTGATACTCGAAACATAAGACCCAAGGCATCTTGGGGGACCTCGCCTGCATCCATTCATCTATCCATCCTACAACAGCGACTGCACCCCGATTGTGATGACGAATGCGCCCCCCTCCCTGGGCTCCGTGCCCACTGCTGGGCTGGGCTGCTCCCTCAGGTGCGGCAGCCAGAGGAGGTGTGGACTCCCGTCCCACGCGTTTATCCTCCTGCAGCCTCTCGAGCTTGGTGGCATAGCTATCCTTCCAGTCCCCAAGCCAGATGTCCTTGATGCCCCTTCTCGCAGGCCCATCCCCATCGCCTGTTTTATCAGTTCTATTGCTACTGTAACAAATCACTACAAATTGAGTAGCTTAAAACAACACCCATCTACTCTCTTACAGTTCTATAGGTCAGAAATCTGACATGGTCTCAGAGGGCTAAATTCAAGGTGTCTGCAGGACAGCGTTCCTGCTGGAGGCTCTTGAGGGAGAATCGGTTTCCTTGCCTTTTCCAAGTATAGAGGCCGCCCACATTGGCCCCCTTCCGTCTTCAAAGCCAGCAATAGCTGCGAGTCTTTCCTCCCTAGCATCGCTGTGACGCTGACTCTCCTGCCTCCCTCTTCCACATTTAAGAACCTTGTGATTACATTGGTCCTCCCAGATAATCCAGAATAATCTCCACTTCGCAAAATCAGCTGATTAGCAACCTCAATTCCACCTGCAACCTTAATTCTCCCCTGTCATGAAATATAAGAAGGAGATCCATATGTTCCGGGGATTGGGATGCAGACATTATGGAGGCATTGTTCTGCCGACCACGCCATCCTGACAGTTTTACCTCTGGAATCTCTGCAGTCCACCTCCGCCTCGCCATTCCCGCACCACTCACTCCCTTTCTGGTTACCGGCTCTTCTCCCAAGATGCCTTCAGTAGCACCTGTCCACTGTCGTCATCTCTCTAACCTCCCTCTGTCCACATGCCCCTGGGCCCCAACTCTAAGACCAAGATGCAGATGTCACTGCTTCCATGGCACTGGTCATCTGCAAAGGAGCATCCTGACTCTCCTTGGGCACACACAGACCCTCAACTTGCCCTACCCCATTGGTTCCTCTGGATCCATGACCGCTCCCACTCTCTGCCTCACACCCCATGCTCCCTTAATACTAAATCACTTCCGATTCTCTTAAGATCCCGGGGCATTTGGTTCTTCCTGGCCTTGGCCTGTGTGGCTCCCATTCTCTGAACTGTCCTGCCCACCTTTATTTGCCTCATCCAGGAAGCCTCCCTGACCCCTGCACCCTCCAGACCCTTTCATCGCCCTCCCCTGGAACAGAAATGTGCTTTTCACTGACTGGATTGGCCCAAAGAGATCTGAACCTGAGGCTGCCTCCTCATGTCACCGAGAGCCCTCTGGGGTGGGCACTATGCCTTGCTTGCCTCTTTGGTCATAGTGTCCACCGTGAAATCGGTCACATAGTAGGTGCTCAATGAACTCAAATTGAACTAAACTCAAGGACTTGGTCGGGGGGGTAGTGAGAAGACCAGCTGGGTTGTTTGGGGAAGTAAAGGATAAAGTTGGATGGAAAAGCACGAGGACCTTGGCTCTGTTTCTGGTTCTTGGGGTGGAATAATAATGACAGTGACACCAGTGGTGGTTGGTCCCAAAGGCCGTCTCATGCCAGGCAGAGGCTAAGTGCTTTATGAGAACATTATCAATCAATTCTCACAACAACCTTAGGAGGTACCAACTCTTATCAGCATCCCCATTTTAGAGATGAGGGCCCTGAGGCTGGGCCAGGAAGTTATCTTGATCTTGGCTGTTCCTGATTGGAGGAGTGGTGGGAGTTGGGGACAGGTGGCTCCGGCAGGGACCTGCAGGGAGGTTGCAGCTGGCCTGGCCTCTGGAAACAGCCATCTTGATGCTCTGCCCAAAAGTCTCTCTTTTTTTTTTTTTTTTGAGACAAAATCTCGCTCTGTCACCCAGGCTGGAGTCCAGTGGCATGATCTCAGCTCACCGTAACCTCCACCTCCCAGGTTCAAACAATTCTTCTGCCTGAGCCTCCCGAGTAGCTGGGACTACAGGTGCATGCCACCACACCTGGCTAATTTTTGTATTTTTAGTAGAAACAGGATTTCACCGTGTTAGCCAGGATGGTCTCGATCTCCTGACCTCGAGGTCCACCCTCCTTGACCTCCCAAAGTGCTGGGATTACAGGCGTGAGCCACCGCACCCAGCCCCCCAAGCCTCTTCTTTCCTTACTTCCTGTTCTCTGTCCTCATTATTCTGCCAGCCTGTCATTTTTTCCCCTTCCCAGCCTGCCCAGCCAGGATATGCGGCAGGAGGTTCATTTTTGAAAGTGTAAGAAGGGCTGCCGGGAGTGACTGTCTCACGGACACAGAGTGTGCGTTTGGGAAGATGAGACGGTTCTGGAGATGGATGGTGGGGATGGTTACACAACAACGTGAATGTGCTTGAAGCCACTGAATGGAACACGTACAAATGACTAAAATGGTAACTTTCTGGTATGGATATTTTACCACAATAAAAAAAAATTGCTAAAAAAATTGTAAAGAAAAAGTGCTTTGTGTTTGCTGAACTTTTGAGGATGGGCCACCCACTACACATTTGTGGTTTCCCAAGCGCCTCCCACGGGCCAGGCCACGCACTTCCTCCTTTCATTCTGGAAACCAGCTTGAGAAGAGAGGTGGCCTCTGCCTTGCAGATGAGACTGAGGTTCGGAGCCTGGCAGGGGCAAGGCTGTCTTTGCCAACCCGGCAGGCCTCTCTCTGATTCTGAGGAGCACGGCAGGGTCGGGGTAGGAACTTGGGCTCAGGATGGGTCTCTGGGCTGCGGAATCTTGAGCAAATTGCTTCCCATCACTGGTCTTCCTCTTCTGACGATCAGGGACAATAATCGTGTCCTCCCTCATGCAGGGGGAGGATTCGCTGAGATGTCAGAAGGTCCTAGCACAGCACCTTGGCCACCACCAAAAATAACATTCTCCCCAGAACTCTCTACAATGCCTCCCTTTCTGTCCAGAGGACAGAGGGCTGGAGGTACGGTCAAGAGACCCGTGTCAGGGTCTCAGCCCTGAGGCTGACTTTGTCTGTGACCTTGGGGAAGTCCCCTCCCTCCCTGGTCGTCAGGCTGCCCTCTGTAAAGTTAGGAGAGTGGGTAGCGTCAGCAGGGCTCTCTGGTTCTGGTTTTCTGGGGTTTCTCCCGTAATTGTGGCCCTGTCCAGAATCAGTGTCCTCTCTCCCACCTGCTCTCTGGGCAGAGGGGCCTGGGCCCCGTCTCCAGTTCCACCTTTGCCCTCAATCCCGTCTTCTCAGGAGCATCCAACCCCCAAGCAAGAGGAAGGGGAGAGGAAGGTGACGGCAACAGACAGAGTTCTTGACCCCAGGGTATGAGTTGCTGCCTGACACCCAGACCTGGCTTCTGACAGAAGCACCAGCAGGAACTGCCTGCAACTCCGGTGTGAATCCTGTCCAGCTTTCTGCCATTGGCTTGAATTGTTGCCTGGGAACTCTAGGTGCAAATCACCCCTTCTCTCCAATTACATGGTTTTTTGTTTGTTTGTTTTATTTTGTTTGTTTGTCTGTTTTCTGAGACGGAGTTTTGCTCTTGTTGCCCAGGCTAGAGTACAGGGGTGTGATCTTGGCTCACTGCAACCTCCGCCTTCTGGATTCAAGCAATTCTCCTGCCTCAACCTCCCCAGTAGCTGGGATTACAGGCATGCGCCACCATGCCCGGCTAATTTTTGTATTTTTAGTAGAGATGGGGTTTCCCCATGTTGGCCAGGCTGGTCTCAAACTCCTGACCTCAGATGATCCGCCCGCCTTGGCCTCCCAAAGTGCTGGGATTAAAGGCGTGAGTCACCGTGCCTGGCCTCCCCACAACTACATGTAAGTTTCAGGATCTCAGAGACACGCTTCCTTTTGCCTGTCTCTTCCACCATCTCCACAGGTCTGGGTCAGGGGGCACTCTCCAGATATTCCATAGTTTTAGGGGGCCATTTAGCTGGGATCCTGGACACTGGGAGCAAGAAAAAGAGAAAGATGGTGATTCCAAACTACAGGCTTCTGGAGGAAGAACACGTGCAGAGAAGAGCAGACAAGGTCAGCACTCTGGGGGCTCCAGCAGATGCCAGGATGGTGCACACAGAGGGCCTGGCACATGGGGGCTTAGTGACAGGACCTGAGCTATGGTGGTCACTGATAAATCACAATATTAAAAAATCCTAATGGGACATCCACAGGTGCTGGATGGAGAAACGCGAGCATTTGGAGACATTTGACCATGATGATAATTTTTACACTAGGTGATGCTTTAGGGGTGATCACTGCTTTTGAGGCACTGTGCTGAGCATTGACAGTCAAATCTCATTTACATCTTAGAATGAGGCAGAGACTGTTGACTTCTCCATTTTACAGATGGAGACTGTATTAGTCTGTTCTCACATTGCTATAAAGAACTACCTGAGACTGGGTAATTTATAAAGAAAAGAGGTTTAATTGGCTCATGGCTCTGGGTAATTTACAAAGAAAGGAGGTTTAATTGGCTCATGATTCTGAAGGCTACATAGGAAGCATGGCTGGGGAAGCCTCAGGAAACTTACAGTAATGGTGGGAGGCAAAGGAGAAGCAGGCACACTTACCTGGCTGGAGAGGGGAGAGGTACTGCCCACTTTTAAACAACCAGATCTCGTGAGAACTCACTCACTCTCATAAGAACAGCAAGGAGGAAGTCAGCCGCATGATTCAAAGACCCCCCACCAGGCCCCTTCTCTAACACTGGGGATTACAATTTGACATGAGATTTGGGCAGGGACAGAAATCCAAACTGTATCAGAGACACTAAGGCTTGGGGGAAGCTGTGCCCAAGGTCACACAGCTGGTAATGATGCAGGGCAGGTGAGCCCCCAGATCGGCGCTTAGCCCTGGAGGGTTCTTGGCTTTGCCCAGGAAAGAATTCAAGGGTGAGCTGCTGGTGTTAGGCAGCAGCTTGTGTTGAGACAGCCATGCACAACAGCAGCAGAGGTTCTGATCTGAGTGGAGCAGGGCTCCCCCATGGGCAGTGTGCCCAGAGTAGCAGCTCAGAGGCAGATCTGCACTCATATTTATTATACCCACTCTTATTTTATTTTACTTATTTTAAGGTGGTGTCTCACTCTGTCACCCGGGCTGGAGTGAAGTGGCACGATCTTGGCTCACTGCAACCTCCACCTCCCGGGTTCCAACGATTCTCTTGCCTCAGACTCCCAAGTAGCTGGGATTACAGGCACCCATCACCACACCCAGCTAACTTTTGTATTTTTAGTAAAGATGGGGTTTCACCTTGTTGGCCAGGATGGTCTCGAACTCCTGACCTCAGGTGATCTGCCTGTCTTTGGCCTCCCAAAATGCTGGGATTACAGGTGTGAGCCACCGTGCCTGGCCAATATATCCACTTTTAATTATTTGCAAATCAAGGGGCAGATTATGCAGCAATTTTAAGAAAAAGGGTGGTACTTTCCCAATGGTTGGGTTGTTGCCATGGAAAGGGGCAGTTACTGCTGAATGTTGTCATGGCATCGGTAAACTGACATGGCACACTGGTGGGCATGTCTTACAGAGAAGTGCTTTTGTTGCTTCCCTGTTTTAGCTAGTTCTCAATTTGGTCAGGTGTTTGAGCCCCGCCTCAGAGTCCAGTCCTGCCTCCTCCCTCACGAAATGGCTGAGATTGAGAGACACACGTGGGCTGGGATTGAGGAAGGCCCAGAATTAGGGAGTAATGGGGTTTGGGGAGGGCAGTTTACTGCCCAGGCTTGATGGGGGTGGTGGGGAGTTGGTGTTCAGTCTAGCAGGTGAGGAGCAGCCACAGTGGGCCAGGGATAAGGGAGCATCAGAAATCACACAAACGAGAAACAGTACTAAACAGACTTCTCCAGCCCTGACCAGACCTCAGTTCAGCGGGCACTGAAACGACCGTAGGTCCTATGAGGGAAGATCTAAATAAGCTTTCAAGTAAGAAAGGGAGCCCCCTGCTCCTCCATCTCATCCAGCCTCCATTTATTTATTTATTTATTTATTTGTTTATGACGGAGTCTCGCTCTGTTGCCTAGGCTGGAGTGCAGTGGTGAGATCTTGGCTCACTACAACCTCTGCCTCCCAGGTTCAAGTGATTCTCCTGACTTAGCTGCTCGAGTAGCTGGGATTACAGGCATGGGCCACCATGCCTGGTAATTTTTGTATTTTTAGTAGAGATGGGATTTTGCCATGTTGGCCAGGCTGGTCTTGAACTCCTGACCTCAGGTGATCCACCCGCCTCTGCCTTCCAAAGTGCTAGGATTACAGTCACAAGCCACTGCGCCCAGTCCACCAGCCTCCTTCTAGAGCTGAAACTGACTATGAGAAAATGTGGGCCTTCATCAGAAAATCCATTCATTCATATGCTCATTCATTCACTATCTACTAAGCAGCACGCTGTGCCAGGCCCTGTTCTTGTCCTGAAACATAGCAGGAAAAAGAGACAAAGCTTCCTGCCATCATGGCGTCTATGTTCTACTGGAGGGAGATGGACAGTAAGTGAAAAACTGCGTACATTATATACTTTATTAGAGGTGGCAGATACTACACAATGGAGAAAAATAAAGGCAGGGAGACAGAGGGAGTCCCAGGAAAGGTGGTTTGTGATATAAAATAAGGGGGATGGGCATGGTGGCTCACACCAATAGTCCCAGCTCTTTGGAAGGCCAAGGCAGAGGGATCGCTTGAGTCAAAGAGTTCAGAGCTGTAATAAGCTATGATTATGCCACTGCACTGCAGCCTGGGCAATACAGCAAAACCCCATCTCTATAAAAAAGAAAATTAGCCTGGGACGGTGGTGCACGTCTACAGTCCCACCTGTTTGGGGAGGCTAAGGTAGGAGAATTGCTTGAAACCAGGAATTGGAGGCCACAGTGAGTTATGATCATGCCGCTGCACTCCAACCTGCATGACAGAAGAAGACCTTGTCTCTAAAAATATAAAAAATAAAAAACAGCCAGTCATGGTGGCTTCATGCCTGTAATCCCAGCATTTTGGGAACCTGAGATGGGAGGATCACTTGAGCCCAGGAGTCTGAGACCAGCCTGGGCAATACAGTGAGACCCTGTCTCTACAAAAAAATAAAAAAAAATTAGCTGGACATGGTGGTGCCTGTAGTCCCAGGTACCTGGGAGGCTGAGGTGGGAGGATCATTTTAGCCCAGGAGTTTGAGGCTGCAGTGAGCCATGATCACATCACTGCACTCCAGCTAGGCAACAGAGTGAGATCCTGCCTCAAAAAAGAAAAAAAAAAAAAAGAAAAGAAAGGGTGTTGTTGACCAAGCCAGGATCCAGGCTGTATCATGGAAGTGACTGTTGAGGTGGGGGCTGATGGTGGCGGGGGGATGGGTAAAGGAGATAGCACACCGGGTGTGGGGGCTCATGCCTGTAATCTCGGCACTTTGGGAGGCCAAGACTGGAGGATCAGTTGAGCTCAGGAGTTTGAGACCAGCCTGGGCAATATAGTGAGACCCCCATCTCTACAAAAAATACAAAAATTAGCTGGGCATCATGGCGTGTACCTGTGGTCCCAGCTACTTGGGGGGCTGAGGTGGGAAAGTTGTTTGAGCCCATGAGTTTGAGGCTGCAGTGTTCTATAATCGCGCCACTGTACTCCAGCATGGGAGATGGAGCAAGACCCTGTCTCAAAAAATAAAAACATAAATAAATAAAAAGATCTCCAGCTGCTGTACCGGGAATGCTGAGGACTGAGTGGGGCAGACACAGGGAGCCCCGCCGGTGCCAGAATCCAGGCCAAGTGGAAGCGGCAGATGAGAAAGAATGAGGCTTAGGGTCTAATTGGAAGGTGGAGTTGCCAGGATTAGCTGACGCTTTGGATGAGGGTTTGTGAGAAGAGCTGAAGTCGGGAAGGATTCTAGAGTTCTGGGCTCAGGTCACTTGCTGGATGAGGAGCCATTAACTGAGAAAACAAAGCAAGTTTTGAGGGTGAAGGGAAGTTGTGTTGTAGACATGTTACATGTAAGGTGCCTGTTAGACACCCAGGCAGGGCGTGGGCAAGATGAGCCAGGAGTTGACGGGGAAGGGTGGGATGGAGGCGTTAGTGCGGGAGTCATAGTTCCAGAGGCGCCATTGCTGCCACCAGTTGGGATGAGACCACCTAGGCTGGGAGGGAGAAGAGGAGGGGCCTGTATCCGTCTCCCAGGGCTGCTGTGACACGGTGTCACAAACTGGGTGGCTTCAGACAACAGGAGTTTATTGTCTCACAGTTCAGAAGGCCAGAAGTCTGACGCTGAGGTGTCAGCAGTGCTGCTCTCCTTTCGAGGCTCTGGCTGGAGCCTTTTCTTGCCTCTTCCCAGCTCCTGGAGGTGGCTGGCCATCCTTAGTGTCCTTGGCTTCAGCTGTTGTCACATCTTGTTCTTCCCATGTGTCTCAGTCCTCTTGTAATAAGGATGCTCTAGGCATATTGGATTAAAGGTGAACCCTGCTCAGGTAGGACCTCATCCTAACTGGTAATGACCCCATTTCCACATAAGGTCTGAGTTACTGGGGATAGGATTTCAATACATCTTTTTTATTGTTTTATTATTATTTAAAGACATTTTTAGGTTATGCTTTTTTTTTTTTTTTTTTTTTTGAGACAGAGTCTCGCTCTGTCACCCAGGCTGGAGTGCAGTGGCATGATCTCGGCTCACTGCAAGCTCTGCCTCCCGGGTTCACGCCATTCTCCTGCCTCAGCCTCCTGAGTAGCTGGGACTACAGATGCCTACCACCACGCCCGGCTAATTTTTTGTATTTTTAGAAGAGATGGGGTTTCACCGTGTTAGCCAGGATGGTCTCCATCTCCTGACCTCATGATCTGCCCTCCTCGGCCTCCCAAAGTGCTGGGATTACAGGCGTGAGCCACCATGCCTGGCTAGGTTATACTTTTAAATTTTATTTTTATTTTGTATTTATTTATTTTTGAGACAGTCTTGCTCTGTTGCCCAGGTTGGAATGCAGTGGCATGATCTTGGCTCATTGCAACCTCCACCTCCTGGGCTCAAGCGATTCTTGTGCCTCGGCCTCCTGAGCAGCTGGGATTATAGGTGTGTGCCACCATGCCAGGCTAATTTTTGTATTTTTTTTAATAGAGACGGGGTTTCACTGTGCTTCTCAGGCTGGTCTCGAACTCCTGGCCTCAAGTGATCTGTCTGCCTCAGCCTCCCAAAGTGCTGGGATCACAGGCATGAGCCATTGTACCTGGCTTTGGTTATCCTTTTTTATATGGTGAAAAAAGTACACAACCATAAAATAGACCATCTTCGCCATTTAAACAAAAAAATTTTTTGAGACAGGGTCTCACTACGTTGCCCAAGCAGGAGTACAGTGGCTATTCGCAGGCGTGATCAGGGCTCACTGCAGCCTCCAACTCCTGGGCCCACATGATCCTCCTGTCTCAGCCTCCTGAGTAGCAGGGACTACAGTGTGTAACACTGAGCCCAGCCCCATCTTCACCATTTTTCAGTGCATAGTGCAGTGGCATTAAGAACATTCACATTCTCTGCAGCCATCACCAGCATCCGTCTCCAGAAACTTTTCATCTGCCTGAACTGAAACACTGCACCCAGTGAACACTAGCTCCTTATTCTCCCCTGCCCCAGCGCTGGGCAGCTGCCATTCTGGTTTCTAGCTCTATGAATTTGACTTCTCTAGGGATCTCATATAAATGGAGTCATACAGTCTTTGTTTTTTTGTGCGTCTGGCTTATTTCACTGAGCATAATGTCCCTAAGGTCAGTCCACACTGTAGCAAGAGTCAGAATTCCCTTCCTTTTAAGGGCTCTGTGATATACATCAACGGCATATCCTTTCCAAGGACACGAGTCAACCCGTAACAGTGTCCAGGGCCTGAGTCTTGGTCATTGCAAGCATTTTAGAGGCCATAGACATGGAGAGGAAGGAACCAGCCAAGAAGCTTGAGGAAGCGTGGCGGTCAGGTTGGAGCGGAAAGAATCATGAGTGCCTGCAGTGGGTATCGAGGCAGAGGGAGTGATGCCAGGGCCACAGCCTGCTGAGGGTCAGGGAAGAGGAGGCTGGAGATCGACCATCGGGTGAGCAGTGGGGAGGCCATTGATGAGCTTTATCAGAGCAATGTTGGTGGACAGAGGGTGTGGTGCCTATCTGGAGTGGGTTCTGGGAGCCTGGGATGAGAAGAAGCAGACACAACAGGTAGAAAACTCTCCCTCTCTCTTTTCTTCTAGAGACAGGGTTTTGCTGTGTCACCCAGGCTGGAGAGCAGTAGTGCCATTATAGCTCACTGCAGCCTCAAACTCCGCGGCTCAAAATCCTCCTACCTTGGCCTTCCAAAGTGCTGGGGTTACAGGGGTGAGCCACTGCACCTGGCCAACTCTTTTGATAAATGTTGCCATAAAGGGGAGAGAGAAATGGGGTGATGGTCAGAGAGACGGGTGTGGTCAGAGGCTTTCTGAGGGTGGGAGTGGCCGTGGACCTTCTGGATACTGGTGAGAACTGTGCCGCAGGGATGGGATTCTGGGTGATGAAGGGCAGAGGGGGGGAGTTGGGATCTGGTGCAAGACAGGGTTGCCTGGGGACCTGAGTGTCCATGTCTGGAAGCGGGAAGATGGCTGAGGGACAGGCCCAGGCGCCCAGGGGTAGGAGCCAAGGGGGCCGTCCTGGGGTTTTCTCCTTCTTGTCTCTGTGCCTCTGAAATAAAAAGCAGGGTCGCCAGGTGAGAGAGAGTCGGAGAGATGGTGTGGGTGGGCGAGGGACGAGGAGGAGGCCCGGAATTGTGACCCAGGAGGGGGCAAGTGGACGGGCAGGGAAGGAGGTTTGACCGATGGAAATCATGCCATGCCAATGGCACGTCCACGCTTTCTCATTTCATTTTCCCAGCTCTCTATGTGGCGTCTGTCATTTTTATTTCCCATTTTACAGAGGTGGAGACTTTAAGGCTGAGGAAGGTGCCGTGGTCTCAATGTGTGTGCCCCTCAAATGCATGAGTTGAAACCTCACCCCTAAGGTGGTGGCATGAGGAGGTGGGGCCTTTGGGGGTGACCTGGTCATGAGGGTGGAGCCCTCAGGACTGGGATTCATGCCCTTATAGAAGAGGCCACAGAGAGCTGTCTTGTCCCTTCCACATGAGGACGCAGAGGTGTGGTGCTGTCTAAGAACCAGAAAGTGACCCTCCCCAGACACTGAATCTGCTGGTGCCTTAATCTTGGACTTCCAGCCTCTGGAACTGTGAGAAATCAATCTCTGTTGTTTTTCTTTACTTTTTTTCTTTTTTGAGACAGGGTCTCACCCTGTCGCCCAGGCTGGAGTGGCTGGCACAATTACGGCTCACCGTAACCTCAACCTTCCCGGCTCAAGCGATCCTCAGATTCCTGAGTAGCTGGGACCGCAAGTGTGCACCACCACACCTGGCTAATTTGATTTTGTTTTTCATGTTTTATAGAGAAAGGGTCTTACCAAGTTGCCCAGGCTGGTCTCCAACTCCTGAGCTCAAGTGATTCTCCCAAAGTGCTGGGATTACAGGCATGAGCCACTTTGCCTGGCCTAATCTCTATTGTGTTTTATTTTTATTTTTGAATTTTTTTCCTTTTACTACATATGTAACAAAACTGCACTAATCTGTATTTTATAAGCTACCTAGTTTATAGTATTCGTTTCAGCAGTCCAAACAGACTAGCATAGAAAGTAATACAAGTTTCCTTTGATTATATAATCTGTAAGACTGACCACCAAACAATCCTGTCCAAATCCCGAAAGAAGCCTGAAGACTATTTATTCAATTACAAAATTACATTTTTTTCTCTCTGTAAAAATACTAAAAGTTTATTTCAGAAAATTAAAAAATTCAAAGTAAGGTAAATATGAAAAAAATTTTAAATGCTTATAGTTTCACCACCCAGGAATAATGACTGTTAAATGGGGTGATTTCCTTGCAGTAGTGTTTTTTATGCATATTAACTGGCAGACGTGATGCTGTGTGTTCAGCAAATCCTGTTTCCCTTCTCCTCCGACATGCATCTAGACTACATTTCCCAGCCTTCCCTGCAAGGAGAGTGTCACATGACTGAGTCTGACCAATGGAATGTGGGAGAAGGTAATGTCCCTTACTTATCAGCCTGTTCCATAAAATCTTCTATTACTCCTTCAAGTTCTCTCTTCTTTGGATGCTCTCAGGACGGGAAGGACCCAGTGAAGGACTCCAACACCCTAGTGAGCAGCCAAGCTGCTAGATGGAAGAAACCAGGGTTCCCAAATGAGCCAGTAGAGTCCAGACCCCTCCCATCCCATGCTGGCCCACATTTGGTAGTGTCTTGGGGAGAAACGAACCTTAGTTGTGTTAAGCCATTGAACTCTGGGAGTTGTTGGTTAAAGCAGTTAGCCTTACACAGCAACATCACATAAATATTGGAATCATATTAAGATACCCTTTTCCAGGGGCGGTGACTCATGCCTGTAATTCCAGCACTTTGGGAGGCCAAGGCAGGCGGATCACTTGAGGCCAGGAGTTCAAGACCATGCCGGCCAACATGGTAAAACCTCATCTCTACTAAAAATACAAAAATTAGCCAGGCCTGATGGCACGTGCCTCTAATTCCAGCTACTCGGGAGGCTGAGGCAGGAGAATCACTTGAATCCAGGAGGTGGAGGTTGCAGTGAGCTGAGATCATACCACTGTCACTCCAGCCTGGGTGACAAAATGAGACTCTGTCTCAAAAAAAAAAAAAAAAAAAGACACCCTTTTAGGCTGATTTATTATTATTGTTACTATTACTTAACATTTATCATAACCTTTCACCGTATTAGTAAATCACTTTTTTTTTTTTTTGAGACAGAGTCTTGCTCTGTTGCCCAGGCTGAAGTGCAGTGGTGCAATCTGGGCTCACTGCAACCTCCGCCTCCCGGGCTCAGGTGATCCTCCCACCTCCACCTCCCAAGTAGCTGGGACTACAGGCGCCTGCCACCATGCCCAAGTAATTTTTGTATTTATTTATTTATTTGAGATAGAGTTTAGCTCTTATTGCCCAGGCTGCATTGCAGTGGTGCGATCTTGGCTCACTGCAATCTCTGCCTCCCAGGTTCAAGTGATTCTCCTGCCTCAGCCTCCCGAGTAGCTGGGATTACAGGCATGCACCACCACGCCTGGCTAATTTTGTATTTTTAGTAGAGACGGGGTTTCTCCATGTTGGTCAGGCTGATCTCAAATTTCTGATATCAGATGATCCGCCCACCTTGGCTTCCCAAAGTGCTGGGATTACAGGCGTGAGCCAGTGCGCCCGGCCTGATTTTTTGTATTTTTAGTAGAGATGGGGTCTCACCATGTTGGCCAGGTTGGTCTTGAACTCTTGGCCTCAAGTGTTCCGACTGCCTTGGCCTCCCAAATTGCTGGGATTACAGGCATGAGCCACCATGCTGGGCCCATATTATGAAACCACTTTTGACAGCATAATTTTAATGGTTGCATAGAAGTCCATTATCATTATTTATGACCCAGTCCCGTGTGGACATGTAGGTTGCTCCTGACATTTGCGTTTGTATGTCATGCTCCAGTGAACATCCTGGTGATGAACTGGGTGGCCCCATCTGCAGATGCCCCTGTGAACTTCCCTTGGTTTCCTACCTAAGCCTCTCCTGCAGGGTGCCCTAACTCTGCAGAAACTATCTGTAGAAATGAGTGTAGGGGGCCAGGCACGGTGGTTCATGCCTACAATCCCAGTACTTTGGGAAGCCAAGGTTGATGGACCACTTGAGGTCAGGAGTTCGAGACCAGCCTGGCCAACATGGTGAAACCCCATCTCGAACAAAAATACAAAAATTAGCTGGGCATGGTGGCACGAGCCTATAATCCCAGCTGCTTGGGAGGCTGAGGCAGGAGAATCACCTGAACCTGGGAGGCAGAGGTTGCAATGAGCTGAGATTGCATGATTGCATTCCAGCCTGGACAACAGAGTGAGACTCTGTGTCAAAAAAAAAAGAGTATAGGGTGTACGAGGTGAAACGTACGTTCTTGGGCTAAGTTGTGTGAAAAGCCTGGATTTTCCAGATCTGATCTCTTTTTGCCTTGTGCTCTCTTTCCTGCTGATGTTTTGGCAGTTGGAGGAGGAGGGGTGACAAAACCGAATCTCTCTTTTTTTTTTTGTAAAGTCGTCTCTTACAGGCAAATATGTGATCCGTTCAAAGGCCTATCCCTTGTAAGAGTGGTTTCTCTGCACTGGAGGGATCTCCCTCCTGTTTCCTTTTGAAGATGGTGTTTGGCTGTGTGGAGAAGCTTTCATGGGCCGGGAAAGGAGTCTCTTACCCTACCTGCCATCGCTGGACCTGCTCAGGAGTGGCGGATCTGGCCTACCCTGGTCTCTGGGCACCGCATCCACATTCTCTGAGGCTGACTGGACTCTGCTTTGCCCTGAAAACTTCCAATTCACAGCCAATCTTCTTCCCATATGTTGTTTTTTTCTGTGGCTGCTCTAATAAAGTCCCACAAACCCGGTGGTTGAAAACCACAGAAATGTGTTCTCTCACAGTCCCAGAGGCCAGAAGTCTGAAACCAACGTGCGGGCAGTGCTGTGCCTCCTCTGAAACCTCTAGGGGAAGGTCCTTTCTTGCCTTTCCGGCTTTAGCCCTAGATTTACAAATGCATCGCTCCACTCTCTGCCTCCAATGTCACACGGCATTTTCCTCTTCTTGTAAGGACACCACTCATATTGGATTAGGCCCCACCTAATGACCTTGTCTTAATTATATCTGCAAGGACCCTATTTCCAAATAAGGTCACATTCACAGATACTGGGGGTTAGGGCTGCAGCATATCTTTTTGCGGGACACATTTCAACCCATAAGACTATCCCATTCAGCTCCTAGGTTTCCTCCACTCAGCTGCAGGGGTTGGAGGGGTCTCTGTGAGACTGTCTTCAGCCCATCTGCCTGGGGACTGGGGACCCTTAGTCATTTCAGTCTGCTGCAGCCTGGCCACACTGGATGCAATGTCAGGCCTAAGGTGAGCCTTGCAGACCCCTTAGGACGCATCCTGGGGACACAGGCACCAGCTCCGATGTCCTCGGATCCCTCAAACCTATCTGAATCTTTCCACTGCCCCCAGGCCCCTTACACCTGACCTCCAGCCTCCCTTCCTCTCCTCCTGCCCTGAAAGGGTCTTCCACTCCCCGCTGCTGTCTAGCAGGGATTCTCCTTGTGTCACAGTCCCCTTCTTCCCTAGTCAGAAATGCAGATGGTATCCACACGGCTCTTCATGGGACCAAACGCTTCATGGTTTAAGTTTTATGGTAGGAGAGATGCCGGGGAGAGAGAAAATGTACTGAAATTAGCGACAGGGGAAACACTGCAGGAAAGATTTCCAAAATTCAATATGCCTGTTGAAATGGTTTTGACGTTGAGCCCTATTTGCCTTGACTTTTTTTGTTTGTTCTTTTTCTTTTTTTTTTTTTTTGAGACGGAGTCTCACTCTGTCGCTCAGGCTGGAGTGCAGTGGCCGGATCTCAGCTCACTGCAAGCTCCGCCTCCCGGGTTTACGCCATTCTCCTGCCTCAGCCTCCCGAGTAGCTGGGATCACAGGCGCCCGCCACCTCGCCCAGCTAGTTTTTTGTATTTTTTTTAGTAGAGACGGGGTTTCACCGGGTTAGCCAGGATGGTCTCAATCTCCTGACCTCGTGATCCGCCCGTCTCGGCCTCCCAAAGTGCTGGGATTACAGGCTTGAGCCACCGCGCCCGGCCTCTTTTTTTTTTTTTTTTGCGATGAAGTCTCGCTGTGTCGCCCAGGCTGGAGTGCGGTGGCATGATCTCAGTTCACTGCAACCTCCACCTCCTGGGTTCAAGCAATTCTCCTGCCTCAGCCTCTTGAGTAGCTGGGATTACAGGCATGCATCTCCACGTCATGCTAATGTTTGTGTTTTTAGTAGAGACCGGGTTTCACCATGTTGGCCAGGCTGGTCTTGAACTCCTGACCACAGGTGATCTGCCCACCTTGGCCTTCCAAAGTGCTGGGATTACAGGGGTGAGCCGCCACGCCCAGCCTTGCCTTGACCTTTGAAAGGCAAACCCTGGCCTTGTTTCCTCTCCTAGCCCAGTTACCTGCTTAGCCAGCCCAGCCATGCTTCCCAGTCAGTCTCCCACCGCTCCAGGCCTCTTCTGGCCCCTTGGCACACGTTCTCATTTTTCTGGAACACTCTTCCCCTGTCCCTTTCCCTGGACACTTCCTTCTCATGCTTTGGGTCCCAGCTTGTACAATACTTCATCCGAGAAGCTGTCCCCCATGCCCCAGACACGTGACCCCCACTATGGGCTGCCTGATACCCAAAGCACTTGTGGCTGTATGTTTTACATTGGTGACCCTCAGTGGACGACAAACTCCATGAGGGCAGGTGTTTATTCACCTCTGCTGTTCCCACTACTGGCACTTGGTAGTAACATAGGGTGGGACTAGACTCTGGAGGCAGACCTTGGACACTGGAACAAATTGAGGACTAGCTAAAACAAGCCTGGGGTAGAAGCACCTCTTCATAAGGCTTGCCCACCAGTGTGCCATGCCAGTTTACCATTGGTATGGCAACACCTGGAAATGACTGTCCTTTCCGTGGCAACAGCCCAATGACCCGGAAGTTACCACCTTTTCCCTAGAAATTTCTGCATGAACTGTCCCTTAATTTGCATATAATTAAACGTGGGTATCCATATGAGTGCAGAATTGGCTCTGAGCGGCCACTCTGGGCACACAGCCTGGCAGGGAGCCCTGCTCTGCAGGGAGCAGTTCCTCTGCTGGGCTAGGCATGGCCGCTTTAATACAAGCTAGCATCTAACACCACCAGTTCACCCTTACATTCTTTCCTGGGTGAAGCCAAGAACCCTCCTGGGTTAAGCCCCAATTTGGGAGCTCACCTGCCCTGCATCAGTAGGAACCCACCAAGTGTGGGAAGAAGGAATGGAAAGCAGCGGAAGTGATGCCATCATTCTGTATGATGTTGACTCCGTGGAAATGCCAGCATGCAGCTGTTGTCGACCTACAAACATGGCAACTACTTATGACCAAAGCCCTCCTCAAGCCCCCACTTTTTGTAGACCCCCATCAGCTCGTCTGCTGGGGAGGGGAGGCTGCAGGTGGTCTGTCACTTACTGGGAATCTCCTTTCTCCTCTCGAGTTGATAACTGACCCTCTCAGGCTCAGCCAGTTCTACCTTGGGGGAGAGCGTGAGTGTGCGATGAAGTAGCTCCCATGGTTTAGCGAGCTGCTCTCCACACCCTCCCTCCACACCCTGGTGGGTTTGCTTCATGCATCTTGTCTTAGAGCAGCTTGGAGACTGACCACTATTTGAGCTGGGGTAGAGCAGTGGTTAAGATCAATGGATTTGATGTCTAACAGCCCCCAGCATGGGGCCTGGCACACAGTAGGTGTTCAATAAATGCTTACGGAATTGTGAAAAACAGATTGGGATTTGTGTCACAGCTCTGCTACTTATTGGCTTTGAGACCTTGGGCAAGTGACACATGCTCTCTGAGCTCAGCTCCTCCCATGGTATCCAGGGGCCCCCAAGGCCAGCCTCACCCAGATACCTTCCCAGCCTCATCTCTGACTGCACTCCTGTGCTTCAGCCAAACACATCACTTGCTGTTTCTGTTCCAAGCTCACCTGTCTTCTAGACTCCTTGCTCCTTTCAAGCCGGCCCTTGTACCTGGACCGATTTTTACCAAATGAGGTGATTGGTGATGGATGGCTACTATCAAAAAAACAGAAAATAGCTAGTGTTGATGAGGATGTGGAGAAATTGGAACTCTCAGGCATTGCTGGTGGGATTGAAAATGGTGCAGCCGCCGTGGAAAACAGCATGGCAGTTCCTCAAAAAAAGTAAAAATAGAATTACCATATGATCTAGCATTTCTACTTCTGGGTATATACTCAGAAGAATTAAAGCAGAGTCTCAAAGAGAGATCTGTGCACCCATCGTCATAGCAGCGTTATTCACAATAGCCAAAAGGTGGAAGCATTGATGGGTGGATGGATATGCAAAATGTGGTGTAGACACTCAAGGGACTCGGATTCAGCCTCAAAGAGGAAGGAGGTTCTGACACACCTTGCAGTGTGGATGAACCTTGAGGATATTATGCTAGTGAGATAAACCAGCCCCCAAAAGTTAAATGCTGTATGGTTCCACTTACACAAAATACTCAGAGTCATCATAATCACAGAGACAGAGAGCGGAAGGTGGTTGCCAGGGGCTGGAGGGAGCGGGTAACAGGAGTGAGTGTTTACTGGGGACAGAATCTCAAACTATAAAGATGAAAACTTTCTAGAGATGAAGGTGGTGATGCTTACACAACCACATGCGTGTACTGTGCCACTGGACTGTACACATAAAATGCTTGCAATGGTAAATTATGTGTTATGTGTATTTTACAAGTGAAAAAAGAAAAGTTTGATAATTGCCTGTGCCAGAAGCCACCATGCCCTGGCTTAGCGGGACAGAGGAGCCAGCCCCTGGGAACAGACTCCTACCCTTGAGAAAGGGCTAAGACCCCTGTGATGGGCTCTTCCCAGGCACCCCTTGCCCTCGGCCTTCCCTCATCCTGGCCTTGCCTCTTGGTTCCCTGAATCAATCTCCTCTTCTTTTCTTTTTTCTCTTCTCTTCTCTTCTCTTCTCTTCTCTTCTCTTCTCTTCTTTCTTTCTTTCTTTCTTTTTCTTTCTCTTTCTTTCTTTCTCTTTCTTCCTTCCTTCCTTCCTTCCTCCTTCCTTCCTTCCTCCTTCCTTCCTTCCTTTTTCTTTCTTTCTCTCTTTCTCTCTTTCTTTCTCACTGTCCTCAGGCTGGAATGTAGGGGCACAATCACAGCATAGTGCCACCTTGACTTCCCGGGCTCAAGCAATCCTCCCACCTCAGCCTCCTGAGTAGCTGGGACCACAGGCACACGCCACCACACCCAGCTAATTTTTGTATTTTTCGTGAGGACGAGGTCTCCCTATGTTGCCCAGGCTGGTCTCAAACTCCTGAGCTCAAGCAATCCCCTAGTCTTGGCCTCCCAAAGTGCTGAGATTACAGGTGTGAGCCCCTACATCTGGTCTGAAATCTTCTTCGCCCTTTCCCCCACCCCCATGTCAGCTCCTACCTCAACAGCCACTTCCATGATATACCCTGGGTCCTGGCTTGGTCAGTAACACCCTCCCATCTGCCATTTCCGCCTGAAGCATCCCATCTCGGAGCACTGCCTCTGGTCTTTCCACACATTCCCCGTGACCTTAACTCTGATCTTTCTTTGCCTCTTGCCGTCTGCCCTCAGGGCACATTCCTTGTCCTTCACCCTCCCGTGTTCTCTGCTTACTCAGGTTCCAGCCTCATTGTCTGCTGCAGATGCCCTCAGTTACCCTGCCCTCCCCCTCCTCCATCCACCTGGCAGAACCCCTGCCCCAGTTGAGTTCTGGATGCTGCTCATTGTGCTCTGACATCCAAGCAGCGGAACCTGTCTGGACAAAGCCACCTGATGGCACAGCCAGCTTTATCTCATGACCTTGACCCCCAGCAAACATTGATGCTGTCCAGCAATCCTCTGTATTACCCTGGTCAGCTTGCAGCCCCTGTCTCCCAGACCACAACTTCTCTTTCTCCCAAAACCTCCAATACCCCACCCTCCCTCAGCCCTCATTCTCACTCTCAGATGCTAGGCTGCTTTTTTTTTTTTTTTTGAGGCAGGATCTCGCTATGTTGCTGAGGTTGGAGTACAGTCCTGTGATCATGGTTCACTGCAGCCTCAAACTTCTGGGCTAAAGTGATCCTCCCTCCTCATCCTCCTGAGTAGCTGGGGCTACAGGTACACATCACCACGCCCGGCTACCTTTTTTTTCTTTTTCTTTTTTGTAGAGATAGGGTCTCACTACGTTGCGCAAGCTGGCCTCAAACTTCTGAGCTCAAGAGATCCTCCTGCCTTGGCCTCCCAGAACGCTGGGATTACAGGCATGAGCTTCATTGAAAACACAGAGGCAATCAGAGGCATTCCTGGCCCTGCACTCACCAGCCTTCCCTGGGTGTCCCCCTGGGCAGCCGCCCCTCCTTTCATGCCCATCAGCTGTCCCTCCTCTCATGCCCATCAGGTCCTTCTCTGCCCGGGCCCCGTGCACCTTGCTTCCTCTCCACCTTCCCTGTGTGGGGCTTCCCTCCACATGGCCCCATCTCTCCTGTGTCACCAGCTGTTTCCTGTCCTGGGTCAGCCCCATCAGCCTGCCACAAACATGCAGGAATGCCCCCAGATTGTAAGAAGCCACCCTCTGACCCCACAATCCCCTTTAGCTTCCGCCCTGCTTATCCGATCTCCTTCCAGCACATTCCCTTGGAAGGAAGGGAATGTGCTGTCCCTCCACTCCTCCCCCAACCCCCATCAGCCCCCCAGTCCCACCAAAGTTGGGCTCCCAGCCCTGCCGTTCCACCCAAACAGCTGTTGCCAAGGTCAGCATTGACCATCACAGTCCTCCATCTGCCAGCAGCCTTGCACGTGGCCGCTCACTCCTTCTATCTGTGAAGATACCCTTCTCCTGGCCCCAGGACACGGCTTTGCCTCCCCATCCCTCATTTGCTCCTCCTGTCCCGGGTAACCTGCCTGCCCGCCCTCTTCCCCTCTTCCTGGGCGTGCTCTTCCATCCCAGGCGCTGGGTCCCAGGTTCCTTCCAGAAGTCAGGCCCCTCCCCTGACCTCTAGGCCTGCATTCCCAAGGGATGGCTCCTCGCTCCTCAAACTTAATGTTTCCCAAACCCCATCTCCCCCACCAAGAAGCTCGAAACCTGCTCCTCCCACAGCAAATGGAAACTGCGTGCTCTGTTTCCTCAGGTCAAAGCTCTTGGAGTGGCCCTCAACCCCCACCTCTCCATTACATCCATGTGATGGGTTGCCTTTTTTTTTTTTTTTTTTTTTTTGAGACTGGGTCTCACTCTGTCACCCAGGCTGGGGTACAGTGGTGCAATCATAGCTAGATCAGCGATCGTCTGAGCTCTGACTTTAAAACACACCTGAGGCCAGGTGTGGTGGCTCACGCCTGTAATCCTAGCACTTTAGGAGGCCGAGGTGGGCAGATTACGAGGTCAGGAGATCAAGACCATCCTGGCTAACATGGTGAAACCCCGTCTCTACTAAAAATACAAAAAATTAGCCAAGCGTGGTGGCGGGCACCTGTAGTCCCAGCTACTCGGGATGCTGAGGCAGGAGAATGGCGTGAACTCGGGAGGCGGAGCTTGCGGTGAGCTGAGATCGTGCCACTGCACTCCAGCCTGGGCAACAGAGTGAGACTCCCTCTCGAAGAAAAAAATAATAATAAAAATAAACGCTGTTTCTACTAAAACTACAAAAATTAGCTGGGTGTGGAGGTGCACGTTTGTAATTCCAGCTACTCGGGAGGCTGAGGCAGGAGAATCGCTTGAACCCGGGAGGCAGAGCTTGCAGGGAGCCGAGATCACCACCAGTGCACTCCAGCCTGGGCGATAGAACGAGAGTCTGTCTCAGAACTAAAACAAAACGAAACAAAAAAACCTCACACATTTGGCCCCTAGCCCCTTTCCAGGGGGCCTGGGACCCAGGGCTAGGCCATCTCCGCTCCCCTATAAGAATGCAGCAGTTCCCCATAGTCTCCCAGCTCCACCCTTCTCTACACAGAAGCCGAAAGACCCTTTTAAAATGCAAGTCAAATCCCATCTCTTGCCAACTCAGAACCCCCCAGGGGCTTGCGGAGAGGAAGATGCGAAGTCTGAGCTGCAGCCCACCAGGCCTGACTGACCCAGCCTCCCTGTTACATGGCTGACCCCATCATGGGCCCCAGGAGGGCAGGGCTCTGTCTGTTTGGTCGTGAGTGTCTCAGCACCCAGGCTATGCATTGGTACATTTTTGATGGATGAATAAGTGACGGATGGGTGACTGCGGCTTCCCTGGGAGGCTCCGCCCTACCTTGGAACCCAGCCTAGCTCAGCCTCCACATTTCCCCGCCTGCCTGGGCCTGCACCTGGCCAACCCCCGCAACAACCTCTGCCAGGTGTGCAGCCTTGAAAACTGTTAGTTCTGGTTGCCAACTCTCCTAGCAGAGAGGGGTGCTCCAGGGACCAAGGGTCTGTGGTACCTGAGTGAATCTCTTCTTGCTGCCCTGATCACCGTCCTGTGTCCCTCTCCTCCATTTCCCCCCACCTGGTGGGTGGGGCTGAGGGAGCAGAGACCATGCCCCTGATCCGGCCACACCCTTCTTCCAGCCAACCAAGCACCAGAAAACCAAGATTTGCACAAAGAGCTGGTGATCTGGGAGCATGTCCCTCAGGCTCCTTACATCTGCTCTGCATTCTCCATTCTGGGAGTCATGCATAGGTACCGGGATCAAACCCCCAGGTAACGCCCTCACAGCCTTACACAAGCCTTGCTTCTCACTTTGGACATCTACATTGCACCACTTGGGGTCATTTGCAGCCAGCGAGGTGACTTGCGTGGGGGCAGGGCTGGATCTAGAATCCCCTAGTCCCTCCTCTGGGCAAGGGCCCCACATTTCCTTTTCCAGTGATGCTCCCATTCCCAGAATCTTTTTGGACTCCAGCTGCAGAATGGCCATTCATCTTGGGTTTCAATTTCCCACCTGCCCCTTTGACCTCCGCAGGAGGGGAAGAGGGGCCAGGACGGCACTGACTGGGCTTGTCGCTGGGGGTTGGGGGCAACTTCTCCAGTGAGAACCTGCCACGTGCCAGGTGCGCCTCTCACCCAGTCCTCACAGCAGACCTGCATCTTCACAAATGAGAAAACAGGCTGGGTGTGGTGACTCATGCCCGTAATTCCAGCACTTTGGGAGGCCGAGGCGGGCGGATCACCTGAGGTCAGGAGTTCCAGACCAGCCTGGCCAACATGGTGAAACCCCGTCTCTACTAAAAATACAAAAATTAGCTGAGTGTGATGGCGTATACCTGCAGTGCCAGCTACTCGGGAGGCTGAGGCAGAAGAATCACTTGAACCCTGGAGGTAGAGGTTGCAGTGAGCCGAGATGGTGCCACTGCACTCCAGCCTGGGCGACAGAGGGAGACTCTGTGTTAAAAAATAAATAAATAAAATAAAATAAAGGTCCCTGGTTAGGGCCACAGGAGGATGTGGCAGGGGCCATGGCCTGGGAGGGGGTGGTGACTGGATGGTGCCAGGATGGAGGGATACATCTGTCCTATAAGAGTGGGCAGACAGGCCCTTGTTCCAGGAGGTGAAATGAAACAGAACTGTGTATGTATCTTCTCATCTATAGACTAAATTACACTAACTCATAGAAATTCTATGTTTTAAGTTCCTTTACTTAAAAGTATCTTATATGTTTAACACTTGCCAATACACGTATGCACGTGATATTCAGTAATGATCATTGCAAACTGAGTACGGTGGCTCATGCCCATAATCCCAGCACTTTGGGAGGCTGTGATGGGAGGATCACTTGAACCCAGGAGGTTGAGGCTGCAGTGAGCTGTGACGGTCCCACTGCCCTCCAGCCTGGGTGACAGAGCAAGATCCTGTCTGTAAATAATAATAATAGTAATAACTACGACCACCTATACAAATTTCATCTATACATCCCAGGTATTGTGCACTCTCCATACAAATATATGAAAATTCACAGAAAACCTGTGCTTGGTCAGTGCTGTTATCAGGCCTCTTTAGCAGATGTAGAAACAGGCTTACAGAAGGGAAGTCACTTGCTGAAAGCCACGCGGCTGGCACGGCGTGGCACTGAGACTTGCACCCAGATCTGGGCAGCATTAAAACCCCTGCCCCACCCACGGCCCTCTCCTGTCTCCGTGTTAGCGTGGAGCCTTGAGATGTTTTAGGAGCCAGCTTTCTGATTTCCATCTGTGTTTGTGGTGATTGCCCTGTTCTTTCATGCCTTCTGCCCTAGAGAGCCCCTTGGGGAGGGCACTCCCTGTTTCACCTGCTTGGACATGGCCTTGGAGCTAAGACCGAGAGGAGTCAAGGTGGGATTCCTTGGGTGCCCTGAGGGAGTGCGATGGGATGCCTGGGGGCTGCTCCTCCAGCCTCAGACGCGCCTGGGGTCTGCCCACAGCCCCTGGCCAGGCCCTGCTTGAACCACTGCTCTAGGCTGCAAAGGGCTGGTTCTCAGCTCCTAATTCATCCTGCCAGTTGGAGCCAAGGTGGACTCTCCCCATGGACTGGGACGAGTGTCCCTGGCCCAGCTGGACCTGGTGGTGGCTACGAGCCCCCTTGTGTCACCTTCTCCTCACCCAGGGCTCATCACAAGCTGCAGGGGGGTGCTCTTGGGTCTCCTGGAGCGTGGCCTGAGTCCCCTGGTGCTTCTGAATGCTTCGAGGCAGCTCTGCTGACCCTGGAAGGCAACCAGGTCAGGGTAAGAGATGGGCCTCAAGAGCGGGTCATGGCCCAGCCGGAGCCTACGTGGACAGGGGCTTCACTGTCTCCACTGCACGCAGGGAAGCCTGAGACCAAGTGACAGATTCGCCAGCTGTGACATACGCCACCAGCCTGCGTGTCTGTGCCCCCGACACAGCCAGCCAGCGCAGAGCGAGGCCTGCCCGGGCCCCGTGTTGTGGGGATATGACAGAGCTGCCAGTCCTGATGCAGGTGAGACATTGCCGCCATCCTAGCTGGTCTCTGCCTGGAGAATAATTTGGGGACCTCCTGGCACCCTCATGCGTTCCCTCCCCCTTGTTCTGCATGACTGCCCATTTTAATTCACACATCCCTTTCTAAGACTTATAATTGCATTTCTCATAAAGGAAAGTACTGGCACAGGGGATGATTGTGATCCAACTCTCCAGCTTCACTTAGAAATCAGAGGGTGGTCAGTGGGGTCCCGCTTACGAGAAGTCCCGGATGGCAGAACGGCACTACAGACATCATGGTCCTCAGTGGGATGGTGTCCTGCCCCAGAGAGGCCACCAAGGGCTGGCGGAGGGGACATGGAAGGCAGGTGGGGTTGACTGAGATGTGCCAGGTTGGGAGGGAATCCCAGGGCAGGGGGCCCTGGAGAAAGCAAGGCACATTTGTGGAGAGCGTATGGGTCATGCCGGGAGCGGAGGGCCAAGGGCTGTGGTCAGCCCACTCCAGCAGAAGGACATGAGCCAGGCCTGTCCAGAGGGCTTCTGCATCCTCTTCTGGAATAAGGACCGGGGAGGTACCTGTTTCATGCCCAGGAGATCATGATAGCGCCCTACCAGTGTTAAATGCCATCTGGCCCTTGCCTCGAAAGGAGCCCTGTCCCCTGGTTCACTGGCTTGGGGGTGCCCCCCAGATCAGGGTTTCCCCAGTATGGGATGGGCACCCCCGGTGACCTAGGAGACAGTGACGTCAGGGATCACAGCCTCATACCACACAAAGGTGATTCCCTTCTCTGTCTCAGCCCTCTGGTCCCCTGGAGGGGAAGCTTGCAACTTCCCAACCCTTTTCTTTTCTTTCTTTTTTTTTTTTTTTGAGACGGAGTCTCGCTCTGTCGCCCAGGCTGGAGTGCAGTGGCCGGATCTCAGCTCACTGCAAGCTCCGCCTCCCGGGTTTACGCCATTCTCCTGCCTCAGCCTCCGGAGTAGCTGGGACTACAGGCGCCCGCCACCTCGCCTGGCTAATTTTTTGTATATTTTTAGTAGAGACGGGGTTTCACCGTGTTAGCCAGGATGGTCTCGATCTCCTGACCTCGTGATCCGCCCGTCTCGGCCTCCCAAAGTGCTGGGATTACAGGCTTGAGCCACCGCGCCCGGCCCTCCCAACCTTTTTCTATCAAAGTGCCATGTTGGCAGGCAACAATAGCCAGCTAGAATTTCCTAACATTGCTTATTTTAATTGTAATTTATTTTTACTTTTACCTTCTATTTATGGCCCATGATCTGAGTTTTTTTTTTTTTTCCACCTAACAGTAGTCACATAAAGTTCTCTTACGGACGCATTTACCTAAGTAACGGCAGTGAATGCGTTTAAAGAAAAATGGAAAGCAAATAACAGAATAAAGTGCCACTGGAAAGGCCGGGTCAAGAGGAGGGGGTGGACAGACCTGTGGGTGGCACTGGCTTTTCGTAACTCAGGAATCAGGAAGTGTAGTTGACACTTGTTTTGTTATGTTTGTTCCGATGGAAAAGGAAGCTGTGGGTGGGGACACATCTGGTGGGAGGGATTTGGATCCTGCCAGCTTGTCCCTGCAACCCCCCACTCCCGTCCCCTCAAACCTGTTCACGGCTTGCAGCCCTGTGATACCTTGCCACATTCTGTGACAGAATCCGAGATCCAGGTAGAAGCGGGGAAGTACGCTGTGGGCAGCTTTCTGTAAAATGCTGCCTGGAGAAGCACGTGATTCCAGACCTTCCTCTCTGCAATACAAGTGAGGTTGACACCTACAGATATGATTGTAACAGGATTTTTAGCTCAGGTGAGTGCAGGCTTCCTCTCCTGGAGCTCTGGCTCATCCCGCCCTACGCTCCCCAGTCCAAGGCTCTCCGGGTGCCTTGGATAGCCTCCCTTGTAGGGGGGGTGGGATTGGAGCAGCTGCTCCCGACTGCTGGTCCGTTCCAACCTAGGAGGGCTTACGTGTCGGAGCAGTGACCGGCAGGCCAAGCTCCCTCCCTCTAGTTGTAGGCCTGGGGCATGGCTGGCTGTTGCGGTCATCTTGGCCTCCTGGCCCACTGAGCAGAACACACAGAAGCTGGGCCCACGCCAGCCCTCCCCACAAAGTGTCACAGGAGCCACCGCTTGACTTTGAAGCCCACTAACCTGTGGCTGACAAGAGAAAAGGCATTTGGAATTAAGTGAACGGTGGGAGGCCGGGGCAGGCTAGGCCTCGAGGTCATAGAGCTGCAGGCAGCTGGATTGCAGCTGCCATTGGCCCCAGTCCCTTACTTTCTAGGGTTCTGCAGTGGGGGCCAGAGCAGGGGCTACTATTATTATTTCATAACACTTCATCCTGGCTTATTTCTATCCCCTCAAATGGTGTCCACACGGGGTTAAAGTGCCAAGGCGCCCCTGGCTTGTGGTGACTCTGGGGAGGCAGTGGTGCCTGTCACTGGCGCTCGGGAATCTTCTCTGATTTCCCTTTTCCTCCATCTCCTCCCCGGGGCCCGGCTTTGCCGCACTCTTCATTTTCCTCCCCCCCGTTCTGGACTTGGGGGTGCCCCCAGAGCAAATTCTTGGGGATCCATGCCCAGCAGGTCTAGGGGGTGCTCAGGGGCTTGCATTTTGTCAGGCTCCCTGGTGGTCTGGTGTGGGTACTCTGGGGACCACATTTGGAAAACCTGGGCCCCCTAGTTGTTGACTAGCAGACGAGGGGCTGTACTTAGGGACCACTGTCCAGTGTTTAATGCAGAGTGACTGGAGAAATGGGAGGACCAGACCCTGTGATGGGAGTGGGGGTGGGGGGCACAAGAGAGGCTGCCACCCTCCAGAATCTCCTGGTTCACACCAGTGCCTGCGAGAGACCCCTGGGACCTTGTGAAAGCACAGGTGACTGGTTGCACCCCAGGGGTTCAGATTCCCAGGACCAGCCAGGTCAGAGAATTCGAATTTCTGACAAGTTCCTGGGCAAAGCCAACGCTGCCAACAAGGAGGACCACACTTTGAGAACCACAGGTGGACACCGGCAGCTGCAGACCCAGCTAGGATCAGGGCAGAGGCCACGCCCTCCCCATTCCTCCAGAGATGCCTCAGCCCTTGGAGGAATGAGCAGGACCTAAACAGGAACCGCATGATGATGTGGAGGTGGCATCTGCGTGGGAGCACTGCTGCTTGTCCACGCTGAGTGCAGCTTCCAGGACCACCCGCAACACACAGAGCCCTGCAAGGCGGGAGCTCATGTGCCCCTCATTTTACAGGCAAGACAGCTGAGGCTCAGAGGGGGCAAGTGACCTGCATACGGCCACACAGTCCGCGAGTCAGGGAACGGGCGGCCAAACCCAGACCTGCCCAGTTTCATGTTCACGCCGTGAGGGGTCCAGCGGCTATGGTGTCACTTCCGGTTATCTAGTCCCCGTCATTTAGAGGGGAAGGACGTGGAGAAATAGGAGTGTGTGTGGCAGGAAGAGACTGGGGGAGGGAAAGGGGCCCAGGAATCGGATGTGGCACTGAAAGGAGCAGCAACCCAAAGTCACGCAGTGGTCACGCTCAAGGTCATGCTTAAGGTCATGGGTTCACCCCAGGGATCCCGCCCTCACTGGAGCTGAAGCAGGCCCCTCCCCCAGGCTTCAGGGATCTCCTTTGGCCAGGTGATCCCCTCCCCGTCACCACCCCAGGGCACACAATGACACCCGATATTCCACTAAACAGGACACTTCAGGGTGGAGGTGGGGCGGGGGGTGGTGGGAGGTTGCAGTACTCAGCCTTTGCTCCCATGGGCCCAGCACCCCTGGGTGGACCTAGAGAGGCTCTGGGCACCCAGGTCTCAGGCTTGACCTCAGAGCAGAGCTTTGGGCACCTCTTCCTCCACATCCACACCTGCTCTGTGCACACCTGCCCTGGGTTCTGGGTCTGGCAGCATTCTTGGGCTGACTGTGGAGGGGCTTTGCTGGGCTTGGCAGGTGGGCAGCAGGATGGGTAACTGCAGAGAAGAGGGCAGGAGGTGGCCTGAGGGTGGCCGGAGCAGTTTGGGAAGAGCACTGGCACACGAGTCTCCTTTGGGGGGCTCAGCTTCTCTTTCTGTAAAGGGAAGGGAAGAGGCCGAGTATCCTGAGGGACACTGGTGGTCTGATGGGGTGGGGATGCGGTGGGAAGGGGCCTGGCCTGCCCCGGTCTCCAGCCTGTGTCCCAAACCCACCTCCCCTTGGAAGTGGTCCCGGGAGTCGCCAGCACCTGGTTCTGGCTGGGCTGAGAGAGGCTGTGTCTGCTACACCTGGAGTTGCAGGGCCAGCCGCGGTCTGAGCACGTGGACCCCTGGAAGCACAGAGGCTGATGCATGGCGAGTACTCATTAAACGTCACCTGTGTGTGATTATTAGTAATAAAATGTCTTAGAAGCTGGAGGGACTGAGAAGGGCCTTCTAAGCATGACAGTTGTCTGTCTAGGTTAGGGTCCTTTTCATCAGGAGGGACCTGGGAGCCAGGTGCCCTCTGCTCACAGCTGGTAATGCAAGGGGCCTTGTAGTTTCTCTTCCTTTCCAGGCACTGAGGCCTCTCCACAACCCCCTATGTATTTATCTTACAGGATGTGCCCCTGTGATCACCTGCAACCTCCATGTGAAAGCATCAGCCAGGGGTTCAAGAACTTCCCTCCGGAGCCTCACTCTCCCAGTGTGGCACCTGGCAGGGAACAGATTCTCTCCAAACCTTTGTGAATGAATTAAGGATGACGTCACTAGAATCCATCCCTGTTTTATTTTTTATTTTTATTTTTTGAGACAGAGTCTCGCTCTGTCACCCAGGCTGGAGTGCAGTGGCACGATCGCAGCTCACTGCAAGCGCCGCCTCCCGGTTCAAGTGATTCTCCTGCCTCAGCCTCCTGAGTAGCTGGGATTACAGGCACCCATCACCACACCTGGCTAATTTTTGTGTCTGTTTTTAGTACAGACAGGGTTTCACCATGTTGGCCAGACTGCTCTTGAACTCCTGACCTCAGGTGATCCGCCTGCCTCGGCCTCCCAAAGCGTTGGGATTACAGGCGTGAGCCACCACTCCTAGCCCCATCCCCATTTTATAGATAAGGATACCAAGGCTCAGAGAGGGGAAGCCACTTGCCAAAGACACACAGGAGACCAGTGGGCAGGACTTCTGGTTTGTCTGAGAGGCCACTGGGCCTCTTCCCAGAGTCTTCGGCCTCTGCTTGGTGAGCCAGGATTTTACACCTGCCATGGACCCAGTGGGCTGAGAGGACACGGGCTGGGGTGTCGGAAGCTGCAGAGCTGATCCCTCCTACTTGGCTGGAGGCTTGCAGACCCGGCAGGCAGGCTCGGCAGGCAGGCTCGGGAGGCAGCGGGCGACTTGAAAATGCACTCACTACCACAGGCTCAAGAGTGACAGCGCCTGTCAGGGACCGGAAGGCAGGGCTTGTCTTTTCTTGCTGTTTTATTGCCTTCAAAGTCTGGACCAAGTGGTTTCTGGATGGAGTCACAGTAACCTCACATCTATTCAAGCAATTCGTTCATTCCTGCATTTAGTAAAATACTCACAAAACAAGGAAGAACATCTCGGCGGTGCCGCTGATCCCCCCATTTTTGTCTGCAAATTAGAAAAGCATGATTCCATTTATCTCCTGTTTATTGAGCGCCTACTACGTGCTAGGTCGGATGGTCTAGTTCAACCCCCACAACCCCACAGCTGCTGTCTGTTTTGTATTTTATGTTTTTCACTTGACCGTTTTTCGTGTGCATTTTCTCGTGTACCAAAGGGCCTTGTGAGAGATGGTGTCTGGGGAATGGGTATCTCAGGGGCCTACTGCCTGGCTTACCTCTTCCCAAATCAGGGTTCCTCTGCACCACCTCCTCTCTGTCCAGCTCCTCCTTCAGGGCCTAACTCAATTCTACCTCCTCCACAAAGCCCTCCATTCCCTCCCCTCCTGGCCAGTGTTGTCTCCTGTGCAGCCACTAGCTCTCTGCCTGGCCTCACCCGGGTCTCCTATTCCTCCTCTCTCATGGAGCGACGCCTTTTCTCTTCTTCTACACACATCAGGTCTGAGCTCAAAGTTATCTTGTCAAAGGCCCTCCCAGGACCACCCTGTGTGATTATCCTGTGGACTTGCTCCTGCGTTTGTCCCTGAGCCCATACAGTCTGGTCGTTTGGATAGAAGGACTCCTGCAGAAGGTGCTGGATAAACATCAGAAGATCTAGCAATAAAAATAAAAGAAAGACTGGGAGTGGTGGCTCAGGCCTGTAATCCCAGAACTTTGGGAGGCCGAGGTGGGCAGATCATCTGAGGTCAGGAGTTCGAGACTAACCTGGCCAACATGGCGAAACCCCGTCTCTATTAAAAATACAAAAATTAGGCATGGTGGCATGTGCCTGTAATCCCAGCTACTCAGGAGGCTGAGGCAGGAGAATCGCTTGAACCTGGGAGGCGGAGGTTGCAGTGAGCTGAGATCGAGCCACTGCACTCCAGCCTGGGCTACAGAGTGAGACTCTATCTGAAAAATAATAAAATAAAATAAAACAAAGCGTACTCAGTTAAATATGAATGTCAGATAAGTACCAAATAACCTGTGAGTATAAATGTATCCCAAATATGGAATGGAATACACATACTAAAAATTTGTTTCTTTTTATCTCAAATTCAAATGACACCCAGCATCTTGAATTTAATCTGGCAACTCCACCACCTCCTACCCTCTTTGCCCCTTGTCAGGCAAGCTCAATAGGTAGGCCGAGAGCTGCTGAGGGCGGGGGCCTTGTCTGTCTAGGTGACTGCCATGTGTGTGCCCGGCCCTCAGCAGGGAATCTGACATGAAGCACATGCTGGATAAATAAATACCTGTTGCTGGAGCGAGTGATGGGTTCCCAGCCCTCGCTGGGGAATTGAGGGGAATCCACCTCAGCCCAGCCAGGTGGAATCGTCGGGAATACAGTGCACCTCAATTTCTGCAAAGACCAATGCAAATTAGAAGAAGACTGAGATGCAGGCTGTTTGATCCAAGAGATACTTTTTAGTTATTGTAAAACAGCTGTGACTTACTGAGCACCTACTGTGTACCTGGCCTCACACTGTTCTCATACACAACAGCTCCACGGGGAAGGCATTCTCACTGAGATTCAGAGAGGGGCAGACCTGGCCTCGGGTTGCACAGCTGGGAACCAGACACAGGGCTCTCTCCAATCAGCTCGGGGGCTGCTGGCCCCAGCCCTTCCCCCGTGGCGTGGACCAGGGCCTCCGAGGCTGCTTTAAACAAGGTGCTTTGAGAATGGCGCACGTACTGTGCAGACGCCACCCTCTCATCAATCTTGGTTATGCAGTTCATTTATTCAGTAAAGCCCAGGCTCCCATCCACATTTGGTGTACAGGAGAACCCCCCTGCTCAGGAATTCTGAATGAAGGAGGCTTTGAATGAATGAGGCGCTACTGAACTTAAATTCCAGATGGGGCAGGGAGGGGCCGGGTACTGGTGAGCAGCACGGGCTGGGCAGGTAGATGGGGCAGGGGTTCGAATCCAGCCCCTACCGTTTCTCAGCTCTGTGACTTTGGAAAAAATCACTTTCTCCGGCCCTCAATTTCGCCATGTCTAAAGAGGGGGCTAAATGAATTCAGACACCCCAAGGCCCCACGAAGTGCTAACGACTGAGACACGCTGGTGTTGAAGGTGACTGGGAACAGGGTGGGGTCCCATTTTCCCTGGGGTAACCTGGCCCTGTGTCGGAGGTGCCCGTGGCATCTCTGCCGGCTGCCCTGGTTTGTGACTCGCCCCAGGGAGCTGCTGCGCAGGGGAAACTACTCTCCTGGCCTGGGGCACAATGGCCAAGGTCAGCCAAAGACTGGGCCTCTTGAGACCTGCCTTCCAGGCTGCAGGCCTGCTGTCGGGGCTGCTGTGTGTGTGTGTGTGTGTGTGTGTGTGTGTGTGATGAGGAGGAGGTATGGGCTGCGCTCTGCACAAAGGTGGGGGTGGGCTGGGCTCACAGATTTTAAGTTCATCACCTGGCTGGGGAAATGGCTCCCCTTGCTCCAGAAAGGTGGCTCTATGGCTCTCTATTCCCAAATTGTCATTGCTGTCCCTCACATGTGCTTGGAATAACATTGTAACTCCCCCAGGCTCCAAAAGCCCCATAAACTGGCTCCTACCGGAGGCGCTGGCTTCTGCCTTACCCCAGCCCTGTGGTCACCCGCAAACACCCCAAGCCCTTTCCCCCCCTTGCAGGCCTTGGCCTGGGCTGAGCTGGCCAACAGAACTCCCTCTCCCCTCCGCTGCATCCCTCTCTTGCTCTGCCTTCTCCAGGAGGCCTTTGTGAACATTCTGTGGACACAGGCTCTCCCATGAGTCTCTGGCTCGTGTTTGCTTCTCCCCCGCCCCTGAGCCAGGGTAGAGGCTCCCGCACGCTGAGTCCTTACCTGTGTTGCGCCGACCCCAGTGCCTAGGCAGGGCTTGGGCCCCAGGGCCCCTCTGGATCTGCTGAAAGCAGAGGTCAGAGGGCTTCATCATGTAAACCCCATTTGCTTTGAGAGAGCCATTCTTACTGCCACACATCCATGCATTCATCTGTTCAGCCAACAGAAAGCACCAGGCCCTGGGCGATTCAGGATTGAAAGAGACACTGGCCTCTGCCCTTGTCAGTCCCTTTCTAGCCAGGTGTGTGTGTGGGGCTGGGGAGTGAGGCCAGCGCTGAGCAGGTGAGACCCAAACACCAAACACCACCTGGAGAGTCCTCTGTTTTCTCCCACACAGTCCCCCTTTTTGGAAGTTAAGAGATTAATATATGCAAATACCCTTTTCCTATGGTGGTTTTAGCCTTGCACTCTGTGGATTAAGTTACTTGATTTAAATACATCTTCCCCCCACCAACATATACATGTATAAATCCTAAACACTAAATAAAATCCCCTCATTTCCCGTGTGCTGTGGAGCTTCTAATCCCAAGTCCTGTGGGCATTTCAGCAGTTAAGATGGTTCATGGGGGTTGTGGAGATTTTATTTGGAATATCAAATACCTGTCCCTTAATGGAGTTTGCTAATACCAGCCAGAGGGGGCCAAGGGAGAAGCTGGAGCTGGAGAGGTGGTGGGAGGAGCTTCTGGAAGGAAAGAGGCCTGTTAGCAAGTGAGGAAGGGTTTGGACCCGATGAGGGTGGTTGCATAGCCAGACTGGAGGGGACACCTGGGTTTGGATACATCGGAGGGCTGGGCAGGACTGTGGGTTCATTAGAAAACAATCAAGGAGACTGGGTGTGGTGGCTCACACCTGTAATCCCAGCACTTTGGGAGGCTGAGGCAGGAGGATCGCTTCAGCCCTGGAGTTTGAGACCAGCCTGGGCTACACGGTGAAAGTTTGTCTCTAGGACAAGTAAAAACGCAAAAATGAGCTGGGCATGGTGGTGTGCACCTGTGGCCCCCAGCTACTCGGGAGGCTGAGTCATGAGGATTGCCTGAGCCTGGTAGGTAAAGGCTGCAGTGAGTCGTGATTGCACGACTCCACTCCAGCCTGGGAGACAGCACGAGACTCTGTCTGAAAAAAAAAGAGAGAGAAAGGGAGAAAGGGAGAGAGGAAGGAAGGAAGGAAGGAGAAAGAAGAAAGGAAGTTAAAAAAAGAAAGAAAGAAAGAGAGAGAGAGAGAGAGAAAGAAAACTATCAAGGAGTGTTTGGGGACAAATGTGAATCCCGCCGAACTCGGACCTCAGCCTCCTGGCCAAGCAGGAGGGTTCTGGAACCCGAGGATCACCTGGCAGGTCACCTGCACTTCTGCAGTTGAGGGACAGAGCCCAGGGCTGGCCTTTGAGTGCCTGACTAGCAGGTGCATGATGGAGATTCACCCACCCTCCCCTGAAATTGGATGGCCCAGGAATGCCCCCATGCTGTGCCTGGCACCCTCTGGACCTCCCCTTTCTTCCCCTAGGAAGAGCATCCCTCCTTGGAGTGTTGGCACAGAGACCACCTTTCATGTAAGTGTACCTGGAGCAAACCTAGGCCCGCACAGCACTCCCACCCCTTACTGGTCCCCCGCCTTGTTCCGTGGCACCAGGCTCCCACAAGCAAATGTGATGATTTACTTTCTGTGCTCTGTCCTGCTTCCTGTCTTCTCCCCCACCTACTCCCACCCAGACCCCTCACCTGAGTGTCAGCTCCTTGAGGCCAGGGTCTGGTTCTGCTCTGTTCACTGATGCCTCCCCAGGGCCTGGTCCAGGCTCGGCACGCAGTGGACACTCAGGAAATAATTTTGTCGACTGCACGAACTCCACACATATTGCCCGAATCCCTCCCCACCCCTAGCCAGGGTCTGGCCGGGAGCTGGCGCACACAGGGAATTACAGTCTGCAGAATCAGTAAACCACCAAAGATCCAAGACAATCTGGCAAATCCTTATTGCATACTTGTCAAACTGAGTCCTGGATTCCAGGGCCTGTGGAAAGGAGGAAGACCCAGCCTGGTGGAAGGGGGGCCCCCAGCACCTACACTCTGCCCTTCCTGCCTCACCCCTGCTTCACCGAAGGCCTCCCCCGGGAGGTGGCACCGGAACAGAGGTGCGAGTGAAATTAGGGAGCTGGTCTTGATAAGACCTGGGACACAGCTTCCTTTGGTATCGTATTTAACCAAAGTGCCGGACCCCTGGGCTTGCTGTTTGCTTGTGTGTCTCTTCCCATCCATTTACTCTCTGTGACTTTGTATGTAAGTGTGATGGCTCACGCCTGTAATCCCAGCACTTTGGGATGCCGAGGCAGGCGGATCACCTGAGGTCAGGAGTTTGAGACCAGCCTGGGCAACATGGTGAGACCCCGTCTCTACGAAAAAATAGCTGGGTATTGAGAGGCGACAACATGCTAGCAGCCCTCACTCTCGGTGCCTCCTCGGCATTGGCGTCCACTCTGGCGGCGCTTGAGGAGCCCTTCAGCCCACCATGGCACTGTGGGAGATCCTCTCTGGGCTGGCCGAGGGCGGAGCCGGCTCCCTTTGCTTCCGGGGAGGTACGGAGGGAGAGGTGCGGGCGGGAACCGGGGCTGCACACGGCTCTCGTGGGCCAGCGCGAGTTCCGGGTGGGCGTGGGCTCCTAGGGCCCCGCACTCGGAGTACTGGCCAGCACTGCTGGCCTCGGGCAGTGAGGGGCTTAGCACCCGGGCCAGCAGCTGCAGAAGGTGCGCCGGGTCCCCCAGCAGTGCCGGCCCGCCGGTGCTGCACTCGAATTCTCTCCAGGCCTCGACTGCCTCCCCACGGGGCAGGGCTCGGGACCTGCAACCCACCGTGACCGAGCCGCCCCTCAGCGGTAGGCTCCTGCACCACCCGACCACTCCCCTGTTCCGTGGTGCAGGCGAGGCTCGGGAGTGGCGGGTAGCTCCGCCTGCAGCCCCAGTGCAGAATCCACTAGATGAAGCCAGCTGGGCTCCTGGGTCTAATGGGGACTTGGAGAACCTTTATGTCTAGCTAAGGGATTGTAGATACACCAATCAGCACCCTGTGTCTAACTCAAGATTTGTAGATACACCAGTCAGTACTCTGTATCTAGCTAACCTTGTGGGGACTTGTAGAACTTTTCTGTCTGGCACTCTGTGTCTAGCTAAAGGATTGTAAATGCACCAATCAGCACTCTGTGTCTAGCTCAGGGTTTGCAAATACACCAATCAGTACTCTGTGTCTAGCTCAAGGTTTGTAAATACACCAATCAGTACTCTGTGTCTAGCTCAAGGTTTGTAAATACACCAATCAGTACTCTGTGTCTAGCTCAAGGTTTGTAAATACACCAATCAGTACTCTGTATCTACCTAACCTAGTGGGGACTTGGAGAACTTTTCTGTCTAGCACTCTGTAGCTAGCTGAAGGATTGTAAACGCACCAATCAGCACTCTGTCAAAATGGACCAATCAGCTCTCTATAAAACTGACGGATCAGCTCTCTGTAAAATGAACCAATCAGCACGATGTGGGTGGGGCTGGATAAGGGTAAAAGCAGGCTGCTCGCAGTAAGCAGCGGCAACCTCCTTTGGTGTGTTTTTGTGTAGTGCGAGCTTTGTTCTTTTGTTGTTTTTAGTAAATCTTGCTGCTGTTCACTCTTTGGGTCTACACTTCCTTTAAGAGCTGTAACAGTCACCACGAAGGTCTACAGCTTGTCTCTTGAAGCCAGCGAGATCACCAGTCCACCAGCAGGAAGAAAGTCTGAATATGGCCGAACATGAGAAGGAATGAACGCCAGACACACCGTGTTTATCTTTAAGAACTGTAGGCCGGGCGCGGTGGCTCAAGCCTGTAATCCCAGCACTTTGGGAGGCCGAGACGGGCGGATCACGAGGTCAGGAGATCGAGACCATCCTGGCTAACACGGTGAAACCCCGTCTCTACTAAAAAAATACAAAAAATTAGCCGGGCGAGATGGCGGGCGCCTGTAGTCCCAGCTACTCGGGAGGCTGAGGCCAGAGAATGGCGTAAACCCGGAGGCGGAGCTTGCAGTGAGCTGAGATCCGGCCACTGCACTCCAGCCTGGGCGACAGAGCGAGACTCCATCTCAAAAAAAAAAAAAAAAAAAAAAAAAAAAAGAACTGTAACACTCACCGCGAGGGTGTGTGACTTCATTCTTGAATTCAGTGAGACCAAGAATCCATCAATTCTGAACACAGTATGGTACTGTGTGCTTGTGGTCCCAGCCTGGGCAACATAGTGAGATAACATCTCTTTAAAAAATTAACATTTAAGTACAGAGGAAGGAAAAAACTACTTAAATACTTACATATCCAGCAACAATATCCTTTAAGAATGTGTAAAGTAGACTGGGTGCGGTGGCTCGTGCCTGTAATCCCACTGCTTTGGGAGGCTGAGGATCACTTGAGGTCAGGAGTGTGAGACCACACTGGTTAACAGGGTGAAACACCATCTACTAAAAATGCAAAAATTAGCCGGACGTGGTGGCACACACCTATAATCCCAGCTACTCCGGAGGCTGAAGCGGGAGGATTGCTTGAAGCCGGGAGGTGGAGGTTGTAGTGAGCTGTGAATGCCCCATTCCCCATTGACTGGGTGACACAGTGAGACCTTGTCTTAAATGAATAAGGTGCAAGTCTGCATTTGGTTTCTCTGTACCTCTTTTACTACCCTCTTTGCCTTATTATTATTTAACGTTTGCTCAAATGATTATAAGACACACAGCTAACCTTCCATAGTTAACTTAGGGTTTACATGGGACCACTGTAGCAAATGTGGGAGGCTACAGCAGCAGAGGCCCATCGACTGCTGCCTTGTGCCTTTCACACCATCGTTGTGTGTATATAATTCCTGCTTTAGATAATCCTTTATATGTTACAGAAATTAAGAGGAAAAAAAATGACATTTTCTTTTTACCCAGATACTTGTCTCTTTTTTTCTTTTTTTTGCAACAGAGTTGCTCTGTTGTTGAGGCGAGAGTCCAGTGGTACAATCTCGGCTCACTGCAACCTCCACCTACCGGGTTCGAGCGATTTTCTTACTTCAGCTTCTCGAGTAGCTGGGATTGCAAGGTGCCCGCCGCCACTCCTGGGTAGTTTTTTTTATTTTTAATAGAGACAGGGTTTCACCATGTTGGCCAGGCTGGTCTTGAACTCTTGACCCCAGGTGATCTGCCGCTTCAGCCTCACAAAGAGCTGGGATTACAGGCGTGAGCCACCACACCTGGCCTACTTTGCATTTATTCTTAAAGGATATTTTTGCAGGATATATAATTACTGGATGGAAGTATTTTTTTCTTCCTCTTTATTTATAGTATTTAATTTTTTAAAGAGATGGCATCTCACTATGTTGCCCAGCCTGGTCTGAAACTCCCGGCCTTAAGTGATCCTCCTGCCTCAGCCTCCCATACTGCTGAGATTACAGGTATGAACCACCATGTCTAGCCTCTTTTTTTTTTTTTTTTTTTTTTTGAGAGGGCGTCTCGCTCTGTTGCCCAGGCTGGAGTGCAGTGGCTCAATCTGGGTTCACTGCAAGCTCCGCCTCCCAAGTTCACGCCATTCTCCTGCCTCAGCCTCGTGAGTAACTGGGAGTACAGGTGCCCACCACCATGCCAGGCTAATTTTTGTATTTTTAGCCAGGATGGTCTCAATCTCCTGACCTCGTGATCACCCACCTGGGCCTCCCAAAGTGCTGGGATTGCAGGCGTGAGTCACCGTGCCCGGCCTAGCCTCTTCTTTAAAAAAAAAAAAAAAAAAAAAAAAATTCTTGGCCGGGTGTGGTGGTGCGCGCCTGTAATCCCCGCTACTTGGGAGGCTGAGGCAGGAGAATCGCTTGAACCTGGGAGGTGGAGGTTGCAGTAAGTCAAGATTGTGCCACTGCACTCCAGCCTGGGCAACGGAGTGAGACACCCTGTCAAAAACAACAAAAACCTCTTATTTTGAAATAATTATAGATTTAGAGAAAGTTCCAAAAACTGTACAGGGAGCTCTGGGCAACCTCAGCTAGCCTCCCCCGGTGGTATATCTTACATAACAGTATAATATCAAAACCAGGAAATTGACATTGGTACGATGTGTGTATAATTGCATGCTATTTTCTCACCCATATAGAATTGTGTAGCTACGGTGGCAATCAAGATGCAGAACTACCCCATCGCCACAAAGACCTCCCTAATTGCTCCTCTGTAGCCACACCTGCCCCCTGCCCCCGACCCGATCTGTGGCCTAGCATCCACTCATCTGTTCCCTATGATTTTGTCTTTTCCAGGAAGATATGTAAATGAAAACACAGTGTGTGATATTTTCAGAATGGCTTTTTTCTTTTTTTTTCTTGAGACAGTCTCACTCTGTCTCCCAGGCTGGAGTGCAGCAGCATGATCACGGCTCACTGGAGGCTCCAACTTCTCTTGACTCAAGCAGTCCTCTTGCCACAGCCTCCTGAGTAGTTGGGACTACAGGCTTGCACCACCATGCCCAGCTAATATTTTTTCTTTCCTTCTTTTCTTAAATCCAAATACTTCTGAATACTTTTTAAAATTTTTAAGAGACGGGATCTCACTATGTTGCCCACGCTGGTCTCAAATTTCTGGACTCAGGAGGATCCCTGCCTCAGCCTCCCAAAGTGTTGGGATTACAGGCATGAGCCACCACGCCCAGCCAGAATAGCTTTTTTACTCAGGGTAATGCCATTGAGATCTATCCAAGTTGCTGTGTGTGCTCCTTTTTTTTTTTTATTTCTTGAGATGGAGTCTCGCTCTGTTGCCCAGGCTGGAGTGCAGTGGCATGATCTTGGCTCACTGCAACCTCCACCTCCTGGGTTCAAGTGATTCTCTTGCCTCAGCCTCACAAACAACTGGGACTATAGGTGCGTGCCACCACGCCCAGCTCATTTTTTTTTTTTGTATTTTTAGTAGAGAGAGGGTTTCACAGTGTTAGCCAGGATGGTCTCGATTTCCTGACCTCGTGATCTACCTGCCTAGGCCTCCCAAGTGTGTTCCTTTTTATTGCTGAGTAATATTCCATGGTTTGTTTAACCATTTACCCACTGAAGGGCATTTTGGTTGTTTTCCAGTTTTTTGGCTCTAACACATGTGGATGTAACTTTTTCTTTCTTTGGTGTACATGCCCAGGAACAAGATTGTTGGGTTATATGGTAAGTGTATGTTTAGTTTCTTTTTCTTTTTCTTTTTTTTTTTTAAGATGGAGTCTCACAATCTCAGCTGACTGCAAGCTCTGCCTCCCGGGTTTACGCCATTTTCCTGCCTCAGCCTACCGAGTAGCTGGGACTACAGGCACCTGCCACCATGCCTGGCTAATTTTTTGTATTTTTCAGTAGAGACGGGGTTTCACTGCGTTAGCCAGGATGGTCTCGATCTCCTGACCTTGTGATCGGCCCCTCCTCGGCCTCCCAAAGTGCTGGGATTACAGGCATGAGCCACTGGGCCTGGCCAGTGTATGTTTAGTTTTTTTTAAAGGAACTACCAAATGGTTTTCCAGAGTGACTGTGCTGTATTCCATTCCTAAAAGAAATGTATGAGTGCCTCAGTTTCTCCATATCCTCACCAGCATTTGGTGTTACCCCTTTTTTAAAAAAAAATTTTTTTTAGCGGTTCTATTATAACAGGCATGCGGTGATGTCTCACTGTGGTCTTAACTTTCTTTTCCCTAGTGGCTGGTTGAACATCTAATATGCCTATTTGCCGTCTGTATAACTTCTTTGGTGAAATGTTTCTTCTCACGTTTTGCACATTTTCTAGTTGGATTATTTGTAGTTTTTACTGTTGAGTTTTGAGAATTCTTTATATAATATAGATACAAGTTCTTTGTTGGGTGATTTGTTAGGTAATTTGCAAATTACCTAATCTGCAGCTTATCTTTTCACCTCTTATTAGGGTGTTTGGCAGAGCAAAAGTTTTAAATTTTGATGAAGTCCATTTTGTCGATTTTTTTCCTATGTGGATTATGCTTTTGTGTTAAACCTGAGGACTCTGCCTAGCCCTCGATACTAATGATTTTCTCCTATGCTTTTTTTCTGAAAGTTTTATAATTTTACATTTCGTATTTAAGTCCTCCATCCATCCTGAGTTAACTTTGCATAAGGTGTGAGGCTTAGTTCGAGGGTCCATTTTTTTTTTTTTTTTTTGCCTGTAGCTGTCTGATTGCTCCAGCACCAGTTGTTTGAAGAGGCATCTTCCTCCATTGACTTACATACGCACCTTTGTGAAATATCAGTTGGATGTATCTGTGTGGGTCTTTTTCTGGTCTGTTCTGCTCCACTAGTCTGGGTGACTGTCCCGCTACCAATACCCCAAAGTCTCAATTATCGTAGCTACGTAATGTTTTAAAATCAGGTAGAGTGATTCCTCCCACTTTAGTAATATTTTCCAAAATTGTTTTAGTTTTTTTTTTTGTTTGTTGCTGTTTTTTTTTTTTTTTTTTTAAGACAGGGTTTTGCTCTTGTTGCCCAGGCTGGAGTGAAGTGGTGTGATCTCGGCTCACTGCAACCTCTGCCTCCCAGGTTCAAGCGATTCTCCTGCCTCAGCCTCCCAAGTAGCTGGGATTACAGGCTCGCGCCACCATGCCCGGCTAATTTTTGTATTTTTAGTAGAGGTGGGTTTCACCATGTTGGCCAGGTTGATCTCAAACTCCTGACCTCAAGTGATCCACCCGCCTCAGCCTCTCAAAGTGCTGGGATTACAGGCGTGAGCCACTGTTCCCAGCCGTGGGACTTCTTACTTCTTCGTTTCTGATCTGTGGGCCTTTTATTTCCTTTTCTTGCCTTACTGCTCTGGCTAGAATTTCCAGCATTAAACTTAGATTTTGAGAGTGGACGTCTTTACCTTGTTTCCAATCTTAGGAAGAAGGCTTTCGGCCTTTCACCATTCAATATAGTGTTAATGACAGATTTTTTTTGTTGGAGGTGGTAGATGTTCTTCAGGAAGTTCCCCTCAATTCTTAGTTTTCTTAGAATTTTTTCATGAATGGCTATTGAATTTCATTAGATGTTTTGTCTACATCAATTAATATGAGCATATGATTTTTCTTCTTTAGCCTGTTATATGGTGGATTATATTGATTGATTTTCAAATATCAAACCATTCTACATCCCTAGAATAAACCCCACTTGGTCACAATGTAGAATTCTTTTTTTTAAGACAGGATATTGTTCTGTTGCCCAGGCTGGAGTGCAGTGGTTTGATCATGGGTCATTGCGGCCTCAACCTCCTGGGCTCAATTGATCCTCCCACTTCAGCCTCCTGAGTTGCTGAGACTACAAGCACATGCCACCACACCCAGCTAAGTTTTGTATTTTTTTGTAGATACAGAATTTTGCCGTGTTCCTCAAGCTTGTCTCAAACTCCTGGGCTCAAGTGATCCACCCCCTCAGTCTCCCAAAGGGCTGGGCTTATAGGCATGAGCCACAGTACCTCGCCCAAATTCTTTGTATATATTGCTGAATTCTGTTTGCCAATATTTTGTTAAGGATTTTGGCATCTGTATTCATTGGGGTTGTTGGTTTGTAGTTTTGTCTTTTTTTGAGCTGTTCTTAATTGTGATACCAGGGTAATATAGCTCTCATAAAATGAGTTGGGAAGTGTCCCCTTCTCTTTTCACAAATTCAATTTCTTTAAAAGTATTCATGTGATTTATTTCATAGTGGGTGAGTGGTAATAGTTTGTGCTTTTTGAGGAATTACCCATTTTATCCAAGTTGTCAAATTTATGTGTAGAGTTTCCCTAATATCTCCATATTATATCTTCCAAGTCTTTAGGGTCTATAGAGCTGTCCCCTGCTCCATTCCTGATACTGGTAATTTGTATCTTTCTCTTTTTTTTGCTTTGTCAGTCTTGCTAGTAGCTTCTCAATTTTATTGATCTTTTTAAAGAATCAGCCCTTTTATTGATTTTTAATATTATTTCTTGTTTAAATTTTACTGATTTTTGCTCTTATTTCCTTCTGTTCATTTTGGTTTTATTTTGCTCTTTTTTTCTAGTTTCTTAAGGTGGGAGATTGAATAAATGACTTAGATTTTCTCTATTTCTAATATAAACATGTAGTGCTACAGATTTTTCTCTGAGTGCTGCTTTGGCTTCATCCCATAACATTTGATATGTTGTGTTTTTGTGTTCATTCAGTTCTATGTGTGTGTGTTTTTTTTTTTTTCCAGTTTCCTTAAAGACTTCTTTGACTTATGAATTATTTCAAAGCATGTTCTTTAGTTTTCGACAGTTTAGAGATGATCCTATTACTTTCGCATTATCTACTTTGGTTTCTACTTTGATTCTGTAGTGGTCAGATAATACACTCTGCATGATTTCAATTCTTTTTCTCTTTTATTATACTGTAAGTTCTGGGTTACATGTGCAGAACATGCAGTTTTGTTACATAGGTATACATGTGCCATGGTGGTTTGCTGCACCCATCAACCCGTCACCTACATAGGTATTTCTCCTAATGCTATCCCTCCTCTAGTCCCCCACCCCTCACAGGCCCTGGTGTGTGGTGTTCCCCTACCTGTGATCATGTGTTCTCATTGTTCAACTCCCACTTGTGAGTGAGAACATGGTGTTTGTTTTTCTGATCTTGTGATAGTTTGCTGAGAATGATGGTTTCCATCGTCATCCATGTCCCTGCAAAGGACATGAACTCATCCTTTTTTATGGCTGCATAGCATTCCATGGTGTATATGTGCCATGTTTTCTTAATCCAGTCTATCATTGATGGGCATTTGGGTTGGTTCCAAGTCTTTGCTACTGTGAGTAGTGCCACAATAAACATACGTGTGCATGTGTCTTTATCCTAGAATGATTTATAATCCTTTGGGGGTATATGCCCAGTAATGGGATTGCTGGATCAAGTGGTATTTCTAGTTCTGGATCCTTAAGGAATCGCCACACTGTCTTCCACAATGGTTGAACTAATTTACACTCTCACCAACAGTGTAAAAGCGTTCCTATTTTTCCACAACCTCTCCATCTATTGTTTCCTGACTTTTTAATGATCACCATTCTAACTGGTGTGAGATGGTATCTCATTGTGGCTTTGATTTGCATTTCTCTAATGAGCAGTGATGATAAGTATTTTTTTGTATGTCTTTTGGCTGCTTAAATGTCTTCTTTTGAGAAATGTCTGTTCATATCCTTTGCCCATTTTTTTGATGGAATTGTTTGCTTTTTTCTTGTAAATTTGTTTAAGTTCTTTGTAGATTCTGGATATTAGCCCTTTGTCAGATGGATAGATTGTAGAAATTTTCTCCCATTCTGTAGGTTGCCTGTTCACTCTGATGATAGTTTCTTTTGCTGTGCAGAAGCTCTTTAGTTTAATTAGATTCCATTTGTCAATTTTGGCTTTTGTTGCCATTGCTTTTGGTGTTTTAGACATGAAGTCTTTGCCCATGCCTATGTCCTGAATGGTATTGCCCAGCTTTTCTTCTAGGATTTTTATGGTCCTAGAAGACCATTTAAGTCTTTGATCCATCTTGAGTTGATTTTTGTATAAGGTGTAAGGAAGGGGTCTGGTATCAGTTTTCTGCCTATGGCTGGCCAGTTTTCCCAACACCATTTATTAAATAGGGAATCTTTTCCCCATTGCTTGTGTGTGTCAGGTTTGTCAAAGATCAGATTGTGGTAGATGTGTGGTGCTATTTCTGAGGCCTCCGTTCTGTTTCATTGGTCTATATATCTGTTTTGGTACCAGTACCATGCTGTTTTGGTTACTGTAGCCTTGTAGTATAATTTGAAGTCAGGTAGCATGATGCCTCCAGCTTTGTTCTTCTTGCCCAGGATTGTATTGGCTATGTGGGCTCTTTTTGTTTCCATATGAAATTTAAAGTAGTTTTTCCAATTCTGTGAAGAAAGTCAGTGGTAGCTTGATAGGGATACCATTGAATCTATAAATTACTTTGGGCAGTATAGCCATTTTCATGATATTGATTCTTCCCATCCATGAGCATGGAATGTTTTTCCATTTGTTTGTGTCCTCTCTTATTTCCTTGAGCAGTGGTTTGTAGTTCTCCTTGAAGAGGTCCTTCATATACATCCCTTGTAAGTTGTATTCCTAGGTATTTTATTCTCTTAGTAGCAATTGTGAATGGGAGTTCACTCATGATTTGGCTCTCTGTCTGTTACTGGAATGTGTGTGATTTTTGCACATTGGTTTTGTATCCTGACACTTTGCCGAAGTTGCTTATCAGCTTAAGGAGATTTTGGGCGGAGACAATGGGGTTTTCTAAAAATACAATCATGTATATGTAGTTGAATATAATATAATTGTAGTTGAACAATATACAGTCATATCGTCTGCAAACAGAGACAATTTAACTTACTCTTTTCCTATTTGAATACCCTTTATTTCTTTCTCTTGCCTGATTGCTCTGGCCAGAACTTCCAATACTATGTTGAATAGGAGTGGTGAGAGAGGGCATCCTTGTCTTGTGCTGGTTTTCAAAGGGAATGCTTCCAGTTTTTACCCATTCAGTATGATATTGGCTGTGGGTTTGTCATAAATAGCTCTTATTATTTTGAGACATGTTCCATCGATACCTAGTTTATTGAGAGTTTTTAGCATGAACGGCTGTTGAATTTTGTCAAAGGCGTTTTCTGCATCTGTTGAGATAATCATGTGGTTTTTGTCGTTGCTTCTGTTTTTTTTTTTTTTTTTTTTTTGAGACGGAGTCTTGCTCTGCCACCCAGGCTGGAGTGCAGTGGCCGGATCTCAGCTCACGGCAAGCTCCGCCTCCCGGGTTTATGCCATTCTCCTGCCTCAGCCTCCCGAGTAGCTGGGACTACAGGCGCCCGCCTCGTCGCCCGGCTAGTTTTTTTTTTTTTTTTATTTTTAAGTAGAGACAGGGTTTCACCGTATTAGCCAGGATGGTCTTGATCTCCTGACCTCGTGATCCGCCCGTCTCGGCCTCCCAAAGTGCTGGGATTACAGGCTTGAGCCACCGCGCCCGGCCCGTTGCTTCTGTTTATGTGATGGATTACGTTTATTGGTTTGCTTATGTTGAACCAGCCTTGCATCCGGGAGATTTCAGTTCTTTTAAATGTGTTGAGATTTGTTTTCGTGCAGAACATGGCCTATTTTAGTAAATGTTCTGTGAGCCCTTGAAGAGAATGTGGATTCTGTTGTTGGATAGAGTGTTCTGTAAATGCTGACTAGATTAGTTTGGTTGGTGGTGTTAAATTCATCTATATTTCTGCTGATTATCTGTCTAGTTCCATCAGTTGTTGAGAGAGCGGTGTTGTCTTTAACTGTAATTATAGATTTGTCTATTTCTCCTTTCATCCATCAGCTTTTCCCATTCCATCAGTTTTTTCTTCGTGTAATTTGAAGTTCTGTTGTTTGATACATATACATTATAAGTACTACGTCGTCCTAATGTGTTGACCCTTCTATCAGTATGTGATATCCTTCTTTGGTAATTTTCTTTGCTCTGAAGCCAACTTTAATATTAATACAGACACTTCTGTTTTGGTTAATTTTTGCATGGCATATCTTATTTCATCCTTTGACTTTCAGTCATCCTATAATGTTATATTTGAAGTGAGTTTTTCACAAACAATTATATTTGGGTCACTAAAAAAATCCACTCTGCCATATCTGTATTTTAATTGGTGTATTTAGGCCATTTGCATTTAATGTAACTATTGATGTGTTAGGTCTTAAGTTTGCCATTTTATTTTTTGTTTTATGTTTGTTCCCTCTGTTTTTAGTTTCTCTTTTTCCCCCTGCCTTCTTGTAGGTTATGTAAACATTTCTTAGATTTCCATTTTTATTGAGCTCTAGTGTATCTCTTTGTATAATATTTTTAGTGTTTGTTTTAGGTATTGCACTATACACACGTTAAGTTTTTATTTATTTATTTTAGGGTCTTGCTCTGTTGCCCAGGCTAAGGTACAGTGGTGTGATCCTAGCTCACCATAGCCTCAAACTCCTTGGCTTATATAGTCCTCTCACCTCAGTCTCCCAAGTAGCTCGGACTACAGCTGCACACCACCACACCCAGCTAATTTTTTGCATTTATTTTTAGAGACAGGGTCTTGCTATGTTATCCAAGCTGGTCTTGTACTTCTGGCCTAAAGCAATCCTTCCACCTTGGCCTTCCAAAGTGCTGGGATTACAGGCATGAACCACTATGCCTGGCTTATACACACAGAATTTATTATAATGTACTAGTATTGACATTTTACCAGTTTGAGTGAGTATAGAAATCTTACCTTCATTTCAGTCTCTTTACCCTCCCTTGTATGTGATATAATATTTTCTCTACTTATTGGGAACCACATCAGACACAATTATAATTTTTGCTTCAGTCATCAACATAATTTATAAAACTCAAAAGGAGAAGGAAAGTCTATTGATTTTTTTTTTTTTTTTTTTTTTTTTTTTTTTTTTTTTTTTGAGACGAGTCTGGCTCTGCCGCCCAGGCTGGAGTGCAGTGGCCGGATCTCAGCTCACTGCAAGCTCCGCCTCCCGGGTTCACGCCATTCTCCTGCCTCAGCCTCCGAGTAGCTGGGACTACAGGCGCCCGCCACCTCGCCCGGCTAATTTTTTGTATTTTTTAGTAGAGACGGGGTTTCACCGTGTTAGCCAGGATGGTCTCGATCTCCTGACCTCGTGATCCGCCGTCTCGGCCTCCAAAGTGCTGGGATTACAGGCTTGAGCCACCGCGCCCGGCCAGTCTATTGATTTTACACATATTTTTTACTCTTTTTATTGTCCTTCCTTCCAAATGTTCCAAGATTTCTCCTTTTGTTATTTACTTTTGGTTTCAAGAACTTCCTTTAGCCCATTTTTAAGGGTAGGTCTGCTGGTGACAAATTCTCTTAGTTTTAGTTCATCTGAGAATGCCTTGACTTTTCCTTCATTCTTGAAGGATATTTTCACTGGATACAAAATTCTGGGTTGACAGTTCTTTTATTTCAGTATTTGAAAACTGTTGTGCCCACTTACTTCTGGCCAACATGGTTTTTTATGAGAAACCTCCTGTCATTCAAATTGTTTTCCCCTTTTTGAAAGGTATAGTTTCTTCCTTCCTGCTTTCAAGATTGTTTTATTTAGTTTTGTGATGTATCTTTTTATAATTTTCTTTGGATTTATCTTATTTCTGGTTTTCTCAGTTTCTTGAAACTGCAGGCCGGGCGCGGTGGCTCAAGCCTGTAATCCCAGCACTTTGGGAGGCCAAGACGGGCGGATCACGAGGTCAGGAGATCGAGACCATCCTGGCTAACACAGTGAAACCCCGTCTCTACTAAAAAAATACAAAAAACTAGCCGGGCGCGGTGGCGGGCGCCTGTAGTCCCAGCTACTTGGGAGGCTGAGGCAGGAGAATGGCGTGAACCTGGGAGGCGGAGCTTGCAGTGAGCTGAGATCCGGCCACTGCACTCCAGCCTGGGCGACAGAGCGAGACTCCGTCTCAAAAAAAAAAAAAAAAAAAGAAACTGCAGGGTTGTATCTTTTGCCAAATTTAGGAAGTTTTCATTCATTATTTCTTCTAATCCTTTTTTAGTCACATTCTCACTCTCCTTTCCTTCTGGAAATCCATTGGCATACAAGTTATTTTCTCTCTGCCATTTCCTTCCTTCCTTCCTTCCTTCCTTCCTTCCTTCCTTCCCTCCCTCCCTCCTTTCCTCCCTCCCACCTCTCTCTTTCTTTCCTTTTCTTTCTTTCTTTCTTTCTCTTTCTTTCTTTCTTTCTTTTTCTTTTTCTTTTTCTTTCTGTCTCTTTTCCCTCCTTTCTTCCTCCATCCCTTCCTTTCTTTTCTTTTCTTTTCTTCTTTTCTTCCTTTCTTCCTTTCTCTCACTCCATCACCCAGGCTGGAGTACAGTGGCACCATCTCGGCTCACTGCAACCTCTGCCTCTTGGGTTCAACTGATTATCATGCCTCAGTCTCCTGAGTGGCTGGGATTACAGGCACCTACCACCACGCCCGGCTAATTTTCTTTGTATTTTTAGTAGAGACGGAGTTTCACCATGTTGGCCAGGCTGGTCTCAAACTCATGACCTCAAGTGATCCAACTGCCTCAGCCTGCCAGAGTGCTGGGATTACGGGCATGAGCCAGCATGCCCAGCCTATGATTAATGATTTTCAGTTGTGTTCTGCACATTTTGGGTATGATGTTCTGAGACTGTGGATCTTATTGAAATCTTCTGTTTTAGCATATCTCCTTTGATACCACATTGGTGGGGGAAGAAAAGCACTACCTCATCACTGCCAGGCAGGGATGAAAGCCCAAGTTGCCACTCAGTCTCTGCTGACACCGAATGAGGAAAAGGTGCCTTGTTACTGCTGGTTGGGGTGGAAGTTTCAGTTCCCCACTCCACTGACACTACCCTGCTTGAGATGGGGAGGGACCTCTCATTATGCTCCCCTTGTGGTCTCCACTGATACTGTGGAAGGTGGGAAGGACATCACTGCTGAGAAGTGGTAAAAGCCCTGGCTTTTCACTAGGCTTCCTCTGATTCCACTTCAATGAAGAGAGGAAGAGGTGCTTCATTATCACTGGGTGGGAGTGTGAGTCCAGGCCTTCTCTGTGGTCGCTGCTGACGTCACAGGACTTATTGCCTGGTGGGGATGGAAGTCCTGGCAGGGAGAAGTGGGACTTAGTCACAGCCTCGAGAGGGTAGAAGTCTAGGCTCCCCACTCTACCTTTGTTGATTGAGGTGGAGTGGGGCCACAGTTTTCTTATGATGTTTGGCTAGTTTGGGGTGGTTCTTGTCTAAAAGTTCTGTCTTGCCAGGCAGCCCCTTTCCTGGCATTTTGGCTAGTGAGAGGAGGCTTTCCTTGAGAGCTTTTTGTGTCTGTGTGTGTTGTGGGGGGTCTGCACTTACTGCTTTTTTTGGGCTGCTGGGTTCTCTAGCCTCCCTATATCCAGGGATACATGAGGCAGAAAAGAAAAGCCAGGAATCTTAAGGTCCTACCCAGTTTGCCTTCTTTCTACCTTTCAGAATCATTTTATGTTTGTTTTTAGCTGGTTTTCAGCTGCATTTAGTGAGAGGACTAGGGAGAAGCACATCCATTCCATCTTGTCTGGAACCTAAGTTGAAAGCGTTTTTTTTCTTTCAGTGCTTTGATGTTCCATTTTCTGGTCACCTCCATAATTTCTGATGAAAAGTCAGTGATATTTCAAATCACTTTCTCTGGACTGAATTTGTCACTTTTCTCTGGCTACTTTCCAGATTTTCCCCTTAGCTTTAGTTCTCAGCAGTTTTGTCTAGGTGTGGCTTTCTTCTTACTTATCCTGCTTTTGGGGTTAGCTGAACTTCTTGATTCAGAAATTCTTTCAGAAAATATAGGAGATTTCTGGTCATGACTTCTTAAAATATTTTTTTTCTAACCTCCTTTCTGTGCCTCTAAAAAAATTAAAATAGTAATTTAAAATCCTAAATTAGAGAACTCTATATCCAGTGGTTTCTCTGGTGACTTCTATTAAACATTTAAGAAAAAATAATACATCATAAACTCTTACAGAAAAAGGAGAAAGAGGAAGTACTTCCCACTTGTTTTGTGAGGTCAGTATAACCCTACTGCCCAAACCTGACAAATACATTACAATAAAACTACAGAGCAATATCCCACAAGAATATAGATGCAAGCATTCCTAAGAAAATACTAGCAAAGTTAATCTAGCAGTATATTATAAGTATAATACATTAAGACCAACTGAGTTTTATCTCAGGAATGTAATATTGGTTTAATATTAAAATTCAATCAATGTAATACACAGTATTCACAAAATAAAGGAGAGAAACCATATGGTCATTCAAAACACAAAAATGCTTAAATAAAACTCAATGCTTATTCAATGTGTACACACACACACACACACACACAATCTCTCACCAACTAGAAATAGAAGAGACCTTTCTCAGTCTACAAAAGGACATGTGGGCTGTGCATGGTGGCTCATGCCTGTAATCCCAGCACTTTGGGAGGCTGAGGCAGATGGATCACCTGAGGTCAGGAGTTCAAGACCAGCCTGGTCTAACATGGTGAAACCCCATCTCTACTAAAAATAAAAAATTAGCCAGGTGTGGTGGTGGGTGCCTGTAATACCAGCTACTCATGAGGCTGAGGCAGGAGAATTGCTTGGACCCAGGAGGCAGAGGTTGCAGTGAGCTGAGGTTGTACCACAGCACTCTAGTCTGGGCAACAAAGCAAGACTCCATCTCAAACAAATATACAAAAACAAAACATAAAAAGGGCATGTATGAAAACTCTACAGCTGATATTATACTTAGGGGGAAGTGTTTACTGTTTCACTATTAAGACCAGGAAAATGGCAGGGATCACAGTCTCTCTCTCTCTTATTGTGTTGAAAGTCCTAACTAGTGCAATAAGGCAAGAAGAAAAACAAAAGAAAAGAAAGAAGAAAAGGAAAGAAAAAGAAATAAAAAGCATGAAGATGATAAGAAAGAAGTAAAACTCTTATTTACAGATGAGATAATTGTCTATGTGGAAAATTCTAAGGAATCCACAACTCCAATAACTTAATAAATGAATTTAGCAAGATTGTAAGATATAAGATATACATGTGTTTATATATAATTGATAATTATATATCTGTACACTAGCAGCAAGCAACAATGTTTTCTTAATTTCATTTATAAGTATAAAATACTTAATAATAAACTTAACAAAAGAGAGAAATGAAAGGAGTCCTAAGATAAACAGAAAGAAATTGTGTGCTTGTGGGTCAGAAGACCCAGGTTTGTTAACAGGTCAATTCTCCCTGGATGGACCTATCGTAATCCCAGTAGCATTGTGAGAATGTGTAAATTGGCCCGGCACAGTGGCTCACGCCTGTAATCCCAGCACTTTGGGAGGCCGAAGTGGGTGGATCACCTGAGGTGGAGAGTTCAAGACCAGCCTGACCAACATGGAGAAACCCTGTCTCTACTAAAAATACAAAATTAGCTTGGTGGTGGTGGCGCATGCCTGTAATTCCAGCTACTTGGGAGGCTGAGGCAGGAGAATTGCTTGAACCGGGGAGGTGGAGGCTGCCGTGAGCTGAGATCGCACCATAGCATTCCAGCCTGAGCAACGAGCGAAACTCCATCTCAAAAAAAAAGAGAATGCGTGAGTTGTCAATCTGATTCTAATATTCATATAGAAATGCAAAGAACCTAAGTTAGCCCCCCAAATCTTGCTGTAAGTTGAATAACTTACAGTACCTGATTTCAAGACTAAGGAACAAAGGCCAAAAAAAAAGACTAGATTCATGGAATTGACTAGCGAGTCCAGAAGTAGACCCACACTTACACAGCACATTGATTTTTGACAAAGGCACCAAAACATTTCTATGGGGAAAAGAAGTATTTTGAACAAATGATGCTGGAACAACTGGACGTCAGTATTCAGAAAAATGAATGTTGAATCTTCAAATTATACAATAAATGTAATTCAAGGTGGATCGTAGGTCTAAATGTAAAAGCTAAAACTATAAAACTTCCACAAGAAAACTCAGGGAAACACCTCCATGATCTGGGAACAGTCCAGAATGCCTTAGATGGGACAGCAAAAGCAACAAACATTTAAAAAATCAATAAATTGGGCTGGGCGTGGTGGCTCATGCCTGTAATCCTAGCACTTTGGGAGGCTGACGTGGGCAGATCACAAGGTCAGGAGCTTGAGACCAGCCTAGCCAACATGGTGAAACCCCATCTCTACTAAACATACAAAAAAAGTTAGCTGGGCATGGTGGTGGGTGCCTGTAATCCCAGCTACCTGGGAGGCTGAGGCAGGAGAGTTGCTTGAACCTGGGAGGCAGAGATGGCAGTGAGCCAAGATGGTGCCATTGCACTCCAGCGTGAGTGACAGAGTAAGACTTTGTCTCAAAAAAAAAAAAAAAAATTGATAAATTGAGTTCATCAAAACAAAAAGCCTTTACTGTTAAGAAAACTAAAAGGGAAACTACATACTTTGGGCAAATATTGCAAACCATGTATCTGATAAAAGGCTGGTGTCCAGGTTATGTAGGTAATCCTGTAACTCAATAATAAAAGGGTTTATGTGCTGAAAAGATTTGAATAGATGCATCACAGAAGAATGTGTATGAATGGCCAATGAACACATCTGAAAGTGTTCAATGTCATTAGTTATCTGGGAAATGCAAATTAAAATCCATGAGCTACTACTGCAGTCCCACTAGAACAATGGTCCCCAAACTTTTTGGCACCAGGGACCAGTTTTGTGGAAGACAATTTTTTCATGGCCAGTTTTTCTATGGCTGGGGGTGTGGGATGGTTTTGGGATGAAACTTCCACCTTAGAACTGGCACTAGTTTAAGTCGCATGAGGAGCGTGCAATCTAGATCCCTCGCATGCGCAGTTCGTGATAGGGCTCACGCTTCTATGAGAATTCAGTGCCGCCGCTGATCTGGCCAGAGGTGGAGCTCAGGCAGCAGTGCCCCCTCATCGGCTGCTCACCTCCTGCTATGCGGCCCGGTTCCTAACAGGCCATGGACCTATACTGGTTTGTGGCCTGGGGGTTTGGGACCCCTGCACTAGAATGATAAAAATATTAAAAGACTGATAGCACCAAATGTGGATGAGGATGTAGAAAAACTGGAACTCTCATGAATTACTGATGGAAGCATAAAATGTGACAAGTACGTTGGAGGAAGTTTCACTCTTGTCTTATAAAGTAAAATATACATCTACTCTATGACCCAGTAATGCCACTTCTAGATGTGTTCCCAAAAAAAAGAAATGCACATGTTTGCAAAAAGATTTTTATGTAAATGCTTGTAGCAGCTTTATTTATAATACCCTTAGACTGGAAACTGCCCAAATGTCCATTAACAGAAGAATAGATAAACAAATTGTGGTATATCCATACTATGGAATACAATTCATCAAAAAAAAAAAAAAGAGAGAGAGAGAGAATGAACTATCAATAAACACAACACAGATGAATCGCAGACATTATGTGGAATGAAAAAAGCCAGACACACAAAGATACAAATTGTGTGATTCCATTTATACAAAGTTCTGGAATAGGCAAAACTAATCTATGGTGAAAAAAATTAGAAAATTGATTGCCTCTGGGGGTGCAGGATTGGCTGGGAAGACAAAAAGTAACTTTTCGAAATGTTGAAAAAGTTCTTGATTTTGATAATGTGTGGGCTTCCCAGGTGTATGCATTTAATAAAATACATAAAACCTCATAAAATGGTACACATGTAATTTGTGCATTTGTAAATTGTGAAATGTGCGTTTGTAAATTTGTGAATAAGTAAATTTTACCTAAAAAGTAAATTTTTACCTAAATATGTAAATTTTTACCTAAATATGTAAATTTTTACCTAAAAAACCCTGAAATGTAAACAAAGATTGAGAATAACATTACACAGGTCAGCAGTCACAACAGCACGTTGGCCACCAGGACTGCGGAGAGTGCTCAGTTGCCTCTGCTTGGCCGCCCTGTGACTGGATTAGGGCAGAGTTCTTAGGGTCTGACCACGCTTGCTCACAGAATCGCAAGACAAAGTCTTCCACATTCCGGAGACCAGGGCTTCCTGGACGCTGCCCCTGCCACTGCATTGCTTTGCCTTGGGTAGCTAGGCAGTAGCTCACGCCTGCTGTCCTTCACAGGCACAGCTGGCTCATTCTCCTCTGACCAACCTGATGGTCACGGGACCATCCTCCTCTGTACAAAGATAAATGCTGTTCCCCTCAATCAGTACTGAACTGGGAAACAGGACGTCTTGGTTCTAGTCACAGTTCTATCAAGATTTGCCCATGAGGCCAGCACTTTGGGAGGCTGAGGTGGGAGGATCGCTCGAGTCCAGGAGTTTGAGGCCAGCCTGGACAACATAGCAAGACCCCAACTTGACCAAAAAAATTATCTGGGCATTTTGGCGTGCACCTGTAGTCCCAGCTATTTGACAGATTGAGGATCTCTTGAACCTGGGAGGTTGAGGTGGCAGTGAGCTATCACACCACTGGACTCCAGCCTGGGTGACAGAGAGACCCTGTCTCAAAAAAAGAAAAAAAAAAAAGATTTGCTTGTGATATTTGGGCCACTCTCATTCATGTGTTCATGAATTACCAAATGTTCTTTTGAGCCAACCCTGCTGTAGGTTCTTGGGACACATGAGTGAGCAAAACAGAGGAAAATTTTTTTTTTTGAGACGGAGTCTTGCTCTGTCGCCTGGGCTGGAGTGCAGTGGTGTGATCTCGGCTCACTGCAAACTCCACCTCCTGAGTTCATGCCATTTTCCTGCCTCAGTCTTCCGAGTAGCTGGGACTACAGGCGCCCACCACCACCCCCAGCTAATTTTTTTGTATTTTGTTTAGTGGAGACGGGCTTTCACCGTGTTAGCCAGCATGGTCTTGATCTCCTGACTGTGTGATCCGCCCTCCTCGGCCTCCCAAAGTGCTGAGATTACAGGCGTGAGCCACCGCGCCCAGCTGAGGAAAACTTTTGTCGTCTTCCAAGTGGGAGGACACTAATGGTGGCACACAGAGTAATGGCCCCCAAAGACGTCCACATTCTGATCCCTGGAACCTGCCAGTGTGCTTCCTCATGTGGCTGAAGGAATTCCGCACGTGCTATTAAGTTAGGAATCCTGAGATGGGGGGATGATCGTGGATTATCTAGGTGTGCCCAAGGTAATCACCAGGGTCCTTATGGTGGGGGAGGAGGGTCAGAGCTAGAGGAGGCGACGTGGTGATGGAAGCAGAGGTTGGAATGATGCCTTTGGTGGAAGGAGCCATGAGTCAAGGAATGTGGGTGGCCTCTAGAAGCTGTAAAGGCAAGGATGTGAGTTCTCCCCTAGAGCTTCCAGAAGGAATGCAGTCCTGCTGACACCTTGCTTTCATTGCAGGGAGACTCATTTCAGACTTACGACTCCCAGAGTTATAAGATAATACATTTGTGTTGTTTTGAGCCACCAAGTTTGTGGTAATCTGTTAGAGCAGTGACAGGAAACTGACTTAAACAAAACACCTACTACATAAGCAGATTCTCCATGATGCGTGAGAAGATAATGGACCAATAATTCTGAGCTCCTTCTTTGCCTGGGAGAGAGGCGGCTGTCGGGGTGTCTGTTTGCACATAGAGTAACTGAGCAATGAACTTGACAATATTTGCACTCCTCTCTAAAGGAGAAGCCTTTTGTTTATGATAGGAGAGAGCCTGACGATAGTGGTAAAATCCTGTTGCACAGTCCTGGTGGGCTGCTTGTACACTGCTTGTACGTAGGTAGAGTTTAATTGTATTAAAATGTGCAAATGACTGGGTGCAGTGGCTCATGCCTGTACTTCCAGCACGTTGGGAGGCCGAGGCAGGAGGATTGCTTGAGCCCAGGAGTTTGAGACCAGCCTAGGCAACATAGTGAGACCCCCTTCTCTACCCTCCCCCCCAAAAAAAAGAAAAAAATAGCTGGGTGTGGTGGTGCACACCTGTAGTCCCAGCTACTCAGGAGGCTGAGGCAGGAGGATTTCTTGTGCCTAGGAGGTCGAGGAGGCAATGAGCTGTGCTTGCACCACTGTACTCTAGCCTGAGCAAGAAAGAAATATCCCATCTCTTTAAAAAAAAATTAAACTAAATGTCCAAGTGATCATATGTATAAACTCCCATATACAAGATGGAGAAACTGAGGCATGACAAGAACTGACTCAACCCAGGCCTGCATAGTGAGATGGTAGCATCTGGCCATCATTGGGCTGGCAGTTTGGGCCCAAGTTTCCTCTTTACATGAAAATCAGAGCGTCTCGGCCAGGCGCAGTGGCTCATGCTTATAATCCTAGCACTTTGGGAGGCTGAGGCAGGTGGACTGCCTGAGGTCAGGAGTTTAAGACCAGTCTGGCCAACATGACGAAACCCCGTCTCTGCTAAAAGTACAAAAAAAATTAGCCAAGTGTGGTGGTGTGCGCCTGTTATCCCAGCTACTTGGGAGGCTGAGGCGGGGGAACTGCTTGAACCAGGAAAGTAGAGGTTGCAGTGAGGTGAATCGCACCACTGTACTCCAGCTTGGGCGACAGAGTGAGACTCCGTCACAAAAAAAAAAAAAAAAAAAGAAAATCAGAGCTTCTCTCACACACACTAAGTAAAAGCACTGTGCCCACTCCCGCAATGTCCCTGTAGAAATGAGCACATCTGAGTGTTCTGCCCAGTGCCAGGCTGGCTTAGTGTGGATGCCCCCAGCACACAGCTCTCTCCCTTTCCTCGGTACCTCCGTGGCTCTCTAAATCCCCTGGGAACATCGGGGACACTCTCTGGTGTTGCTTTACACCTGTTTTAACTTGCCTCCCGCTTTCCAGCCAAGGAGGGGACTAGATTCACATTCACCTTTGTTACTTGAAGGCAAAACTGGTATCAAGTTTGTTGCCTCGTGATGACCATGGATTCAACTGCCGTAGCAAAACCCAAAATAGCAGCGATCTGAACAAGATAGCCCGTCCCAACATCTGCAGCCCAATGTCAGTACCCAGACTCTCCTGGGCTTGCCACTCTGCCATCCTTAACACACAGCTTCCACCTCGTGATACACGATGGCTGCTCTGGTTCCTGCCACTGGGTCTGCATTCCAGCCGGCAGGAAGGGGAGACCAGGAAGAGGGACCATGTTCCTTTAAAGGGCGGAGCACACATCACTCATTGCCATTCACGTGCTGCTGGCCAGAGTCTGGTATGTGGGTGTGATTCGTCCCAAGGGAGGCTGGGAATTTTTTTTTTTTTTTTTTTGAGACAGAGTCTTGCTCTGTCGCCCAGGCTGGAGTGCAGTGGCACGATCTCAGTTCACTGCAATCTCTGCCTCTGGGTTCAATTGATTCTCCTGCCTCAGCCTCCCAAGTAGCTGGGAGTACAGATGTGTGCCACAACGCGCAGCTAATTTTTTTTGTATTTTTAGTAGAGACCGTGTTTCACCATGTTAGCCAGGATGGTCTCGATCTCCTGACCTTGTGATCCACCCACATTGGCCTCCCAAAGTGCTGGGATTACAAGCATGAGCCACTGCACCCAGCTGGAAATGTGGTCTTTTGTTGGGTGGCCAGGGGCCCAGCAGAAGTTTTTATTACTCTAGAAGAGAATAGGTGATTTTTTCTGCCTTAAGAACTGCTTCAGCTCTCAAGAATGTTCCAGAGAAACACTGAGCTTTCTCGGAGGCTGGGGACATGGGGATGGGAGGCAGGTGTGATCTAATAAAGGCCTGGAGCACAGGGTATGGCTTTCTTCTCACATTGGAGCAGCTGAGATGGTGATGGCCTCAGCTTGATATTCCCACCCATGCCAGGGGTGCATGGCTGGGCCCCCTGCACACCTGGGATAGAAGCAAGAGGCTGGAGCTGATGCTGGAGAAGGCATCGGGTGATGGGGGTCTGGATCCCCTTGGGAACAGCTCCTCGGATATGGACATATCTTAGAAGCCAGTCGCTCCTGTAGGCTGCTTTCATGACTTCTGTCCCAGTTCAGGGTCCCCAGTCAGGGGCTTGCTTTGCGTCTGCTGCTGTCCCTTGACACTGGACACAGCCTGTGCTGAACAAATGCATGCAGAAAAAGCACTCACAGTTCCAGGATCAAGTCACTTCTCCTTGCTTACTGAATACTGGTCTTGTGTGAGCAACACTGAGGCCCCAGGGCTAATCATGATCCTTCCAAGCCATTTGTGCCAATCCCGCTCCCCATTTCCAGTGATTAAAACAGAGGTGAGCATGTGACCCAAAGTGTTCAGTGAGGTAGAAAGGGAAGTGTGCTGGGGGCTTTTGGAAGGACTGCCAGTCACTCTATAAAGACAGCAAGTTGTTCTGGATAAGGGTGTGTGAGGATGTGATGTCTGGAGCTGCAGCAGCCATCTTGCAACAGTGAGGTGACAAATTTGAGGTTTAAGAAAACAATGCCCCAGGGATGGCAGAGTGAAAGGGTGGAATGCATCTGTATCCTTGACTCTTGAACCACTGAGCTAACCCCAGGACTTCTTATCTTACTAATACTTTTTTCTTTCCTTTTTTTTTAAACTCCATTTTCCAGGCTGGAGTACAGTGGCACAATCTGGGTTCACTGCAATCTCTGCCTCATGCTCAAGTGATTTTCCCACCTCAGCCTCCCAAGAATCTGAGATTACAGATGCGCACCACCACATCCGGCTAATTTTTCCTATGTTGATTCTTCCAACCTATGAACATGAATTGTCTCTCCATTTATTTAGATCCTTTTAAGTTTTTTCATCAGTGTTTTATAGTTTTAACATGTAAGTCCTGAACCTCTTTTGTTATTATTTATTTATTTATTTATTTATTTTTAAGACAGAGTCTTGCTCTGTCACCCAGGCTGGAGTGCAATGGCGCAATCTTGGCTCACTGCGACCTCCGCGTCCTGGGCTCAAGCAATTCTCCTGCCTCAGCCTTCTGATTAGCTGGGATTACAGGCATGCACAACCACACATCGCTAACTTTTGCATTTTTAGTAGAGATGGGGTTTCACCATGTTGGTCAGGCTGATCTCGAACTCCTGACCTCAGGTGATCCGCCCTCCTCAGCCTTCCAAAGTGCTGGGATTACAGGCATGAGCCACCGTGTCCAGCTCTTTTTTTTTTTTTTTTAATAAGATGGGGTCTTGCCATGTTGCCCAGGCTGATCTTGAACTCCTGGGCTCAAGCAGTCCACCCATCTTGGCCTCCCAAAGTGCTAGGATTATAGGCATGAGCCACTGCGCCCAGCTCAGTAATTCTTCTTGAGTAAACTTTATGGTTCAAACCACTCTGAGTCAGGTATTCTGTAACTGGTATCAAGGAAGGCATTCAAGCATTCCCCTGTGCCTGTGCTAAAATCTTTGGCGGTTCTCCACTATGCAGGGCATAAGGACTGAAAGAGCCTGGCTCACTAAACCTGTGTCTAGTCTTCCCACCAGCCCTTATCTCCCTCCCCTTGGCTGACTCTGTTCCTTCTTAAGATTATTCTTTTGACTCACCAGCTTCTCACCACCTTGGGGCCTTTGCACCTGCTCTGCCCTCTGGAATGCCATCTCCCTCCACCTGCACCTCCCAGCGCCACCTGGCCACCGTCTACAGATCCTTTTGGCCTTTGTTTGTGTGGCCTTCGGCGAAGCCTTCTTCCAGGTCTTCTCTTGTGGTGCTTATCCCATCTGGAATGACATGTTTATCTGTAACCTTGCTCTTTCCTTGCAATTAGAACCTTATCACAGGCCAGGTGCAGTGGCTCATGCCTGTAATCCTAGCACTTTGGGAGGCTGAGGCGGGTGGATCGCCCAAGGTCAGGAGTTTGAGATCAGCCTGGCCAACATGGGAAAACCCCATCTCTACTAAAAATACAAAAAAAAAAAAAAAAATAGGTGGGTGTGGTGATGGGTACCTATAATCCCAGCTATTTGGGAGGCCGAGGCAGGAGAATTGCTTGATCCTGGGGACAGTGGTTGCAGTGAGCCAAGATTCTGCCACTGCACTCCAGCCTGGGCAAAAAGAGTGAAAGGCTGTCAAAAAAAAAAAAAAAAAAAGAACCTTATCACAGCTGGTCCTGAGCCTGCTTTTCCACACCCTAGTCCCCTGTACCTGGTATAGTGCTGAGGCCACAGCAAGTGCACAGTTGTTTCTTGAATGAATGAAATGGCTTGTGAATCATTATTTCACTGCCTGCCTCTCCTGTTGGTCTCCAAGGACACTTCTACTGGGAATACCTCACTCAGCTCTCAGGAATCCATCCCTGGCCAATCCCCCACATGTCTGCTAGCACTCCATTCATTTGTTTACAAGTCTCTCTCTCTCTCACACGCACACCCGTCACTATATTCATCTACTGCTACATAACAAATAATCCCCAAACATAGAGGCTTAAAACAACAGGAAACATTTATTATCTCATTGCTCCTGTGGGTCAGAAAATCAGAAGCAGCTTAGCTGAGTGGTTCCGGCTCCGAGTCTCCTCTGAGAGTGCAGTCAGGGGCCGCAGTCATCCGAAGGCTCGACTGAGGCTGGGGGATCTGCATGCTCAGGGAAAGTGTGAAGGCAAGTAGGTGATTTGTTTCATTCCATCAGCCCAGCCCCAGTGAGTCTTTTGGGGCCAAAGGACGGTTGCTGATGGTTTTGGAGATTTGGGGAGGAGTGGTGGCTGTGCCCAACCCTTTAGGCACTGATGAGAAAGAATATAACAATTAAAAGCTTCGGGGGAGTGCATGAAATGAATGAATAAATAAATAGACTGGGCACAGTGGCGAACACCTGTAATCCCAACACTTTGGGAGGCCGAGGCGGGAGGATCACCTGAGATCGCGAGTTCAAGACCAGCCTGATCAACATGGAGAAACCCCATCTCTACTAAAAATACAAATTTAGCCTGGCGTGATGGTGCATGCCTGTAATCTCAGCTACTCAGGAAGCTGAAGCAGGAGAATCGCTTGAACCTGGGAGGCAGAGGTTGCAGTGAGCTGAGATCACGCCACTGTACTCCAGCCTGGGCAAAAAGAGTGAAACTCTGTCTTAAATAAATAAGTAAATAAATAACAAATGAATGAATGAACGAATGAATGAATGAGAGATCTTGAGGAATTCCTTGCTTTACAGTGAAATTCTGTCTCCTTTGTGTCTTGTGTCCCAAGATGGTCTTGGGCAAACAGCATGGGACAGAGCCACTGCAGCCGTGCCCAGGGAAGCCTGGGGTGAGTGAGGTAATGACAGGTGAATTCTCCTACTGGGGGAAGTGCTCAGAAAGTGTGGGCAGGACCCACAGGCTTCTATGTCACCTGCAGGGATTTTCTATGGACTGGAACATCTTCCTGTGGCTGCGGTGGCTGCTGTTCGTGAGCGGGGTGTGTGTGGGAGGGGGCAGCCTCTCTGCTTTACCTGTGGCTCTCCAGCTGCCTTTTCTGGGGCCTGGGGGGCTCCCTCTCCCACAGCCTGTGGTCCTCACTCCCCTAGGAGAATGTAAATATCATTTTACACAATCTGAGCTCCAGGGAAACTGCCCAGACTCAGTTAATCCCTGCTTTCCTTGCTTTAAGCAAACCCGGTTTATGGAAGTCTCTGGGATTACAGTTAAGGTAAAAACACTGTTTAGCCTCCAGGTCTGCCCTGTGCATTGAGCCAACACCAGCATTGCTCAAGGCAGCCTCCTGTTTCCTCTGGTAGCATTGTGAGGTTTTGGGCAGAACGTGGCTGCACTGTGCACGGGGTGAAGTAACAGAGGGGGCCCTGAAGACACTCGAAGAACAGTGGGGGTCCTTTCCAGTGCCAGTGCTGAGCCCAGACAGATGGAAGACCTTGGACAAATTGCCCGGCACCCCTGAGCCTCAGTTTCCTCATCTGGAAAGTGGGGTGGTGATGACAGCACATCTCAGAGGGCTGGGAGGACAAAGCTGCCAAGTGACAGCTGTGATGGATCCACAGCGATGGCACAGGGGCAGCCGACCAACCCAAGAGCCGCAAAGCCATGGTGGGCCCAGCCCCTTCCTGCTCCCCAGGCAGCCAGTGAGAAGCCCTGCTGCTGAAGGGGATGGCTACGGGGACAGATCAGTCACACCATAGTGTGAGGTCTCTGTGCCTTCCAAACTCCATTCCAAGTGTTTATTGCCTCAATAATGAAGGGTGGGAACCCCAAAGACCAAACAAACAGCGGATGAGAGAGACAGACAGGGAGACAAAAAGAGAGACAGAGAAACAGAGAGAGAGAGAGAGAGAGAGAAAGAATGGGTCTGCACTGCGGCCTGTGCTATAACGGAGACAGAGGGACCCTCTTGACTGGGGTCTCCGGCTGAGAGTGGGGAGGCCCCCTGGGGAGGTCTGTTCCAAGGTCTGAGGAAGGAGGAGAGGTGGATGGGGCCTCGGGATTAGGGAGATGGGGCGGGGCCACCATGTGTTGGCTGTGGGGCCTTGGGCAAGGAGTTAACCTCTCTGTGCCTCAGTCTTCTCCTGTATAAAATGGGTATGACAGAGAGGAATAGTCCCTCCACCCGCAAAGGGTTGCGAGGATTAAAGAAGTGAACAATTGTCGGTGCTTGTAGCAAAGCCTGGCTCTGGCAGTGGGTTTTGTATTCATGTTTGGTCAGTATATAAGAGTAAATGCTCAAGACCAGCTGGGGCACCACAGCGAGGTCCCACCTCCACAAATAATCATAATAAAAAAAAAATAAGCCGGACATGGTAACATGTGCCTGTGGTCTCAGCTACTGGGGAGGCAGGAGGATGGCTTGAGCCTCAGGAGGCTGCAGTGAGCCATGATCGCACCACTGCACTCCAGCCTGGGCGACAGAGTGAAGCACCATCTTTAGAAAAAAAAAAGAGTCAATGTCCTCGCTACCTGCAGGCTTCCCACCCATAGGCCTGCAGGCCCAGCTGCTTGTTGGAGCCGGCCTGAGGTGGAGTCAGGGGTCTTCACTTTCTTTATCTTCTTTCCTGCCACCCCCACCCCAGCTCCTGTTGCTCCTCCCCTTGTCCCAGAGGAAAAGGACACTGAGTGGCACCTCACCACACTTCCCCTGAGGTCCCAACACAGGTGGGTGGTGGACGCTTCCTAAGCCTCTGCTGTGCCTCCTGCTGACATGGTGAGGATGGGGCCAGGAGGCTGGGGAGAGATTTTAGGAGGCCTGAAGTCTCCGGAGATCCTTGATCTTGGGCGAGGGAGGCTGACGGTGATGGAGTCTCTTCCCCAGCAGGCCCCTCACCTCCCCTGAGGACAATCAGCCAGACCTGGGGTGTGTGTCTGCCCGCATGGGTCAGGACAGAGCCCCTGGAAGCCATCCTTCCACCAGGTTAGCTCAGACCTGACCTGGCCATATCACTGTTGGGGGTCTGATGGTCACATGGGCACCTTAGCCTCATTGAGAGAGGTAGGGTTCAAAGAGCTCTGGGACCATCTCAACCCCCAGACAAGTGAGCAAGTCTGGACCTCAGTCTCTTTTGCCCAATGTTCTGCAGATTCAGAGAAATAACAAGCATCAAGTCTATGCAGGCCAGAGTTTAACGGATGTGTCGGCCACTCAAGGGGGTGATGTTGAGGGGATAGGGGACAGTTGTACACTACTGTGCCAGGCCTGCCCTGGAGTTCCGAGCCATCTTGCTGAACACCAGCACCCACAGCTGCACGGCCCCTGCGGGTGGTGCTGTCCTTGCTTCCCAGCTTTGTGAGGGGCAGGACCTAGTCATTGCTTGTGTGTGCAGGTGTGATGCTCCTACCTAGAGAGGGTCCTCAGAACTTCCCAGTCCACTTCTCCACTGTCCTCCCGCCGGCCGTGCTGGTCAGGGTTCTGCTGGAGAAACGGAAGCAGTCAGAGGTCTATAGTAGGAGATTTATTGCAAACAATTGACTCATGTGATTGTGGGGGCTGGAGAAGCATGTCTGAAATCTGGAGGGCAGCCTGTTGGAAAGGGCAGCCAGAAATCTCCACCTGGGCACACGCTGCCGTCCACAGGCAGTGAAGCCCAGCCCTGTTCTTAAGACTTTTCACCGGACTGAGTCAGGCCCACCCAGAGTATCTGAGACAACCTCCCTTTCTTTCTTTTTTTTTTTTGAGATGGAGTCTCGCTCTGTTGCCCAGGCTGGAGTGCAGTGGCGCGATCTTGGCTCACTGTAAGCTCCACCTCCCGGGTTCACGCCATTCTCCTGTCTCAGCCTCCCGAGTAGCTGGGACTACAGGTGCCCGCCACCTCACCTGGCTAATTTTTTGTATTTTTAGTAGAAACGGGGTTTCACCATGTTAGCCAGGATGGTCTCAGTCTCCTGACCTCGTGATCTGCCCGCCTCGGCCTCCCAAAGTGCTGGGATTACAGGCGTGAGCCACCGCACCTGGCCGACAATCTCCCTTTCTTAAAGTCAACCAATCATGGACTATTTATTTATTTTGAGACAGGGTCTTGCTCAGTCACCCAGTCTGGAGTGCAATGACGCCATCTCAGCTCACTGGAACCTCCGTCTCCGGGGTTCAAGTGATTCTCGTGCCTCAGCCTCCTGAGTAGCTGGGATTAACAGGCATAGGCCACTGTGTCTAGCAAATTTTTGTATTTTTAGTAGAGATGGGGTTTCACCATGTTGGCCAGGCTGGTCTCGAACTCCTGACCTCAAGTGATTTACCCACCTCAGCCTCCCAAAGTGCTGGGATTACAGGCGTGAGCCACCACCCCCGGCTGGAAGTCATGGACTTCAGTCGCATCTGCAGAATACCTTCCTGGCAACACAGAGATTCGTGTTTGATTCAAGGGGTGGGGACTGCAGTCTCCCCTGAGTGGACACAGGAAACTGACCGTCACACCGTCCCTCCTCTCTCTCTGGTTTCTCGCTCCTGCCAGAATGAACACTGAGTATCAGCCACTGGCCCCATGGAGCTGGGGTAGGGGCAGGGTGGGGAGGTGGGGAGTGAAACCAGCACTGAGCTCCTGAGTCAGGCCCTACTGGACCCTCCAGACTTTCTCCCAGCTCCACCTCCCAGCCCTCTGGGATAAATTCCACCTGGGCCCCCAGCCCTCGGCCCCAGCTCCTCCTTCAGAGTGAATCCCTGGCTTGTGAAATCACAGACTGGCCTGAGCGAACCCCACGTGAGCCCAGCTTGGAGTGGGGCCAGCAGCCTCCCTTACTGCCCTCAGGGAGCTGCCAGTCTCCTGGGGGAGCTGCAGAGCCTGGAACCTGGGTCCCAGGTTTGCAGAGCGAGCTTGCAGAGACCCTCTGTTTTCCCTGATTCTCGGCTGTGCTCTGGGCCGGACTCACCGGTCAGGCCACAGCTCTTGGCTGCAGGAAACCAGCCCTGTGATTGTTTTGTTTTGATTGCACAACCCCAGTGCAGGAGGCCAGGGTGGACATCTGCTGTTCTGGCCAGCCCAGCACCCAAGCCCCCCTTTTCTGGCAAGAGCCCCCCAGTTGCCTCATGGGGACCTCCCCCCATGTGTGCAGCCTGGGGAGTGGGCTGTCAGCCCAGATGCTCCTGTCCTGCCTGGCCAAGGGATGGGGCTTGTCTTTGTCTGTTTTCTGTTGCTTATAACAGAATACCTGAAACTGGGTAATGTATAAAGAAAAGGAATGTATTTCTTACAGTTGTGGCAGCTGAGAAGTCCCAGGTTGAGGGGCCACATTTGGTGACACCCTTCTTGCTGGTGGGGATCTCTGCAGTTTCCAGGTGGTGCCGGGCATCACATGGCAAGGGGGCAGAGTGGCCCATGAGCTGGCTCAGGCCTCTCTTCTTCTTCTAATAAAGCTACCAGTTTCCCTCCCATGATGACCCATTAATCCATTAACCCATTAATCCATGAATGCATTAACCCATTCCTGAGGGCAGAACCCTCATGCTCCAATCACATCTTAAAGCTCCCACCTCTCAATACTGCCCCATTGGAGACTAAGTTCTCCATGACACATGAAATTTGGGGGACACGGCCGGGCGCGGTGGCTCAAGCCTGTAATCCCAGCACTTTGGGAGGCCAAGACGGGCAGATCACGAAGTCAGGAGATCGAGACCATCCTGGCTAACACGGTGAAACCCCGTCTCTACTAAAAAAATACAAAAAACTAGCCGGGCATGGTGGCGGGCGCCTGTAGTCCCAGCTACTCGGGAGGCTGAGGCAGGAGAATGGCGTAAACCCGGGAGGCGGAGCTTGCAGTGAGCTGAGATCCGGCCATTGCACTCCAGCCTGGGCGACAGAGTGAGACTCTGTCTCAAAAAAAAAAAAAGAAATTTGGGGGACACATTCAAACCACAGCAGGCCTGGTGCCCCATCTTGGTCGCCAGTCCTCCTACCCTGAAGATAGATGCTCACCTGGCTTCATCTTGATGGCCAACCCCTGGGGTGGTCAGAGTCTTTCCTTGCTCTGGAAGATGCCCTGGCTTCATCCCATCCTCACCGAGGCCCGCCTGGATCTCCGGCCTTTGCTTCCATTCTCTGAGCTCCCTCTTGATCTCATGATAAAGCCCCTTCCTGCTCAAGTCAAACAAAGTCAGTTTCTCTTGCTTATCACCACAGAAACCTGACTGGTTAGCCACTGAATGCCACCCCTGACGCTGCCCTAACTCACTGCATGACCCTGAGCAAGATGGCCCCTCTCTGGGCCTCAGTTTCTCCATCTGCATGGCTGAACTCACCTTCCATGTTGATGCCCCATGGCCCTGTGGCTGCTTTGGTCATCGTGGCTGACTTGGACTGGTGTGTTTGCTGCTGAGGATCGGTGGGAGCCTTCTCTGCCCTGACCCTGGAGGTCTATGGGGCGTACCTGGTTGGGGAGAGCGGATGACAACGGGGGAATCCTCAGCTTCTGTAGAGTTGGGCTCATAAGGACCAATGTCCTGCTACCAAGGCTGTTGCTTTGATAAGCAGTGGTCCACTTTTCTTTAAGTCCTTGTGCTTCAAATTTTTGGGAATCTGATAAAGGCTTTAGCTGCTTTCCTTAGGCCAAAAAACCTTCCTCTACTCCCCTTGTTCCTTCTCTGCACACTTCATTTTCACTTTTATTATTTTTTGGGGCAGGACTTTGCTCTCTCACCCAGGCTGGAGTGCAGTGGCGTGATCACAGCCCCCTGCAGTCTTGACCTCCTGGGATCAAGCGATTCTCCCATCTCAGCCTCCCGAGTAGCTGGGGCTATAGGTGCCAGCCACCATACCCGCTAATTTTTGTTGTGGTGGTGTTTTAATAGAGACGAGGTCTCGCCATGTTACCCAGGCTGGCATGCTTGAAGGTACAGTTTCCAGAGGAGGTGTAGGAGCAGCCTTCAGAGGCCTGTCCTGACCCTAAGATGACCAGCCTCTGGGTTTCCAGATCACAGCTTTGGCACACAGGTCAGAGGCCAGGTACACTGGGCACGTTGTTAGTGTCACTTCATGTCAACTCATCCACCTGAAGAGGACAGCATTTGAGGTAGGGATTGCTATGTTTTCACCAAACCCTGGTTCATTGGCTTCCTCCTGGGCATGCAGCTGGACTGCATTTCCCAGCCTCCTTTGCAGTTAGGAGTGGCCACATGACCCAGCTCCGGCCTGTGCAATGGGAGCTGAAATGATGTGGCTCCTCTGCCCCTGGTTTAGCTTGGTCCACAAGCATCCTTCCATGCTATCCTCCACGCTCCCTCTTTCTTCTCCCACATGGTTACGGAGTGGAGGATAAGGCCTTAGGTGATGACAGGGTCACGGGGTGAAGGGGCCTGGGCCCCTGAGTGACCACATGGAGCAGAGCCCTTGCCCCTCCCTCCACCAGCCCCCAGGAGACTATAATGCAAGCAAGAAATAAACTTTTCTTTGGGAGCTGTTTCTTAACATTTGTTATGACTAAGTCAACGTTTTCATCATCCCCATCCAGGGGAGGTCCTTTTCCACTGAAAAGGAATCCATCTTAGGGCTCCTTTAAAATAGAGAGTTCCTCCAGTGCCTTTGGCCTAGGATCCCTGAAGCTGGAGAGTGTCTGCCTCTGGCCCCGAGCCTAGTGCCTGCCTGAACCTCAGGGCATCTTCTCTGGGGCTCTGATTTACAGTGACTCTGGGCTTCACCCCTTGTCCTCAGGTTCCCACCCCTGCTTTCCTCCTTCCTCGGGTCTGTAGTCTGTGGCCTTCCTCTTCCATCCTGTGGCCTCCCATTTACTTTGACCATTGTCTGGGGTTGAAAGACCAAGGTTCAGGGGTCAGGCGTATCTATTTTTTTCCCTTCTTCCTGACAAATTGCTCCCTGTGGGCAGGGCCCGGGCTGGCTCACTGTGAAGTTCCTCCTGCACAGTAGAGGGTTGAGCACACAGGGGCCACTCCTGGAATGCTAAGTTCTTTGCAGTTCCACAGCGTGCAAGGCCCTGAGGGAGTTGCTCCCAGGATCCCATGTTCCCTGGGGCACTTGGATTCCAGAGAGAGAAGCCGGCCTCTGCTTCCGGCTCATTTCCTAAGTGAGCCACTGCAGGTCTCCAGGAAGGTGGAGCCCAGGAGTCACAGGCTGGGCAGCTGGCTCTGGCCTCTTTTCCCAGCTACACACAGCATTCTGGTCCCTGTCCTCAGCCCCTCCACGGTTGGGAGACCAAGAGACAGGTCTAATGCCCTGCCCAACCTATCCCCACTGTGGGAAACTCCATCACCCTTCCTCCCAGGGAGGACCACTGTCCACCTTTTAAATAATTAAATTGGTCTCCAAACCACCAGTTACCAAACCCTTCTGTCCTTGGTAATCTTCCAAAAAATTTACAACAACGCTCCTTGCTGTGTGCCAGGCCCCACGCTAAGCCACTTATACCCTAGACACCAATCCCTGAGGATGGATGTCGTCAGTATCCCCATTTTACAGACGAGGAAGGTGAGGTTCAAAGGCCTCCTGCACCCCGTCGCCCCCGCCCTGTACCAGCTTCGAATGCAGTGGCAGGGGGCCACGATCTTATGCCCAGGCCTGGTTCTCCCACCATCCCCCCCAGCAGTGGGAGACAATGCTGGGGAGGGGGCATGAGGCCGCTCCCTCCCCAGGGGGCTCCCACAGCTCCCAAGCTCACTGACACTTCGATTTCCTTCCTCTCCTCTGGCCCTCCCCTGGCTCCCCTCTGCTGTACCCCTAGCTTGTCCCACCCACCCTTGAGCTCGACCCATCTCCCTCCCCGGTTCCCACCGTCAAAAGCACCTGCTGCGGGGCTTGGCTCTGTTTGGTTTCTCCAGAGCCTGCCCAGGGAGCTCTGCCTCTCGGAGGTTGTGTGCTCACTTTGCAAAACAGCAGAAATTTATAGCCCAAGTAATTGATCACGGCGCTTCTGCCTCCCTCCATCTCTCTCGGGCTCCTAATTCCCTTCTCCCGCTCTTCTCTTTTTTCTCAGCGCACCATCTGTGGTGTCAGAGAAAAGGAAGCCAAAAGTGGGGGGGGTGTTTCTAGTCCCAGTTCTGCCAATTATAAGTCACATGAACCTCAGTTTCCCCATCCGCAAAACGGAGAAGCTAATAATACCTGCTCACAAGTGTGCCGGGCCTGTGGATGCCGGGGCCAGGAGCAGCACCCAGACAGAGTGACTTCTGGCCCCGAGCCACCCTGTGGGGTGCGGGGTGGGGTGGGGGCCCACCTTCCCAATGGGGACACTGGGGCCACGAGAGCTCAAGCCATTCACTCAGGGTCACAGATCTGGTAAAGAGCAGCTCTGGGGCTTGAACCAGGTGAGTTGTGCCTCGAAGCCGGAACCATTAGGTGACACTCCCCCCACGCCAGCCCCAGGGCCCATCAGAAAACAGGTGAGGCTCACCAGGCCTCCCAGACCCCTATTTCACTCCATTCTGGAGCTAACTATGGGGCAGAAGCAGAGGCCACTGGGGCAAAGCGAACACTTTGCAAACTAGAGAGCTGCGAGGACGGAAGGAAACTTCACAATCATTCCCATCGCTCTTCAGTGCCGGCCCCGCTGGATCAGACCCCTCCACTGTCTGCGAGACTCACTGGGACCTAAGAGCTTCCCTGGCCCTCAGTCGCTGCCTCTCCCTCCAGAGAAGCTGTATGACTAGGGGCCTCCCTCCTGCCAGGCCCCTACACCTGCCAGCCTCCAGGAAGGCCCACAGAACCTTCCAGAACAACTCGCAAATGATCCTGAAGAGCACTTCACTCGGCCTTCAGTGGTAGATGAGGCACCAGGCCTGGGAGGGGCGGCCCAGGTTCCTGGCCTGAGCCCTGGGGGACCCAGGGCTGGAAACTCCCCGCTGAGCCCCACTCCAGGGCGGGACTGAGGCCACTCCTGCTCTCTTCTGTTCCGGGGGATGGGGGACGAATGCTTCCAGTGGGGAACGTGCTTGTCTTTTTCCCCTCCGCCCTCAGTCTAGCTTGTCTCTGCCTGTGCACGTCTCCCCGTCTCTCGCTGTCTCTGTGTGTGTCTTTCTCTCCAAGCCCCCAGCCCGCAGGTACGAGCTTGCTTCCTCCCATGCGGGGCCCCCAAGACCGAGCACAGCATCCAAGGTGCCCGCAGCGCCCCGGCCTCCTCCCTTCCCTGGGGGCTGCTCTGGGCAGGGCGGTCCGCAGCGGGGGCGGCGGGCACGTTCTGTTCCCCGCTTTCAGGCGGGGACCGCAGGCTCCAGCCCCGGCGGCTGCCTGCTCCCGCCTGGCTGGCGGAGATGAGAGCCGGCTGCAGGGCTGGAAGCGAGGCAGCAGCACACAGAACAAACAGAATTTTTTTTTGCAACTAGAGGGGGAAGCACAGAGCTAAAAATAAAACGAAAAGATCAGTATCTGTCAGTCTGACAGCTGATTGGCTGCTCGGAGATGCATATAATTACCAGCAACTGGCGCTGGGTAGGCAAAGCCGGGAGAAACTGCTGAGACGAGGTTAGGATTTAACCTTTAAATTCTGGAGCCATCGGAAACCGAGGGGAGGACGACGGGTGTCGGTGCTAATGAGGCTGGGGGCGGGCGGTGGGCGGTGGGCCTCCGAGTCCGGGCAGGTCTCGGGGGCTCCCCGGGAAAGGCCCTGCGAGCCCTTGGCCCTGGCGGCCTCCGCCATCAGACTGGGAATGTCTCTGATTGGGTGGCCAGGAGGCGGTGGCCCTCCTCCCCGCCCACCTGAGGGGTGTCGTCTTCCGCGAAGTTAGGGTCTTACCTGGGAGGCAGGGAGGGAGGGGGCTGCCTGAGGCCCTGGGCCCCTCCGGGACCGGCGCACCCCGTCTCACCCACATTCCTTCGCCTTTCCCCGCCCGGTGTGGATTTCCAAAACCCATCCCTGCTCCCCTCCTTCCTTCACCCCAAGTCACCCCTGTTCCCAGCTCTGTTTCTTGCCCCACCCAGGGACGGCTTTTCTGCACCTCAGGCTTGTCGTAGGGCCCCGAGAGAGACAAAAACTGTGACAGTTGAGGGGTGTTGTGCTCTCCCTAAGCCTCAATTTCTTCATCTGTTAAAGGGAAGTGATGAAAATTGGGTCCACCTGACTGCTGGTCAAATGCCAGGGCTGCTGTGGGCCCAGCCTTATGTTGGCTCTTTCACCTGAGCCAGGAGTCAGGAAATCGGGGTTCTAGTCCAGCTGGGAATTGTCCCAGTGTGAACTGGGAATAAGAGTTCCTGCCCTCTGACCTCTCCAGGTGGCAGTGGGGACCACGTGAGATGGTGTATGTGGCCTTGAGCAATAAACCGCACCTGTCCGGGGAGGTGGGCGAGGACACCTGCAGCCCCTCAAACCCACCACTTTTCTCGTCCAGGCCCTTGCCCAGGCTTTTGCCTGGAACCCCTTTTCTTCCCACGCAAACGCTTCCCTCCAGTGCATGTTTCTCTGGGAAGCCCTCTCTGTTGCCCAGCCCATCCTCTTCTGCTCACTCTGGGTTTCGCAGCCCATGCTCAGGCCCTGATTGCCTGCTTTGCACACAGGGCTGTGAGCTCCATGAGGGCAGGAACCACATGGCTGTTCACAGCTGTGTTGCCAGGGCCTGGCTTGGAGCCCCTCATGAAGTGAGACATCTGAATCCTCTGCTCTGTGACTCTGGCAGCCAGGTAGAGCCACCTTGGCCAGGGCACCCAGGCTTGGAGCAAGCAGCAGCTTCATGGGTGGGGAGTCACATTTCCCCAGCACATCGGCAGGCCCTAAGAGGGCATTCGCTTGGTTCTGCCCTCAGAGCACTGATGCCCAGGGGACACTGCCCTTTGTGTATGCCACCTAAGAGAGGATGCAGCCGTAGAGGGGGCAGGGATAAGCATGGTCCCAGAACCTGTTGGCCCCTCCTAAGAAAGTTCCCAGTTCTGCCTGTCCAGGCCTGGCCTTTGGCCTGTGCTGTCTGGGACAGTGGGTAGAGCTGTGGTGCGACCTAGAAAACCCACACTGACCTATAGGAGGCGCCGCCCAGAGCTCCTGACTGGGGTGGGTGCAAAGGAGAGGTGGGTGAGGGGGGCAGAGAGAAATCGTGTTAGTAGCTCACACATCAATCGTCTAGCTGTGTGCCTGCCTCTCTCATGTATTTCATGGAGATTATTTCCTAGAATTCCCACAAGAGCCCCCTGCAGGTGGTGCGATTGTTATCTATGATTTGCAGATGAGGAAACTGAGGCACAGAGTAGTTTAGCAATGCACCCAGGAGCCCACAGCTAGGGAGGACAGAGGCTGGATCCAGCCCAGTCCCTTGTCTCCTGGGACCAGGCCCAGCGCTCCCACCTCTCTGATAAGGATAAAAAGGAGGGAGTGGGAAGGGAGATATTCTAGAGGCAGCTACCATGAGACCTCCCGGCAGAGAGGCTGGAAAATGTCTTTTGTGTGTGGTACGCAAAGGAATTCCCCTTTGGTGTCTCTTTGAAAGATTTCGGGAAGATTTAAACTGCTTTTCAGTGATTTGGGGATGTCAGACTGGTGTTTTTCTGAGCGTGACACCGTGATGAGACTGGCCCCCAAGGCAGCCTCATTTTACACAGGTTATGTTAATAGAACTTCTGCAGCTGCAAAAGCAGCTTCCGCCGACTGAGTGCTCACCCCGGGGTCCATGAGCGGTCACCCCGGGGTCCATGCTAGACTCAGCCTTGACTCAGATGCCCACCCAGAGCCCCACCCGATAAAGGGATTATTTAATCCCTGCGTTATTTCCTTACAACTGATGTCAGAATCTGCTCATCTCCAAATGCGCTGTCTCCCCCTGTTAGGAGTGAGCTTGGCGAGGGCTCCAATCTGGTCTCTCCCATTCATGGCTGAGTCCCTGGCACCCAGCATCAGCCCCGCATGGAGCAGCTAGTCAATAAAGCTTTGCTGGACACATTTCAGATGAAGAGACTGAGGGTCAGAGAGGTCACGTGGCTTGCTTGGAAGAAACATCAGATTTCTCTGTCTTAAGAGTCCACTTCTGGCTCCCACCTCACACAGCTGCTTAAGAGACCCCTCAGCCCAAGAGAGCCTCAGAGCCCGAGTCTTTCCCCGCTCTGCCCATTCTCAGGCCTTATACTAAAACCAGTGAGGCCTCTGAACTGCTGTCTGCCCCTCAACCTTTTCCTCCCTTATCTAGGAATCAGGCAGAAGTTGGCCAGAGTTAGGTCAGTCTCAGGGAAGTTGTATTCTTCTAGAGTCACTCGGTTTTGCATGACCCGATTCAAATTTTCCATGTTTGTCACTTTGATTCCCACTCTGAGAAGCTTTCTCAGTACATATAACCTTACTATGTGATGACTGGCCTGGGTATTCATATGTGCATTTGATACCTGTTGCTTATCTCCTGGGGGACCCCTGGTTCAGGGGGGTTTAAGCAGGTGTCCTGGTGAGACTGGGGTTATAATCAGAGACTCCCAGGGTTGGAGCTTGGCGCTGCCACTGAGTGGCCTTGGGAGTCACATTTGACCTTTCTGAATCTTGAACTCCTCACTTGTGAAATGGGGACACGTGGCCAGGTGCGGTGGCTCAAGCCTGTAATCCCAGCACTTTGGGAGGCCGAGACGGGTGGATCATGAGGTCAGGAGATGGAGACCATCCTGGCTAATACGGTGAAACCCCGTCTCTACTAGAAAATACAAAAAACTAGCCAGGCGACGTGGCAGGCTCCTGTAGTCCCAGCTACTCCGGAGGCTGAGGCAGGAGAATGGCGTGAACCCGGGAGGCGGAGCTTGCAGTGAGCCGAGATCCGGCCACTGCACTCCAGCATGGGCAACAGAGCAAGACTCCGTCTCAAAAAAAAAAAAAAAAGAAATGGGGACACGTTGACCTCCTGCATGGCAAGTGTCTTGCTTGATGTCTGGCCAAAAGACCAATACCACCGTCACTCGCTGCCAGAGAGGCCCTGCACGTGGATTTTAGAGTTTGCTGGGTTTTGTTTATCCTAGGCGCATGTCCGACCATGTACAGGCTGATGGATTTTGTAGGTGCAACGACCCTAACACAATCAATCTCTCTTCTCAAAAGACCATGAGCATGCCTGGATTCAGAGAGCACCGTGTGTGGGGGGCTGGCGTGGGCACGTGTCCGCAGCTGGGTCTGGCTTCTAGGGTTCCAGGCTCAGGCAGGAGGGTGGGGTCCCAGGGGGTCATCTCTCTCTCCTTAACCTGGACCCTTTGGAAGTTGGTTTCCAAATGTCCTGAATTCCCGTTCCTTAGTATGCGGCCCAGTACAGCGCTTGGCCCGGCAGCAGGAGCCTGGTTGGTGTTAGTCTGCTGGGGAACGGGAAAAAGAAGAGAAACATCAAGCTTTCCCTTAAAAACAAAAAGCAAAAACAAACTGTCAATCTCCCACCGATAACACACCATCTTTATCCCTAAACTTTAAGAAATGTTGTTGCCAGTCGCGGTGGCTCATGCCTGTAATCCCAGCACTTTGGGAGGCCGAGGCAGGTGGATCACCTGAGGTTGAGACTTCGAGACCAGCCTGACCAACGTGGAGAAACCCCGTCTCTACTAAAAATACAAAATTAGCCAGGCGTAGTGGCGCATGCCTGTAATCCCAGATGCTCGGGAGGCTGAGGCAGGAGAATGACTTGAACCCGGGAGGCAGAGGTTGTGGTGAGCCAAGATTGTGCCATTGCACTCCAGCCTGGGCAACAAGAGCGAAACTCCGTCTCAAAAAAAAAAAAAAGAAGAAGAAGAAGAAAAGAAAAAAAAAAAAGAAATGTTTTGGAAAACCATCTGCCTGAACTACAGGCAAAACCAGCACCTTCCTTGTGTCCAGCGTTGCATGGGGAGTGTCAGACAGCGAGGCCCCACTTGTGGACAGGTCTGTGCTCTGCGACATGCCAGCCTCTTCCCTGCCCAGGTCATCCTCACCTCTACCCCATGAGGTGCAACTAGATGAGATTGCCACTTCCCAGATGAGGAAGATCAGGCACAGAGAGCTGAGAGGCCCGGCTGAAGTTCCCACAGTGAGAAAAGTCAGTAGCCCAGCTGTGGGCCTGAGCCCCGGGTGCTCTAGTGAGCAGGATGGAGTCCTGGTCTTCGGCAAGGCTCAGCTTGGTGGGGGAGACACATCCCCAACCCCAGATAGACTTTGAGTTCTGGAAGCCGGGCACTGGGGGAGCTTTCTGGGAACAAGCGTGAACCACACATGGTCCCTGCCCTGGAGTCGCTCGTGTCTCCCAGGAGAGGAGGGACACATGCACAGACTGTGAACACATGGGCCTAAGAGGGGCCACCCAGGGCTGCAGAACTGATCCATCCCATACAAAATCACTGAAAAGACCCCCACAGACCTTGCTTAAAAATAGCAAGGTGGTGGCTCACGCCTGTAATCCCAGCACTTTGGGAGGCCGAGGTGGGTGGATCGCTTGAGGCCAGGAGTTCGAGACCAGCCTGGCCAACATGGTGAAACCCCATCTCTATAAAAATATAAAAGATTAGTGGGGCATAGTGGTGGATGCCTGTAATCCCAGCTACTCAGGAGGCTGAGGCAGGAGAATAGCTTGAACCTGGGAGGCAGAGGTTGCATTGAGCTGAGATCACACCGCTGCACTCCAGCCCGGGCAACAGAGCGAGACTCCATCTCAAAAAAAGTCTCCTGGCGGTGTGTCCCCATCAGAGTTCAGGTCCTTCATTGTGGATGGATGGTGCATCTTTTACATCTCAAAGTGGACTCCTTTTGAAGCCACATTTGAAACCCAGTTGCCATTCCCTTTCTGAGAATGTCCTGGTTCATGGTCCTGGAGACTTCTGGACCTGGGTGTCCATCTACCAGACACATAAAAGCCATTTCTAAGTACCCCTTGTGGACCAGGCTTACACCTGTAATCCCAGCACTTATGGAGGCTGAGGCAGGAGGATTGCTTGAGCCCAGGAGTTTGAGACCAGCCTGGGCAGCATGGTGAGACCCTGTTGCTACAAAGAGTAAGATGATTTGCAGGACATGGTGGTGGGCACCTGTAGTCCTAGTTACTCAGAGGCTGAGGTAGGAAGAGCACTTGAGCCCAGGAGGTTGAGGCTGCAGTGAGCCATGATTGCGCCATTGCACTCCAGCCTGGGCAACACAGCGAGATCCTGTCTCAAAAAAAAAGCCCTTGTGTCCCTCCCCTGCAATCCTGTGCTGTGCCCAGAGGTGGTTTCCAGTCCAGAATGGAGAAGACGTATTCCGGTTGTCATGGGCTCTGGGGACCCCACCTCCTCCAGGCTGCTGGCAGATGGAGGAAATGTGTCTGGGGCAGAGGCTGCAAGCTGAAGTTGCCAGTTGATAGCAGCACCTACTGTATCCATCTGACCTTCCAGCTCTCACCTTTAACCTTTGCACTCTCCTGACCAGTATCTCCAAGGCCTCCAACCTCCTGTGGTTGTGGGCTGGAAGTGAGAGGTGTAGGGGAGGGAAGAGGTCTGCCTGGAAGGAGCCAGGGAAGCAGCTGGGGTGGAAGCCCCACAGAGACCCCACTTCCTGGAATGCTTCTGGGCTGGCCGCACCCCCACCCTTGGTGCAGGTTTCTACAAGAAATTCAAGTGTGTCTGCGGCTGGATTCCGCCAGTCTCCCCTGCAAACCTGCAAACAAGAGCCCACATGTCCTCGAGGACAGCTTGCAAGAGAACATGGGGCGAGAAGCATCTAGTGAAAACCCAGGATAAGTGCACGAGGTGCCCCTTCCCATCCTGGGCCTCTCAGGGCAGCCTGTGGCCACCCCCATCGCCAGCAGGGCTGGGTGGGAGTGGGGAAGCAAGGACTTTATTTTAAAGAAAAGATGGGCCAGGCGTGGTGGCTCATGCCTGTAATCCCAGCACTTTGGGAGGCTGAGATGGGCGGATCACGAGGTCAGGAGTTCGAGACCAGCCTGGCCAACATGGCGAAACCCTGTCTGTACTAAAGATACAAAAAAAATTAGCCAAGCATAGTAGTGCATGCCTGTAATCCCAGCTACTCTGGAGGCTGAGGCAGGAGAATCGTTTGAACCCACCCGCGAGGTGGAGGTTGCAGTGAGCTGAGATTGCGCCATTGTACTCCAGCCTGGGCAACAGGGTGAGACTCTGTCTCAAAAAAAAAAAAAAAAAAAAAAGCCAGGCGTGGTGGCTCACGCCTATAATCCCAGCACTTTGAGAGACCGAGGCAGTAGAAACATTTGGGGTCAGGAGTTCGAGCCAGCCCAGACAACATGGCGAAACCCTGTCTCTACTAAAAATACAAAAATTAGCCAGGTGTGGTGGCAGGTGCCTGTAATCTCAGCTACTCAGGAGGCTGAGGCAGGAGAATCACCTGAACCCGGGAGGCGGAGGTTGCAGTGAGCAGAGATCGTACCGTTGCACTCCAGCCTGGGCGACAAGAGCAAGACTCCATCTGAAAAAAAAAAAAAAGAAAAGAGCAGGTGCCACCGCAGATAAATAATCCAGACAAATGCCTTCCCTTCTCTCAAATTTCTCAACTAATTCTCTCTCTGTTCCCACTGGGAAAGTCCCTCCTTCTGTTATTTGCCCCAAGGCCCATGTTTGGCCAACAAGCAAACTGCATTTGTTAAATAACATAAGCGTTCTCATTTTGGGTTAGTGAAGAGCAGACATGATGCCTGTTAACTCCCATCAGCTCCTAGCAGACTGAACAGGCACAGTGGGCTGACACCATCCCACCCAAAGGAAAGAAACATGGTGGAGGAAGCCTGGGGTGGCCTGGCCCGCAGTAAAGGTGCAGTGACTGGTCAGGGACTGGGAGAGGCTGTGAATAGCATGGAGCCAGCCCCCGCACCAGAGAGCCTTTGAAGGCTTGCTTCACGGAACCCCCACTTGGGAACTGCTGGGCTAAGCCAGTTGGATGGAGGTGCAGTTCTGACCATCCCCGTGACCACTCTCACTTCCCCTGGACAGCAGAGTATCCAGGGAGAACTCAGTGGCTATGGGATCACCCTGACTCTGCCATTTAGTAGGCTGACCTTGGGGAGATGGCCACCTCTCTCTGAGCCCTTGGGTCCCCAGGGCCTCCCTCCTGGGTTGGGAGTGCTCCGTAAGGGCCAAGTGTCTTTCATGTTGCTGTCACCTCTCTTTCAGGTCTCCTGACTTCCCACCATGTCATGCAATGATCATCTTGCTGGATTTCTGTGACGGGAGAGGGATACCGTGGTAAAGAATAAACATGGAAACGGGTCTTGGGAAATTCTGCTGGAGCCCCTCTGAGGAGTGGTCTAGTGATGGGACAGAGGCCCTGGAAGGGGAGGCAGGAAGGCAGGTGTGGCTGCCCCTTAGCAGGCAGGCCAACGGCACCCTGCAACCAGGGTGCATCCAAGCGCTCCCCAACCTTAATGTGCCTTGACCCGCTGTGGGGTCTCATTCAGATGCAGGTTCTGAGGGAGCAGGCCTGGGCAGGGGCTCCCAGGTAAGATGGAGGCTGTGCCAGCTGGGACCACATTCTTTGTAGTAAGGATGTCACGAATTGCCTTCACCCTCAGTGCCCATGCCTGAGCCTCTGGCTGGAGGGAAGTGGGCAGGCCACTTGGTGTCTGCAGAGATGCCTCCGGAAAGGCCCGAGAGCCCCAGAATGCGCGTGCCAGGAAACACGAAGGAACATGAGGGTAAAATGATGTTTTTAACAAAAGAAAAGACCTCTGCCTTGTAGCGTGTAGACAGATTCCTATTCCCACCCCCACGCAGCCCCAGGGACCTGAAAGAATGTGGTTTTCTGAGCACATCCTTCCCTTGCTGAAGGGGGTGGATCCGCTCTTAAAAAGTTGCTTGTAAAATGAATTTTTCTATCAAATGCTATTTTCCAGTGGCTTGTGTTTTAATACCATGGTTTCATTCCCACTGAGAAATACCCAGCTCTGAGGCCTTGGTGTTCTGGATGCAGCAACCACGAAGGGGTGGGGGCTCAAGGGTGCAGCCCAACCCCTGTGTCCATGTGTGGCAGAGCTGATGGGAGCTGGCACTAGGATTTGGAATTCAAAGTCTGAATCCCAAGTGCTCCCCAAATGGGCTAAAGTACCTGGCCAGACCCTGGCCCAACACCACCGATTGTAAGATGGGAGGAGGCCAGGTGCGGTGGCTCACGCCTGTGATCCCAGCACTTTGGGAGGCCAAGGTGGGCAGATCATGAGGTCAGGAGTTTGAGACCAGCCTGGCCAACATGGTGAAACCCCGTCTCTACTAAAAATACAAAAAAAAATTCAGCTGGGCGTGGTGGTGGGTAGCTGTAATCCCAGCTACTTGGGAGGCTGAGGCAGGAGAATCGCTTGAACCCAGGAGGCAGAGGTTGCAGTGAGCTGAGATCGCGCCACTGCACTCCAGCCCAGGCAACAGTGCAAGACCGCATCTCAAAAAAATATATATATAATAATAATAATAAGATGGGAGGGACCAGAGGTGGCCCAGGGCAAACCAGCCCCTCAACCAGAAAAGGAGCCAGGAGCCAGGGGCCCATCATGGCAGAGCAGCCATCTGGTCCTTGTATCTTATACTGTAGGTCAGACTCTGGATGATATTATTATTATTATTATTATTTTTGAGATGGAGTCTCTCTCTGTTGCCCAGGCTGGAGTGCAGTGTTGCCATCTCAGCTCACTGCAATCTCTGCCTCCCGGGTTCAAGCGATTCTCCTGCCTCAGCCTCTTGAGTAGCTGGGATTACAGGTGCCCGCCACCACGCCCAGCTAATTTTTGTATTTTTAGTAAAGACAGGGTTTCACCGTGTTGCTTGGGCTGGTCTTGAACTCCTGACCCCAAACGTTTCGCCCGCCTTGGCCTCCCAAAGTGCTGGGATTACAGGCATGAGCCACCACGCCCGGTCGGACTCTGGATATTAGGCTGTGAGTATTTTTGGTTATTTTTATTTTTTTTTTATTTATTTAGAGACAGGGTCTTGTTCTGTTGTTCAAACTGGAGTGTAATGGCATGATCTTAGCTCACCACAGCCTTTAATTTTAGAGATAGGGTCTCACTTTGTCACCCAGGAGCCTTGAACTCCTGGGCTCAAGAAATCCTCCCGCCTTAGCCTCCCGAGGAGCTTGGACAACAGGTGTGTGCCACCATACCTGGCTTTTGTTGTTGTTGTTGGAGAAGTGGTTTTACCATGCTGCCCAGCCAGGCTGGCCTCAAGTGATCCTCTTGCCTCAGTCTCCCAAAGCGCCTGGGATTACAGGCATGAGCCACTGGGCCTGGCCTATTTTTAGTTTTATATTGGGCACAATTGTTTAAAGTATTCAAGGAATCAGTTACCATGACAGTTTGGCTCTGTGTCCCAAAGCATGCTCTGAGGCTCTGACACCAGAGTTCCACAGTCAAAGGCCCCTGAGAAGTGCTATGTTAAGGGAATGGCTTCCTCACCTGGAGGGGTCTACTTTAATATGCCAAGGAGCATGGGAATCTTGAACAGGAGACTGGAATCCACAGTCTTCCTCCATTCAACTGACCTTGGTTTTCCAGAACAAAGCCTGGGATCAGCATTCCAAGGAACACACTTTGGAAACAGTCTCTGGGAGATTCTCATAACTAAAAGGTCTCTGTTTCTGAATTAGTTCCTTACCTACTGTGGAGTACAAATTATCCCAAACTTAGTGGCTTAAAATAGGCATTTTAGTATCTCAGTTTCTGTGGGTCAGGAATTCAGATGTGGCTTAGCTGGCTAGTCTCTCTTAAGGTTGCCATCAAGATATCAACTGGGGCTACGGTCATCTGAAGGCTTGACTGAGGATAGAGGATCTGTTTCCTAAATGGCTCACTGACATGGCTGACAAAAAGGCTTCAGCTCCATGCCATGCAGACTTCAGCAGGCTGCTTGAGTTTCCCCACAATATGGCGGCTGGCTTCTCAGAGTGAGTGATGCAAGAGAGTGAGACTGAAGCTGCAGTACCTTTTATGACCTAGCCTTGGACACCATATGCAGTCATTTCCTCAGTATCCTATTGGTTATGCAAGGCCAGCCTGATTCACTGTGGAAAGGTATGAATGCCAGGAGGCAGGAATCGTTTGGAGACCATCTTGGAGGCCGACTACCGTAGTAACCATCACTTTGGTACCAGGACAGATAACTTGCCTCATTCGCACAGTTGCTTTTTCTTACCATTTTGTAGACATGAGTAACATTGGGAAGTGAACCTGTTAACTTGTGATATGAAGAAAAAAGGAAGAGACCAAGAATTTATCAGCCACACCAAGCCCTGGCGGACAGTGGTACTAATAACCCAGCCTCCCTTCCTGGGTGCTCACTCTGCACCAGGTACCTCATGGGCCTCAGGGTCCTATGCGACCCCTGCCCCCATACAGCAGGTTCCACTGATAATTTTGAGTCAGGTCACTCATGCCTATGAAATGCATGAAATGGGATTTTTTTGTGATGTTGGCTATGGCAACACACGCAGCTCTGCCTGATGGAAGTTGAGACAAATTCAGTAACCTGAGTGAACCCGTGTGGAGAAGATTTGAGCAGAGAGTAAACTTAGGATGGATAAATGCCCATGATAAACAAATAATAAATAGATGAGATAAAATATTTATTTCATGTATAGGATAAGGATTAAGTACGTTAACAAGACGAGGAGTCAGGGTGAGCCTGGGGAATCCCTGGTTTCGCTGGAGCCTCCTTGCTGGGAGAAGTGTCATGTCTCCAGGCTGGGGCAGCGGCAGGGCTCCCTGGTTGGGAGGCCTAGTGGTGACGCCTGGAACACCTGGTGGTGAGCCCCAGAATGCCTGTGTCCTAGGCCGACCCATACTGATCATGAGCTGTGTGATCCAGGCAAGTGACTTCACGGACCTCAGTTTCCCATCTGCAAAATGGGATGATAACAGCAAACTTCACCACTAGTGATGAGGATTCGGAGAGTGAATCCTTGGCCCAGCACAAGGCCTGTAAGGTGTTTCACATGGCAGAGTTGGTGGCGGGTCACCAAGGTGGTGGTGTCCCAGGTTGAAGAAACCTTTCTAGAAATTCCATTGCCTGGAAGCATCCAATGACACGCAGTGGACCCTGAGCCACAAAACAGACTGTAGTGACTGCTGGGGCCTCCCGCAGGGGTGATCCCCGAGGAGGCTGGGAGGAACTCAGCCCTTTCTTCTGCTGGGGGCATGTGCAGGCATGGAGACTGCCCGGCCCCTTCCTGTCCTGTTGTGGCATGATTTTCAACAGAGGGAGGACTCTGGGCATGTTTTCCCTCGGAAGTCTCACCAGGCTGAGCAGGACTTAGAGGAACTCCATCTACGCTTGCTGTCCCAACAAATAGACGAGGTATAGAGAGAACAGGCCCGATGAGAGATAGAGAAAGGAAGGGAGCTTTGGTGGGGGAGATTTTGGGGTCTTTCCTGTGGGTGCCAAGGTTCTGGGCAGCTGGGTGTGCTGGCCTCCTCTCTGGACACGCTCTGTGGGCATCTTGGTTGTAAATTCCAGGCCCCCCTGCTGAGAATTCCTTCTCTGAGTCTTCAACGAGAGTGAAACTCCATCTCAAAAATAAAATAAAGGTCCGGCGCGGTGGCTCAAGCCTGTAATCCCAGCACTTTGGGAGGCCCAGACGGGTGGATCACGAGGTCAGGAGATCGAGACTATCCTGGCTAACACGGTGAAACCCCGTCTCTACTAAAAAATACAAAAAACTAGCCGGGCGTGGTGGCGGGCGCCTGTAGTCCCAGCTACTCGGGAGGCTGAGGCAGGAGAATGGTGTGAACCCGGGAGGCGGAGCTTGCAGTGAGCTGAAGTGAGCTGAGATCCGGCCACTGCACTCCAGCCCGGGCGGCAGAGCGAGACTCCATCTCAGAAAATAAATAAATAAATAAATAAATAATAATAAAATAAAATAAAAAGGCGAGGAGGCTGTGGGCCTAGATGATCTCTCATCTCCTCCCAACTGCAACACTCTGATTATTTGCTGCATTTATTGAGCTCCAGCTGTATGCAGGAGTGGTGTCTGGGAGATGGGAGGTGCTGACCCCAACCCAGGAGGAAGAGCCAACCTGAGCCTGCTGATTCTATGTGGCCTGGGATGGCACAATGGCCATGTGGGCTGCAGGAGAGCCTAATACCAGGCCCAGCTGCCATCTGAAACGTGTCCTGTTGGGGGCACTTTGGCGTGGTTCAGGTGTTCTGGTCTTAGAGTCCATTCGGTTTGTGCATGAAAATATGCTAGCGGCTTCTTTCCGCTAAGCTTCTGTTTGTTGTTGTTGTTGTTTTGAGACGCAGTTTTGCTCTTGTTACCCAAACTGGAGTAAATGGCATGATCTCTGCTCACCGCAACCTCTGCCTCCCAAATTCAAGCGATTTTCCTGCCTCAGCCTCCCAAGTAGCTGGGATTACAGGCATGTGCTAGCATGCCTGGCTAATTTTGTATTTTTAGTAGAGACGGGGTTTCTCCATTTGGTCAGGCTGGTCTTGAACTCCCAACCTCAGGTGATCCGCCTGCCTTGGCCTCTGAAAGTGCTGGGATTACAGGTGTGAGCCACTGAGCCCAGTCTTTTTTTTTTTTGAGACAGAGTCTCGCTCTGTCACCCAGGCCGGAGTGCAGTGGCGTAATCTCGGCTCACTACAACCTCCACCTCCTGGGTTCAAGTGATTCTCCTGCCTCAGCCTCCCAAGTAGCTGGGACTACAGGTGTCCACCACCACACTGAGCTAATTTTTGTATTTTTAGTAGAGACGGGGTTTCACCATGTTGGCCAGGCTGGTCTGGATCTCCTGACCTCGTGGTCCGCCTGCCTCAGCCTCCCAAAGTGCTAGGATTACAGGCGTGAGCCACCACGCTCAGCCCAAGGTTCTGTTTTTATTCAGGCATCTTAGGGCATAGAGGTAAACTGGATCATGTCATTCCACACATAAGCCCTTCCCTGGCTCCTCACTGACCTCAGATGATGGTCCATGCTGGGAGTGGCCTCAAGGCCTTCTGGGACCTGGCATGGGCCAAGCTCTCCCACCTGGGGGCTTTCCTCCCCTTCCTCTCTCTCCTCCAGAAACAAATTGAAACATACCAACGTCTCTCTTCCCTCTAGAGCCTCACACTTGCTGCCTCCTGTGCCTGGAACTCTCCCTCTGCTCTCACAGGACTCCCTAAATGTCACTTCCTCCAGGAAGCCCTCCCTGACGAGTTGAGCCACTTTAGTTTGTGCTCAGGCTCACCCTGCACGTCTTGGTTGCACTCATCACTGTAATGATCTAAAACACATGTCTGCTTATGAGACCCGCATCCCACCCCCCATGCTGGGGCCACTCTTGGATTTTCATGCCTGCTGCCAGCACCCAGGGGAAGCTCCGGAAATGTCTGCTGGGTGAGTCATGAACACGCAACCTGTTGATCCAGGTTGGTAATCAGAGGCCGGGCCTGCCAGCAAATCACCTGACCCGGTCACCCACAGCCTGGGAAGGACTGTGGCGGCCGCCGCCCAGCTCCCTCCTTCCTCCGCTTGAAGGCTCTGCCTGGAAGGAGCGAAGGGGTTAAGTGTTTCTGGAGGCCTCGTGCTGTGTCTGCTGCAGTTCCCCCTTCCGGGGCTGCAGCAACCCGAGGTTGGCGAGGAATGTTTGCAATGCAGAGCTAGGAGGAGGGCGGGCTGCTGGAGGTGGGGGCCAAGGCAGGCCCGCAGCCAGGCTCCCCAGTTGAGCAATGGCCCTGCTGGTTCCTGTAACTCGGACCCCTCCCGCCTTTTCCCGCCCTGCCGGCTTCCTCCACCCCGGCTGGGCTGCCTGCCGGGCAGTGGGGGCAGCCTGCACTTGGTTGCAGAGGGAGGTGGAGGGACAGAGGCCCAGATAGCCTGGAGGTCAAGACTGACAGAGAGGGGCTCCCTGAGAGACAGAGCAGGGGTGCAGTTGGCTCAGCCACCCTAGCCCAGAGAAGCGGGGCCCTTTCCAAGGTCACACAGCGAGACACCAGTGAATTGAGCCACAGCTCTTGGTCTGGCCTCTTTAGTTCCCATAACTCTAGGCTGCAACTCCCACACACAGCACGGAGGTCATATTGCCACTCAGCGGGGAAGCTTTGAACCACAGGGGACCCTCTCCCAACTGAAGGCAAAGCCCTCTCACCCCAGCGCCCTGGGTTGGTGCTAATCCCCAGGGTCTCAGAGAGGACAGTGCACCCCCGGTCTAGGTGCACCCCCCATCCTGCCATTAACTCCCCAGCACTGCCCACTGCCCGGTCAGGTCTTGGGGACCTTGGTCACCTCTGTTCCTCGCTTCTGGGAATATGAAGTAAATGAATGAAGGCCAAACTTGAGCTGGTTCTGGAAAACCCTCTCTCCCCTCTTCCTCCGGTCTTTTCAAGGAAGGACCGAACCGGGCACGGTGGCTCATGCCTGTAATCCCAGCACTTTGGGAGGCTGAGGTAAGTGGATCACCTGAGATCAGGAGTTCGAGATCAGCCTGGCCAACATAGTGAAACCCCGTTTCTACTAAAAATACAAAAAAAAATTAGCTGGGCATGGTGGCGGGCGCCTGTAATCCCAGCTATTCTGGAGGCTGAGGCAGGAGAATTGCTTGAACCCAGGAGTTGGAGGTTGCAGTGAGCTGAGATCACGCCATTGCACTCCAGCGTGAGTAACAAGAGCAAAACACCGTCTCAAAAAAAAAAAAAAGGACCTTCATGAGTACCACATATTCACGTGGGCTCAGACAGAAAACTCAACTTTTTCTCCCCAAGCACCCCCCTCCTTTGGGGGGAAACTGTGTCCCTTGATACTGTGGGATGAGCTCCTCTCTCTGCCGGCAGTATTTCCTTTCCAGGGGACCTCCGGGGAGGTGGCCTTGCAGTCAGGCACACCTGGCTTGAATCCCAGCAGCACCACCTTCAAGCTTCCTGGCTTTGCCACACCTCTCTGAGCCTCGGTTTCCTTATCTGTGCCTCAGAATTCAGAGAAGCCCCAATCTCACTCGGCTTAGGCTCAGGGCCAGTTGCCTTTTCCTGGCCCCACAGATGAATGGTCAGTTTGGGGGTATGCACCCATCCCTGCCCTGGGCTTTGCCCAAGACAGGCTGTGGGCAGCCCTCAGAGGCGCCAGCTTGGTCACACCTGGCTGAAATCAGCGGGTGGTGGGAGCACACAGCAGGGACCCGGTGCCCTCTAGAACACAGCTAGCAGTTCCCGTGAAAATCAAAACACCCCATTTTACAGGTAAGGAGGCTTGGGGAGGAATGGCTTGCCACACCATGCAGACATAAAGAGGGATATTCACCCAGAAAAACATACCAATAACACCAAGGGCCCTCCTACATACTGTTCTGCCACTATTTATTGAGCACTTACTACATGCCCAGCAATGAGCCAAGTGCTTTACAAGGCTGACCTATTTCAATCCAACAACATACCTAAGAGGGAGGCATATGGATCCCCTTTTACGGGAAACAGTGAGGTTGATGCATTTGCCCAAGATCACACAGCTCATGGGGAGTGGAGCCTGACTTTGAACTCGGGCTGCCTGCCTCCAGAGCCTGTGTTCTTGACCATCCTTCTCTGCACCTGGCTTAGAGACCCAGGCTCTGCATAGAGGGGCCCAGTGTTCTTAAGCCCCAGAGTAGCAAAAGGGAAAGGAATTATCTTCAGCGACGGGGCGGGGGTGGGCAGTCAGAGAGGGGGCCCCTCTTACAGCAGGGCACATAGCCGGCCGAGCCAGGACCCACCACACTCACTCCCCGGCCCCTGGCTGCCAGTGGGTGGCTCCTCCATGGCCCGGAAGGACCCCCACGGCTGCTCCTGCAGGCAGATGGACAGACCACGGCCCCCTCCCACGGCCTGCGGGCTGTGTGGCATCGCCACCTCCTCCCGAGCAGGCTGCCTTTAAGAAACCAGAAGATTGATTTCCTGGCAGGCTTTACGCCGAGGAGCCCGTCCAAATGGTTTGCATGTCTGCATTTTTTACTGCTCCGTTTAATATGTATGCAAATGCCGGCCGGCTGCGCCCGCCGCGCGGCTGCACAGTCACACGCGGCGCCCCATTAAAGCGGCCGTCCCGGGCGCGCGCCTCATTCGAGGCGACGGGCTCCGGGCCCTGATAGATGGGGTGCGGGGACGGAGACAAATGACGGCCTTTGTAATTTCTTTCTGTCTTTTTCCGGGGGAGGGGGAACTCGCAGAGGAGATTTAAATATATGCAAAATTGTTTGTGGGCTGGGGGTGGGGCGGAAACCTGAAAGGGGCGGGGGGAGAGGAGCCGGTGTATTCCTGATGGGAGTCGGGCTGGAGGCTGAAGGGGAGCGGGGCCCCCACAGTCACCTTCTGGCAGAGACAGCCGAGCGAGCCGCTCTGCTCCTGATAAGCAGGCCCAGTCCTCTGGGAAGCGTGGGCTTCAGCCGCAGAGAAAAGGAAAATGCTGGTTATTTTCGGCCCCGTTACACGCGGGAAGCCGGGGATGGTGGTTTTTTCCCCATCGCACCACCACTTTCTTTTCTTGGGCTTCCAGGGCTTATAACTTAATCGGTACGGTGTCATTTAAGTTTCACCTTACCCCATGAGGTGGGTCTCGGGATCACACCCATTGTGCAGATGGGGAAACTGAGGTTTGAGGGAGTGAAGTCCCTTGGGGAGGGTTGCAGAGAGAGTGGGTGGGGCTTGGGTCCCTCCAGAGCGCTGTCTTTGACCCCCACGGCCCTCTGCTGTCTCTCTGGCTCTCGGCGGTGGGGCGTCCGCGTGCCTGCCTGTGCCCCAAATCTGCCCGGACTCGCCCCATACCATGAGCCAGCCCCGTCCCCCTGCCTGCCCCCCACGCGCGCTGGGTGACACAGGCCCACAGCCCAGCGAGCTGGGGGTCTGAGCCTCACACTTTCCAAATATTGCTTAAGCCTAAAATCCGAGACGCTGGTTTTAAAGGAATCCTTCCTAATTTCTCAGGATTTTAGGCCACGTGGCAGCTGGGGACAGAAACATTTCTGAGAGGAGGCTCCAGCCTCAAGATCTTGAGACCCACTGGAGACCCAGAGTTACATACCGCTGTGTCCGTGTGTGTGCGCCTGTGTCCGTGTGTGCTTGGGTGTGTCATGTCATTGTGCGTGTGCTGGTGTGTGTGCACCAGTGGGAGTAGGGGAGTGTGTATTAGTGCATGTGTGAGTTTCAGTGTGTATGTGTTAGTGTGTTACAGGACAGGGGTCCTGATCCGGACCCGAAGAGAGGGTTCTTGGATCTTGTGCAAGAAAGAATTCAGGATGAGTCCACAGTGCAAAGCAAAAGCAAGTTTATAAAGAAAGGACAAGGGATTGGACGCGGTGTGCTCATGCCTGTAATCCCAGCACGCTGGGTGGCCCAGGCGGACGGATCATCTGAGGTAAGGAGTTTGAGACCATCCTGGCCAACATATAGTGAAACCCTGTCTCTATTAAAAATACAAAAAAAAAAAAAATAGCTAGCTACACCTTGAATCTGGGAGGCGGAGGTTGCAGTGAGCCGAGCTCATGCCACTGCACTCCAGCCTGGGCAGAGCAAGAATCCGTCTCACACACACACACACACAAATAAAAAGTAATAATAATAATAATAAAGAAAAAGAAAGAAAGGATAGTAGTAAAAAGACAGCTACCTCCACAGACAGAGTAGGACGTTCCCGAACGTTCCCGAAAGTAAGAGGAGGAACGCATCCACCCTAGCTACATGCTTGTATATAGGGGGAGATTTGCTCTGCTACAAGGGTTTGTGTAAAGGATTAATTTTCTTAATTACTATATTTTGCAAGAATCGATATTATCTTTAAAGCAAAATTAGGAATGCCTTTGTTCTCCAGATATGGGGATATCTGGACACTCCTAAGTCTGGGTCTGTTTTAGTAAACATTATTAGTTTGTTCCCTTAACGGTAAACATCTAGAGGCTTGGAATACTTACCTTTCTGGTAATGTGGCCCAGCGGGTCCCAGCCTCGTTTTCCAGCCCTCACTCAAATGGAGTCACTCTGGTTGAAACACCTCTGACCAGTGTGTGCCTGCGTGTCAGGGTGAGTATGGGGCTGTATGTACAGACGTGTCGGTGTGTACACGTGTGTGCCAGTGCGCATGTATGAATGTGTTGTCTGGCAGGAAGCTAGAGTGCGAATTTCCCTGAGGGCTTTCACTTTCCTGTGGTCCAGGCTGGGGCTTCCCCGCTGTCCCCCCCCCCCCCCCGCCCCCCACCGGCCCAGAGCTGCCCTCTAGGCAGGGAAAGCCTCTGGAATGAGGGAACAGGATATGGCTTCAGGAGGCTCCCACAAGCCCGAGGCAACCCTGAGCTTTGCATAGATGGGAAGGACTTGGATTGTTAGGGCTGGGCTGGAGCCTGGGAATCCTGGGCCGGAAGTGAGGGACGCAGACAGCTCTCTAGGGAAGCCCTCTGCGTGTGCGTGTGTCCCTCCAGATCTGTGCATGTGGAGTCACTCGGGGAAGTGGCTCTCCTCATGTAAATGTCTTCAGGATGAAGGGAGGTCCTTCTGGTGTCTGGACTTGAGCTTCTCTGGGGGCAGAACCTGGGCTCTGGGGGCTGCTATTTGGGAAATCACCCTCCCTGCCGCCCCCTGGGCCAATGCCCTGAGGACACTGGAGGGGTCCTTGAGTCCTGGTGGGGGTAGGGGGTGTGTGTGTGTGTGAGAGAGCCAGAGAGTGTGTGTGTCTGTGAGCAGGGGTGTATGTAAATGTGTGTGAGTGAGGATGTGTATATGTGCGTTGGTGTGTGTGAGTTGTGTGTGTGTGAGGTTGTGTTGGGGTGAGGGTGAGTTGGTATGTGTGAGTGTGTGAGGTTGTGTTGGGGGTGAGGTGTGTGCGTGTGAATTGGTGTGGTTGAGGGTGTGTGCATGTGAGTTGGTGTGTGTGAGTTGTGTGTGTGTGATTGTGTTGGGTGGGGGCAAGGGTGTGTGCGTGGGTCTGTGTGTGCGTTGTGTATGAGGGAGGATGTGTGCATGGGAGTTGTGAGTGAGGGTGTGTGAGGGTGTGTGTGTGAAAGTGTGGGTGTGAGTTGGTGTGTGTGAGTTGTATATGTGTGAGGTTGTGTTGGGGGTGAGGGTGTGTGAGTTGGTGAGTTGTGTATGTGTGAGGGTGTGAGTGTGAGTTGGTGTGTGTGACTTGATGTGTATTTGAGTTAGTGTGTGTTGGTGTGCATGTGAGTTGGTGTGTATTAGTGTGAGTTGTGTATGAGTTGGTGTGTGTTGGTGTGAGTTACTTGTGCATGTGAGTTGGTGTGTGTTAGTGTGAGTTGTGTATGTGTGAGTTGGTGTGTGTGTTGGTGTGACTTGTGTATGTGTGAGTTGGTATGCGTGTGAGTTGGTGTGCATGTGAGTTGGTGAGTTGTGTATATATGAGTTGGTGTGTGAGTTGATGTGTGAGTTGTGTATGTGTGAGTTGATGTGTGAGTTGTGTATGTGTGTTGGTGTGTGAGTTGTGTATGTGTGAGTTGGTGTGCAAGTTGGTGTGCATGTAAGTTGTGTGTGAGAGTTGGTGTGAGTTGTGTATGTGTGCGTTGGTGTGCGTGTGAGTTGGTGTGAGTTGGTGTGTGTTAATGTGAGCTGTGTATGCGTGAGTTGATGTGTGTTGGTGTGTGAGTGGCTTGTGTATGTGTGAGTTGATATCCGTGTGAGTTGGTGTATGTGAATTGGTGTGTATGTGAGTTGGTGTGTGAGTTTGTGTGTGTGTTGGTGTACATGTGAGTTGATGTGTGAGTTGGCGTGTGAGTTGTGTATGTGTGAGTTGGTGTTCATATGAGTTGGTGTGTGTGAGTCCATGTGTGAGTTGGCATGTGAGTTGGCATGTATATGAGTTGGTGTGAGTAGTGTATGAGTTGGTGTGCAAGTTGGTGTGCATGTAAGTTGATATATGTGTGAGTTGTGTATGTATGAGTTGGTGTGCATGTGAGTTGGTGTGTGAGTTGGTGTGTGTTAGTGTGAGTCGTGTATGCGTGAGTTGTGTGTTGGTGTGTGAGTGGCTTGTGTATGTGTGAGTTGATATCTGTGTGAGTTGGTGTACGTGAATTGGTGTGTATGTGAGTTGGTGTGTGAGTTGTGTGTGTGTGTGTTGGTGTACATGTGAGTTGGTGTGTGAGTTGGCGTGTGAGTTGTGTATGTGTGAGTTGGTGTTCATGTGAGTTGGTATGTGAGAGTCCGTGTGTGAGCTGGCGTGTGAGTTGGCGTGTATATGAGTCGGTGTGAGTTGTGTATGCATGAGTTGGTGTGCAAGTTGGTGTGCATGTAAGTTGGTATGTGTGTGAGTTGTGTATGTGTGAGTTGGTGTGTGTTAGAGTTGTGTATGCGTGAGTTGATGTGTGTTGGTGTGTGAGTTGTGTATGCATGAGTTGGTGTGCATGTAAGTTGTGTGTGAGAGTTGGTGTGAGTTGGTGTGTGTGAGTTGTGTATGAGTTGGTGTGCATGTGAGTTGGTGTGTGTGACTTGATGTGTATTTGAGTTAGTGTGTGTTGGTGTGAGTTACTTGTGCATGTGAGTTGTGTATGTGTGAGTTGGTGTGCATGTGAGTTGGTGTGTATGTGAGTTGGTGTGTGAGTTGGCTTGTGAGCTGGTGTGTATGTGAGTTGTTGTGTGAGTTGCGTATGTGTGCATTGGTGTGTATGTGAGTTGGTGTGTGTGTGAGTTGTGAGCGTGTGAGTTGGTGTGTATGTTAGTTGGTGCGTGAGTTGTGTATGTGTGAATTGGTGTGCGTATGAGTTGGTGTGCGTGTGAGTTGTGTGTGTGTGAGGGAGGGTGTGTTTGTGGACAGGTATGTGTGCACCTGGACTTGCCGGGAAGGTTGGGAGGGGCACATGAACCAAGGCTCTGTGACAGGCATTTCTGAGCTCCCCTGGCAGATCTGGCTTAGAAGGAGCTGCAGGGACTAGCACTGAAGGCCCTTCTGGCTTCCCTGGCCCAGGCCTCAGCATCTTCCTGGCCTCATCTCTTTAGTCTCTGCAGTCCTCTGGGCTCTCCAGTCCCTCAGGGGGCTCTCCCTTGGAAGCCTGTGGAGAATGTCACCACCTCTCTCTGCCCACCCAAATCTCCCCGGGTACGGCAGACAGGATGACCCCTCAGGCTGGCACCTCCCAGAACTCATGTCCCCACAGTGGGCCTGGGGTCCCCTCTGGCCTCACACCTGCTCCTCTTCCTCTCTTTCAAGATTTGCCAGGTGCTGGGCCCCAGAAGCCAGACTTCCTGGCATGTCGCTCCTCACGGCTCCTTCCCTCCCTGCAGCATTCCCCAGCCCTGGCCCACCTGCCTCCCACCCCCTTCCTGACCCAGGCTCCCAGACACCTGGGCCTTCCCCTCGCGGCCACCTAGCTGTGTACTTTGTTTGGCTGCCATCACCCCCAGGAAGGCGATCCCTGTGAGAACCCAAATAGCAGGTGCCCATCTGGGACCCCCGCCCCCCAGGCCCAGGGGAGGTTTCCTGGTCCTCGCTGTGGTGTGGCATGGCTCATTCAACCCGGGGCTCACCCTTGGTGTCCATGAAGCCCAGCCAACGGTGACCCTAAGTCCTCCCTCGACTCACCTGTGTTTGGGGACAGCCCATCCTTCCTGCAGGCTTTGTCTTGGTGTCACCCTGCCTGAGCTGGCCCCAACCACAGTAACAACAGTGATGCTGATGGGTGACTGCTGCCTGGAGCTGCTCGCATGACCATGTAGAGAAAGTTTTTTCCCTGAGGACCATCTGGAATGGACGCGTGCACTAACCCTCTCTGAATACACCCTCCCCATGGGGCCCTCTGAAGCATCCCGTAGAGCCAGCCCCTACCCAGAGACCCTGGGTCCAGAGAATGCGCTGGGTGGTGAGCCTGGGGACGAATGCAGAGCCCTAGGTCTCCTCCCCAGAAGTAAGTACCGGGTTTGTGTAAATTGCTTGGTCAGGAGGGTGGGACCTGGGGTCTTCACTAGGCTTGCCCCAAACTGGGTTGAGCACATAGTAGGTGCTCACTAAATAACTGTTGAAATAGATAAGCAAGGAGGCCGGGTGTGGTGACTTATACCTGAACTCCCAGCACTCTGGGAGGCTAAGGCGGGCAGAGCACCTGAGGTCAGGAGTTCAGGACCAGCCTGCCCAACAGGTTTAGTGATGAAACCCCATCTCTTCTTAAAAAAAAAAAAAATTAGCTGGGCGCAGTGGCACACGCCTGTAACCCCAGCTGCTCGGGAGGCTGAGGCAGGAGAATCACTTGCACTTGGGAGACAGAGGTTGCGGTGAGCCAAGATCATGCCACTGCACTCCGGCTTGGGGGCAACAGAGCAAGACTCATCTCCAAAAAAAAAAAAAAAGGATGGAAGGATGGATGCAGGCATGGGTAAGGCCACACAGTCTTGCCGGGCCTCCTGCCCATGGCCCTCCTGGGGTCCACACCCTCGCTCCCCAGCTGGCTGTGGTGCTGAGTGTCGCCTGGCTGGGTCAGGCCCTGACGCTGAGCAGGTTCACTGTGACTCTCAAAGACCTTGTTGTTGGGACTGAAACGCATCTGCACCTCCCCCTCAGTCCTCCGTCCCTCAGGGTCGGTGTTTATTCCCAAGCAAGGGGTCACCCAGAGAGCAGCCCGAAACCTCCCTTGAGTCCTGAGGAAGGGGCAGCCAGAGGCTGGTCTGGGAGGAGGTGCAGCAGGCGTTAGGAGCAGCCACTCCAAATTCAGTGACCATGTTTTTCTGAGCTGAAAAATGAGGACACAGGATGTAGCTGAGGGCTTTCTCAGGTTGGTTCATTTAATGAAGGGAAAAAAACCTTCCAAAGGTATGAAAGTTAAAACTTACTTAGTTATGTGGGGAATAGCTTGTTTTTGTGGAAGGAACCTGAGTTTCCAAAATCAAGGTTTTTCTGGGAAGGAATAATTCCATTTGGCTAATACTTGGGGGGCACCTGGACCAACCTTGTCTTTAGTGGGAAGCAAAGCAGGCATGATCCTGGCCTCACAGAGCAACATAGGGAGACCGACAATCTTCCAATAATTCCACAGTTCAGAGGCCTTTTAGGAGGTAAATGATGAAGCAAGGGAGCGGGATGGGGTCGGGGAGCACATTCCAGGCAGGGAACAGCATATGCAAAGGCTCCGTGGCTGGAGGGAGAACTTCGAGTTTGAGGGACAGGAGGGCAGCCCCGAATGTGATGAGCGAGAGGGAGAGGAGGATGGAGATGTAGGTAGAGGTCAGTCCGGGCGGTGGCCAGCAGCCATGAGAGTGTGATGGGCTCTCTCTGGCAAGCAGTGGGAGCCATGGATGGTTGGACACAGGCGTGACCTGGTCATCCTGGTGGATATTGATGGTGATGAGGAGAAGGATGGTGTTGACAGTCGTAGGAGGCACTGAGTTCTTACCACGTGCCAAGCACCATTTCACAGATCGATGTGAGGGCTGGGGAGGTGAAGTGACTTATCCAGGTCACACCACTGGCGAATGGCAGAAATGGGATTCAGATTGCATCTGTCTGGCCACACAGTCCACACGCTCGTCCTGCATGTCCTGTACACACTGTACACAGAGCTGTCCTTTGTCTGGATGCAGAAGCTGAGGGACATGCAGACGACCCTGTCACCTGCCTCCCTGTGGTGCTGACTCCTCTCCGCTCTGAGGCTGGGTGGGATTGCAGGTCACAGGGTTGGCTGGAGCTGGAAAAGCCCAGCTGAGTTCCTGCTGAGGCCCAGCAGGGGAAGTAGAGGTTGCAACATCAGCGGAGGCTGAGGTTCCGGAGAAGTTGGGCCCCCAGCCTGTTCACTGGGGCACAGGTCACGCTGCAGCCGCAGCCACACTAGCTTGTTTGGGGGTCGAGGACTCCCACAACATCCCCGGGTGGCACTGGACCTTCATTTCTTCATTTCCTCCTGCGGAGGCAGAACCAGGTGACTGCACTGTTGTAGATCCACCAGCGGCCTTGAAAAAACCCTTATCAGGCCGGGCGAGGTGGCTCATGACTGTAATTCCAGCACTTTGGGAGGCCAAGGCAGGCAGATCACTTGAGGTCAGGAGTTCAAGACCAGCCTAGTCAACAAGGTGAAACCCCATCTCTACCCAAAATACAAAAACTAGTGAGGTGTGGTGGCATGCATCTGTAATCCCACTACTCGGGAGGCTGAGGCAGGAGAGTCGCTGGGAGGCGGAGGTTGCAGTGAACCAAGATTGTGCCACTGCACTCCAGCCTGGGCGACACAGTAAGACTCTGTCTCAAAAAAAAGAAAAAGAAAAGAGAAAAGAAAAAGCTCTTATCTCCTCATTAATCATTAGGGAAAAGCAGATGAAAACCTGGATGAGATGTCCCTTCCACCCATGAGCATGGCTACCATCAGGAATCAGAAAGAACAAGGGCTGGTGGGGAGGAGGTAGATAAACTGGATCTCTCGAGCATTGTTGGTGGGAATGAAAATGGCGCAGCCGCTGTGGAAAACAGCATGGCAGTTCCTCAAAAAAATTAAAAATAGAATTACCATATGATCTAGCATTTCCACTTCTGGGTATGCACCCAAACGCATTGAAAGCAAGGCCTCGAAGACATATTCATGCTCCCATCTTCATAGCAACATCACTCACAATAGCCAGAAGGTAGAAGCAACTGAAGTGTCCTTGAATGCAGGAATACACAAAATTTGATACGTATGTACAATGGAATATTATTTAGCCATAAAAAGGAAATTCTGACACACGCTGTAACATGGATGAACCTTGAAGACATTGTGCTACGTAAAATAGCCTGCCACAAAAGGACAGATGCAATAGGATTCCACTTATGGGAGGCTCTAAAGAAGTCACATTCGTAGAGAGAGAGAGTGGAATGGTGATGTCCAGGAAGGAGGAGTTAGTATTTCATGGGTACAGAGTTTAAGTTTTACAGGATGAAAAGAGTTCTGTGGGTGGATGGTGGTGATGGTTGCACAATAGCGTGAATGTATTTAACACTACTGAACTATACACTTAAAAATGGTTAAGATGGCACATTTTATGTGTATTTTAAAAACTTTTTATTCCCAGTTCTCTTATGTTATTGACAGTTGGCTTTCTTTTAAGTTTTTTTTTTTTTTTTTTTCATTTTTCTTTTTCGAGACAGGGTCTCCCTCTGTCACTCAGGCTGAAGTGTTGTGGAATGACTGCAGCTCACTGCAGCCTTGAACTCCTGGGCTCAAGCAATCCTCCCACCTCAGCCTCCAGAGTAGCTACCACATCCAGCTAGTTTTTCACTTTTTTGTGGACATAGGGTCTTACTATGTTGCTCAGGCTGGTCTAGAACTCCTGGCCTCAAGCCATTCTCCTGTCTGGGCCTCCCAAAGTGCTGGGATTACAGGTGTGAACCAACTCCTGGCTTTAAGTGACTTGCTCTTGTGAGAAATAAAAATACCAGATGGTAATTGGCATTAGAGCAGTCAAGACTCTCAGATGCCAGTGTTCCTGGACAAGTAACCTTGCCTCTCTGAGGTTCAGTCTCCTCATGGGGAAATGGGATCATGATGGCACCTCCCTCCTGGAGCCACTGTGAGGGTCCCTGGTGCCTCCAAGGTGCTCTGCCTAGCGGCCAATGTGCAGTGAGCACCCAGCCACCCCTAGGACTGGCAGGTCTTCCTTGAGCCTTTGGGGTTTGGGATTTAAGCAGCACAGGCCTTGGTCAGAGGAGAAAAAAATACCTTACCTCACCATCCACATGGGGAAACAGGGGCCTGGAAGAGTCAAAGGACTTGCCAAGGTCTCTCAGCATCTCCTGAACTGGAATGTGGTTTTCCAAGAGTCCCCTCAGGTGCTGGGCCAGGCTTCACCCGTGCCTGGGTGTGCAGCTGTATTGGTCAGCAGGGCTCCCTCTGCTGCGGTAACAAATGAACCCCACATCTGAGCGCCTTAGAATGGTCAGTTTGTTTCACATCCAGCAAAGTCTCCTATGTGTCCAGGCAGTTCTTTTATTTTTTTGGAGACAAGAGTCTCTCTCTGTCACCCAGGCTGGAGTGCAGTGTTGCAATCTCAGCTCACTGCAGCCTCCACCTCCCGGGTTCAAGCGATTCCCCTGCCTCAACCTCCCAAGTAGCTTGTATGTAGACGTGCACCACCACCCCCAGCTAATTTTTTTTGGTGTGTGTGTGCATATATATATTATTATTGTTGTTGTTGATTATTATTGTAGAGACCATGTTTTGCCATGTTGGCCAGGCTGGTCTTGAACTCTTGACCTCAAGTGATCCACCTGCCTTGGCCTCCCAAAGTGCAGGGATTTATAGGTGTGAGCCACCACACCCAGCCCTAGGAAGGAATTTTTAACAGCGAATCCTCTTCCACTGTGCACTCTTCACGTTAATCGTCAGTTCCCCCGGACGGGTGTTTAAGGCATTTCCAAAGTTCTGATATTAAAAACACGGATACAGTGAGTTTCTTTCTGCATCTCCCCTTGTTGCCGTATGAATGTGTCTGTGGTATAAATTCCTAAAAATGGAATCGCTTGGTCAAAGGGTGGATGTATTTAGCAACCTGATGGCTTTCCAGGAGGCAGGTGCTGCCTCCCTGTCACGAGAAGCTTTTAAGAAGAGCTACTGATGGAACCGGAGCTGGAGTCCCAGAGACCAGGGTGAGTTTTCTGTCCCAGGGGTTTTCAGATGGGACACTGGGGAGGAGAAGCAGAAACAGGGACTGCCCTGCCCATCTGAACGCTCTGATCCCAGTACTAATACTGGTAGCTGTGCCATCCCCGGTATACAGACAGCACCATGCTCTAGGGAGGGTGAGTCATTGGTCCCCAGCTGCCCAGCAAGCAGCATGTGATCCCCCAGTTCCTAGCCAGGCCTGAGTCCTCTTGGGTTCGGAGATCCCAGCCCCCTGCTGTGATCCTCAGGGGTCCCTTCTTGACTGGCATCTCCCAGAGGCACTTGTGTTCCCCAGAGCTTGCTCTCCACAAGTTTCAGAAACTCACCGCCGCTTCTGGAGACTCCACTGGGTCTAGCTCTTGGCTGCTCTGGTTGCGCAACCACCGCCTGCATGTTTTTCTTTTGTGATTTTCACATCTGCCTCATCTTTCTGCAAGAGCATGTTGGTATTTATACAATTTTTGTCTTGATTTTAAAATCTTCAGCCGGGCACGGTGGCTCACACCTGTAATCCCAACACCGAGGCAGGTGGATCACAAGGTCAGGAGTTCAAGACCAGCCTGGCCAAGATGGTGAAACCCCATCTCTACTAAAAATACAAAAATTAGCCTGGTGTGGTGGCAGGTGCCTGTAATCCCAGCTACTCGGGAGGCTGAGGCAGGGAATTGCTTGAACCTGAGAGGCGGAGGTTGCAGTGAGCTGAGGTTGCGCCACAGAGCTCTAGCCTGGGCAACAGAGTGAGACTCCAGCTCAAAAAAAAAAAAAGAAAAAAAAATCTTTCTTGGTTGGGCAATGTGGCTATTGTTTCTGAAAAAACAATACACCCTTATTGTACCATAAATTGATGAGTTCAAGCAACACTGGAAACTACAAGAAAGAAGGTAAAAGTCGTCAACATGCCTCACCCGGAGATGACTCTGGTTAATGTCTAGGTGGACGTCCTTATGCAGAGTGTACACATTTCTCCCCACCCCCTCTAATGACAATGAAAATCTCTCCCTTTCTTGCTGAAGGTGGGGGTGTGTAAGTCACTGGAGTGGATCTGAAGGCCTGAAAAATCTCCATTCCCTCCCCTCCCAGGGTGTAAACAAACAGCCCTCCAGCACCCCTCCTGCCACTGCCAGGTTGAAAGCCACCACTCCATCTCCGGGGAGCAGGGCTTGGTGCCCGCTAAGCAGGTGCTAATGATTCTCCCATTCCCAAAGAAAGTTCCATTTGCTCCCCAAGGTTCCATTCCCCTACCTTCCAGACACCTCAGTTTGTGTGTTGAGTTCACACAAAGCCACGCTGGCCTCTGTCTGCTTTGTGGTTCTATCTCCTCCCCCTACCCCCATCAGCAACACTTGACTTTTTCTAAGAGCAGAGCAGGCCCCAGCTTGGGCCTGGGTGGCCCCATTTGTCTGGGCCTCTCTGGTGATGTAGATGGTTAGTCCACCCCTGGGACGCTAGGAGCTTCCTGGGAGGACCTTCGCCTGCAGGGAAGAAAGAGCCTGGCCTTGCTTCTCAGGGAGGAGGCATGACCCAGGTGGCAGTGTGGTGGTGGAGGCTCTAGGACCCAATTGGACGCAGGTGTAGACATTTCTGTAAGGACAACAGGCACTTGGAACCCATGCAGCCCTGCTCTGGGGCCTCTTGGAGGCACAGGGCTCTGGCAGAGTGGGACAGTATCCACTGGATAGTGGCAGATGTTGCTGTCATGCCCAGTGAGGGGTGGCAGGGGTGAGTGCTGGACGGTGTGGCAGTTTCCACGGCAGGGGCAGCTTTGCCCTGCGTGGCACCAGGGTAGCCTCCGTTAGTTGTTCCTCAGACCTGCTCCTGAGCATTTGTGAGTCTTCCTGGTGCCCGAAGAAACCCTGGGGACAGCTTGACATGAAACAAGAGCAGGAACAGAGCAAGAGCCTGTGACACCGTCAGGGTTTCTGTGGCTTCTTCAGGGGAGGGTAGGTGGTGCAGAAGCTTGGGTTTTGGAATCAGACAGACTGGAGGGTGTCCTAGTTGAGTCTCATACTGGCTGTGTGACCTTGGGCAAGTCACTTAAGGTCTCTGAGCCCCCATTTCCTCATCCACCCTACAGGCACAGTAGTGCCCACGTGGCGGGCTTGGATGAAAGACAGAACTCGATGCCCAGGCCTCCTTGCCTGGCAGCACTGCTTTGTTCTGTCTGCTTGCCCTGGGGGTGGTGGCCTGGGAAGAGCTGAGTTACAGAAGCTGAGGGACTTCAGGAAGCCACAGTTCTCATCCCAGGGGCTCCTAAGTCTTGACACCAGTGGGGTCCAAGCTATATTTCACGCCCGCCTTCCCATCGCAATCTTACTCTTTTTTCTTCTTGAAATGAATCTGACCTAAGTGATCAATACAGAAGGATGCCAGGGTAGGGGCTTTGAGACTCCACCTGGCCCTCTCCATTCCCCACCAGATGCCCCCTAGGGTCTATGAAACAGTTGGAAAACCCCCTGGCCACAGGCGGTGCTGGCAGCAGATAAAAGGCGGGGGTAAGGGGAGTCATTTTCCAATGCATTCCTCACTGCGCTGGCTTAGAAGAAAGCCACTCCTCATCTCAGGTGCTTCTGAGGGTCCTGCAGGGCCTGAGGTCGCTAAGCCAGGAGGCCCACCTTTCCCCCTTCCCACAGGGTAGGAAGACGCCCCTCCCTGTGGCACAGGCCAGACCTGGCCAGAGCCCTGCTCAGTGCTGTCTGGCCACTTGACCTGGGGCAAGCCCTCCTTCTGAGCCTCTGCTGTATGGGGCAACCCTAGGGCCCTGGATCAGAGCCGGGTGTGGAGAGGACAGGAGGAGCTGTGGGCCCCACGCACTGCCCCTGGTGCCAGTCAGTACCTGATCAGTGGTGCTTGCCATTCTTTCTTTCTTTTTTTTTTTTGAGACAGGTTCTCCCTCTGTCACTCAGGGCTGGAGTGCAGTGACACAATCTCGGCTTTCTATAGCCTCGACCTCCTGGGCTCAAGCTATCCTATGTACAGGGCGTGGCAGTTTGCAGGGGCCAGGATCCTGGTCCTCCGTCAAGGGGAGGGAGGCCTCACCGGGCCCAGTTTGCAGATAAGGAAACTGAGGCTCCTGGAAGCCAGGCCACAGACTGCGAGTGGGTGTGGCCCCTCGACCTGGCAGGCTATGACTGGGGACGGGGCTCGCTTTCCCCCATCTCCTCACACCAGTTTTAGGAACCCCGGCGGCATCCTTGCATATATACGTATGTATGCATGTATATTTCTTCCTCAGCTCCTCCTTTGTGTCTGAGGCACTGTGGGGACTGTCAGAGGGGTCTGGAAGCCTCCCAAACTCTGGCAAAGACGCCCAAACAGAGCAAATTTGGCCCTAGAGAGCAGGGAGCCCACCCCTGCCCCATCCCACAGAGGGGGAAACGGAGACTCTGCCAGCTGAGGGGCTTGTCCAGCCCCCTGGGAAGCTGAGGTGGCCTCAGCCTCCAGGCCAGGCCTTCCTGAGACTTCAGTCCTCTCCTGCTCCTCCTCAGCCCCGCCTTCCCCGCAACCCCAGCGTCCCCAGTCCTCTGGAGGAAGATTTCCGTGGTCCCGGTTGGGGGTGCCAAACTGCCAGCGACAACAGCGTTTTTTAAATCCTAGACTCGCTGACTCGTGTGATTATTCTTATTTAAGGAAGGGAAAGTACTGGGAGTGGGGAGCTGGTCACCTCTGGGTGGGGGCACCTCCGGGTGGGGGCGGCCCCTCCTGCCTGCCTTGTGCCCAGCTCCAACCTGGGGAGGGGGAGGAGAGGGGAAGCAGGAGGAGGAAAGGGGGGGAGGGGGATGGCAGAGGATGAATTAGGAGGATGGAGAAGGGGGAGGAAAAGGAAGGGGGAAGAGGGGGCAGAAGAGGGCGGAGGAGGAAGGAAAGAGGGGGCTGGGGTAAGGGGGGAAGAGGGGGCTGGGGTAAGGGGGTAAGAGGGGGCTGGGGTAAGGGGAGAAGAGGGTAGGAGGGAAGAAGGGGCAGGAGGAGAGGATTAAAGAGGGAGATGAGAGGGGAAGAGGAGGCTAGGGAGGACGTGGGGTGGAGGGGGTGAGGAAAGGGGTAGGGGAGGAGGATGGGGAGGAAAATGAGGGGAGCACAGAAAGGAACCCCCCACCCCCGCCTCGGCGGCTCCCTAAGCAGATAGGAGATACATAATTTACTACGGAAATGCAAAAAGAATTGGGAAACTCTCAATTTATAAATATTTATTTTTACAAGTTTGCCCCTCCCGGCTCCCCCTTGCTGGTCCTGGTCTTTTCTCTCTGGGGCCCTCGGGGCGCAGGTCCTTCCTCTCCCGCTCCCACTCCGGCCCCTCTTCCCCTCCCCGCCTTCCTTCTGCCGTCCCTTCCCCCTCGGGCGGTCTCTGTCTCCCCCAGGTCCTCTCCTTCCTTTCTCTGGCCTGTGTCTCTCCATCGGTCTCTCCCCTGAGTGCGTCTCTGTCTCTCTTGGTGGCGGGACGGGGGCGATTTTTGAGTCTCCCCAGACCGTGGGTTTCTCTCTCGCTGTCTCTCCCATCTCTCCATCTGTGTCCTCCCACTAGCCCCGCGGGCCCCCGTCTCTCCCACCCGAGGACCCCAGCTCCCTCCAGAGGGTCCGGGGGCGGCAAGAGCCTCCGTAGGCTCCTGGGTCGGGGGGAGGGGTCGTTTCCCTGGCAACGGCCGGTCGGCTGGGCGGCGCGGGGATTGGGTTGAGCCCCGCCCCTTCCCCGCCCCCTCGCCCTGGCCGCGGGTTGGGGGCGCTGGGTGAGGCTTCCGAAGCACTTGGACCGGGCCGTGGGGGCGGGCGGGGGCTCCCTGGAGGCCGGCCCGGAGGAGGGGCGGGCAGATAATCAGCCAATCAGTTAATCAATCGGCGAGTCAATACATCAATCACAGGCCCCCAGAGCGGCTGGGGTTGAGCGCTCAGGGTGTGGAAAGAGCCGAGTTCTAATCCCTGCTGGGCCTCTTCCTGGCCATGTGGCCCCAAGCCCGGAAGCCCCTGCACAGCGCCGAGCCTCGGGGTCCCCTCTGCGCAGTGGGGCTGTGGCAGCACCTGCCTGCGGGGCTGGCAGTTCTTCCTGGTGGTCCCTGTCCACCCCTCCACCTGACGGATGGGAAACGGGAGCTACTGAGAGGGGAAGTCGCCGGTGGGCACGGAAGGGATGGGGCGGGGAGCTCGGCAGCATCTGCTCGCCCAGGCCGTTTTTTTCTGAGCGGGGCTTGCGCTGAACCCATCCTTGGCAGCTCCTAGCTCAGTGCCTGACCCTGCACAGGTCCCGGCTTCAGGTGGGAGAACCCAAAATGCCCCTTTGATCGCTCCTCCCAGTCCCTCTCCTCTCCTCCTGGGGTGGGGAACTGAGTCCAGGACAGGCCAGATGGATGCAGGGTTGCTTGGCTAGACCCGTGCCAGCACCTCCTCTTAAGCCTTCTATATGCCTGACACATGAGCTGGGGTGGCGTGGTTGTTAGTGATGGAGGAGTCCTCAGGCAGCGTCTGCGGGGTCAGCAGCTGGAAGGGTCTCTGGATGCTTCCTGCAACTCAAAACCAGGTGTTTGTAACCAACATGCAGGTCTGCTCAGCCTTCTGACCAGCACACCTCCCAGCCCCGTCCCTCCCTCCCTCCCAAGCGGGCTGGGGGCTGGAGTGGAGGCTGATGAAGGGGCTGGTGGGAGGGCCCTCTCCAGGAGGAGCTGGGGAGTCACAGGGAAGGTGGCTATTTATAATTTCAGCAGCCCCTTTAAGCCCCGGCTCCAGGCCTGCTGCCAGGCTGGTTCTGTTTGAAGCTCCCAGCTCTAAGCCTGCTGCAGTCTTGCTCTCAAATCCAGATCCTCTGGCTGCCTCCCATGCAGGGAACAAGCCCGGCCTGTGGAGCTCTCCCAGGGCTGGGGACAGCTGCTGGACTACTCTCTGTCCCCAGCCTCCTATGCTGGGCAAGCACATCACACACACACACACACACACACACACACACACACACACACACACATTTCCCTGTGCAACAACAAACTCATCCTTTTTAATTTTTTTGTAGAAACAGGGGTCTCGCTATGTTGCCCAGGCTGGTCTCAAACTCCTGGCCTCAAGCCATCCTACTGCCTTGGCCTCCCAGAGCGCTGGGATTACAGGCATGAGCCAATGTGCCTGGCCTACAAACATGCTTTTTCATAGACTGGCATTTCATGTGTGTGGCCTGTGGGCCCCCATCCCAAGGCCTGCCCTGCCCTCTGCAAGAAGGATGTTTTCAGAACTTTGTGGTCCTCCCCAAAGGTTCTAGGTTCTATGCCCCACCTCCTTAGAGCCCCAGGGCCCCAAGTGTGTTCAGAACCCAGACCAGCCTGGGAACTGACAGGAAGAAAGAGTGGAAGTTGTGGTGGGGAGGGGCTGTCGGGTCTTGAAGGAGGGGAGTTGGTTCAGACGCCCAGGGCAGCCCTGTCCCGTCGGGTCCACCCAGCAGCCTCAGCCCATTCCCACTGCTGGGCTCTGTGCTCGGGCTCTCAGTGTTTTACCTGCCCCTGGTAGATGTGTTCTTACTCCCATTTTACAGATGGGAAAGGTGAGGCTGGGAGTTTAGGTAACATACCCAAGGTCCCCCAGCTAGTGAGAAAGGTAGGGTTTGAGCCAAACCCTCTGGGGCTCTATGGGTCAGGCTGTCCCCCACTTCTGCACTGGCAGCCTGGGTACTTGGTAATATCCTGCCAACTTTTCCCTGCTGCTGGTCTGGGGCTTCCACGAGGCCTTCTGGGTGGCAGGGTGGCTTGCACCTCTGTGTGGCACACTACAGTGTCCAGTTCATGTGCCCTGGCCGACCGCATGTACTGGGGAGAAAGGAGAGAACGGAGACGCAGGGGAGGCCCCTCAGTCCAGCTGCACTGTTGGTAATGAGGATCTTACCAACAAGGATCTCAGAGCAGACCCAGAGATCAGGCTGTGGAGCATCTCAGGCAGCTCTAGGGGAAGGGAAGGCATAGAAAAGACTAGAGGGGTCAGCGAGGACCAGGCCCCAAGACTCTAGGAGCCCCGTGTCAGACCAGGCACCAGGGAGGGAGTTGAGGCTAGGGATTCTGCTCCAGAACTAGCTGTGTGACTTTAGGTAGGCCCTTTACCTCCTAGGCCTCACTCAGTAAAAATAAAGAGTCTGGTCAGGTGCAGTGACTCACACCTGTAATCTCAGCATTTTGGGAGGCCAAGGCAGGTAGATCACCTGAGGTTGGGAGTTTGAGACCAGCCTGACCAACATGGAGAAACCCCATCTCTACTAAAAATACAAAAATTAGCCGGGCATGGTGGTGGACACCTGTAATCCCAGCTACTCGGGAGGCTGAGGCAGGAGAATCGCTTGAACTCAGGAGGCAGAGGTTGCAGTGAGATGAGATCACGCCGTTGCACTCTAGCCTGGGCAACAAAAGTGAAACTCTGTCTCAAAATAAATACATAAATACAGGGGCTCAGTTCTTTAATTTTTGAGAAGCCTTCCAGGTGGTACAGTTCAGAATTCTCTGAATATTTTATTTTCCACCAAACCTCTCTTGAGCACCAGCAACATCACAAATGCTGTGCTTGGGTGCAGTGAGCAAGAAACTATAGGAGGCCCACTCTCGGGGGGCTGCATGCCTGGTCCTGGGGGAGCTGAGGTGCAAACAACCCACTCCCTGCACTAGTCCATGTGCTGCTAGAGGCATAGAGCAGCTAATATTGGCCGCCATTGACTCATCACCTACCGTATGCTTTATCCTTTTATTGAATCTGCACAACAACCTCATGCAGTAGTTACCATTATTCTCCCCACTTTACAGATTCGGAAACTGAAACCCAAAGGACTAAATGCCTGTCTGAATTCTTTCTAGCTCTGTCGCCCAGATTGGAGTGCCGTGGTGTGATCATAGCTCACTGTAGCCTCAAACGTCTGGGCTGAAGCCATTCTTCCGCCTCAGCTTCCCAAGTAGCTGGGACCATAGGCGTGTGGCACTGTACCTGGCACTGTCTGAATGCATGCAGCTGGTAAGTGTGAGCCCAGGCAGATCCCAGGTGGTAGCTGTCTTCATGGTTGTTAGAAAAGGGCTTCAAAGAGTGGAGACTTTCTGTCATCTTCCCTTGCCAAGTGGAAAGGGAGGCAGAAGGGTGCTCCAGGCACATCCCGAACAGCAGTTACCTGCTGCCATGTGACAAGCCACCCCAAACAGATTGGCTCAAAATAATCATGTATTGGACTTTCTTATGATTCTGGAGTTGACTGGGCTCAGCAAGGCAGTTCATGCTTGGACTCTCTCCTGCAGGTGCAGTCACAGAATAGCAGGAGCTGGAGTCATCTAAAGGCTCCACTGGGCTGGGTGCCCAAAACAGCCTCACCTTGGTGCTCATATTCTCCCCTAGTGTATCCCAGATTTCTTGTGTTACAGCTCAGGGCTCCAAGAGGCAGGAGGCAAACTGTCTCGTGTCACTTCTGCAATCCTCCACTGATCAAAGCAGTCATATAGCCTACTCAGATTGGAGGCAAGGGGCATAGACCCTACCTCTCAATGATGGGGGTATGGAGGAATTTGTAGCCATGTTTAATCCACCACAGATGCTAATACATATTTCACAGCAAAAATGGAGGTTTGTGATTAAATACATTGTGGGAAAGGCAGGATTAAACAAAAGTGTTCTTTCCTGCAGGGCTTCTCAGAGCATTTGCAGATGTGGACAGTTGGTTTCCAATCTAGGAAAGGAGTTTACACAATTTCCCAAATGGATTTTATGAACTGATTTTGGTTTGGCTGCTAGGGGGTCCTATCTGCAGTAGGGGCTGTTGGATCTGGGAGGCTGTGGTGCCGAGGCTTCTCTGCACGCTCCACTTTGGGTGGCATTATTCATTGTTCTAGAACCTCCAGGTCCAGCTTCCAGAGGACCATGAGTGGGTATGATAAGGTTTGAAGTGGGGCCGGGCGCAGTGGCTTACACCTGTAATCCCAGCTCTTTGGGAGGCTGAGGCAGGCAGATTGCCTGAGCTCAGGAGTTCAAGACAAACCTGGGCAACACGGCAAAATCCTGTCTCTACTAAAATATAAAAAATTAGCCGGGTATGGTCACGTGTGCCTGTAGTCCCATCTACTTGGGAGGGTGAGGCAGGAGAACTGCTTGAACCCAGGAGGTGGAGGTTGTAGTGAGCCGAGATCATGCCACTGCCCTCCAGCCTGGGCAGAGCAAGACTCCATCTCAAAAAACAAAAAACAAAACACAAAAAAAGATAAGGTATGAAATGGCGTTCATCGCCGGCAGCTCCCACCTTCCCAGGCATCAGGGTGTGTAGGGGAACTGGCCAGATCTGCCAGCCAGGGCCACCTTCCCAAGCAGGCAGGGTCAGTGGCACCACTTCAGGTGACCAGAGCTTCTGACCACGCAGCCCTCTCTCTTCTTCTCCCCTGGCCCTGAGAAAAGGCTTCCTCCCTCCAGCCTCCTGGCACTCCCTTCTGTCCGGGCAGAGTGGGAGGTGGATGGGGGCCAGAGCAGGGGCCTTGCTGCCTGACTGTGTGACCATGCCCCAGTCCCCGTCTCAGGAGAGCCTCGGTTTCCCGCTCACTCCCATGGGGATGGTGAAGATACGTCTCACCAGTTGAGTGTGAGAACACTTTGCAAGAGAGTAGCTGGTCTTCCCCGGACATCTACTGGCTAGGCAGGCCCTGTGCCCAGCACATTCCAAGCACCGCTCACGTCATCCTCTCTGGGCCTCAGCATCCTCGTCTGTACAATGGGATGCCAATAGCATCTACTGCATAACATTCAATAAGGAGCAAACTGGGTAATGGGAGTGAAATTAGGAGACAGAGACCCAAGCCCACTCAGCCTAAAGGTATCAGCCACAAAGGTCTGTGCGTACCCCGGTCCTGGCTCCTGGCTGAGTGGAGCCCAGTGTGCAGTGCTGCGGTTGTTGGCCATGCCTGCTGCGTGTGACTGAGTCCGGGCATAGTGTGTGCCCATGTGCCACTGTGCAGGGCAGGCTGTCTGCATGCAGCCCTTCCCCAGCGAGCCGGGCAGCACTGCCTGTGAATGCCACAGTTTGGTTTGTGCCGCCACCCCCTATAGGATGCTTCCCCCTCCATCTCCCCACTGGCACCACCCCCCAGGAGGCCATGTCCCCAGGTTTGACGTCTCCGAACAGAGGCAGGCAGGGGAGCTGGCTCCCTGAGAGCGGAAATCAGGAAGGACTCTGCCACCACCCTCCTCCCCAGCCCGGACCAGTGACGCAGCCCTGGGAACAGTCTCTGAGTCTTTCAGATGGATCCCACACCCTCCAGCTATGTGTCCTTGGGCATGTGACACCAGACCTGTTTCCGCCTCTGAAAATGACCTCTGTGACGTTTCTGTTTCTCGGGGCTGGAAAGAGGATTCCGGGATGTGCTGTCGCCACTGCTGCCTTGTGGTGCAGCTCCAGCATCCTCCACCCATCTGGGATTCCAGCCAGAGTCCTGGGGTGGAGGGACAGGGTTGCAGACACCGGGCCAGGGTCCAGGTGGGAGCGCCAAGCCTCCAGGTGAGAGGGCCGAGGACTGGCGTGGTCCATCCAGGGCACCTGCAGAGTGGGGGTCCTTGGGCTGGTTTTCTTTTCTTTTTTTTGAGACAGAGTCTTGCTCTGTCGCCCAGGCTGGAGTGTAGTGGCACGATCTCGGCTCACTGCACCTTCCACCTCCTTGGTTCAAGCAATTTTCCTGCCTCAACCTCCCGAGTAGCTGGGTTACAGGCACACACCACCACACTCAGCTAATTTTTGTATTTTTAGTAGAGATGGGGTTTCACCATGTTGGGTCTCGAACTTCTGACCTCAAGTGATCTACCTACCTCAGGCTCCCAAAGTGCTGGGATTACAGATGTGAGCCACCACGCCCAGGCTTTGGGCTGGTTTTCTTTTTCTTTTTTTTTATTTTGGAGACGGAGTCTCGCTCTGTCGCCCAGGCTGGAGTGCAGTGGCCGGATCTCAGCTCACTGCAAGCTCCACCTCCCAGGTTTACGCCATTCTCCTGCCTCAGCCTCCCGAGTAGCTGGGACTACAGGCGCCCGCCACCTTGCCTGGCTAGTTTTTTGTTTTTTTTAGTAGAATCGGGGTTTCACCGTGTTAGCCAGGATGGTCTCCATCTCCTGACCTCGTGATCCGCCCGTCTCGACCTCCCAAAGTGCTAGGATTACAGGCTTGAGCCACCGCACCCGGCCTTTGGGCTGGTTTTCTAAACCGTTCCCCCAGTGCTGCCCACAGACATCCCCACAGAGCCAGGGTGCCCCTGAGCTCCACCCTCCATCCTGGGAATTATTGCCCATGGGTGGGCACAGCCATCCTGCTTCCTCTACCTCTCTCCCCTCCCACACCCTGCAGCCACTCGTACTCCACAAGAAAGGGTACATCTGCCCACTTCTCCCAGTGCGGAACCCCCCTACCCCCCACTGCTCTTCCCTCCCTGGAGTGCTGCTCCAGGCTCTTCACAGGCCTGGGCTGCAGCATGGCTCCTGATGGCCGCACCCTACACAGGGTCTGTGGGTGTGATGAAGTGTCTCTCTCAGCTCACGGCCCTGCAGGGGTCTAAGTCCCCCTTACAGAGTCCACTCTATCCCTCGACTCTGAAGGCTGCAGGGGCACGGTTCCTGCCCACTCCTGCAGGTTCACACCTCTCCACCCCCACCTCTGCTCCAGCCATACAAAGGGACTTTCCAGGCCTCTGGGACCCTGCATATGCTGTTCCTGGAGCCTGAAATGCTCCCCATGGTCATCGGATCAGCTGTTCATTCTTTAGGACTCAGCCTGGGCTTCCCCTCCTCCAGAGAGCTGCCCCGACCCCTCCCAGATTCTCCCATAAGTCCCAAGGCTCTGTCACCCACGTGAGACTGTCCAGGAGGGGTCCGTGTCTAGTTTGTCTCGAATCTTTTAGCTTGGCCCCAGGCCGGGTCTCTTGTGTGCAAGGATGGCCCAGTCCCCTCATCCCGCCCCCTTGCCTTGGCCATCCCTCCCCGGGTGCCTTCACCTTCCCACCCGCCTTTCTCCACAGCGTAGCATTGTGGTAAGAACACCCGCTCTGACATCACACCGACCCGCATCCACATCCCAGCTGAGCCTCAGTTCTCACATCTGCAAAATGGGGAGAACAACAGCCGCAGCGTCCTGAGGCTGGGGTGAGGACCGAATGAAAAATCTTTGGCGCATCTTTGGACATCGCAGGAGTTCAATACATCTTAGCTATCGCTGTCGCTTTGTATTATCCAGCCCAGTCTGGCCCGTTGTAATCACCTCCTGACCTGTGTCTAGGAGCTCACTGCTCCAAGCAGCGATTCCACAGCTGCAATCTTCTCACCGTCACAGAACACTCCATGGCTCCCCATTGTCTTCCCCAGGACATAACACTCCAACTAATTTTCTTTTTCTTTTCAAGATGGGGTCTTGCTCCGTTGCCCAGGCTGGAGTGCAATGGCATGATCTCAGCTCACTGCAACCTCCGCCTCTTGGGTTCAAGCGATTCTCCTGCCTCAGCCTCCTGAGTAGCTGGGATTACAGACGCCTGCCACCACGCCCAGCTAATTTTTTGTATATTTAGTAGAGACGGGGTTTCACCATGTTGGCCAGGTTGGTCTCGAACTCCTGACCTTGTGATCTGCCCACCTTGGACTCCCAAAGTGCTGGGATTACAGGTGTAATCAGTGTGCCTGGCCACTCCAGCTAATTTTCCAAGCTCTTCATCACTCGTCTTTCTGGATTTTCTGGAGAGGTCACTTTGACTGGTGGCCAAACAAAAGTCCCTCAAAGAGAAAGGAGTTTCCTTGTGGCTGGTATAGACACCCCCGCCAGTGGGCCCCTCACCTCCACCCCTGCTCCTCCACTTCCCACCCCTCCCCCAATGGGGGCTGGGCCGCCTGGGCAGGCCACTCACCTCCCAGAGCTTCTAGTTCCCTCAGCCGCAAAGTGGCACTAATCCCAGTCCTTCTTGTGATGTTCCCCCTCTTAGGGATCTGTGGGGTGTGGGGATCTGGGTGGGACGGTGCCGGGTCCAGAGGGCTTATTAGCTTGGCGTCAGGCACATGAGGGCTGCAGGAGGCCGCCCCAGCCCCATGGCCACCCTGTCTAGTCCACAGCCCTCCACACAGGCTCTGGAGCAAAGCCAGAATCCACCCTGCTCCTTGTCTCTCAGAATTCCCCTGCCTTTTCAAGCTGAATATTACCCTGATTGTGTTGTAGGGAAAGGAAGAGAACATTTGTTCTTTTTCTTAAAAAACAAAAAACCATTTTCTTCATTTACAAAAGTAATACATGTAATTGTGGATAATTTTGAAATTAAGATAAACCAAAGAGAAAATTTCAAATGATCTGTAATTCATCACCCATCTATTGCCACGTTGAGCATTTGAGCTTCGAGTCCCTAGATTTCTTTTTTTTTTTTTTTTTTTTGAGACGGAGTGTCGCTCTGTCGCTCAGGCTGGAGTGCAGTAACCTGATCTCAGTTCACTGGAACCTCCACCTCCCAGGTTCAAGCAATTCTCCTGCCTCAGCTTCCCAAGTAGCTGGGATTACAGGCGCACACTGCCATGCCCAGCTAATTTCTGTATTTTTAGTAGAGATGGGGTTTCACCATCTTGTCCAGGCTGGTCTCGAACTCCTGACCTCAGCTGATCCACCCGCCTCGGCCTCCCAAAGTGCTGGGATTACAGGCGTGAGCCACCATGCCAGACTGCCCCTAGATGTTTTAGCGAAATGTGTGGCGCTCGCTTGCTGTACTTTGAGCACAGGAGGGGACCCTAGCGCACAGGTCCCCCTATACATATGTAACCTGATTTTTCCATTCAGCAGCAGAACGTGAACGTCTATGTCACCCCAAGCCTTCCACCCTCTTGTTCTTCAGAACGCTCCCCGAACTGGCTGCCGGTTAGACGTGTGCATGTGTGCGTGTGCGCACGTGTGTGTGCACGTGCGCATGTATGTGTGTGTGCATGTGTGTGTGTGTGCGTGTGCGCGCGTGTGTGTGCGTGTGCGCGTGTGTGTGCGCGTGTGCATGCATATGCGTGTATGTGTGCATGCCCGTGTGTATGTGTGTATGTTGCACGTGCGTGTGTACATGTGTGTATGTATGTACGTATGTGCATGTGTATGCGCATGCACGCATGTATGTGTATATGTATATGTGTGTGTATATATGTGCGTGTGTGTGCTTGGGTGTGTATGTGTGTGCGTATGTGTCTGTGTGCGTGTGTGTGCGTATGTGTGTGTGCGTGTGTGTGTGCGTGTGTGTGCGTGCGTGTGTGTGTGCACACAGGTGCAGAATCACAGCCCTGTCCCAGACCGCAGACTCCACACTTCCCCAGGATCTCCAGGAGCTCTGAGGCCCAGTGTGGTTTGGGGAGCTGGCCTCCAGCCCCCTTTCCAGTGGCGGCTGAGTACCTGTCTGTGCAATGCCCCAGACTTATTTCAGCCAATCCACTATTATGGAACACAGAGGTTGTGATATCACGAACACTGCCAATTCATTATATTTATTGATGGAATCATTGATAGCTAAAACCCTGGCCATAGCACAGACATTTTCTTGGAGTGAATATTAAGGAGCTTCCCTGGGTTTTTTGCCTCCCCAACACTCGCTCCCCTTCTCCTCAGAACATTCTGGAGGGGGCCAGTCACAGTAGCTCATGCCTGTAATCCCAGCACTTTGGGAGGCTGAGGCAGGTGGATCACCTGAGGTCAGGAGTTCGAGACTAGCCTGGCCAACATGGTGAAACCCTGTTTGTAACAATACAAAATTAGCCGAGCGTGGTGGCGGGCACCTGTAATAGCTAGTCCGGAGGCTGAGGCAGGACAATCGCTTGAACCGGGGAGGCCAAGGTTGCAGTGAGCCAAAACTGTACCATTGCACTCTAGCCTGGGCAAAAAGAGTTAAACTCTGTCTCAAAAAAAGAAGAAAGAAAAAGAACATTCTTTCTGGAGGGGTAGGGGCCATCTTTACCCCTCTTCTGTGGATGCAGAAACTGGGGCTGGGGGCAGGGATGACATTCTCCCAAAGTCCCCCAAATCGTAGCCTAGCCAGGCCCTTTCCTCTCCACCCTCTCCCTGGCCCTTGCCCTGCACGGGCTGTTTCTTCTTTTTTTTTTGTCTGGAATGTCAGCCCCTGCCTGGAGGGTGCGGGGCTGCACACACAACAGCTTACTCCTCGCCTGGTCCCTGACCAGCGGGACCAGTTTGTCTGGGTGACAGACGAGGCATGACAGCACATGTGTGGCTGGGCCAGCTGGGACAGCCTCACTCTACTGTGGGAATCTCCAGGGGACCAGGAATGGGGCTCCAAGGAGGTGGGTAGGATGTGGTAGAACAGTGAGAGGGGCCTCCAGGTCATGGGGGAGTGGGGCTCGGTCCCAGGGGTGCAGAGGGGACTGTGAAGGACATCGATGGGGAAGCTCCTGGCTTCCTGCTGCCCGTGGCAGGAAACGCAGCCATGTGAGCGTGAATCCTTTTGGGGGAAGCCCTTGGCGAGGAACAGAATGCAGTGATGGCAGCAGATTCTATTAAAAGCAATTCTCATTACGGTACCATTAATTATTAATAGGATTGGGCAAATAAAAGATGAGAAGACCCAGCTGGGCCTAACGCAAACTTTGCCTCCAAAGCAAATGGCTTTTGGTTTCCATCCAGGAGCCCCAGCCATGAACGTGCCTATTGGAAAAGTAATGACAACCTGGAGGCTGCCACGGTGGGACGGGCACCACTTGTGTCTGCTTAAAAAAGATAAAGACGGCCTGGCACAGCGGTTCACACCTGTAATCCCAAGACTTTGAGAGGCTGAGGTGGGAGGATTGCTTGAGGCCAGGAGTTTGAGACCAGCCTGGGTAACACAGCAACATCCTATCTCTACCAAGAAAAAAAAAAAAAAACCCAAAAACAAACAAGAAAGCCCAGACATTACCTGAGCACAGTGACTCAGGCTTGTAATCCCAGCTACTCAGGAGGCTGAGGCGGGAGGAGCACTCGAGCCCAGGCATTCAACGCTGCGATGAGCTGTGATTGCATCACTGCACTCTGGCCTGGGCAACAGAGCAAAATCTTGTCAAAAAAAAAAAAGTAAAGAAAAGGAGGTAAGCCCAAGAAAAGGCACCTGGAGGAGTGTGCAGGGGACTGTGTCTGCTCTCAGAGCTTGGCTTTTAGGCCCAGATGGCCTGGTCGTCCTTCCCATTAGGAAACATCCGTCTGCTCATCTGGCTAGGCACTGCAGACCTCGTTCTCCTCAGAGCACCTTCCTGCCTCTGCGGCTGTCAAGCCTCTAAAGAGATCCAGAGAGGCTGGGTGCGGAGGCTCACACCTGTAATCCTATCACTTTAGGAGGCTGAGGCAGGTGGATCACTTGAGGTCAAGAGTTTAAGACCTGGCCGGGCGCGGTGGCTCAAGCCTGTAATCCCAGCACTTTGGGAGGCCGAGACAGGCGGATCACGAGGTCAGGAGATCGAGACCATCCTGGCTAACATGGTGAAACCCCGTCTCTACTAAAATACAAAAAACTAGCCGGGCGACGTGGCGGGCGCCTGTAGTCCCAGCTACTCGGGAGGCTGAGGCAGGAGAATGGCGTGAACCCGGGAGGCGGAGCTTGCAGTGAGCTGAGATCCGGCCACTGCACTCCAGCCTGGGCGGCAGAGCGAGACTCCGTCTCAAAAAAAAAAAAAAAAAAAAAGAGTTTAAGACCAGCCTGGGTAACATGGTGAAACCCTGTCTCTACTAAAAATACAAGAAAAAAAAAAAAAAAAAAAAAGCCGGGCATGGTGGTGCGTGCCTGTAGGCCCAGCTACTCAGCAGGCTGAGCCAGAAGGATGGCTTGAACCTGGGAGGCGGAGCTTGCGGTGAGCTGAGATCATGCCACTGCATTCCGGCCTGGGTGACAGAGTGAGACCCTGTCTCAAAAAAAAAACAAAAAAACAACAAACAAACAAACAAACAAAAAACAGATCTAGAGAGAACTTTCTCCATGTAGCAGCAGAAGCCATGGTGAGGACAAAGTCAATGGAGAATGTCAGGCTTGGGCTGAGGAGGCCCCAGAGACAGAGAAGCTGCCCCTCTTTCCTGCCCCACCCTGCCTTGTCTTCACCAAACTCCTAACCTCCCTTCAAAGCCCAGCTTCTATGACCTCTTCTCCAGGCAGTGCTGCTCGGTCTCAGCTGGGGCAGCCACTGAGGATACAGACGCTGTCCCTGCTCTTATGAAGCTGCCAGTCTAGCAGGTGACTAGCAGAGTTACATTTTTTTAAAAAACCACCGCAAGCCATGATGACAAGTGGGGACGATGCTCTGAAGCCAGGAGACGGAAGCCACGCACGATCAGGACAGGAATCCCAGCAGATCTGTTTCTTCCCCAGAACCTGGAGCAAAGCAGGTGCTCAAGAAATGTGTGTGGCAAGGCGCGGTGGCACACACCTACCCTCGCAACTGCTTGGGAGGCTGAGGCAGGAGGGTCGTTTGAGCCCAGTGGGTCAAGGTTGCAGTGAGCCATGAAGACACCACTGCACTCCAGCCTGGGCAACATAGCGAGATTCAAAAAAAAAAAAAAGAAAAAGAAAAGAAAGAAAGAAAAGACAGACTGACAGAAAAAAAGAAATGTGTACGACGGCACGAGACCGAGGCTTCCGAGATGGAGAGACCTCTGGGGAAATAGGTTTTGCACAGCAGAGGGAGGAAGGGCTGGGACCTGAGACCGCCCCCACTCCTTCATCCTTCCAAAATTTCCCTGGATTATTGGCTGATTGATTTCCCAATGTCCTCTGTGAGGCACGGCAGTGGAGGCTTCCTTTTTTGGGACTACATGAATATGGTGATGAATACGTCTGGGTCAACAAACACACAAAACCCAACAGCTAAGAACTTGGGTACTTCAGGATAAAATGGCATCTATGGAGAAACCCCTGATACAGCCGTTCTTATTTTTCCACTAAATACCCAGGAAGGCAGAGAAAAAGATGAAACCTCAGTTGGTTTGGAAACAGAGATGGCTGCCAAACTCATACCAGAAGCTGGGAGGGTCTCCTACTCATGATCACGGCAGAGGACAATGTTGGAGAGAAACTTGTGACTCAGGGACCAGGGACGAAGGTAGGAAGGTGCCCAGGACCTTCCCCATCATTTGCTCCCATTCAGAGACCTGGAATCTGTGTTTTTAGTAGAGACAGCGTTTCACCGCATTGGCCGGGCTGGTCTTGAACTCGTGACCTCAAGTGATCTGCCCACCTCGGCCTCCCGAAGTTCTGGGATTATAGGCGTAAGCTACCATGCCTGGCCGACAGTAATTACTGAAAGGAGCTGGAGAAGACGTCAGAAAACTGTGGCAGGCCAGGTGTGGTGGCTCACTCCTGTAATCCCCGACAGAACCCTGTCTCTACTAAAAATACAAAAATTAGCCAGGCGTTGTGGTGCGCGCCTGTAATCCCAGCTACTTGGGAGGCTGAGGCAAGAGAATCACTCAAACCCGGGAGGCAGAGGTTGCAGTGAGCCGAGATCGTACCACTGCACTCCAGCCTGCGTGACGGCGAGACCCTGCCTCCAAAAAAGAAAAAGAAAAAAGAAAACTGTGTGGCAATTTTGGTGGAAAGACTTAACCTCTGCAAATCAAGAGCAGGAAACCATAAACTCAGCCCAGACAGATGTTAAGAGGCAGCACAAAACTATGAAAAGGGATTTGAGTGGCGCCGCGGACTGATGAAGTGTGGTCCCTGAAGGGACATGTCTAAGTCCAAACTCCTGGTACCTGTGAATGTTAGCTTATTGGGAAAAAAGGGTCTTCGCAGGTGCCATTAAGTTAAGGATCTCAAGCTGAGCTCATCCTGGATTAACTGGGTGGGCCCTCAATCCAGTGACCTAGTGTCCTTTTAAGAAGAAAGGTCATAGACAGAAGAGCAGAAATGAAGACAGAGACAGGGACTAGCGTCATCCACCTAAGCCAAGCAAAGCCAAGGACTGCTGGCAGCTCCTGGAAGCCAGGAGGGAAGCAAAGAATGGATTCACTCTCAGAGTCCCCAGAAGGAACCAACCCTGCCGGCACCTTGATTTCAGACTTCTGGCCTGCAATAAATACTGTGAGAGAATACATTTCTGTTGTTGTAAGCCCTCCAGATGTAGTAATTTGTTGCAGCAGCCCAAGAACCTCATACCAACGGGGTTAGGAAGGATTGCAAGGAAAGAAAGAAAGACAGTAGCAGAACTGGCCAGGCGTGGTGGCTCACACCTGTAATCCTAACACTTTGGGAGGCTGAGACGGGTGGGTCTCTTGAAGTCAGGAGTTCGAGACCAGCCTGGTCAACATGGTGAAACCCCGACTCTACAAAAAATACAAAAATTAGTGCAGTGTGGTGGTGGGCGCCTGTAATCCCAGCTACTCGGGAGGCTGAGGCAGGAGAATTGCTTGAGTCTGGAAGGTGGAGGTTGCAGTGAGCTGAGATCGTGGCACTGCACTCCAGCCTGGGCAACAGAGTAAGACTCTGTCTCAAAAGAGAAAAAGTTATATGTATAGTATACTAGAGGCTATTACGTGAGCAGTAGCATTATGTCTTTAAAAAAGTACATATCTTTATTTTAAAAATGCTTTATTGCTAAAAAATGCCAACCATCATCTGAGCCTTCACTGAGTCATATTTTTTTTTTTTGCTGATGGAATGTCTTGCCTTGACGTTGATGGCTGCTAACCGATCGGTGTGGTGGTCGCCGAAGGTTGAGGTGGTTGTGGCAATTTCTTAAAAATAACATAGCAATGAAGTTTGTCACATTGATGGACTCTTTTTTTCACAAAAGATTTCTCTGCAGTGTGCCATGATGTTTGATAGCATGTGACCCAAGGTAGAACATCTTTTAGAATTGGAGTCGGCCGGGTGCGATGGCTCACACCTGCAATCCCAGCACTTTGGGAGGCTGAGGCGGGCAGATTACAAGATCAGGAGTTCGAGACCAGCCTGAACAACACGGAAACCCTGTGTTGTATTTTTATTTAGTAGAGACAGAGAAACCCTGTCTCTGTGCCTGTAGTCCCAGCTACTCAGGAGGCTGAGGCAGGAGAATTGCTTGAACCCAGGAAGCAGAGGTTGCAGTGAGCTGAGACTGTGCCACTGCACTCCAGCCTGGGCAACAAGTGAGACTCCATCTCAAAAAAAAAAAAAAAATTGGAGTCAGTCCTCTCCAACTTTGCCACTGTTCACTAAGTTTATGGAATATTCTAAATCCTTTGCTGTCATTTGAACTGTGTTCACAGTATCTTAACCAGGTGAAGATTCCATCTCAAGAAACCACTTTCTTTGCTCATCCATAAGAAACAACCCGTCATCCATTAAAGTGTGATCATGAGATTGTAGCAATTCAGTCCCATCCTCAGGTTCCACTTCGAATTCTCGTTCTCTTGCTATTTCTACCACATCCGCAGTTACTTCCTCCACTGAAATCTTGAACTTTTCAGTCATCCGTGAGGACTGGAATCAACTTCTTCCAAATTCCTGTTAGTGCTGATATTTGACCTTCTCCCATAAATCACAAATGTTCTTAATGACATCCAGAATGGCGAATCCTTTCCAGAAGTTTCTCAAATGGATTTACACAGATCCATCACAGAAATCACTGGCTAGGGCAGCCATAGCCTTATGAAATGTGTTTCTTAAATAATAGGACTGGAAAGTTAAAATTCCTCCTTGATCCATGGGCCACAGAATGAATGTTGTGTTATAAGACATGAAAACAACATTTATCTGCTTGAACATCTCCATCAGAGCTCTTAGATGACCAGGTGGATTGTTCAATGGGGAGTAATTTTTTCTTTCTTTTTTTTTTTCTGAGACAGAGTCTCACTCTGTCACCCAGCCTTGAGTGGAATGACATGATCTCTGCAACCTCCACCTTCTGGGTTCAACCAATTCTCCTGCCTCAGTCTCCCGAGTAGCTGGGACTAGAGGCACCTGCCACCACACCTGACTAATTTTTTTGTATTTTAAGTAGAGACAGAGTTTCACCATTTTGGCCAGGCTGGTCTCGAATTCCTGATTTCAGGTCATCCACCTGCTTTGGCCTCTCAGAGTGCTGCGATTACAGGGGTGAGTTACCCCACCTGGCCAGCAGTAATATTTTGAAAGGAATCTTTTTTTTCCTGAGCCGTAGGTCTCAACAGTGGGCTTAAAACATTCAGTAAACCACGCTGTAAACAGATGTGCCCTTGTCCAGGCTTTGTTGTTCCATTTATAGAACACAGGAAAAGTAGATTTAGCATCATCCTCCAGGGTCCTGGGATTTTCAGGATGACACATGAGCACTGACTTCAACTGAAAGTCACCAGCTGCGTTAGCTCCTAACAAGAGAGCCAGCATGTCTTTTGAAGCTTTGAAGGCAGACACTGACACCTGCTCTCTAGCTATGAAAGTCCTGTATGGCATCTTCCTCCACTATAAGCCGGTTTCATCTACGCTGAAAATCTGTTAGGCCGGGCCCAGTGGCTCATGCCTGTAATCTCAGCACTTGGGGAGGCTGAGGCGAGCAGATCACTGGAGGTCAGGAGTTCGAGAGTTTGAGACCAGCCTGGCCAACATGGTGAAACCCTGTCTTTACTAAAAATACACAAAATTAGCCAGGTGTGGTGGCGGGTGCCTGTAATCCCAGCTACTTGGGAGGCTAAGGCAGGTGAATCGCTTGATCCATGGGCTGCAGAATGGATGTTGTGTTATAAGACATGAAAACAACATTAATTAATACAGTAAGCCAAGATTGCACCACTGCACTCCAGCCTGGGCACGACAGAGCAAGACTCCATGTCAAAAAGAAAAAAAAAAAAAAAAGAAAATCTGTTGTTTAGGGTAGCTGCCTTCTTCAATGATCTTCGCTAAACCTTCTGGATAATCTGCAGTAGCTTCTCTGTCAGCTCTTGCTGCTTCATCTTCCACTTTCATGTGATGGAGACGGCTTCTTTCCTTAAACCTCATAAATCAACCTCTGCTAGCTTCCAACTTTTCTTCTGCAGCTTCCTCACCTCTCTCAGCCTTCATAGAACTGAAGAGAGTCAGAGCTTGATGCTGAGTTAGGCTTTGGCTTAAGACAATGTTGTGGCTGTCTCGATTTTCTATCCAGACCAAAAAAACTTTCTTGGTGTCAGCACTGACGCTGTGTCACTTTCTTATCATTCATTTGTTCACTGGAATAGCACTTTTAATTTCCTTCAAGAACTTTTGCTTTGCATTCACAACTTGGTTAACTGGTGCAAGAAGCCTAGTTTTTGGCTTATTTTGGCTTTCATTATGCCTTCTTTTTTTTTTTTTTCTTTTGAGATGGAGTCTCTCTCTGTTGTCCGGGCTGGAGCTCATTGGTATGATCTCGGCTCACTGCAGCCTCCACCTCCCCAGTTCAAGCAATTCTCCTGCCTCAGCCTCCCAAGTAGCTGGGACTACAGGCATGTGCCATCACACCCAGCTAATTTTTGTATTTTTAGTAGAGACGGGGTTTCACCACATTGGCCAGGCTGGTCTTGAACTCCTGACCTCAAGTCATCCTCCCAAAGTGTTGGGATTACAGGTGTGAGCCACCATGCCAGCCCAACATGCCTTCTTCATTAAGCTGAATCATTTATAGCTTTGGATTTAAAGTGAGGAACATTCGACTCTTCCTCTCACACAAACGCTTAGAGGCCATTGTAGGGTTATGAACTGGTCTAATTTCACTGTTGTTTTGTTTCAGGGAATAGGGAGGCCTGGAGAGAGGGTATGGTCTGTGGCACCCCAAAACAATTACAATAGTAACAGCAAAGATCACCATAATAGATATAATGATAATAATAACAATGAAGTTTGAAACGTTGTGAGAATTATCGACATGTGACACAGAGACATGAAGAGAGCACATGCTCCTGGAAAGATGGTGCTGATCCACCTGCTTGATGCAGGGTTGCCACAAACCTGCGATTTGTAAAAAAGGCAGTATCTGTAAAGCACAATAGGACTAGGTGCCTCTGATAATGCTCACGGTGGCTCACGCCTGTAATCCCAGCACTTTGGGAGGCCGAGGAGGGAGAAACACTTGAGGTCATGAGTTCGAGCCCAGCCTGGCCAACATGGTGAAACCCTGTCTCTACTAAAAACACAAAAAGGAGCCAGGCATGGTGGTGCACGCCTGTAGTCCCAGCTACTCAGAGGCTGAGGCAGGAGAATCGGCTGAACCTGGGAGGCGGAGGTTGCAGTGAGCTGAGATCACACCACTGCACTTCAGCTTGGGCTAACAGAGCACCACTCTGTCCCAGAAAAAAGAAAAGAAGTAATATATTTAATTAAACTCTTTCTTAACATACCTCCAAACAAAGATGAAAGTAATCATGTGATTAGGAAGGCTTCAAAAATGTGTAGTGAAATGTGGGCAGAGGAGAATAAAGTCTTGAATACAACGTATCTGACCCATATGCATACCACAAGGGCTATAAAACAGTCACCAGTTCATTTAGCAAATAATTACTGAGCATCTAGTGTGTGCCAGGCCCTGGAAATAACTATGAAAACAAAACTTGCCTTCATGGAGGTTTCAGTCTAGCACGGAATGCAGACACTTTGGGGAAAAATCGCAAGATGTAAAAGGACTGCAAAAGATCTTGGGACCATGCGTGGTGTCTCATACCTGTAATCTCAGCATTTTGGGAGGTCTAGGCAGGAGGATCACTTGATCCCAGGAGGTCAAGACCAGCCTGGGCAACATAACAAGACCCTATAATACAAATTAGCCAGCCATGGTGGCGCACACCTGAAGTCTCAGCTACTCAGGAGGCCAAGGTGGGAGGATTGCAGGAGCACAGGCGTTCAAGACCAGCCTAGGCAACATAGCGAGACCATCTCTACAAACATAAATTTTAAAATTAGCTGGGCATGGTGGTGTGCACCTGTAATCCCAGCTATTTCGGAGGCAGAGGCAGGAGAATCGCTTGAACCTGGGAGGCGGAGGTTGCAGTGAGCTGCGATCGCGCCACTGCACTGCAGCCTGCGTGACAGAGCGAGACTGTCCCAAACAACAACAACAGCAACAACAAAAAGACAAGGTGCATCTGTATTTAGAACAGAACAAAAGCCAGGGTGGTTTAGATTGTATCCTGTTACTTGCTAACTGATCAGGGAGTCATGTTTGTGAAGTTTGAGGAAAATGCACTTATTACAGAAAGGGACGTCTCCTTCAGCTAGGAATTGAAGAATGATAACCCTGTGGCTTAAAAAGCTTGGACATGGATGGCCGGGCGTGGTGGCTCAAGCCTGTAATCCCAGCACTTTGGGAGGCCAAGACGGGCGGATCACGAGGTCAGGAGATCAAGATCATCCTGGCTAACACGGTGAAACCCAGTCTTTACTAAAAAAATACAAAAAACTAGCTGGGCGAGGTGGTGGTTTCCTGTAGTCCCAGCTACTCAGGAGGCTGAGGCAGGAGAATGGCGTAAACCTGGGAAGCGGAGCTTGCAGTGAGCCGAGATCCAGCCACAGAACTCCAGCCCGGGCGACAGAGCGAGACTCCATCTCAAAAAAAAAAAAAAAAAAAAAAAATGACTTCTAGTGAAATTAGAAAGGAAATATCTGCTAACAAAAGGCTAGGGGGGCTGGGCGCGGTGGCTCATGCCTGTGATCCCAGCACTTTGGGAGGCCGAGGCGGGTGGATCATTTGAGTTCAGGAGTGCAAAACCAGCCTGGCCAACATGATAAAACCCTGTCTTTTAAAAATACAAAAATTAGCTGGGGGTGGTGGCATGTGCTTATAGTCCAAGCTACTCGGGAGGCTGAGGCAGGAGAATTGCTTAAATCCGGAAAGTGGAGGTTGCAGTGATCCGAGATCAGGCCACTGTACTCCAGCCTGGGTGACAGAGTGAGGCTCCATCTCAACAACAAAAACAACAACAACAACAACAATAACAACAATAACAACAACAACAAAACGTCTGGGGGAAGACTAAAGCAAAAAACCACAGAACAAAATGCAGAAAACAAAAGGAAGCCACTATAAGGAGATGTGGAATCATAAGATCCAGTGTGTCAATGTTAATAATAAATGTAAATGCATTACATTTTCCTAGGAAAATATCCATGACTCTCAGATTGGATAAAACAAAAACTTAGATGAAATTCTAACTATTTGGTGATTACAAGAAATAAAACCAGGCCAGGCACGGTGGCTCACACCTGTAATCCCAGCCCTTTGGGAGGCCGAGGTGGGTGGATCATGCGGTCAGGAGTTCAAGATCAGCCTGGCCAAGATGATGACACCCCATCTCTACTAAAAATACAAAAACTAGCCAGGCATGTTGGCAGGCGCCTGTAATCCCAGCTAGTCAGGAGGCTGAGGCAGAGAACTGCTTGAACCTGGGAGGCGGAGGTTGCAGTGAGCCGAGATCCCCCTACTGCACTCCAGCCTGGGTGACAGAGTGAGACTCTGTCTCAAAAAAAAAAGAGAGAAAACCAAAGGACATAAAGAGGTTAAAAATACAAAAGACTGGGCAAAGTTATGTGAGGCAAATTCAAGTTGAATAAAAGTAAAGGCAATAATATTTACATCAGATAAAGAATCACAGGCAAAAATCATGAGATAGGACACAAGGTCCTTTGTATTGATAGAGGGGACAAGCCACAGGAAATATCTGATTGTCATGATACGTTATGTCCTACACAGCACTGGCTCCAACCAGGGAGAGTGATATCTTAGACACACACACAAGGTCAAAGAAAAAACTGTGGGCCGGGCGCGGTGGCTCAAGCCTGTAATCCCAGCACTTTGGGAGGCCGAGATGGGCGGATCACGTGGTCAGGAGATCAAGACCATCCTGGCTAACACGGTGAAACCCCGTCTCTACTAAAAATACAAAAACTAGCCGGGCGAGGTGGCGGGCGCCTGTAGTCCCAGCTACTGGGGAGGCTGAGGCAGGAGAATGGCGTAAACCCGGGAGGCGGAGCTTGCAGTGAGCTGAGATCTGGCCACTGCACTCCAGTCCGGGCGACAGAGCGAGACTCTGCCTCAAAAAAAAAAAAAGAAAAAAAAAAAAAGAAAAAACTGTGGTGCGAGGAGGAGTCTTTAACATGTCCGTCTTTGACATATTTAGTCTTTTTTTTTTTGAGTCTCACTCTGTGGCCCAGGCTGGAGTGCAGTGGCGTGATCTCAGCTCACTGCAACCTCCGCCTCCTGGGTTCAAGGGATTCTCCTGCCTCAGTCTCCTGAGTAGCTGAGATTAGTCGTGTGCCTCCACTCCCGGCTAGTTTTTGTATTTTTGGTGGAGACAGGTTTTGCCACGTTGGTCAGGCTGGTCTCGAACTCCTGCCTTCTTCATATGATCCGCCCACCTCAGCCTTCCAAAGTGCTGGGATTATAGGCATGAGTCACCACACCCAGCCTCTTTTACATATTTAAATAGTACCCCACAATTTATGTAGGATCGGAATAATATAATGAATAAGATTGATTTAATAATTGAACTTAGTACCCTACAAATAAAAGGTACTCATTTCTTTGCCAGAGCCCATCAAACATTTATAAAAATTGATCATATATTAGGCCACAAAGAAAAACTCAATAGAACCCCCAAAGCAGATATAGTGAGAGCTTCATTCTTTAACCACAGTGCAATTAAGCTAGAAATTATTAACAAAAGTTTAAATTAAAAAGCCAACCATTTGAAAATTAAAAACCACTTTCGTAAATAACTTTAAATAAAACCTACATGACAAACTGTTACGCTGCAAATACCACATATCCAAACATATGGGAAAGTGGCTAAAATGTTACGAGGAGGAAATTCATAGTCAATGTTATGAATTTCTTAAATAAGAAATTATGAAAATCAATAAATTAAGATTCAACTCGAGAAATTAGAAAAAAGAACAAAATAAAGTTAAGGAAAGGAGAAAGAAGGAATCGATAAAGATAAAAAGAATATCTAATATATTAGAAAAGAGAAAAACGATAGAAATAAAAATAATTATATGACTTGGTGTTTTGAAAGTCTAATAAATTAGGTAAACTTCTAGCAGATCCAAAGAAAATAAGCAGAGAGAAAGAAATGCACAATAAAGGCAAAAAAGGAAATTCTAAAAATTAAATTATAATAAGCAAAGTTATAATAATAAATGTGGAAAATGAATAAATGGATATTTTAATAAGAAAATACACATAACCAAACTGATTCCACAAGTAGGAGAAAACCAAAAAAAGCTATTACTGCAGGATAAATTGGAAAGGGAGGGCTGGGCTTGGTGGCTCATGCCTGTAATCCCTACACTTCAAGAGTTCAAGGTGGGAGGATCCCTTGAGTCCAGGAGTTTGAGACCAATCTGGGCAACATAGTGAGATACCATTTCTACAAAAAATGAACACAATTAGCCAGATGTGATGGCGCACACCTGTAGTCCCAGCTACTCTGGGAGCTGAGGTGGCAGAATTGCTTGAGCCCGGGAGGTTGAGGCTGCAGTGAGCAGAGATCACACCACTGCACTCCAGTCTGGACGGCCTGGGTAACAGAGCAAGACTCTATCTCAAAATAAAATAATTAAATAAATTTTTAAAAAAGAAAAAGAAAAGAAAAGGTAGAGAAAGAGCTACTTCCTAGACTTCCTAGAGAAGTGTTGGGTCCTGACACTTTTACTAGTAAGCTCTGTTCTGTTTTGGGACACAGGAAAGATGGAAAGCCTCTCTAACCATCTTTTTTTTTTTTCTTTTATTGAGACAGTCTTGCTCTGTCGCCCGGTCTGGAGTGCAGTGGCCGGATGTCAGCTCACTGCAAGCTCCGCCTCCCAGGTTTACGCCATTCTCCTGCCTCAGCCTCCCGAGTAGCTGGGACTACAGGTGCACGCCACCTTGCCCGGCTAGTTTTTTGTATTTTTTAGTAGAGACGGGGTTTCACCGTGTTAGCCAGGATGGTCTCGATCTCCTGACCTCGTGATCCGCCCGTCTCGGCCTCCCAAAGTGCTGGGATTACAGGCTTGAGCCACCACACCTGGGCAATCATCTTAAGAATATAGTGGCTGGGGCCGGGTGCGGTGGCTCACGCCTGTAATCCTAGCACTTTGAGAGGCCAAGACGGGCGGATCACGAGGTCAGGAGATCGAGACCATCCTGGCTAACATGGTGAAACCCCGTCTCTACTAAAAATACAAAAAATTAGCCAGGCGTGGTGGTGGGCGCCTGTAGTCCCAGCTACTCAGGAGGCTGAGGCAGGAGAATTGCTTGAACCAGGTGGGTGGAGGTTGCAGTGAGCCGAGATCACGCCACTGCACTCCAGCCTGGACAACAGAGCGAGACTCCATCTCAAAACAAACAAATAAATAAATAATAAAATAAAATTTTAAAAGTACTGGAAACATTCTTATCAATGTCTTGAATGTGGCAAGGATGCTTCATATATGCTCTATAATGTTATTTTGCTCTGAAAGTTCTGGACAATGCAATAAGACAAGAAACACAAATTAATGGACAACCACTAAAAAGGAGATAAATTATCCTTACTTGTGGATATTATAATTGTCCACTTGAAAATCCAAGGGAAGCAAATGAAAAACTATTAAATAATGAAAGCATTCTACTGAAGTAGTCAGCTATAAAATCAACATACAAAAAACTCACAGCTTTCCTCTCTCCCTCCCTCCTCTTTTTTGTTATCAGATTGATCGTGTCTCTTTATTTCTCACCTTTTCCCTTTATTGGTTTGAAAGTTACACATTCCATTTATGCCTTTTAGAGATTATCTTTAGGTTTTTATCATGCATAAGATTTGTTTATAATCTTCAGCTGGGCAGAGTGGCTCACACCTGTAATCCCAGCACTTTGGGAGGCTGAGGCAGGCAGATCGCTTGAGGTCAGGAGTTGGAGACCAGCCTGAACAACATGGAGAAACCCCATCTCTACTAAAAATACAAAAAATTAGCTGGGCGTGGTGAGCTACTTGGGAGCCTGAGGCAGAAGAATCACTTGAGCCTGGAAGGTGGAGGTTGCAGTGAGCTGAGATCACACCATGACACTCCAACCTGGGCAACCGGAGCAAAACTCCATCTAAAAAAAAAAAAACTGATTTATAATCAATATCACTACTTTTCACCCTCCTGCTAGATAGTACAAGGTCTTGGAGTGATTTAACTCCAATCACACCTTCCAAACACCATACTGTGATTACCTAGTATTTAGTTCCACTCTCTTTCTTTCTTTCCCTTCCTTCCTTCTTTCCTTCCTTCCTTCCTTCCTTCCTTCTTTTCTTTCTTTTCTTTTCTTTTCTTATCTTATCTTATCTTATCTTTTCTTTTCTTTCTTTTTGAAACAGGGCCTTGCTATGTTGCCCAGGCTGGAGTGCAATAGCTATTCATGGATTGCACCCTGATACTGATTAGCACAGAAATTTTTACCTGCTCTGTTTCCAACCTAGGCCAGTTCACTCCTCTTTGGGTAACCTGGTGGCCTCCTGGGAGGTCATCATATTGACGCAGAGTTTAGCGCCAGCACCCAACTGGCATAGGCCACTTCAGCCCAGAGCTCCTGGCCTCGAATGATCCTTCTGCTCAGCCTCCTGAGTAGCTGGGACTACAAGCATGTGCTACTGTGCCCAGCAGTTCCACCTTGTTTTAATTCACCATTGGTCATTATGATTGTTGATTTTATGGTCAGCTCTCATTTAGATTTTACCCATGTTTCCATATCTCCATTCATTGCTTCTTGTGTAATGTGCTTGATACAGGGCTTGATTCCCTTCTTCCTTAGGTCATCTTTTACTAGCTCTTTCAGCAAAGAGCTGTGAGTGGTAAAGTTCCTCAGTCTTTGTCTGAAATGTCTTTATTTTGCCCTTCCTCTTGAAAGACAGTTGAGCTGAAAGACAGTTTTGGTTGACAAGTATTTTCTTTTGTCCTCTTGAAGAGGTGATTATTGCATTTTTGTCCTCTGTCATTGCTGATGGGCTTTGCTGTTTTCTTGGGCTTTGTGCCAGTGGGGAAGGAATGTATCCTGGAGTCCTGGGCTGTCTGGGTCCAAGTCCTGGCCCTGTCATTTATCATTTTGTGAATTTGTGCCTGGTTATCTATAGTCACAATTCTGCAATTTGGGTTGGGCTCAGCTGGGCAGTTCTTCTGCTAGTCTTGCCTGGGGTCTTTCACGTGGCTGCTCTCGCTTGGGGTTTGAATGATATATTTGTTTGCTAGGGCTGTCTTAACAAGATACCACAGGCTGGGTGGGTTAAAAACAGAAAACTGCTGGGCATGGTGGCTCACACCCGTAATCTCAGCACTTTGGGAGGCTGAGGCAAGAAGATCGCTTGAGCCCAGGAGTTTGAGACCAGCCTGGGCAACATGGCAAAACTCCGCCCCTACAAAAATGCAAAATATAACTTAGCCAAGAGTGGCAGCATGCACCTGTGGTCCCAGCTACTCAAGAGGCTGAGGTGGGAGAATCACTGGAGCCCCAGGAGGCAGAGGTTTGCATGAGCCACGATCACACCACTGCACTGCAACCTGGGTATCAGTAAATCAATCAATCACAGTAAGGTATTTTCTCACAATTCTAGATGATAGAAGTCCCAGGTCAAGATATTGGCATGGCTGGTTTCTTCTCTCCTTGGCTTACAGATGCCCCCTTCTTTCAGCATCTGCACACGGTGCTTGCCTGTGTCCTAATCTCTTCTCTTTTTCTTTCTTTTGAGATGGAGTCTTGCTCTGTCACCCAGGCTGGAGTACAGGGGCGTGATCTCAGCTCACTGCAAGCTCCACTCCCTGGGTTTATGCCATTCTCCTGCCTCAGCCTCCCGAGTAGCTGGGACTACAGGCGTCCACCACCATACCCGGCTAATTTTTTTGTATTTTTAGTAGAGATGTGGTTTCACAACGTTCGCCAGAATGGTCTCAATCTCCTGACCTCGTGATCTGCCCACCTCAGCCTCCCAAAGTGCTGGGATTACAGGCATGAGCCACCGCGCCCAGCCCTAATTTCTTCTTATAAGGACACCAGTCATATTAGATTATGACCTCGTTTTACCTTAATAACATCTTTAAAAGCCCTTTATTGGCCAGGCACAGGGGCTCACGCCTGTAATCCCAGCACTTCGGGAGGCCAAGGTGGGCGGATCACGAGGTCAGGAGATCGAGACCAGCCTGGCTAACACGGTGAAACCCCGTCTCTACTAAAAATATATAAAAAAGAGCCGGACACAGTGGCACGTGCCTGTAATCCCAGCTACTCGGGAGGTGGAGGCAGGAGAATTGCTTGAACCCGGGAGGCAGAGGTTGCCGTGAGCTGAGATCATGCCACTGCACTCCAGCCTGGGTGACAGAGCAAGAATCCATCCCCGCCCCCCGCCCCCACCCCCCAAAAATGCCCTCTATCCAAACACAATCACATTCTGAAGTACTGGGGTTAGAACTTCAACATGAGAATTTGTGGTGAGGCAGGGGGGCAGGAGATAACATAATTCATCCTGTAACACCTGGGGTGGAGGGTTCTAGATGAACTCACTGGTATGTCTGGCCGGTGGTGTTGGCCATCTAATGGGTGGTTCCCTTCCACCAGAATCTACCCTGGGCTTCTTTTTATTTTTTGAGACACAGTCTCACTCTGTTGCCCAAGCTGGAGTATGGTGGCACAGTCACAGCTCACTGCAACCTCTGCCTCTAGGGCTCAAGTGATCTTCCCGCCTCAGCCTCCCAAGTAGCTGGGACCACAGGTGTATGCCACCAGGTTTGACTGATTTATTTTATTTTTGGTAGAGACTATGTCTTGCCATGTTGCCAGGCTGGTCTTGAACTCCTGGACTCACGTAATCCACCTGCCTTGACCTCCCAAAGTGCTTGGATTACAAGTGTGAGCCACTGTGCCCTGCCTACACTGGGCTTCTTGTGGTGTAAGTGTTTGTTCTAAGATAGCAAAGGTAGAAGCCTTGAAGTTTCCTAAGGCCTGGCTTCGGAAGAGGCGTAACATCATCTCTGCTACCCTCCATTGGTGAGATCTCAAGGCCATTCCAGATTCAAAGGGGTTCGAAAAGGACTCAGCTTCTCACTCTGTGGCAAGAGTATCATCTTAAGGAGACGAGTAGCCAAATCATGGGGAAGTGTGATTTCTGTTTGTTTTTTTTTTTTGAGACAGTCTTGCTTTGTTGCCTAGGCTCGAGTGCAATGGCGTGATCTTGGCTCACTGCAACCCCCGCCTCCCATGTTCAAGTGATTCTCTTGCCTCAGCCTCCCCAATAGCTGGGGCTACAAGCACCCGCAACCATGCCCAGCTAATTTTTGTATTTTTAGTAGAGATAGAATTTCACCAAATTGGCCAGGCTGGTCTCAAACTCCTGACCTTGTGATCCGCCCGCTTCAGACTCCCAAAGTGCTGGGTTTACAGGCATAAGCCATTGCGCCTGGCTGATTTTTTCTTTTTCTTTCTTTTCTCTTCCTTCCTTCCTTCCTTCCTTCCTTCCTTCCTTCCTTCCATTCCTTCCTTCCTTCCTTTCTTTTTTTTTTCTCAGACAGGATCTCATTCTGTTGGTTCAGGCTAGAGTGCAGTCGTGCAGTACAGATCCCTACAGCCTCGACCTTCTGGGCTCGAGCAATCCTCCCACTTCAGCCTCCCAAGTAGCTGGGACCATAGGGGCATGTCACCACACCCTGCTAATTTTTGTACTTTCTGTAGAGATGGGGTTTCATCATGTTGCCTAGGCTGGTCTCGAACTCCTGAGCTCAAGCAATCTGCTGGCCTCGGCTCCCCAAAGTGCTGAGATTACAGGCATGAGCCACCATGCCTGGCCAAATTCTTTAGGAGTCATTATTGCAACAAAAATTAAGTAGCATTAAGTAATAAAGATTCCTTAAGTTTTCTGTCCCTTGATTTTTCTATCTTTAAAATGTGGATAATAACACTAATAGTTGACTGGGTGTGATGGCTCAGGCCTACAATCCCAGCACTTTGGGAGGCCAAGGCAGGCGGATCACTTGCGGTCACGAGTTCAAGACCAGCCTGGCCAACATGGTGAAACTCTGTCTCTGCAAAAAATACAAAAACTAGCCGGGAGTGGTGGTGCGTGCCACCAGTGGTCCCAGCTACTTGGGAGGAGGTGGAAGGATCACCTGAGCCTGGATGGTCAAGACTGTGGTGAGCTGTGATCACGCCACTGCACTCCAGCCTAGTTGATAGAGTGAGACCCTGTCTCAATAAATAAAATAAAAATAACACTAATAGTGTTGTTTTGAGGACTTAAAGAGTTAATGTGTAAAGTACTCAGGACATCATTATATGTCTTTATTATGGATGCTGTTAGGTAATCTCTTCTTCTTTTCTGGTTTCTTTAAGTGATTTTCTTTGTCTTTAGGATTACATATTTGGTATAGATAATAGGGTGTAGGTTACTATTATATATCCTTCTCGTGGTTGATGCATTTTTTTTTTTTTTTTTTTTTGGCCACTGCTTTTGACTAACTTTTTAATTTTTTGTAGAGACGAGGTCTCACTATGTTGCCAGGACTGGTCTCAAACTCCTGGGCTCAAGCTATCTTCCTACCTAATCCTTCCAAAGTGTTGGGATTACAGGTGTGAGCCACTGTGCCCAGCCTGATGCACTTCTTGAATTTGAGGAATTGTGTCTTTCATCAATTCTGGAATATTCTCAGACATTATCATGCTGAAAAGGATCTCTTTTCCATCCTCCTCATAATCTATCTCTTTCCAGGTCTTCTCTAAGCCATACGTTGAACTCTTTTATTCTTTTCCATGTGTTTCTATTTTTATTATTTCTCTCTTTATCTTTGTTTCTTTTTTTTTTTTGAGACGGAGTCTCGCTCTTTCGCCCAGGCTGGAGTGCAGTGGCCGGATCTCAGCTCACTGCAAGCTCCGCCTCCCGGGTTTATGCCATTCTCCTGCCTCAGCCTCCGGAGTAGCTGGGACTACAGGCGCCCACCACCTCGCCCGGCTAGTTTTTTGTATTTTTAGTAGAGACGGTGTTTCACCGTGTTCGCCAGGATGGTCTCGATCTCCTGACCTCGTGATCCACCCGTCTCGGCCTCCCAAAGTGCTGGGATTACAGGCTTGAGCCACCGCTCCTGGCTATCTTTGTTTCTTTAAAAAATATATTTTTAGAGGCAGCGTCTCACTCTGTTGCCCAGGTGGGAGTGCAGTGGTGCGATCATAGCTCACTGAACCTTGAACTCCTGGGCTCAAGCAATCCTCCTGCCTCAAGCCCCAGTAGCAAGGATTAAAGGCATGTGTCACTGCACCCAGCGAATTTTTAAAAATTTTTTGTAGAGACAGGGCGTCTTGCTATGTTGCCCAGGTTGGCCTCAAATTCCTGGTCTTGTGATCCTCCTGCCTTGACCTCCCAAAGGGCTGGTATTATAGGCATAAGTCACTCCACCTGGCCCTCTTTATCTTTGGGGGCTACATTCTGGGTAATTTCCTCAGTTCTGTCTTTCAATTCATGAACACTTCTTCAGCTGCGTCTTATCTGCTATTTAACCAACCCATTGAAATTTATTTTCAGTGGCTACAGTTTTCCTTTCAAGAAGATCTTTGTTTTTCCTTCAACTTTGCTTCTTATTTTTGTTTGTGTTGTTTTGTTTTCTTTTCTTTTGTTTTCTTTTTTGAGACAAGGTCTGGCTCTATCACCCAGGCTCGAGTGCAGTAGCGTGATCTCGGCTCACTGCAACCTCTGCCTCCCAGGCTCAAGCCATCCTCCCAACTCAGACCCCTGAGTGGTAGCTGGTCCTACAGGCACTCACCACCATGCCTGGCTGATTTTTATATTTTTCATAGAGACAGGGTTTCATTATGTTGGCCAAGCTGGTCTTGAACTCCTGACCTCAAATGATCTGCCTGCCTTGGCCTCCCAAAGTGCTGGAATTATAGGTATGAGCCACTGCACCTGGCTGCCTCTTTTTTCATGGTGTCTTTTCATTTTCTTATTTTTTTCTTTTAATAATTTAAAACACACTTGTTTTGTAGTCTCTTTCAGAGTGTGCTCTTATCCCAATTTTTTGGTGGTCTAATTCTCTTCTTGTTTTGTCTGCTGACATTCCTTGTTGCGGATCAGTTCATCCTGTGGTTTGCATTTTCAGCTGTGAGCTCCTGTTCAGTAAGGATCTTGCCTTTTTGTTGGGTTCTCAGTTGCAGAATGGCTTCTTCCTCCAGTTGCATCCTCCCAAACTCCAGTACTGGGTGATCTCCCAGTTTTTCTTTCAAGATCAATTATTTTTGTTGTTCTTGTTAAATTTTGTCCATATTCCTAGCAGGAGCAGTGTCAACATTAGCTCAGTCTGCTAGGTTACCAGAACCAGAAGTCAAATTTAATAGATTATAAAGGCATCATTTAAAATCAGTAGGGAAAAGATGAGCTATTTATTAAATGGTATTAAGACAACTATTCAATATCTGGGGCTGGAGGGAGGCCGTTAGCCTTAACATACACCATAACTAAAATAAATCGCAGACAAAATGAAAACTTAAGTATAAAAGTGGAACTATAAAAGTGCTAGATGAAAATAATGTGATGGGAAAGGCCTGTTTAATTATTCAACAGATGGTAAAATCCTCCTGAAGCTTTGCTACAAAAAAGTTTAAAAGTTATGTACATGGAAGAACTATGAAAAAAGCCCTAAAAAGTAAGTGACCAATTAAGAAGATATTTACAAGAGATGATAAAGGCTCAATATCCTGCATCTACAAAGAACTCTCACATATCCATTAGAAGACAATTAATACCTAGTAGGGACATATGCAAAGGACATGAATTAGTAATTCACAAAATAAGAAATACAAATAGCCAACAAGCATATGAGAGTAGGTTCATCTTCACTAATAACAAAAGAAATACATGTTAAAACAAGTTATCGTTTTGTCCTATCAAATTGGCCAAAAATTTCAAAAAGATTAAAATATCCTGTGTGGTGAAGGAAAAGAGGTTCTACAGAATCCTTCTTCCTTTGGTCTCAAACTCATGGCCTCAAGCAGTCCTCCCATCTTGGCCTCCCAAAGTGCTGGGATTATAGGCATGAGCCACCACACCCGCTGTCTTATTTGGAAAAAGGTACATTTTGTCAATGTAATTAAGGTAATGATTATTTATTTATTTATTTATTTTGCGATGGAGTTTTGCTCTTTTTGCCCAGGCTAGAGTGCAATGGCGTGATCTCAGCTCACTGCAACCTCTGCCTCCCTGGCTTAAGTGATTTTTGTGCCTTAGCCTCCTGAGTAGGTGGTATTACAGATGTGTGCCACCATGTCCGGCTAATTTTTTGTACTTTTAGTGGAGATGGAGTTTCACCACTTTTGCCAGGCTGATCTCAAATGCCTGACCTCGGGTGATCCACCTGCCTCAGCCTCCCAAAGTGCTGAGATTATAGGCATGAGCCACTGCGTCCAGCCAGGAATTTTTTTTTTTTTTGAGTCAGGCTCTCACTCTGTCACCCAGTCTGGAGTGCAGTAATACAATCACAGCTCACTGCAGCCTCAAACTCCTGGGCCAAAGCAATTCTCCTACTTCAGTTTCCTGAGTAGCTGGGAAAGCAGGTGTGTGCCACTATGCCCAGCTAATTTTTCTACTTTTTGTAGAGATGGGGAGTCTCACTGTGTTGTCCCGGCTGTTCTCAAACTCCTGAGCTCTAGCAATCCTCCCACCTCTGCCCTCTCAAAGTGTTGGGATTACAGGGGTCAACCACTTTGCCTGGCCAAGTTAAAGATCTTGAAATGAGGAGGTTGTCCTGGAATATCCAGGTGAACCCTGAATTCAATGCGTCCTGATAAGAGACACTCGGGAAGAAGACAGACAGACAGACAGAGGAGGAGACTGGAGTGATGAGTCCACCAGTCCAGGAATACCAGCAGCTGAGAAAAGCTGGAAAATGCAAAGGAGCATTCTTCTCTTGGATCTTGGGAGGGAATGCAGCTTTGACGACAACTCGATGTTGGCCTTTGAGCCTCCAGAGCTGTGACAGAATGAATTTCTGTTGTTTTAAGCCATCGAGAGTGTGGTCATTTGTCTGACAGACCTAGGAAGCCAATACAGAGTGTCACTGGGACATTTTGGAGGGTAATTTGGCAGAACGTAGCACAGGCCCTAAAATGACCAGTTTTCCTTCTAGAAATTTCTCAAGATTAATAATTGAGAACTTGTCAAAGATCCCTTAGCAAGGACATTCACTGCAGCCTTCTTCTTTAAAGGAAATTGAGTAAACAACTTATATGTTCAATAATAGGATGGGTTGAGTAAACAATGGTTTAGCTGTATAATGATAAAGATTAAAAATAATTATAGCCACAGCCAAAAGTGTGCTTTCGACGGACTCCACTTGGAAGGAGTGCTTCCTGCCCGTTTTCTCATGTAATTCTCACCACAATGCTATAAGGCAGGCTTTAGTAACCCCATCTCCCAGAAGACGACCACACTGAGGTCAGAGAGTGTAGCCACCAGTCCAAGGTCACATCGCAAGTAGCCAAGATTCTGATCCTAACCCTTGTGCTATGCCTCCACCACCCAACAAGGCAGATGATGGTGCAGCCTTCAGATACCAAGATGCTGACGACAGGTCTTTACACAGAAGGATGTCGGTGGCATAGTGTTGGGTGAAAAAAGCAGTCAAGCACGTACCATTTTTGCAAAAATAAAAACCACATTCAGTGTGCAGAGAAAAAAAAAGGCTGGAAGGATTTACTGTGCACATTAGCAGGGAGGTTACCTCTGGGGATGGATTCAGTGATTTTTATTTTCTACAATGAGCACATACAGCTTTTGTCATCAGGGCAAAATATTAAAAGACAAAGCAGCGCTGGCGGTCGGACTGACCACGCCTGCCTCTGAGGTGGTTCTGGGAAGTGAGAAAGAGCCAGCTGCAGCCCAGCCAGCCGGGACACCGGCGTCTGGCTCTCCCCTGCCCTTGGTCTTCTCCCCAGCACTGTCCGCACCTTCCCTGCACCTGCGTTTCTGCGGGCATCGATTTTTCCATCCTTCAGAGAAGCGCCTGAGGAAAAGGAAAGAGCATCTTTGGATCAATGAACACAGCCCTGCAGCTAGGGGTGGGGGTGGCCGCGGGTCGCGCCTGCTTGTCACTGCCGGGTCCAGGATTTGAGGGGGGCTCAGCGGGGAGAGGCGAGACTGGCTGGGTTGCCCAGGGCGGCGAGTGTGTGTGTGTGTTGGGGGGCGTGGGGAGTGGTGGAGGGTAGGTATGGTAGGGGTGTATGTGAGGTGTGGAGTCGGGGGACTGCATACACGTCTGTGGCAGGAGATGGGTGAGCATCCTGCGGTGCCTCAGGGAGCGGGTGTCATGGGCTTCCTCCGAGGGGCTGCTCTTTGCCTAGAGGAGCAGGGAACGGTGCAGCCTCCTCTGTGAAACAGTCCTCCACAACTCAGTTCACGGCTGTGTGAGGAGGGGCTGGTACACACCCATTGCCCAGATGGGCAGACTGAGGTCTGTGTGTGTACGTGGTGGGGATGGGGAAGAGGCGGATGGAGACAGCAAAACGGCATTGTTTGTGTCAAGTGTAGAACAGAATCTTTTTTTTTTTTTTTGAGACGGAGTCTCGCTCTGTTGCCCAGGCTGGAGTGCAGTGGCCGGATCTCAGCTCACTGCAAGCTCCGCCTCCCGGGTTTAAGCCGTTCTCCTGCCTCAGCCTCCCGAGTAGCTGGGACTACAGGCTCCCGCCACCTCGCCCCGCTAGTTTTTTGTATTTTTTAGTAGAGACGGGGTTTCACCATATTAGCCAGGATGGTCTCGATCTCCTGACCTCGTGATCCACCCGTCTCGGCCTCCCAAAGTGCTGGGATTACAGGCTTGAGCCACCGCGCCCCGCCAGAACAGAATCTTGTATTCAAGAGGCACTCTTGTATTTGACAGGCACTTACCTTTCTGGGCACTGGGAGATGAGTGGGTGGGGACAGAGATGTGGCAGCCGAGGCTCCCTCAGGGGCTCACAGTGGTGCAGTGGGTGGAAGAGGAATGCTCCTGGGCCTATCGGGTCTGCAAACTCAGACTCCACATTTGCTAGGCCTGTCTAGGTCTCACCCCAGCCTCTTCTTTCCTGGCCAGATCCCTTCCTGACATGTCATGTGCCCAAATCCTGGGCCCCTCACTCCTGCTCATTCCAGCAGCCCCCACAGATGGTTCTCAGGCCCCAGAGCTCTCTGTGCTTCTGTTCCAGGGCAACAGGAACAAATCCCCTTCAAGAGCTTAGTTCCCTGCTTACCGTCTGTCCCCCTCCCTGCCCCCTGGTCTAGTCCGTGAGCTTCTCCGGGGCAAGCGGGCTGGGACTGTGGGGCCCTCCTGGCTCGGTCTGCAGTGCCCATTGCCTGGCCTGGCACCAAAAATGGCTCAATATACATTTATTGCATGAATGAATGAACCATGATCATTGCTAAGGAAAGAAATGTGCAGATGGCCTGTTTTGGGGTTCAGGTTGTGTGTATTGCATTGGTGTCCATGTGCACGTGCAGCGTGTGTGCACCCCTAGGCACACATGTGGTGTGTTACATTCATGTGAATCCATGTATGTGTGTTTGTGTGTGTGTACACACATGCATACAGTGCTTGCTTGTGTGTGCAGGTGTGCGTTCACATGTCCATGCCAAGGTGCATGCATTTTTATATGCCAGCGTGTGCACGTATATGTTTACCAGTGCGTGCACACAGGGTGTGCAAGGACTTAACATATCTTTCTCTCACCTTTTGCTCTCTCCCTGACCTGCATCCTGCACCCTACCTTTCTGCCTTGTATTTTTAGGACATGGTCTCACTCTGTCATGCAGGCTGAGTGCAGTGACACGATCATGGCTCACTGCAACCTCGACCTCCTGGGCTCAAGCCATACTCCTGCCTCAGCCTCCCAAGTAGCTAGGACCGCAGCCGTGTGCCACCACATCCAGTTAATTTTTTTCTTTATGTATTTTTTAAATTAATACTTTATCACAAACAAATACTTTGCTTTTTTTTTTTTGGTGGGGGGGAGAAGGATGTCATTAGTTACAGCATCTGACCTCGTTCAGTGCATGGTCCAGAAAATGCAGGTTGCAGGCAGCTTGCAGGGCATGCGAGGGTATTCATCTTTCTTCCGTTTGTTTTCATCCAGATCAAAAGTGAGAATGGAATTGCTGAGATAACTATTATAACAAAGGCCTCCAAGAACTATTATTTGTTTGTTTGTGCGGTCACACCGTGGCCATTCCTGCTAATTGGCATGGATGCCAAGACGTCCCACTGATCAGTCTCTGGGTTATATATGTCTGTGGAAGGGCATCCCTGAGATTCCAAAGAGGCCCTCAAGATCACGCAAACAGCGCCGAAGACAGAAAGAAAATCCTCGGCCAGGCATGGTGGCTCATGCCTGTAATCCCAGCACTTTGAGAGGCTGAGGTGAGCAGATCACTGGAGGTCAGGAGTTTGAGACCAGCCTGGGTAACATGGTGAAACCCTGTCTCTACCAGAACTACAAAAATTAGCCAGGCGTGGTGGTGGGTGCCTGTCATCCCAGCTACTCGGGAGGCTGAGGCAAGAGAATCGCTTGAACCAGGGAGGCAGAGTTTGCAGTGACCCGAGATTGCACAACGGCACTCCAGCCTGGGCGACAGAGCGAGACTCAGTTTCAGAAAACAAACAAACAAACAAAAAAACAAAGCAAAACAAAACAAACAAAATCAAATACTTCTGAATAATTTTTTATTATTTGTAGAGATGGGGTTTCACTCTGTTGCCCAGGTTGGTCTCAAACTCCTAGGCTCAATCGATCCTCTGGCCTCGACCTCCCAAAGTGCCAGCATGACAGGTGTGAGCCACCTCGCCTGGTCCCTTTCTGCTTTTTGCATTCTCCAATCCCAATCCCTGCCCCTCCCACCTCCAGCAACAGTCCCCACAAAAGACCCAGCTCCACCTGACATACCAGTCAGCCATGCTCAAGCTCCTGGAGCCTGCATCTGCCTGGAGGAGGCGTCAAGCATGCAATCTTGGCTGGATGCCTGCCTCTCTCAGTCTCCTTATCTGTAAAATGGGATTAAGAGCCCTGTGCTCACAGCACTGCTTTGTCAAAGGGATGCACACGAAGGGCTTGGCCCAGCACCTGGCACAGAGCGGGGGCTCAAGAAATGCTACAGCTGGGACGCTAGTTGCGGTGGTGATGTTGGTGATGACACTCCTCTGGTGGTGGCAGATGAGGGTGATGAGGCTCAGCCTTGCTGCATCCAGGGGACTTGAGCTTTAGGAGGGACTGGGAAAGCCCCTGGGGAAGCCAGAAGATCAACCCCTTCTCTGGGCCGTTGTGTTCCTGGATAATGGGTGAAGGTGGGAAACGAGAAAGGTTCAGGGACATGAAGAGCAAAGGCTCCTCCTGGAGCCCCTTCTCTGGCCTGCTGCAGCCAGGCCTGGGTTCCCCAGGGCAGCTCCCCCTGCCCTCTCCATGCCAGTCCCGTGTGAGGCATGCACTTGAAATGAAACCCAAATTCCCCTCTGCAGCCTGCATGCCCCTCCTGGCCTCCGCTCCTCTGCTCAGTTACACAGCATGTTCTGCCCTTCCGGGCCTCGGCATAGGCCTGGGATACTCTGTCCCCGGGCTCCCTCCTCTGGGAGGGCCTTACTACCCATGTGTTCCCATCTGTTTACCTGTCTCTTCGCGTCTTCCACATGTGGCTGAGCTCCCAGCAGTGGAAGGCTCTCAGTAAAGATCTATAGGATGGTAGGGGTGGAAGGGCAGTGGCCCTCGCTCTGGCTCCCTGGATTCCAGTCCTCACAGCCCCAGTTAGTAAACACCTACTGTGTGCCAGGGCCCAGCCCAAACTAGCCAGTGGGGTGACCTTGAGCAGGTGGCACCACCTCTCAGGCCCCTAGTCTGTCCATCTTTAGCATGAAAGGAGGCCCCAAGTCCCTGAGAGCTCCCCACTTTGGTTTTCTTGTCTTTTTTTTTTTTTCAAGATGGAGTCTTGCTCTGTTGCCCAGGCTGGAATGCAGTGGTGTGATCCCGGCTCACCCTCCCGGGTTCAAGGAATTCTCCTGCCTCAGCTTCCTAAATAGCTGGGATTATAGGTGAATGCCACCACACCCAGCTAATTTTTATATTTTCAGTAGAGACAGTGTTTCACCATGTTGGTTAGGTTGCTTTCAAACTCCTGACCTCAAGAGATCCACCTGCTTTGGCCTCCCAAGTGCTGGGATTGCAGGCGTGAGCCATGGCGCCCAGCTCCTACTTTGATTTTGATGGTGGGTCTAGACTTTCTGCAACTGGGCAGTCTGCAGAGCCTGGTCTGTGGAGCCTCTGGGGTCTATACCTTCCTGGGCGCCCCCTAGACTCCCACGTGGCTGCCTTTGCTTAGAGCACCCTCCCTGCTTCTCCTGGTGCCTCCAGGGGATGCGTCCTGGCTCAGGCCTCCTTCAGAGCTGTCCTCACACCCCATTTTGATTGTTTACCCCTCTGTCTACCACTGGGCTATGACTGGGACAAGGCGTTTTGTTTTTGCATCCTAGCTTAGTTGGGGACAACCTCTGTGGCCAAGTGTCCCCAGGCTCACCCGGCTGAGACAAGATCTGAGAAGGGTCTGGCAACCCTCCCACCAATAGCTTCCCAATGGGAAGAAGCCACGACCTTCTGTGTCTGTTGAGAAGCTTTGGGGCTGTTCACTGCCCACCAAGCTCTGGAAACTCAGAGGGGAGGGGAGCCTCATCACTAGCCACGGCTTCTACTTGTATCTGTCCAAAAGGCCTGACTTCATCAGCCAACAGGCACCCCGGCCTTTTCTGCTAAGTCAGGGTCTGTTTCCACGCTGAGCGTCCCTGGGGCGCCTCTGGAGGAGGGGTGCAGGCATGGCAGAGCCCTAGGTGGGCACCCAGCTTCTCCGACCTTTCTCTTTTCCCACCCAAGCTCCAGGGGCAGAAAACAACCCACACCTGCCAGAAACCTGACCAGGCTGCAGAGCTGGAAAAGCTGGTTTAGTGCAGGGAGGGTGGGGGCAGGGAGGCGGGAAGGGTGAGCCCTTCTGAGGCTGCCAGGCACTGCTTACATCGGCCGACTGGCCTTTGGCCTCTCAGGACTGTCACTTGGAGGTTCCTTCTCCAAGAGATGGCTCTTGCCAAGGTCATCTGTGCAGTGACTACTGCAGGGCATGGGCGTTCCCGGGAGCCGCAGCGCGGGGACGGTCCCTGCAGATGGGTGGGGGTGGCGAGAAGCGGGAGGGCAAAGCCCTCCACTCTGCAGGTCGCCCGGGCCTGGTGGGCGAAAAGACTCAAATGTCAGAGGAGCTCTCCGGCCCTCGGCCCCGAGGGTTCAAGGCTGGGCCCAGCCGCGCTTTGCCGGGGTCCAGGGCGCGATGGATCGTGGGGGGCCCGATGGATCCTGGGGCGCCCACTGGGGGCCTCGCACGGGGCCCTCCCGACTGCTTGAAAGACGGAGACAGCAAGAAGCAGGGAAAGGGACTGGGGGACGCGAGCGAGTGACAGCTCGGAGTGGCGGGCCCTCCTCGGTGGCCACCGAGCGCGCGTCCAGCTTGGGGAACGCGCTGCCTGCGCACCGGGGTGCGCCGGGGAAGGCCGGCTAGCTGGCCCCGCGTCAGTTTCTGAGCTGTCTGTGCATGTCTATTTCTTTCACTAGAGGTTGCTCACTTTCGCTTCTTGGTTCCTTTCGCCTCCTCTGACGGCTGCGGGAGCGTGTGTGCGCGCGCGTGTGTGCGTGCCCGTGTGCCCGCGCGCGCCCGGCGACCTCGCCCAGCGCCCCAGTCCCTAAAGGGAAGGGCATCTCGCCGGACGTCGCGGGGCCTAAGGGAGCGTGGGAACCCGCGCTGGGGAAGGCCCGCCAGGCACTGCTGACCCAGGAGGCCCCGATTACAGCCTAGTCTGCGTCGCTGAGGGCAGAAGACCTCGGTCATTATCCGTGCCCCTCGTCCCCACCCACTTCTCTCTCTTTCTGGGTCTCCAGACAACCGTCCAGGAAGCTGCAGCTACTTCTCCTGACTTGGACTGGGGGTAGGGTAGGGGGTGCTTTCTGCCACCCCTTTTCCCCATCCCAAGGAAAACGAGGCCAGTATGGACAGGGCCTTGCTCCACTGAACAGGAAGCCACATCCCGAACCTTTTGCTAGAGCAAGTGAGGTTTGGATTGGGCCGAGAGGGACGTCCACAGCTTCTCCCCTCCTCTCCACCCACTCCTTACAGTTCTTTCAGGGCACCCTGTTTCTGGGCCCTACCTCAGGGCCTTTGCACAAGCTCTGGGCTCCAACAGGCCCGAGACCTCTATTCCTCACTAATTGACCTTAGGCAAATTCCTTAACCTCTCTGAGCATCCATTTTCTTGGCTGTAAGAGGGGCTCAGAGTAGGATGTTTGAGGGTTCCAGGTGATGACCAGCACAGAGCACAGGACCAGGCACTTAGGGCAGAGCAAAGGACATGCGTTGGGCCGGGGCAGCTGTGGGGATTATACAGAAGCTTCCCTCGCCTGGGGTCCCTCCGTTGTCTCCAGGGAGCCTCTTCACCTTTCACCCCCCACCCCCAGTCCTCAAAGGCTGACTTTCACTGGGAACAATTCCCTGCCCCAATCCCTGCTGTGAGGACCATCCAGTGGAAATAGAAAGAGGACCAGGTTGGAGGCTGGAGAACTGGGTTCAAATTCTGGCCAGTTCTGCCTGGCTGTGTGATTATGTGCAAGTTGCTAGGCCTCTCTGTGCCTGAACTGCTTTCTCTGTGAAACTGAGGCAGAAGGCTGCCTGGCCTGCATGTCAGGGCCCTCAGAGGATGAAGCAGAGCGCAGTGGGATGTCATTCCAAGCAGTGAAAAGCCTCAGACAAAAGCATGTAGCCACTGTCATTTACACCCATTCTTGCAGCATGGATTCAGGCTTGAGGAATCAGCTTGTCAACTGCATCAGAGGGGTCCGTGCCTCCTGTGCTAACGGGAGGTGGCTGGAAGGCCACTTCCAAGAAAGTTGCAGCTTGATGGGTTCTGCCATTCACATGGAGCCTTGGTCATCAGTTCCAACAAGGAGGGTACTTGAGGTACAGTGACAGCCCCAAAAGGGAGTGTCCTGGGGAAAAAAGCAATGTCTGCTTCTCCAGTGAGTAAGGCCTTGGCCAGGGACGATAATGTCAACTCTGCCACCTGGCTCCCACATTGACTCTCCCTCACCCCACATACTTCCTCCTGAGCACCAGCCCTTAAAGTACCCATGTGGTGGCTCTATCCAGATCTCCCGTGCCCCCGTGTCAAAGCTGCCATCTTCCCCCCAAGTTCACTGCTCCTCAGTTACTGATGCCATCACCCACCCGATTCTTCAAGCCACAGGCTCATGATCCACTTGTTTTCTCAAGACAGAAACACTGACATTGATTTTGCTATATGCGTATTATAAAACCACAGACGATATAAAACATGTGCATCAGAGGATGAAAGTTCCCTCATTATATGCCCTCCTGAAATCGCCACATTTCACAGTTTGGTGAATTCCTGTATCTGTTTAAAACTCTCTGTTACAACAGACAGAAAATCCAACCAAGATAGGAAATAATGGGCTTATGTAATGAAATGACGCAGGTGTGATAGTGGGTTTCAGGTATGGTTTGATCCAGAGGCTCATGATGCTGTTGGAGCTCTGTCTTGGCTTCTCTGCAGTTCCTGTCCCTTTGCCTTCCTCACAGTGTCAGCTGGGCCCATTCTGGGTGGTACAGTGACTGCTGGGGTTCCAGATAGTCTGTCCTCAACACTGCACCATCAGACACAAGATGGATTCATTTGCTCCTGAGGATGAGTGAGGAAATTCGTTTTTCTGACCCTCTGGGGAGGGTCAGAGAAGACTTCCTGGAGGAGGCTAGGCCTAACTTGAGTTGATGTCTCCTCCTTACATATGCAAAAGCAAAGTGCCCTTTCACCTTTATGAAACTGGGGGCTCAGAAGTGTTAAGCCATGGGATTGAAGAGGCTGAAGCGGCCATAGGGCGGTGTGCATGAAAGTCAAAGGCAGACGGGGCTAGGCTGGAGCACCAAGCTGTGCGGCCTCAGGAAAGCGGGGCCTGTGGAACAAAGGCACACCAGCCTCCGGGTTTATAAGGAGGGTTAGGCCCGGTCCCCAAATGCACTCCAGGACTTGTTTATACTATTGTTATTGGAGGCTTTGTCATTATTGCCACTTCAGTAGAGCCCTCAGCACAGTGCCAGGTACCCAGCAGGCACTTAGGATGTAAGAGCTGGGATCCTGGCCGGGCGTGGTGGCTCACATCTACAATCCCAGAACTTTGGGAGGCCAAGGCGGGTAGATCACCTGAGGTCAGGAGTTCGAGACCAGCCTGGCCAACATGGCAAAACCCCTTCTCTACTAAAAGCATAAAAATTAGCCAGGCGTGGTGGCAGATGCCTGTAATCCCGGCTACTCGGGGGGCTGAGGCAGGAGAATCACTTGAACCTGGGAAGCAGAGGTTGCAGTGAGCTGAGATTGCGCCATTGCACTTCAGCCTCGGGGACAAGAGTGAAACTCTGTCAGAAAAGAAAAAAGGCTAGGATCCTGATTTTCATCCCCCAGCTCCCTGAGGCAGAGCAGGCTGTGGCTGGGCCCACCTGAAACCCACCCCTCCAGAGGAATGATACCTTCAACATTCATGAGCAGACAAAATGTGCCATGGGAAAGGCTCAGGCAAAGCCAGTCTCCCTGGCAGCATCCTTCCTGCACATCCCCTCACTCTCCACCCCCACTTCTCAGAGTGAGGGGCGTTTCCAGGCTGAGGCGAGTCCTCGGGCTCCGTCCGTCTGATCCTGGCTATGCGTCTGGCTGTCCAGCCATCCTTCTTCCTCCCTGCCAGGCAAGCCATTAAGCACCAGGCCCCCAAAGCACCGGCCTGCAGCCTCAGCACTAAGTGCATTTGCTGCCATTAGCAAGAAGCCCCGGCCAGGCTAGTCTGGTCTAATGCACAGCCCACCTCATCCCTACTCCCTGGGGGCTGCTTGTCAAAACTCCATCCATTGAGGAATAACAGAGCCTGAGAAGAAAAAATGAGGGCTCCAGGACCCAACATGGACAGTCATGTAGGTTGCTCACTGCGCAAGTGGAGCTGCAATTCAGCCAGTCTTCCACTTGTCAGGCTGAGGGCCCTGGCACAGGCTGCATTCTGCACATGAGGTGGTGCGCTTTTCTAATCCCTTCCAAGGTGCTATAGGGGAAGAACCATGGCCTGTGTGGGTTGTGGGAAGAAAATACCTGAGAACTCGAAGCACCACATCTTTTTTTTTTGGAGACAGAGTCTTGCTCTGTCAGCCAGGCTGGAATGCAATGGCATGATCTCAGTCCACTGCAACCTCCGCCTCTCAGGTTCAGGCGATTCTCATGCCTCAGCCTCCCCAGTAGCTGGGATTACAGGCGTGCACCACCACACCTGACTAATTTTGTATTTTTAGTAAAGTGCTGGGATTAGTCATGAGCCACCGCGCCCGGCCTCTACATCATTTTTTTCAAGTTGCATTTTAATTAAGTTCCTTTTGGAGTACAGTTCTATGAATTTTATCACAAGCATCAATTTGTGTAACCACCATCACTATCAGCATCCAGAATAGTTCTGTCACCTGAAGAGGCTTCCTCTTCCTATCTTTTTGTAGCCATGCCCTGGCCTCACCCCTAACCCCTGGCAACCACTGATCTCCACCTCTATATTTTGACTTTTGGAGGGTGTCATGTAAATGGAATTGTGTAGTGTGTGATCTTTTAAGATTGGCTATTTTTTTCACTCAGCGTTATGGTCTTGAGCTCTGCCCAAGGTGTTACCTGTATCAATTCTTGGCTCCTCCTTATTACTGAGTGATAGTCCATGACATGGATGGACCACAGTTTGTTTATCCATTCATCCAATGAAGGGCATTTGGGTTGTTTCCAGGCTATTACAAATAAAGCTTCTATGAACATTCATGTATGTGTCTTTGCATGGACCTAAGTTTCCATTTCTCTGGGATGATAAATGTGCAGGAGTAGGATGGCTACATCATACTATATGAATATGGTTCACTTTTTAAGAACATGCCAAAGTGTTTTCCAAAGTGGCTGTATCATTTTGCATCCTCACCAGCAATGTATAAGAGTTCAAGTTGCTCTGCAAACTTGTCAGCATTTGGAATTATCAGTATTTTTTTAGCCATCTAGGGAGGTGGGGAGTGATATCCCATTGTGATTTTGACTTCTATTTCCTTGGTGGCTAATAATGGTTGAGCACATTTTAATAGGTTCAATTGTCATCCCTGTATCTTCTCTAATGGATTGTCTGTAGGAGTCTTTTTTCCACTTTTAATTAGTTTTTTTTTTTTTAACTGTTGAATTGTTAGAGTTCTTTATGGTTTCTGGATATAAGTCTTTTTTTTTTGAGACGGAGTCTCTCTCTGTCGCCCAGGCTGGAGTGCAGTGGCCAGATCTCAGCTCACTGCAAGCTCCACCTCCCAGGTTTACGCCATTCTCCTGCCTCAGCTTCCCGAGTAGCTGGGACTACAGGCGCCCGCCACCTCGCCCGGCTAGTTTTTTGTATTTTTTAGTAGAGATGGGGTTTCATCGGGTTAGCCAGGATGGTCTCGATCTCCTGACCTCGTGATCGGCCCATCTCAGCCTCCCAAAGTGCTGGGATTACAGGCTTGAGCCACTGCGCCTGGCCTGGATACAAGTCTTTTGTCAGAGATGTGATGTGCAAATATTTTTTCATAGTTCATTCTCTTATCAACATCTTTCTTAGAGCAAAAGTTGTAAGTTTTTATGAGCTGAAATTTATCAATGTTTTTCTTTATGGATTAGGCTTCATTGTCATATCTTGGAACACTTTGCCTAATGCCAAGTCCCAAAGATTTTTTTTTTTTTTTGAGACATAATCTTGTTCTGTTGACCAGGCTGGAGTGCAGTGGGCAATCTCAGCTCACCATAACCTCCACCTCCCAGGCTCAAGTGATCCTCCCACCTCAGGCTCCTGAGAAGCTGGGACTATAGGTATGCACCAGCAAATCCAGCTAATTTTTGGAAGAGTCAGTGTCTCACTATAGACCCCATCTCTTTAGTATTTTTTATAGAGATGGGCCTCACCATATTGCCTGGGCTGGTCTTAAACTCCTGGGCTCAAGTGATCCTCCCAACACAACCTCCCAAAGTGCTGGGATTATACGCATGAACCACTGCGCCCAGACCCAAAAATATTTTCCTAGGTTTCCTTCTAAAAGTTCTTTATAGTGATAGATCTTATGTTTAGGTCTATGATCCACTGTGAGTAGATCTGTGTATATGGTGTGAGGTAAGGGTCAAGAATGGATATTTTGCATATGGGTGTCCAATTATCTCTCAGTATTTATTAAATGAAGAAATGAAAAGCACAAAGGATCTGATAGCAAGGCTGGCAAAATGAGGGAGGTCAAGACTGTGTAGTAATTAATGAATAAAGAAAACTTTTTTCAACATATGAAGTTTCAACAAATGATTAACAATTGGATATCATTTTTATTTTATTTTATTTATTTATTTTGTGACAGAGTCTCACTCTGTTACCTAGGCTTGAGTGCAGTGGTGTGATCTCAGCTCACTACAACCTCCACCTCCCAGGTTCAAGTGATTATTGTGCCTCAGTCTTCTGAGTAGCTGGGATTACAGGCATGCACCACCATGCCTAGTTAATTTTTGTATTTTTCGTGGAGACAGGGTTTCACCGTGTTGGCCAGGCTGGTCTCGAACTCCTGACCTCAAGTGATTTGCCTGCCACGGCTTCCTAAAGTGTTGGGATTATAGGCATGACCCACTGTGCCTGGCCAGATTTTTTTTTTTTTTTTTTTCTGATACAGTGTCTCTGTCTCTCTCACCCAGGCTGGAGTGTAGAGAAAAAATCATGGCTCACTGCACTTCAGCCTCTCAAGTAGCTCAGACTGCAGGCATGTGCCACCATACCCAGCTAATTTTTAAATGTTTTGTAGACACGGGGTCTCACTTTGTTGCCCAGACTGGTCTCAAACTCCTAGGCTCAAGTGATCCTCCTGCCTCGACCTCCCAAAGTGCTGGGATTACAGGTGTGAGCCACTGCACCCAGCTTGGACATCTACTAAAAAATAAACCTCAACCTAAACCTTATATCTTATGCCAAAATTAACTTGCTCCTTTCAGATTAGAGGAGGGACAACAAATAATAATAATTAACTAACAGGCTGGAGATGGTGGCTCACGCCTGTAACCCCAGCACTTTGGAAGTTCAAGGTGGGAGGATCCCTTGAGCCCAGGAATTTGAAACCAGCCTGGGCAATGAAGCAAGACTCCATCACTACAAAAATTACAAACATTAGCCGGGTGTGGTGGTGCATGCCAGTAGTTCCGGTTATTCAAGGGGCTGAGGTGGGAGGATCGCCTGAGCCTGGGAGGGGGTTGAGGCTGAAGTGAGCTGTGATTGTGCCACTGCATTTCAGCCTGGGCAACAGAGCAAGACCCTGTCTCAAAATATAATAATAATAATAACAAGCTAGTAATGGATCATAGATTTAAATGTAAAATATAAAGACGGTCTGTATCATGCGGGATTCTCAGCCTGGCCCCACTGTTGGATGACGCAGAAGCAGTGAGGATTACGCAAGCTCAAGGGACAAGTCATGTGGGCACCTTTTGTGGTCACAGCTGACCTGTCCCAGAGTTTAAGGATGGAAGGGAGGGAAGCAACATTTTTCAAGAGTGATCTCTGCACCGCAGCCTCCACTAAGTGAGTTCTTAGCTCCATCTCATTTAATCCTAAAACAAATCAATACACTTTTGGAGGTTGGAGTTTTTATCCTGGCTCTATGAGTGAGAAAATTGAGTTCAGAGAGGTTAAGGAACTTGTCTGGGGTCACACAGTAAATGTGGGAGCAGGGTTTGGACCCAAGGTATTTACTTCTGCTAGAGGCAGACAGGGGACAGTCAGGTCAAGCTGATGACTGGACCCGCATTGTTGCCCACCTGGTTTTAGGCCCTTGGCCAAGGTGGGTGTGGGCAGGGGAGTCTTTCTTCCAAGATTCTGGGGCGATCTGAGGCCTCCATTTTCCCAAGAGCCTCAGCTCAGTCCTGATGAGGCCTCCTCCTGGAAGGCTGCTGTTCTTGGGAACTCACCAAACCCATCCCCAACAGTGAGGCACCATCCCAGGCCTGACAAGGGTGGACGCCTCGATGTCCCAGTGTCAAACCCTCCGGGAGGTATAGAAATAAGCAGGAGGACACGCGCCAGGCCTGGGCCAATCTGTGTCCATCCCTGCTTCCCGTGACTCACCAGCCGCTGCAGCCAATTGACCTTCTCTAAACTCCTTCTGCATTCCCACCCCCACACTATTGCCCAGGCTGGAGCCTTCTCCCAGGATCCCCTCTCCGCCTCCTCTCCCTTCTTCAAATGCGGCCGCTGTTTCAGCATTCAGCTCAAGTCATGCCTTTCCCAGCAGCTCCCACGAGCTCTCCCTCTTCTGAACTCCTGCAGCTGATAAATACGGTCTAGTCCCCCATGGTCTCAAAAGCTGATGTTTGACGGCATAGCCTTCTAGAGAGGCATGGACCTTCTAGAGTCTTCTAGATGTTCCCAGAGAGGCATCTCCAGCTGTCTCATGACCAAACAGCTTGGGAGTGCTCCAAGGGTAGGAGTTGAGTTTTAAGCCCCTCTCTACTTGGCACAGGGAAACCTGGTTCCAGCCCTTGGCTCAGGATCTGACAGCCCACTCTGCCATTTCCTTGCTGCGTGCTCAGTGTCTGGCACAAAAACTGCTCCATCAAGGGCAATAGTTGCTGCTGTGGTTTTCACGGTTATTATTTTTATTATCAAAATGATTTCTGGAACCATGTATGGAAAGTGAGAGGGTCCAAAGTCCTCCTCCAATAGGAAGCCTCCCCTCCTGGCCACTCCACCCCCTAATCCCCCAGGCCATGCCCACCTTTCCCTCCTGGTGGCCTGCTGCTCCTAGCTGCTCCTCCAGCCTCCCCAGCAGGGAGGGATCAGGGTAGGCGGGGACAGAGGCGGGCTTTTAATTCTTCCCCACTCAGTGGCTTGAGTTGACCCTCAGTGTGACACTGAAGGGGCCTCAGGGATGCCTAGATCAGCAGAGGGGAGTGGGCTCTTGCCTAATGGAGTCCGCCCAGGGCCCAGGCCTCCCGCAGCCTAATTAGATTTTGATCCCAAAGGAGCTGCCCTGGATCCCTGCTCACCTTCAAGCCTCATCAGCACCAGGCTCTGTCCATTGTGAATTTCGAACACAGCTTCTGCTGACACAACCTTCACCCCCAACCGCCCCCGCCACCGCATACCCCGCCCCCATCCCTGCCACACAGTCCTGCCCTGGCACCAGGCTGCCACCTTCTTCAACCTAGGTGCTGCCAGGCCTCTCTGCCCTTCCCAACTCTCCTCCCTGCCCACTTTTGCCCAATAGCTGAGGATCCATTTCTAGAACACGAATCTGCTTGTACCCCCATCCCCTGCCCCCCGCCCACGTCATACTCCTGCTACTTTCAGCAGGGGGTGGAGGGGGCTTCTCTAGACTTTTATGTGTAATTATCACCAAGGGAAACTCTTAAAGATAGTGCCTTATTTTTATCGGAGCATGGCCTCCTGGGTCAGCCGTAGGGCCCCGGAATCTGCATTTCACAAGTCTTCCTTCAGGCTGCGGACTGTGGCCCAGGGCCCAGTTCGTGTTCTGGTGGAAAACATGAAGAGACAAGAATATAAATGAGAGCCTGGCCTCCCCAGCCCCATGAAGGTGTTTCTGATGGAAGGAGGACAGAAGAACTCTTCAGCCAGCAGCATCCTAGCCGCTTCTCTGACTTGGAAACATCTAGATCTTTTCTACCTGGACCTCCATGTCTACTCTTGCCCCAGGGCCCACAAATGTCAGGGATGGGCCTGCTTGGACCCAGCTCTTCAATCTCTCATCTGCAGGGTCAGGTGCAGGGCGCCCACCTTGGCGAGTGAAGCCCCCTGGGGCCTGGCTCCCTCTTCGTCACCTGCTGAAGGCCTCCCTCCTCCGCATCACCCCCCAGCACCCAGCCTATGGTATTTGAATGTCCTGGGCAGGTTCTCACCTCTATGCCTTTGCACATGTTCCCTCTGCCTAGAACATTCTTCTTCCACCCTTGGGGAACTCCTATTCATCCCTCAAAACCCAACTTAGATTTCATGATCCCTGAGGGCCCCTTTGTTCCCTCACCCCCTTCTCTGACTGCATGGACTCTGCTTTGTTATAATTGTTTCCTCCTGCTGCTTCTCTGCAGGCAGCTTATCAGCTTTACCATGATGCTTTTAGAATGAGGAGACCTGGCTTTGCCTCCGGCCCTTATGCTTTCCAGGGCTCTGAACTTGGGTGTTACCCACCCACCTGTCTAAAACCTTTTTGTTTATGATAAAATGGGGACTTAAAGTATTGCCCACTGCATGGTGTTACCTTGGCATTGAGACAAGATCTCACACCTGAAGGGCTCAGCACAGCATGTGGCACCGAGTCACAGCACTGGTTATTTCTTTTCTTTTTTTTTGTTTTTTGATACGGAGTCTCGCTCTGTCGCCCAGGTTGGGGTGCAGTGGCACGATCTCAGCTCACTGCAACCTCCGCCTCCTGGGCTCAAGCAATTCTCCCACCTCAGCCTCCCGAGTAGCTTGAACTACAGGCACGAGCCACCATGCCTGGCTAATTTTTGTGTTTTTAGTAGAGACGGGGTTGCACCATGTTGGCCAGGCTGGTCTCAAACTCCTGACCTCAAGTGACCCGCCTGTCTCAGCCTCCCTAAGTGTTGGGATTATAGGCGTGAGCCACCGCACCTGGCCAGTACTGGTTATTTCAACGTCTTTCCTGTGGGCAGGCAAGCTCTATGAGGACAGGGAGGGCATTTTCTCCATCTTGGGATTCGTGGAGTCCAGGGTGGGCCATTTCCCAGGGTGGACCCAAGGAGGACAGGTCTGTGGGTGACTCTGGGCCCTGCTGCTCTGCGCCTTCCCTGGAAACTGTCCCCAGTCTGAGTGCCACTGTTGGCTGTGCTGTGGGGATAGGGCCACGTGTCCCCTGGGGGTCCTCTGTCTGGAGTGAGAGAAGCCAGTGGGGCCCACGGGGTGAAGGGGCAGGGTTGGGGGCAGAGGCACAGTCAGGACAGAGGGGCTTTGACCTTCAGAACACTGTTGGCAGAACTTGGGGCCTTTCCAAAGGGGGGCTGCCTCCATTCTGTCCCCCAAGGGCCTGCCCAGCATGGGGGGAGCAGGGCAGGGTGCCCGGGAGGCATGAGGACTGGCCCCAGCTGCAGCACTCAGCGAGAATCTCTTGATCTCTCGGCTGCACCGAGAGGTGGAGGCAGCCGGGCCCTGGAGATGGTCTCCATGACAACCGCTGCCACTCACTCCCCATCTCGGATGTAAATTAGTTACAATTTTATTAGTGTGCAGAATTTCAAGAGGCCAGATCCTGTCTTGGAAGGGAAAAGGATGGGGGGGGGGGGGAGCGCAGAGGAGAGTTTCCTAAGCTTCACACCCCCGCAGGGACCCCAAACTCCAAGGTGGATCCATGGACAGTGAATTGGGCCACGCACCCTCATTCGTCAGCCCTGGTCAGGCTCTCTGGAGAGGAGCAAACACACAGGTCCATCTCCACTCTTCTGGCCGCCTCCTCACAGCAGCCTGGGAGCACTCCCTCCCCACTTGACAGGGAGGTGGCTGAGGGCCTTGGGGATCATTAGCTGGCACAAGGGCACCCAACTCGCCAGGAGCCAGACACTTGCTCTCCCACTCTGCCCAGCAAACCCCCAAGGTCGGTTAAGGTTCACTGAAACACTGCTGGGCACCACATGGGCAGGCTAGGGCATCCCCAGGGGCTTGGTCATCTGGACAAACACCAGGCCCTGGGTGCCAAGAGTCAGCTTGTAGAGTCGCTATCGTGTGGCCGGAGGTCGTGTGTTTGTCCCCTCTAGCAGTGGGCAAATGTGTCTGGTGACACCCGAGTCACGGTGGCATTTGATGCTCTGAATCACGTGTGCATATACACGTGCACACACAGTTTTTTCCCCAAGGAGGGAATGAAGGGACAGATTTGTCTCTTTCCTAAGGCTGTTGTTAAAATTAATTTTGTTCCCCCAAGGCACAGCCCACCGTGCATGCCCCTGAGGTGGCTCTGCTCCCTCTGCTTTGGGGTGAGACACAAGAGAGCAGGCCCCAGTGAGGTCATGGGCCAGCAAGGCCACCAGAAATCCCCACCTGCGGCTGGCACTGAGGTGAGCACTGAGAAGTTGGCACTGCAGGGGCAGGGCCAGGTGCAGGAGGAGGGAGTGTGGAGTGTATCAGGGCAGGTCCCACACAGGTGTGAGTCCCCTGGCCAACAAAGAGGAGAAAAAGCAGGACCGGCTGAGAGAAGAGCCTATATTAAGGCTTGGAGGCATGACAAAGCCTGAGTGAGAGCTTGGGGCATGGGAGGATGGGAAGATGAACGAGGAACAGAGGAGAGTGAATGGAGAGACTGAAGGAAGGTTGATGGGAGGGTGGATGGGAGGATGGATGGAAAAATGGATGCAGGGGTGGATGGGAGGATGGATGAAAAGATGGATGGAAAATGAATGGGAGCATGAATGAAGGATGGATGGGTGGAAAGATGGATGGGAGGATGGATGACAGGATGAATGAAGGATAGACGGGAAAATGGATGGGAAGATGCATGGGAGGATAGACAGAGGAATGAATGGGAGGATGGATGAAAAGATGGATGGGAGGATGGATGAGGATGTGTGGGGAAGGCTGGGAGGATGGATGAAAAGATAAAAGATAGATGGAGGATGGATGGAAGGATAGATGGAGAATGGATGGAGGATGACTTAGAAGATGAATGAAAAACGGATGGAGGATGGATGGGAGAATGGATGGGAGGATAGTTGAAGGATGAATGAAAAGATGGATGGCAGGATGAATGGGAGGATGCATGGAAAGATAGAAAAATGGATGAGAGAATGGATGAGAGGATCAATGGAGAATGGATGGAGGATAGATGGAAGGATGGATGGGAGGATGGATAGAGGGTGGGCAGAGGAATGGACGAAAGATGAATGGAAAGAAGAATGGGGGGACTGACGGGAGGTTGAATGGATGAGTGAATGAAAGATGGATGGAGATGGATGAAAGATGGATGGAGAATGGCTGGGAGGATGAATGAAAAGATGAGTGGAGAATGAATGGGGGGGTGGTTGAAGGATGAAAGGAAAGATGAATGGGAGGATGTATGGGAGGATGGACAGAAAGATGGATGGGAGAATAGATGGAGGATTGATGGAAAAAAATGGATGAGAGGATGGATGGAGAATAGATGGAGGATGGATGGGAAGGTGGAAGGAGGATGAATGGAGGATGAACAGAGGATGGATGAACGATGGATGAAAAGATAAATGGAGAATGAATGGGAGAATGTATGGGAAGATGGTTGAAGGATGGATGGACAGAAGAATGAATGAGAGAATGGATGAAGAATAGATGGAGGAAGGGTGAGAAGGTGGAAGGAGGATGAATGGAGGATGAACAGAGGATGGATGGAGGATGGCTGGGAGGATGGATGAAAAGTTAGGTGGAGAATGAATGGGAGGATAGTTGAAGGATGGATGGAAAGATGGATGGGAGGATGCATGGAAGGATAGACAGAGAAATGGATGAGAGGATGGATGGAAAGACAGATGGGGATGAACAGAGGAATGGATGGGAGGATGGATGGAAAGATGGACGGGAGGATGAATGGAGAGTGGATTGAGGATACATAGGAAAATGAATGGGAGGATAAATGGCAGGGTGAACAGAGGCATAAATGGAAGATGGATGAAAAGATAGATAGGAGAATGGGAGGATGGATGAGAGGATGAATGAAGGAAGGGTGAAGGATGGATGAAGTGTGGATGGAGGATGACTGGGAGGATGGGTGAAGAGATGAATGGGGGATAGATGGGAGAATGGATGAGAGGATGGTTGAAGGATAAACGGAAAGATGGATAGATGAATGAAGGATGGATGAGAGGATGGATGGCAGATGGATAATGGATGGGGGATGAATGAAAGGATGGATAGGAGGATGATTAGAGGATAGATGGGATGATGAATGAAGGATGGATGAGATAATGGAGGGAGAATGGATAGATGGGGAAATGGATGGATGGGAGGATGGATAGGATGATGGAGGGAGGATGGATGGAAGGACAGCTGAAGGATGGATGAACAGATGGATGGGAGAATGAATAAAGAATGGATGGGAGTATGGATGGAAAGATGGATGGGAGGATGGATGGAGGATGGACAGAAAGATGGATGGGTGGAAGGATGGAAGATGGATGGAAAGATGAAGGGTGGATAGATGTGAGAATGGATAAAGGATATAAGGGAGAATGAATGGGAGGATGAATGGGAGGATGGATGGCTGGATGGATGGAAAGTTGAATGGGAGGATGGATAGGAAGATGTATGGGAGAGTAAATGAAGAGTAGATGAGATAATGGATAAAAGATACATGGGATAAAAAATGGGAGGATGGATGGGAAGATGGATGGAAGGATGGATGGGATGATGAATGAAGTATGGATGGGTGAATGCATGAAAAGATGGGTGGTAGGATGGGTGAAGAATTGATGGAAAGATGGATGGAAGGATGGAGGATGGATGGAAAGATGGAGGGAGGATGAATGAAGGAGAGATGGGAGAATGGATGGGATGATGGACAGAGGAATAAATAGGAGGATGGATGGAAAGATGAATGGGAGGATGGATAGAAGGATGTATGGGAGAATTAATGGAGAATGGATGGGAGGATGGATGGAAAGATGGATGAGAGGATGAATGAAGGATAAGTGGGAGGATGGATGGGAGGAAGGATGGGGAATGATTGGGAGGATGAATAGAGAATGTATGGAAAGATGGGTGGGAGGATGGATGGAGGATGGATGGAAAGATGGATGGGAGGATGAAATGGGAAGGTCGATGGAGGATAGATGGGAAAAATAGATGGGAGGAATGATGGGAGGATGGATGGGGGATGAGTGGAGGATGGATGGAGGTTGGTTGAGGGATGAATGGAGGATGACCAAGGGGGTGAATGGAAAGATGGATGGAGGATGAGTAGGGGATGAATAGGAGGATGGATGGCAGGATGGACAGGTAGATGGATGATAGATGGGTAGTTGGATGATGGATGGGGGATGGTTGAAGATGGATGGAAAAATGGATGGAGGATGAGTAGGGGATGAATAGGAGGATGGATGGCAGGATGGACAGGTAGATGGATGATAGATGGGTAGTTGGATGATGGATGGGGGATGGTTGAAGATGGATGGAAAAATGGATGGAAGGATGAACAGGAGGATGGACGGGAGCATGAATGAAGGATGGATGATAGGATGGATGGGAGGGCGGATGGTAGGACGGATGAAGTATGGATGGGAGAATGGGTGGGTGGATGGGCAGGAGGAACGGAGGAGAGGCTGATTCACGCAGTTATGCCCATGAGCTATGGCGACAGACCAGACTAGGATTCAAACCCCAGCTACTCTATATGATACTAGGGTCATCTTGTGTAAGTTTTGTAACCTCTCTGAGCCTCGGTTTTCTTGGGCGGGAGGACAGACAGGAGGACATGCAGATGAAATGATTAAGTGAGTACTCTAATACATGTAGAATACTTAGGACAGGCCCTGACACACAGTCGGTGCTTAATAAATGTTCACTCGATGATTGCATCGCATGTTCTGAACTCAGCCTTGGGGACGTGTGTAAGGAGTGAGACGCTGGGGCTGCCCTCAGGGACTCATCGTCCGCTGAGCAAAGTGATCAGTTCCGATTCAGGGCCCCTTGGGATGGTCAGTGAAAGGGCCCCATGGGTGGCCTGAGTCGGAAGGAAGGAAGGGGGGAAATGATCATGAATCTGTATTGGCCAGGCCCAGGGTCAAGGCGTTGGCAGCCGCAGAATACTCAGGGGACCGGGAAGAGGGCCTGGCTGGCCCTGAGCCCTGAGGGGCATCAGCACTGGAGGCCTGGAGACCAGAGGAAAGCCAGGGGAGGGTGGGAACCAATGTGGCAGGGATCAAAGGGGAGAAGAAAGAAATGGGTCATTCGGATTTGGCCAGGGATTTCTGAAAGAGCCGTTTAGTGGCAGTGGGGCTGGGAGGTCATCGGCCAAGGACCGCAGTGAGGGCCGGGAAAGGGGGCAGAGAGTGGTTCACGCCATAGCAGCTGCTTTCAAACACCAGAGGGGCTACTCTGACAGTTCTCTCCCTTGCTCAGGCAGAACCAGGGCACGTCCCCTCCACCATGTGCATTTCCAGGCCCGCCCTGGGTGAGAAGCCTCCTCCGGTTCACGATGTGCGCAATGACCAACTGCAGGCTCTGGTTGGATTCTGACAGTCTGAGCCCCATTCGGGTGGACCGGAACACAGAGGCCTCTCCTCCCCAGGAGGGAGCCGGCCATGGGGACAGCCTTTCCCAGCAGGCCTGGAGAACCACCAGCCAGGCGGTGAGCCTCTTCCGGCCGTGGCCCCTACTCTTAGGATGTGAGAGACGAAGTATGAAGGATCTGAAGTGGGGGCTCTGTGTCCAGGGAGCTGCCAATCTGTCATTTGATTGGGGCCAAGAGCCCCCAGGGGATCCTGTCCTGAAGTCCTCTGATGCTATAGCCAGGGCAGGGCCCCTCTTGACCTCCTCCGGTCTGCTTCTGAGGCCCCAGGGAGGGTGGCAGCCTCCCTGAGAGTCACCTGAGCTCAGTTTCCGGTCCTCTCTGAGGCAGAGCTGCCTGGGGTCCCCCTTACCCACCTGGCATCCCGAGGTGACGGCTCCAGCTGACTTGCCCCTCACTTCCCTCCTCTATGTTACAACTTGCCATATTTTGTGGCCCGAGGGCTGAGAATTCCAACAGGCAAGAGCAGGGATGGGACCGCCCACCAAGTTCCAGTCGTGTGTCTTACTAATTATGCCACACACTGGAAAACTTAATTAAATCGATGCTCGGTGTGTAATTTCAACTAGTTTGGAAGTCGAGGGAAATCAAACAAACAGCCTCGTGGCCCAGCCAACCGCCTGTCACCTTGGCAAAGTCCCGCTGGGTCCCGGGTGCTGGGGTCCCGCCCTGTTCGGCTGTGGTGAAAATGCCTCCTTCTCTCAGGGTCCCCAGAGGAAGCCCCTGCTCCCTCCACTCCGCAGCCTCAATTACAAACACGCACACACACGCCCCACAGACATGCACACGCACACACACACACATGCACACACACGCACACACATGCACGCACACGCACACACATGCACGCACATGCACAGCAGGGGCTGCAGGAGGAAGCCAGGCAGCCAGTGGGGACCCAGGAGGGTGGGAACACCCCAAGAACGAGGGCTGGTTTTCGTGTATTGCATTAAATGGTTATACAGAGAGCAGGAGAAATACACAAGGAGTGCCCCAAATGCAAGTCCAGCGCCTCAGTTTCCTGGCACTCATTTCCAAGTCTCTCTTGGGCCCTCCTCCTCCTTCTCTCTGTTCCTCTTTGGGGCACACCTGTGCTATATGTTCTGCATGGAAGGGACCTCAGCCACAGGCAGTCCTTGTCCCACAGGGGCCCAGGAAGAGTGTCCCAGTAGATGGCAGTGGCAGAGGGAAAGAGAGAGGTGGAGGGGACAGGAAGCCACTGCTGGGCTGGACCTGGGCGTCCTCTCGTTCATCCCTGTGTGGGGTTTTGAACTGTTACTCTGTCAACAAAGAGAATTTGGAGAAAAACAGAAGAGGGACTCCAAGGCAGTGGGAGAAACTCAAGTGAGCATTTACTCAACAGCCTCCACCACCAGAATCTTTCTCCAGGGCTGAAGATGTGTGGGGTGGCACACAGCGTCACACAAGACAGGTCCTGCGGAGGAGACGCGGTACCGTGAGACGTGAGGGAACACACAGACGTCAGGAGAAGAGAGTCATGGAGAGCGAAGTGCTCCAGGCCAGAGCCTGTGGCCTCCAGCTCACCTTAGAACAGTCCCCAGAGACCGCCCCTAGTTCGCTGGTGAGGAAACTGAGGCCTGGAGACCTGAGTCAGTGCACGGCAAACATCGAAGCAAATTTGAAGAGGCTCAGCCTTGGTGGGTGGCTGCGTGCTGCTGAATTGTGACTGAAAGGGCACACAGGGACAGGGATGGTGCTCAGGGCAGGTCCCCCGGGGGGGAGGTTTGAGCTGGGGCCCAATGAACCAAGTGCTGGCTCTGGGCTGAGCACAGGGCTTTTTTTGGCAGGCATCTCACTTCTGGGTAGCCTGCCCATGGCTGCATTCTAGAGACCAGGAGCCTGAGGCCCACAGAGCTTATGGAGCAGCCTGCGTTCTCAGGGCTGGGGAGAGCAGCCGGGGGCTCGGACCTCGCCATGTCGTGCTCGCCCGTCCACCATGCTGCCCTGTTCTCACAAGACCATGCGCTCCCAGCACACAGGAGGAGCTCAGATGGGAAAGGGCTGGAGCATGAACGTGACAAGGCCTTGCCTTCGGAGGGGCGAAGGTTGTCCCAGGGTCCCCTGGCTCCCCCTACCCACTCCCAGAGGGACGGTCCTGCAAGCGGTGGCCACCCAGACCTTGCAGGGATGAGGCCCCGGGCTGCCGAGGAACCAAGGGGAGGCTGCTCTCGCTTCCCACACTCCCGGACCCTGGGTCCCTCAGCCTCCCACTGGCCCCGCCACCCAGCTCTCACTGACACTGGCTCTGGGGCAAGCAGGAGACTCCCCGGTGACCTGCCAGGTTCGGGCCTGGGCTCCAATCCTGCGGGCCACTCCTGGCCTAGCCACTCCACCGCGTCTCCCAGCCCCTTCTCCCTCCTGGGGACCGCGGGTCTCTGGGTTTTGTGAGGCTGAATTCTTCTCAGCTCTCAGGTGTTAAGACCATCTCCTCAAAGAGGCCTCCCTGAGCCCCCGCCCCCACGATTATCATGCAGGCATTCTCTCTCTTCCTCCGGTGGCTGTGGTGTTTGTTCCTGTCCAGGTGGAGTGGGCTACTTCCTGCCATGCTGTCCCTCTATCCCCAGGATCCAGGGCAGACCGGGTGGGGAAGGTCGCCATAGATGCCAGTGACTCCAGGGGACAATCCGGGTCCCTTCTCCTCCAGGGTGCTCGAGTCCTGAATTGACTTGGAATGTCCGGGCCCAGCCCCAGCTCTGAGCCCTGCTAGGTCACTGGTGGGTCTTCTCCAAGGAGCCAGGCCCCAGCCTAGGCCCACTCTTCCAGTGACCTGAACAAAAGGAGGGTAGGGGCTGCTGTCTGGAGCAGGCCTGGGAGGGGAGCCCACTGCTCAACCCTGACAGCCCCTGCCAAACTCCCCAGGATCCAGTAGTGGGGCAAGGGAGTGGGAGGGGCACGGGGGTGGGAGGAGACCAGCGTAGGTGCTGGCTTCCTTGGTGGTCTGTGCCTCAGAGCCCCAGAGACACTTCTCCACTCCTCCCAGCCCCTCTTTCTGCTGCCCTCCATCCCTCCCTCCTCCCTCCTCCCTTCTCTCCCCCTCCATCCCTCCCTCCTCCCTCTCCCTCCTCCCTCCTCCATCCCTCCCTCCTCCCTCCTCCCTTCTCCCTCCTCCATCCCTCCCTCCTCCCTCCTCCCTCCTCCCTCTCCTCCATCCCTCCCTCCTCCCTCCTCCCTGTCCTGCCCTCTTCCTTCTCCTCCCTCCCTTCTCCCTCCCCCTCCTTATCTCCCTCTTTCCCTCCTTCTCTCCTTCTCTCCCTCTCCCTTCTCCTCCCACCTTCCCTCCCTCATCTCCCCACCCTCCTCCCCAGCCCTGCCCTTCACAGCTCTCCTCTCCCTGTTCCTGAGGTTCTCTTGGTCCCTGCCTCTCTCCTTTTCTGTCTCCAGTTCTTTCCTCCCCACCTCACCCCAGTCCAAGAGAGGGGCCGCAGGGGCCAGTGGTTTGCAGTTCCCAAAGCAGTCATCTGTCTGCATCTGCGCCTCTGCAAAACTGGGTTCTCTGGAAAACTGAGGCTGCCTAAGCCTGGACCTGCAGCCCTGTTCCTCAACTCCTCCCCACCCTCCTCCCTGCTCCCCACCTCCTCCCCATCCTCCTCCCTCCTCCCCACCCTCCTCCTCTTCTTTCCTGCCCCCTCCCTCCCCCCCTTCCCTCTCAAGCCAGTATTTTAGCTCGCTGCTGTGCATTCGTGAGCAGGGTGTTCTCTGACTCCTGGATGAGGTTTTATCTGTCGTGGCAGCCCCAAGGGCAGCTGGCAGACTTTTTCTTCTTAAGTTTGGAGCGCACTACCCTCTTCCCAGGCTCGGGCCTTGGCTAGATGGGGGCTGGTCTCTCGCCTGCCTGGGTCTGGGGCCTGAGCTCTGCGTCCAGGCTGCTTGGCCTCCCCTCCCTGCCGCTGCCTCCCTTGCCTGCTCCCCCTCCTATTCCTCATCCTCGGCCTCGGGCCTTTGTCTCTGGAAGACACGGAGCTGCTGGAGTGCCTGCCTGCATCGCACGCGGGCTCTGCAGCCTCTCGCCGCCTTCCCCTCCCTTTTCTTCTAATTTAGCCCTTTCCTTGGGCAGCCTCTCTCAAGGCTCCAATCGTTCTCCGTTTGTTCCTCTCCTTCCCTGCCTTCCTTTTTCCACCTCCTCCTTTTCTCCCTCCCCCTTTTCTCTCCTCTCCTGACACCGTTCTCCTTGCCTTTAGGGAGTAGAAAAAAACCCCACAGTTGGAATGTGGGGACCCCAGCTTTACTCCACCATCTCATATTATTTTCTGTCCTCAGCAGCCACCCCCTGGACAACAGGGTGGGGGAATGGGGAGGGCATTGTGAGAGGATTCTGGGCTGAGGGGGTTCCTGGAGCCCAAGTCTCCAAGGCGAGCCTTCTTCAGGGCCCACCCTCATGCCCATGCCTTTCTGGGACTCCCTGGGGTGCAGCCTGGCTCTGGTGGGACCTCCATGCGGCCTGGGCAGGAGCCAGCACAGCCCCGCTCCTTCCCCAGGCTGTCTCTGCCCCTCCAACCCGGGTCCTCAGAAATTTCTCCCTCCCTCTTCCCCCATCTGGCACCAACCTAAATTTACCTTTGTGAATATCACTTAAAATAATCAACCTGTTGTCCTCACCACTTTACAGTTTGCACATCTCTGTGCTCAGGTCACAGCAACTATGTACGTTGGGCCCTATTTCACTCTCCCTGGTGATAAAGGAGGCACGTGCCCAGCACCTCGGGCACTGCCATCAGACCCACCTGAACCGGACCTAGGTCTCACCTTGCTGAGCCTTCACGCGGGCACCAGGCTCAATATCTTCTTGGGGCTCAGAGACTCAGAGAGGCAGCGTCCTCTGCCCGAGGTCACACAGCCCCAGCTGGTGCAGAGAAGAGGTGTTTGGGGCTAAGTGTGAGGAGCTTGTGACCTCGGGGGACTCCACCGTCTCCTTCCGGGGCAGTTCTCATGCCTGTCCTCTCCCCCAGTCAGGATGGGGCTGGGACTGACGGAGCCCCCGCCTTTTGCTTCCTCACCTACTCCTGACGCCCCGGGCTTTTCTGTGGGGCTGACTTGGGATGGTTGGTGGAGAAGGTGCTGCCTGTCCCCCACACTTTGTGCTGGCTTTGTCCTCCTCGTCCCATCCAAGACCCCCAGCCTCAGCACCCCTCTGTCCGCCCCACTCTCTGGGCCCCCTGCTGCAGTCTGGACTCAGCTTGCCTCCTCCTCCCCTCTCCTCTCTCCCTCAGGCCTCTGCTTTCCTGATTCTGCTACCTGGGCTGGCCCCTGGCTGGGCCCCCTCTATTCCGTCTGTCGTCCCTCTCTCCCAGGGCCTCTCCCTGCAGCTGCGGCATGTCCCCTGCTCTCCGTGCATTTCCAGGACGGTCTCTGTGTCACCCCAACCCTCTGCTGCCTGTATCTCCCCCTCTCTCCCTCCCACTCCTGTCCTGCTGTTTCTGCTCACCCCAACACGGGCACATGCACACACGCGCAAAGACACACGGAAGCACACGCAGGGGCTGGTGCAGACATGCAGCTCATACACGCAGCCCATACAGTTGTTACTGCAGCAGTGGAGGGACAGAGGCTGGCCCCAGGAGGAGGCAGAGGAAGGGGACCCCCTGCCCAGTCCTGATGTCCCCAGCTCTGCAGGCGCCTCATGGAGGGATGGAGTTCTGGGCTGGACAGGCTCCCATGGTCCTGTGGCTCTGTCTTCTGAGTCTCAGGGGCAAGAGACAGCCTTAATGGGGCCAAAGCTTCCAGAATTCTGGCAGGAATCCCCAGCATATCTGACCAGTGCTGGTCCCAGGGCAGGGACCTGGAAGCGGGCACAGCCCTGAGGGCAAAGGGGTTGGGTAGGGACAGGGGCAGCAGAGACAGCCACTCAGGACAGGATCTGAGGGGGCAGCCACAGGGCCTGCACCAGGAGGCCCTTAGAGGTGACTGAGCCTCCATGCCTGGGTTCAGTGCTGCCACGACGTGGGAAGCCTCCTCACCAGAGTTCCTGGGCCCTCTGTCCCCACTGCTCTCTAGGTGCTGGTGGGAGCCTGACAGTCCTGGGTTTGAATCTCACCCCCTTTCACTAGCTGTGTGACTTTGAGGGGTGACTGACCCCCTTCCCCTCCCTAAGGGGGTGACGCAGCCACCTGCCCTCAGGACCCAGTGGGGCCTCCATATCGCCAGCTTGGGGGTGGAACAGCCCGGTGCTTCCAGGTGTGGCTGTAGAGTCAGCTCTGGGTTCGAGTCCTGAGGCTTTCAGTAGAGGAAGGGGGCAGGGCTGAGGGTGAGCCTCCTCACCCCGTGTGGGCCTGGGCCCTCCCCTGCAGCAGGGTCTGGTCTTGGCAGCCTTTCTTTGGGTTTGCACTGGGATCGGAGCTGGCACTGGATGTTTCCTGTTTGGGGGCTTCTGTCTTGGGGGGTGCTGAGTGGGCGGGGGGCTGCTGGTATTGGCACCTCTCACTGCATGCCCGGGGCTCTCAGTCATTCTGCTGATGTCCGCTGAGTGTCATCGGCCGTGAACTGGAGTCTGGGCAAATCTCTGGACCCACGGAGCCTCTGTGTCTTCCTCCAGAAAATGGGGATAACAACAGCACAACGCTCCCGGGTGTGAGGCTGCACTAAGAGCATTCCTCCTGGAATGCTCTGAGCTCAGCAAGTGCTGAGGTTCAAATGGAAGTGGTGGTGGTTCTCTGTTTTATCTGCTGGGCAAGGCTTTAGGTATCCAGCCCATCCCTCTGCCCTCAGCCCACATGAAGTTTCTGCTCCAGGACCCAGAGCTCAGGGACCCTGTTCCCCAGTTTTCCTAACAGAAGATGGGGTGGGGGAACAGAAAGGGGATGGAGTCTGCACCCTCCCCAGGGCTGGAGGGGGCCTCCCGCTGTCAGCAGGGCCCAGGCCCTCCCCAGCTCTGACGCAGACCCCTGGACATTGGGAGGGTGCTCTGCTCCCTCAAAGATCTGGCTTTGCCCCAAGATTGGAAGCCAGCCAAGGAGGGAGGGGCAGGGGCTCCGAGGGAGGCAGAGTGTGGGGAGTAAGAGGGTCACCGCACCTCCATGAGCAGGGGACAGGGTGGGCTGGAAAGATCTGAGGCCTCAGGGGCATCCTCAGAGTGCTGTCCCCAAAGTTGGGGTCTGTCTCAGCTCCAGCAGGGAAGCCTGTCTTCCTCCTGTCTGCACGCCCTCCCTTCTCACGGTACCTGTACCTCTACTGATGTTTTTTTTTTTTTTGAGACGGAGTCTCGCTCTGTCGCCCAGGCTGGAGTGCAGTGGCCAGATCTCGGCTCACTGCAAGCTCCGCCTCCCGGGTTCACGCCATTCTCCTGCCTCAGCCTCCTGAGTAGCTGGGACTACAGGTGCCCGCCACCTCGCCTGGCTAGTTTTTTGTATTTTTTTAGTAGAGATGGGGTTTCACCACGTTAGCCAGGATGGTCTCGATCTGCTGACCTCGTGATCTGCCCGTCTCGGCCTCCCAAAGTGCTGGGATTACAGGCTTGAGCCACCGCGCCCAGCCACCTCTACTGATTTATATTTATTTGTTTATTAATCCTCAGGCTCCGCCCAGAAGAGTGTCAGCTCCTTGAGGGAAGGAATGTGGTCTCATTCTCTGCTGCATCCTCAGCACGGGGTAGGGTGCCAGGGACATTGAGGTTATTCACCAACAGCTGTTGGATGAATGAGTAAGTAAGGAATGAGTGGCTTCTGGGGCAGCTGAGGCTTGTGGCCTGAGAACACCAGCTCCACCTGTCCCTTTCTAGATGTGGACAGAGGGCAGATGCTGACCTGCTCGTTGATAGCCAGCCTGGGGGTGGGACAGCCTCCAGGCATGGCTATGGAGTCAGCCCTGAATTCAAGTCCTGATGTTTTCAGTAGAAAAGGGAGCAGGGCTGGGGACTAAGCCTCCCCACCCAGTGTGGGCCGGGGCCCTCTTGGGCAACAGGGTCTTGTCTTGGCAGTCTTTCTCCTGGTTTGCACTGGGGTGGGAGCCAGCACTGGATGTGTCAGGCTTAGGGGTCATGGTACCTCAATGTCTTTCTCAAAGCCTCAGGCTGAGGGCCTTGTGGGACCAGTGCCCTCACTCCCTGCTTTGGTTTCCTTGGCTCAGCCCCCAGCCACTCCCCGGTACCACCAGGGGATCACTGTGTCGTCCCCACTCGCTCTCCCACCAAGAGATCCTTTGCATAGGCCGTTCCCTCCGCTGGGCATGTCATTCCCTCTGCTTTCTGCATGGCTGCTCCTGAGACTCCGTCCCTCCTCCGAGGCAGCTCCGCCTCCCTGCAGGCCATGCCCCGTGACTCCCTTCCACCTTTGCACTTAGCCCAGCCCACACGCACCTCTCATGTCCCTGTGTTTCTCTTCTTTGCGGGTCACTTGACTGTCTCCTTGGAAAGTTAGCTCCATGCAGATTTGGCCCGGGATGACCTGCCTGCTGTTGCCTCCCCAGTGCCCTCACAGTATACACTATGGAAGGTACCAGAGCTTAGAGCAAAGCATAGCACACAGTGCACGCGATGGTGAATGAATGGACGAAAGAACAGACGAATGAATGATGGAACAAACAAAAGTTTGAGTTTTGGGATTAGACTGCCTGGGTTTGCATCCTCACCAGCTCTGACCCTTGGGCAAATTATTTAACCTCTCTTGGCCTCAGTTCTCTCATATATAAAATGGGGATAATCATAGTGCCTACCTCATAGGGAGGTTATGTGGATTAAGTGGTTTCAGGGAGTATTCGATATCTGCAAGTGTGTAGCATATGAATATCACGTGAGATTTTTGGGTATAACCTGTGCAAACCCCAACTCTTGATGGAGTCTCAGGAGCAGCCGTGCAAAGGGCAGCGGGAATGGCATTCTGGCGGAGGAAACAGCATCCACAGGATGTTTTAGGGGGAGAGCAAGAGGGGAAGGGAGAGAGATGGATTGGCAGTGCCAGGGAGTGGTCATGGAGGCTGAACATCCACAGAAACCAGCCATGAAGAGGAGGCAAGCCAGGCCAGGGGGAGGCAGAAGGAGGAAGTAAACCAAAGCAGACAGCAAGGGCTGGTCTCGCAAGACCCTCAGCCTGAGGCTTCGAGAAGGCCATGGAGGTACAGTGACACCCCAAACCCCAGCCCCACCCCAGCTTCTCTTGTAGTCTTCCTCATCCCAGGAAATGGCACCTCCAACTGTTCATGGCACAGGAGTCAGGCTTGATGCTTTTCTTTCTTCCACATCCACATCTGATCCTTTCACAAATCCTGATGGCTCTACTTAAAATATATCCGAAATCCAGCCATTTTCATCTCCACTGCTCCTGTCCCCAACCAGGCCACCGCCTCTCCCCTCTGGACTCTATCAGCTCCCGGCTGAGAATTCTGATCAGTTCTCCTGACTTCCCTGCATCCCCTTCAGTCTATTCTCACTCAGAAACCAGAGAGATAGTTTAAAAACACAAATCAAGCCGGGCGCGGGGGCTCACGCCTGTAATCCCACCACTTTGGAAGGCCGAGGCGGGTGATTCGCCTGAGTCCAGGAGTTCAAGACCGGCCTGGATGACATGGTGAGACCACATCTCTACAAAAAATTAAAAAATTACCCAAATGTGGCGGGATATGTCTGTAGTCCCAGCTACTTGGGAGGCTGAGGTGGGAGGATCGCTTGAGCCCAGGAGGTCGAAGTTGCAGGGAGCAAGATCGCACCACTGCACTTCAGCCTGGGTGACAGAGCGAGGCCTTGTCTCAAAACACACACACACACACACACACACACACACACACACAAACTGACACACACACTGACCCTGGGCTCGCCCCTGCCTTCACTTTCGCTGGCTTCCTGGGTTCAGGTGTCCTTAGAGTCAGGACACCGGGCACGCCTCCTTGGTACCTGCTGCTCCGGCCCTGAGCCTCTGCTCCCGGCTCCCCTCAGGCCTCCCTCCCTCCCTCCACCCAGGTCTCGGCTCCAGTGGCATCTCCTCACCTCCCTGGCCTCCCTGTCCAAACTCCAGCCCTCTTGTTCTCTGCTCTAGCCCCTCACCCTGCTCCCTGGATCCTACCATTAGTTTCCTAGTTCTTTGTCTCTCTTTCTCAGAATGTCAGCCTTGAAAAGGCTGGAACTTGCCTTTGCTGTTCAGTGTCTCCTGGTGCATAGAAGAGTGCCTGGCAAGAGTCTGTGCTCATAAATATTGATTGCACAAACGAATGAATGCTAACTATGACTATTATTACCATTATTGGTCGGTAAAAGCTAGAGGAAGATAGATTGAGGAGAGGGTTGATGTGATTATGTCTAATAAGAAAAAACAACAACAAACAGTGGCCTGCTCCTGCCTGGCTTCCGTCAAAGACCAAAGACCAGTGGGCTTTCTGTCCTCCAGGCTCTGTCTTCCTGCTGCCATGGTTACCAAGCTCCATGGGCTCCAGAAGAAAGGCCAGGCCAGGCTGACTCTGCGGTTCTGCCCAGCTTCCTTGGGTAGCCCAGGGCCTGGTAGAGAAAGATCCCATCCAAAAACAGCTGGCCTCCCTGGTCTTATCTCCATGGTGCCCAGATGGAGGGAGAAAGGAGGCACTTGCTGTTCTTCCAGAAAAAAAAACAGTCCAGGTTCACTCTGCATTTGTGGAGGACCTGGTCATGCTCTGGGCAACTCAAAGACGTTTGGATCACGGTCCCTACCCTCCGGGAGGTTTCTGGCAGCAGGGAGGGGCCAGAGACAAGCACTGACTTAGCTGTGTATAAAAATAGCAAGGGCTTGCACGTGACAGGGAAAAGTCAGGTGCAGAGAAGCAGGGAGAGCTCTCTCACCCACACCTGCCCCCGCCAGCCTCGCTGTCCACTCCCCCTGATGCATGCCTTCTTGGCCAAGGTGGCTGAGCTCCCATGTCTCCACCGGGTGCCATCCCAGACTCCCAGAGGCCTGGGGCTGAGCCGCTCCTTCTGTAACCTCAGGTCTCAACCAGCGGCTGACAGAGGTTAAGAGGGCTTGCATAGATCTCACCGCTGGTGGCTGGCAGAGCTTCAGAAGGGTGCAGAAGAGACACTAACTTGGCAATAGCATCCTGGGATCATCTTTCTCACCTCTCTGCTCCTTCAGCTGACAATCCAACCCTGCTCTCCACCGCTGAGAACAGACTCTAGACCCCCTATGAAGTGACCACCGCACCCCGAGGAGCAGCTGCAGGGTTTGGGGGTCCAGGGCTGAGGCCTAGGACCATCACCATGGTGGTCACTGTCGTCTCCATGACCACAGTCATCACCTCCATGACCAACCGTCATCACCTCCATCATCACCACTGCTGTGAGAAAAATTGTGTCCCCCAAAAGATAGGTGAGGCCGGGCCCGGTGGCTCACGCCTGTAATCCCAGCACTTTGGGAGGCCGAGGCGGGTGGATCATCTGAGGTCAGGAGTTCCAGACCAGCCTGGCCAAAATGGTGAAACCCTGGCTCTACTAAAAATACAAAAAGTTAGCCGGGCGTGTTGGCGGACGCCTATAATCCCAGCTACTTGGGAAACTGAGGCATGAGAATTGCTTGTATCCTGGAAGCAGAGGTTGCAGTGAGCCAAGATTGCACCATTGCACTCCAGCCTAGGCAACAAGAGCAAAACTCCGTCTTAAAAAAAAAAAAAGGTTCAAGTCCTAACCCCAGTCCCTCAGAATGTGGCTTCGCGTGGTCTTTACAGAGGTAACAAGTTAAGGTGAGGTCGCTGGGGAGCCCTAATCCAGTAAGAGTGAGGTTCCTATAAAAAGGGGAAAGGTGAACAGACACGCAGAGTGAAGATTATGTCAAGACGGAGGGCAGGAGGATGGGAGGACTGGAAGACAGGAGTGACATGGCCGCACACCAAGGCTGCTGGAAGCCGGAGAGAGGCCTGGGACAGAAGCCTCGCTGGGCCTTCAGAGGTAGCATGGTCCTGCCCATGCCCTTACTGTGCACCTCGGCCCTCTGCAACTGTCAGACGGCTGTAGTAAGTGAATAGAACCTCCATCAGCAGCAACCGTCATTATGATCACCCCGTCCTCATCCTCCTCCTCAACACCCCCGTTTTCATTGATATAACCACCATCCGCATCACCACCACCATCATTATGATCACCCTGTCCTCGTCCTCATCCTCAACACCCCCTGTATTCGTTTCCTTCCTTACGGCTGAAGAACACATCACTACAAACGTGGTGGCTTAAAACAACACAGATGATTCTCTTGTTGTTCTGGAGGCCAAAAGTCTGAGATCGAAGTCAGCAGGGGGAGGCTCCCTCCCCAGGCTCAGGGAGGACCCTTCCTGCTGCTTCCAGTTTCTGGTGGCTCTAGGTGCTCCTTGGCTCGTGGCTGCATCACTCCACCCTCTGCCTCCGTCTACACACAGCTTCTCCTCTTCCGTGTAATCTAGGCACTTGTGATGGTATTTAGGACCCACTTGAATAATCCAGGGTGACCTCCTCCCAAGATCCATAGCTTAATGACATCAACAAAGATCCTTTTCCCAAATAACGTCACATTCACAGGTTCCAGGGATTAGGGTGTGGACTTTTTTTTGGGCGGGGGGTGCACCATTTAACCCACTATAACTACCACCACCACCAGCAATGCCATGGTTGCCAACATCAGTTAAGTTCTAGAAAGTACCAGGTCAGTCCAGGGGCCTCACCTGCGTCATGGCATTTCTCTCTTAAGACAAACTCAGAGCAGGCTCTGTTATTTATTTATTTATTTTATTTATTTTTTAGACAGAGTCTCGTTCTGTCGCCCAGATTGGAGTGCAGTGGCACAATCTCTGCTCATTTCAACCTCTGCCTCCTAGGTCCAAGTGATTCTCTTACCTCAGCCTCCCAAGTAGCTGGAATTACAGGTGCCTGTCACCATGCCCAGCTAATGTTTGTATTTTTAGGAGAGATGGGGTTTCACCATGTTGGCCCAGCTGGTCTTGAACTCCTGGCCTCAAGTGATCCGCCCGCCTCAGCCTCCTAAAGTGCTGGGATTACAGGCGTGAGCCACCGCGCCCGGCCCAGGGTCTGTTATTATCCCCATTACTTAACACATAAGGAGGCCAAGGCTTGGAGAGAACTCGCTGGCCCAAGGCTTCACTTAGAAGAATTTGAACCCTGGCAGTCTGGCGTCAGTGGCCCCTGCCTGATGGTTATCCTGCCCCCAGCCCCAAACTTCTGATCATACAGATAATTCATAATTCCACAGATGAAAGAGTGGGGCGACCAGCACCTGAATGGGAGGCACAACGCCATGATCCCATCTAGGCTCTATCACCAGCTGGTGGCACATCTTAGCCCCATCTCCTTCCCCTCTCTCTGGGCCTCAGTTTGCCCAACTGTAAAATAAGAAGGGGAGGTAATTGGTCTGGGTAACCCAATCTCCAAAGTCCTCCCAGATTGGGGGTTCTGTGACACTGGGTGTCTATTGTCATTTCTGTCACAATCACTGCCCAGGGCCCTGACTCTCACATCAGCTAAACCCTCTAAACCCACCACCAGCTGCCAGAGAGCTCTGCTTGGACGGTCAGCCTGTGGGGTGAGTGCTGGTGACTTAGAGTGGAGGGAGGTACAGGCTTGCCCAATGCGTGTGCCTGTCCATATCTCAGGACTGAGAACCTCTGTCTTACACTCTACAAGCGCTGGGGTAGGGGTAGAGGTGGGGCGGGGGTGGGGGATGCTCTTTCTTCTTGGAACCGGTGACTGTGGTTCACACATTCAGGGAGGGCTGTGCAGCTGAGAGCGGCTGGTGCTGGGAATAGAGCGGAAGATCATTTATCTTGCAAGGGCAAAGGCCTCCGTGACCAAAGGCTAACCGCATGTCCTTGGAAGAGAAAAAGAAAAAGAAAACATAAAACAGGCTGAAGGGGTCTCTGAAAGTTGTTTCCAAAACCAGGGTTGCTCACTAGGAGTTGCTTGTAAGTGTAAATATTTTTTTATTTTTAGTTTTTGAGATGGAGTCTTGCTCTGTTGCTCAGGCTGGAGTGCAGTGGCATGATCTCAGCTCACGGCAACCTCTGCCTCCCAGGTTCAAGTGATTCTCATGCCTCAGCCTCCCAAGTAGCTGGGATTAGAGGCGTGTGCCACCATGTCTAATTTTTGTATTTTAGTAGAGACTGGGTTTCTTCATGTTGACCAGGCTGGTTTTGAACTCCTGACCTCAAATGATCCTCCTGACTCGGCCTCCCGAAGTGCTGGGATTACAGGCTGGCCGTGCCCGGCCAATATCTTTTTTTTTTTGAACCCATGTTACGTGTGTACTGCACAGGCCTTTTTCCTCTGGCTTCCCTGTCCGGAACAGCAACTGTTTGCATTTGAGCCGATAATGTCCAAGAGTAGGGAGCTGAGTTAGGGACAGAATCACCAACTTTAATTAGCAGGATGACATTAACATCCCAGCTGGGGCTTGGGGGTGGGGGGCGTCCTTCAGGCTCCTCTGATCCCAGTGGACACCTCCCCACAAGTCCCTCAATCCTGGGACACTGGAAGCCAGGCGCCCTTCGAGGGTGGAGAGATGCCACCCACCTCCCCACGTGGCCAGAAATCGCATGCCCTGGCAGCCTGCCGTGGCTTGGTTCAGCAGCGCCCAGAATGTTCTGGTCTTTATCTGGTTTAGTCTTAAGTGCTTCCAACGGCAGCGGGGCTGTTCCACCACAGTCCCCAGGAAATTGGTCCGTGTAGGACGGAGCCTTCCCGAGAATGAAGTCATCTGTTCCTTTTTTATTTTTTGTTGCCTTTCTCCTTCAACGCGAGTCACCGGGCCTCTGCAGTCCCTCCCCGCGCCAACGCGCCCCGCCGCGGGGCCCGGCCGGGCTGGCGGGGGAAGGGGCGAGGAGCAGGGCCCCGGGGTGCGCGGCCGCCCGACGCCCCCTGCTCGCGCCCTGCCCCCCGCCCCGGCCCCCGCCCGCCGCGGCCTGAAGGTGAGCTCCCCGGGGGCCGCCCGCGATCCGCCACGGCCCGCTCGGCAAACAATAACAGTAAATAACGCTCCCTTGTCAACGTAATAAAAACGGAAACGGTTACAATGTTTTTTAATAAGCGTCCCCCATCAATCTCCCTCCCCCCGGCCCGGGCCGTGGGCACGGCGGAGAAGGGGGAAGGGTGGGGGGCACCGGGCCGCGCTGCTTGGGGGGCCCGGGGTGCAGGAGGAGGAGGACGCCCAGGGGAAAAGGGGAAAACACAGCAAGTGAGAGACGAGGGGGCGCGAGCGGCCGGGGTCACGCGCGCCAGCAGAGCCGGGAAGCGGCAGCGGTGAGTAACACCGTTGCCATGGCGACGTGGCCGCGAGGAACAGGAAGCGGCAGAAATAGCAGCCGCCGCGGCCCGCGCCACCCGGCCCCTCCCCCCGAGCCCGTTGCCTCGGAGACCGGGCCGGAGCGAGGCTGCGCGGGCGGCCGCGGCCTCCTGCGCCCCAACCCGCGCATGCGCAGCGGGGCCTGGCCCACGAGGGCTTCGCGGGAGTGTCCGGGCGTCGCGGGAGTGTCCCGCCGCCGCGCCGGGGCCACCCCGACCCCCAGACCTGCGCCGGCCGCCCGCTTGGGTGGTGGTTCGGGGGCAGGGGGAGGGAAAAGCCAAATCGTTCCTTGTTTGCCTTTGGAAAGCCGCTCCGCCTTTGTTCCGGGCGGATTCCTTGGTTTCCAGGCGCTGTAGGCCGGAAGAGGCGGGGGCAGGGACCCCGGTCCAGCGGTCCCAGACGTTTACGGAGCGACAGAGCCTGGGCCCGGTGCGGTGACGCCGAGGGGACGCGGGCCACCAGCCCTACCCTCCGGAGCTCAGGCCCAGTCCGGGCTTCCCAGGCCCCGGGGCTGCCCTCCCGGAGCCGGACCTCCCTTGGGGATAGGGGTGCTGCCCCGGGGCCCCCTTCCTGGGTCCTTTTGTTCACGTATCCCCGTCCCCGGATTGAACCAGTAAAGAGCACAAAGCAGAAAATACGTCCTTGCCGCCCCCAGGCTCCCTCATCCAGCAGAAAACTCTCAAAACAGGCCACACCCCTCCCAAAGTTGAGAGGAAACCTGGACGTTTCATAAACAAAACCCGCCCTCCAGCAGCGTGTTTCTGTGGAGGTGGCCTCGCGTGTCTGAGGCTGGGGTGTGTGTGCGTGTGTACGTGCGCCGAGGGCACGCGATCATCTCTCAGGCTGTTTGTGGAGAATTTTTTTTCTCTCCAGATTTTTTTTGGTTTGTTTTTAATAAGGGTCAGAGGTCTGGGCTTCTGTGGGGAAGGGGCAAGGGTCATTTCGGATGGCCAGGCCGGGAGGTCCCAGGGGGAGGGATCACGGAGCCTGGGCTGCCGGGCGAGGCGGGAGCCGCAGCCGCCCCATCTGGCCCTGCTCCCGGCGGCGGCCGGTGGGAGTTAGCGGGGACAGGCTCCGCGGGCTGCTCCTGGGGTATGGCCCCAGAGCAGACCCAAGCCAAGGACTGGGATGTCTCTGCCCTGGACAGGGCAGCTGTCATTTCCCCCGCCCCTATCCTGGCCACGCTGGCCAAGAGAGAAGGCAAGCGGAGTGGCCCCTGTCTGTGGGGCTTTCTACATTGGAACGAGGAGGCTTTCGTTTTTTGTACAAGGCGGACATCAACTCTCAGCGAGTAGGCTGACCAGATGGGAATGTAGGGAGGGTGTGCGGGGAAGGGGGACCGCGTGCTTCAAACCTCCTCCCCGCCACCATCGCCTAGCAGCCTGGGCCCCCACTGCAGCCCTGTGCTGGCTGAAGGGAGGGAGAGGCTGGGACTGATGTTTCTTCTTCCCTCCTCCCTCGCCCTTTCCGGATGTGAGAAAGGAACCCAGCCCTGCAGGGGAAACTTGCCTGGTGTCTAGAAGACTTAGGGTCCACGGTGGCGGTCTGGGTGTCATATTGCCATCTCTCCTTGAAGGAGAAGATGAACACATGGGGAGAAGGCCCCTGGGAGCTGTCGCTGCAGTCTAGAGAAGCCCCACCTTGGCCCAGCGGGCAGTAGCCTACGCTGAGAACGGGGATTCCAGGACCAGACAGTCCTGGTGGTGGATCCCGGCTCTTCTGAAGCCACAGATTGTGCATCTGGATGACAGGGACAGCGCAGTGCCCCCATCACAGATGGTGATGGCTCCTGGAGGTAGTGCACACAAGCTCGTGGCATGGCGTGTGGTGCACAGTAGGTGCTAGAACATGGAAGCTGTTGTTGGAGCTGGTGTGACCCAGGATGGCCACCTTGGGTCTCTGACACTCTGGGACTGGCTGTATCCCAAGGCAGGTTCTTCTTTGCTCCAGCCTCCAGGAAAAGAGCACCGGACTGGGGTCAGGAGAAGCAGAGGCCAGGGGTTCTGCCACCAACCCATTGTGTAATCCAAGGCAAGTCCCTGAGCTGCTTTGAGCCTCAGTCTTCTCATCTGGCAAATGGAATAATAATTACAACCGCCACTAATTGTGAACTTACTCAGTGCCAGGAACTCCACCGAGGTTTGTACATTTGCTTATCTGATTGGACCCTCAAAACAACCAAGTGAGGTAAAGACCATGATGATTCCAGTTTCCCAGATGAGGGGACAGAGCCTCAGAGAGGTGAAGCCACTTGCTGGGGACGCAGCTGGAAGGTGGTACAGTTGCTGTCACACACCCCTGAGAGCGAGTGTCTAGGTGCTGCTCCTGTCTCTGTTGTTCCCCTGCCCTTCCTGTTCACCCCCTGTACTTTTTGGTGGCTCAGGCCACAGCTCTCCCTTTGTATTTGAACCTTTGGATCCAGCCATTCTGGAATCTTCTGAGTCTGGTGCAGATCCAGCCCCCTCAGTGGGAGACATCCTCAGGGGTAGATGGGGACTTGAAGAAAGCCAGGTGGGCCGCACATGGTCCCCACAGTCAACCTGGCATCTCACAGCTGATCTGCCATCCACCGTGTCTCCCCCTGCCATTTACACCGAAGGGTTGGGGTTCCTAACACACCCGGGTGGACGCGTGGCCTCCAGATGGTGCAGTTAATCCCACTGGAAGCCGTAAATCAGCGTGATTGTCGCAGCTTCCCCTCCCCTCCTCCACGCTGTCACCTCCGAGGAGCTGGTGGGAGAAGCGCCCCTCCAGCCCCGCCCTCCCGCCCGGGCCTTTGTTCCTGCTCAGTAGCTGGCAGGAAGTGGCCAGTCACGGTCTCCACGGCCCACTTTTGAATCTCAGCCCTGTCACTGCCTGGCACGGTGGCTTTGGCCAACCACTTCATCTCCTGTTATCCTCAGTTTCCTCATCCATGAAATAGGGTGGGTCACAGCGCCTGCCCGATCCCAAAGATGGGGGCTGCTGTGTGTGAGCACTCCATCCTGGACCTGGCTCCCAGCTGGTCCTCGGATATGCTGCTGGTTATAACAAGTGCTTACTCTGGGCTAAGTGTTGTGATGCTTTAGCTCAGTGGATCCTCAAACAAGCACGTTATGACCCTTTTATAGGTGGGGAAGCTGCCATTCCGAGAAGGGAAGTAAGTTGCCCAAGGCCACACAGCCAATTAGCAGAAGAACTGGGATTAAACCAGGCAAGCCTGTGCAGCTCTAAAGACCTCACTGTAACCTTAGGTTCCTGGCCCTCCCTACTGAGACCTTCTGAGGCTCTCTACCAAACCAGCATCTGCAGTGACAGCATAGTTAGCCCTGCCTGGAGCCGCTGGGTTAATAGGTCCTTAATAAAGCCAGCAGAAGCGTCTGCAGCTTCGCAGGGCAGGGGCCGAGGGGCCAGGTGCAGCAGATGTGTCCTAATGAAAATATCGGGTGGGGAGGGGGAGGGGACCATGGAGTGAGCCGCCTGCTCATGTCTCCAGCTTCCTGACCTCTGTGGCTGAGTCACTGGAGGCCTCCAGGTGCAGGGGGCAAGGAACAATCAATTCCATCACTCATTCCATCGATGCTGGCTTGCTTGCTTTCATCCATCCATCATCCATCCATCCATTCTTCCATCCATCCATCCTCTGCCAGCCACTCATCCTCCCTCCCTGGCTTCCACCCATCCATGAATCCACTCACTTACCCATTCCCTCCCTTCCTCCTTTCCTTCTCTCCTTCCTTCTGCTCATCTGTCCATTCAGTGTTTACTGAGCACCCATCTTGAGCCAAGCCTTATGTGAGGTGCCCAGGTTCTTCCCTCCGAGGGACTCAGATTCTCAAAAGGATGCAAAGCGGCTGGGCGCGGTGGCTCAAGCCTGTAATCCCAGCACTTTGGGAGGCCGAGACAGGTGGATCACGAGGTCAGGAGATCGAGACCATCCCGGCTAACACGGTGAAACCCCGTCTCTACTAAAAAAAATACAAAAAAAAAAAAATTAGCCGGGCGAGGTGGCGGGCGCCTGTAGTCCCAGCTACTCGGGAGGCTGAGGCGGGAGAATGGCGTAAACCCAGGAGGCAGAGCTTGCAGTGAGCTGAGATTCGGCCACTGCACTCCAGCCTGGGTGACAGAGCGAGACTCCGTCTCCAAAAAAAAAAAAGAAAAAAAGGATGCAAAGCAACTAAGCCCAAGTGTACAGGGCACTAGGAGAGAAGAGGGTGTCTCGGGCGTCTCCGGAGGCCTCTGACACTGGGCTCTGCACACCTTCCTCAGCCAAGCTCGCCAGGTGACCTTGGGCAGATCACACTTCCTGGGGGCCATTGTCTTCTACCTGTTCAAAAAAGGGTGTCCCAGTCCATTCAGCGGCTATGACAAAATACCTTAGACTGGGTTATTGATTTAAAAAAAAAGTTTATTGTTCACAGTTCTGGAGGTTGGGAAGTCCAAGATCAAGGTGCCTGCAGATTCAGTGTCTGATGAGGGCCCTTTCCTCACAGATGGTGCCTTATAGCCTTGTCCTCACGTGGTGGAAGGGGCAAGCAGGCTCCCCAGGCCTCTTGCCTAAGAGCACGAATCCCGTTCGTGAGGATGGAGCACTCATGACCTCATGACCTTCCAGAAGCCTCACCTCTTAATACACATTGCAGAGAATGGTGTTTGTTTGTTTTTGAGACAGGGTCTCTCTCTGTCACCCAGGCTGGAATGCAGTGACGTGATCTTTACTCACTACAGCCTCCGCCTCCTGGATTCAAGCAGTCCTCCCACCTCAGCCTCCTGAGTAGCTGGGGTGTGCGCCACCATGCCTGACTAATTTTTGCATTTTTAGTAGAGACAGAGTTTCACTGTGTTGGTCAGGCTGGTCTGGAACTCCTGACCTCAGGTAATCCACCTGCCTCAGCCTTCCAAGGTGCTGGGATTACAGGCGTGAGCCACCATGCTTGGGGCAGATTATATCTTGACGTATGAATTTTGGGGTCAGGGGTCAGGTCATGGCAAGGGTGGTGCATTGTGGTGCCTCCTGTTGTGTATTTCTAAAATTCCAAGCAGGTGAGGAAGCACCCAACTAACTACTCCGCCAAGAACCCCTTCCCACTCCGGTCCCTGGGATCTGCTGCCAACACCAGCAGGGTCCCCAGATTGAGGTCCAGGTCCACTTTGACTGACCCAGACAAGCCGCAGTGGGACTAGCAGAGGTGGGAGCCGGGGCAGAGCACTGGACTCAGAAGCAGGAGATCAGGGGCGGGGCCTGGCTCTGTCCCGTGATGTGTGACCCTGGGGAAATGGCATCCCAGAGTTGTCCATCAGCTCAGATGAAACACCTTAGAGACTCGGGAAGTGTCAGCTATTGGGCGCATTACACTGTTATAATTATTGCTATCATGTTGTTGCTACAAAAGAAGCTGGTTAGAGCCACTGGCTTTGGGAGGCATCGTTCATTCAGTGGTTACCATTTGTTCACCCACTCAATAAAAGTTTATTACTGCCAGGTATGGTGGCTCACACCTGTAATCCCAACACTTTTGGAGGCCGAGACGGGCGGATCACCTGAGGTCGGGAGTTCGAGACTAGCCTGACCAACATGGAGAAACCCCATCTCTACTAAAACTACAAAATTAGCCAGGTGTGGTGGCGCATGCCTGTAATCGCAGCTACTCGGGAGGCTAAGGCAGGAGAATCCCTTGAACCCGGGAGGCAGAGGTTGCAGTGAGCCAAGATCGCGCCATTGCACTCCAGCCTGGGCAACAAGAGCGAAACTCCATCTCAAAAAGAATTTAAAAAGTTAATTACTGTGGCCAGGCACGGTGGCTCACACCTGTACTTCCAGCACTTTGGGAGGCTGAGGCGGGCAGATCGCCTAAGGTCAGGAGTTCAAGACCAGCCTGGCCAACATGGTGAAACCCCGTCTCTACTAAAAAATACAAAAATTAGCCATGCGTGGTGGTGGGCGCCTGTAATCCCAGCTATTTGGGAGGCTCAGGCAAGAGAATTGCTTGAACCCCAGAGGCGGAGGTTGCAGTGAGCCGAGATTGTGCCACTGTACTCCAGCCTGGGCAACAAGAGCAAAACTCCATCTCAAAAAAAAAAAAAAAAAAAGTTTATTATTGTGATCTGTGCCATGTGTTGGGCCCTGAGCCAAGTGCTGGGAAGATACTAGATAAGACTGGATCCTACTGTCCAGGGAGGGGAATGAACAGGTGTCACCTTGATTGCCAGCTCCTCAGTTGATAGAGGCTGTGTTGACGATTCTGAGTCTACATCTGGGCTTACAGGAAAAGAGTGCTGTGATCAATTAGTAATGTCTGCCACGGGCACAAGGAGAGTAGTCTATACTAAGGCATTTCCTGACCCTAACACTAAAAATAGGCAAGATTTCAGGAGACCCTTGTGACTGTGTGACTGTGGTTGCCTGACCATGACCAGGGACAGCAAGTCATTGAGCTACTGCTTGCCTCGTTTTACCTGTTTGCAAGGCAGAGATGCCAAAATGGGACTCACTGCATTTTTAGGAGCTAGAGCTGGACAGCCCAGCCTTCCTGTTTTAACCCAGCCTGCTCTGGGCTGGAGTGAGGACCAAGTGTGAGATGCCCCTATATGGAAACACATAGCACTCAGCAGATGCCTGGTGGGCGGCTGACCAGGAGCTGGAGCTGCGGTGAGAGCACAGGAGAACTGGGCTTCCAGCTGCTCTGCCATTGGCCGTGCTTGGGCCTCAGCTTCTCCATATGCTCAGTGGGTACTTGGAGGGTGGAAGTGTTTTGGAGCCTCTGGAATCCACTGTTTTGTGATGCCTGCAGTGCTGAGACCTGGGGTCAGGGGAGCAGAATGAAAGCCCTGGAGGGGAGATGGTGGGAAGGAACAATCCAGTGCCCAGTGTGAAAGCTAGGTGGGCAGAGGGAGTCGAGAGGAAGTGGGGAAGAGCGAAGAGAGGCCACCGCTGCTGGATCTTCCTGAGGGCTGTCCAGCTCCATCAGGGGGCACTTCCCTGTGCACCCCGCATCCCAGGTGCTATCCCCAAGCAACAAAGGGAGGGAAGAGAGGGTGGGCAATGTGGGGGTCCCAGGTAGTGTTGGAGGGGCTGAGACCCTGATAGGTAGGCACCCGGGTTCTGAAGAGGCCCTGGCAGCAATGACCCTGCCCTAAGGCTGGAACCCAGGAGCAGCACGGGCTGGGGTAGAAGACACAGGTCAAGCCCCAGTACTCAGGGAGGAGCATGGAGAAGACCAGGGCAGCTCCCAGGGAGGCCAAGGTGAACCTGAGACCCTGAAAACAGACTGACCATGTCTCCCAGGTGGATGCAGCGGGTTCTCCACGAACGTGACTTGGGGATTCAGAGCACTGAGACTGTGCTACCCACCCCCCTTAAAAATCCCTCATGGCTCCCAGTTGCCTTGAAGGGGAAGCCCAAACTCTTCAGAGGCAGCACATGCTGGTAGGTGAGAGTTGGGAGCCTGAGTCCAAGTTCCAGCCTGGCCGCTATTCAGCTGTGTGACCACTGGCAACTCACCTAACCTCTCTGGGCCTCATGGGCTCATTGGAGGATGTGGTGAGAGAGTGACTGAGATGAGCTTAGCACAGTGCTGGCCATACTGTCATTGTTCAATGCCAGGTGGCTGTGCTTACCACCACTGCTGGCTGTAACTGGCAGAGCATGGCACAGAAGGTCCTAGCCACCTGAACCCCAGTCAGCCTCTCCTTTCTCATCGGTTCCAGCTCCACCCGCCAATGCCGCCCCAACACCAAGCTGCTCTCTGTTCCCTCAACACTCCCTGGTCTTTTTCATGCCACTAGGCCTTTGCTCCTGCTGTGCCCCCACCAGGAATGCCCTTTCTGCTCCAGGCCACTTCCAGACTCTGTCAGTTGTCGAGTGCCCTGGGAACCCCCTCACCCCCAAGGAGTTACTCAGTGTCCTGTGTGCATCCAGAGCTTGGTGTGTGGCATCGGGTCTGTCTCCCGTCTGATTCTGTGACTTCTCAGGCGCGCATGTCGTGGCCTATTCCTTTTCTTGTCCTCGGTGCTCAGCGCCGCGCCTGTCACACGGTGGGTGCTCCATAGAGTGGGCTGAAGGATGGAAGCAATCAATCCCCAGCACGGTGGGCGTGCTCGGCTCAGGGACGGCAGATCGCGCTCCGCTCCGGATCTGTGTTCTCCTTCCTTAGCCTCAAGGAGAAATGGGACACCTCAGCACTTCTCCAACGGTACCGGCGAGAGACGCTTCGCTTTGATGAAATGCTCGGCCTCCAAGTTAGTGCTCTGCGTGAGGGATGGGGACATGGAGGCCTCACGAAGGATCAGCAAGGCCCCTAATGACCCCTTTCTCTCCTTGCCCCTCCCCTGCCTCTAATTCCTGCTCTGAGCAGGCATTGAGCTCCTGGGGTTGGACGAGTAAGGGTGAGCAAGTGGCAGGGGGTGGGTGGACAGGAGGTGCTCCGTCCTGCAGGCGCTGCTGGGATCAGGATGCCACTCTTGCCACCCTGGGTGTTTGCAGCACAGGGGCAGCTGGAGGTGGGGGTACTGTACTCCGTGGCCAGCCCTGGCCAGGCTCTTGTCCCCACTACCCTCCCTGGCTACCAGACCTCTCACTGCGAGGCAGCCAGGTCTCCCTGACCTGGCAGGGGGAAGGCTGTTGCTCCCATCTGGCTCTGCTCCTGGCCATCTGCCCTCTGACCCCACCTGCCCCAGGCTGAGGGCCCCTGCAGGATGCTCAAGTTAAACAGAGTCCGAGGGAGTAGTGAGTCCAGCCCTCCCATTTGGCAGATGAGAAAACTGCGGCCCAGGGAGGCAAAGAGGCTTGTCAGAGGTCACACCAGGAACCCAGCATTCTGTCTATGGCTTGTTGTCCTCCCAGGACAGGAGAAGACCTTGGCTTTGACCTTGAGGAAATAGCAAAACTTGGACCTTGAAGACAGGAGATTGCCACGACTAATTTGTGGGCGGGCGGTGTGACCTTGGATATGTTACCTAACCTCGCTGAGCTGTGTGATGCTGGTGAGGATTCGGTGAGATGACAACCGGTCAGTGCCTGGCAGGACTCCTGGCATGTCCCTGACACTCCATCAGCGGGAGCTTTTGATATGATTAGGAAGCAGGTAAGCCTCACCTTGAACAAATCCAACTGATGACATTTGCTTTTATGCAGACATAGCAGTTCCCCTGACCTTTGTGCTGGTATGGGAGGACGGTGTGTGATGGAGAAGGGTCTGCTGCGAGTTTCTCTGGGTATAGTCAGGCAGGACCAGGCGTACATCCTGCTCTGCTCCCAGAAGCTGTGATACAAGAGAGGGGTTTGGTGTCTCTGGGCCTCATCTTGCCCATCTGCCAAATGGGAGCAATGGCACCTCTCTCTGCAGGCTGCTATGCCCCTCAGTGTGATAACTTCGGGGTGCAGAGCCTGGTGAGCGCAGGCCTCACAGAAGTCCATCGTCCTCACCAACTAAGGACCCAGTTCTGGAGAAAGTGCTCGCCTTTGGTTGTGAGATGAGCCAGGCAGACCTGGCCTCAGGGCCTGGGTTTCCTGGGGAGGCATGGGGTCTCAGAGCTCCTGGGCTGAGTGAGTGGAGTCCCGGCAGGAACAGGAAGCTCCACCCACCTGCAGGTCCACAACTGGTCATCCCTTCCTCCCCACCCTGCTGGAAGCTCGGGACCCACCAGGCCCTCCCCGCTGCTGCTGGGGGCCATGTGGCTGCCCTTTGCTGAGAAGGGGTGGGGCGGCGGGTGTACATTTTCCAGACGATGTTTCCCTGGCAGCTCTGAAAATTAATTGGCCTTTAATGTGGCATAGTATTTATTTTAATTAGCAGGAAATTGACCAATTTCTTAATAAGGGGCTTTGTGGAAGCTCTGTATTTGGGGTTGGCGGTGTGCGTGGTGGGGGAGGCAGTGATCAGACAAGAATGACACCCACAGCTCAAGAGGGGATTTTCAGGCACCACAGATGAGGTGGACAGAGTGATGAGGCAGAGGGGAAGGGCCTGGAGAAACACCAGGGGGCAGCGGGAGGAGAGGGCTCTGGTTATTGGAGGCTGGAGCTGCAAGAGGGTCCCTGGGCCTCACTCCCTTCAGGATCCAGGGTGGGAGAGGAGTAAGCATCCTTCTTCCCTTCACTCGAATGAGCCACATGTGCACCCAGGCTCCAGGGTCAGACTCCTAGGAAATGAGTGGGGGTGAGGAAGGGGTCAGGGGAGAGTGGGCTGCCTGTGGTCCTCAGGCCTGGGGGCCTCATGGAGCCACTCCAGAGTTCTCCAAAGACCTGCCTACTGGCTGGGGAAGAAAAGCATGGCTGCCCACCCCCAGCTGGCCAAGGGCCTGCCAAGCCTCCCGGTCCAGCGACAGTCAGAGAGCTCCTTGGCCCTCTGCCTGGACTCAGGCCCACCATGTTCTTACCACGTTTATTTAATTGAAACTGTTTCTACAATGCTTTCTCTGTGCCAGGCACCATTCTAAGTGCTTTAAGATATTTATCCTCTTTATGAAGTAGGTACCATTATGTCCCCATTTTACAGATGAGGAAACTGAGGCACAGAGAGGGCAAGGGACCAGCCCACTTTCCCCCAGGCTTTTGCTGCTGACTTTTGGAGATTTAATTCTCGACCTTCTTAGGTGTGTTCTGCCTTCCACTCAGCAGGCTCCATCCAGCCCCTGGGCCTTTGCCCACAGGGCTTCCCTCTGCCCAGACACCAGTGAGGTGGATGCTGCCTGGGTAGAAGCTGGCACGCAGATGGTGGCAAGGTAGATAGCGAAAGGACAAGGACCCGGGGACCAGCCATGCCTGGGATCTGCTACAGGCAGCTGTGGGATCCAGGACAAGTGGCTTCATGTCTCTGCAGCCGCCCTTCTTCTGGAAAGTGGAAGTAAACCTTTATTCAAAAGACTGTCACAGAAATTGAACACGTGAACCTGTATAAAGTGCCGGACACGGTGTCCCGCATGCAACTGTTCATTAAGAGTCTCTGGTCTTTAGAGCCAGATGTGGTGACCCATGCCTATAATCCAGGCTACTCAGAAGGCTGAGGCAGAAGGATCCATCGAGGCCTGGAGTTGGAGACCAGCTTGGGCAACATACAGAGACCCTATCTCTAAAAAAGTAAAGTTAAGATTCTCTTCCTTTTCTCCCCAGCCTGTCCTCTTGCCCGTCAAAGCCCAGCTCATTCCGGAAGCCTGTGCCCCCTTTCCAGTGCAAAGTCCCCAGTTACAGGTGTCCCCAGAGCACCTTCTGTCTGTTTCACTCAGCTTGGTACGTGGTCGTATCCACACTGGCCCCTGGCCCCTGGGAGCCCAGGCAGATGGGAGCCCAGGCCAGAGGAAGGCAGAAGCTGTGCTGGGGTTAGAGCCAGGGTTCTGGGCCCAGTAGCTTTGTTAGACAGATATTTATTGAGCACCTACTGTGTGCCAGGCAGTGTGAAGGAGGTGGCCCCAGGAAGCCTCTGTCGGGTAGGAGAGCCCAATGAGTGAGCTGGCCACGCTGCCTCAGTGGCTGTGCAGGTTGGATGGGTCCAGCTGGTGCATGCGGGACGGAGTGGCCTCTCTGCTGAGGTTGGAGGTGGGAGCAGGAGCTGGCAGCTAAAGGGTGGCGTGATGAGCCTGGGTGCATCAGAGACATTGGGACAGAGGGTGAGACGCGTGTGGTCTTCAGGAAAGAGCCGGCCGTGGGGTGTGGTCCTCGTGGGGAGTCTGAGAGAACAGCATCGAGGGAGAAGCCTGAAGGGTGGGACCCATGTCCTCGCTCACTCCACAGGTGCAGAGAGTTCCAGCAAGGTGACAGATGCTGACAAGGGTGAGCAAAAGAGATCTGCCAGGGCCAGGCTCAGTGGTTCATGCCTATAATCTCAGCACTTTGGGAGGCCGAGGTGGGAGGATTGCTTGAGCCCAGGAGTCTAAGACCAGCCTGGGTGACATGGTGAGACCTCATCTCAAAAAAAAGAAATTTTTTTTTGTTTGTTTTGAAATGGAGTCTCGCTCTGTCGCCCAGGCTGGAGTGCAGTGGCCGGATCTCAGCTCACTGCAAGCTCCGCCTCCCGGGTTTACGCCATTCTCCTGCCTCAGCCTCCCAAGTATCTGGGACTGCAGGTGCCCGCCACCTCGCCCGGCTAGTTTTTTGTATTTTTTAGTAGAGATGGGATTTCACCGTATTAGCCAGGATGGTCTCGATCTCCTGACCTCATGATCCGCCCGTCTTGGCCTCCCAAAGTGCTGGGATTACAGGCTTGAGCCACCGCACCCTGCCAGAAAAATTTTTTTGAGGCAGAGTCTTGCTCTGTCGCTGAGGCTGGAGTGCAGTGGCACGATCTTGGTTCACTGCAACCTCTGTCTCCTGGGTTCATGTGATTCTCTTGCCTTAGCCTTCCAAGTATATGGAATTACGAGTGTACACCACCACACCTGGCTAATTTTTTGTATTTTTAGTAGAGATGGAGTTTCACCATATTGGTCAGGCTGATTTCGAACTCCTGACCTCAGGTGATTTGCCCACCTTGGCCTCCCTCCAAAGTTTTTAAAAAATTAACCAGGCATGGTGTCACATAGCTGTAATCCCAGCTACTAAAGAGGCTGAGGTAGGAGGATCACTTGAGTCCAGGAGGTAGAGGCTGCAGTGAGCCATGATCACACCACTGCACTCCAGTCTGGGCAACAGAATGAGACCCTGTCTCAAAAAAAAAAAAAAAGAGATCTGTCCTTTCAAATGATGTTCTGGTGGGAGATGGAGGGGAGCTAACATCAACTAACTAACCAAATAAATAAACAAGATCATTGCCGAGTGTGAAGAATGAATGAAGCCAGTGACCCCAGCATAGGTGGGAACACAAAGCTGGAAGCTGCAGTCAGGTGCTGGGACTTTCTCCTGAGGTGGGTGGGAGTGGGAACCAAGGAAGACTCTGAAGCAGGGGTGTGGCAAGATTGGGGGGGCTTTAGATGACACCTCTACTGCTGCGTGGGGAACTGGAGTAGGAGGAAAGGCTGGGAGCTGAGGAAGCATCTGGACAAGATGTGGTGGCTGGGGTCAGGCTGGGTGAGGGTGGTGGTCATGGGGACCCGGAGGAGAGTGGGTTTGAAAGCTGTCTTAGAGGTCAAGGGACAGGAGTTGATGATGGTGAAGGCTGTGAAAGGTGAGGAAGAGGAAGAGACGAAGCCAAAATCCAGCTTTCTGGACAGGGCTTTGGAGTGACAGTGGTGCCATTTGCCTGTGTGGGGAGGTTGATGAGCTCAGCTTTGAGCCTGCCCAGTGTCCGGCACCTGGGATGATCTTAGCGGGAAGGCCCTGCAGCCACCGGTGGCCACAGCATCTGCAACCCCTCGGAGAGGTTGAGCCTGCCTTCGGGGCAGAACGGAGACACAACCTACAGCCATGGGTGCCAGCTGCCTGAGGGCCTCACCTGATTCTGCATTTCCCAAAGCAAGGCTTGGGACATCCTTCCCTCTTAGCATTCGTCACTCATCCCAGAGCATCTGCAGTGCCGAACATTCTAGAATCTTGAGGATTTTTCCTGCAGCTTTGAGAAGCTCCTCAACGCTGCTGCCCTTGCCTCACACATTGCTCCTGTTGTGATCCGTAGATCAAAGGCTGTGATTGCGAAGGGGAGAGTCCATTCCTCAGGGGAGGAACGGACCCCCATTTGGCCCAGGTCAGTGTCCTCAGCTTTGGAAATCACCATCGCTGTTGTCTCCTGCATGTTAGCTTCTCGTGAACTCCTGGTCCTGTTGGAAGTGATGCTTGGGGTTGAGACTGTGGGGTCTTGAGCTGTGATCCCCACGGGCAGAGCTCTGGGTGGGGAAGTCCCTGGGGCTCCCTTCTTCTCTTTGAGGACCCTTCCCCTCAGGGAGGGGGCTCTATGTCTGTTTTGTTCCTACCACTGGGGACTCTGCAGAGACCCAGCTGGGCTCTGTTGCTGGGCCTTGAAGACTGATGGAGAAAGGGGTGTGTGTGGGGTGTGTGTGTGTGTGTGTGTATGTGTGAGAGAGAGAGAGAGAGAGAGAGAAGAGGGAGAGGGAGAGCGCCTGCCTGAAACCTAATTGTCCGCTGTCTAATCCGTCAGCCGGAGGACAGCTTGCCGGCCCCTCCCCGGCGGGCTGATAAATGCTGTCCAAGGCCCCCTGTGCCAGAGCTGCGTTAATTGGTATCAGGACGTGCCTGGACTCCGTCCACCAGGCCCCTGCCTTCATCCCCTTCTGCCACCTCCTCCTTCACCCCATTGGCCTCTAGTCCCTGGCAGGGTTCACCTGCCGCCCACTGCTGGGGAAGGTGCAGCAGCTGAGGCCACAGCCCCAGGGGGATAGTGTGATACCAACAGCGACAGCTCTGTTTACGTGGGACCTACTGCGTGCCTAGCACGCAGAAGCCCTCTACCCACCCTCCCCCATCCTCACGAAGCCCTTCTTCACCATCCACCCATGCAGGAGGCAGCATCTGAGCCCTCCACGCTCCTGGACCCAGGCTCGGTGCTACGCACGCACAGGGACCAGGACAGACTCAGGGCCCAGCTTCTGCAGGGTGCTCCTTGATGACTGTCAGGAAGGGGCTCATTTCTAAATGGCCTGCTAGGGTTTAAGGGTAAGTGAGTGTTGACCCCTTGCCCATTTGGGGAAGTTCAGAGAAGTTTGGCAACCTGCCTAAGGTCACACAGCTAGAAAAGAAGGGAGAGAAAGCTGGCCTCTGAAACGACCACAACTGTTTTTCAATGCCAGCTGTGTCCAAATCACTTGAGGTGTTAGTTAGAAACCCATGGGTCCCCTCTGGAATCCTGCTTTTGGGTCTGAGTGGCCCAGGGACCTGTGCAGGAATCACGTTCTCTCCAGGTGAGCAGGCCACTCAGGAACCTTGTTGAGTCTCCACTGATGGATAGTGGAAAATCAGGAAGGGGCCTGTGATCCCAGCACTTTGGGAGGCCGAGACGGGCGGATCACGAGGTCAGGAGATCGAGACCATCCTGGCTAACATGGTGAAACCCCGTCTCTACTACAAATACAAAAGAAAACTAGCCAGGCGAGGTGGCGGGCGCCTGTAGTCCCAGCTACTCGGGAGGCTGAGGCAGGAGAATGGCATAAACCCGGGAGGCGGAGCTTGCAGTGAGCTGAGATCCGGCCACTACACTCCAGCCTGGGTGACAGAGCAAGACTCCGCCTCAAAAAAAAAAAAAAAAAGAAGGGGCTGAGTGGAGAGGGAACCAGATGACCATTCATTCATTCTTTCATTCATCCAGCAACTGCCTTGTGCTGGGCTTTGCTCTGGATGCTGGCAGGACTGGCTACTAGATTTGCTGGGCCCTGTGTAAAAGGAAAAATCAGGGTGGTAAAATTACAAGTGTTGAGAATTTCAAGATGGTGACGACAGAACAGTCAACCACGTATGGGGCCCTGGCTGACTGTAGAAGTGTCTCTCCCACAGAGCCACCCCGCTGCTGGGAGACCCTGCAGGGAGACAGCCAAACCAATGTGCCTGAGAGCCCTGATCCTCATCTGGTCCCCATCCCCTAACTGGAATTCTGCAATTAACAAAAAGTCTGAAAAACCAAAGTCCTTTTGTTAAGATGGTGGTAAATTCATCTGGAGGCAAAACCTGACCTCAGTTGACAGGAAGTTATTTATAGTTTCATTTATTCCCCTTGATGTGAACATTTGTACATTTCACTGCAGAGCTATTAGCGTGTTTGATTATGGGGACTGCCCCAGCCCTGCTTAAGGTGTAACCTAATCTGTACTATAGGCATCGTTTTGCACTTCTACACGGAACAACCTGAGTCCCTAATGCCTCTGGCTTAGGGGCTTAGGAGAAGGAATTTGGACCCACATAGGACCTATACCAATACCTTGTATGGAATCATCACTGTGTACTTTTTTTTTTTTTTCTGTATCATCCAAAAAATGCATGGGGCAGGGTGAGGGTCTGTCAGTGACCCCCCCATACCCGGTCTGCCTGCCCCTTGAGTGGTGGAGACCTGCTCTGTGCTAGCAAGGGGACCTCTGAGAGGGCAGAGGGGGTGTCTCTCTCAGGGTCCACTGGGATCTTCTATTTTGTCTTAAGGAGATTGGGGGAGGTATGAGGCCAAGCAAGAGAGCAGCTTTTTTAAAAAGAGAAAAGAAGATGGCTTGATTGATTACAAATACACATACGTTCATTGCACAAAAATTAACATGAAAGGGAACAGTAACAATAACCTGAAATCCATCCTCTCCAAAGTACCTACTGATGATGTTTTTGTGGCTACCCTTCCAGATTTTTCTAGACATATGACTGGCTTTTCGAAGATGGGCAGACAGTTCCCAGTGTTTTGCAACCTGCTTTGTTTCTCCTTTGAAGAACAATACATTGCAACCAGCTTCCCACGTCCAGGTCGTCATTTCTCAGGAGGACCTGGAAGTCCATGGTAAACACATCCCGTAACCAGCTCGAACAACCCGCCTTGTTGGACACTGTTTGATTCAGCTTTTTATTAATACGCAGTCCCCGAGATGGCATCCTTGTGCACACGCCCGCATATTTCCTTAGGTCAGGTCTATAGATGTGGAGCCCTGGGTCCCACGCAGGGGGTACGGCTGTCACCCCGAAGATCCCGCAGATTGCTGACATCACATTCCCCACCCCATGCCCCAGCAGTGCCAGTGGGCCTGTCTCACCCAAACAGCCATTCTGTATCCTTAGGAAGAGGGGCCTATCCCAGCCAGGCAGGGGATCCTGCCAGAGCAGCCCCTCTGCAGCTGTGGGGGAGGCGGGGAAGCCAGCCAGAGTACCACGTGGACAGCGCAGTCATCAGGGACCCTTCCCTCCACCTCCACTTGCTCCCAGCCCACAGTTCCCAGCCCCATGACAGCCCCTTGGCTGTCGCCCCCAGCTGGGCCTGAGCCACCTTGCCTGGCTCTCTGGCTGTCTCTTCTCAGATGGGGATACAGGCTGGACTGCAGGCCCCATCACACCCTAATCACTTGAGCTTTCTCCTGATTTGCATGTCCTTAAAGCGCCTTGATTAATACCCTTCCTCGGCTCTCCCTGCTCCAGCCATGAAGGCTCTGATTGCAAAGTGGCCTCAACTCCTTTAAAAATAAAATAAATCCTCCCTAATGCAACCAAAGCCCATGCTTCCCTGAACGTTACAAGATCTGGAGGCGTCTCCCAGGAGCCTCATCGGCTTGGAAACATTGGAAACTTCTGGAAGGTATCAGGTCATTTCTCTACCTGGCAGGCCAGAGGCCTTTCTTGGCAGTTTATTGGCTGCTCACCCTTCGGGCTGAACCTGAAACATCATGGTGGTTGTTGGAAGTAGACACCGTCTTCCCTCTTCTAGAAAATAAACTGAGCCTCGGAGAGGGCAGGCTGCTTGCTCAAGGTCACCCAGCCAGGCCGTTTTCAGCTCAGCTGGTGTTTGAATTCAGCAGTGTCTGATGCCAGCCAGACCTTTAACTGCCACTCTTCACTGTCTTGTTAAAAGCAGCCTGGGCCTGGAGCTGGGGCTAGGGATGAGGATGAGGCTAGAAAAAGCAGACACATTTAATGAGGTGGTTATGACATCCAGCCCTAGACATCCCTGAAGTTGATGAAGCTGGCCTCACCCTGAGGAAGAGCATCCAGGAGCCCCTCTGCTGTTACGCGGCTGCATGATCTAGATATCCGGGCATGGGGTGAGGCAGGGGTACTGGGTCCTGCTATAACCACTACAGGACATTTTTGGCATGATGCAAGGTATGGTGGGCGCACCCCACAGTTGTACCCCGCATTTCCAGCTCATAGCTCTCACCCTTAGATGCATTCCAGTCTGTATCACCAGAGCCCAAAATGCAGCCTGCAAATTCTGGTTGCTCTCCCCTGCTTGGAAACCCTCTGTGGGAGTCTCCGTGGGGCAGGATGGCTCCCAGGGTGGCAGGGCACAGAGACTTAGTTAGGCTCTCTGCCCTTCCATCATCCTCGCCTCCAAGCAACTCCCTTCCCTGCCTGCCGCGGCTCTTCCTGCTTCTCATTAGGGCAGAGTTGCTGGGAGCTGCAAGGTTTAAAATGCTGTGAGTGTAGCACAGTGTTCACCTTTTATCTCCCCGGTTGAGCGGTTTCCCAAGTGCTGCTTCTGCCATCCCTCTCTCTAGGTTCCTCCTCCCCATCACTGGGTCTTCGGGGCCTGTTGCAAGGCCCCTGGAGTGGCCTGGACTCTCCTATGAGTTCCTGTTGTCCCTGGCCATCTCTGAGCTTGCTGGGTTGACTTTCCAGCTGAGCAGAGCGTGGCTGTTCCTGGCAGGGACCTGCCAAGCCACTGGGCCTTGGAGCAGGTGTGTGCACCCACGGTCCACTGGCCAGAGCCTGGCACGCCTTCGCTGGCCTCCAGAACACAGCATGCTCAGGGGCCATACTTCCTGGGGAGCTGTAACACACTGTTCCAGCTCCTCTGGGGACACCTCAGCAGGTGGGGCAGGGACAGCAGGAGGCATAGACAGCCTGGGAACACTCTCCCAGTGCCAGGCCTTTGGGACCCAAAGTGCAGGCATCTGGAACGATGCTCACCTGCCCCTGGGCCATCCACCCCTACTGCTGTTGGTGCTGGCTCCTGGCAGGGGCTGTCTCTCCTCCCTGTTTTCTGGGCTCCCAGCTGGGCCTGGGTGCATGGGAGCTGAAGGATTCTTGGGCATACTCCCAGGGACCTTTGCAATTTCCAGAGAAAATTGGGGGACTGATAACGACCATGCCAAGTTTTTATGACAAAAACAAAACGAAAACCACGCACATTAAAAATCTCACCATCTGGGCGGATCATTTGAAGTCAGGAGTTTGAGACCAACCTGGTCAACATGGTGAAACCCTGTCTCTACTAAAAATACAAAAATTAGCCAGGTATGGTAGCGGGCACCTGTAATCCCAGCTACTCAGGAGGCTGAGGCAGGAGAATCACCTGAACCCGAAAGGCAGAGGTTGCAGTGAGCCAAGACTGGGCCACTGCACTCCAGCCTGGGTGACAGAATGAGACCCTGCCTTGAAAAAACAAACAAACAAACAAAAAACCTCACCATCACCAGGTACAGTGGCTCACGCCTATAAACCCAACACTTTGAGAAGCTGAGGGCAGGGGACCACTTGAGCCCAGGAGTTTGAGAACTACCAGGGTAACATAGTGAGACTCATGTTTACAAAAAATAATATTAGTTGGACATGCGACACACGTCGATAGTCCCAGCTACTCAGGAGGCTGAAGTGGGAGGGTCGCTTGAGCCCAGGAAGTGGAGGCTGCAGTGCGCAGTGATCACACCACTGAACTGTAGCCTGGTCAACAGAGCAAGACCCTGTCTCAAAAAAAGGAAAGAAAAAGAAAAATCTCACCATCAACTATCACATCATTTCATGAAATAAATTTCATTTTAAAGCCCAAAAAGTATGGAGAACATAATCTTAGAATAAAGGAACATCCTCTCCCAAAAAACACATCTGGTGACCACCACACACCATGTCACATGCTGGAGGCCTGAGAAAGGCTTGCCATAGCCAAGCACCAGGCACTAAAGTCCTAATGGAGCACTTGGGATCATCTTTCCCAGGGTCACTGTAGCCATCCGTGCCTGGCAAACACTTTATACAAAACAATGAATTTTCACCCATGTCCAAACTGTGGTCTGTAGGGTCTGGGATCCTCCCTCAGGCCCCAGAATTAATGAATCTCCCAGGATTTGCATTAGGCTACAGACAACAGAAAACACCAAGCACGGTTTAAACAAATGAAGTTTCTTTCTGTGTGTGCAACGTGTCGAGGGAGGTGGTCTGGGGCTGTAACAGCCTTGATACAAGAGTTCCCAAAGATCCAAGTATCCCTGGCTTCCTCCTGGCAGCCTTGGTGTCTGGCTATTGTCCTCACAGTCATAAGATGGCTGCTTCACCTCTAGCCATCACGTCCACATTCCAGGCAAGTATATTTTTCTTGGAATCTTTGCCTTTTTAATTCAGGAAGGGAAACGATCCTTGGGATCATCTGCCTTCACCTCATTGGCCAGAGCTGGGTCACATGCCCACCACCAACTGCAAAGGAAGCTGGGAAATTGAGTATTTTAATTTTCTGCATTCTATGATAGAGGAAGGCCAGAGGAAAGGGGGTTGGAATGCATGTTTGAGAGGCCGCACAGTTTACTGGAAAGTCTCAGCTGTGTTCTAACAGTGGCAATCTTCAGAGTCAGTAGCATCTCTCACCCACCCTAGCATCTCCCAGCTGTCCATCATGGGCTGATTCATTTCATCCCACCCTCACGTCTGTGTGTGAAATCATGGGTTCCCATGACTTACTGTGGTCCTCAGTGCTCAGTTCGTGAAGCAGGAATGGGGGAGGCCGGTTCAGCCTCCAAGCCTGGGCTCCATCTCTCTGGACTAGGCCTGATTTCAGCCATACCAATGTTGCTTCCCACCTGTTGCTGGGTTTCTGGATCCAAAAGCACCCGGTTTTAAAGTCTGTCTTCAAAGAAAGACCCCCAGATAGAGTCACCAGATAAAATAGAGGACACTCAATTAAATGTGAGTTTCAGATACACCGTGAATAAGTTTGTACTGTAAATGTTTGCATGGGACATGCCGTACTTCAACTAAAATGTCACTGGCTGTTTATTAGAAATGCACGTTTAATTGAGTGTCCTGTTTTGTTGTTGTTTGGTTTTGGGGGGGTTTATTTTTTTTTTGGGAGGGGGACAGAGTCTTGCTCTGTGCCCAGACTGGAGTGCAGTGGTGCGATTTCAGCTCACTGCAACGTCCGCCTCCCGGGTTCAAGTTATTCTCCTGCCTCAGCCTCCTGAGTGGTTGGGATTACAGGCACACGCCACCACACCCAGATAATTTTTGTACTTTTTGTAGAGAGGGGGTTTCACCATGTTGGCCAGGTTGGGTTCTATCTCTTGACTTCGTGATCCGCCTGCCTTGGCCTCCCAAAGTGCTGGGATTACAGGCATGGAGCCACCGCGCCTGGCCTGGGTGTCCTGTATTTTTATTTCTTCAATCTGGCAACGTGGCTGTCGGAGTCTCAGCCTCAGAACGGCTGAGACTGAACCGCTGTGCAGAGAGTGCTGCTCTCAGGTTAGGCTGCACAACACTGGCGTTCTGACAGCCCAAAGTGGTTACATATCAGCACTTACATACACTCCAGCCTCATCATTTTCGCATAAAGAACAAATGAGGCTCCTGCCACAGCTCAGCCTTTTGGAGACAGAATGGGGTAAATGGCGGGAGAGCTGAATCCTCACTCCATCTCTTCCCAGCTAGGAGACCTTGGGCCAGTCACTTGCCCTCTCTGAGCCTCACTTTTTTCTCACCTGTAAAGTGGGTGTGGTCACAGTGAGGACTCCTCAAGACCTGCATGTCCACAGCAGAACCGAGCCTGGCAAACAACCAGCGTCATCATTGTCCCTGTGGCTTTCTGCAAACTCCAGCCTACCCTGCCTGTCTCCCGCAGGTGGCTATCTCTGGGCAGGTGCAGGCTTCAGGGTACATGTGGAGGGGAAGTGATCGTGGGGGTACCCCGTGTTTGCAGAGCTGGCCGGAGACCACGGCATTCCTATGGCCTACATGCCCCCACCCCCACACCCCTGCCCCAGTGCTACCGAACCTCGACGTGTGTGTCTGAAGGTCTCCTTCCATACCTCTCCAGAGGTTGCCCAGGAAGGATGTGCCCACCTTTCCTTTTGCTGGGCAGTTTGTGTAACGTAGCCAGCAGGCGCCTCGAGGTCCTCGAGTTCTTGCATCCACACCTCTCACCCGCTGTCGGAGCTCCATGCGTTCAGCTTGAACGGGAGTGGAGCCACCTCTAGCAGGTACCTGGGCGTACCTGTTATCACCCATCTGTCAGCTGCCGCTAGACAGCAGAGGGAGCCCAGCAGAGGGGAGAGGGGGCACTCAGAGGGTTGTCTGAGCAAAGGTGGTTCTTGCAGAATCAGAGGAAGGTTGTCAGGTCCTACTCCTCCCACCCAGAGCCCCCAGAGCGAGGATCCTGACCCTCTCTCTTTCTAGCTGCGTGACCCTGGTTGAGTGGGCTCCTCACAGGTGAGGTTCAAGGAGGGGCGGGGCGTCCTGCCTGGAGGTCTTCCAGATGGGGAATGCAAGCCCTAAAAAGGCATAATAACTCTGAACTGTGTGTTCCCCCCAGCAGAGAGTACTCAGCCAGAAGGGAAGGAGGGAGACTGAGGCACCTCGGAATCACTATAGGGGGTGTGGGGACTGCACTGAGGCCTGTGGGGAGGAAGGAGGGAGGACACAGCTGCTGCTGCCTCAAAGACGCCCCCCACACTAGGCTGCCTGAAAGCAGCCCCTGCAGACTGTGAACTCAGAAGAGCCTCTCTCTTCCTGGCCCCCTCCTCTCCTTCCTCTTATCCCCCCAACTTTGCAGCCTTCCCTGACTTCCTCCTTTCATTGGAGAACAGACAGACACTCACCAGGGCCGGGTGTTCACGTGTGTGCATATGTGTCAGTGTGCATACGTATGTGTGCGCCCATGCATGTTTTTGTGTGGGTGTGTGCACGCGTGCGTCTGTGCATTGTGCGATGTGCGTTGGGTGCACACGTGCATGCGTGTGCCTGGTGTTGTGCGTGTGTGTGTGCGTGTGTGTGTATATGTGTGTGTGTGCGCGCGCGCATGCCTGACCGCGGCGTGCGTGCTGGCGGGAGGAGGGGGCGCCGAGGCTGGGCAGGGGATTTAAAGCTGCTTTCGCGGCTGCCGGCGTGAGCGCTCCTGATAAACAGCCCGGAGCCGAGCCGCCGCGCAGCCGGGCGGGAGGCTGCGTATCAGAGCTCCTGGCAGGCTCGCAAAAAACTGTCCCCGGCCCGCCGCCGCTCTATCAGCCCACGGAGGGAGGGCGGCGGGGGAGGGAGGGAAAAAGTATTTGCTTCAGCCCTTAATCACGGAATTTGAAATCCCAGCGAGTCGGTGCCATTTATTTTCAGAGGCTGTCAAGGCTGGTTTCAGCATTTAAAAGAAAGGAGGATAAAAAGCATTTGCATTTCTCCCCCACTCTCGCTGCGCGCTCGCCGGCGCTCCCCCTCGTTCTCTGCGCAGCTCGCGGGTCGGGCTTTGGCGGGGGAGGCCGGAGGCTTTTCAAGGCGCTGGGGGCTCCGGCCGGCTCGGTGGGGGCCCGCCCCCGCCAGGGTGAGGGGTGTCGGGCGATTCCAGGGTGGGGGTCCGAGTCTGGTCCAGCGGGGCTCTGGGTGGCAGAGGGAGGAAGGTTAAACGAGGCTGCTGGCTTGGGGAAGTTGGGGACCGTCCGCGGGGCTTTCCTCGAGCTCCAAGCTTTCACCCCAGAAAACAGCCCTGGACCCCAAATTTGCTCCAGCCCCAGGGGGCCCTACGTGCCCTTCCTGGCTTCCCCAGTGGATATCTAAGATACTGGGGCCTTCCAGGGGAGCCAGGGCACCCCTAGGACAACCCCCTCCCCCTGCAGATGAGGAAACTGAGGCCTGGAAACAGAGAACAGTGGGGCCAAGGTCACATGATGGCGGAAGGAGGACAAGGAGGGAGGCTGACTGCGTAGCCAGCACGTGTTCCATGCCAAGCCTGTGCGGGGGGCCAAGAACCGAGGTCTCTGGACAACGCTGCTTGCTCGGTCCCACGCTGGGCGACAGGGCCTTTGCAATCAGGCCGACAGGGTTTGAACCCTTGTCACAGCACTTTCCAGATGGCCTTGGCCACTGTCGCCTCTCTGACCTTCAGATGGAGCCCATGGCCCCTGCCGAGAGGGTGTGTGCTTCAAGGACCAAATCCACTTGTGTGTGGTTTAGCAAGAGGTGGGGGGAGGCCGCTCAGCCACCGGGACCTTTCCTGCCTCCACCCTCTGTTTAACCCCTTTCCCTGCCTTTTGTCTCTGTTGCTTTTGGGGGGTGATTAGCCACTAGCTCAGCGGCTAGAGGATTCTCTCCCAGAAGACGCTCTGGAGTTGAGGCCCAGACCCTCAGGGCAAGATGGAATCTACTCCCCAGGGCACTCTCTGAGACTGTCTCCCCACTGGGAAAATGAGAAAACTCACTTATGGTCAGAGGCACCTGAGTTAATGCCAGTGAATGCCTCGGCAGAGCATCAAGCACTTGGAGAAGCCCCACCACCGGTCATTGTGATGATTTCTGTTATTTATGTGCCCACCTGCCCCACTCCGTAGATTCCAGGCCCCTCGAGGCCAGGACTACACCGTTCATCTCGGAATTCGCTTGTTCCTGACTTAGGGGAGTCGCGCTGAGACACTGCTTAGCGCCCATGCCAGGGAGGAAGCAAGACAGCAGAAGCGGAGTAAAGAACCCCAGGCTGTGTTGAGGAAGCCTCCTACTTTTGCCTGAAGTGAGGTTGGTTTTTTTCGTTTTTTTTTTCACATGCCTTATTCATCTGTGTAACCTCAGCCTCTAGTGCAGCATCCTATGTTTTGGCTTCTATTAGTATTTTTAATTGACACATAATAATTGTACATATTTATGGGGTGTGATATAATATTTCAGTACACGTATACAATGTATAGTGATCGAATCAGGGTAATTAGCATATTCAGGGTTGGAGTTTTTCTGTCAATACAGATACTTATAGAAACTTTTTTGTGTGTGAGATAGGGTCTTGCTCTCTTGCCTATGCTGGAGTGCAGTGGCATGATCGGAGCTCAAGCCATCCTCCCACCTCAGCCTCCCCAGCAGCGGGACTACAGGCACAGGCCACCAAACCTGGCAAATTTTTAATTTCTTCTAGATACAGAATCTCACTATGTTGCCCAGGCTGGTCTCAAACTCCTACGTGGAAGTGGTTCTTCCACCTTGGCCTCCCAAAGTGCTGGGATTACAAGTGGAAGCCACCACGCTTGCCTAAAAACGCCAGTCAATATTATATGTCCTGTTTGGCAATTTATTGCACCTCATTATTTTTCCTGGCTGCATAGTATTCCATTGTACACATACCCGTATGTGGTTATCCAGTCCCCAGAGGATGGGCACATAGGTTGTGTCTAGTTTTGTCCTCAGACCTCAGGGCTGCAGAGAACGGGCTGGCCTAATACAGCAGGCATCATTATTGGTGTCGGAGGGGCCCCTGGTCTGATAGTCACAGAGAGGCACAGGTGGCTGTGGGAAGCTCTGTCCCTTTTCATAGGGAAAGGCAGTTTAGGGCTCTGAAAAGCCAGGTCTAGGAGGGAAATGGTGTCAGGGAAACCAGCATAGAAGTCCCTATCTGGCCATCTTGGGGAACTCAAAGCCTTGAGTCCACAGTGGGCACCTGACTCAGCAGGGAGGAGGGGTGGGAGGCCTGGAGGTCTGTGGCAAAGCAGGCAGGGCTTTCCTTCTTGATTCTTTCTTTCTTTTCTCTCTTCCTTCCTTCTTTCCTTCCTTCCTTCTTTTCTTTCTTTCTTTCTTTTTTCTTTTGAGACAGAGTCTCGCTCTGTCACCCAGGCTGGAGTGCAGTGGCCAGATCTCAGCTCACTGCAAGCTCCGCCTCCTGGGTTCACGCCATTCTCCTGACTCAGCCTCCGGAGTAACTGGGACTACAGGCACCCGTCACCATGCCTGGCTAGTTTTTTGTATTGTTTTTAGTAGAGACAGGGTTTCACCGTGTTAGCCAGGATGGTCTCAATCTCCTGACCTCGTGATCCACCTGTCTCGGCCTCCCAAAGTACTGGGATTACAGGCTTGAGCCACCGCACCTGGCCTCTTTTCTTTTCTTTTCTTTTCTTTCCTTCCTTCCTTCCTTCTTCCTTCCTTCCTTTCTTTCTTTCTTTTTCTTTTTCCTTCCTTCCTTCCTTCTTTCCTTCTTCCTCCTTCCTCCTCCTCCTCCTCCTTCTCCTTCTTATTCTTCTTCCTCTTCTCTTTCTTTCTCTCTCTCTTTTCCTTTTTTTTTTTGAGACAGAGTCTTGCTTTATCACCCAGGCTGATGTGTAGTGGTGTGATCTTGGCTCACTTCACCCTTTACCTCCCAGGTTCAAGCGATTCTCCTGCCTCAGCCTCCCAAGTAGCTGGGACTACAGGTGTGCACCAACACAGCCAGACAATTTTTGTATTTTTAGTAGAGATGGGATTTCGCCATATTTGCCAGGCTGTTCTCAAACTTCTGGCCTCAAATGCTGCACCCACCTCAGCTCCCAAAGTGCTGGGATGACAGGCGTGAGTCTCCGCACCCGGCCACCTTCATGATTCTGTTGTTTGTGCCTCAGAGGGAACATTCATAGTGTGGCTCATGAAGTCTAGCCAACCTCCATCGGTTCCAAGCTCCAGCACCTCAGAGCCTCCGCTTCCCAATCTGTAAGAGGACAGTAATGGCACCCACCTCACAGGGTGGCTGTGAGGGCTCCGTGAGGGAGTCCAGGCAAAACTTTTCAGTGAGTTTCCTGAAATGCTGTGAGGTCTCGGGGAAGGCTTGCTACATTGTTATTGTTTCTAATAATGGCATTTTCAGAAATCTGAATGTAAAAAGACCTTCTCTGAATTGGGTGTCAAACCCAGAAAAAGTCTGTGGTGGGATGTGTGTGTGTGTGTGTGTGTGTACCCTTCTCACACCGTCCCCTGCACGTGGGCCCGGGCCCCTACCTGGTACTCTTTCTCACTATCTGGGACCCCCTAGACTGAATCCGTCTCTCCAAGAATCACTGTCTTGCCCTCTCTGTCCTTCCGTGACCTGGGCGGCCTGGGAGGAGCAGAAGTGTCCCCCACCCGACCCTGTCCGCACCACCACTTCCCCATCCGGCCCCACCCTCAGCCTCCTTAATACAGGCCCACCTGGGGCCTCAGTGCCCAGTCCTCCCAGCGCCCGCCCCAGCTGCACTTGAGTCCTGGACCTATCGTCACCCCTTGCTGTGGGAAGTGGCTTTAACCTCCCTGGGCCTCAGTTTCTCTATCTGTAAAATGAGGAGCATAATAAAAAGAACATAAGATTTTTCTGCCCCCTGCCCAGCCCTGCTGAAACAAACAAGCAGACAAGAAATTCACAACCCCCCAGAGGCACTTAGAGCCTGGGAGATTCAGCAGCAAAGGAGCGATCAGAGGGTCACAAGGTCCTGGGATGCACAAGGCTCCTTCTCTCTCTTTCCTCCAGGAGGAGTTGGATTTACTTATGTAAACCCCTGCCCTCCCTTGGCCCTGTGCGCTCTGGGGAATGCCTACATTCGCAGGCAAGGTGGAGGCAGAGCTGAGCTGAAAGGTGGGGTGTGGGCTCCCCCAGAGCAAGCTCTTCCAGCATGCTGGTGGGGTGTGCAGCTGCATTGCTGGCTCAAGACGCCCCCACACCCAACTAAGATCTTTTTTTTGAGACGGAGCTTCTCCCAGGCTGGAGTGCAATGGCGCGATCTCAACTCACTGTAACCTCCATCTCCCAGGTTCAAGCGATTCTCCTGCCTCAGCTTCCCAGGTAGCTGGGATTACAGACATGCCCCACCATGCCTGGCTAATTTTTGTATTTTTAGTAAAGACAGGGTTTTGCCATGTTGGTCAGGCTGGTCTCGAACTCCTGACCTCAGGTGATCCACCTGCCTCGGCCTCCCAAAGTGTTGAGATTACAGGCGTGAGCCACCACGCCTGGCCTCAACTCAGATCTTTAACTCCGCTACCATTTGTGAGTGTTCTGCGTGGGCTACACCCTAGGCCAAGCATTTTCTCACCCTGGCCTCAAGAAGAAGGTGGAACAGGGGTAAGACCTGAGAAGCGTGTAGACCTTCAGGGTTTCCTCAGTCTGTCAGTCAGTCTTGTTTATGATCGATGAACAAGTCTCTCCCTCTTCCCCCTCTCAAAACCTCAGTTTTCTTACCTATAAAATGGGAGTACACGAGGAGCCAACGAGCTAAGGGTGTGAAGCTGCTGGCACAAAGCCCCACACATGGTAAGCCTTAACCAGTGCCAACCAGATGATAGATGGTGCCATTGTGCCCAGCAATTCCTTTCCCTGAATAGGTTATACCACCCTGTCCCCGGAACGTCCTTCCACGCCCTCTGAAGAGGCTTGGCCATGTGACTTACTCTGGCCAATGAAATGTGAACAGAAGTGACCACACATCAGTGGCCAACAGAAGCTTTAAAAGCTATACTGTAGTCCTAGCTACTTGGGAAACTGAGGTGGGAGGATTGCCTGAGTTCAGGAGTTCGAGGCTGCAGTGAGCTGATTGTGCCACTGCACTCCAGCCTAGGTGACCAGAGTAAGATCCTGTCTCAAAAAAAAAGGCTGGGCAGGGTGGCTCACACCTGTAATCCTAGCACTTTGGGAAGTCAAGGTGGGTGGATCACCTGAGGTCAGGAGTTGGACACCAGCCTGGCCAACATGATGAAATCCCATCTCTACTAAAAATACAAAAAAGGCCAAGCACAGTAGCTCACGCCTATAGTCCCAGCACTTTGGGAGGCTGAGACGGGTGGATCACGAAGTCAGGAGATCGAGACCATCCTGGCTAACACAGTGAAACCCTGTCTCTATTAAAAATACAAAAAATTAGCTGGGCGTGGTGGCGGGCACCTGTAGTCCCAGCTACTCGGGAGGCTGAGGCAGGAAAATGGCGTGAACCCAGGAGGCGGAGGTTGCAGTGAGCTGAGATCCGGCCACTGCACTCCAGCCTGGGCAACAAGAGTGAAACTCCGTCTCAAAAAAAAAAAAAAAATGGATTTGACCGAGACATGTTCAGAGGGAAGATGACATGGGAAGTCCCTGGGGAGAAATCAACCATCCATAAACCAATGTGGGAGGCTTGGAACAGATCCTTCCCTATGGCCCTCATAAGGAACCAACCTGCTGACACCTTCATCTTGGATTCCCAGCCTCCCAAACTGTGAAACAATGTGTTTCTGGTGTTTCAGCCACCCAGGACTTTGTGACCACAGCCCTAGCAAGCGAATACATAACGCCGCATTTCACGGGACCCTACGGACAGGAGATGCGCTCTAATGGAATTAGCCTACTTGCAAGCAGAAATGAAAGGGAAAGAGAAAATCCAGAAATGTTGGATTTGCAGGATTGAAAAAGGCAACTAGCCGGGCGCGGTGGCTCACACCTGTAATCCCAGCACTTTGGGAGGCCGAGGTGGGCGGATCATGAGGTTAGGAGATCGAGACCATCCTGGCTAACACGGTGAAACCCCGTCTCTACTAAAAAAATGCAAAAAATTAGCCGGGCGTGGCGGCAGGCGCCTGTAGTCCCAGCTACTCAGGAGGCTGAGGCAGGAGAATGGCGGGAACCCGGGAGGCGGAGCTTGCAGTGAGCCGAGATCGCACCACTGCACTCCAGACTGGGCGACTGAGCAAGACTCTGTCTCAAAAAAAAAAAGAAAAGAAAAAGGCAACTATTCCTCATCTCCATCCAATGAAAAAGCAACTAAGTGAGTGCTCCAAGCGCTCAGTGCCCAAAGGGCCACAGCCCGTGGGAGGATCCAGACACTGTCACGTGCAGGAGGCCACCTGTGCTACGGGAGGCTGAGCTTGGATGCTGTGCCCCCAGCTGGGAGAAGGTTGGGGTGGGCCAGGGAAGCTGTGCTTGGGCACAAACCACTTATCCCTGAGTTGGAAAAAGGTGCGATCCAGTTCTCCACTCCATCCCGCTGGTTCGTCACCCAGACAACCTAGAGTGAGCACCCAGGGCCATTTTTGGAAAATCCTGCTCTTTTGCATAATAAGTGGGCAAAACAGACAGAGTCCCTGCTCCTCTGGCAGTTCATCGCTTCAGCAAGACTCAAGTGCCAAATGACATTTTAGAAAAAATTTCTGACATATTTGCGCTTGGAACACACATATGATCTTGGAGCAGATAAGAGTTTTAAATTTAACTTTGTCTGTCCCCAGAAATGTATTGTTCGAGAAGTCTAACTGTGAATTTTAAACTTACTTTCTTCTTCTTCCTCTTCCTCTTCTCCTCCTCCTCCTTCTTCTTCTTCTCCTCCTCCTTCTTCCTCTTCTTCTTCTTCTCCTCCTCTTCCTCCTCCTCCTCCTCCTCTTTTTTTTTTAAACAGGGTCTTACTCTGTCACCCAAGCTGGAATGCAGTGACGTGATCCCAGCTCACTGCAGCCTTGACCCCCTGGGCTCAAGCAATCCTCCTTCCTCAGCCTCCTGAGTAGCTGGGATCACAGGCACGTGCCACCATGCCCAGCTGATTATGCATGTTAAACTTTCTGCAAAGACTCTTTAAAATGAGCACTCTACAAATAGTCAATAAAGAATATTCGCCAGGCGCGGTGGCTCAAGCCTGTAATCCCAGCACTTTGGGAGGCCGAGATAGGCGGATCACGAGGTCAGGAGATCGAGAACATCCTGGCTAACACGGTGAAACCCCGTCTCTACTAAAAATACAAAAAACTAGCCGGGCGAGGTGGCGGGCGCCTGTAGTCCCAGCTACTCGGGAGGCTGAGGCAGGAGAATGGCGTAAAACCCAGGAGGCGGAGCTTGCAGTGAGCTGAGATCCGGCCACTGCACTCCAGCCCGGGCGACAGAGCAAGACTCCATCTCAAAAAAAAAAAAAAAAGAATATTCTAGGCTTAAGAAAATAATGATAAAACTAAGAAACACTGTGTGATAGAGCCCAGTTAAGACTCAGCCTCAGGGTAAAGATTACACCAAGGGTGTGGCTGTCACACCCTTTGTTGAAACCTCAGAAAAGCTTGCAGGCCCACAGTTCCATCTAGAAAGCCATGGCTAGAAGAAAGTTAGGTGTGTCTTTTTTTTTTTTTTTTTTGAGACGGAGTTTCACTCTGTCCCCTAGGCAATGGTGCGATCTCGGCTCACGGCAACCTCTGCCTCCTGGGTTCAAGCGATTCTCCTGCCTCAGCCTCCCGAGTAGCTGGGATTACAGACATGCGCCATTACGCCCAGCTAATTTTGGATTTTTAATAGAGACGGTTTCTCCGTGTTGGTCAGGCTGGTCTTGAACTCCCGACCTCAGGTGATCCGCCTGCCTCGGCCTCCCAAAGTGGTGGAATTACAGGCGTGAGCTACCGCTCCTGGCCTTGGGTGTATCTTTGGCATAAAGAGCTGAGTGACGGCAATTGAGCAAAGTTATGAAGTTGTGAAGAGGGTGGCCCTGTCCGCAGAGCTGTCAGCTGGATTAAAAGAGGCTGCGGGCCGGGCGCGGTGGCTCAAACTTGTAATCCCAGCACTTTGGGAGGCCGAGGCGGGTGGATCACGAGGTCAGGAGATCGAAATCATCCTGGCTAACATGGCGAAACCCCGTCTCTACTAAAAAATACGAAAAACTAGCCGGGCGAGGTGGCAGGCGCCTGTAGTCCCAGCTACTCGGGAGGCTGAGGCAGGAGAATGGCGTAAACCCGGGAGGCGGAGCTTGCTTGCAGTGAGCTGAGATCCGGCCACTACACTCCAGCCTGGGCGACAGAGAAGACTCCGTCTCCAAAAAAAAAAAAAAAAAAAAGAGGCTGTGACCATCAATGACACAAAACCACCTCTGGGCGCCAACAAGGAAGCAGCCCGAGGAAGCTGCTCAGCCCGCAGGGAGACCCTCTTCTCCAGGGACCTCATCCCGTGTGGCCAAGGAGGTTATAGAAAAGGAGGCCTCCCAGAGGGCGGCCCAAGAGCAGGAGAACAGGGCAGTCGGGAGTAATTTCCAGAGAGCACCATGGGGCCTGATTAAGGGGTTTCTTTCCCCTGGGGCAGGTGGCACTTGCTGAATCCACTCAGCAGGACTCAGAACTGATGAGGATCAACACTTGCTACTCCTCCACTCCTCTCCTTTCTTCTTTTAAAATTTGTTGTTGTTGTTTGTTTGTTTGTTTGTTTTGACACGGAGTCTCACTCTGTCGCCCAGGCTGCAGAGCAGTGGCACAATCTCAGCTCACTGCAGCCTCCGTCTCCTGGGTTCAATCAATTCTCCTGCCTCAGCCTCCTGAGTAGCTGGGATTACAGGCACCCACCATCACGCCCGGCTAATTTTTGTATTTTTAGTAGAGACAGGGTTTCATCATGTTAGCCAGGCTGGTCTGGAACTCCTGACATCAGGTGATCAGCCCACCTCAGTCTCCCAAAGTGCTGGGATTACAGGCGTGAGCCACCATGCTCGGCCCTTTTTTAATTTTTAAGACAGAGTTTTGCTCTGTCGCCCAGGCTGGAATGCAGTGGTGTGAGATGGTTCATTGCAGCCTCAACCTCCCAGCTCAAGTGATCCTCCTGCTTCAGCCTCCTGAGTAGCTGGGACTACAGGCACGCACCATACCTGGCTAATTTTTGTACTTTTTTTTTTTTTTTGAGACGGAGTCTTGCTCTGTCACCCAGGCTGGAGTGCAGTGACCGGATCTCAGCTCACTGCAAGGTTCGCCTCCTGGGTTTACGCCATTCTCCTGCCTCAGCCTCCCAAGTAGCTGGGACTACAGGCGTCCGCCACCTCACCTGGCTATTTTTTTTTGTATTTTTTAGTAGAGACGGGGTTTCACCATGTTAGCCAGGACGGTCTCGATCTCCTGACCTCGTGATCTGCCCGTCTCGGCCTCCTAAAGTGCTGGGATTACTGGCTTGAGCCACCGCGCCCGGCCCTTTTTTGTACTGTTTTGTAGAGATGGGGTCTCACTGTATTGCCCAAGCTAGTCTTAAACTCCTGGGCTCAAGCGACCCTCCCACCTTGGCCTTCCCAAATGCTGGGATTACAGGTGTGAGTCACCACACCACCTCCATTCTTCTATTTTCTTTCTTAGTTTCTCTCTCTTTCTTTCTTTCTTTCTTTCTTTCTTTCTTTCTTTCTTTCTTTCTTTTTCTTTCTTTCTTTTCTTTATTTCCTTCTTTCTTTCTTTCTTTTTTTGCTTTTCTCTCTCTCTCTTTTCTTTTTTTCTTTGCTCTCACTGTATCACCCAGGCTGGAGTGCAGTGGTGCAATCTTGGCTCACTGCAGCCTCCACTTCCTGGGTTCAAGCAATTCTCATGCCTCAGCCTCCCAAGTAGCTGGGATTACAGGTGCATGCAACCATGCCTGGCTAATTTTTGTATTTTTAGTAGAAATGGGTTTTGCCATGTTGTCCAGGCTGGTCTTGAACTCCTGGCCTCAAGTGATCCGCCTGCCTCAGCCTCCCAAAGTGCTGGGATCACAGATGTGAGCCACCACACCTGGCCTTGTTCTTCTCCTTTCTAACGGAGAGCATTTGTGGGTCATTCTGTTCCTATTCCACCATTGTATGCTGAGTGTGTGTATTAGTTTGCTGGGGCCACCATAATAAGATACCATGTACTAGGTGGCTTCAACAATAAAAATTTGGCCGGGCGCGGTGGCTCAAGCCTGTAATCCCAGCACTTTGGGAGGCCGAGACGGGCGGATCACGAGGTCAGGAGATCGAGACCATCCTGGCTAATACGGTGAAACCCCGTCTCTACTAAAAAATACAAAAACGAGCCGGGCGACGAGGCGGGCGCCTGTAGTCCCAGCTACTCGGGAGGCTGAGACAGGAGAATGGCGTGAACCCGGGAGGCGGAGCTTGCAGTGAGCTGAGAGCCGGCCACTGCACTCCAGCCTGGGCGGCAGAGCAAGACTCCGTCTCAAAAAAAAAACAAAAAAACAAACAAACAAAAAAAAACAATAAAAATTTATTTCCTCACAGCTCTGGAGGCTGGAAGTCCAAGATCAAGGTGCCAGTGGGGTTGGTTTCTTCCCTCCCTCCCTGGCTCACCTGTGTCCTCACGTGGCCTCCTCCCTGTGCACACCTGCCTGCCGTCTCAGTCTGTGAGTCCACATTTCCTTCATATTAAGGACACTAGACACATTAGATTAAGGCCCATCCTGACGACTTCATTTTAACTGAATTACCACTTTACAGATCTTATCTCCAGCCAGGTGCAGAGGCTCACGCCTGTAAGCCCAGCACTTTGTGAGGCTGAGGAAGGCAGATCCTTTGAGGTCAGAAGTTCAAGACCAGCCTGGCCAACACTGGTGAAACCCCCTCTCTACTAAAAATACAAAAAAAACCAGCTCACGATAAAAAATTACCAAAAAGTTTGAGGATCATTTGAAGTCAGAAGTTGAAGACCAACTTGGCCAACATAGTGAGACCAGGTCTCTACTAAAATACAAAAAAAATAGTCCAAGCTAAAAAATCAGCATGCAACACCACACCTCTCATCCCAGCTATGCGGGAGGCGGAGACACAAGAATCGCTTGAACCCGGGAAACAGAGGTTGCAGCAAGCCTCCGAGATCGCACCACCGTGCTCTAGCCTGAGCGACAGAGTGAGACTGCATCTCAAAAAAAAAAAAAAAAAAAAACTTATCTCCAAATATGTTACTTTGTAAAGTACTGGAGGTGGGGACTTCAATGTCTGAATTTGGGTAGGGAGACAATTGAACCCATAACAGTGTGTGAGACCAGAAAATTCCTCCCGCCACCCCATTTACAGGTTTCTTATGGGGAGACGCATTGACGGGGGACACTCCCTGGGTTGCGTTTCACTGGTGGCTGGGCTGTAGGGTCCACAAAGGCTCACGTCATGTGAGTGGCACCTCAGGGCTCTTCCACAGGCCCTTCTCTCCATGCAGCTCTCTTGGGCTTCCTCACAGCATGGCGGGTTTTTTCACGGTGGCTGGCTTCCAAGAGGAAGCACTTCAAGCTGGGTGAGAGCAGATGCCTGAGATCTCTGCAGCCTCAGCCTCGGAAATCACACAGCGTGCTTCTGCTGCATCCTGTTGATGAAAGCCAGTTCTGGAGTCAGCCCAGATCCAAGGGGAGGAGGAAAAGACTCCATGTCTTGCTGGGAGGAATGACTAAGAATCTGCAACCATCTCCAATCCACCACGCCCATGCAAGAGACGGGAGTGATACTTGCAACCAAGATGGTGAACAGCAGCGGATTGGTCACTGTTTCCAGTTATTCACCATCCTCCCAGTGAAAGGATTATCCATCCTGCCCCACTGCTACATGACATGCAGAGTGTCCGGTGCTGGGTACACTTCCCCTCCCCACCAAATCATGTTTGGCCACGTGACTTGCTTTAGCCAGTGAATCCAGAGCCCAAGTCCTAGCAGGCCATTCAAAGGAGAAGCTTCAAGAGCCGTCACGTGAGGTGGCCAGCCTGCCTGCACTTTTCCCTTTAAACAGAGCTGTGTTTTCTAGAGGGGCCTCAGACAAGCCTCCCTGTTCCACAGAATACAAATCCAATTGGTAAGACTTCTATCCATCTTAAGAAACCTTGGGCCGGGCGCAGTGGCTCAAGCCTGTAATCCCAGCACTTTGGGAGGCCAAGACGGGCAGATCACGAGGTCAGGAGATTGAGACCATCTTGGCTAACACGGTGAAACTCCGTCTCTACTAAAAAATACAAAAAAACTAGCCGGGCGAGGTGGCGGGCGCCTGTAGTCCCAGCTACTCGGGAGGCTGAGGCAGGAGAATGCCGTGAACCTGGGAGGCGGAGCTTGCAGTGAGCTGAGATCCGGCCACTGCACTCCAGCCTGGGCGACAGAGCGAGACTCCGTCTCAAAAAAAAAAGAAAGAAACCTTTATATTTTTAAATCTCTCCATTCTCAAATATTCAAAGCCCTTAAATTCATTTATTTTTCTAGAAGTAACACCTGGCAAGTTTGGTATCTCAAGGCACCACCCATTCCTTCTTAATCCACAAGAACTCTCTGAGGGTGAGGAACCTGGGAGGTCACCACAGCCTGCAAATTCGAACCTGGATATAGTGAGTGTCTGGAGTGGCCGGGCTTTCTGCAGGTGTGTGCACATTGTCGGCCAAATCTCAGCCTTGAACTGAGTCCTGAGCTTAGGACTCCTTCTGGCTCTCTTCTGGGAACATTGTGGCTCAGAGAGGTTAAGTGAGTTGCCCAAGGTCACTCAGGTAGAAAGTGGCAGGGCCAAGACTAGACCCCAGGGCCATCTTGCTCCAAAGTTCTTAACCACTAGACTCTCTGGCTCTCACCCTGTACGTGGGTTGCAGATACTTGGTTTTGTTATTTTATTTTATTATTTTATTTTGAGACAAGGTCTCTGTCTGTCATCCAGGCTGGAGTGCAACAGCACAGTCATGGCTCACTGCAGCCTCAACCTCCCTAGGCTCAGGTGATCCTCCCACCTCAGCCTCCCGAGTAGCTGGGACCATAGGTGCATGCTACCAAACCTGGCTAATTTATATATATATATTTTTTTTTAGATGGAGTTTTGCTCTTGTTGCCCAGGCTGGAGTGCAATGGCATGATCTCTGCTCACCGCAGCCTTCGTCTCTGGGGTTCAAGCTATTCTCCTCCTTCAGCCTCCCTCGTAGCTGGGATTACAGGCATGCACCACCACACCCAGCTAATTTTGTATTTTTAGTAGATACGGAGTTTCTCCATATTGGTCAGGCTGGTCTCGAACTTCTGACCTCAGATGATCCTTCCTCCTCAGCATCCCAAAATGCTGGGATTACAGGCATGAGCCACTGTGCCCAGCCATTTTTGCATTTTTTTTTGTAGTAATGAGCTTTTGCCATCTTGCTTAGGCTGGTCTCAAACTGCTAGGCTTAATCGACCTGCCCACCTCGACCTCCCAAAGTGCTGGGATTACAGGCGTGAGCCATGGTGCTGGCTCTAGATATGTGTTAAGTGGACTAATAAACTATCCAGTGGCTCCTTTGGAAACCTGAAAGGTTTTGGATGCAGTGACAGAGGTGCTCCAATCTCAAGGAATGGCTAAAAGTCATAGGAACTTGGGGTGGGCTAGGGTATACTCAACGGGGTCCACTCTCTCCCCAACTCTACCTCCTCTGCCCTCAGAGGAGAATCTGGTGTTTGTAATGCAGAATATGGAGAATGTGTACAAATGATAGTGACACTGACATTTACTGAGAGATTGCAATGCCCAGCCCCCAGCCTCAGAGCCCCCCCCCCCCCAGTTTTACTCCTTTACATCTTCTCAGGGATGTGGTGAGGTTAGAGACCATCATTATTCCCATTTCACTAGTGAGAAAACTGAGGCACACAGTAGGCTGAGTCCATGCCTCCCAAACTATCTGTGATGAAGGAACTTCGAGAAAAAATGTTGCAATCTGTCAGGAATTATATTTTTATAATACACACAGTCACAATGGGATGTAGGCAGTGTCAAATTGCTATGAAAGTTGTTAAATGCTTATTCTCAGTTCTATACTTAGCATGTCGTGTCCACAAACAGTGTGTGGTCCAGCACCGGTCCTCGGACTGCGCCTTGGGTAGCACAGGGTCAAGTCACAGCGTGTGACTGGCGGGGCCAGGACTTGGACCCAGAGTGTCTCACTCCAGAGCGTGGGCTCTGAACCACTCACCAGAGGGGCATGGATCATGAGGAGGAGCGGGGAAGGGTCTGCCCACTGAGCAGATTACATAACAAATATCCGAGGGAGAAGAGGGAGAACGCAGGCTGGTGTCAGGACTGCCGGAGCCTCCGGCAGGCATAAAACAACAGCCTGTCTATGGAGAGAACCGGAGCAAGGAAACAGGCGCTGGTAAGAACTATTGCTGTGGGTTTGAACTCGGCCCCTTTGAGGTTCTTTGGGAGTCACAAGGACGTTGAGAAAGTTCGTTTAAATGACTTATGACTGCTAGATTATCAGGTCCCAGGGGGCAGAGACTGAGCTACATGGAAGCCCAGCTTTTATTTGGGTTACACCGGTACCAGTATGGGTTTTCGCGCATCTCTCTCCACTCCCACATAAGTTATTTATGCTTATTTTATTACTTCTTTTTTTTTTCTTGAGATGGAGTCTTGCTCTGTCACCCAGGCTGGAGTGCAGCGGCGTGATCTCGGCTCACTCCAACCTCTGCCTCCTGAGTTCAAACGATTCTCCTGCTTCAGCCTCCTGAGTAGCTGGGATTACAGGCATGCACCAACACGCCTGGCTAATTTTTGTATTTTTAGTAGACACAGGGTTTCACCATGTTGGCCAAGATGGTCTCGAACTCCTGACCTCATGATCTGGCCGCCTTGGCCTCCCAAAGGACTGGGATTATAGGCATGAGCCACCGAGCCTGGCCTTTTTTTTTTTTTTGAGATAAGGTCTCACTCTGTCGCCCAGGCTAAAGGGCAATGGTACCATCTCAGCTCACTGCAGCCTCGACTTCCCAAGCTCAGGCAATCCTCCCACCTCAGCCTCTTGAGTAGCTGTGACTATAGGCACACACCACCACTCCCAGCTAATTTTTTTTTGTATTTTTAGTAGAGGACAAGTTCACCTTGTTGCCCAGGTTGGTCTCAAACTCCTGGACTCAAGTGATCCACCCGCCTTAGTCTCCCAAAATGTTGGAATTACAGCTGTGAGCCAGCGTGCCCAGTCCACTCCCAAAGAATTTAAAACACCACTAAATTATTACCTCCTGAGGGTTCAGTGAATACTCCTGGGGTTAGTGAAGAACGAATACACAGATAAGGGATCAGCCATAAAGTCATCCTTCCATGTCCACTGTGTGCAAGGCTCGAAGCAAATGCCAGATACAGAGAGCCAGGAGACCCAACCCCTTCTACTATCAAAGGGGGTCAGCCAGAGGGAGTCATCGATGAGGGATGGGATTAAGAGTGGCTGTATTAGTCCGGATGTGGTGGCTCACGTCTGTAATCCCAGGCACTTTGGGAGGCCGAGGCGGGTGGATTGCCTGAGGCCAGGAGTTCGAGACCAGCTTGGCCAACATGGCAAAACCCTGTCTCTAATACAAAAAAAAAAAAAAAAAAAAAGAGTGAGTGGTTATATTTTCTTCATCGGATTCATCTGTATTTTCTACAATATCTACAATAGGCATGCATTACTTATGTAATAAGGATGAGATTATTTTGGCAGAAATGCCACAGTTGCCACTTTAAGCTTGCCCCTAGTTCAGCTGGAGAAAAGACGGTTGGCCCAATGAGGGTAAGGATACCACAGACAAAGGGGCTCAATAAATGTCTAGGTTACATTTCAGTCACGCACCAGGAGCGGAAGAGGAGGAAGAGGCCTTTCTGAGAAGGGTTTCTTTTCTTTGTCTCTTTCTCTTTTTTTTTTTTTTTTTTTTTTTGAGACGGAGTCTCGCTCTGTCACCCAGGCTGGAGTGCTGTGGCCAGATCTCGGCTCACTGCAAGCTCCGCCTCCCGGGTTCACGCCATTCTCCTGCCTCAGCCTCCCGAGCAGCTGGGACTACAGGCGCCCACCACCTCGCCCGGCTAGTTTTTTGTATTTTTTAGTAGAGACGGGGTTTCACCGTGTTAGCCAGGATGGTCTCGATCTCCTGACCTCGTGATCCACCCGACTCGGCCTCCCAAAGTGCTGGGATTACAGGCTTGAGCCACCGCGCCCGGCCTCTTTGTCTCTTTCTCTATCTCCTGCCCCTGCCGGTGCCGCCGCCCCTAGTGTGGAAGCTCACTGTGGACAAGGTCAGTCTGCGTGGGGCTGTCCCCTCCACTGGGGCAGGGTCTGTGACAGCCACAGTCACCCCAGCATGGCTGGCAGGGTCGGCTCCTTCCTGGATGGCTGACGTCTCCTTCCAGCTTTCTGTTCAGTTTCCAAGGGGACCAGGGACAGAGAAAGGCAGGCAGCACAGCCCCCGGACCTGCAGAGCCACAGCAGAGAGGTGCTGCTTCACGTCTCCCTGGGCCTCTGTGGCCCTGGCCCTGCCACAGCCACGGCTGCCTCCTCCCTCCGACTTACTTCCGGTCACCTGGCTGGCGGGTCCCTGGGGGCAGAGCACAGGGTCCCCAGCTTTGCTCCTCGCTCTCCTCCCAGCTCCTGCCTCTGTTTCTGGCTGCCTCAGCGGCTGCTCAAGGTCACGGAACAAACAGATAAACCCTTTCTCTGGAGCCAGCTTGGAGAGGACGCCTCCAGCTAGAATCCAATTCTGAGTCAGGGCCAAGGCTCTCTCTTTCCTGCGAATGTGAAGACAGGAAGGAAATTTTTGCAGCCATAAAATCGGTAAAAATGTTTTGTAGGCAGAGAAGAGGCCAAGCCGTTGGCTTTGGTTTAAGGCACAAACAGCAAACGGGAACGGTCAGACCCGGGGAGGGAGGGCCTGGGGAGTAAACTCTAATATTCGGGCAGCCAGAGCAAGACTTTTTGTTGCCCCAGGGCCAATCAGGTGTTGGACATGGCGTGGAGGACACGGACTTGCTCCCCGGCTCATGGGGATGGGATGATATGGGGGTCTGACCAGGCAGTTGAAGACTTGGGACTCTTCTAGGCTGTTAGCCAAGACGGCCCAGGGGCTGGAGCCAGGACCATGGATTCAGAGACGCAGTGTGGACAGCAATGAATTTGATGGCTCTCACGTCTTAGAGAGATGAACCTGGAGCCCAGAGGAGTGGACATGGGCCAGCCTGGGAAGGTTCATCCAGGCTGTGGCAAGGATTTAGCACTTTATCCAGAAGGCAGCGGGAGGAATGAAAATGGAGAGAGGGGGATGTGGCCCAGCTTATGTGTTAGAAACACTCCTCTGACTGGCTGAGTGTGGTGGCTCACGCCTGTAATCCTAGCACTTGGGGAGGCCAAGGCGGGTGGATCGCCTGAGGTCAGGAGTTCGAGACCAGCCTGACCAACATGGAGAAACCCCGTCTTTACTAAAAATACAAAAATTAGCTGTTTGTGGTGGTGCATGCTTGTAATGCCAGCTACTCGGGAGGCTGAGGCAGGAGAGTCACTTGAACCCGGGAGGCGGAGGTTGCGGTGAGCCGAGATCATACCACTGTACTCCAGCCTGGGCAACAAGAGTGAAACTCCATCTCAAAAAAAAAAAAAGATAAAGACTCCTCTGACTGCACTGTGTGTGTGGCCTGGAGACAGGAAGGGCAGCGAGAAGGCGGCTGTCTTGCCCACCCATGTTGGTGACCAGGCAGGGCGAGGATGGTGGAGAGTCTAGGTGTGCTGTGGGCAGAATCGTTAGATCCTGGTGACTGGATATGGCGGGGCGCTGGGGAGAGAGGAAGGGGATAAAGCCGACACCCAGGAGCCCCAAGAGGAAGAAGAGGAGGGGGAGGTTTTGGGGGAGGTTTCGTATTTTTTGTGTTTTTGTTTGTTGGTTTGTTTTTGTAGAGAGACAGGTTCTCACTTTGTTCCCCAGGCTGGTCTCAGACTCCTGGCCTCAAGCAATCCTCCCACCTTAGCCTCCCAAAGTGCTGAGATTACAGGCGAGAGTTACCGTGCCTGGCCATCTGCATTTTTTATCTCTTGAATATTTGGGGGGTTCTGGCCAAGTTTGTGGGGCAGGACACCAAGAAGGATAAGGCACAGCCCTGCCCGAAGAAGCTGGAATCCACACATGGCAACAAAAAGCCTGCAGGGGTGGAACTACAGGCCTTAACTATGAGCATATCGGAAGTTCAAAAGATTGGGGAGCCTGGAGGGACGTGGGGGACAGGCCTATTTGGAAGGGCCAATAGTAAACAGCCAGAGGACAAGGACTTGGCCTTCTGTACCTTCCACGTTCCCTTCTCACCTGGCCCTGCTCCGTGCCAGGCAGGTGGTCCCAGCTCCACGGCCTGGCCCTGTGACCCAGCTCCAGCCTCAGTAGCCTTTCCTGTGCTCTGGTGGGCCACCCGCTCTGAAATGACTGCCAGAATGCGACTGGATGGTCCTCAAGAAGCCTCTTGCCTCCTGTCCTCTGTTGGGAATACCTTCCCTTCTTCTCTAGTTCCAGGAGCCTCCGACTCATTCTCCTGCCTCAGCGCAGGTTTCTTCCTCCTAAAAGCCTTTCCTAGCCCCGAAACTGGGCTGGGTGCACCTCTCCTGTGGAAGGGTGGAAGGATGAAGGGACGAAGGGATGGGAAGATGGAAGGATGGAGTATGGAGGGATGAGGGATGAGGAGATGGGGGATGGGGGATGGAAGGATGGAGGGATGGGGTATGGAGGGATGGAGAGATGGGGGATAGAGGGATGGAGGGATGGGAGATGAGGAGATGGGGGATGAGGGATGGAAGGATGGAGGGATGGGGGATAGAGGGATGGAGGGATGGGGATGGAGGGATGGAGGGATGGGGATGGGAGATGGAGGGATGGGAGGATGGGAGATGGAGGGATGGGGATGGGAGATGGAGGGATGGGGGATGGAGGAATGGAAGATAGAGGGATAGGGGATGGAGAGATGGAGGGGTGGAGGGATGGAGGAGGGGGGATGGGGGATAAAGGGATGGAGGGATGGAGTGGAGGGATGGGGATGGAGGGATGGGAGATGAAGGGATGGAGGGGTGGGGGATGGAAGGATGGGGGATGGAGGATGAGGGATGGGGGACGGGAGATGGAGGGATGGTGGATGGAGGGGTGGGGATGGGAAGATGGAGGGATGGGGGATGGAGGGATGGGGATGGAGGATGGAGGGATGGGGATGGAGGATGGAGGGATTGGGGGATGGCAGGTGGAGAGATGAGTGATGGGAAGATAGGGAATGGAGGGATGGGGATGGGGGATGAAGGGATGGGGAATGGAGGGATGGGGATGGAGAGATGGGGGATGGAGCGATGGGGATGGCAGGATAGGAGATAGAGGGATGGGGATGGGAGGATAGGAGATAGAAGGATGGAAGGATCAGGGTATGAAAGGATGGGAGATGGGGATGGAGGGATGGGGGATTGGAATGGGGGGTGAGGGATGGGAGACGGAGGGATGGGGATGTATGGTGAATGGATGAATTAATGGATGGATGGACAGGGGGATGACTGGAGATCTAGATAGGCAGATGATGGATGGAAGGGCAGACAGGCAGTTTGGGCAGGTGGAAGGGCAGGGGAGGAGTGAACTGGACAGAGGAAAGGGCAGGCGGTGGGTGGTGGAGGTGGTGGTTGGTGGAGGTGGAGGTGGGGGTGGAGGTGGTGGGTGGCAGTGGTGGGTGGTGGAGACGGTGGGTGGAGGTGGTGGGTGGCAGTGGTGGGTGGTGGGGACGGTGGGTGGCGGAGGTGGAGGTGGTGGGTGGAGGTGGTGGGTGGCAGTGGTGGATGGTGGAGATGGTGGGTGGTGGAGGTGGAGGTGGTGGGTGCAGGTGGTGGGTGGCAGTGGTGGATGGTGGAGATGGTGGGTGGCAGAGGTGGAGACGGTGGGTGGAGGTGGTGGGTGGCAGTGGTGGGTGGTGGAGACGGTGGGTGGCGGAGGTGGAGGTAGTGGGTAGAGGTGGTGGGTGGCAGGGTGGATGAATGGAAAGGAGACAAGGTTGGCTCAGCAGGCTGAGGTTTGCCCTATCTCTCCATCCCCCCAACATGGATGGGCGGAATGAGTAGGAATCTTTCTCTCCTGACTCCTCCTCAGACCTCTCAGCTTCCTCAGCACACCCTACACTGGATGGGACCTGCTGGGCACTGCAGCCGGAGATGTAACTGGCACCAGGAACCTCCCTCCATCTTGTCCCTGTCCCACAGCTCTTCACCCGTGGGTGTCTTTCTGCCGACTGGTCTGATTACTGGCGAGAATCTGGTGTTTGGGGATGAAAGAAGTTCAGGTCTCCTCTACGCAGCCATTTTCTTCCTGCTTCCTTTCTTGCCTTCTGCCTCCTCCTCCTCCTCCCATGTCTTTCCAGCAAAGCACAGGATACCCAGATGGCTTGGGCCAGGCTGAAGGCACAGCCGGAGCCAGCAACCAGTCACCCGAGCCCTGCTGCCTTCGGCCCCTGCCGGCCCAGCCAGTGCAGGTCCCTGCTGCCTGGTGCCCACCCCACCCGCCCGGCAGCTCCGATTTTCAGCTTGGGTTTGATCGGCTGCCAGGATCTCCCAAATGTCAGCTGCAACGTTAGCATCTTTAAGAGAGCGCCCGAGGCGATCTTTAAGCTGGGAGGCTGGGCCCCATGCTGATGAGAGGAGTCTGCTCCGAGCTGACAGCTCTGCCTCCTGCCTCCCCGGCCTTGGTTCTGGGAGCCTGTGACCCCCATTCTTTGGGCTGGACAGCAGCAAGACTCTTTTTTGAACCTGGGTGAAGCAGGGCTTTGCCAGCTGATATCAGTCCCTACAGCAGCCCCCACCAGGGAGCCCCAAGAAGGAGGGGAGGGGCCTAAACCAGAGAGGGAGTGGATATATATTTGTTAACTGAATGGCTGCATGAACCTCCAAAGCTGCCTTAGAGGCGAGTGCTGATGGTGCTTTCTGCCCTGCCATCACTTTCAGGGGGAGATACTCAGGGTGGGGACATGGGCAAAGGTGCCCAACTCTGGAGTCAGACCTAGGGGCCTGGGCCAGTGTCCCAGATCTAGCATGTGGGAGCTGTGTGACCTTGGAGAAGTTGCCAGCCCTCTCTGAGCCTCAGCTTTCCCATCAGCGAAAACGTGGGCTAGGGGATAGAATGCCAGCTGCGTAGAGTTGTTGGGGAATCCAGGGAGATGAAGAGATGGGAACACCTGCTACCTTACAGACACATAGTAGGTACTCAAGGAAGTCAGTCCTTTCCTCTTCCCCCCTCCCTTCCCTCTCCTCCTCCACCCTTCCCTCTCCTCCCCCAGGGCTTTCTATTCCCTGTCACTGAAGGGCTGAAGGGCTGTCACTGTCTGAAGCCTCCATGTTTTCCCTTCCATCCCTCAGAAGGACAGGGGCGATGATTCTTACTCTCTGTTGTCCAGGGCCACACAGCAGGTTGGAAGCAGATGTGGAGGCTGCCCAGTTCCAGACCAGCTTGTCCTGCTAGTGCCTGGTCCCTGGACTGGCTCAAGTGCCCATGGCATGCTGCCCTGTGCCCTGCTAATCCATGTCCCTTTGCAGGGTGGTGAGGCTCTGGGAGTGAGCTAGTGGCTTGTTCTTTTTCCACATTTTTGAAGCCTCTCTCGGGACTGAAATACCCAGGTGGAGAAGTGAGTGACTCGGGAAAGGAAGGAAGGCAAAGAACCCAGAGTCTAATTCCCACCCAAGTGGAGGTGAGGCGGGAAGAGGGGGGGCTTGAACCTCTTACGTGGGAGTTGCAGCCTTGGTGGGACCTGTCAGAACTGGTGTGCTAAGCCAGAGGTGGGAGTCGGTGACTTCCACAGGGACAGCATCAGCAGCCAGCTCACAGAAGCATATGTTTCAGAACCAAAAGGTGTAGGAGCAAGGCTCAGAATAAAAATAAAATGAATGGATGGTGGGCGGGTGGTAGGTGGATGGATGGAAACATGCGTGGATTGAGAATGGGTGAACGGGTGATGGTTGGCTGGAGGGATGGATGATGGATGTGTGGGTGAATGGAGGGTGGATGGCTATATGAGTGGGTGGTGAGTGGATGAGTGTGTGAAAGGGTGAGTACACAGATAGGTGGATGGATGGGTAGATGGATGGATGGATGAGTGGATGGATGGATGGATGGACGAGTGGAGGGTAGATGACTATATGGGTGGGTGGTGAGTAGACGAATGTGTGAATGGGTGGGTACATAGACAGATGGTTGAATGGATGGATGGTGGATAAATGATGGGTGGGTGGGTGGTGTGAGTGGATGCATGTCTGGATGGATGGGTGCATAGATAGGTGAATGGATGGGTGGATGTGTGGATGGATGAGTGGATGGATGGATGGATGGATAGATGGGTAAGTGGAGGGTGGATGACTATATGGGTGGGTGGTGAGTGGATGAATGTGTGGATGGGTGGGTATATGGATGGATGGATGGATGGATGGATGGATGGGTAGATGGGTGGATGGATGGATGGGTGAGTGGATGGATGGGTGGATGAATGGATGAGTAGATGGATGGATGGATGGCTAGGTGGGTGGGTATATGGATGGATGGATGGACTGATGGATGAGTGGAGGGTGGATGACTATGGGTGGGTGGTGAGTGGATGAATGTGTGGATGCGTGAGTATATGGATGGGTGGATGGATGGATGAGTAGATGGGTGGATGGGTGAGTGGATGGATGGGTGTATGAATGGATAAGTAGATGGGTGGGTAGATGGATGGATGGATGGGTGGATGGATGGATAAGTGGAGGGTCAAAGACTATATGGGTGGGTGGTGAGTGGATGAATGTATGGATGAGTGGGTATATGGATGGGTGGATAGATGGATGAGTAGATGGATGGATGGATGGACGGGTGGATGGATGGATGGATGATGGATGAGTGGAAGGATGTGTAGCTGGGAAGATGGATTGGTGAGTGAGGTCTTGGATAGTTGGGTGGGTGAGTGGATAGGTGAATGGATGGATGGATAGAAGGGTGGGTGGATGAATGGATCAGCAGACAGATCAGCAGATGAGTGGGTGGAGGGGCAGATACATGGATGGGAGGACGGGTGGATGAATAAGTAGGTAGGTGGAGGTAGCACTGGCATACAGCAAAGAGCACACTGTTTGAGGCTCAGAATTCTATTCACAGCAAAATCCAACATGGAAAACGTCCACATTCCTGAATCTGTTCTAACCTGGCTGATACAAGTCGGGTTAAGAGACCATCTCTAAGGTCAAGGAAAAGTGGATTCTAATCCTATTTCTCACACTTGGTTCTGTGGGATCTAAAGCAAGTCACCACACCTCCCTAAGTCTTATTTTTTTCTATCTGAAAACAGATATAATAGCAGCATTCACCTTCCAAGATAGCCAGGAGGCCCCATGATAAAACGCATGTGGGTCTGGCATGGTGGCTCATGCCTATAATCCCAACACTTCAGGAAGCCATAGCAGGAGGATCACTTGAACCCAGGAGTTTGAGACCAGAGACCAGCGTGGGCAACACAGGAAGACCCCATCTCTACAAAAAATTAAAATAAAATAAAAAATCCCGGCTACTTGGGAGGCTGAGGTGGGAGGGTCGTGTAAACCTGGGAGGTTGAAGCTGCAGTGAGCCATGATCGCACCACTGCACTCCAGCCTGGGTGACAGAGCCAGACCCTGTTTCAAAACAAAACAAAACAAAAACCACATATGTGAGGCCCAGAGCAGGGCTTTGCCGGTGCTCAGGGAGCCGGAGTGGCTCTTGCTATCACCTCGATCCCTTGATCCAAACCACTCCTGCTTGTAAAAACGAGTGTCACTTGTCCGAAAGCCTGGGTGCACAAAGGTTTCCCACATAGGGAAGCTTCCAGAGAGTCAAGAACCCTGAGGAACAGGCAGGCTCTCAGCCAAGGCTGTCACCTCCAGTGCAGTCATTCTGCAGCCTGAGGGCATCATGGGCTCCTCATCCTGGACGCACCGATCGCCAGCGGGGTGACCCTGGATCAGTGGCTTCACCTTTCTGAGTCTTGGTGTCCTCACCTGTGAAACACGGGCCTGAGAGTTACCGAGGAGCTATGCAATTTGTCTCCGTATCACCATCTGGCTTGCTCCCACCCCCAACCCCTAAACCCCCCCTCCCCCGACAGGGGCGAGGTCAGCACCCTCTGCAGCTGGAGCTTTGCATGTGGAAGCCTGGGGAGGTTCTGGGGCTGACATGGGTGCTGAGCTGGGATGAAAGCACAGAATGCCTGGGGGGAGCCCCTCTACCTCTCCCAGACTTTGCTCCCAACCAGTCCTGAGCTCCCCGGCTGGAGCCTCAAGGCAGACCTAGCTCTGCAGCCCTGTCTGCCCAAGGTCCCTCCTGCTGCGACTCCCTGCAGCCTGCACTTCATAGTCAGTAGTAAGGGTGGGGGGGTCCTTGCTGTGGGCTGGGAGAAGTCACGGGGCCCTCCTCACAGTGGAGCCTTAAGAGATTGCCCCTATACGGATCACGAGGTCAGGAAAACGAGACCATCCTGGCTAATATGGTGAAACTCCGTCTCTACTAAAAAAATACAAAAAATTTAGCCGGGCGTGGTGGTGGGCGCCTGTAGTCCCAGCTACTCGGGAGGCTGAGGCAGGAGAATGGCGTGAACCTGCGAGGCGGAGCTTGCAGTGAGCCGAGATCGCGCCATTGCACTCCAGCCTGGGCGGTAGAGCGAGACTCCGTCTCAGAAAAAACAAAACAAAAAAAAGAGATCGCCCCTATAGCCCCTGCCCCCCGGGGACCTCCGACGCTTCGCTGATCCAAGGGGCGCCGACAAAGTCCATGGGAGGTTAGGCAGCCCCAGTGACGAGGTTGTTGGATCTATGCCCCTCAGACCTGAGCTCAGGAGAGTTGCCCCTGCGGAGGGGTAGGATGGTGGCGCCCCAGAGGCAGCAACAACAGAAGGCCCCAGCTCCCTCCAGCCCCGGGCTACTTCCTTTCCTTCCCCAACGGCTGCAGACTCTGGTTAAAATGGCACCTCCGCCATCTGTCGTCCCTCCCCCACCCCGTGGGCATGGCTGTGACTGGGGGCTGGCTGGCCTCGTAAACAGGCGGCTGGCGGGTCCCCAGGGCCGGTGGGTGATAGGGCTTGTGCTGGCACCGAGGCCCAGCCAAGGGCTGGAGCCCGAGGGGCCCCAGGGCTGCCGAGCTGGGGGCGGGGTGTGGGGGGCGGGAGTAGGCAGACAGGATACCAGGTAGCAGGAAGGGTTTCCGCGCCTAAGGGGACCTGGGTGGTGCCCCAGCTACCTGGCCGCTCTGAGACCTGTGGGACCCCTTCTTCTAACTGTGCCCACCCCATCCCCAGCATCTCCAGTCCCGGCCCTCTCACATTCGCCCCACCGCCCTTCTGCTGCGCTTAGAGAATCTTACATCAACACTGGGGTGTGAGAAGCTCCGTGGAGCCCCCACCACCACTTCCCCGTCACTGCAGCGTACACCATGCCGTGGGGATCCTTGCTTTACAACCAAGGAAACTGAGGCCAGAGATCAGGGAGGTGGGAAGGCTGGGCGTGGACCAGAACTTTCCTCCACCTGGTTGCCAGCTAGTGGCGGTTGTGGGGTGAGGGGCTGTCCCAGGGGCCAAGCTCGGGGCCTTGACACTGTAAACAAGCTTCCCAGCCTCAGTTTTCCCATCTGGGGAATGGCGGAACCAAGGCTGCTGCGGAGGCAGGAGAGCTGTCCTGTGAGCCAGAGAGCACTGGGGCCTGCCATTCTCTCACAGTCCCCTCACCTCTCCACGAGGGAGGACTCGTGGGAGCATCCCGGGAGGGGCTAGGGGTGGGCGCCAGAGAATCTGTCCAGGTCAGTTCCCTGACTACCCCTCCCCGGGGTCAGCGGCTTTTCCCTCCCCCAACCACTGTGCTGCCGGCCGCTCCCTCCTCTCTCCCGCCTTCTGACTGCCAGCTCCTCCCCGCAAAGCCCCCAGACCCCAGCTGCAGGGATTTTACAGCTTTGACCAGCAGCTCAGCCTCCCCCTGCTCCTCCTCCCTCCTCCCCCGCTTGCATCTCCCCCCTCCAGCCTCCTTCCCTCCTCCTCTCCATCTTTCCCCTCCATTCTCCTCCTCCCTCCCTCCTCCCTCCCTCCTCCCTCCCTCCTCCCTCCTCCTCCCCCCTCTCTCCTCCCCTCCCTTCCTGCCTCCGCCCTCCCGCTCCCTCCCTCCCGCTCTCCGGGGGAAGAAAGGTCACCGTGCAGCTGATTACTCAGAGCTCAGTTGCTGTAGCAACCGGCGGGGGAAGTGGGACAGGCTGGCTTTGAGGACGCGCGAGGTCGGCCGCGGGCGGCTGGAGCCGGCGCGGGCCTCTGTGCGCCGCGAGAGGGAGGCCGCCTGCAGCCCGGCTGCTCGGCCGCCGCGGGCCCGGCTCCGGGGGTTCAGTTTTAATGAAGAATCCCTGCTCCCTTCTCGCGCCCCTCCCGACTTCTGCCCACCTCCCTGGGGTCTGGAAGGAGAGGGTCGCCCCTCCCCGCTTTGGCTGCTAAACTCTCTGGCTCTCGCCACCGCCGCTGCCTGCGTTCTGCTGGCTTTCTTCCTCCTTGCCTGTCGGGGCTCAAGGGACAAGCCCTTTCCCTGGCGCGTGCCCGGTGAAACCCTCGCACCCTTCCCCACCCCCACAAGCTTTTGGCACTGGCCTGGGAGACCCCAGGCGTCTTCAACCCGGCCAGGGACAAGGGTCCGCGGAGGGTCTGGAGCCCCTCGTGGGCCTGGTGCCCATGGTGTGCCCACCCCTGCCCTCCAGGAGCCCCTGGGCCCTGGGAAGGCAGCACTCTGTTCAAGGAGGAAGCCAGACCCAGCTACAGGGAGGGGCCCCCCGGCGGATGCAGAGAGGTCGGAACCCGCATCCCAGGCCCCGGCAGTCTGCTCATTCCTTCTCCAAGGCCAGAGGAGAGAGGATCCCTGAAGCTTGGCAGTGACAGTCACAGGTTCTGGAGTGGGCTGGGCCTGGGTTCAAATCCCACACCCCAGTGGGACCCTCCTCTACCGCTGATAGGAATGAGAAGTGGTTCGACCACTTTTGGAAAATATTTGGCACCTTTTTAAAAAGTTGAATATACACTTACCACAGATCTGACCATGGCACTCCTGGGCATTTATCTCCAAGAAATGAAGTCTCTGCTGGTGTGGTGGCTCAGGCCTGTAATCCCAGCACTGTGGGAGGCTGAGGCGGGTGGATCACGAGGTCAGGAGATTGAGACCATCCTGGCTAACACGGGGAAACTCCGTCTCTACTAAAAATACAAAAAATTAACCGGGCATGGTGGCGGGCACCTGTAGTCCCAGCTACTCGGGAGGCTGAGGCAGGAGAATGGTGTGAACCCGGGAGTCGGACCTTGCAGTGAATGGAGATACTCCACTGCACCCCAGCCTGGGCGACAGGCTGGGCGTGATGGCTCACAGCCGTAACCTCAGCACTTTGGGAGGCCAAGGCAGGCAAATCACCTAAGGTCAGGAGTTCAAGACCAAGGGACGGTGAGACCCCATCTCTACCAAAAATAAAAAAATTAGCCAGGCATGGTGGCATGTGTCCATAATCCCAGCTGCTTGGAAGGCTGAGACAGGAGAATCGCTTGAACCCAGGAGGTGGAGGTTGCAGTGAGCCGAGATCACGCCACTGCACTCCAGCCTGCACAGCAAAGGCGAAACTCCGTCTCAATTAAAAAAAAAAAAAAAAAAGAATTAACCAGGCATGGTGCACACCTGCAGTCCCAGCTACTCAGGAGGCCGAGGTAAGCGGATCGCTTGAGCCAGGGAGGTCGAGGCTGCAGTGAGCCATAATTGTGCCTCTGCACTCCAGCCTGGGTGACAGAGCGAGACCATGTCAAAAAGAAAAAAGAAAGAAAAAACAATGAAACTTACGTCCACACAAAGACTTGCACATGTTCACAGCAGCTTTATTTGTAAAAGGCGGAAACTGGAGACAACACAGTGTTGCTCCGTCCTGCAGGCAAAGGGAGCAACAAGTTGTGGCACATCCGTCCCATGGAAGGCGACTCAGCCACAGGAACAACTGTGCACACAACATCACAGCACCATGACCGGGAGAGGAGCTGGCAGCCACCAGCACACACGTGAGGGATTCTGTTGGTGTGAGGTCCCGGAAGATGCATGCGAGTCGGTAATGACAGAAAGCAGCTCTGTGGTAGCCTGCGGATGCTGGGGGCCAGGAAAGACTGAAAATTGTCACCAGGAAACTTTTCTTTCCTTCCTTCCTTCCTTCCTTCCTTCCTTCCTTCCTTCCTTCCTTCCTTCCCTCCTTCCTTCCTTTCAAGACAGGGTCTCAATGTTGCCCATGCTGGAGTGCAGTGGCACAGTCATAACTCACTGTGCACCCTCCATCTCTTGGCTTCAGGTCTCAGCCTCCCAAGTAGCTGGGATCACAGACACATGCCACCATGCTTGGCTAATTTTTGTTTGTATGTATGTATGTATGTATGTATCTATGTATTGTAGAGACGGGATCTCCCTATGTTGTCCAGGCTGGTCTCAAACTCCTGGCTTCGGATGATCCTCCTGCCTTGGCCTCCCAAAGCACTGAGATGACAGGGGTGAGCCACTGTGCCCAGCCAGCATGAGGAAACTTTTGCAGGGATAGGGGGCAGTGGAGTGGGGTGGGGGTGGATGTGTTCACCGTCTTGATGGTAGGGATGGTTTTAGGGGTGTGCTGCACCTATGCCAAAGCTCATCAAGCTGTGCGATTGAAATATGTGCAGTTATCTGGTGTCCGTTATGACTCAATACATTGAAAAAGCAAATTGCTGCTCTCCCATGTTGATGTTGGGTGGGTCTCCTCATTTCTCACTCAAGACAATGGAGGAAGGATGGTACCAGCCTCCTGGGTTGGCTCTGAGAATTCAGTTACACAGTATTGGTAGATTGTTCGGCTCTACCCTAGGCAAATCATGGGTGCCTGATCCAGGGCAGAGAACAGGACTGTAGGGCTGCAAGACAAAGCCGCTTCAGCTCAGCCTCCACCACTCCTTCACGGCCTCCCATCAGAAGGGGAGCCCCTGCTCTGTGCCAGGCCTGGCCACTCCCTGGGCAAATAAGGGGGGAACAAGCCCTAGCTCCATCCTCGTGGGCTGGCTGGAGTGACAGCGACAAACAGTGACAATTACAATATAAGGAAGAGTGTTCCAGGCATGTGCAAAGGGCCTGTGGCTGGTGGGACTATGGCATGTCCCCGAATCTATAGGAAGGGACTTCATGGCTGAAGTGGGGGCAGCACACAGGGCACAGACTGGCCCCGCCATGCAGCTTCTTGTGGGCCTTGCTCAGGGGTGAGCACGGAACTTTGTGAGGGTGCCAAGCCCCTGAACGCGGCTTGGAGGAGGCCGTGGCGTTGGCTCTGCATTGGTAGAAATTCCAGTGTCCGTCTTCACTGCCACTTACTTCCTGTAAGCCTCAGATTCCCTGTCTGGCAAATGGGGGTGAGGACTCGTGATGAGATCTGACACAGAGCTCAGTGCCTGGAGGTCTGGGTTGTGTCCAACTCCCTTGTGTCGGTCACGTTGTGTTCTAGTTTTCAGCCTCTGGGGTAGCTTTTCCAACCCAACTGTGGGTTCCTGGGGGCAGTGCCTGCAGCCCCTCCTCTCTGAGCCCCTGCACTTGGCACAGAGGCACAGCCCAGAGACCCAAGAACTGTCTCAGGAGGTGAACCGAGTCCCCTGTGCAGCAGGAACAAAGCCCCTCCCTCCACAGGGTTCCCTGTCTGCTTGGAAGACAAAGAGATGACTTCTTCCACGGTGGGCAGGTGCGGATCCCAGGAGCTCTCCAGAGGTGTTGAGACCTTTATAACCTCCACCCTCAGCTCCTGGTTGGGGCCTCTCTCAAGTTTAGAGCCAGTGTGGGCTATTTTCTTGGTTTTCTGAGCTGTAATTATGAACAGCTTTGACCAGCCAGTTTTCAGCCTTTGCTCATTTGAGAATGAAACCTCAGCCTGATGTTGTAGCTCTCACCTGTAATCTCAGCACTTTGGGAGGCCAAGGGGGGAAGATCACCTGAGGCCAGGAGTTTGAAACCAGCCTGGGCAACATGGTGAAACCCTGTTTCTACTAAAAAAAAAATAAATAAATTAGCCAGGCGTGGTGGCACATGCCTGTAATCCCAGCTACTTGGGAGGCTGAGGCAGGAGAATTGCTTGAACCCTAGAGGCAGAGGTTGCAGTGAGCAGAGATCACGCCACCACACTCCAGTCTGGGCAACAGAGCAAGACTCCATCTCAAAAAAAAAAAAAAGAGGGAGAGAGAATGAAGCCTTGAAGAGGAGGGGATTTTCTGAAGCCCCAGAACCAGCTACCCTGATTGCCTTACAGACAATCCCATCCCTCACCAGAGCCAGCAAGGTGGGATGGGGTTGAACTAAGATTCCCACAGGGACCAGGCCAGGATGGGCTTGGCCAGCTCCTACCCCATGCCGGAGAGGGGCATGACTGGGCCAGGTGACACGGCAGGACCAGCCCAGAGCCCACCTTGGGGTCACATCCCAGCGCTCATCTCACAGGGCTGGGCCAGGCTGCAGACGCTCTGGATTCCTTTCCTGCAGCTGAGGCTCACACCAGCACCTCCCGGATTTGTGCCAGGGGAGGAGGATAAAGCACTAGGTTGGGACCCGGCAGCATTTGCCAAGAAGGAGAGCTCTGGCCTTGGAGCGGCCGGGGTCTCCACGGCACCCTTCCAAGCTCCCTTCACCAGCAGAGTGGCCATGCACCCTCCCCTCCCGCCAAAGCCACAGCCCTGACACCACTGAGCCTCTCAGACTCTCTCCAATGACATGGCTGAACCGGCCCACCCACGTGGCCAGCCCTGCACCTGTGATTTCAGAGAGAAGCTTAACGGAGATCTCACCAAATTCCACCCCTCAGAGGCTGAGCCAAATGCCCATGCCCTGTGATCACGGCCATCTCGCTGCCCCTCTCTGAATCTCCTCTTCTGAAAACTGCCTGCCGGCCGGGTGCAGTGACTCAAACCTGTAATCCCAGCACTTTAGGAGGCCGAGACGGGCCGATCACGAAGTCAGATCAAGACCATCCTGGCTAACACAGTGAAACCCCGTCTCCACTAAAAAAATACAAAAAACTAGCCGGGCGAGGTGGCGGGCGCCTGTAGTCCCAGCTACTCGGGAGGCTGAGGCAGGAGAATGACGGAGAACCCAGGAGAACCCAGGAGGCGGAGCTTGCAGTGAGCTGAGAGCCGGCCACTGCACTCCAGCCTGGGTGACAGAGCGAGACTCTGTCTCAAAAAAAAAAAAAAAAAAAAGAAAAAGAAAATTGCCTGCCATCACACCAACCTGCCAGGCACTTTTGAGCAGCTGATTTCACAAATCTTAATTATTGTTAAGATGTCCGTTTTACAGAATAACAACTGAAGCCAGAGAGTCTAGATGGAGCACCCAAAGCCACCCAGGTGGTGACCAGTGACTTGGGCAGCCAGAGGCCTGGGCTAGTGCCTGGATTCCCATCCCAGCTGCACTGTGACCCAGCGGCCTGGGGCAAGTCACCCACCCGCACAGCCTCGGTTTTCTCCTCTGTAAAGTGGGGGTGATAAGGGCACAGAATGAGCTTGAGCAGGTGTAGCTCTCAGCACAGGGCGTGGGGTTCTGTGGGCAGTGCTCTCCAGGCGCCTCCTCCGTTGGTGGTGATGGAGATCTTGCATGGAACTGTGTTGGGAACATATAGATGAGAAATTCCATTTTGCTATGACAATGATAATTCAATGGCTCCCCGAATCTGAGGAATGTAGGTCCTGCCCACGCAGGAGCTGGGTCTCCAGTGTGAGCTCCAGGGCCCCTCCGTCTCTGCCCTCCACATGCAGCGGGGAGGTCTGAGCAGGGCTTGTTTTTCAGCAATCCCCCAACCCTTCCCTGGAGGCTTCTCCGATATCCACAACTCCTTGCTGAGCACCTACTGTGTGCCAGGCATGGAGAGGCACCAGAGGAGAAGACGGACCCAGTGTGGTCAGGGCTATAATGGGGGCACCAGGGTCTATGGGAGGCTGGAAGCAGCTCCTGACCTCGCCTATCGTTAGGCGGAGGGAGCACCAAAGGCTTCTAGAAGAGCAGGTCTAACCTGAGACTCAAAACTTCAATAGGAGTCAGCCAGGCTGAGGGTGTGGGATGCTCTGGCAAGGGGCACACAGTGTGCACAAAGGCCTGGGGCGAGAAGAACAGGACTCATTAGAACAGGGCTTGCAGGCATGTTAGTTTCAATATCCCACGGGGTGGGAGGGGTCATGGGGAGCCATGGAAAGTTTTAGGCAGGAAGTGACATATTCAGAAGCACCTTCCTTAAAGACTGCTCTGGCCAGGCCGGGCGCGGTGGCTCAAGCCTGTAATCCCAGCACTTTGGGAGGCCGAGACGGGCGGATCACGAGGTCAGGAGATCGAGACCATCCTGGCTAACAAGCTGAAACCCCGTCTCTACTAAAAAAATACAAAAAACTAGCTGGGCGAGGTGGCGGGCACCTGTAGTCCCAGCTACTCAGGAGACTGAAGCAGGAGAATGGCGTAAACCCGGGAGGCGGAGCTTGCAGTGAGCCGAGATCCGGCCACTGCACTCTAGCCTGGGCGGCAGAGCGAGACTCCGTCTCAAAAAAAAAAAAAAAAAAAAAAAAAAAGACTGCTCTGGCTATCCTTAGGAAGGATTGCAGGGCAAAGCAGAAGCAGGGAGACCACCGTGGTGGCTGCTGCAGACATCTGGGTGATAATGGGGGTCTGGCCCAGGGTGGCAAAAGGCGGGGAAAGGAAGTGGTTAAAAAGATGTAGGCCAGGCACGGTGGCTTACAACTGTAATCCCAGCACTTTGGGAGGCCGCGGCGAGAGGATTGCTTGAGCCCAGGAGTTCAAGACCAGCCTGGGCAACGTAGCAAAACCTTGTCTCTACAAAAAGTACAAAAATTAGCCAGGTGTGGTGGTGTGGTCCTGTAGTCCCAGCTACCTGGGAGGCTGAAATGGGAGCAATGCTTGAGCCCAGGGGGTTGAGGCTTTCGGGACCTGTGATGGTGCCACTGCACTCACTCCAGCCTGGGTGACAGAGTGAAACCCTGTCTGAAAAAAAAAAAAAAAAAGAAGATATAGAGGGTAGATCTGACAGGACAAGGGGGTGAGGGCCAAAGAGAGGAGGCCATGGGCTGGATGGTGGGGCCATCTCTGAGTCAGCCCACAGAAGAGAAGTGGGTGGGGGGATTCTCCATGGCCCTGAGTCCCTACAGCTTTCCTGGGTGCCTCAGTACAGTCCTGCCCCTAGAACTGCCCTTCTTAGGCTGCACAGGGGAGCTGCACTGGATGGAAAACCACAGGTCTGTGGCAAGCAGAGGCCTTGTGGGTAGACAGCTGGCAGTCCTGGGGCCAAGTCCCAGGACATGGGGTCCTGCCTGCCGCCAGCAGAGGATGGAAGCCTCGGCCTGGACTTCCCACTTCCCGGATGAGGCATCTCAAGCTCCGCAGAGGAGGGCCTGGCCCCGGGCAGTGGGGGGGTGGGGGTTTCTCTCTCTGCCCCGCCTCCCCATTCTTGTTCCTTAGGTTTCCTCGTCTCTGCGACGGGCAGATGCAGATGGACAGGCTCGGCCAGAGGGCCTGGCAGCTGAGCAAACACTGCATGGGGACTTGATCAGTCACAGGAGAATGAGGGCGTGGGGGGTGGCAGAGGTCAGAGCCCACAGGCCCTAAGAGAGTCTGTAGATGAGAAGCGGAACGGCAGTCCTGGGGGCACCCAGTCTATGGCTGGTTCCTCACCCCAACCCCCTGCCCTCCTCACCTCCCCTGCTCCTTGGTTCCAAGTGCTGAAAAGTGAAGCTCCCAAAATGTGGGGTCCTCCATGACTCCCTCTCCCCACACCCAGTTATAATCAAGTCCTGCTGCCTCTGCCACCAAATCTGTCCCCCTCTCTCCCCCCAGCCACACCCAAGTACAGCTGGACCATCTCTCCCAGGACGCCAGCCTCCCTGGGCCTCCTGCCTCCTTCTTCCCTCCCACCTCCTCAGTGCAGCCCAGGGAAGCCTAGGGACCCTTTAAAGATGTAGTCCCAGCTACTCCGGAGGCTGAGGCAGGAGAATGGCATGAACCCAGGAGGCGGAGCTTGCAGTGAGCTGAAATCCGACCACTGCACTCCAGCCTGGGCGACAGAGCCAGACTCCGTCTCAAAAAAAATAAATAAATAAAAAAGAAAATGCACCGGGCTTGCGTCAGGCACCGGCCCCACCCGATGCTTCGCCGAGGTCATCTCCCAGCACTGACCCGCTCCTCCCCACAGTCCCGAGCCTCCTTCTGTTTCCACAGATCCGCCCCTTCCTCTCCTCCAGTCTTGCACTTGCCGCTCCTGCCACTTGGGTGTCCCCAGCTCTTCCTAGGGCTGCCCCTACCTTCAGGTCTCAGCTTGGATGTCACTTCCCCCAGGGAGGCCTTGGCCCAGGCCACGTGCTCTGCCTTCCCCCCATCATTGCAGCATTCAAAACACTTCTGAAACTTGAACTACTTGGGGCTGCCCTTCAGGAAGCTCCCTGAGGGCAGGCGCTGGCCTCTCTAGCTCGATTGTGCACGATGTTGCTGGGTGCCTGAGTGAGGGAGCACATAAATTGGTGGCCGCTGCCTTAGGGATGGAGAAGGCTCTGATTTTGCAGCCAGTGGATGGTCACAGAATGCAAATCAGTGGCACATGTGCGGGTGTGGGTGTGTGTACGTGTGAATATATGTGTGCATGTGTGTGTGCAGTGTGCACCATGTGTGCAGGCGAGGAGTGCGTGTGTGTGCGAGTGTGCCTGTGTGTCTCATGCAGGTGTGTGCACGGACAGTGTGCACCTGTGTGCCAGTGTGTGCGGTGTCTCTGCATGTGCACAGTGTACCTGTGTGTGTGCGTGTGGACTGTGTGCACTGGCATGACATTGTGTCCAGTGTGTGTGCACACGTGCACACATGTCTAGACTGCCTGAGTGCAGCCATGCGTCCTTTCCTGTGGGTAAGGGGGAGGAACCGGGGGACAGATCCTGGCATGGGGACAGAGTCACTGGCTGGTGAGATGTGCCAAGTCCTCCTGTCTGGAGGCCAACGTCCTAGCCCTGGCCCTTCCCTGCTGTGGGACCCTGGTCCTGGCCCTTTCTTCTCTGCGCCTCCACGGACCACAGGTTACCTGAAACTCACAGGTGAGCAGTGCACCTGATGAAAACTGCAGCTTCCCAGACAGCCCAGAGGCTCATTCTGCTGATGGGGAGGGGCCCAGGAATGCCAGGAATGGGCATTTAGCAACCCCTCCCCCTTCCCTATGCAATTGTGATATGCTCTTGGGAGCTGTGACACTTGGTGACCTGGCCCCTCTGAGCCTGTTTTCCCACCCACCAAGTGGGGATAAAAACAGGACTGCCCCAGGAGGTCACTGTGAGGGTCAGCGAGCTGGGGCTCCAGGAAGGCCTGATACACAGTAGGTGCTTCATCCCTGGGCACTGGCGTTGCTCCTGCTGTGCCCAGGGTTGGGGAGGCTGCCAAAGATGCTGGAAGGGTCTGCAACCACAGTAGGGTGGGCGGGGCTCTGGGGCCTCTGGATGGCAGGGACTCTTTTCCAGCACAAGCTGCACCCCGCCAGGGATGCATAGTTTGGTACCTGCAGGGAGGGTGTGAGGTTGGGAGACCCAGAGCCACTCTCCTCCCCTGAGAACGTGGTCTCAGCCTCGCCACAGGGTGTGTGAAGCACCCCTGCTCCTCCAGGACCTGGAGGTCCTCCCATCCCACAGCTTGCTCCTGGGTCTGGGCATTGCAAGAGAAACGTGATATGATTTGGGCAGGCACTCCTGCACAGAAGAAAAGAGACCCAGAGACGATGCTCCCTCTGACCAAGGTCACACAGCAAGTCCAGGCTGAGGCGAGCAGGGCTTCTGGTCTCTGCCATTCGGTAGGACCCAAATCCGTGGGGGGATGTGTGGGGAAAGGGGAGCAGTGGGGCTGCATGGGCTGGGGCGGGACAAGTCAGCCACAAGCACCTTGGAGAAAATGGACTCTTCATTCATTCATTCATTCATTCATTCAACAGTTATTCATTGGGAGGCTGAGGCAGGTGGATCACCTGAGGTCAGGAGCTTGAGACCAGCCTGGCCAACGTGGTGAAACCCCATTTCTACTAAAATACAAAAATAAGCCGGGTGTGGTGGTGCATCTGTAGTCCCAGCTACTCGGGAGGCTGAGGCAGGAGAATCGCTTGCACCCGGGAGGCATAGATTGCAGTGAGGTGAGATCGTGTCACTGCACTCCAGCCTGGGCGACAGAGCGAGACTGCATCTCAAACCAAACCAAAACAAACCAAACAAAAACAAACACAAAAACAAAAACAAACACAAAAACAAAAACAATTGTTCCTAAAGGGCCTGTTGTGAGGCAGTAAAGCCCAGGGGGCCAGAAGGTAGACACTAAGGATAGGGCTAGAAATCCAGGCGGGCAGGACAAGCACTCCCTGCAGGAGGTCCCTGGGTCACGGTTTTGTATTTTGTTTTGTTTTGTTTCTTTGAGATGGGATCTCACTCTGTCTCCCAGGCGGGAGTGCAGTGATGCAATCACAGTTCACGGCAGCCTTGACCTCCCCAGGCTTAGGTGATCCTCCTACCTCTAGGTGCTGGGACTATAGGCATGTGCCACTGCGCCCAGCTAATTTTTGTATTTTTCATAGAGATGGGATTTCGTCGTGTTGCCCAGGCTGGTTTTATTTTTTATTTTTTATTTTTGTTTTTTTGAGACGGAGTCTCGCTCTGTCGCCCAGGCTGGAGTGCAGTGGCCGGATCTCAGCTCACTGCAAGCTCCGCCTCCCAGATTTACGCCATTCTCCTGCCTCAGCCTCCCGAGTAGCTGGGACTACAGGCGCCCGCCACCTCACATGGCTAGTTTTTTGTATTTTCTTTTAGTAGAGACGGGGTTTCACCGTGTTAGCCAGGATGGTCTCCATCTCCTGACCTCGCGATCCGCCCATCTCGGCCTCCCAAAGTGCTGGGATTACAGGCTTGAGCCACCACGCCTGGCCCCAGGCTGGTTTTAAACTCCTAGGCGAAAGCAATCGGCCCTTGTCAGCCTCCCAAAGTGCTGGGATTACAGATGTGAGCCACGGTGCTTGGCCTCCCTGGATCACTGGATAAGACACCTAAGTGTTTTTGTGCCTTGACTTGCTTATCTGTAAAGTGGGGGTAAGAACAGTCCCAGGTGCTGATGAGGGTTGTCATGCACATGGCATGAGGCCTGGCATAGACAAAATGCTGGCTGGAAGAGGCTGGTATTGCTGTACTATCAACAACGAGCACACGCTTGCAGGTTTCCGCAGTACGAGTCGCAGTGTGTGTAGGAAGGGGCATCAGATGCAGAGGAGGCACTGACAGAGGAGGGATCAAGTCCTCATAGGGAGGTTGAGGGGCACCTGAGCAGGGTGTTGAGGGCTCTATAGGAGTCCATCACACCAAGAACTGGGAGACACTCAGTCACTTGCAGTTCCCAAAAGGGCTTGAGGGAGCTGGTGCCAGCCTTGCTGAGACTCCAGGAGCCCTGGAGGGTGGGTGGAGACCCAATCTAGAAGTCCCTACGGCTGTCCTCTGAAGGACTTCCTGTGGCAGATGGGCCTCCTGCTGCTTTCTCTGCTGTTTTCCACCCTCTGGAGGAAAGGAGGTGAACCACCCAGCCACCCGGCTGGAACTACTGAGGCAGACCCCAGAAAGGGCAAGTCTGCTATCTTGTGTAACCCAGCATCCTGAGGCCTGGAGGTCCCCCCATTCAGTCATCAGGGGACAGAACAGTGTGGGGGCTAAAGCCAGGCAAACAGGGTTCAAAACCCAGCTGTGGCATCTGCAAGCTGTGGGACTCTGGGCAATCTTCATCTCTCCGTGCCTCCCTGTTCTCATCTGTGAAATGGGAACGATTGCTCCTGCTTCATAGGACCAAAGTGGGGATTCCATGGATTCACGCCTGACACAAAGAGCTCAGCCCAGCATCCCTAGCACATAGTAAGTGCTCAATAAATGCTAGCCCCTTCCCAGCATCGGCTGAACTCCTGTCCTGAGCTGGCTGTGGAGGTCCCATACAAGATAAAGAGAAGAGGCTTGTTGTATTTGGGGCTAAGGCTCTATTCACTTTCTGATCAACAATGTGTATTCTTACTGTTGCATCAACAGTATTAAATAAAAAAGAAAAAAATTAAAATGACAATGTGTATTCCATCTCCCATTACACTGGGCCCCCTACACTTCCGGCCTCACCCTGCCTCTCTGCTGGGCCCAGAGCCCCCTTCCTGCATCCAGGAAGCTCACTCTAGCGGTGTCCTGGCCACACCGCATCTTCTCACAGTCTTTGAGCTTGGAAGGCATTAGGGAATGTGGGATCCAGCCCCTCCGCAAGTACCCAGTATGGAACTGGGGCTTGGGAGTAAAGACACTCGCCAGAGGCTGGGACGTGAAGTCCAGCGCCCCTGCCCAGGTCCTTAGATTGCTACTGCTGTGGGAATTTTGAGAGGAGCCCCTTGGCATGGGATAAGCTGCTGTCCCTTGGGCTGGAGCTCCATGAGGGCAGGGACCATGGCTGACTTGCTTACTTTGTGGCCCCTGGGCCCAGCACAGAGCCTGGAACCTGTGAATGAATAAATGAACGAGCGAATGAACAAATGTGGTCAGAAACCATCTGCCTCCCAGAGCAGGATTCCAAGTGAAGCACATTTTGGGTACAGCTCCTGTGGGGTCACCAGCCCCAGCCCAGCAGACGGGGTTACCAATGGCTCAGAGGCTTCCAAGAGTCTTCTGACAAAAAGGATCAAAGGAAGCAGATGACAGAAGGGCAGGAAATGGTTGCAGGGTGGGGTGGGGGTGCTGAGCCCCCTGCCCAAGTCAAGATGAAAGAGGCTCAGGAAAAGGGCACAGATGGACCAGCCAGTTGGGGGACGGGGGTGACAGGATGCGGGCAGAGGGCTCAGTCACTTCCCTTTGCACAGAGGATAAACTGATGGCTTCCCCTCAGCCCAGGACCCTCCTTTCTGCCTCCAACACCAGCACCTAGTCCTGGGCCGGGCCCCTGGGGGGCAATGTGAATTCACTGTGTGCATCAATGAATGAATGATTCAGTGGCTCATGCTGAATCCCAGCACTTTGGGAGGATTGCCTGAGGCCAGGATTTCAAGGCCAGCCTGGGCAACATAGCAAGACCCCTGCCTCTACAAAACATTTTAAAAAATATATTAGCTTGTCTGGGCACAGTGGCTCACATCTGTAATCCCAGCATTTTCAAAGGCCAAGGCACGTGGATCACCTGAGGTCAGGAGTTCAAGACCAGCCTGACCAACATGGTGAAACCCCATCTCTACTAAATACAAAAAATTAGCTGGGTGTGGTGGCGAATGCCTCTAATCCCAGCTACTCGGGAGGCTGAGGCAGGAGAATTGCTTGAACCTCAGAGGTGGAGGTTGCAATGAGCCGGATCACACCATTGCACTCCAGCCTGGGTGACAGAGTGAAACTCCGTCTCAAAAAAAAAAAAAAAAAAAAAGGGGGAGGAAGGGAGGAAGGAAATAGAAATAACTTTTATCAGCCATCCCTGGCCTTTCCAATAGTCAGGCAGTGTGGGTCAGTCCAGTGGATTTTGACATGAAAGGGCAGACCAAACTCCTGTTTTTGTTTCAGGGAGAACAATAACAGTAACAATTGCCCAAATAAGACTCTTACTACAGCCAGAGGCTATTGAACAACTGCTAGATGCCCAGTGCTCAAAATATCTCTGTGTCATAGCCCCAATATCTCAATGACTCCTTGCCATTCTCTATGAGGGCACCGCTAACCCCATTTTACAGATGAGGCAATTGAGGCTAAGAGAAGAAGGATGCTGTTCTAGGTCACCCAGAAAGTAAATGACAGAGGTGGAGAGTCAAATTAATCTAGCCCTGAGTAAATGAATGAATGGCTAGGTGAACAAAGGACCCATTCCACAGCATTCACCGTGAATTTTGCCACACCACGCCCTTCACTGGGCATGAGTTCTATGGCAACAAATGAAATAATCACAGTCCCTGCTGTCACAAGATTCCTTGCCTGGAGGGCAGCACTCCACCCAAATAATGAATTCATCATGATTTTGGAAAGTGTTGGGAAGAAGAAAGCCAGAGTGCATAGGGCATGCAGGGGACCCGCCCAGTCTTAGGGACTCAGAAAAGGCCTAGAGTAAACTGCCGGATGGGAGGGTGTTGCCTGCCCGGAGGTGTGTGCAGGAGGCAGAACGTCAAGGTCTGTGGCATGGATTAGAAAAGAAAGTCATAGGCCGGGCGCGATGGCTCAAGCCTGTAATCCCAGCACTTTGGGAGGCCGAGACAGGTGGATCACGAGGTCAGGAGATCGAGACCATCCTGGCTAACACTGTGAAACCCCGTCTCTACTAAAAAATACAAAAAACTAGCCGGGCGACGTGGCGGGCGCCTATAGTCCCAGCTACTCGGGAGGCTGAGGCAGGAGAATGTCGTGAACCCGGAAGGCGGAGCTTGCAGTGAGCTGAGATCCGGCCACTGCACTCCAGCCCGGGCGACAGAGCGAGACTCCGTCTCAAAAAAAGAAAAAAAAAAAAAAAAACTAGCCAGGCGAGGTGGCGGGCGCCTGTAATCCCAGCTACTCGGGAGGCTGAGGCAGGAGAATGGCGTGAACCTGGGAGGCGGAGTTTGCAGTGAGCTGAGATCCGGCCACTGCACTCCAGCCTGGGCGACAGAGCCAGACTCCGTCTCAAAAAAAAAAAAAAGAAAAAGAAAAGCAAGTCATAGTCGTGATTGGAGCAGGCACCGTCCTTTGAGCCATTTCTCCCCACAAGCACCTTGCATGGGTTATTTTATAAATCTTTACAATAAGATGGAGATGTGGTTCCCCATATCATTCCCACTATAACTGGAGAGACAGAGACTCACACAGCTGCTAAGAGGAAGAGCCAGGGTCTAAGTCTATCTGATCTGGGGTCTCAGCTCCTGATCCTGAACCCAGTGTCCACAGGGCAGAGAGATCCTCCCTCTCAGCTCCCGGGTGAGCTGGCCCTGCTGGGACACTGTGTGTGTTGGAGGTCATGCTTCCCCTTCCTGTCACCCACCAGTTCTCCTTGGGCTGGGGGAGCTTCAGATGCAGAGGGGAAATTTTAGAGAGGAGCCATTTCTGAGCCCAAATTGGCTGGCACTGCCCTAGGAAGAGGTGGAACACAGAAGCCTGCCTCCAGGCAGAACCCCATCGCTCCCCACTGGAGGCAGAAGTTGCTATGGTCCCTGGAAGCAGCCCTGGGGTGGGGGTGCTAGGCCCCCAATGTCACTTTTGTCTCTTCCTGGGCCACAAGTTCTGAAGACAAGGCTGCTTTCCTGTTTTTTCTTTGAAAGGAGGGCAGAGCTCTGAGGTCTTTGCTAGATTGGGTCGTGAGGTCCCAAGGGGTCGGACTGGGAGTTGCTGTTTCTTGGTGCTTCTCCTCATCACCTAGAGGGTGTAGGGCACTGGGTGGAGACCCCCACAAAGTAGCCAGAGCAGTCTCAGGGCTTGGTTTGCAGCCTCCCTTGGGAAAGAGCAGGCACTCGCCTGTAACATCAACACCAGCTCCTGTTCCCTGAGCATCCTCCACACACCTGGCCTGTGCTAGGTGCTTCCCAAAAGATCCCCATGAATCTTGTGGGACACATGCTGTGCTGCTTGGCTCTTGCCCAGTACCTATTTTGCGACCTCCCCTTTAGTAACAGAATGGCCCTCTCCCAGGTTGTAATGAGGCACACAACTGCCAGGCTAAGTACTACCTTTCCCAGCCTCCCTTGCAGCTAGGTGTGGTCATGTGATCGGCTCTGGCCAATGAAACACAAGCAATGAGCTATGCACTTTCCTGCCAGCCAGTAAAAGAAATTGGTAGCTTCTACCCCTTTGGTTCCCTAAACACACACACAGAGAATGGAGAGGAGGAGGGGCAGCCATCTTCAAGCTTGGGGACAGAAGCAATCCTCCAGGGATGAGAGAAAGAGAAGGAGCCTGGGCCCTGGACCAGCTCCTGGGGCAGCCTCCCATCCCCTAGACTGAAAGGAGGAAAATCTCTGAAATGAGAGAAATCAGCTCCTCTCTCCTGTAGCCACTGTTACTCAGGTTCTGCTACAGCAGCTGGGCCAGCATCCTAACCCAGACCCCAAGCCTTCAAGAGGGAAGACTGTGGTTAGCTGGGAAGTGGTAAAGCCAAGACTTGAACCCAACTCTGAGAGGACTCGGTCCAGAACCTACAATCAAGCTGCAGGGCTGAGCTACTGCACATAGCAGATGCTGTAAGCAGGATTTTCAGGTGGATCATGAGCAAATGAGTAAATGGCCCTACGTGCTTTCCCAGGGAAGATCTAACCCTGGAAGAACTGATTGTTTCTGGGCCCTAAATGCCACTTGGTTTCCCTGGTAGAAGCTTACTTCTAGTTTATATGCCCAGGATTCAAAGCTAACCACGGGGCTGGGCAAGGTGGCTCATGCCTGTAATCCTAACACTTTGGGAGGCGAAGCCAGACTGCTCGAGTTCAAGACCAGCCTGGGCAACATAGTTGAGATCCTGTCTTTTTTTTTCTTTTCTTTTTTTTTCGAGACAGAGTTTCTCTCTTGTTGCCTAGGCTGGAGTGCAGAGGCGTGATCTCGGCTGCAACCTCCGCCTCCAGGGTTCAAGTGATTCTCCTGCCTCAGCCTCTCAAGTAGCTGGGATTACAGGCCCCTGCCACCATGCCCAGCTAATTTTTGTATTTTTAGTAGAGATGGGGTTTCACCATGTCAGTCAGGCTGGCTTGAACTCCTGATGTCAGGTGATCCACCCGCCTCAGATTCCCAAAGTACTGGGATTACAGGCATGAGCCACCATGCCCGGCCAAGACTCTGTCTTTACAAAAAAATTTTTTCAGTTAGTCAGGTAATTTATTTATTTATTTATTTATTTATTTATTTTATTTATTTCTTGTTTTGGAGACAGGGTCTCGCTCTGTCCACCCAGGCTGGAGTACAGTGGGGCAATCTCAGCCCACTGCAACCTCCGCCTCCCGAGTTCAAGCGATTCTTGTGCCTCAGCCTCTCTAGTAGCTGAGATTACAGGGATGTGCCACCATATCCAGCTAATTTTTGTATTTTCAGTAGAGACGGGGTTTTGCCATGTTGGCCAGGCTGGTCTTGAACTCCTGACCTCAAGTGATCCACCCCCTCAGCCTCCCAAAGTGCTGGGATTACAGGTGTGAGCCACCGTGCCCAGCCATAGCCAGGTAATTTAAAAACAAGGTGGCACATACCTATAGTCCCACCTACTCAGGAGGCTGAGACAGGAAGATTGCTTGAATCCAGGATTTGAGCCTGCAGAGAGCCATGACTGTATCACTGCACTGCAGCCTGGGTAGCAGAGTGAGACCCTGTTCTCAAAAAATAAAAATTAAAAATAAAAAAATAATAAAACCCAAAGATAGCCATGCTGACAATGTCTTGTGGTTTATAAAATGCTGATTCATGTCCACTGTCACCTTTGATCTTAACCCCTTCCCATGAGTCAGCAGGGGAGGCCCTGTTCTCATCTCCGTTTTACAGGAGAGAAAATTATGGGTCACATTGCCTGGTGCACAGTGACCGTTCCACACATGGCGGGTCTTCTTGTTCCTTTGAATAATGCTTTCTTAGTATTATGCTACTACTAACAATTTAAAAAAAAAAAGTGGAGGAATGAGATGTGGGAACGCAGAAGGAGAAGTCCACGTGGATGACTCAGGAGAGCAGCAGCTGCTGGACTTGGCGTTGACATCAAGGTATCTCTTCCTTTCTCCGATGCCTGTTTTCCTGGTATAGAATGAGGAAGTTGAACAAGATGGTCCTCTCTCCCCATCCCCATTCTGGGCTCTTCTGCTTTGTGTCCCTGGGATTGGGAGGGGCCGGGGTCCCTGGCCATCGGCCATCGAGGTCAGCAGCAGCTCCTAGCTGGAGGGCAGCGTGCCTCTCCTGGGCCCTCTGCCAGCATCTCCCAGCTCCCTTCCTGAGGCTGCCTCTGAGATGATACCTGCATAAGGATGGGGACAGCGTTAAGGACCCTCAGTCTTTGCTGAGGCATGAGCTGCAGAGACAGGTGATGAGCAACCTCAGGACCTCCACAGGCTGCAGTTTCCAGAGGCACTGGGGGATGTGACGTGGAAGCAGAGGCCTGCCTTCCTGTGCCCTGGGGCTTGGCATGTCGGCCCTCTGAGCCTCAGTGTCCTCATCTCTAAACCAGGAGTGATAGCACAAATAAACACCTTTCTCATAGGACTGCCATGTCCACTATACACATTTATACACATAAGCATTTAGAATACAGCCTTTCTTTCCCTTTTCCTCTCCCTGTACCTCTCCCTCTCTCTATCTTTTGTTTTGGTTTTTGTTTATTTGTTTGTTTGTTGTTGTTGTTTTTGAGATAGGGTCTGGCTCTGTTGCACAGTCTGTAGTGCAGTGGCATGATCTCAGCTCACTGAAACCTCTGCCTCTCAGGTTCAAGCGATTCTCATGCCTCATCCTCCCAAGTAGCTGGGATTATAGACACGCGCCACCGCACTTGACTAATTTTTATATTTTTAGTAGAGATGGGGTTTCACCACGTTGGCCAGGATGGTCTCAAACTCCTGACCTCAAGTGATCCACCCGCCTCGGCCTCCCAAAGTGCTGGAATGACAGGAGTGAGCTACCACACCTGGCCTAGAATACATCCTTTCTCAGTAAGCATGCAGTTAATGCTATGGAGAGTACAGTTATTAATTGCCGCTTATTAGAAATATTATTATTAATAACATTATGAAAGGTTACCAGACATTTACAAATGACTGCAAAAGAAAGGAGTGTATTTGAATTTCAAGAAACAATAGTGTGCCGTGCACGGTGGCTCAGGTCTGCAATTCCAACACTTAAGGAGGCCGAGTCAGGAGGATCGCTTGTGTTCAGGAGTTCAAGACCTGCCTGGGTAACATGGCAAGACCCCATGAGGGGTCATGAGAGTGAGGCCAGCTGTGCTGGATCATACCTGTAATCCCGGCACTTTGGGAGGCCAAGGTGGAAAGATCATTTGAGCCCAGGAGTTTGAGACCAGCCTGGGCAACATGGCAAAACCCCGTCTCTACAGAAAATACAAAAATTAGCCAGTCATGGTGGAGTGCACCCGTAGTCTCACTACAGCTATTCAGGAGGCTGAGGTGGGAGGATTGCTTGAGCCTGGGTGGTTGAGGCTGCAGTGAGCTGTGACTACACAGCTGCACTCCAGCCTGGGTGACAGAGCAAGACCCTATAGAAGGAAAGGAAAGAGAGAGAGAGAGAGGGAGGGAGTGGGGGAGGGAGGGAGAGAGGGAAGGAGGGAAGGAGGGAAGGAGAGGGAGATGAGAGAGATGAGAGAAGGAAGGAAGAAAGGAGGGAGGGAGGGAGGGAAGGAAGGAAGGGAGGGAGGGAGGAAGGGAGAGAGAGAAGCAGCAGTTTTTGTTGGAAGACCAAGGGCTACGAGCCTGCTTCAGTCTCCCTGGGGGTATGTGGTTACCAGTCTGGCCATCATAACCTGCCCCTTCTCTTTCTTAATTTATCCCCTCCGTCCCACATGAGCTGGTCAGTAATGTTAGAAATGGAAATTCCCAGAGTTTCAAAAGACCTCAAAGTGTCTTCAGCCACTTCTTCTCCTGAGGCATGGCTCTGTACTCCTAGACACACCACTCTCTATCCCTGCCTGTCCTTGATTACCTCCCCAGGCAGGGCACTCACTACTTACACGGCTGCCCTGACTATTGGCTAGTTCATCTTGTGAGGCAAAACCGACCTCTCTTGGTAGCCTTCCGTGGTTCTGCCTTCTGGGTCCTCCCAGAACAAGTCCACACCCTCTACCTCAGGCAGGTCCCCCAGCCTCAGAAGCAGTGGCCACTAAATCAGTTTCTCTCCATCTGAAACCTCCCCTGTGCCTTGCTCATCCTGGAGCAGGAAAGAGGCTACGTTTGCACAGAGCACTGGACCTGGGGAAGCGCCTTAACACAGCCCTACGGAGAAGCCCAGGGAGCCACGCTGGCCTGCGGCACCAGCCACCAGCTATGGAGCTTTCTTGCTGTCTAGTACAGAACCGCAGGCAGAGAAAAAGACAAAGATTTGCCTGACGCAAATACATCAAATCCTTCCGCAAACACACATTCCCCCCGAACACCGACTCCAAAGATACGGAGGAGAAGAGGCCTACTTGATTAGATTTCTTTGGGGCCTGTCGTCTAATTTTGTTGCGCGTCTTAGCTTGAGGTCCCTGTAGTGACTCTGTAGCATGTTTAATTTCTCAAAGCTGCTCACAGGCTGGTGTGTAAACTCTCATCTCTGGATGTTACCGAAGGACCCTTGCGAGTTACAGCCCTCAAATTGGTGGCCTTGTGGGCAGTTAAGGAAGGAAGGAGTTAAGGGTGAGTTCAGCTCCCATCCCAGCCTCCTCATTCCCCAGGACCATGTTCCTTCCACAAGTCACTTTGCTTCTCCAGGCCTCAGATTCCCATTTGTGAAATGGGGACAATAATTCTCCCTACTTCTCAGAGTTTTTTTGAGTATCCTACGAGGTCAACTCTCTAAGGCCTCAGATCCAGTCCTGGGCAGACAGTAGGTCTTTGATAAATGAAGTAATTTTTGTCGTTGTTTTTGAGTCTCACTCTGTCGCCCAGGCTGGAGTGCAGTGGCACGATCTTGGTTCAGTGCAACCTCCACCTCCCGGGTTCAAAAGATTCTCATGCCTCAGCCTCCAGAGTAGCTGGGATTACAGGCACCCGCCACCACGCCCAGCTAATTTTTGTGTTTTTAGTAGAGACGGGGTTTGCCATGTTGGCCAGGCTAGTCTTGAACTCCTGACCTCAAGTGACCCACCCACCTCAGCCTCCCAAAGTGCTGGGATTGCAGGTGAGAGCCACTGCGCCCGGCCTGATAAGTGAAATAATTTAATCTCAGCCGGAAGAGCTTGGGGAACTGGTGCAATCAGTCCAATTTAGGGGAGATACCTCCCTCTGGTGAGAGGGCCTTAGTCTAGACACAACCATTTGATCCTTTCTGGCCGTAGATCCGTGGTCTCGAACTTTACTATGCACCCAAGAGAGCTTGTAAAATGCCGAGTCCCCAGCCCTGTGCAGCACAGAGAGTCTGATTAAGTAGAATCTGAGGGTGGCCTGGGAATCTGCAGTTTAACAACATCCTGTTCCACAAGGTTGGGAATAGATGTTACTGCTACAGTCACTGTCGGCTCTATGCCTGTACTGCGTCAAGAGCTGGGAATACTGAGCCAAATAAAACAGATCCCGCCCCGAACGCCAGGGAGTCCACCGTGGAACAGGGGCATGCTCCCTCCAGGTCGGCGGGGGAGCTGGAGTTTTGAAGTGAGCAGGTTACCATTGCTGGAATCAAAAGTTTAGAAGAGACCTGCTTCCTAGAGCTGTGAGTGTTGTCACAAGACAGAGTCTCTGAGGCTTGAGCTTTGGGACATGGAGGCCTCAGGAGGGAGGGACACAGACTGTTCTGGAAGCAAAGGCTGTTCTGACTGACCCTGCCTGGGCTGGCATTCGTACTGAGGCAGCTAGTTCAGGGTGCTTGCTGCCTGTGGGGTAAGACCTGGGTTTGATCCCAGCTTGTCCTTTCTACCTGTGTGACCCTGGGCCAGCCTAAGCTTTGTTTCCACCTCTGCAAAGGGATGACAGTTGCATTGTCCATCTACAGAGGTGAGTTACCAAGAGGCTAATGAAGCTTTAGCTCCTAGGACTGTCATTTACCAAGGCCCTGGGCTTAACCGCCTATTCATAACTCTGCACTAGCCTTCTTTTTTTTTTTTTTTTGAGACGGAGTCTCGCTCTGCCGCCCAGGCTGGAGTGCAGTGGCCGGATCTCAGCTCACGGCAAGCTCCACCTCCCGGGTTCCCGCCATTCTCCTGCCTCAGCCTCCCGAGTAGCTGGGACTACAGGCGCCCGCCACCTCGCCCGGCTAGTTTTTTGTATTTTTTATAGTAGAGACGGGGTTTCACCGTGTTCGCCAGGATGGTCTCGATCTCCTGACCTCGTGATCCGCCCGTCTCGGCCTCCCAAAGTGCTGGGATTACAGGCGTGAGCCACCGCGCCCGGCCTGCACTAGCCTTCTTAAAGTGGGTCCCCAAGATTGGAAAACCTGGATCTGCCCCATTCACCTAACAGAGTGATAGCAAGTTTTGGTGAAAGAAGGCAGGCACACCGCTAGGCAATCCTGGGTCGCAGATGGAAGCCTCCTTCACCTCTGAGTCTTGGAAGTAGAAGGTCTTGACACCCCAGACAGGGGGGACATTTGTCCAGGGAGGGCCAGCTGAGCCCCCACCCCTGTTCTGACTGTCCTGTAGCCCCTATGGCCTCAGGGCTCCAATCTCAGCCCAGACTAGAAGCAGGTTGGAAGGAGAATGGAGATGGGGATGTGAAGGGCAGACAGTGGGGAGAGGCAGCGGAGGTGGGGAGTGAAAGGACTAGATTGAGTCCCTCTGGCTGCCATCTATATGCACGACCTTCTGCAGGGCTAGGCTGGTGAGAAGACAGCTAGGAGTGAGCACCCTGAGCAGTGGCCTTGGGGTTGGCACTGGTTTTAATAACGACCTTCAAATGTGTGGGTCCCGGGGACAGGCAGATTATACGGGACCCAAAGTCGGGGCTACAAGCTGGGGAATACTGGGGAACTGGGCATGTTCCCCTCTATGTAAAGCTTCCCTTCAACCGCACCCTCACAACACTCTCTGCCCAAGCGCCCCATCTCCCACGTCCTGAAGACCACTGGCAGATGAGGATGGAGGCTCCAAGAGCCCAAGCCGTTGCCTAAGGCCACACAGCAGGGGAGAAAAGGATACAAAACTGGATTTGGACCCAGTTGTACCTCGAAATTCTTTCCTGCGCCTAACCCCTCCCTAATACCGCCCTCTGCTGTGGGCGCAGTGGCACGTAGTGGGCTTGCAGTAAGGATGGGGATGAAGGAAGGAAGGAAGGGAAGAAATGCCTAGGCCAGACTCTTCCCACGCCCCTGTCTCCGTGGCCCGCTCTTCCCAGCCCCGCTGCCCGCCCCCATCTCCCCTCCCAATCTAACTGGGAGGTCTCCGAGTCGTCTCTCCCGCTTCCTCAGGTTACCCCGCGCTCCTCCCGGAGCCCACCCCGAGGCAGCTTTCTCACAACGGGACCCTCCCCGGTCGGCGTGGGGACGCCTCCCGACCCGACCCCGAGGCCGGGCGGGAGATCCGCCACCGCGGCCGGGTGGTCTCCGCGTCGCACGGCCCCTCCCGGCCTCCCCTGCCCCCGCCCCGGGCGGCTACATAGTTGATTCGCCCATAAATAATTGATCGGGGTCGCGCGCGCGCCCGGTGTCCCTAGGACGGGCATCCCCGTTAGGGTTAGGGGCGCGGGAGGTCGGGGGCCGCAGGGCTGTGCGTGCCGGGGCGCACGGTTTTGCTCCGCGGGCCTCTCTCGCTCCCTCGCGCCGGCTTTTTCCCTTTTTCTCTTTCCTTTTTTTCTTTCCTGGAGCGGAGCCCGGCGCCAGGAGTCTGGAACCAGCTTGACAGGCTTTTGAGTTATGGAGGGGGGAGGGGGAGAGGCGGGCGGCGGGGAGGGGGAGGGGAGGGCGCCGCCGCGGCGTGAGGGCGGGGCTGGCTCCCCGGTTTGGAGACTCGCCCCGACTTTGGGGTCCGCCGGCGGCGGCCGGGGGAGGGGAGCGGGGGACCGCAATCGGTGGGGGAGTCACCCTGCGGGACCCGGCGGGCGAAACGGGCCGGGCTTCAGAGCCGTAGTGAAATGAGGCCCGGGGCGGGCAGGGGTGGACACGGCCTCGCGGCCACGGCCTCCCCCGCCGAGCGAGGCATTCCTTTCCGCTGAACTGGGCGTCCTGGCCCTCGCCGCGCCCTGCACGCCTTGCGCCCGGCGATTGGGCCCAGGGCGGGGGAGCAGGGAGGCGGCCCCCGCCGGTCGCCGGCGCCCCCAGGCGCTGCTTCCCAGGAGCTCGACTCCCCGGGATGGAAGGGACTGACACCGAGTTAATGGGCGTGGGGCCTGAGCCCCTGAGGGTCGTCGCTGCCGGGGGTCGCTCAGCAGGGCCGGCCTCTGCTGCCTGCCCGGGGTGTCTAATCCCCTCGCCGAGATCTGAGACTCGTCATTCACGCCCCTCCTCCCTGGCGACTTTGGGCCTGGTGACAGCCCCCCAACCTTCGCAGAGCCAGGAGCACAGTAGGCGCCTTAGCCACTGGCAGAATTTCACCGGCGCTCTGCCCGACGCCCCCAGCCCCGGGGCCGGGCGTGGGTGGAAGTGTCTGGAAGAGTGGGTTCACCAGGGCTGAGCACGTCAGCGGCCCCGCAGAGAGAATCCGGAGCCTGGGGTCTCTGGAGGGGGGACTCAGAGTATCTGAGGAGGAGACTCCTGGATGCTAACAGAGACTCCAGTCAGGAGCAGTCCGCGAGACGGTTAGTAACAGTGCTGGCCTTGCCCGGGCGCCGGAAGGTTCCGTGAGGCCCAGCAAGTCCTGACTTGGCACAGGGCCCAGCACATGGTAAGCGCTCGGTACTTCGTCACTGTTGTTTGATTTTATCATTTAGGAGGGGCTCACCCAGGCCTAGCAAACCCCCCCTCCCGGTGACCCAAGGGAAGTTCCAGAATGTTGAGCGCCTGAGTGGCCTGGCTCCTCCTCTCGACCCCACCGAGCCAAGTGTCGAAATCATCCCAGACGAAGCTGCTGAGCAGAAATTTCCAGTCTCCCTGGCAAAGCTGGGAAGATTTTGGGTGCGGCTCAGAGACGCAGCTGGGTCGGCTCTGTGGGGCCAGGGCTGGGGAGGGACCCCCAGATGTTGTATGAGACCCAAACAGCACCCCCAACTTGGGTTGGGGGCGTTGGGGGTCGAGCCTGGTCTCCTGCTGAGTCCCAGAGCTGACACAGCACAGGCTAAAGCCCATTGTCCTCGGTGGTCCACAGAGGCTCAGGGCAGGAGCGAAATCAGGGTTCAGGTGCTGGCGCCACGCCTCCTTTAGCCCCTACCCCGGATCTCAGTAAGCACCCACCCTTGGAATGCAGGATAGCAGGGTTGCTGTGAGGATGGAAGGAGGCTGTGCCCATGAACTTAACACAGCTCCCTGCCTGGGGAAGGCACCCAGGAAATGCGGGCTGTTTGTCTTAGTGATGTCTCACTTAGAGCACTTGTGGCAACTCCCTGGCCCCTGAGGAACCCACCTTGCCAGTTCTTGGTCACAGGAGTACCAGCGCCTCTGCAAGGATGGTGGGTCTCATTGAGGTTTTCCCTATCCCGAGCAACCTAAAGAACTCACCAGGAACTTAGCAAACAAACAGACCCTTGCTTTGTTCTCAGGGCCGTGTGGCCCTAGGTGAGCAACTCAACCTCTCTGAACCTGGTTCTCCTTCTCTGCAAAACAGAGACAATGGCCTGGAACCCTCTCCCGCTAGAGGGAAGTAGCATTGAAGGGGGAAGAGACAGTGGCAGCGTCCCAGCATTGCCCCAAACTGGACAGGTGACTTTGGACAAGTCTGAATGAGACTAAGACAAAACTGAGTAACATCAGAGCTTGCTGGCTACTCTCTGCCCCGGGCCAGTGCTAACAGTGCCAGTGTTTCACATGCACTGTTATCACTGTTACTCACAAAGGGAGATTTTATTATTAACTTTCTTTTCCAGATGAGGTAACTGAGGCTCAGAAAGGTTGATTCACTTTCTCAAGGACACACAGCTAGGAAATGATAGAGTCACGGTTCAACCCTCATTTGCTGGCTGAGTCTGAATCTCTAAAGACAAAGTAGGCAGGGTGTAGTGTCTCATGCCTGTAATCCCAGCACTTTGGTAGGCTGAGGCTGGAGGCTTACTTGAGCCCAGGCGTTTGAGACCAGCCTGGACAACATGGCGAAACCTCATGTCTACAAAAATACGAAAATGCTCCACCATGTCTGGTGGAGCGCGCCTGTAGTCCCAGCTACTCAGGAGGCTGAGGTGGGAGGATCACCTGAGCCTAGGGAGGTCGAGGCTGCAGTGAACCATGATTGCGCCCTGTACTCCATACAGCCTGGGCAACAGAATAAGACTCTGCAAAAAAAAAAAAAAAAAATGAAGGAAGGAGGGAAGGGCAACTTTAATTTTTTTTTAATATAACATTTTAAAGTGCCTACTATGTGCAGGGCATCAAGTTAGGTGGCAACAAAAATGAAGATGCCAGGACCCCAGCCTTTGAGATGCTCATAGCTGAGTGGGGACACAAGATTGGAGGTGGCGCTCCTGAGAGTTAGATGTGAAAAGCAGCACCCTAGAGGTGTCCACTAGTCCTGAGGGCACCGGGAGAGAGAGAGGTGGGTTTTGGTGTAAGGGATGGGGAGGGAAGAGATCTGGGGGAGGAGGCATGGAGGCTGGGGGACAGCAAAGGCTGGTCTTGAGAAATCCCAGTGAAGGCAATGGGCCATTCCCAGAGGTCTGCACAGCAAAGCCAAAGGCATGGTGGCAGGAGAGGAGGCCACGATCTGAGGAAGGGCCCGCAGCCCAGCATCAGGGAGGGTAATGGGGAGAGGAAGGAGAATGGTGTTGCCAAACCTGGGCCAGGCTGCAAAGTCTGGAGGAAGCTACCTTGCTTTATAAAAACGGGGAGCCATTGAAAGCCTTTGAGCAGAGTCATCCTATGGAAGTTTTACAAAGACAGCTCTGTAGGCAGAGAAATATCCTGGAAATGTACACGAAACCTAGAATGACAGCATCAGGATGTATTGCATGAACTTTTACAGTGCTTCCTCTAAAAAATAAAAGGTTGTGTGGTGTGTGTGTGTGTGTGTGTTTGCCATGTACAGGTATGACTATTCTAACAAAAGAAGGGAGGACATTTTCAAAAGACAGGAGCCAGGAGGCAAAGAGATACAGGCAGCAGAAGGGAGCCAGGAGCTGGCGGGCCAGGCTGCCCCTCTCACTGCGGCTGTGGCTGTTTGGGTGACGGGCCATCTGGCAGGTCTACACGGAGCCCAGCAGGCAGGTCTGGGGCCTCTGAGATCCCTCTCTTACCTAGAGCCTGAGCATTGCCTGACCCATGACAGTTTCAGGCTATTCCCCCTCCTCCCAGCAGTCTGTCCCTACCAAACTCCTCCCCATGGGTTAGACTGTGGGACACAGACTGATCCTTAAATCCCATTCTGGGCCAAATGGGGACAGTGATTCCAGAGGCCTCCCTATGTCCTTGAGGACAGATCACCCTATGAAAGAGCCCCAGCCACCGTGCTAGGTGCTGTATGGGCAGTGTCTCTTGATCTGAATATAAACCTGAAAAAAAAAAAAAGTTATTCTCCCAGTTTTGCAGATCAGGAAATAGAGGCCCTCACAGTGAGGAGGGAGGAGGATTCTCACCCAGGATGGACCCACCCAGGGGTGCGGACCGGACCATTAGGCTGTACTGTCTCAGGCCCTTTAGCAGAAAATCCATCCTCCCAGTCTCCCAGGTCTCTTGCCTTTGGCCTGCTCTGGTTCCTGTTATAGAATGGGAGCTGCAAGTGGGCGCCCCTCTGAGCTAGTCCCCCGTCCTTGGGCCGCCTCTCCTAAGCAAACTCCTATTTATCCGGTGAAGGTAATTAAATGATCGCTTCCTCTCCCAAGTCCTCTGGCTGCATCTCTGTGTTCCTGTGGAGCTCCCAAAGGGAGGGGAGAAAAGGCTCAGGGGACATGGCTGGGACACGACTTCCAGCCCAGTCCTGTGTGGGCAGAGACGAGGGAACAGTCCGCCTATTCTCGGCTGGACATGAGAGGGAGGATGGCCTTGGCTCAACCCAGGGCAAGGCAGGCTGACTAGCCTCTGGGGTTATTTAGATTGGCGGCCAGAGGAGGACAAGTTGCAGGAGAGAGAAGCAAAGATTCAGGCTGCCTAGTGTGGCCACCGCCCCGTCAACCCTAAGATGATCGCAGCCCCTTTCTGGCCACCAAATGTGGGCACCCCAGACCTCTGCGGCAAGGCTGGGTGAGAGCTGTCTTTTGTGCACAGGTGCCCCTAGTCCCCCACCCCTAGTGAGCATTGACACACAGAGGTGAACAGCCCCCTTGTGGGCCTGGAGGCGCCTAGGCCAGGTAGAGATGACCAGAGTGGGGAGCAGAGAATCCCCAGTGCCTAGCACAGTGACTGGCACTGAAGGATTTGTTGGATGAATGAATGAATGAATGATTGCCTGACCTCAGGCCCAGGGAGCAAGGTGTGATGTGCAGGGTGGCTCCTGGGAGGCTTCAGGGATGGGGAGGGGACGGAGGGGGACTGGGAAAGCCACAAGAAGGCAGCCCCATCCGATGACTCACTTGGGAGGGAAACAGAAGGTGGGCTGTTTCTGGGGAAACACCCCCGCTGATGCCCAGGCACCCAGGAGCTTCCAGGTACCCCCAGATCACCCCAATGAGGACACTCCACAATTCCCCAGGAGGCATCACAGTGGGGCTGTTAAACCCAGGGACTTAGGATTCAGACACTTCTGGGCTCCAGTTCACCCCTCATTGGCTGGACCAGTTGCCTCAGTTTCCCCGTCTGCACGGGGCACAGATAGGACCACGTGCTGCACAGGTTTGCTGGGAAGGACATATAAGAGGTGCCCGCTCAGCACATCCTGTCTGCCATTGTTACAAACAACAGCACAGGAGAGTGGGGAGCAGAGCCTGCCAAAGGTAGGACCCTGGTCTCCCGCTCCCCTGTGCTGCTGACCTATGGGGTGGCTTTGGATAAGGCCCAGCCTCTCTCCAGGCCTTAGTTTCCCCATTTGTACAGTTAGGCCCTGCTAACTTGGACAGGCTTTGGCCCTTCTCCAAGCCCCACAGAGACATGAAAGACATGCACACGCGGCCCTGGGACTGCCGACAGACACACAGGCACGCATAGGCACGTACGCACAGGCACACAGACATAGGCACAGACTCACACTCGGCCCCCGCCCTGCGCCCTCCCCACTCACAGTCGCTCACACTCATGCTCACACACCACCCCGCTCCCCCAAATCTGCTGAGCACCAACGGTTGGTGCGAGCGGGGTTGGGAACGGGAAGAAAAAAGCCCAAGACTCAGCCCAGGAAGAGGGGTGCGGTGGGGGGAGGGCGGGCGAGGGAAATGACAGCCCGCGGTCCCCCTCGAGTCCTGGCTCATGAATATTAATGCGGCGGTAATTAAAATGCAGGCACGCAGCAGGATGGATGCGGCAGCCTCCGGAGCGCGGGGGAGCGCGGCGTCTTTGCAGGCGGGTGGAGCCCGCTCCTCGCCGGCGAAAAGCGGGGCCGGGCTCCGGGGCCTGGGTCCGGGGCGGGCGGGAGGGGGGACATTTTTCGTGGTTCCGAGCGTCCCGTCCCGGTGTTCCCGCCCCCGCCCCGCGGCCGCCCCTCCGCGCCCTATCCCGGGCCGGGCCGCCCGCCAGGCCGCTGTTTCCCGGAGCCGGCCCCCTCCCGCCCTCGCGGCCGGCTGATGTCATCTGCACACAACTTTCCGCTTCCCGGCCCGTCTCGGGGCCCTGAGTCATCGCCGCCCCCGGCCCCGACGCTGGCCTGCGGCGTCTGTTTGTGCAGAGCGAGGCCCCGCCGGCCGGGCCTGACGTCAGGCTGGCAGGGCCTGGAACGGCCCCGCGCCGCTGCCCCCTGGGGGCAGGACAACACCGCTGGGGGCCGAGGGCAGGGCTCGCCCTCGGAATCCGGCTTCGAAGCCGGCGCCACCTTGTGCCGGCCGCCTGACCTGGGGCAACTCTGTGCTTTCAACTCTCTGAACTTCCATTTCCTCATCTGCCAGTTGACAGACGCTCAGCAAATCTTCCTAGACTCACGGGGCGAATTGTACAGTTGGGTAAATCGAGGCCCAGAGATGGGAAAAGGACCGTCCAAGGTCGTACAGCCACCCGGAATTACAATTCCTTTCTGCCGGGTCACACGCTGTCTTCCACGTGTTACCTAAGAGAGCTTTCCAGCCTGTGCTGAGAAAACTGCCCCACATCATCTGCAGCAGGACTGCGGGGCTGGAGCCCTGGTCAGGCCACTCTGCTTCTGGCCACAGTTTTCTCATCTCTAAAAAGGCGCAGTAACAATATAATGACCGTATGGAGTCCCCCAGGATACAGGGTCAAAGGAGAGCACAACCATCGCAGTTTCAAGCCCATGGGGCAGGTGAGTCACTATTGTCACTGCTGGGGTCACTGTTGAAGTCGCTAAGGTCACTGTTGAAGTCAGGTGAGAGGGCCCTCTTGGAGTCAGAACACCTGGGTTCAAATTCTGGCTCCTGCTTCTGGCTCCTTTCCTCTGACCCCCGTGGTGGGACCCGGACCCCTTCCACAGTCACTACCGTCACGGTCCCACCTTTCAAGGTCTTAAACACCCCTCCCGTTCCTGGCAGGAGCTGTCCTCACTCCCTCTATGGCCTTTTCAGGCCCAGACTTCACCCTCAGGTCACCCTCACCCCTCGGTGTCCTCCAACCAATGGGCCTGGGAAGACGTGTTCATGCTGGAAATGCCTGCCCAGCCCTTGCCCAGTTATACAGAGCAAGTGCTCCAGAACTATCCTGAGCCCCAGTTTACTGAAGGGAAACTAAGAACCTTCCAGCTACAGCTCTTGGGCTGAGCAGGGATTAGGCTCGGGTCTGGGATCCCAGGCCCTGCAGCCTCCCAGAGGCTTGGTTGAAAGCTCTGGCTCTCACTCCCCAACCTCCACCCAGCACCTGCCCAGTCCAGGCTCACCCCCCACCCCTCCACCTGGCTTGGCCTCCTCTCAGCCCCTCCATCCCTCTTGGCTGTACACACCCTCAAGCTAACGGAACTCAAACTGGTGGAGGAACGCCTGCCCTGTCCCTCCCAGGCCCTGCCTCTCCCTCCCTGTCCCCAGCCTCACTGGACCACTTTCAAGTCCTCCAGTGCTCCAGGCTCCCTCTTCATGCCTCCAGGCCTTTGCACGTGCTGGTTCCTCTCCCATTTTCCTGGTTAACTCCTCCATCTCCATCCGAGCTAGGCTCTTCCCCTGGAGAGTGTCCCAGTTAGCACCACCCCACAACACACACACACACCAGCATACACTCTCCACATCACAGGGACCACATCCCACACAGGCACGGACACACTGCATGACACAGATCACAGGCACAAAGGTGCATGCTCTAGCGTGCATGCATGCACACACAGACACACACTCACACTCCGTATGCTGATACACTTATCCCCCCACCACAACATCACACAGACCATTCAACACACTCCTCACGTCCTCTGGCCACACAGTAAACACACACAGACCACAGAGCTCATGTCTGGGCTGGCCTGGTGCCCTCCTCTGGGCTCCTGCCCCCAGCCTTGGCATTTACCCCCCATTGAGGGCAGGGACCAATCCATCTCCATTTTCCTCCATTTCAGCTCAGGGCCCTGCACCAAGTCTCTCCCAGTTATTGCTTGGACCCGGACCCCTCCCACGGTCACCACTGTCACAGTCCCACCTCCTTCAAGGTCTCAAACACCCCTCCCCTGTTTCTGGCAGGAGCCGTCCTCACTCCCTCTATTGCGTCTCCTGGCCCAGACTTCCACCCTCAGGTCGCCCTCACCTGGGCATTGGGGTGCCACATACCCCACCCCAGGCCCTGGCCTCTGGAATGGTTGGTGACTTGAACTGGGCCAGAGGCTTAAGCTCATGTCTGTCTGGAGCCTCAACTTTCTTCTCTGTAAAATGGGCTAACACTGAAAGCACCTTGCAGAATCTCAGCAGCGTCACAGTGGACATTGTTAGCACGGCCACTGGACTTCTGCTGGGCTGAGTTTGTGGGTAACCCAAGTCTGAGCAGGTACAGTTCCTCCCTCAGGTGAGTGTTCTGCCACAAAGTGAGCATCCTGCTGCCCTTCCTGCAAATCAGGCCCCTGGGACACTTAGTGCCGAGCCTTGGGGGTGGGGTGTTTGGTCCGGGTTCCTGACAAGTGGCTGGGTCGTCTGTTCCCTCTCTTCAGGGGGAGCCTCCATGGGTGGCCTGGGCTCACATCGGCTCCTCCAGTCCAGCCGAGCACCCCACTGGCTGCCCAGCCTGTTGAGAGAACTTGCTGAGCAGGACATTGAGCCCCTCCTGGTGGGTGACCAGAATCAGGAGAAGACAGAGGGGAGGTGGCAGGCCCCGGGATGGAGGGAGGGCAGTTGAGCTGCCTGCCCTCATCCTCCCTGCCCTTTGGGTGTTAGAACCGTTCCCATGGCCCAGCAGGAACCCAGCGGCTCACCTGAGCCTGGACTAAAGATGGGGCACTTTACCGCATATGCAGAGATGAGAAACAGAGGCCCGAGGAGGGAAGGGACTGGACACCGTGGAACAGCCACGGGCTGCGCCTGTGTTTCCATCCGCCTTCCTCCTGCCTGTGCTTGAGTCACGTGCTGGTGTGCAGGGAACAGGAAGACAGCCGCTGCCCTCACAGGCTCAGGGTCTAGCAGAGTCCACAGTGACCACAGGCGAATAAACAAAGGCAGTGAGACAGAGGTGGGTAAGAAGAGGTGCTGGGATGGGGAGCAAGGGAGCACCCATGCTCATGGGTATAAACACATGGACCCATATGCATGTCCCAGAGTTTTTTCCAGAACTTCTTTTTTTTTTTTCCCCAAGACGGAGTCTTGTTCTATAGCCCAGGCTGGAGTGCAGTGGCGCGACCTCGGCTCACGGCAACCTCCACCTCCTGGGTTCAAGCAATTCTCCTGCCTCAGCCTCTTGTGTAGCTGGGATTACAGGCACACACCACCATGCCTGGCTAATTTTTGTATTTTTAGTAGAGACAAGGTTTCACCATGTTGGCCAGGCTGGTGTCGAACTCCCGACCTCAGGTGATCCGCCCACCTCGGCCTCCCACAGTGCTGGGATTACAGGTGTGAGCCACTGCACCTGACCCCTTCTAGAACTTCTCTGTTTACTCTCCCATCTACACTGAACACCTTTGCCCAAGGCTGGGGGCAGAGTGGTTAAGAGCCAAATCTAGACTCCTTGCTGTGTGACCTCGGCCAGGTCACTGTTCCCCCTATGCCTCCCTGTCGTGTCCTCTTCTAAAAAATGGACAGCCCTCAGGACTGTCGCTGAAGGGTCGGTGACATGACTATGAAGCTCTTGGTGTGGGGACCCAAGCTCAACCCTGCCCCAAGTACTGTCCCCCAACCCAACTGCAGTACTCGGCCCTCCTAAACTTCTAGCCTCCAGTCTCTACCTGAACCCCAGCACCTGGCAGTTCAGCTCAGTTCATTTACATAGCCCAGCCTGGGTTCCTATGAGAAGAAGGTGGGTCACGATGACAAGACTGCTGGGGACGACTGGGTCCCTGGCCAGGTACTCAGATCTGCAGCCTAAATCACGACAAGCTGTTTCCCAGCCACCCAACTCTTGGGCATCCCTGCAGGACCTCCACAGGGAGTCCTTGGCTCCCTGAAGGATGGATGATCAGAGGAGCTGCCAGGCTGTCAGAGCTGGAAGGGACCTCAGGGATCGCCACTGTGGCCAACCCCCCACTGCACACACAGAAAAGCGGCAGCTCAGAGCCAGACACAGTGGCTCACGCCTGTAATCCCAGCACTTTGGGAGGCCAAGGCAGGCGGATCACCTGAGGTCGGGAGTTCGAGACCAGCCTGGCCAACATGGAGAAACCCCATCTCTACTAAAAAATACAAAATTAGCCAGGTGTGGTGGCACATGCCTGTAATCCCAGCTACTCAGGAGGCTGAGGCAGGAGAATCACTTGAACCCAGGAGGCAGACGTTGCAGTGAGCCAAGCTCACGACATTGCACTCCAGCCTTGGCAAAAAGGGCGAAACTCCATCTAAAAAAAAAAAAAATGAAAGAAAAGAAAAGCTGCAGCTCAGAGAAGTGGAGACACTGGTGCCCAGGGACCCACAGCAAGGCCTTGGCCCAGCTGGGGCTAGATGGGAAGACGTGCTTCAGCATTGGAACTCCACGGCCTGGGTTCAAATCAGGGTCTGTCACTGGGCAGCTGTGAGTCTAAGTCTCTGAACTTCTCTGTGCCTTAGTGTCCTCATTCGGTAGAGTGGAGATAGTAACCATTCCTATTTCTAAGTCTGTTGTGAGAAATAAGTGAACTAATACATATAATATGCTTAAAAGCAGAGCCCGGGACACAGTGAGCATACAATAGACATTAGCTGCCATGGTCTCTTGATTTCAAGCCCAGTGCAGGTGCATGTGACTCATGAAACTTCAGTGACACCTGCTCTGTGCCAGACACTGAAGATGGAGCAGCGAATAGCACTGACCCAACCTGCCCTCCTGTTGCCTACAGGCCAGGTAGAAAACACACTGGAAACTGATAACTCCATGTGCTCATCGCCATGTGGTTTCTGCTGGTCTGGGGAGCCAGGGACAAAGAGCAGAAAACATGGTTCCAGGTAGAGGGGGTAGTGCGCATGAAGACAGTGAGGCAGAAATGACGCAAAACTGAATTGGAGAGAAGGCCCAAATGGCTAGAGCTCAGAACCCAAGGAGAGGAGAAGGGAAGAGAGGAGGGACATCCAGAGCCTGGGGAATGATATGTAGAGAGCCTGGGAACCAGCGCTGGTTAGAGAGGGAAGGAAGCCCGAAGCCTGCATCTTTGCATTTTAGAAAGATCTGATTGGCTGACCTGAGGAGGGCAGATAGGAGGTTAGGGTGGCAGAGGGGGGCGGGGCGGGGGTATGGCAGATAGTTGGGGCTAGGAGCCCAGGGAGCAGGCAGGGCGTGGAGCAGCCGGATAAGGGGGATAAGGGTGGGGGGCAGTGGGGACAGGGTAAAGGGAGCTGACTCATTGAAGTGGGAAGCTCCCCAGGGCTGGCATTTGCCTGGGGTGTGGGGGATCTGGCTGGGGAGGGGGTACATGGCTGGAGGTGACGGTCAAGAGCAAGCTCAAGGAGGGAGGGAGACCCCATGTCCAGCTCTGACCACCCCAGCTGCTGCAGCACCCTGGGGCCCTCGGCCCACAGACTTGAGCCCTGTGCTTTTTGAGAGCAGCACTCCTGGACCAGGGAGACATTTCCAGCTGGAGCCATGGGCCCCATGACCATGATCTGGCATCTGGGGCCCTGGAGTTCCCTGTTCAATGACCCCAGCCTGCGTCCTGGGTGCATTCTCCTGAGGGTTGTCTGAGCCACCCGTTTGGGCACCCCTAAGCCGCAGGAGTGACCAGGAGGTGGCTGTTGGCAGGGGGTGTGGACAGAACATGTGCTTACAGCCTGGAGTGCCTACACCTGAACGTGCACAGCCCCTCAGGGAAAAGAACAAAACCTGAGGCAAAAAGGAAAGAAGAGTGTGAAGCTGGAGAGGCCAGAGGCTGAGAGGCTGGCTCCCCACCCCCACCCTCCCACCTGCTACAGCTCCTCCTGCGGTCTCCGGTCTCCGAGGAGCCTGAGAATTCTAAACACAAACCCAGCCTTCCAGGTGGTTTGTCCTTATGAAGGTGTATTTGTCAAGGAAGGAGGACAGAACATTTTTTTTTTTTTTTCGAGATGGAGTTTCGCTCTTGTTGCCCAGGCCGGAGTGAAGTGTGCGATCTTGGCTCACTGCAACCTCCACCTCCGTGGTTCAAGCGATTCTCCTGCCTCAGCCTCCCGAGTAGCTAGGATTACAGACATGCACCACCGCGCCCGGCTATTTTGTATTTTTAGTAGAGACGAGGTTTCTCCATGTTGGTCAGGCTGGTCTCGAACTCCCGACCTCAGGTGATTTGCCCACCTCGGCCTCCCAAAGTGATGGGTACCCGGCAACAGAACATATTTTATTTAGCAGTTTGTTAGCTTGATTTATAACTTGTAAATACCTAGACATGAGATACGTGGGCCTCGGCTTGCACTCCTGCCCCAGGCTGACCCCTGGTGCTGCCCAGAGAGAAGCCGCCTGGCTGGGCTGACCCCTAACCAGCAGGCTGACTCCCAGGGGATCCTGCAGGCTTCTTGAGAGCTTCCTCCTACATGCACCCTCATAGGACTCAGTCCAGCCCCCTGCCTTTGTCTGAGGGTCCTCCTGCCTCCCTATTTAGAGGGTTCAACTCCAGCCCCTCCCTGCCCTCACCCTTCTTCCTGTCCCTTGTCCCTGGAGGTCCTGGGCTTTCCAGCTTGTCACTGGTTTTATTTGGCCACAGTGGCATGTGTCACGAGCTGACCAGCTGGGTATGAGTCCTGTCCCTCATTCGGGAGAGATGGAGAGCTCCTAGAAGCAGCACCTCCCAGCAGAAGCAGAATCTTGCCCTGGCGGGGAGTACAGCTCAGAACTCGAAACTCGGGATCAAATCCCAGCTCTGTGACTTTCTTGATAGGTGACCTTGGGAGGCAGCTTTGCTGCTCTGAGCCCTGTTTCCTCCTCGGAAAACCCGTAATAATAACTGTACCTCTTGCAGTGAGGAGACAAGGTGGAATGGAACGCAGAGCCCACGTGTGCCTGGCACTTGGCAAGTACACCGGGAAGGATTGGGAAGGGCAGGAGTTACATCATTCACCTCTGTTTACAGCTAAGCAAACTAGCGGAGGCTCAGCGAGGTGAAGTCAGTCCCCAAGGTCACACAGCCGGCCGCGGGGCAGGGGCCCAAGACGTAGTTGTCCGACCTGTGCTCTAACCACTGTACTCTCTGGCCTCGAGACGGCTCCCACATTACCTTTCCCTGTTCTCCGTGGCCCTCCAGCGCCTGAAAGCCGGTTGGGGGCCGCGGAGGCAGGTGGCATGGCCAGGGCAGAGTCCGCGGGGCGGAAAGGGTTAAGGGGCTCCGCCGCATTGGGCCGTCCTTCAAAGGGGGAACCAGCCAATGAGAGCGCGCCGCGATGAGGTAATGCCGAGACCACGCGGAGTGGGCGGGACTGGCGGGGACCCCGCAGAGCTCCGCGCTTCTTCTCTCCCCACCTACCTCTCACCTTTGACCTCGATGTACCCCGCCCCTCCCCCAACCTTACCCCTGCAGAAACGCCTGAACTGAAAGTCTCGGCTCCAGGGCCGCGGGCATCCCTTAGTCTGGGACAGGAACCGAGAGACGTCCCGGCCTCAGTCACACCTTCTGGACCTCAGTTTCCTTTTCTGCAAGGAGAGTGGGTGATCGCTAAAGACCCTACCAGCTGTGGACGTCCTTGGATCCCAGGACAGTTTTCAGCCCTTCCTTGCCCTTGGCCCGAACTTGAACGGTCCCAGCCCCGGCTCCCCTCAGTCGGTGCCCAGTGCCAGGGACCTAGAAGTCCCCCGGGCCACAGGGAGGGAGCCTCACCGGCCCAGCCACGCCCTCCATGTGGCCCTGACCCATCCCTTGGGTATCGCACCTGGCGCGCCCACCGATGCCACCAAGCTCTGCTAGCTGCACCAGCAGCAGAACCTGCCGGCGTGGCGATCAGAGGTCAACATTCATCCCACCGCCAGTAAGAATCGAGGGCCTACCGCGTGCCGCTCAGGGCTTCGTCCTGAGCTGTGTCCCGGGGCCGCCTCTCCCGCCACCCCTCCCCGCGGACCTGCAGGGCGCCCGTCCGCCCCGTTCGCGCGGTCCGGACACGAAGCGGTTAACGCCTTTCCAGCCGAGCTGGCACCGCGCGGCCGGGCTTATTAGTCAGCTCGCGGGGAGGCGGCGAGGGGAGGGGAGGGGCTCGAGTGGAGAACCGCAGAAAGCTATTCTCAGGGGCTCCCGAGTGTGGGGAGGGCGGCTCAGCAGGAGCTGCTGCTTCCCAGAAAGTTGATTATTTTTAACCCAGGAAGAAGAAAGGAAGGAGGCGAGGGAGAAGGACTCAGAGAAAAGAGGAGAGGAAAAGAGAGGAGAGGAGAGGAGAGAAGTGGGGGCGGGGGAGGTCCGGGAAGGGGAATGGGGAGAGGGGAGGGAACGGGAAAGAGAGTAGGAGAGGAGGGGAGAAGGAGGGGAGCCAGCGCGGTGATGGAGGGAGAGAGAAAGGCAGAGCCCAGTTGGAGCTGGAGAAGCCAGCTGGCAGGGCTTGGGGAGGAGGAATGGATGCCGAGCGGGCACTGCCACCTTTCCCGTACCGCTGGGGCTCTGTGGGGCTCCATCCTGGCCTCCTGGTGCCCCAGCTGAGGGCAGCCCTCCAGCATCATCAAGCAGGCCCCAGGGGTGGGTGCACTGGGCTTGGGGAAGTGGAAGCCACAAGGCAGCTACAGCCCTGTCCTGGGGGCTCTCCAGCCAATATGTCCTTGCCCTTGGGGTGATCACTGGGACACAGGGCTTGGGAGTCCTAGGGGAGGGGCAAGGAGGCCTCCCCTGATACCCCAGGGTCTCTTCAGGGAGGGTTTCCTGGAGGAGAGGGTGGGAGGGACTGGGGCTCCCTTTTTCCTGCCTCTGGGTGGAGCCAGGCTGAAAACCAAACCCACAGAGGGCCCCGAGGGTGCTGGGGGCACAGTCACAAACAAGACAGCCACAGCCAGGCCCCCACAGAGCAGTCCTGCAGGAGAGATGGTAGTTGCACAAATCGGGATGAATAAGGCATTAAAGAATGACAAGGGGGTAGCGGGCAGGGAGTGTTGGTCCCCTGGGCCTGGCCTCCGTAGAGGTCGCAGAAGACCTGCCCGAAGAGGGTGCCTGAGGTCCAGGGTGGCTGATGAGGGGAGGAGACACTGGGGGAGGCGAAAGGGACAGGGATGGTCTGGATGGGGACCCCCAGGTCACAGACCTCAGAGCTTGAGAGGGGATCAGTATGACCAGAGGCAGGGAGGGGGACATTTGGCCTGAGATCAGCCCTTGTCTTGTGGTGGCCGGAAGCTTGGGCAGGGTTTTATAGAGACAAGAGACTAGATCGCCAAAGCTTACTCAGAATGATAGGGACAAGAGTGGACACAGAAGCCAGTTGGGAGTGTTGCACTGAGATCCAGGGGAGATGGTGGCAGCCGGCTGAGACAGTGTGGGAGGTACAGGGGACAGGGCATGGTGTGGCATGGCTAGAGGGTGAAGGAGGCCAAGGAGGGGTTGGGGAGGCTCCTTGCGCCCTGGCATGTGCAGTGGGTGGATGCTGGTGCTGTCCCTGAGGCAGAGGACAGCATGGGGGAGCAGGTTCATGGGAGACCAGGCATTTGTTTTGGGACATGGTGGGGGCAGCCAGGAACAGTGTGCCAGAGGGAGGAACAGCTTGAGCAAAGGCACAGAGAGGAGACAGGCAAAGAGAACCACATGTGGCATGGTGGGACATGCCGGAATCTTCCAGAGAGGTGGGCCTCTGATGCAAACAGACGAGTCTGCCCTGGATCTGCAGGCAGTGGACAGCTACGGGCGTGTGGGAGCGGGGGAGGGGAAGGGAGCTTGGTGCCCAGCAGCCAAGGACGCAGGCTGGTGGTGGGGGTGGAATGTCACTGGGACAGCATGAGTGAGAGTGAGTGTAAGAGTGTGAGATGTGTATGAGTGTGTGTATATGAATGTGTGAGTGTATGAGTGTGTGAGAGTGTATATGTGTGTGAGTGTGAATGTGTGTATATGAGTGTATATGTGTGTGAGTGTATGAGTGTGTGAGAGTGTATATGTGTGTGAGTGTGAATGTGTGTGTGTATATGTGAGTGTGCATGAGTGTATAAGTGACTGAGTGAGTGTGTGTGAGACTGAGTGAGTGTCCTTTGCACTAAGTGCCCTGTGCTCCACTTGAGGCACAACCCTAGGACACCTCTAACCTCTCCAGGACCAGGGAATGGCCCAGCCAGGCCAGACCAGGAAATGATGGATGGAGGAGGGCCTAGGCTGCTGCTCTGAAAATCCACCCCCAACCCTGGTCACTCTGGAACCCTGGAGCAGCATCTGAGCCCCTTCCCAAGGAGCCCAGTGACTGGAGGGCAGCGTCCAGGGTCACCCGTGCAGCATCCAGGGCCACCCGCCTACTTCTTACACAGGACCTGGTCTGTCCTGTCGCAGGATGGAGCTTGGGGTTCCTGAGCTTGGATCTGCCTGTAATACCAGGGCCAGTGGCTCAGCCGAGGTCAGTTTCAGACAGTGGCTAGGGTAGTGGCCTGGGCTGTGGCAGGAGGATGAAGGTCTAGACAGTCACAGAGATCCTGGGAGGCCCAGAGAAAGTGGATGCCAGAGAGGAACCCAAAGTCCCAGAAACTGCAAAAAAATGCCAGGGAGAGGAGGAGAGAGAAAAAGGCCATGCAGCAGCCCTGAGCCTGAGAGTATGCACCACAGTTTGTCTGTGGGTCTGTTGAGTTTGGCCCAATGGCTCTGAGCTGACTCTGCAGCCACAAAAACTTAGGGCCTGGAAGGTCCCATCCAGCACATGTAGAACTCTTCCTGGGATGGAAGCAAAGAGGAAAAAAGGAAGTACTGAGTCCACACATAGAGGACAAGGGGCTCCCATCCTCCATGGCTCTGAACCTACCTGCGACTCCCGGACCACACAAGACGATGGCATTCCCACCTCCAGCAGTGCAACAGAAAGTCACAGTTAAGGGACAAACCTGAATCCAAACCCGTTGCTGACTGGCAAATGTCTCTGGCCTCTGCCTACCTCAGTTTCTTCACCTGCAAAATGGGGACGATAATAATGGTTCCTCTGTCCTCAGGGGCAGAGAAACAATGGAAGCAAGCCCCTTACTTAAGGAAGTAGCTTGTCCTGGGTCCCTTGGGGCCCTGAAATGTCCCCAACAGTATAAGGGCATGAGTCCTCCAAGATGGAAGATAATTAGACTTACCACGATCTAACCATGGGCCAGTGCTTTTATTTATTTATTCATTTGAGACAGAGTCTTGCTCTGTCACCCAGGCTGGAGTGTAATGGCGCGATCTCAGCTCACTGCAACCTCCACCTCCCAGGTTCAAGCCATCCTAATGCCTCAACCTCCCAAGTAACTGGGATTACAGGTGCACGCCACTATGCCCAGCTAATTTTTTTTTCTTTTTTTGAGATGGAGTTTCGCTCTTGTTGCCCAGGGTAGAGTGCAATGGCACCATCTCAGCTCACCGTAACCTCTGCCTTCCAGGTTCAAGCGATTCTCCTGCCTCAGCCTCCCGAGTAGCTGGGATTACAGGCATGTGCCACCATGCCCGGCTAATTTTGTATTTTTAGTAGAGACGTGGTTTCTCCATGTTGGTCAGGCTGGTCTCGAACTCCCGACTTCAGGTGATTTGCCTGACTTGGTCTCCCAAAGTGCTGGGATTACAGGCATGAGCCACCATGCCCAGCCGATTTTTGGTATTTTTATTAGAGATAGGGTTTCACTGTGTTGTCCAGGCTGGTCTCAAACTCCTGACATCAAGTGATCTGCCTGTCTCAGCCTCCCAAAGTACTGGGATTACAGGCATGAGCCACTGTGCCTGGCCCAGGCAGTGTTCTTTTTCCTGTTTTGCAGACAAGAAGACCAAGGCTCAGAGAAATCTGTAGTCGGCCCAGAGCTATATATACAGCAGGAAGGTGGGGGAATTGCGATTCAAACTCTCCGGCCTGCTGTCTCCCTGGGAATTCGGTTCTCACTGCCTCCATATAAAGAAATACACGTGCAGGAAGCAGCCCAGAGCACCCTCCTCTCCCTCCCGAAAACCCACACAGTGATCCTGGCCAAGCCCCCTGGGTCCAGGAGGAGCCATGTCCCCATTAGGCATCTCTGAGCTGTGCTTTCACATTGGGGTCCCCCCCGCAGGGCTGGTGGAACACAAAGAGGGGTGGCCAAGGCAGAGAAAGAACCCGACAGGCCAGGAGTCGGCTTTTCTCCCTGCTTTCTTCCTCCCTTGCTTCTTTGTTAAGCTCCCTTTCAGCTGAACCGGCGGAGCCTGGGTGTTCCAAGCTGACAATAATTGCTGCGTCTAGACAGTGTCTGGTATGAGGCCTCCCTCTCCGCGCCTCGCCGGCCTCCCCGAGGCTCCTATTCCCAGCCCTGCTGGCCCCTGCTCTGCGCCCTCTGTTTCCCACACCCCTGCCCCTCTCGGCTGCCCAGGGTGCCCTGTCCTGCCTCCCTCCTGCTCTAGGCCTCCCTCGAATTTTCAATCCTTGCATCTCTTCCTCCCTCCCCAGCCGCACCCCAGGCACTGGCCCCATTCCCTCCCACAGCCTGAAATTCAGGGAACAAAGGTGGTTTTGCATCTGGCTGTGGCTGGGGGACCTTCGAAGGAGACTGAGCCAGGCAAACCCTCCCCTCCTAGCTCTTGGCTCCCCAGGAGCCGGAGACTCACATTGTTGGCTTCTAGGCTGATCTGGGAAGTTCTGGGATTGATACTTGAAACAGCCTTAAGCCTCCTTCCCTCATCTTCCTATCTGACCTGGAAGGGAACCCAGAGAAATCAACGCGGAAAAGACTTAGGACAGATACAAGGAAGAACTTCCTAGTGACTCTGACTGGCAGACATGAATGGAATGGTTTTAAGAGTTTCAGGGGAAAGGAATTCAGGCTTCACAATATCTAAGAGTTCCTCCTGCCCGGCTCAGATCTGCAGCTCTGGAAGGTTCCCCAGAAGCCAGAGTCTCCTCACTGGTATCAGATGCTCAGGGTGACCCGATATAATAACAACCACAGCCAGCATTTGCCTGGCCCTTTCCTTGCATCAGGCGCTGTGCAAACTCTGCATGCGTATCAATTGATATCATCCTCTCCAGGACCCTGAGAGACAGAATAAGCTTATGATTAGTTCCGTTTTACAGAGGAGGAAAACTGAGACACAGAGGGGTTAAGTAACTTGCCCAAAGGTACCCAGCCAGGAGAGGAGAAGCCAAGAATTGAAGCCACAGAGGTTGACTCCAGAGCTCCAATAACGACTGATGATAGGAACACGAAATACTGAAAATCATCTACCCGGGACTGGGATGAGCCCTTGGCGTCTAGTGTTTCCTTGCATCTCACGAGGCTGTTAAGATCCAGGGTTAGGCCCACTATACAGATGAACAGAGAAGAGCCTGGGGCTGCAGGCTGTGACCAGATGGTGACCTAACTCCATGTCCGAAAGGCCGAGCAATCCAGGCTACTGGACTGGACTCACCATGGAGTGGGAGCTCCATACACGTGCGTGACCATTTCCCACTCCTTCCTTCTGGGCTTTCTTGGGCACCTCCTGCCCTGATCAAGCTGGGGGAGATAGAGGCCAATGTGGGTGCGGCTCTGTCCTCAGGAGACCATGGCTTACAGGAGACTGGCAAAGCAGCCAGCTTCAATCTGGAGGAGGAATTGTGATGATACAAGGGATATGGGACCTCTGGGAGCCAACAGGAGGGACCCTAAATCCAAGAGGGCTTCCTAGAGGAGGTGGAACCAACATGGCTTCCTGACAGATGAGTCAAAGTTTGGCGGGCCAAGAGGGGAGAGAAAAGTGTTCCAGGAAGAGGAAATCCGCACGTAAGAAGGTCTCGAAGTGAGAGAACAGGGTAATCCAGAAGAACTAGAGAAACTTAAGCAGCTGTGTCAGGTCAAACAGTGGATGGGAATCACAAGGCTGGAGCCCAGCTGATCAGGAAGGCCGTTGAGTGCAGGTTGAGAGCTGGGACTTATCCCCAGGCAGGGAGGCCTATTGGGAGACTGCTCTGAGAGTCCAGGCAAGTGGGGCTGTGTGGACTGAGAGGATGTGGAATGGAGTGGGGCCGGAGGACTGGAGAGGCCCTCAAGCGTTGTAAAAAGAGAGTCTCCTCTTGATGTGGATCTGGCCTGCAAGTGTGATGCTGTTCCAGACACAGAGAACAGCATGGACAAAGGCTTTCTTTTCTTTTTTTTCAGACGGAGTCTTGCTCTGTTGCCAGGCTGGAGTTCAGTGGCGTGATCTCGGCTCACGGCAACCTCCTCCTCCCAGGTTCAAGTGATTCTCCTGCCTCAGCCTCCCAAATAGCTGGGATTACAGACATGTGTGCCACCAGGCCCTGTTTTTTTTGTTGTTTTTTGTTTTTTGTTTTTTTTTTTGAGACGGAGTCTTGCTCTGTTGCCCAGGCTGGAGTGCAGTGGCCTGATCTCAGCTCACTGCAAGCTCCGCCTCCTATGTTCACACCATTCTCCTGCCTCAGCCTCCCAAGTAGCTGGAACTATAGGCACCCGCCACCACATCTGGCTAATTTTTTGTATTTTTTTAGTAGAGACAGGATGGTCTTGATCTCCTGACCTCGTGATCTGCCTGCCTGGGCCTCCCAAAGTGCTGTGATTACAGGCGTGAGCCACCACGCCTGGCCAAGTTTTGTATTTTTAGTAGAGACAGAGTTTCACCATGTTGGCCAGGTTGGTGTCAAACTCCTGACCTCAGGTGATTGTCAGCCTTGGCCTCCCAAAGTGCTGGGATTACAGATGTGAGCCACTGCACCCGGCCAGACAAAGGCTTTCAACTGGTGGGCAGCCTGGTGTGCTATGGGAGGAGGAGGACACCCTGGAAAGACAGTAGGGTCAGGCACTGAACTACCTTTGGAAGCAAGTAGGAGCAACATCGAAGGTTTGCTGGCTGAGGAAGGAGGATTAATTGGAACGATTAAGCTGGAAGCTCTGTAAGATGGATTAGATGGGCAAACTTGGAGGCAGGAAGGCTGGGAGGAGGCTGCTGCTACGTGATTTTTCTTCCCCAACAGGTTCCCAGTTCCTGATTTCTGGCCACCCCGCTCTTACGGTGAGTCATTTTGTTTGTGTTTTTTAGAAGCGAGGTCTCGCTGTGTTACCCGGGCTGGAGTGCAGTGGCTACTTACAGGCATGATCATAGCACACTGCAGCCTCGAACTCCTGGACTAAAGCAGTTCTCCTGCCTCAGCCTCCAGAGCAGCTGGGACTGCAGACACGCACCACAGACAGAGCCCAGCCTGAGTCATTCTGATTCTGTAACTGGCTTCCTCTCGGTGAGCTGGCTCACACCCTCCACCCCCAGCTGGAGAAGGAAAGAGGATGCTCACCGTTCATTCCTCATGCAGGCCATCGATGGAAATGTCAGATAGTGCGAGTCCACGCCTGAACACCTCTGGGGTCCGCTCTGGGACTGACACTGGCAGATTCATCGATGAGCTCCCGCCTGCTACCTCTGGGCCTGCATTGCGGTGATACGGCCAAGGGCCTGGGTCTTCAATTCTCCAGACTTGCCGAATGCACAGTGCAGGCCTCCTCGGCAACTGCAGACAAGCAGAGGCAGCAGCACCTGGGCTCTGCCTGTGCCTGGTACAGTGAGGTGAGGGTGGGGGTAGAAATGAGGGTCCTCTCTGTGCAAGGGGGGAAGATAGAAGAACAAAATTTCACCCTAACGTAGTGTCTTTAGACCATGAAATGTTGTGCTCCTGTTAGTCTGATATCAGGGGCTTGCAGCCTGGCAAAGGAAAAGAAAAACAGGCTGAGGCACGTGATAGAAGACAGGCAGGGATGCCACAATCTTAACCATGGCAAAGACCAGGATCAAACAGGCCCTCCATCTCTGACCCCAAATCCCTGGGCAGATGGTTCCAGAACTCAGAATTTTCCCAGTTTTAGAAAGATGGGGCCAGGTGCAGTGGCTCACGTCTGTAATCCCAGCACTTTGGGAGGACGAGGTGGGTGGATCACCTGAGGTCAGGAGTTCGAGACCAGCCTGGCCAACGTGGTGAAACCCTGTCTCTACTAAAAATGCAAAAATCTACAACAAAAAAACTTAGCCGGGTGTGGTGGTGCATGCCTGTAATCCCAGCTACTTGGGAGGCTGAGGCAGGAGAATTCTTTGAACCTGGGAGGCGGAGGTTGCAGTGAGCCAAGATCAAGCCACTGCACTCCAGTCTGGGCAACAGAGCAAGAGTCCATTCCCCCTCCCCCCAAAAAGAAAGATGATGTGATACACATCGCATATTTCCTGACACTCCCAACCAAACATATTTATGCAACTGTTGCAAAGTGACAAGGAAAGATTGTAAATAGGCTCTGAATCTCAGTTTTCTCATCCATGCAGTGGGGCAATGGTGGTATGCACCTCCCAGGGCTGTTCGGAGAATCTGATGCCTCCCATTGCACTGGTGAGCCTGGCACAGGCACAGGTCCCATCCCAGGCCCTTTGGACTGTCTGTTCCTTTGGTCTGGAACATTCGTCCCGATACCTCTTGAGAGGGCTCCCTCACCTCCTTCAGGGCACTGCCCAAATGCTACCTCCTCACAGAGGCTTTCCCTGACCACCCCGTCTCATTCCTCTTCCTGCATAACCTCTGTCACCTGACATTTTATATCATCAATTACTCATTTATTAATTTCCTGCTCTCCCACAGTAGCACCTGAGCTCTGTGAGGGGAAGACTCTGTTCTGTTGTGGGCTGTGCCCCCAACACCTCGGACAGCACCTGCACAGGCGGGCGTTTTTGTTGGATGAAGGATTTTCTGTTAAATGTGTCTAGCACACACACACAGCCCAGCAGGTACGATGGTGATTATTATTGTTATTGCTGGTGCTCTATTATTGTTATTAGTATCTGTTGAGAAAGACCCTGAGCTATACCAACCCTTGGTTCTCCACCTGTGAAATGGGCAACCTGGGCACTGAGGCACCAGCCTTGGGAAGCCAGTAGGGGGTCCCTGCAGGAGAGACAAAGAACACTGCCCGCCCCCCGGGGGAGCCTGTGCCCCTCACAGGAGAGAGAAGCGGGGCGGGGGTGGGGGGGAGCAGAGGGAGCTTGCAGCCCCACACGCAGGGCTGCCAGAAGGCCATACATAATTCATTGCCAAATGGGGCTGCGGGCGGCTCTCCGCGGCATGCGCTGGGGGCTCACTCTGCGCCTGGCACTTTGCTGACTGTGCCTCGCACATCGCCTCATTGCATCTTCATGGGTTTGCAGGGTGTGACCCTTCCCCCTGTTTTACCCAAGGGGATCCTGAGGCTCAGAGGATGGGGCCACCGTGCTAGTCACACAGCCTCTCTGTGGCAAAGCTGGGCCTCGGATCAGCAGATTCGGCCCCCGGCGGCCCCCATTCACTGCCTCTCTGTTGAGGGAAGAGACGGGCCTGGGGAGTTGGTGGGAGGCACAAAGGAGACCCCACTCTGAGACAGGCTGCAGAACAGGGAGCTGGGTCTCAGCAGGGCTGGGGAAGGCTCTAGCCCCAGCCCTCCACCCAACCCCCTGCCCTCCTCTCCCAGAGGAGATGCTCCCCAAATCAGCCATCATGAGCACTGGCTCTGGGGGGCGGGGCTGGGAGCAGTTTGCTCAGCTGTGAAGTGGGAATAACAGAAGCCGTCCCTGGGACTATGAGATCAAGGTGCTCAAGAAAAGTGGTGTCTGCTGAGGGGAAGAGCCAATCCCAAAAGCTTGCATACTCTCATTCTGTTTATTGGTTTGTTTTTGTTTTTGAGACAGGGTCTCACCCTGTCACCCAGGCTGCAGTGCAGTGGTGCAATCTCGGCTCACTGCAACCTCCACCTCCTGGGCTCAAGTGATCCTCCCATCTCAGACCCCAAGAAGCTGGGGCTACAGGCATGTGCCACCGTGTCCGGCTAATTTTTGTGTTTTTTGTAGAGACAGGGTTCCACCATGTTGCCCAGGCTGGTCTCAAACTCCTGAGCTCAAGTGATCCGCGTGCCTCAGCCTGCGATAAAATTGCACAGAAGTAAATACACACACATGCGTATAAGGAAAACCGGGGAAACCTGAGCAAGAACAGTCACACCCTGGCTGTGATGGCGTCCAGTAGTTCTGCGAGATGTTACCGCTGGGGAAACTGAGTGAAGGTGGGTACCTGGGATATCCCTCCCTCTTTCTTTCTTTTCTTTTCCTTTCTTTCTTTCTTTCTTTCTTTCTTTCTTTCTTTCTTTCTTTCTTTCTTTCTTTCTTTCTCTCTCTCTCTTTTTCTTTCTTTCTTCCTTCCTTCCTTCCTCCTTCCTTCCTTCCTCCTTCCTTCCTTCCTCCTCCCCTCCCCTTCCTTCCTTTCCTTTCCTTTCCTTTCCTTTCTTTTAGAGTTACCCTCTTGTTGCCCAGGCTGGAGTGCAATAGCACAATCTCAGCTTGCCTCAACCTCCATCTCCCGGGTTCAAGCGATTCTCTTGCCTCAGGCATGAGCCACCATGCCTGGCTAATTTTGAATTTTTAGTATACACGGGGTTTCTCCATGTTGGTCAGGCTGATCTCGAACTCCCGACCTTGGGTGATCCACCTGCCTCGGCCTCCCAAAGTGCTGGGATTACAGGCGTGAGCCACTGCGCCCAGCCTCTCTGTTTTATTTCTTATAACTGTACAGGAATCTACAATGATCGTAACAAAAATTTCAATTAAGGCCACTCTAGGCAAACGGGCTGTGGGGTAGCCCTGCTTCACAAGGAGCTGTCAAAAAAATGTTTTTTATTTAAAAAATTTTTTCAATTAAAAAATGTTATCTTCCTCTGCCTAGAAAGGGTTAAGTGAGTCACTGCAGTTAGCTCCCCTTCCCCCACAACCACCTAGACCAGGCCAGGGACCAGCAGGCAGTTGCCTGGCAGCTGGAGTTTTCCTCAGCTGTGGACTATACTTCTTGCATCACTCTGAATGTCTCCAGTCTTTATTCCAGAATGTTCTGGTCCTCTCCCACTTTTCCAAGGACAGGAATTCCCTAGTGGGGCTCCAGAAGAGGGTCTGGCGGAGAATAAGGAAGGCCCTTGTCATCCATTGGCCACAGGCTGGGAAATCTCGGTCCCAGTCCCAGCCCAGCCTCAATATTAGGCTGTCAATCACGCCCCCACCCCCTTGGTCCTTCACCTCCAGGAGAGTTGGGGATACTGGAAAGAATGTTGAGTGAGGCCGGGCACGGTGGCTTACGCCTGTAATCCCAGCACTTTGGGAGGCCGAGGTGGGCAGATCACGAGATCAGGAGATGGAGACCATCCTGGCTAACTTGGTGAAACCCCCTCTCTACTTAAAATACAAAAAATTAGGTGGGCGTGGTGGCAGGCACCTGTGGTCCCAGCTACTTGGGAAGGCAGGAGAATGGCGTGAACCCGGCAGGCAGAGCTTGCAGTGAGCTGAGATTGTGCCACTGCACTCCAGCCTGGGCAACAGAGCAAGACTCCATCTCAAAAAAAAAAAAAAAAAGAATGTTGAGTGTCACAGCCCTTCCCAGTGGCTTATGCCTGAAATCCCAGCCCTTTGGGAGACTGAGGCAGGTGAATTGCTTGAAGCCAAGAGTTCAAGACCAGCCTGGCCAATGTGTTGAAACCCCGACTCTACTAAAAATACAAAAATTAGCTGGGTGTGGTGGCACACACCTGTAGTCCCAGTTACTCAGGAGGCTGAGGCAGGAGAATTGCTTCAACCTGAGCGGCGGAGGTTTCAGTGAGCTGAGATCACACCATTGCACTCAAAAAATAATTAATTAATTTAGTTTAAAAAAGAATGTTGAGTGTCCGGCAATCTGGGTAGAACCCGTTGTGTTTCCACAGGCTAGAATCTGTTGTGCTCTCTAGCGGAATTTCCAGGTCACCTTCACAGTGTGACTCTAGACAATCCCTGACCCCTCTTCAGTTCTTAGATGCCCCATTTGAAGAATGAAAGAATGGCCTAGATGATCCTTTAGGGTATTCCAGGATGATGACAAAGGGGACCAGGCTCTTCTGCTGCTGGCCAAAGAGGACTTTACTTCCCATTCCGTACGGTTGAACAAGAATTGCTGGGCTCCAGTCCTGCCTTTGGCCCTTCCCTACGTGTGACCTTGGGCCCTCTCTGCCTTTCAGCATCAAGACAGTGAGAGAGTTACACAAGCTCAGGTTAGTAAGTCATTCAACAAACATTTACTGAACACTTATCAAATACTGCATGCTGGAGTGGACACTGGAGAAAAAGGTGAGGAGAAGGCCGGGCGCAGTGGCTCATGCCTGTAATTCCAGCACTTTGAGGGGCTGAGGCGGGTGGAACACCTGTGGTCAGGAGTTTGAGACCAGCCTGGCCAACATGGCAAAACCCTGTCTCTACTAAAAGTACAAAAATTAGCCTGGCGTGGTGGTGCATAATCTGTAGTCCCAGCTACTCAGGAGGCTGAGCAGATGAATCGCTTGAACCTGGGAGGTGGAGGCTGCAGTGGACCGAGACTGCACCTCAGCACTCTGGCCTGGGCAACAGAGTGAGACTCTGTCTCAAATAAATAAATAAATAAGGTGAGGATAAAAAAATACCATCTCTGTCTTCACAAAACTTATTGTTTGGGAGGGGAGAATCCCACAAATAAATTAAAAATCTCAGCTTAGGCCGGGCGCGGTGGCTCAAGCCTGTAATCCCAGCGCTTTGGGAGGCCGAGACGGGCGGATCACCAGGTCAGCAGATCGAGACCATCCTGGCTAACACGGTGAAACCCCGTCTCTACTAAAAATACAAAAAACTAGCTGGGCGAGGTGGCGGGCGCCTGTAGTCCCAGCTACTCCGGAGGCGGAGGCAGGAGAATGGCATAAACCCGGGAGGCGGAGCTTGCAGTGAGCTGAGATCCGGCCCCTGCACTCCAGCCTGGGAGACAGAGCCAGACTCCATCTCAAAAAAAAAAAAAAAAAATCTCAGCTGAGATGATGCAAAGAAGCAAAGTGACCAGCTGGGATGGTGGTTTCAGAGGCCGTAGTGGGAGCTTCCCAGAGAAGGGATGATTGAGCTAAGTCTAAGCAAAAGGGGTGGTCGGAGCAGCAGCTGCTCCAAAACAGGAGCTGAGGGCTTATGTGGAGAGAGAAGACTTGGAGAGACCATGACCAGAAAGAGGTAGCAGCTTCAGTGAACAGCGCAGGGGAGCAGGTCTGAGGCGGCCAGCTGCCAGGGGAAGGAGTCTCGTCTCCATCCTAGACAAAAAAAGGAATCTTTTGAGATGCGTTAAGCAGGGGAGTCACAGATTGAATTTGTGCTTTGAGAATCTCCTCCTGCTTACCAAGAGAAGAAGGGCATCTCATGGGCCCTCATTGTTGCCTTAAATGATTTTTATTGTGTGTTACTTAAACATGTGCAAGCACAAAATGAGTTATAAACTCCTTGTAGTTCATATACAAGCATAAAACCAAGACAAATTGACCCATCACATACAAAATCAATTCAAATCAGATTAATTTTATGTGACATGTTATTATGCCTTTTGTTTGAAACTCTGCCACCACCCACAGTGCAATTACGGCCCAACCACTGTGGTGTTCTGAATTTGTGGGACAGAGAAGATTGGCTTTTAAACACGTGCATGCATGCATTTGCGTGTGCGCACACACACACATCCCAAATGATCCTTTCCCACTATATATAAAGAACTCCTACAAATCAAAAAGAAAAAGGCAGACAATTCAAGAGAAAAATGGGGGAGGGCTTGCATTAAAGTGCTTCATAACAAGAGTACTTAGGAGGCCAACAAATACACAAAAAGCTGCCAGCTTCATGACTCATAGGGGTGTCTTGGTCAGTTCAGGATACTGTAACAAAATACCTTAGACTGGGAAATGTATAAACAGCAGAATTTATTGCTCACAGTCCTGGAGGCCTGGAAAGTAAGTTCCAGATCAAGGCAGAAGCAGATCCGGTGCCTGGGCCCATTCCCTGCTTCAAACATGGCACCTTCTTGCTATATCCTCACATAGTGGAAGGGGGAAGACAGTTCCCTGGAACCTCTTTTGTAAGGGCTGCAATCCAATTCACGAGGATAGAGCCCTCATGACCTAATCACCTTTCAAAGATCCCCACCTTCAAACACCATCTCCTTGGTGATTAGGTTTTTTTTTTGAGATGGACTCTTGCTGTGTCGCCCAGGTTGGAATGCAGTGGTGTGATCTTGGTTCACTGCTACCTCTGCCTCCTAGGTTCAAGTGATTATCCTGTCTCAGCCTCCCGAGTAGCTGGGCACCACCACACCCGGCTAATTTTCGTATTTATAGTAGAGACAGGGTTTCACCATGTTGGTCAGGCTAGTCTCGAACTCCTGACCTCGTGATCCACCCGCCTCGGCCTCCCAAAGTGCTGGGATTAGAGATGTGAGCCACCACACCCAGCCAATTAGGTCTTAACATATGAACTTTGGGAGAAACTCAAATATTCGGACAATAGCAAGGAGAATACAAAACCACAGTGAGCTATCGCTTCAGACACCAGAAAAGTTTAAGTGAAAAAGACTGACAGTACCAAGTGGTGATGAGGATGTGGAGCAACCAGAACTCTCAGACATTGCTGATGGGAATCTAAATTAGCACAATCACTATGAAAGCATCCGTAAGGTCTAATCGTGTTGAACACACCCTGCCCTCTGACCCAGCATTTCCACTCCTGGGCATACAGGCAAAAGAAATGCATCCATGTGTTCATCAAAAGATGTAACCTGTGCCAGGTGAGGTGGTTCATGCCTATAATCCCAGCACATTGGGAGCCCAAGGAGGGAGAATTGCTTGAGCCCAGAAGGTCGAGAGCAGCATAGGCAACAAGGCAAAACCCTGTCTCTATTAAAAAATAGCCAGGCATGGTGGCATATCCCTGTAGTCCCAGCTACTCAGGAGGCCAAGGCACGTGGATTGATTGAACCCGGAAGGTGGAGACTGCAGTGAACTGTGATCTCACCACTGCACTCCAGCCTGGGTGACAGAGCAAGATCCTGACTTAATAAACAAAACAAAAAAAAGACAGACATAACCTGGAATATTCACACCAACACTATTCATGATAGCCCTAAACTGGAAGAATCTGAATATCCTCCAACTTTAGAACAGATGCAGAAATTATAGACTATTCATTCGTACAGTGGATGACTGATGAGCTTTAAGAATAAACAAACCGTACACAACAATATAGACAAATCTACAACCATAATGTGCAAAATAGTTCACTTATATAAAGGGCAAAAACAGGTGAAACGACTCCACGGTGTTAGAAATAGGGGTAGAGGTTACCCTCATTGCGGCAGGAGGGTTAGTGATAGGGGATCTGGAAGAGGAGGAGCCCAATGGACTGAACACCTGAGCTGGAAACAGCAGTTTGTTCCTCAAAGTTCTGAACCCAACTGTTGTCCAGCATGGAGTCTGTCTGGAGTGGTCAGATGTGGGGCCTTTCACAGGGGAATGAGAAGTGCCCCTCAGGGTCCCATGACCCCCTTTCCTTGCCCACACAACCACCAACTGGCAAGTGGTAACCCAGGACCTGTAGCCCCCACTGGGCTGACATAGAGCATAATGCAAGCTTCTCCTGCTCCAGGCCCTGGACACTGCTTTGCCCCACACATACAGCCCCCTGACCAAAAGCTTGGTGCTCTGGCTTGACTAGAGGGAGCTAGGCTCCAGAAATAAATAAGGAGCTGGGCTTCCATGCTAGAGAACAAGAGCTTCTCCGGGAAAAGGGGCTTCCTCTGAAGTTCTGGGGCACTGGGAGATGAATGGGCAGACCTCTGGCCTCAGCTTCCAGGGAAGGGGAGGATGTGGGCCAACATGAGGTGGCTACACTGGCCACAAGCTGATGACCCTAGCCAGCCTCAGGGTGTCTCAGCTCTAGGCATGGTTTTTCATTTTGTTTTGTCTTGTTTTGTTTTTGAGATGGCACCTCGCTCTGTCGCCCAGGCTGGAGTGATGTGGTACCGTCATGGCTCCCTGCAACCTCCACCTCCTGGATTCAAGCTATTCTCCTGCCTCAGCCTCCTGAGTAGCTGGGATTACAGGTGTGTGCCACCATGCCCAGCTAATTTTTGTAGTTTTAGTAGAGACAGGGTTTCACCATGTTAGCCAGGCTGGTCTTGAACTCCTGACCTCAAGTGATCTGCCTGCCTCAGCCTCCCAAAGTGCAGGGATTACAGGCTTGAGCCACCACACCCGGCCTAGGCATGGTTTTGACAATCTGTCTGTTTGTGCCCTGGCTCCTTCTTCAACTCCTCTTTGGAGGATGCAAAGGAGGAGGAGTCATTTCACTGTTTCTGAAAAGTAGACATATAACCTACATGCAGCTGCCAGGTGATAAGGGCCCCATCTATCTGGCATGACGTTGGTGGTCCACAAAGGCTGATTAGCTGAATGCCCTGCTCTGGGCTGTACACTGTGTGGGTGGCTAACTGGGGCCTCCCCACAGAGCTCACAGACAGGTGTGAAGGAAAGCAGGACTCTTAGAATATCCCAGAGTTTTCACCGAAGAAGCCTCCAGTGTGGGCCACTGTGCTCAGTGCTTTGATGCACAGTCTCATTTAATTCTCACCATTTACAGACAATTCAGCCAAGATCCTTTTCAATCAAGTCTGGCAATATCTGCCTTTCAATGGCAGTGCCTAGTCCTTTCATATGTAATATACTTTTCGTTAGGGGTGGGTTTAAGTCTTATCCTCTTGCTATTTGTTATCTATTTGTCCCCTCTCTTTTGTTCCTCCTTTATTGCCTTCTGTTTGGTTGAGACTTTATAAAACATTTTATTCCATCTTCTCTACTTACTTTTTAGCTATGCCTCTTTATATTTTTGGTTGCTGTAGTGGGGGTTACAATGTGTATTCTTCAACATCCAGTCTACTGTCCAATAACATTACATCACTTCATGTATAATGTAAGAACTTCACAAAAATATAATGCCAGGACTGGATGTGGTGGCTCACACCTATAACCCCAGAACTTTGGGAGGCCAAGGCTGGTGGATCACCTGAGGTTGGGAGTTTGAGACCAGCCTGACCAACATGGAGAAACCCCGTCTCTACTAAAAATACAAAATTAGCCAGGTGTGGTGGCTCATGCCTGTAAACCCAGCTACTTGGGAGGCTGAGGCAGGAGAGTTGCTTGAACCCGGGAGGTGGAGGTTGTGGTGAGCTGAGATCATGCCATTGCACCCCAACCTGGGCAACAAGAGTGAAACTCTGTCTCAATCAATCAACAAAATTTCATATGTATATATATGTGTGTGTGTGTGTGTGTATATATATGTGTATATATATATATGGAATGCAATCACATTTTTTCCAGCCTTTTGTGTTATTGTGGTCATATGCTTTATTTTTGTATGTCTTATAGATCCCAAAATACATTATTATTTTTGCTTTAAATGGTGGATTAATTTTTAGAGAATTTAAGAAAAGAAAAACAGTCTTTTGGACTGCTGGCCACAAATCTTCTGTTTTATTTATCCCCGAATGGTTTTATTTTTCCATTTTGAGAGATATTTTCACTGATACCGTTCAAAGTTAACAGATTTATTCTTTTTTTTTTTTTTTTTTTTTTTGAGATGGAGTCTCGCTCTGTCACCCAGGCTGGAGTGCTGTGGCCGGATCTCAGCTCACTGCAAGCTCCGCCTCCCAGGTTCACGCCATTCTCCTGCCTCGGCCTCCCAGGTAGCTGGGACTACAGGTGCCGCCACCTCACCCAGCTAGTTTTTTGTAGTTTTTTTTTTTTTTAGTAGAGATGGGGTTTCACCGTGTTAGCCAGGATGGTCTCGATCTCCTGACCTCGTGATCCGCCCGTCTCGGCCTCCCAAAGTGCTGGGATTACAGGCTTGAGCCACCTCGCCCGGCCAACAGATTTATTCTTTCATTACTTTTCAGATGCTGTTCCATTGTTTGCTGACTTGCATTGTTTCTGTGAGAAGTCTGCAGTCTTTTGCAGTATTGTTTTCCTATGAATAATTGTCTCCTCCCACCCTACTCACCCCAGCTGCTTTCCACATTCTCTCTGATTTTCAGTAGTCTGCCCATGATGTGTCTAAATAGGACTTTCTTTGCATTCATTCTGGCTGGGACTCACTGAACTTTCTGAATCTGTAGATTAATATTCTCTTTTCAATCAACCTTGGAATATTTTCAGCATAATTTTTTTTCTGTCTTATTCTCTCTCTTTTCTCCTTGGAAATGCCAATTAAATGTATGTTAGACTGCTTTATCCTGCCCCACAGCTTACTGAGGCTGCATTTTTCAATCACTTTTCTCTTTGTGCTTCTGATGGCACTGGGGGCCCATCTGGAGTGGCCACTGCCATCACACTGGCTGCAGTGGGGAGGTGCAGCCAGGGCTGCCATGCCATGGAGCCAGTGGGAACTGGAGACAGGTGGGAGACACACCTCTTCTGAGCTGGTGGGGCAGGAGCTCCCTGGATGCAGCCACAGCCACTCAAGTTATGCCTGTGGACCTGGGCCTCCCACGGCATGATGCAAGCAGAAGCCCCACCCCACTAGGCACAGCTGCCACCCAAGTTGTGGCTGCAGACTCAGGTCTCCCTGGGCTCCTGGTAGGGGCAGGAGCAGGCAGGAGCCCTGCCCTTCCAGGTGCAGCTGCCGCCACCCACATTGCAGCTGCAGACCCAAGCCTCCCAATCCATGGAGCGGGCAGAAGCCTTGTGCACCCCACCCTGCCTCATGCAGCTGCAGGGCACAAACATGCTCAGGTCAGTGCTGACACGCCAGCCCAAGCCACTTCGGCCCCCTCCAGACTCTGGGCACCAACGAGCATAGGAGGGAAGCTGAAGGGTGCTGAGAGCAGCAGGGCACTGGCTTGCAGATGCCCCTTGGCACCTACAGCCTGGGTGCCATGAATGGCAGCAGGAGGCAGACAGGTTCCTAGGCAGAAGGGGGTGGGTCTCTGGTGAGGTCCCACCTTCAGGACAGGGAAGGCCTGAAGGCTGGGGGCTGGGCTGCCAGTCCTACAGGCTGAAGTGGGAAACTTGTGGTGCCTTTTCTGGGCCTGCCCATGGCTGCCCATGGACCAATCCGTGTGTACTTCCTACCCTCTGAGGCCCATAAAAGCCCTGGGCTCAGTCAGAGCTGAGCAGAGGTCAGGAAAGCCAGCTGCAGAGAGGAGCTACCCACTCCAGGGCCTCTTCTGAGCTATGCTGTTGGTAAAGCTCCTTTTCACCTTGCTCTCCCTCCACTTCATTCTTCCTAGACCCAGGACAAGAACTTGGGACCAGCCGACTGGTAAGGCTGAAAGATCTGTAACACAAACAAGGCTGAAACATACCCATTGTGAGTGAAGAGAAGTAGAGAAGAGCCACAGCCCTTCAGGGTGCCCAGACCTGAGACCTCCCCAAGCCAGGGCTGTGACCCCCTCTTTGGGGCCCTGCAGTTCCTGGAGTCTCCAAGCTTCTGGGCACCACCATGTTTCCCAGTGGCAGCCTTGAAAGATGCTTGCAGAGTGTCTGATCCAGTCACTGCCTCGCAGAGAGCCAGCACTGATGCTGGCACCTGGAGCTGCCCACCCCACTGCAGCAGCCAGCATGCCTGACTGTGTGCAGTGGCCGGACCCCATGCTTGTTTGCTCACATACCCCTGGCCACTCCACGCCTGGCTCACCCTTGGCAGACATGAGATCCAGGCTGGTAGTGTGAACTGAGTGCAACCTGCCAGGTCAAGTGGATGGAACGAGCCTACTGGGCCTGAGCAAATCTCAGGCAAAGGTGCCACAGTCCACAGAGGTTTCCAGCTAAAAAAGTGACACCCCAAAGATCTTGCAACACTTTCATGTAGATAATTTCTACTGACCTGTCTTTACATGTATTGGCCTTCTTAAAATTGGGACTAATATGTTACTGTTTTTTTTAGACAAGCTCTCACTTGGTCACCCAGACTAGAGTATAGTGACATGATCACAACTCACTGCAGCCTCAAACTCCTGAGCTTAAGCGATCCTCCTGCCTCAACCTCCCAGGTAGCTGGGACTGTGGACACATGCCATCATGCCCGGCTAATTTTTGCATTTTTTGTAGAGATGGGGTTTTGCTATGTTGCCCAGGCTGGTCTTGAACTCCTGGTCTCAAGTAATCCTCCTGCCTTAGCTTAGTGCTGAGATTACAGATATAAACCACTGTGCTCAGACAAGTCCAACATGCTTTAGTCTCATCGAATGAACATTCAATTTTAGACATTGTATTTTTTAGTTTAAATTTTAATCTGATTCTCTCTTTTTAAAAAATAGTTGCTATGTCTCCCCACCACACACACCTTTTTTTTGAGATAGAGTCTCATTCTGTTGCCCAGGGTGTACAGTGGCATGATCCTGGCTCACTGCAACATCTGTCTCCTAGGTTCAAGCGATTCTGTTGCCTTAGCCTCCCTCCTGCAACTACAGGTGCATACCACCACTCCTGACTACTTTTTTGTATTTTTAATAGAGACAGGGCATGTTGGCCAGGCTGGTCTCGAACTCCTGGCCTCAAGTGATCCATCTGCCTCAGCCTCCCAATGTGTCAAGATTACAGGCATGAGCCACCATCCGCAGGCTTGTTATGGGTTTAATTACATCCACCCCCTTCCAACAATATGTTGTATTCCTAACTCCCAATACCTCAGAATGTGACCTCATTTAGAAATGGAGTCATTGCTGATGTAATTACTTAAGATGAGGTCATAGTGGAGTAAGGTAGGCCCTTGGCCCTTAATGAAATATGACAGGTGTCTTTTTTTTTTTGAGACAAGGTCTCACTGTTGTCTAGGCTGGACTGCAATGGTGCAATCTTGGCTCACTGCAGCCTCTGCCTCCCAGGCTCAAGCAATCCTCCCATCTCAGCCTCCTGAGTAGCTGGGACTACAGGCGTGCACCACTGTACCCAGCTATTTTTTGTATTTTTAGTAGAGACAGGGTTTCGCCATGTTGCCTGGGCTGGTCTTGAACTCCTGGGCTCAAGTAATCCACCTGCCTCATCATCCCAAAGTGCTGGGGTTACAGGCATGAGCCACCATGTCTGGCCAGACTGGTGTCCTTATAAGAAAAGAGAGGAGGCCAGGCACAGTGGCTCATCTATAATCCCAACACTTTGGAAGGCCAAGACAGACAAAGCACTTGAGGCCAGGAGTTCAAAACCAGCCTGAGCAACATGGCAAAACCCTGTCTCTACTAAAAATACAAAAATTATCTGGGCATGGTGATGCATGCCTATAATCCCAGCTAGTCCAGCTACTCCAGAGACTGAGGCAGAAGAACAGCTTGAACCCAGGAGACAGGAGAGGAAGGTTGCAGTGAACTGAGATCATGCCACTGTACTACAGCCTGGGCAACAAAGTGAGACTCTGTCTCAAAAAAAAAAAAAAAAAACAAGAAAGAAAAGAAGACAGAAGCTGGGAGTGGTGGCTTACCTGTAATCTTAGCACTTTGGGAGGCTGAGGCAGGTGGATCACTTGAGCCCAGGAGCTCAAGACCAGCCTTGGCAACACGGTGAAATCCTGTCTCTACCAAAATACAAAAATCAAGCCAGTCTCATAACCCAGCCTTAAAATAAATAAACAAATAAATAGATCAAAATTTTAAAAGAAATAGGAAGAGAGAGACCTAGGAAGAATGCCTTGTTATGAGGAAGGAAGAGATTGTAGTGATGCATCTATACGCCAGGGAATGTCAACAACTGCTGGCTGTCACTAGAAGCTACAGAGAGGCATGGAACAGATTCTTCCTGAAAGCTGTCAGGAGAAATCCACCCTGCTCATACCTGAATTTCATACTTTTAGCCTCTGTAACTATCAAAGAGAAAATTTCTTTTGTTTTATGCCACTCAATTTGTGCTACTTTGTTCTAGTGGCCCTAGGAAACTAATACACTCCTGAAATTTCTCTTGTCTTTATCGACTATAATTGCCTTTGCTTTTCCTTACAGATTCATTTTACTTTGTTACTTTTTCCTTTTCTCTTCTTTCTTTCCTTCTTTTCTTTTCCCCTTCCTTCCTTCCTTCCTTCCTTCCTTCCTTCTTTTCTTTCTTTCTTCTCTTTCTTTCTCTTTCTCTCTCATGTGCGCTCTTTTTTTTGATTTTCTTCATCCAGGCTGGAGGGCAGTGATGCAATTATATAGCTCACTGCAGCCTCAAACTCCTGGGCTCAAGCAATCTTCCTGCCCTAGCCCCCCAAGTAGCTAGAACAACAGGCATGTGTCACCACATTCAGCTAATTTTTTAAAAATTTATTTATTTTTTAAAATTTTTTTGAGATGGAGTCTCACTCTGTTGCCTAGGGTGGATTGCAGTGGTGTGATCTCATCTCACTGCAACCTCTGCCTCCCAGATTCAAGCGATTCTTCTGCCTCAGTCTCCCGAGTAGCTGGGACTACAGGCGCCCACCACTGCACCTGGCTAATTTTTGTATTTTTAGTAGAGACAGGGTTTCACCGTATTGGCCAGGCTGGTCTTGAACCCCTGACCTCATGATCTGCCCACCTCAGCCTCCCAAAGTGCTGGGATTACAGGTGTGAGCCACCGCACCTGGCCTCAGCTATTTTTTAAATTTGTTTGCAGAGATGGGGTCTCACTATGTTGCCCAGGTTTGTCTTGAACTCCTGGCTTCAAGCAATCTTTCCACTTTGGCCTCCCAAAGTGCTGGGATTATAGGCATGAGCCACTGTGCCCAGCCTTCTTGTAGATTATAATAAAGAAGTGTATTACAATGATTAAAGTCTGCCTATGAATTCCAACATCTACACCTGTTTCTATTTTTTTTAAATCTTAATTATATGTCCCATTTTTCTGTTTCTCTACATATCTAGTAATTTTTTATTTTATGCTGGACATTGTAAATAATACAATATAGAGATTCTGGATTGTGTTGTCTTTCTCGGAAGAATTTTGCATATTGCTCTGTTTAGTTGCTGACCATTCACCTTGATTTGGTGGAGGCTTGATTTTAAACTTTGTTGGAGTAGGTTTGTTTTAGTGTTTCTTCCTAAGTCATGCTCTCCCAGGATCTCAATGAGAAAGCCTGGTGTGTTTACCAAGTCCCACTAACTTGGTGAGATTTGAACTGGAAAATCCATCTCCCAAATATCAAACAGCTATAGGAACCTATGCTCCTCTCTTTTAGTCTTCCATCTGTGTCTTCCCCTAGGCTTCCTGGAGTCATCCCCCACGCCAGAGTCAGCCGAGGATTGAAGGGGAGTTTTCTCCTTCTGTGGCTCTTTTTTCTGGGATATTTTTTCTCTCTCTCCATTTCCAGTTGCTCTGGAAGCCCTGAACTCAACTGTGTAGTCTTGAGCCAATAAGACTTCTGTTTTCTGCTTAATTTCTGTTTGTTTGTTTTTTTGTTTTGTTTTGTTCTGTTTTGAGACGGAGTCTCGCTCTGTTGCCCAGGCTGGAGGGCAGTGGTGTGATCTCGGCTCACCGCAACCTCCACCTCTTGGGTTCAAGCGATTTTCCTGCCTCAGCCTCCTGAGTAGCTGGGATTACAGGCATGCACCACCACGCCCAGCTAATTTTGTATTTTTAGTACAGATGGGGTTTCTCCATGTTGGTCACGCTGGTCTCGAACTCCCAACCTCAGGTGATCCGCCTGCCTCAGCCTCCCAAAGTGCTGGGATTACAGGCATGAGCCACTACACCCGGCTAAACAAATTATTTTATATATTTTTTCAGACTTTATAATTGTTAGCAGCAGAAAGTTTATCTGACGCAAGCTACTCCTCCACTACCAGCAAGTCTGCTTCGTAAATCACCACACCATACTACCTAAGACTTAGAACTTAGGGCTCATGTTCAGTCTGGTTTTAGACTTGTCATTGGAAGTGATATGACTTAGTGGAAAGTACAGGCCCTTTTGTTGGGGTCTGGAGCCAGCCAACCCTGATATTGAGCCTTCACCCTGACCCTTTTCACTGTGTGACCTGAGCAATCCTCTTTACCTCACTGAGCCTCGGTGGCCTTATCCATGTAATGGGAATCACCCTGTCTTGCAGGATGAGGAATGGAAGGAAGCCCAGTGAAAACCCAGCACATCATTAAGAGTGAATTACAGACCGGCCGCAGTGGCTCACGCCTGTAATTTTGGCACTTTGGGAGGCCAAGGCAGTAGATCACTTGAGGTCAGGAGTTTGAGACCAGCCTGGCCAACATGGTGAAACCCCGTCTCTACTAAATATACAAAACTTAGCCAGGCATGGTGGCGGGCACCTGTAATCCCAGCTACTAGGGAGGCTGAAGCAGGAGAATTGCCTGAACCCGGGAGGTGGAGGTTGCAGTGAGCAAGATTGCACGATTACACTCCAGCCTGGACAACAAGAAAGAAACTCTGTCTCAAAAGAAAAAAAAAAAAAATGAATTACACAGTTCTTTTCTCAAGTAAAAATCCTCAAATGATATGAGAGTAGGCTAGACCCAATGCTGGCTCTGAGTAAGATCCCACCTTACTCTAGTGACACGCTTTGACATACAAGCTGATGTCCACAAGTCTGGTTTTAGTTTTCTTTTTCTTTTATTTTTGAGATAGAGTCTCACTCTGTCGCCCAGGCTGGAGTGCAGTGGTGTGATCTTGGCTCACTGCAAGCTTCGCCTCCCGGGTTTACGCCATTCTCCTGCCTCAGCCTCCCGAGTAGCTGGGACTACAGGTGCCCGCCACCGCACCCGGCTAATTTTTTGCATTTTTAGTAGAGACGGGGTTTCACCATGGTCTCGATCTCCTGACCTTGTGATCCGCCCGCCTCGGCCTCCCAAAGTGCTGGGATTACAGGCGTGAGCCACTGCGCCCGGCTGGTTTTAGTTTTCACTGTCATGTCAGGGGTGTACCTGCTGAATGCAGGGACCTGCACTCCCTGGGATGGCCCAGACTGTGCCTCCTGGGCAGCAGAATGTCACCAGTTAGAGCGTTCGTGTCTGGGGCAAAATCAATTCCTGATTCATTGGAAGGGGTTAGCTTGGGTGACACTCACTCAACACGCTTTCAACAACAATCCAAATAGGAAGAAATCAAAGCACCTGGTATTGATGGGGACAGTTCCTCTCTGAAGCGGCAGAGGTCACTGGCACAGCAGCCAAAGCAAGCACCTTGGTAGAGGGGACTGTTGTCCTCAGGCAGAGCTGTAGGAGCCAGTGCTATGTGTGGCCTTGGGCAAATTCCCACACCTCTCTGGGGCTCCTCCCGTCACTTGCACAGAGATGATTTGATTTGTTTTGCTCTGTTTTGTATTTGTTTTTGTTTTTGTTTTGTTTTGAGACAGCGTCTCGTTCTGTCGCCCGGGCTGGAGTGCAGTGGCACAATCTCCGATCACTGCAACTTCTGCCTCCTGGGTTCAAGCAATTCTCCTGCCTCAGCCTCCCGAGTAGCTGGGATTACAGGCACCTGCAACCATGTCCAGCTAATTTTTGTATTTTTAGTATAAACGGGCTTTCATCATGTCGGCCAGGCTGACCTCAAGTGATCTGCCCGCCTCAGCCTCCCAAAGCGCTGGGATTACAGAAGTGAGCTACCGTGTCCAGCAGAGAGATTATTTCTAAGGGCTCTCCCAGCATGGGATCAGAAATCAGGAGCCCTGACCCCTGACCATAGTCCTGCCTCCCACATGGTAAGTGGGATTGGGCACCTCAGTGAGTCTCTGCATCAGTGTCTCCGTCTGTAACACAGGGGCACATGCCATATCTCAGAAATAATACGGTGCCTGAAACCCAGAATAACAAATACACAGTGCACCCAGCGATCCACGGCCTTGAACCTCACTGGGCAAACTCGACAGTCTTAAAGGCAACTATGGGAAATGGAGCCAGCTCCCCTTGGGGAAAAAATGAGAGCTTTCAAAGAGAGACAAATAACTTGCAATTTAAATGCATAAGAGACCAGGCTGTGCCACCACATATGCAGATAGATGCAAATGATATGCAAATAGCTCAAGTAAGCCTGAGTTTGCCAATGTCCTTTGCCAAGCAGCCAGTTATGGGGTTCAGCCAGGTCTGATCTGTGCCAGAAGCTCACATCTGGGGCCCAGAGGCCTTGGGTAAATGTTCAACGGCACCTCTTCCAGGAAGCCTTCCAAGACCCAGCAGTTCTCGACCCCCTCTCTACTCTCCCCAGGACTTGGAGTCTGCCTCTAAATCATCTTCAGGGGTGGTTCCTTCTCCACCTCTGTGAGCTCCCAAGGGTAGGGACTCCCTCTTGTTCACCACCACACCTACAACTGGTACAAAACCTGGCAGTGAGTAGGCACCAGGCCTATAGGCCAAGTGGACACGGGAAGGCAGGATGAGTGGATGAGTTCATTTCTCTTTTTCTTGCTTACGGCTTCTTCTTCTTCTTCTTTTTTTTTTTTTTTGAAACAGAGTCTTACTCTGTTGCCCAGGCTAGAGTGCAATGGTGCGATCTCGGCTCACTGCAACCTCCACCTCCCAGATACAAGCGATTCTCCTGCCTCAGCCTCCTGAGTAGCTGGGATTACAGGAGTGCCCCACCACGACTGGCTAATTTTTTTAGTTTTAGTAAAGACGGGGTTTCACTGTGTTGGCCAGGCTGGTCTCAAACTCCTGACCTCAAGTGATCTGCCTGCCTCGGCCTCCCAAAGTGCTGGGATTACAGGGGTGAACCACCGTACACGGCTAGGTGGATGAATTCATCTTTAAGTCCTCCATTCAGGACAAGGCTGAGCCCTCTTCAGGGCCTTCAGCTGTCCTGTCACCCAACAATGAGTGACTTTCAGCATCAGTCCCTCGTTACCAATGAAGATGCAAGGGCTGAAGTTTGCAAGTGACTTATGTAATTAATATATGAAGTAGGAAAGGCTCCCTTCAGTTGATATCATGACTTCCTTACCCTTTTCTTTTTCTTTTTTTTTTTTTTTGAGACGGAGTCTCACTCTGTCGCCCAGGCTGGAGTGCAGTGGCCGGATCTCAGCTCACTGCAAGCTCCGCCTCCCGGGTTTATGCCATTCTCCTGCCTCAGCCTCCCGAGTAGCTGGGACTGCAGACGCCCACCACCTCGCCTGGCTAGTTTTTTGTATTTTTTTTTTAGTAGAGACGGGGTTTCACCTTGTTAGCCAGGATGGTCTCGATCTCCTGACCTCGTGATCCGCCCGTCTCGGCCTCCCAAAGTGCTGGGATTACAGGCTTGAGCCACCGCACCCGGCCTGACTTCCTTACCCTTTTCTTCATTCTCCCATCCTTTCTGGGGTGGGCCAGGGCCTGATGCAGACGAGGTGTACAGTAAATATTGATTGACAAACGAATGAGCAGATGAACCCATGAATGAATGAGCGCATAAATGAACAAATAAGCAAGATTTCTACTAGCTTGCCAGAAATTGCTCATATCTCCGGAAACTGCCAGCATCGTCAGAAGACGCAGCCCATTCTATCTACGCCACATCCCTTAAGGTCTGCTACTGAATTTTTTTTTTTTTTTGAGACAAAGTCTTGCTCTGTCATCCAGGCTGGAGTGCAGTGGCATGATCTCAGTTCACTGCAGCCTCTGCCTCCTGGGTTCCAGTGATTCTCCTGTCTCAGCCTCCCAAATAGCTGGGATTACAGGCATGCGCCACCATGCCCGGCTATTTTTTGCATTTTTAGTAAAGATAGGGTTTCACCATGTTGGCCAGGCTGGTCTCGAACTCCTGACCTCAGGTGATCCGCCCACCTTGACCGGCTGCTACTGGTCTTTATTTGTTGTAGCCATTATGAGTGCTTTTTGGTGTCTGTGAACTTCAAGACTGTGGCAGACACTGTTTGTGCCACATCACATCCCCTCAGCCCCCTCTGATCGGGGCTGCAGCACCGGTTCCACCTCCTGCTGGCCAGGGGGCCACCTCCCACAGGTCCCTCCTGCCTTGGGGTAAAGGCTCCTGGAGCAAACTTCTGCAATGGAGGGCAGGAAGCAGGATACCCTCACCTGGAATCTTCCAGAAGACCATTCTGGGAGGCATTCTGTTTGCTTCCAGAATTCCCAGAGGCATCCAGCCTCCCCTCCCAGACAGCAGCCATCTCAGACACACACACCTCCATCTCTTCTCCTCCCCTGCCACACTCTCCTGCCTCCTGGCATCACCCCCAAGTCCTTAATGCAGGCTTTGCTTTCAAGGGACCCCAACTTAGGACAGAGGTACAAAGAAATGTCACATGGCTGTGCCTCTCACAAATATGGTATAAATGCAAAGGTGGAAAATAGATTGAGAATGGCTCGTGTTCACAACCAAAGTGAACCATTTCATTCGGAAGCCAGTGTTGAGTGGTGCTGAACAAGAGCTCATTCATTCATTCATTCTTGGCCACCTGCTCCGTGCTGGGTACTGAGGCCATCACACAAGGCCCTACCCTCATGGCCTCCCAGCCTGGTGGTGAAGACAGAGACTGGGCGAATCATCACTTGGGGAATCGTTTCATTACGGACGGGTGATTGGCTGAGCACCCTGCATGTCGGTGGTTTCTTTGAACCTCAGACCACTCGGCTCCTCTGGGGGCCCAACTGTGCCCATTTATGAGTGAGAAAACTGGGGCCCGGAGTGCAGGGGCCTGTTGTCATAGGAAGGTCAGACAGGTCAAAAGTGGTGGAGCTGAGGCCTGAACCCACAGCATCTAATTCGGAGCCGGCAGAGGCCCCTTGGCCCTCGGATCTGCCAAGGAGTCACCTGGCCTGAGCACTAGACAAATGCAAGACACGTAGCCATCTTAAATGTTCTGGTAGCTACATTAAAACAAAATAAAAAGAAACTGGGGCCGGGCGCGGTGGCTCACGCCTGTAATCCCAGCACCTTGGGAGGCTAAAGTGGGGTGGATCACAAGGTCAGGAGATCGAGACCATCCTGGCTAACACGGTGAAACCCCGTCTCTACTAAAAATACAAAAAACTAGCCGGGCGAGGTGGCAGGCGTCTGTAGTCCCAGCTACTCGGGAGGCTGAGGCAGGAGAATGGCGTGAACCTGGGAGGCGGAGCTTGCAGTGAGCTGAGATCCGGCCACTGCACTCCAGTCTAGGCGACAGAGTGAGACTCCGTCTCAAAAAAAAAAAAAAAAACACCAAATAAAAACAAACTGGGGCCAGGTGTGGTGGCTCACGCCTGTAATCCCAGCACTTTGGAGGCCAAGACAGGCAGATCACTTGAGGCCAGGAGTTCGAGACCAGCCTGGCCAACATGGAGAAACCCCGTCTCTATTAAAAAATATAAAAATTAGCCAGGCGTGGTGGTGCGTGCCTATAGCCCGAGTTACTTGGGAAGACTGAGGCAGGAGAATCACTTGAACCCGGGAGGTGGAGGTTGCAGTTGCAGTGAGCAGAGGTTGCAGTGAGCAGAGGTTGCAGTGAGCCGAGATCATGGCACTTCACTCCAGCCTGAACAACAGAGTGAGACTGTCTCAAAAAAAAAAAAAAAAAAAGAAACTGGTAGAATTCCTTCTCATACTATTTGTATTTAACCCAATAGATCCAAAATATTATCACTTTGACAGATAATTAATATTTAAGATTATTAATAAGATATTTACTTTTTTTCCCCATACGACATCTTTGCATCTTTGTGCATTTCACATTCAAGGCACATAGCAGTTTAGGCTAGCCACATTTCGAGTGCCCTGCGTGCAGGACAGTGCAGCCCTGGCCTCCGCTGTGTCGTCACCGCTTGCCTTGTGACCTTGAGCAAGTCCTTTCTCATCTCAGTCTCCGTGAGCTCCTCCCGGTGTGTCGTGGTCAAACAGCTATCACGGAGGGAAAGTGCTTTGTAACCTCACTGTGCGCCGGTCACTGTTAACCTTCCTTCCAGTCATGTACCCTGGCCGCCAAGGGACCCACACAGACAGAGCTGTTGAACTTGTATCTCTTGCTTTTGAGGGGGCACAGGTTTGGGGAGACAGACATCTGGTTCCCATTGTGGAAACAGATCTCTCTTCCCAAGCTTGGGCTCTGGAACTGCACCCAGGAGAGGGAGAGGGGCGGGGCAGGGGAGGAGCCAGTGACCAAGTCTTTCCCTGCCCTTTTTTTTTTTAGGCTTAATTTTTTTTTTTTTTAGAGCAGCTTTAGGTTCACAGCAAAATTGAGAAGAAGGTGTTGAGACATTCCATATGTCCCTTGCCCCCACAATGCATAGCCTCCCATTATCAATGTCCCCACCAGATGTGTTACAATTGAGAACGCACACTGACACATCATTATCACCCAACATTCTCTGCCCTTTTTTAGTGTGTCAAAACAGGTGAGGCTCTCTCACCTCATCAAAGGCCTGCTCCTTCTCACCCTCCCCCAGGCTGAGCTCTTACGAGGGCTAATTAGAGTCCATTTTAACCCAAATGACCTGTCACCTCCCTATTAAAATGCCAGAGGACAGTTCTGCTCCTGCAGTATCTGGGACCATCTGGGACAGGGGAGTGAGGTTAAGGCTGGGTTTAGTGAGGGCCTGAAACGGCTGCTTCAACGTTGTAAAGTGCAAAGTTGGTGCTTGGAGCTGGTGCAGTGGGAACGCGGCTTGCTCGCTTGCGCATTAGACACACATCTCCCCAGCGCCTAGAATGTTTATGCAGCTTCTGTGAGGATGCTGGAGATACAGAAAGGAGAGGAGGCCGGCCTCGCCCCCAGGGAGTGCAAGTCTGGTGCAGGAGAGAAGACAGCAAGCAAACAGCCACAGTGAAGTACCAGGGCCTGCAGGGGATGCGTGGGCGATGTGTGTGGGTGGGTGTTCAGCCTGGGCCAGAGGGTGGGAGCAGGAAGTTCAAAGCAGGGTGGCATGGAGCCTCTGATCAGATGTGTGGCTGGAGGGCAGAATGCCGGGGAGACTGGCCAGCCGTGAGATGGGACCCGAGGCAGGTTGGGTCCAGGCCACGGTGGGGCTTGAATACCAGCTTCAAGAGTATGAACATGGTCCTTTGTTCTCCAAGACTCCTGTTCCAAACAGCAGGACTGCTTGGCACAATTGCCAATTAGGTAGAAATGGGGCAATTCCATTCCATTTCCCCAGTATTCATGGACTACTACTGATGGTCTGCTGTGGGGAACACAGAGATGCAAAAAGCATTTTTATTTTTATTTTTTATTTTTTGAGACAGTCTTGCTCTGTTGCTCAGGCTGGAGTACAGTGGTGCGATCTCAACTCACAGCAACCACTGCCTCCCGGGTTCAAGTGATTCTCCTGCCTCGGCCTCCTGAGTAACTGGGACTACAAGCACATGCCACCACACCAGGCTAATTTTTGTAACAAAAAGCTTTTTTTTTTTTTTTTTTTGAGACGGAGTCTGGCTCTGTCGCCCAGGCTGGAGTGCGGTGGCCGGATCTCAGCTCACTGCAAGCTCCGCCTCCCGGGTTTACGCCATTCTCCTGCCTCCGCCTCCCCAGTAGCTGGGAGCCCGCCTCGTCGCCCGGCTAGTTTTTTGTATTCTTTAGTAGAGACGGGGTTTCACCGTATTAGCCAGGGTGGTCTCGATCTCCTGACCTCGTGATCCACCCGTCTCAGCCTCCCAAAGTGCTGGGATTACAGGCTTGAGCCACCGCGCCCGGCCACAAAAAGCATTTTTAAGGAAACCAAAACATAGCCAAACAAAACCCTGGACTTCCATTTCCAGCCATATTGCAGACTAGACAGCAGAAAACCCTCTTGCTACAACATACTACTTGGAAATGGTGGCCAAAATGTAACAACTATCCTTTTAAATGCATGGCTGAGCTTGCAAGAAAGGAAAAGAACTCCCTGGGGACAAAAACACAGAAGCAGCTGAAAACTAGAGCAGGAATCAGGCAGCCCGTGTTGGTGTGGTGTGGGCGGCATGGGCGAGGTGGAGGGTGTTGGTCTCTGCTGTCCGGGGACTGGAGTTTACAGCCCCTCTGGGGACCATAAATGAGGCTTTGGGCTCCACAAAATGGGGGGATTGTAAATGAGACCCACCCCGAAGCCAGACTCTCCAGAGTTACATTCTCAGTGAAAAGGTAGATAAGGGTAAAAACCAGTCTCCACTCAGGCAGATCACCTGCCACATCCAGGGCTTGGAGTGGGGAAAGCAGGCTGCTCTGGGAATTTGTAACCACAGACTTAGCCTCAGGAGGTTTGAGATTTAAATTTAGACTGCTACTTACATGCTCTGGGGACTCCCAAAGCAAAAACTTAACACAAAAATAGGTCCCTTGGCATGGGGGCAGAAACAAATGCAAACATGCACTAGAGGGCTATGACCTCAACCCAGGCTGCCCAGGGTTCCCACCGACAGATGCCCCTACAGATGAATTCACAAAGGTAAATTACAAAACAAAAGTAGCCATAAGTGAGATCCAGCTGCAAAACCAACAGTACAAGTGGACACCCCAAGAATCTCAGATGATAGATCCAGGAGATAGAGACCATAAAATAGATAGAGACCATACAATTTAGATAGAGACTAAAATTACTAATGACAGGCCAGGTGGAGTGGCTCATGCCTGTAATCCCAGTACTTCGGGAGGTTGAGGTCGGTAGATCACTCGGGCCCAGGAGTTCAAGACCAGCCTGGGAAACATGGCAAAACCCCATCTCTATGAAAAATACAAAAATTAACATGGCACGGTGATGCATGCCTGTGGTCCCAGCTACTCAGGAGGCTGAGGTTGGAGGATCACTTGAGGTCAGGAATTCGAGACCAGCCTGGCCAACATGGCAAAACCCCATCTCTACTAAAAGTACAAAAATTCGCTGGGCATACTGGTGTGCACCTGTAGTCCCAGCTACTCGGGAGGCTGAGGCAAGAGAATCACTTGAACCTGGGAGGCGGAGGTTGCAGTGAGCCGAGATGGCACCACTGCACTCCAGCCTGGGTGACAGAGCAAGACTCCATCTCAAAAAAAAAAAAAAGAAAGAAATACAAAGTTTTGGGAAATATCAAAATGAATTAGATATTATGAAAAAAAAAAAGCAGAGTTTCTGGTTAGAGACAGCAGAATAAACGCAGGTATTTATCCCTGCTACCTCCCGAAACTCCTTTAAAATGGCAGGAAAGGCATTTTCAAAATATCACAATGACAAAGAAAATGGGATGTGAGGCAAGAGAAACAAAATTTTGAAATTGGAAAGCAGACGAATGAGTGAGAACCACCTCAGTGGATGAAAAACACTGAATCCTAAACTGGCAGTGAGGAAAGCCTAGACACAAAAGAAACCCCCAGAGGCTAGGAATTGAGTACCAGGTGCTTCTGGTAGCAGAGGTAAAGAGCATATTGAGCCACAGGGGATTTCCACCCCAGCAGAAGATAGATGGTTTATTCTGCAGAGTGGCTAAAGCCAAGGGTCTCTGGACTGAGGAAAAGTAAGTCCAGCTGGGGACAGGGGCATCTCATTGAAAACAGAGGAATACAGTGAGAGGGTCTTTATACTGAATATGAACACTCCAAGTTGGCATCAGGGCTTAGTATGAACCTGTAGGCAGGAGATTCAAAGATAATTCCCTGGGGATCTGAGAAGCCCAAGAGCAAAGACCTAAAGACACTGACATTGTGAGCTCACTGATGAAAGAACCCAGCCAGATCACCCAACAGTGAAGTTCTTGGTGGGCAGCAAACTCTGAGCTCTCAGCTTCCTAGCAGCCTCTATGCACAGAAGCCAATGGTCACCAAGGCACTTGGGGGAGCCTTCCAACAGAGACAAACAATAACAAATAGATCTTTCTTAAAAGAGAAAAATTTAGGGAAAGAGATAAGGAGAAGAAAATATTTTTTAAAAATTATCATTAGTAGTACCAAAGATGAGCTATAGCACACATTAAACAAGAACAGGATGTTATCAAAAAGGAACATTCTGGGCCGGGCACAGTGGCTCATGCCTGTAATCCCAGCACTTTGGGAGGCCAAGGCGGGCAGATCATGAGGTCAGGAGATTGAGACCATCCTGGCTTACACTGTGAAACCCCGTCTCTACTAAAAATACAAAAAATTAGCCAGCGTAGTGGCGGGCACCTGTAGTCCCAGCTACTCGGGGAGCTGAGGCAGGAGAACGGTGTGAACCCGGGTGGCAGAGCTTGTAGTGAGCCGAGATCATGCCAGTGCACTCCAGCCTGGGTGACAGAGCGAGACTCTGTCTCAAAAAAAAAAAAAAAAAAAAAAAGAAGGAACATTCTGGCCAGGTGTGGTGGCTCATGCCTGTAATCCCAGCACTTTGGGAGGCCGAGGCAAGCAGATCACTTGAAGTCAAGAGTTCTAAACTAGCCTGGCCAACATGGTGAAACCCCATCTCTACTTAAAAAAATAATAAAATAAAAATTAGCCAGGCATGGTGGCACACACCTGTAATCCCAGCTACTCAGGAGGCTGAAGCAGGAGAATCGCTTGAGCTTGGGAGGCGGAGGTTGCAGGGAGCAGTGATCATGCCACTGCAGTCCAGCTTGGGTGACAAAGCAAGATTATGTCTCAAAAAAAAAAAAAAAAAAGAAAGTAACATTCTGAGAACAAAAAATATCTCTTGGATAGCACAAATTAAAAGCTTAGTGGAAGGGTTAGAAGATATGGATAAAGATGAAGACATAACCCAAACAGCAGAGCAAAAGGACAAAGCATAGGAGAGAAAAGACATGAAAGTTAGAGAGTCATCCTGGGAGGATCTAACATCCAAGTATGAGGAATCTGAGAAAGAATATAGAAAATAAGGCTGGGCGCAGTGGCTCAAGCCTGTAATCCCAGCACTTTGGGAGGCCGAGACGGGCGGATCACGAGGTCAGGAGATCGAGACCATCCTGGCTAACATGGTGAAACCCCGTCTCTACTAAAAAATACAAAAAACTAGCTGGGCGAGATGGCGGGCGCCTGTAGTCCCAGCTACTCTGGAGGCTGAGGCAGGAGAATGGCATAAACCCGGGAGGCGGAGCTTGCAGTGAGCTGAGATCCGGCCACTGCACTCCAGCCTGGGCGACAGAGCGAGACTCTGTCTCAAAAAAAAAAAAAAAAAAAGAATATAGAAAATAAAAGGAGAGGGATCATCAAACAAGTTACTAAAGTGAATTTCTTTTTTAAAATTTATTTTATGTATTTGTTGTTGTTGTTGTTGCTCTTGTTGAGACAGAGTCTTGTGCTGTCTCCCAGGCTGGAGTGCAGTGGCACAATTTCAGCTCACGGCAACCTCCGCCTCCTAGGTTCAACTGATTCTCCTGCCTCAGCTTCCTGAGTAGCTGGGATTATAGGCACACACTACCATGCCTGGCTAATTTTTTACATGTTTAGTACAGATGGGGTTTTGTCATGTTGGCCAAGCTGGTCTCGAACTCCTGACCTCAAGTGATCTACTCGCCTCCGCCTCCCAAAGTGCTGGAACTACAGGCGTGAGCCACCAGGTCTGGCCAATTTCTTTAAATTAAATGTGGGGCTGGGCCCAGTGGCTCAAGCCTATAATCCCAGCCCTCTGTGAGGCCGAGGAGGGAGGACTGTTTGAGCCCAGGAGTTGGAGACCACAGTGGATAACATAGTGAGACCCATCTCTACAAAAAAATTTTAAAATTAGCCAGGCATGGTGGCAGGTGCCTGGGATCCCAGCTACTTGGAAGGCTGAGATGGGAAGTTCACTTGAGCCCAGGAGGTCAAGGCTGCAGTGAGCCTGATCATGCTACTGCACTCCAGCCTGGGAGACAGAGCAAGACACTGTTTCAAGAAAACAAAACAGGCCGGGCGCGGTGGCTCAAGCCTGTAATCCCAGCACTTTGGGAGGCCGAGACGGGCGGATCACGAGGTCAGGAGATCGAGACCATCCTGGCTAACACGGTGAAACCCCGTCTCTACTAAAAAATACAAAAAACTAGCCGGGCGACGTGGCGGGCTCCTGTAGTCCCAGCTACTTGGGAGGCTGAGGCAGGAGAATGGCGTAAACCCAGGAGGCGGGGCTTGCAGTGAGCTGAGATCCGGCCACTGCACTCCAGCCTGGGCGGCAGAGCGAGACTCCGTCTCAAAAAAAAAAAAAAAAAAAAAAAAAAAGAAAAGAAAACAAAACAGGCCGGGCGTGGTGGCTCAAGCCTGTAATCCCAGCACTTTGGGAGGCCGAGACGGGCGGATCACGAGGTCAGGAGATCGAGACCATCCTGGCTAACATGGTGAAACCCCGTCTCTACTAAAAATACAAAAAACTAGCCAGGCGAGGTGGCGGGCGCCTGTAGTCCCAGCTACTCGGGAGGCTGAGGCAGGAGAATGGCGTGAACCCGGGAGGCGGAGCTTGCAGTGAGCCGAGACTGCGCCACTGCACTCCAGTCTGGGCGACAGAGCGAGACTCCACCTCAAAAAAAAAAAAAAAAAAAAGAAAAGAAAACAAAACGAAACAAAAAGATATGAGTTTCCAGATTGAAAATGTGTAACAAGTATCTAACAAAATGGATGAAGATATTTGCCCACTAAAACACATTAATGTACCTTTTTTTTTTTTTTTTTTGCGACAGATTCTCACTCTATTGCCCAGGCTGGAGTGCAGGGGAATGACCTCAGCTCACTGCAAACTCTGCCTCCTGGGTTCAAGTGATCCTCCCACCTCAGCCTCCCAAGTAGCTGGGATTACACGCGTGAGCCACCACACCCAGCTAATTTTTGTATTTTTAGTAGAGACGGGTTTTCACCATGTTGTACAGGCTGGTCTTGAACTCCTGACCTCAGGTGATCCACCCACCTTGGCCTCTCAAAGTGCTGGGATTACATGCTTGAGCCACCACACCCGGCCTAATGTACTATTTTTTTAAAATATACTAATGGAAATTTCAGATCACTGGGAACAAATGAAAAGTCATACAAGATTTCATATAGGAAAAAACAGGTTATAGATAAAGCACAAATAATCAGAATGACATCAGACTTTTCAATGGCACTCCTGAAGCTAAACCACAATGGAGTAAATGCCTTCAAAATCCCAAGGAAAAAATATTTCAAAATACAGAATTCTATATCCAACCACATTATCAATCAGTTGTGAGAATAGAATAAAGACATTTTCAGAAATGAACACAGAAAAAGTTCAGCTCCCATGCATGCTTTCTCAAGAATTTACTAGAGGACAAGCTCCACCAAAACAAGAGAATAAACCAAGAAAGAGGTGAAAGTGGGAAACGAAGGCAGAAGAGAGATAGTGAGAATTCCCAAGATGGTGGTGAAAGGAGATCTCAGCAGGCCTAGAAAGCAGCCAGAGAGATTGAAACAAACCAGAAGGATCTGCAAAAAAATGTTTCCAAGAAGATGCAACTGAAAGATTAACTGATGTGCTTGGATGTACCAAGCAACAGTTTGTGCTGCTGAATAAGAGTTTGGGATGAAGCGAGATAGAAAACCAAGAAGTCAAATAAATAAAAATAGGACAATATTATTACAAGGAAAACAAAAGACTGTGGAAGAAAAAAAAATAACTGTAGTGTTTTACTTAGCACAGGAGATGAAGAGGATTTATACAATCACAATATTGTAAACTTTCAATATCGAGTTAGCCCAAATTATGATTGAAGTATGTTGGAAGAATGATGAAACAGGAAGTAGGGTGAGGGTAGAGGGAGTAGTGGTGCTGGTGAAAGTCAGACAGTTTATTTATTTATTTATTTGTTTTGAGACGGGGTTTCACTCTTGTTGCCCAGGCTGGAGTGCAATGGCGCAATCTAGGCTCACCACAACCTCCACCTCCCGGGTTCAAGCGATTCTCCTGCCTCAGCCTCCTGAGTAGCTGGGATTACAGGCATGCACCACCATGCCTGGCCAATTTTTGTATTTTTAGTAGAGATGGGGTTTCTCCATGTTGTTCAGGCTGGTCTCGAACTCCTGACCTCAGGTGATCTACCTGCTGCAGCCTCCAAAAGTGCTGGGATTACAGGCGTGAGCCACTGTGCCCGGCACAGTTTTTTTCTTTTGTGGAAAGTTGATACACAGTGCTTAAGACTAAACACACACACACACACACAAACACACAGTTATTTAGTGATACAGAGGTAAATTTCAAAAGCAACAGCTAAAAGAGTTCAAAGAGTTTGCATCTAGGAGCAAAAAACTGAGGAATTCAGGGATGGGAGACAGGAGACTGTAGTTTCTCATAATAAACTTTGTGGACCTACTTGATGCTTTAAACTGCATACATGTATACAAATGAAAATCGAAAAGCAGTTGAGAAAGATTTAAATTTGGATAATAGGTTTCCCATATAATCATATGTGCCATCTTGAATTCTCTCAGCTCCATCAGTTTATAAGGGTCTTGGCTACTTGTTCTGTCCCAACCAGTTCCACATGGGCAGAGCTCCGTGTAGGCACAACCCGACAGCATTCTAACCTCCGGTCCCCACGGCTGCTCCATGCTTGCTTGTGCTCAGAATGCTATGGGATCCACTCAATGCCCATGCATGTGCCAGATGGTTCCCCAAGACCAAGAAATCAATTGTGATGAACATCAAGCAGTGGCCAGATCAATAATATACTTTCATATGGGCTCTCCCTTTTTTCAAGCTTTCTTCTAGCTTTCCTGTGGTTGCGCTCCCTACCACATTACTAGCCCTTCACTTTTACCTCAATTCTCAAGCCCTAGACAGTAGCCCTAGAAAGCAACCTTTGGTTTGAGATTTGGGGTTGGATTGTCCAGATCAGATTTAATAGTGAAAGACTGAATGCTTTCTCCCTTAAAATCAGGAACAAGGCAAGGATGTTTTCTGTTGCTACTGCTAGTCAACACCATAAAGGAATTCCTAGCCAATGCAATAAGGCAAGGAGAAAAGACATACAACTTGTTAAGACAGAAATCTCCCTCTCTTCACACACAACAAGACTGTATACGTTGGCTGGGTGAGGTGGCTCAAGCCTGTAATCCCAACACTTTGGGAGGCTGAGGCGAGCAGATCACTTGAGCTTAGGAGTTCAAGACCAGACTGGCCAACATGGTGAAACCCCATCTCTATTAAAAATACAAAAATTAGCCAGGTGTGGTGGCACATGCCTGCAGTCCCAGTTACTTGGGAGGCTGACACACGAGAATCACTTGAACCCGGGAGGTGGAGGTTACAGTGAACTGGGAGCATGCCGCTGCACTCCAGTCTGGGTGATATAGTGAGACTCTGTCTCAAAAAAAAAAAAAAAAAGATTGTATAAGTTTAAAAATCCCATAGAACTAAAAAGTTTAGCAAGGTCACAGAATGTAAATCAATATACAAATATAAAAAATAAATACTATATTCCTATATACTCCCAATCAATGACTAGAAATGAAAACTAAGAGATAGTGCTAAAAAAATAAATATTTGAGTATAAATCTGTATTCTGAAGGCTACGGAACATTAATGAAATAAATCAAAGAATACCTAAATAAATGGAGACATATACCATGTTCATGGATTAGAAGACTCAATATTGTTAAGCTATCAATTATGGTCAAGTTGATCTACAGATTCAATCCAATCCCAAAGAAAATCTAAGGATAATTTTTAGTAAAAGTCAACAAGCTAATTCTAAAATTTATACAAAAGAGAAAAGGAATTGGACAAAAAGAATTTTTAAAAAGAACAAAGTTAGGAGACCGACATCATCTGATTTCAAGACTTAGTATTAATACAAAGCTACAGTAAGCAGACAGTGTGGGAATGGTAAAGGGACAGACATACAGGTCAATGGAGCAGAGAATTCACAAATGGAACCACACAAATGTGGCCAAGTGATATTTGTTTGTTTGTTTGTTTGTTTGTTTTGGAGACAGAGTCTCGCTCTGTCACCCAGGTAGGAGTGCAGTGGCGTGATCTCAGCTCACTGCAACCTCCCAGGCAGGAGAATCGCTTGAACCCAGGAGGCAGAGAGGTTGCAGTGAGCCGAGATCTTGCCACTGCACTCCAGCCTGGTGACAGAGTGAGACTCCGTCTCAAAAAAAAAAAAAAAAAGAAAGAAAAGAAAACAGATTAATAAGAGGAGAACATAACAGTTTCACCAGATGGTGAAACCCCGTCTCTACTGAAAATACAAAACTTAGCTGGGCGTGGTGGCACATGCCTGTAGTCCCAGCTACTCGGGCGGCTGAGGCAGGAGAATTGCTTGAACCAGGGAGTTGGAGGTTGCAGTGAGCAGAGATCGCACCACTGCACTCCAGCCTGGTGACAGAGCGAGACCCTGTCTCAAAAAAAAAAAAAAAAAAAAAAAAAAAAGCCAGGTGCAGTGGCTCACACCTGTAATCCCAGCACTTTGGGAGGCTGAGGTGGGTGGATCACCTGAGGTCAGGTGTTCAAAACCAGACTGGTCAACATGGTGAAACCCTGTCTCTACTAAAAATACAAAAATTAGGGTAGAGCATGAGACTCTTAATCTCAGGGTCGTGGGTTCGTGCCCCACGTTGGGCGCCAGATATCAGGAGAACCCGCTCCCAATGTTTAACATGGGTTCTTTTCTATTCCCCAAGTGTCTCGGCTGGTTTGAGAAATAAAGGGAAAGAGCACAAGAGAGAGAAATTTAAAGCTGAGTGTCTGGGGGAGACATCACATGGTAGCAGGATCCATGATGTTCCCTGAGCCGTAAAACCAGCAAGTTTTTATTAGCAATTTTCAAAAGGGAAGGGAGTGCACGAATAGGGTGTGGGTCACAGAGATCACATACTTCACAAGGTAATAAAATTTCACAAGGCAAATGGAGGCAGGGCGAGATTACAGGACCACCAGATGAGGCAAAATTAAAATTGCTAATGAAGTTTCAGGCACGCATTGTTGTTGTTAACATCTTATCAGGAAACAGGGTTTGAGAGCAGACAACCTGTCTGACCAAAATTTATTATGTGGGAATTTCCTCGTCCTAATAAACCTGGGAGCGCTACAGGAGACTGGGGCTTATTTCATCCCTTTGGCTGCGACCATAAAAGACAGCACACCTTAAAGGGGCCGTCTATAAGCCTACCTTCAGGGCGCATTCTCTTTCTCAGGGATGTTCCTTGCTGAGAAAAAGAATTCAACAATATTTCTCCTATTTGCTTTTGAAAGAGGAGAAATACAGCCCTGTTCCGTCCGGCTCACCGGCGGCCAGTTCAAAGTTACCTCTCTTGTTCCCTGAACATCGCTGTTATCCTGTTCTTTTTTAAGATGCCCAGATTTCATATTGTTCAAACACATATGCTCTACAAACAATTTGTGCAGCTGACACAATCATCACAGGGTCCTGAGGTGACATTCATCCTCCTCAGCATAAGAAGAAGATGATGGGATTAAGAGATTAAAGACAGGCATAGGAAATCACAAGGATATTGATTAGGGAAGTAATAAGTGTCTATGAAATTTTCACAATTTATGTTCAGAGATTGCAGTAAATAGAGGCATAAGAAATTGTAAAAGTATTAATTTGGGGAACTAATAAATGTCCATGAAATCTTTGTAATTTATATTCTTCTGCCACGGCTTCAGCCGGTCCCTCCGTTCAGGGTCCCTGACTTCCCGCAACAACAACAAAAAAAGCCAGGTGTGGTGGCTCACACCTGTAATCCCAGCACTTTGGGAGTCCAAGGCGGGTGGATCACCTGAGGTCAGGTGTTCAAAACCAGACTGATCAACACGGTGAAACCCTGTCTCTACTAAAAATACAAAAAGTAGCCTGGTGTCGTGGTGCACACCTGTAGAACCAGTACTCTGGAGGCTGAGGCAGGAGAATCACTTGAACCCGGGATTGTGCCCCACTGCACTCCAGCCTGGGCAAAGAGTGAGACTCCATTTAAAAAAAAAAAAGAAGAAGAAGAAGAACATAATAAATGTATTTCATCATAGTTTTACTTGATTATGGGAGTTTTCAGAATGAAGACCCAAAGACCCAGGGTGAATTGTGGACTTTTATACTTAGGTTCAATCAAGTATGGAAAACTGCATAGAAATATGATTGGACCAAAAGGCTGTGATCTAATAGTAAGAGGCTGAGTAGGGAAACCCAGCAAGGCCAGTCTGTTTAGACTTTTCTTGGCCTCTCTGTGCATGTTCCTTCCTTCCAGGTATGGGGCAGGACATTCCCTGGAATGAAGCTCCCATGATCTACATCAAACAAATTAGGTCAGAGAAACTTCTTTATGGCCAGCTGTTACACAGAAAGGTGAAGGAGGGTTAAGTTCGTATTTGCAGGCATTGTGCCTGGCTTCAGGGAAGAGGGTTCTGGTTTCTATGATCCACCTTGGGGAAGAGGAATTGTAGTTTCCACGGCTAGCCTTGGGGGAGAACGAGGGGTGAGAGACAGAAGGGCAGGGCAAGGTCAGAGAGAAACTTTGCTTCTGAGGCCTTCACTTTGAGGTATTGTTTTCTGAGCCCCAACAACCTCAAGCCAGAAACAACCCAAATATCTGATAGGAGAATGTGGAGCTAAATTGTGGGGTAGTCACACAATGGAATACTAAACATTAAGAACAAGTGAACTGGCTGGGCATGGTGGCTCACGCCTGTAATCCTAGCACTTTGGGAGGCCGAGGCAGGTGGATCATCTGAGGTCAGGAGTTCAAGACCAGCCTGGCCAACATGATGAAACCCCATCTCTACTAAAAGTATAAAAATTGAGGCTAGACATGGTGGCTCACGCCTGTAATCCCAGCACTTTGGGAGGCCAAGGAGGGCGGATCACAACATCTGGAGATCGAGATGAGCCTGGCCAACATGGTGAAACCCCGTCTCTACTAAAACTACAAAAACTTAGCTGGGCGTGCTGGCAGGTGCCTGTAATCACAGCTACTGGAGAGGCTGAGGCAGGAGAATCTCTTGAACCCAGTAGGTGGAGGTTGCAGTGAGCTGAGACCATGCCACTGCACTCCAGTCTGGGCAACAGAGTGAGACTCTGTCTCAAAAAAAAAAAAAAAGGTATAAAAATTAGCCGGGCATGGTGGTGTATGCCTATAATCCCAGCTACCTGGGAGGCTGAGGCAGGAGAATTGCTGAAACACAGGAGGTAGAGGCTGCAGTGAGCCAAGATTGTGCCACTTCACTCCAGCCTGGGCAACAGAGCAAGACTCCATCTCAAAAAAAAGAACAATTGTACTTCAGAATATCACATGTACCCCATAAATATATATACCTAATATGTACCCACACAAATTAAAAATTAGGCCAGGCACAGTGGCTCATGCCTGGAATTCCAGCACTTTGGGAGGTCAAGGTAGACGAATTGCTCAAGCCCAGGAGTTCGAGGCCAGCCTGGGCAACATAGTGAAACCCTGTCTGTACCAAAACTACAAAAAATTATCTGAGTGTGGTGGCATACGTCTATAGTTCCAGGTACTCAAGAGGCTGAGGTGGGAGGATTGCTGGAGCCCAGGAGACGGAGGTTGCCTGTAATCCCAGGAGGCTCAGGCAGGAGAATCACTTGAACCCAGGAGGCAGAGGTTGCAGTGAGCCGAGATCGTGCCATTGCACTCCAGCTTGGGCAACAAGAGGGAAACTCTGTCCTAAAAACATAAATAAATAAAAATAAAATGTTTAAGCGAACAGCTTTGGCTTCTTTTATATAGATACCATTCCAAAATACTTGATAAATACTAAAAGGTGTAGAAGAGAATAAAAATGACCCATATTCTCCCACTCCTGTTCACACTTTGGTGGACCACCCCATTCAGTGTATATACATCCTAAAAGCCTCACTCACTGAAGACAAAATTTCACAAGCCATAGATCAAATGCTAAGGCTAGAAGGACACTGATATAAAAGCTGAAGGCACCAGGCACAGTGGTTCACACATGTAATACCCAGCACTTTGGTAGACTGAGGCAGGAGGATCACTTGAGCTCAGGAGTTCGAGACCAGTCTGGGCAACATAGTGAGACATGTCTCTACAAAAAAATTAATTTTCTTTTTTTGAGACAGACAGTCTCACTCTATCGCCCCAGCTGAATTGCAGTGATGCAATCGTGGCTCACTGCAACCTCTACCTCCCAGGTTCAAGCAATTCTCATGCCTCAGCCTCCTAAGTAGCTGAGATTCAAGGCATGCACCACCATGCCCAGCTAATTTTTGTGTTTTTAGTAGAGACAGGGTTTCACCATGTTGGTCAGGCTGGTCTCGAACTCCTGGCCTCAAGTGTTCTACCTGCCTCAGCCTCCCATAGTGCTGGGATTACAGGCAGCACCACCATGCCTGGCTTTTTTTTATTTTCATATTTTTTTTTGGACAAAACTTTTTTTTTCAATTAGCTGGGCTACTCAGGAGACTGAGGTGGGAGGATTGCTCGATCCTAGGAGATTGAGGGTTCAGTGAGCCATGATTGCACCACTGCACTCCAGCCTGCGCAACAAGACTTTGTCTCAATAAATAAATAAATAAATAAATAAAAGCTCAAGAGATGGAATAAACTCTTGACTAGACACAGAGAGAAGTGGATAATAGAAAGCTAACACTGAAGAATTCACACAGAAGGCAATACAGCAAAAGTGATGAAAAATGTCAAAGAGAAATTAGGAGGAAATAGAGGATAATATTAGAAGGTCAGACATCCATACGATAGGAATTTCCAGAAGTACTATGTAGAGGGAATGCCAAGAGAGGCATACTGAACACAGAAGCTGAGAATTCTCAAAAAGTGAGTACGTTCTCAGAATAAAGAGACATGAGTTCTCAGAATAAAGAAGCTCAAAGAAAGACAGGCTAAATAAGTAAAAATACACATTTTGCCTAGATATACTGTAATTCAGAATGCCAAAAATAAGGATAAAATCTTAAAAGCAGCTCTGAGGGAGAAAAACAATTACCTACAAAGAAATGACAAATAAACCAATAGCAGAATTCTCCTGAGCCACAAAAGGAGCAAGAAAACAATGGAATTACACCTTTAGGGCGTTGAGGAAAATTAACTACCAACTTAGAATAACATACCTAGCTAGACTATCAGTAAAGAGTGTGAGGAGGCTGGGTGCGGAGGCTCACACCTGTAATCCCAGCAGTGTGGGAGGCCAAGGTGGAAGGATCGCTTGAGCCCAGGAGTCGAGACTAGCCCTGGTAACTTAGTGAGATCCTGTTTCTACAAAAAATGTAAAAATTAACTGGGTGGGGTGGCACATGCCTATAATGTCAGCTACTTGGGAGGCTGAGGTGAGACAATCACTTGAGACAGAGAGATTAAGGCTGCAGTGATCCGGATCATGCCATTGTATGATCCAGTCCAGCCCGAGTGACAGAGCAAAAAAACAAACAAACAAAACAGAAAAGGAGTAAGAGCAAAAGGAAAGGAAAATGTTTTCTTCTCCTTCTCCTTCTTCTTCTTCTTTTTTTTTTTTTTGAGACGGAGTCTCGCATTGTTGTCCAGGCTGGAGTGTAGTAGCACCATCTCAGCTCACTGCAACCCTCTGCCTCCCAGGTTCAAATGATTCTCCTGCCTCAGCCTCCTGAGTAGCTGGGATTATAGGTACCTGCCACCACACCCGGCTAATTGTTGTATTTTTAATAGAGACGGAGTTTCACCATGTTGGTCAGGCTGGTCTCATACTCCTGACCTCATGATCCGCCCACCTTGGCCTCCCAAAGTGCTGAGATTATAGGAGTGAGCCACCGCGCCTGGCCCAATGTTTTCTTCTTCTTTATTCTGACACTATCCACTTGGAGAGGAAAGCATTTTCAAACCTACAAATCTCAAGATTTTTCACCCCCAAACTTTTGCTGCAAAAACTCTTAAGAGAGATTCTCTGCCAAGAAGAAATATAAATTAAAAGGGAAGGAGTATCAAGGAGCGGTAGTGAACAAATAATTTAGTAAATGATATTGGTAAATCTAGTTATTATACTAGGATAGAAGTTCAGCTGCTCTGACAGAGATCCAAAATACTAGCAGCTCACAAAGATAGAATTTTATTTCTCCCTAAGTAACAGTCTGGGCATAAATAGTCACACAGCAGCTCCGAGTTGTTGGAGACTCAGGTTCCTTATGTTTTCTTTTCTTTCTTTCTTTCTTTCTTCCCTCTCTCCCTCCCTCCCTCCCTTCCTTCCTTTCTTTCTTTCTTCTTTCTTTTTTTTTTGAGACGGAGTCTCACTCTGTCACCCAGGCTAGAGTGCAATGACATGATCTTGGCTCACTGCAACCTCCGCCTCCCGGGTTCAAGTGATTCTCCTGCCCCAGCCTCCTGAGTATCTTGGATTACAGGTGCCTACCACTACACCAGCTAATTTTTGTATTTTTAGTAGAAATGGGGTTTCACCATGCTGGCCAGGCTGGTCTCGAACTCCTGACCTCGTGATTGACCTGCCTTGGCCTTCCAAAGTGCTGGGATTACAGGCATGAGCCACTGCACCCAGCCTGGGGCCTTTTTTTTTTTTTTTTGAGACAGATGTTTGCTCTTGTTGCCCAGGCTGGAGTGCAGTGGCACGATCTCAGCTCACTGCAACCTCCGCCGCTGGGTTCAAGTGATTCTCCTGCCTCAGCCTCTCAAGTAGCTAAGATTACAGGTGCACATCACCATCCCCGGCCAATTTTTGTGTTTTTAGTAGATACGGGGTTTCACCATGTTGGCCAGGCTGGTCTCAAACTCCTGACCTCAAGTGATCCAACCGCCTCATCCTCCCAAAGCGCTGGGGTTATAGGCATGAGCCACCGCCTATATGGCTCATGTTATGTTTTCTTGCTTCTTGATCCCTGTAGTGTTGCTCTGAGCCCCCTTGTTCAAGATGGCTCACCACTGCACCCTCCATCCCATCAGCACAAACAGGGAAAGGGCAGGGCATGCTGTTTCCTTTCAAGAGTAGGATCTGTAAGTCACACACCCTGTATCACTCCTACTTACATCCCATAATCCATAGCTAGCTCCAAAGAAGGCTGGGAAATATAGTTCTTATCGGGTCTACCACATGTCCAGATAACAAATTCTATTACCTTGCAAGATAGGAAGAGTGGATATTGGGGGACAACCAGCAACTCTGCCACAACTATTGTCTGTAAAAACTATATAATCCTAACGAAATTTTTGACATTAAATAATATAATTAAATCAAGAAGGAAATGTATCTAGGCAAGAAAGCCTGGAGTAGGGATATGTATTGAATGATCACTTGTGCAGTTTGCCAAATGACACTCATTCAGTGTCAAGTGTCTGCAAAAGAGTGAAATTTCCCCTTAAAATCAAGAAGTTCCATCTAAAATAAAAGAAAAGACTAAGACTTTCACAAAGATGGAAGATCACACAAGCGACAATGTTAAGAATTAGATTGAGGGCCGGGCGTGGTGGCTCACGCCTGTAATCTCAACACTTTGGGAGGCTGAGGCAGGTGGATCACGAGGTCAGGAGTTTGAGACCAGCCTGGCTAACATAGTGAAACCCCGTCTCTACTAAAAATACAAAAAATTAGCCGGGCGTGGTGGCAGGTGCCTGTAGTCCCAGCTACTCGGTAGGCTGAGGCAGGAGAATCGCTTGAACCTGGACGGCAGAGGCTGAGATCGTGCCATTGCACTGCAGCCTGGGCAACAAGGGCGAAACTCCATCACACACACACACACACAAAACAGATTTAGATTGATACACTAAGATATGTCAAATCACATTCAGAAGATAGGCAGTAAATTTATACATTATCTACCTCTTAAAAACAAAAAGGTGGAATTAAAATTTCAGACAAAAGTAACAAGGGTTATTTTTCAAGATTTACGATATTTCCAGGCTTACTATAATGCTACAGTAATCAGGACAATGGGATGCTGGCCTCAGGACAAAGAAATAGATCAATGAAGCAAAGAATCTAGAAATTGACCTATACATATATTTTTTTAAAGGCAACTTAAAATAACAATTATATCTTCTTTTTTGGTTTTTTGAGACAGGGTCTTGCTTTGTAGCTCAGGCAGGAGTGCAGTGGCATGATCACGGCTCAGTGCAACCTCTCAACCTCCCAGACTCAAGCAATCCTCCCACCTCAGCCTCTCAAGTAGCTGGGACTATAGGTGTGTGCCACCACACCTGGCTAATTTTTAAATTTTTTTTTATAGAGATGGGGTCTCGCGTTGTTGCCCAGGCTGGTCTGGAACTCCTGGGCTCAAGCAATCCTTACCTCTCCATCTCCTAAAGTGCTGGGATCACAGGCACGCACCACCACACCCAGCCAACAACTCTGTCTTTGAAAACTAAGAAGCACATTTCTATTTCATAGGTTCAAGAGGAAATTGTTGTAGGAACGTTTATTTCCTAATCCTGACGCTTCCTTCCATGTAGCGGGAGCTAAATCTGCGTGACACGCCCAGCCTCTCCCTTCTCCTTTCCACCCTCAGGCCCAGAGAAAGAGTGACTTACCTGATTGGTGAATGTGAGAACCATAAAATGGGCCCACTTGACTCACCCACTCCCTTTCTCTTCCTGGGAGTCAATGAGCTGCCCACAGGCAGTCGTCATTCTCTGCTCCTGCACCTGCCACTTCCAGCATCACAGTGACCAGGGGTTAAGGTGGCCAAATCCCCTTTTCAGAAGCCCATTTGGCTGTTTTACCGACCCTCATCCTCCAATCTTATTTCTATCCGTTTTTTTAAAAATGATTTTTTTTTTTTTTTTTTTTGAAACAGACTCTGGTTCTGTCGCCCAGGCTGGAGTGCAGTGGCACGATCTGGGCTCACTGCAAGCTCCGCCTCCCGGGTTCCTGCCATTCTCCTGCCTCAGCCTCCCAAGTAGCTGGGACTACAGGCGCCGCCACCACGCCTGGCTAATTTTTTTGTATTTTTTTTAGTAGAGACGGGGGTTTCACTGTGTTAGCCAGGATGGTCTTGATCTCCTGACCTCGTGATCCGCCCATCTCGGCCTCCCAAAGTGCTGGGATTACAGGCTTGAGTAAAAATGATTTTTTAAGGCTGGGTGTGGTGGCTCACATCTGTAATCCCAGCACTCTGGGAGGCCAAGACAGGAGGACCCCTGGAAGCCAGGAGTTTGAGACCAACCTGAACAACAAAGCAAGACCCCCATCTCTACAAAAAAAAAAAAAAAAAAAGTTTTAACGCCCCCCCCCCAAAAAAAATTGCCCTCCTCTGCTGATCTTGTCCTACCTCTCAGTTAGTTCAGAATCCAGGAAGGAAAAGGGAAGTTATTCACTGAGCCCACTCAGAGACAACAGAAATCCCAGTGGGAATTATGAAATATTTGCTCAATACAAAACAAAATTTGCAGAATGCAACTAAAAGGACATTTATGGAGAAATATATAATCTTAAGTGCATTTACTTTAAAACAAGAATGATTGAAACCATACATGTGTAAAGCTTTCAACTAACTAAAGAAGCTTCAAAAACAAAAAAAGGAAACAGTGGAAGGAAATAAACAATAAAGATAAGAGCATCAATGAAAAGGGAATCAATTACAAAATGTTCAATAAAGCCCAAAGCTGGTTCTTTGAAATGACAAATAAAATAGAAGAACATCTAGCAAGATTAATCAAGGAGTAATAAAGACACAAATATTAGGAATTTTAAAAAAGTATGAAACTACAGATAGAGTGGAAGTTTTAAGAATCATAAATGAAATAGAGAATTTACAGGAAAGTATAAATGATCAAAGTTTATTCAAAAACAAGAGAAACCCTAAATAAATCAATGGCATTAAAGAAAAGAAATCGGTATTTTAAAAAATCACTGCTTGGCCAGGCATGGTAGCTCACGCCTGTAATCCCAGCACTTTGGGAGGCCAACGTGGGCGGATCACAAGATCAGGAGTTCAAGACCAGCCTGACCAACATGGTGAAACCCCCATCTCTACTAAAAATACAAAAATTAGTCAGGCATGGTGGTGCACACCTGTAATCCCAGCTACTCAGGAGGCTGAGGTGGGAGAATTGCTTGAACCTGGGAGGCAGAGGTTGTAGTGAGCCAAGATCGCACCACTGCACTCCAGGCTGGGCAACAGAGTGAGACTCCATCTCAAAAAAAAAAAAAAATGAGCCAAGTGTGGTGGCACGCACCTGTAATCCCAGCTACTCGGGAGGCTGAGTCAGGAGAATCACTTGAACCCAGAAGGCAGAGGTAGCAGTGAGCCAAGATCATGCCACTGCACTCCAGCCTGGGCAACAGTGAGACGCCATCTCAAAAATAAATAAATAAAACTTAAAAAATAAAAAATCACCCCTCCCAGTCTCCACCTCCCCAGAGAAACCCCAAATGCAGTGGACAGAAATGAGATCGAGATGTTTCTCAGAGGCAGAAGGAAGACAGGAACAGCTAGAGGTCGAGAAGAATTTGAGTCTCATGACCTCATCCTTACTCAGGGCTGCTCCATTCCTGTCCTTATCCCTGTTTTGCTTCACGTGGACTCCGAAGTTCTCCTTTTCCTTAGGCACATTCGGTTTGGTGTCTGTCATTGTATGTAACCCAAATACAAGCAGGGGTACCAAATGTCCCAGCCATTTTCAAAAAATGATGGAGTGGCACAGTGTCTCACACAGTCCCAGGGTTTCCCTTTATATAAATACTCTCAAAATTCCACATTGGTGGCCACTGCTGAAAACAAACTTTCCTTCTCTGTCTGCTTCTGAAACACCTCCCTAGCAGCTGATCCTATGTGCTTCCTTCCTTTGTGCCACATCAGCCCGGTCTTGCGTGAGGGGCTTCTGGTCCCACCTGCTGTTCTGCTCTCGAAGGGCCAGAAAATCTAGATCTCCATGCCAGCCACGCAGCCCCCATCCTCCCCAGTCCCTGGGGAAATCTTGGTGAGGAATTTCAGGTAACTAAGGTTTGCCTCCCTGTTGTACTGGAACCCATTCTCTACCTCTCAGAGCTCTTAAGAGGAATCAGTGCAAGTGTTCAGCCCCTGTCTGACATAGGGCTGGGCCTTGAGGATTCAGTATATGATAGATCTCCTTCATCCTCCACCCCAATGCCAACACAGAGCCTGGTCAAGCAGCACGTCCTCCAGGGGGAAGTTTCCTCTAGCAGGAAGCAGAGAAAGGAAGGAGCTCTAGACTGCTGAGTAAGAGACGTTGGGGGCTACCGAATGGCAGAGTTAAAAGGGACTTCAGGTCTGGGCGCGGTGGCTCACGCCTGTAATCCCAGCACTTTGGGAGGCCGAGGCTGGCGGATCACTCGAGGTCAGGAGTTCAAGACCAGCCTGACGAATACAGTGAAACCCCGTCTCTACTAAAAATACAAAAATTAGCCGGGTGTGGTGGCGCATGCCTGTAGTTCCAGCTACTTGGGAGGTTGAGGCAGGAGAATCGCTTGAACCCGGGAGGCGGAGGTTGCAGTGAGCCAAGATCATGCCACTGTACTCCAGCCTGGGTGAGAGAGCGAGACTCCATCTCAAAAAAAAAAAAAAAAAGGAAAGGGAAGGACCCACACTTCAGGCGTGAGCAACCAGGTTATTGCTCGACCTTGAATTTTTCTTCTGGAAGACTCTGGCATACAGGGTCCCTTGTAGTAAGCTCCCAGCATGGAAGAAAGCACCAAGACAGAGACTGGATAAGAACCGAGGTTCCATTCAAAGCCTTTAGACCGATGCCGTTGAGCAGGCAGACTCCCCAGCCAGCCCTGCAGGCACTGTCAGAGGATAACCCGATGTTCTAACCCCCCCCCGTGTCAGGCCACCACTATTCAAGCACAACCACACATGTGGAGGCCCAGTCGGGAAACCAGTAGCTAATCAAATGTGTTGCAATAAATGTATTTTCAGCCAATGATAACTATTTAATTGGGTCCTAATTAATGAATGTTCACGGAGCATTTGTGATGCTTGAGTGAACGGTCCCCTGAAAGACACAAGTGCTATGAGTCTATTAACGGTGCAATTTTAAGGTACTCAAAGTCATAGGTGTGCTAGATCCCAGAAGATTAAATTCGCTGAAAGTGAATATTAAAATGAGTGCCCTTGCGTGACCCCACCTTTCTCCACTCCTTCTTTCCTCCTTCCTGCTTCCAGAAACATCACGGGTCTGACAGAGCCACGTGGTGTGAATAAGGCTCTTGTAGACTGACAACATTTGACTCTCAGGCTGAGAACTAGACCTTCTCACCAGGCACTCCACGGGGACAGGTGTGGGTCTCCTTCACGGCTGCACCCCAGCCCCTAGTGTAGGGCTGGCCTGGCACCAACAAGGGGCCTCAACTCTCAGTAGGATGAATACACGAAATGTTAGCCTCACTTTATCAGAGCGCTGGGCTCCCAACCTGTCCATGGCGGGATCACAGACTGCTGGGCTCCCAGCACCCTAGACTGAGAGACGTGGAGCGGGGCAGCATCCCCATTCTGCAGATGCAAAACCAAGAAGCTTCAGGGCTTCTGCCTCGCACTTCTGGTTGTTGGAGCAGGAGAGGAATGGAGAGAAGGAAGGAAAGGGGGTAAAGGAAAAGTCTTCTCTCCTGGTTATCAAAGGACAGCAACGTGAGCTGGGACAGCAACAGAAACCCCCTCTCCCCGAAGGGCCCCAGGACGCTTCCACTCTCCCTGCTCTGCCCTCATCCTCCCCTCCACAGGGCCAGGGAAGGCAAGGCAGCTCTGGGAGCTGGGAGGACGCTGAAGGAAGAGTGTAGGCTGTGACCTGCCCCCATGGGCTGCACGCTCCCTCTCCTACCCTGGGGAATTCCACCAGGGCTCAGGGAGTTCTTTCGTCGGCCCCTGGATGAAACTTGGACTACATTTTTGTGATGGAGTTTCATTTTTGTTGCCCAGGCTGGAGTGCAATGGCACAATCTCGACTCACTGCAACGTCTACCTCCTGGGTTCAAGCAATTCTCCTGCCTCAGCCTCCCAAGTAGCTGAGATTACAGATGCACACTACTATGCCTGGTTAATTTTTGTGTGTGTATATTTTTAGTAGAGATGGAGCTTCATCATGTTGGCCAGGCTGGTCTCGAACTCCTCGAACTCCTAACCTCAGCTGATCCACCTGCCTCAGCCTCCCAAAGTGCTGGGATTACAGGTGTGAGCCACCGCGCCCGGCCAAAACTTGGACCCTTTTATTGAGTTGTTCTCCCCAGTCCACCTTCCATTTCCGCTCAGTGGGACTCACTAGTTAGCAGGCTATCAATCCACTGGGGAGGGTTGGGTGGCGCAAGATGATAGAGAAAGAGCTCCAATCGGTCCCAGGAGGCCTCAGCCTTTTTTGGACCACAGTTTCCCTGAGTGGAAAATTAGCTTTGATTGGAAGAGCTCTGAGGACCCTTGCAGCTCCAGTCTGCTCAGATTTTATTTTTTTTATGGACTCCATTATTGAGCAGTGCGGCTTTGGGCAAGTCACCAAAGCTAGACCCTTGTAGCTCATCTGTATAATGGACACATTACTGGAGGAAGCCTGGCAGTGGGAGGGGCTTCTCACCACCGCCCACTCCTTGCTACACATCTCTTGGGTCCACCTTGGACGGGGTTCGCAGCTCACAATTAAGAGCTCAGACCTGGGTGTCTGGGAAGGCTGGCTTTGAGTCCCAGCTTCACCGGTGACTGACTGCGTGTCAGCAGCTCTGGCCCTGCCTCTCAGTCTCCTCATCTGTAGAAAGGAATGTAATGAGTACTAACTCCCTAGGATTGCTGGGAGACAATACCTTTAAGCTCATGGCAGGCCCTAAGTGCTAACTCAGTGCCAACTGTCACTTTGTGATTGGCTGAGGCTTCCAGGGCTCAAGGCCTGGAGAGAGCCACTGGCTCAGAGACAGAGCCAGAACCAGATCTTGAGGTCCCAGGGAGTGACGCACATGCGGCCGTGAGCACAGGCTGTTCCTGGTTGCCCTGTCCCCTCCCCACTTGCTACAAACCTTTCTCTGAGAAGCCCAGGATCTCAGGGGGGCTCTAAGATCTGCAAGGGCCTGACTCAACTCTGGAAGAGCCCTATGTGACAGGCCTCCCTCCCTCGTCTGCCCCTTCCCAGGCTCTGCAAGGCCAACTCTCCCAGGAGGCAGCAGCATGTCCTGCCAGTTGCTTTGCTGGGCTCAGAGGAAACCCTGTCCCAGCTCGCCGGAAGGTGGTGACTTCCTGGGCTGCTGTCTCCAGAGGCAAGCAGCCAGGCTCCACCAGGACCTGTGAAAGGAGAACTGGAGGCTTGACCCTGGTTGGTCTGAGTGTGTGTGTGTCCTTGTGGAAGTCATGCTTTGGACCTTTACCTTTGCCTCCATGTTTGTTCCTGGAGTGCCATGATACACCCACCAGACCCGGCCCAAATCCCCCTGCCTGCTGGACAGTTAGCTCAGGCGTCTCAGCTGAGGCTCCCTCTCTATTCACGCCCTGGGCTCCAGTTATTTGCGGGCTTCTTTTAGAGCCTTGATGCAAACTTTCCCGACTGGGGCTCACACCCATGGTTGCGTTTGAATGACGGTGGTCTGACATGAGGGCATTAGAAAACCGGTTATTCTCTGACGATGCCTGCAGGGCTGCTAGGGGGTCTGTCTGCTCAAAGGCATCGATTCTAAGGACTGCAAATGGACCCTCGGTTCTCGTCCAATCTCTGTCCTGGTGCTTCCTTCCATGCTGGAAGCTTACTAAGAGGGACTGTGTATGCCAAGAGCTACTGGTGTTATCTCCTTAAACTCTCCCAACCAAGCCCCATGATGTCATCCTGACTGCTATTCTATCCCCATTTGACAGCTAGGCAAGCTGAGGTTCCAAGTATAACTTGCCCAAGGACACACCCAGCCAGGGAGTGGAAGGGTGGAATTTAAACCCAAACCTACTGACTGGACTCCAGAATTCAGCTCTTACCCTCCTCCCTGGGCAGCCTCCACGCTGCCTGCCAGGGCCTGAGTTCCTAGAGGGCAGGGGCTGTTTCCGGCTCAGCCCAGGTGCCTTCCAGGGCCCAGTGCAAGGCCCAGGACCTGGTTGGTATCTAGGTGGCACCAAATGTATACAGTCTACTGTCAGTAGCAATACAATGTGTGAGTGTGTGAGAGAGGCTGTCAGAGAGACACAGAGGAACAGAGGGAAAGGAGAGAGAAAAAGAGAAAGAAAGAAAAATGGGAGAAGGAGGCTCAGGGGTAGGCTGGTGTCTGGTCCAGAGCCCCTCAACCCCCAGCCCAACCAGACAGGAGGACCCCCGGTGGTGGACAGTTGGACACCTAGCCTACCTGCAGTGCTGGGCCCGACTCAAGGGTGTAAACCGGAATGTAGAGGCGGCAATAGGGAGCCGCAGATGGTCCGGGAGCAGGGGAGTGACGCAGTGCGGTGCCCACACCGCCTGATTGGGTGCAAGAGACACAGCCCAATCCCACCAGAGCTGGGCGGACCCGGCGGACCTCTAGGGAAGGAGGGGGTGGGCGTAAGTGGCACCCCTCCTGCCCATGTCAGAGCCAACGCGACCGCTCCAGGCGGGCTCAGTCCGTACCCGGGCGTTCTGGGGGGAGAGGCGGACGGCCTGCGGGAGGCACCGGACTCTGGGATTTGGGGAGGCCGTGGGAGAACGGTTCACTCGCCTTCCGGGGCCGAAAGCGAGCGAGGCGACCCCCAAGAGAGCCCCGGCTGGCACGCGCGGATCCCAGAAGCTCGGGCGGGGGCGCCCCTCGGAGGAACGTTTCCAGGGCTCGGGCAGCGCCGCCGCCGCAGCCTTTCCACCCTCTCCCCGCCCGGCTCGCCGGCCGCCCTCGTGCCCCCTCCAGGGCTCCCCATCTTCCCCCACCCGAACCCCACATCGCTGCCCTCCGGGCCGGCTGCGCCCAGGCACTTGGTGCAGAGTAACCTCTCCGCGGGCCCCGCCTCCGCCGGGAAGCCGCGCGCGGTTGCCAGGAAAGCGGCAGGCGCTCGGAGCTGGACGGCGGCCCGGGCATCTCGGCACTGGCGGCGCTCGGCCCTCCTGGGCGTCCCCGGCCCAGCCCGGCCCTCTCCCCACCGAGGCCACTGGGCTCGCTCCGGTTCCCTCCGCCGGGCTGAGCCTTCCACCGCGCCCCTGCCCTCCGATTCCTGTCTCTTCCGCTGCCGCGGATTCTTTCCCTCCGGTGTTCCCGCTCCTCCCCGATCACCTTCTACTCGCCCTGTTTCCTTCTGCAACAGAGAGTACAAGAAAAGGGGTTCATCACCCCACTCTTCGCCAGTCCGCTGTGGGGTGGTTGGGCTCCCCATGTCCCCCTTGGTAACACCCACCGTCTCCCTGGCATCTCAGGAGCCCCCTTTCCCTCAGACAAACAGATCTTAAGCTGGGCTTTGTGAATGACCTCGGGTGAGGGGTGTCCCTGAAATTCTGTGTCACATTTGGGGTGCATTTGCCTGGGGAGAATCCAAACGTTTCGTGGTTACTCAAAGACACCAGTGGTTGAGAAAGGTTAAAAAAAAAAAAAAAAAAAAACAGCCCCAGGACGGCGCAGTGGCTCACGCCTGTAATCCCAACACTTTGAGAGGCCGAGGCAGGCAGATCACTTGAGGCCAGGAGTTCAAGACAAGCCTTGCCAACATGGCAAAAATGCCGTCTCTACTAAAATACAAAAATTAGCTGGATGTGGTGACCCTCACCTGTAATTCCAGCTACTCCGGGAGGCTGAGACATAAGAATCACTTGAGCCTAGGAGGCTGAGGTTGCAGTGAACTGAAATCTCATCACTGCATGCCAGCCTGGGCGTCAGGGGGAAACTGTGTCTAAAAAAATGAAAACAGGCCAGGTGCCCTGTTTTCTAATCCCAGCACTTTGGGGGGCTGAGGCAGGTGGATCACTTGAGGTCAGGAGTTCAAGACCAGCCTAGCCAACATGGTGAAACTCTGTCTCTACTAAAAATACAAAAATTAGCTGCACGTGGTGGTGCACACCTGTAATCCCAGCTACTTGGGAGGCTGAGGCAGGAGAATCGCTTGAGCCTGGGAGGAGGTTGCAGTGACCTGAAATCGAGCCACTGTACTCCAGCCTGGACGACAGAGTAAGACTCTGTTTCAAGCAAGCAAGCAAACAAACAAACCAAAAACCACAGCCCCAGTGATGCCTCCCATGCACCTTACTAATCTATGCAGCACTTATTTATTGAAACCTACTATGTTCCAGGTGCATGCTTAACCCTAGGGCTGCAGTCAGGAACGCTAGACAGGGACCTCACAGGAGATGAAGGGGTCATGACAGGTGCTCTGGGGCTGAGAAGGAACCAGGGAGAGGCATGAGAAGGAATGACAGGTGGGCTTCACCCAGGGCTGAGGTGTGGGGTGTCTCTGAGGGCTTTGCAGGTGCACTGGCACCTACCTGGCCTGCCCCTAGCCTCCCCATTTCCAGAACTTACCTTAGGACTGCAGCCCTTGTTCACTCTGTTTCTATGGCTGTGGTAAACAGGACTCAAAACATACCTGGGCTGGGTGGGGGTGGGGGTCCCCGACTCTACCCCACCCTCTGCTCTCAGTGAGCTGAGATCAAGTCACTGCACTCCAGCCTGGAGTAGAGCCCAGAGTGGCCCAAAGGTCTGTTATATGGAGACAGGCTCCAATTTTGAGTCTGTGTTTGTTTTGTCGTAAGAACGATAGCTAACATGTATTGAGCACTTTCTATGCAGCAAGCACTGCATTAAGCATTTTTTGTGCCTTTATTCACCACTTGAGCAAGTTTTTTACGGAGCCCCTCCCCTTGTCAGGCACTATGCCAGATGCTGGGGCTATGCAGTGGGGAGGCAGACAGGCCCTTGCCCTCATGGAGCTTACAGCCTGGTAGAAGAGACAACAAATGAATTCAGAACTAAGTGCAGCCTGTGATAAGGACCAGAAATGAAATCAGCGAGGTAATGAGATGGACGGCAACCAGCCAGGGAGGCAGGAGGGGATGGCTGCTTTGGATAGGGGTGGTGTCTTGGGCTATAACAAAATGCCTTAGACTGGGTCATTTATAAACAATAGAAATGTATTTCTCATGGTTCTGGAGGCTGGGAATTCCAAAGTCAAGGCACCAACAGATTTGGTGTCTGGTTAAGAGCTTGCTCTCTGCTTCCAAGATGGTACTTTTAGCTGTATCCTCACATGGAGGAAGGGCAAAAAGGTCCAAGCAGACCGCTTCAAGCCCTTTTTTTTTTTTTTTTTTTTTTTTTTTTTTCTGAGACAGAGCCTCTGTTGCCCAGGCTGGAGTGCAGTGGCAGTCACAGCTCAGCGCAACCTCTGCCTCCCAGGTTCAAGCAATTCTCGTGCTTCAGTCTCCCAGGTTCAAGCAATTCTCGTGCCTCAGCCTCCCGAGTAGCTGGGATTACAGGCGCCTACCATCATGCCCAGCTAATTTTCGTATTTTTAGTAGAGGTGGGGTTTTACCATGTTGGTCAAGCTGGTCTAAAACTCCTGACCTCAAGGGATCCTCCCGCCTCGGCCTCCCAAAGTGCTGGGATTACAGGTGTGAGCCACCGTGCCTGGCCCCCAAGCCCTTTTTTAAAGGGACTAATTTGCTTTGTGAGGGCAGAGCCCTCACCACCTAATCATCCCCTAAAGGCCCCACCTCTAGTGCATTGGGGATTAAGTTTCAATGTGAATTTTGGAGGAACACAAACATTCAACCCATAGCAGGTGGGCAGGGGACACTGGAGCTGAGACCTGAGGGTGAGAATGAGCTGGTCTCTCCAAAAGCCAGGAAGAACTTCAGAGGCAGAGGAACAGCCTATGTAAAGGCTCTTGTCATTTTCACAAAAATCTTGTCAGGTGGACACCAGTACTGTGCCTGTTTTACAGATTAGGAAATTGAAGCTTGAAAAACTGAAACTCCTTCTTGGCTGGAGTCATCCCTCTGGGATGAGGTGGAGCAACCCCTGGAACCCAGAGCTCCCCTCCCCTTTTCCCTGCCCCCTTTCCCCTACCTCTGTCCTAAGAACTGGCCAGCAGGCCCTCTGCAGGCAGCAGTGTGTGGCAGTGTGCAGAGGAACGTGCTCAAGTCTGGATCAGGAGGCCTGAGTTCTAATCCTGTTTCTGCCGCTCCCAAGCAGGGTGATGTTGGGTGATTCACCTACCCTCCCTGGGCCCCACTTTCCCCTTCTGTGTCATCACCCCGGCTAGCTTACACAATAAGGATATCCTTATCCTAAGACTAATATACAGCATGCCTCTCACAAGGTCACAGTCCAGCAAAGTCAAGGACATAGAGTGTTTAACAGAGGATGCACACCCAGAAAGTGCTTGATGTAATCTGACCATAACTGTCATCAGATTACATCACGTGTTGCTATAGAAGTGGTTTTTTGTTTTGTTTTGTTTTGAGACGGAGTCTCGCTCGCTCTGTCACCCAGGCTGCAGTGCAGTGGCACTATCTCCACTCACTGCAAGCTCTGCCTCCCGGGTTCACCCCATTCTCCTACCTCAGCCTCCCGAGTAGCTGGGACTACAGGCATTTGCCACCACGCCTGGCTAATTTTTTGTATTTTTAGTAGAGATGGGGTTTCACCGTGTTAGCCAGGATGGTCTCTATCTCCTGATCTTGTGATCTGCCTGCCTCGGCCTCCCAAAGTGCTGGGATTACAGGTGTGAGCCACCACGCCCGGCGGAAGTGGTTTTTAACTTGGCCAAAATGAGACAGGATTTTTTGTTGCTGCAGGGCATCAACAGAAAGGGCATGAGGGATTGCCTTCAGGGTCTAGCTCTGTCACCCAGGCTGGAGTGCTGTGGTACAATCATGGCTCACTGCAGCCTCAGCTTCCTGGGCTGAAGCTAATCCTCCCTCCTCAGCCTCCTGAGGAGATGGGACTACAGACACACACCACCATGCCCAGCTGGTTGTAGTTTTTGTAGAGTTGGGGTTTTGCCATTATCTCAAACTGTTGCTGAAGGTTCTCTGGCAGCATGGCCTGATGCGCCCTTTCATGCTCTTCCCCAAGCACCTGACCCCTGTGTGTCTCTTAAGGACGTAGCTCTAGCAGGTGCCATCTGCGCCTTTGCCCATCAGGTACGAGGAGGAGATTCTGCTCACTTGGTCCTTTCCTCAGTAGGAACCTGACTCAGACCCTACTGTGCTCCCCTGCTGAGGTGCAAGAGATGGGGCCAGAAACACTGAGCTGAGAGAATGGAGAATCTCACAGCTGGTGGTAAATTAGCAGTGAGGGCCAGGCAGATGGCTCACACCTGTAATCCCAGCACTTTGGGAGGCCAAGGCGTTTGGATCACTTGAGGCCAGGAGTTTGAGGCCAGCCTGGCCAACACAGTGAAACCCCGTTTCTACTAAAAATAGAAAAAATTGGCCGGGCATGGTGGCGCACACCTGTAATCCCAGCTACTTGGGAGGCTGAGGCAGGAGAATCGCTTGAACCTGGGAGATGGAGGTTGCAGTGAGCTGAGATCGAACCACTGCACTCCAGCCCGGGTGACACGGTGAGACTCCATCTCAAAAAAAAAAAAAAAAAAAAGTAAAGAGAAAAGAAAAAGAGGGTGGGACCAGGGTCTTCGAAGCCTGAGGGCCACACAGGGGAGTCTGGTTGGATGGCATGGCTTCCTTTTCCGCACGCTGCATCAGAGGGGATGCTTTTGGCTGTAAGTAACAGGAAATTTGACCCCAGTTAGCTTAAGCAATAAGGATATCACATGGCACAACACAACAAGAAGCCCAGAGGCGGGTGGTCCTCTGGAGTCCCTTCTTCAATGGGAGCTTATTCCTCAGGGAGCAGCGGAGGCCACCTGCTTCCTTCCTTGAGTCCAGCAGGACGGGGAGAGAGGGCCTCCTGGGTCCAACCTAGGCCAACCTAGAGCCTCAGAAGATGCTGCTGTGTGCTGATTGGCTTAGACCAGAGCTCCTGAACCAATCAACTGTCAAGGAATTGGCCAAGCTAAAACAAGGCGGGCACCTACAGCTGGCTCATTCCCCAATCCAGTGCCTGCTACACACTCATAAAAAAGAAGGGCAGGCCTCCCAGGTTCATGCCTGGGAGGCTGAGGTGGGAGGATCACTTGAGCCCAGTAGTTCAAGACTATCTGGGCAACATGGCAAAACCCTATCTGTACAAAAAATACATAAATTAGCCAGGTGTGGTGGCACATGCCTGTAGTCCCAACTACTGAGGAGGCTGAGGTGTGAGAATCCCTTGAGCCTGGGAAGTCGAGGCTGCAGTGAGCTGTGACTGCACCACTGCGATCCCGCCTGGGCAACAGAGCAAAACCTCATCTCAAAAAAAAAGGAGGATATTTTGTTCTTGTTTGGAAAAGACCATTCACTGCAGGGACAGGGACAGAGGCTTGGAGACTGAGCCCTCTCTCAGCCAGGCTTGGAGTGTGAGGGGCTGTGTCCACCTCTTCCTGGTGTCTGCCGCATCTAGCAAGCACAGGGCCAGGCACAGCCCAGCATAGTCTGCACCTCCCAATGCCTACAGATCTGCAGATGTACCCACATACTGATCATCCCATGCCAAGTTCTGTGCTGGGCACTGGGATGCAAAACCTCTGGTAGGGCCACAGAAAAGAAATAGCACAGGGATAAGATGGCAGCAAATGGTAATAAGGGCCCCATTGTCAGAGGCATGTGAACCAGAGCTACTCCATCTTGAATGGGGCTGGGTAAAATGAGGCTGAAACCTACTGGGCTGTGTTCCCAGATGGTGAAGGCATTCTGAGTCACAGGATGAGATTGGAGGTCAGCATAAGGCACAGGTCATAAAGACCTTGTTGATAAAACAGATTGCTATAAAGAAGCTGGTTAAAACCCAAAAAACTAGGATAGCAACAAGAGTAACCTCTAGTCGTACTCACTGCTACACTCCTACCAGCGCCACGACAGTTTACAGATGCCATGGCAACGCCAGGAAGTTGCCCTATATGACCTATAAAACGGGAGGCGTGAATAATCCACCTTTGTTTAGTATATCATCAAGAAATAACCATTAAAGTGAGCAACAAGCAGCCCTGGGCGTCTCTATGTATAGAGTAGCCACCCTTTTTTATTTGACAGAGTCTCGCTCTGTTGCCAGGCTGGAGTGCAGTGGGGAGATCTTGGCTCACTGCAACCTCTGCCTCCCGGGTTCAAGTGATTCTCCTGCCTCAGTCTCCCAAGTAGCTGGAACTACAGGCACCTGCCACCACACCCAGCTAATTTTTTGTATTTTTAGTAGAGACAGAGTTTTACCAGACTGGTCTCGAACTCCTGACCCCACGTGATCCGCTCGCCTGGGCCTTTTGCCTAAAATCCAAGAGCCCTCTCTTGGGGTCTGGATCGGGATCCCTTCCTGTAACACCATGACAACAGAACCAAAGAACAAGATCTGGGGTGAAGGGGTGGGAGATGCTGTGAGACCAGCACCCTGTCCCCACACCACCACCATGGTGGTCCCGGCCTCACCCCCTGTCCGCTGGGGCTCAGTCTAGCTTTTTCCCTGTCTCCCTTCTTACCCTGCACACCCTGAAAACTCATCTCCATCCAACTCCTCCCCACTCTCCCCTCCCAACCCACCATTCCCATGTGATCAGGGAGGGCATCTCTGAGAAGGTGACAATTAGGCTGAGACCTGAAAGCTGAGAAGGAGCCAGTCACTCTGAGGACAGGGGGCAGAGTGGCTCCCAGCTGAGGGAACAGCATATGCCAGGGCCCTGTGTCAATGCCTGCTCCTGGTGGGGTATCGGGGAATAAAAAGTCACATCAGTCCCTGCTTCTCTTCAAAGACAGGTGACCCACAGCAGCTTCACCCATCATTGCCCAGGACCAGCAACAATGGGCCTGGCCATTAGCAAGGGGATGAACAGACAGGGAAATACTACCTAACAATGGCAGGGGAGGGCTATGGAGACACACGTGGACAGGGACAGGTCCCAAATAGTCCGCTGGACAGAAGCCAGGCGTGGCAGAGTGCATGCTCTGATTCCAGTTAGGTGAAAAGGCAAAACTGTCGGTGGTGATGGAGGTCAGGCTGGTGGTTCCCTCTGGGGTGTGTGACTGGGAGGGGCACGAGGGAACCGTCTGGAGGGATGGGGGCCATCGGCTGTCTTGTCGACAAACATGTAAGAAATCGTGGGCTATATGCTGAAGATCAGGGCATTTTACCAAATGTAAAATATACATCAAGAAAGTACTACAAAGAAGAAGTACGAAAAATAAGAGAAGATACTGTGTGGCCTACAAGGAAAGAAAGAATCCCCCCCTCCACAACCCACCCCCTTCAGACCAGGAATCTCCTTGCAAGCTTTGGTCTGAGGTCAGATTCGGGGCAGAAAACAACAGTCCCCGCTGCCTTCCAGAAAAACAACTCCAACCCCATCCCCCATCATCTACAGAGGATGGGGCTGGGGCCTTCCCCCTTCTCTTCTCCTCCCGGCTCCTTCCTCCTCCCTCCTAAAGCCCAAGGTCCAAGAGGGGGTCCCAGGGTGGGGACAGGGTGGACCGGGGAGCAGGGATGGTAGTTGAGAAAGTCTGGGCGGCCCTCGGTGTCAGGCTGGGAAGGTCCGGGCCTCGCCCACAGCTGGGCTGTAACCCGAGCCTCTGGCTAAGCGGATTTCTCCCAGGGCAGGACCCCCTCCGGTTCTGGAATGCAGCCTGGGGCGGAAGGTGGAGCCGAAGAGGGGGTAACAAAGGGTGAAACCGCTTTGAAACTCCGCTTCCTGCCCCCCACCAGCCCCCAGCCTGAACAAACACGCCCTCTCCTCGCTGGGCCTTTGTTGGGAGAGGTGGGGCTGGCCCAGCGCTGCGGTGGCAGCTTCCGCCCCTGCCAGGGAAAGCCCAGCCAGGCTGGGGTCAGGGCTTCCACCCTCACCACCACCAGCCATCCTCCAGGCCCAGCAGCCCGAAGCCCACCTCCCACTCCACTCTCCCCTTGGCTTCTCGAGGGTTCCGACTGGAGTGGGGGCGCCAGTGCTAGGTCCACCCAGTTAGGATCCAGATTGGCCCCCTACACTGGAGACCTGGCTGTCATGGGATCGCACCACCTTCCCAAGAGACACCCTGTCCCCACACCACCACCATGGTGGTCCCGGCCTCACCCCCTGTCCGCTGGGGCTCAGTCTAGCTTTTCCCTGTCTCCTTCTTACCCTGCACACCCTGAAAACTCATCTCCATCCAACTCCTCCCCACTCTCCCCTCCCAACCCACCATTCCCACGTGCACCCGGGACCCTAGAACACAAAAGCCCCAAGCCCAGGCTGTCCCATCCAAGTGCCAGGACAAGACCACCAGCCCTGGTCCTCAGAGCCTCCCCGTTCCCGACCCCCTCTGGGACCCTCCCCTCGGCTGCTCACACACCCAGGGACTGTCCTCTGGCCATCCGGCTCCAGCCTCCACTGCAGGGACCCTCAGTCCCCTCCTCAGCCACCAGGCCACAAACCCTGCAGGACAGCCAGGCGCAGCAGATGGGATGGCCTAGCGGCCAGGCCACCAGAGGCAGTCCCAGGGAGCCCCAGCGAAAGGGAAGCAAGGATAGAAGTCATCTTGATCGTAACAGCCCTGAGAAGTAGGGGGTGCCCCCGAAGGTGAGCCGAGCTGGAGTGGGCTGGGAGCCTGCCAAGGACCCTGATGGCACCAAACCAGTGGGATATGGGCCAGTTGCGCGGGCCCTGCAGGGCTCCTCAGGACGTCACCCCTCCACCAGCTGTGCTGATTTTACCCACACTGCCCAGGGGTCTCCCCTGGCCTCCGTAGCACTCCTGTGCCATCCCTGCCATGCACTGACCACTTTGAGCTGTCCTTGTCTCCATTGCCCCGCTCCCCTCCCCTGCCCATCTGGACTCCAGGGCCCTGCTAATTGCCAGGCACAGGGTGAGAAAAGAAGGAAGGGAGGAAGGGAGGGAGGGAGGAAAGAAGGAAGGAAGGAAGGAAGGAAGGAAGGAAGGAAGGAAGGAAGGAAAGGGAGGGAGGGAGGAAGGAAGGAAAGAAGAAGGAAGGAAGGAAAGAAAGGGAAGGGGAGGGAGGAAGGAAGGAAGGAAGGAAGGAAAGAAAGGGAAGGGAAGAGAAGGAAGGAAGGGCTGCTCCACCAACTACCAGGTGCAGGCTGCCCTACCCTTGCAGGTCACGCCAACCCTCTGGGCAGGAACTGGCCCCAGCCTGGTGCTGGTCATTAACTCAATGCCCGGACTCGCCTGGTTAATGAATAATTAAGCTGGACAGAGTCTGACCTCGGGATGACCTTGAGCTCTCCGCTGCAATGTCCTCCCCCAGTTGGATATATGACCCATTGAGAGCAACCCTGCTCTTCTTCCTCCCTATGAGTAGGTTCTGAATCCTGGGGAAGGACCAGACAGGAGAAGTCCTGACCCCAACCCCTGAGGGCCCTGGCCAGCCCAAGAGGCCACCACTCCAGCACACAAGGCGTGGGGGACTCCTTTCTCTCCACACTCCTTGCATGTGGGCCTCCGGCGCTGAGCGACCCTGGGTCCAGCTCTTCCCCTACCCACAGCCACCCCACCCCTGAGTTTCAATTTCTCCATCAGTCACCCAAGGAGGATGCGCTCAGCATGACTGTGATTCCCTCCATGTGGCTGTGGAAATGGGTGAGCATGTGGCAGCTGGAGCCAGATGCCTTGGAGACCACTTTGTCATACATAAAACAGACCTTCAGAGCCCTAACCAGCTAGAAAGAAGCCCATAGCAAGCTGTGGGGACTGGGAGGAGGATAGAGTCTGCTGACCCACAGTCCTGGCCTCTTTCCCCTTTATGCTAACCCTCCCTGTTGGGCTTTGTCCATTATTCAATTCATTTATTCATTCATTCATTCAGCAGTTATGTTAGGCAGGCCTCCACATGAGCGGCCAGGGTGAACCAGGGAGGGTCTTGCCCTTGGGGAGGCCCAATCCAAGGGACAGAACCATCTAGAGCACTCAACACAGGTTTGCAGAGGACAGAGGCCCCTTCCCCTACCTGAGAGGTGAGAGGGCACCTGCAGCAGGGCCTCTCCCATGCTGAGCCTCAAGGAAGGGAAGAGAAGAGGGAGGCAGGAGCTCCTGGAGGAGCAACCGCAGGAGCAAAGGCCTTGCAGAGAGAATGTTCCGTTGGGAAAATTCCTAGCAGTTCGGTTTGCTTGGCTGTGTTGAGACCTAATGAGCCACAGATAAGAATTTTTAAAAAAAGACTATAAGAAGCAAAAGGTGGCCGGGCGCGGTGGCTCAAGCCTGTAATCCCAGCACTTTGGGAGGCCGAGATGGACGGATCACGAGGTCAGGAGATCGAGACCCTCCTGGCTAACACGGTGAAACCCCGTCTCTACTAAAAAATACAAAAAAAAAACTAGCCGGGCGCGGTGGCGGGCGCCTGTAGTCCCAGCTACTCAGAGGCTGAGGCGGGAGAATGGCGGGAACCCGGGAGGCGGAGCTTGCAGTGAGCCGAGATCGCGCCACTGCACTCCAGCCCGGGTGACACAGCGAGACTCCGTCTCAAAAAAAAAAAAAAAAAAAAAGAAGCAAAAGGTTTGAAGCCGGGATTTGAACCTGGGGAGAGTCTTAGTCAGACCTATTAAGTAATTGAGGTTTTTGCAATTACTTTTTTTTTGAGACAGAGTCACTCTGTCGCCTAGGCTGGAGTGCAGTGGCGCAATCTCAGCTCACCGCAACTGTCGCCTCCTGGGTTCAAGTGACTCTCCTGCCTCAGCCCTGCCCCTCGCCACCAGTAGCTGGGATTACAGGCATGCGCCACCACGCCCAGCTGGTTTTTGTATTTTTTAGTAGAGACAGGGCTTCACTATGTTGGACAGGTGGGTCTCGAACTCCTGACCTCAAGTGATCCACCTGTCTCAGCCTCTCAAAGTGTTGGGATTGACAGGTGTGAGCCACTGTGCCTGGCCTACGATTACTTTTAATTGCAAAAGCCACAATTACTTTTGCACCAACCTAATACACTCTGGAAAGACCGCTGTGGCTGCTGCTGCATGAAAAATGACTTGAATGGAACAAAGCCGTAGCCCTGGGTAGCTATAGGGATCACCCAGGCAGAGGGAATGGGGTCTGGATCAGTGGTAGGAGGTAGAAGAAAAGTTGACATATTCCAGCATTATTGGTGATTGACTTTCTTTTTCTTTTTCTTTTTTGAGACAGAGTTTCACTCTTGTTGCCCAGGCTAGAGTGCAATGGCACAATTTCGGCTCACTGCAACCTCCGCCTCCCAGGCTCAAGTGATTTTCCTGCCTCAGCCTCCCGAGTAGCTGGGATTACAGGCATGTGCCACCACGCCCAGCTGATTTTGTATTTCTTTTTTTTTTTTTTTTGAGACAGAGTCTCGCTCTGTCACCCAGGCTGGAGTGCAGTGGCCAGATCTCAGCTCACTGCAAGCTCCGCCTCCCGGGTTTATGCCATTCTCCTGCCTCAGCCTCCGGAGTAGCTGGGACTACAGGCGCCCGCCACCTCGCCCGGCTAGTTTTTTTATATTTTTTTAGTAGAGACGGGGTTTCACCATGTTAGCCAGGATGGTCTCGATCTCCTGACCTCGTGATCCGCCCGTCTCGGCCTCCCAAAGTGCTGGGATTACAGGCTTGAGCCACCGCGCCCGGCCTTAATTTTGTATTTCTAATAGAGACAGCACTTCTCCATGTTGGTCAGACTGGTCTTTTTTTTTTTGAGATGGAGTCTTGCTGTGTCTCTCAGGCTGGAGTGCAGTGGCGGGATCTCAGCTCACTGCAAGCTCCGCCTCCTGGGTTTACGCCATTCTCCTGCCTCAGCCTCCCGAGTAACTGAGACTACAGGCGCCCGCCACCTCGCCCGGCTAGTTTTTTGTATTTTTTAGTAGAGACGGGGTTTCACCGTGTTAGCCAGGATGGTCTCGATCTCCTGACCTCGTGATCTGCCCGTCTTGGCCTCCCAAAGTGCTGGGATTACAGGCTTGAGCCACCACGCCCAGCGGTCAGACTGGTCTTGAACTCCCTGAGAGGGAAGCATGAAGGAGGAGCAGGTGGGGAAGACGGGGGTGGAGGAAACCTGAGTGGCCCGCAGGGACACCGAGTGGAGGTGTTCAAGGGCAGCAGGGTCTGGCGTTGGGAAGGTGATAGGACCGGAGACAGAAGTCTAGGAAGCCGTGAGTGTGATGGACACTGCCTGGGAGAGGTGAGGTCCAGAACACACCATCAGTTACTCGAGAACTGAAGCAAGAAGCGCCCTGTGGGCAGCCTCAGAATCGACCTGCAGAGAGCCAGCAGGGAAACCGAAGGATGCGTGTCAGAGATTGGGTTAGAGTGACAAGGCCATTGCTTAAAGGTCAAGTCTGGTGAGGCTGGTCTGGGTTCCCCTAGCTGGGGCTGGCACCAGGGCAGAACCGTCACAGGATATTGTATGGAAAGTGGTAGGCATGGGGAGTCCTGGGAGGGTTGGCACCTGTGGGGACAGAGAATTCTGGGAGAAGAGATTGAGCTTAAAGTGCTTCTCAGGACAGTGGGGGCTAGGTGGCCAGGGGCGGTGTGGAGCTGGCCTTCAGACCTCAGAATGGGGCCGAGGAGGCAGTGATCAGGTCTGGATGTCTGTGGTGCAGGGGGCACGGTAGAGGTCCCTGAGGATGATGGGGTGCAGGAAGGGAGAGGCCAGCGTGTTGGCCAGGGTGTCTTTCTGGGTACCCAGAAGGGACGCTCTGAGTGGGGAGAGAGGACTCTGGGTGACCCCAAGTCTTTAGAGGATGAGGGGTCACACCAGAAGGTGAGTAGCTGATCCCCGGTGCAGGGGTGACAGGAACACAGAGGGAGGGCTTTAGGGGTTGGGTGAAGTGTTCTGAATTACTGAGATAGTGCCCGCGAACTGATTTTCTGCACCCGGGACTACACCGCTGTCAGCCAGGACGCAGCCCAAGGACAGACTTGCTTGTGTGTCTGGCTTGCCTGGGCAGCTCCAGTTGCAGAAGAGGAGAGCCCTGGCCCAGCCCCAGCCTGAACTTTGAAGCCAGGGCTGTGAGATGGAGAAAAGCTCGAGAGAAGCCAGGATCCACAAGCCTGGTCATTGGAGCATGGCGCTCTCAGCAGAGAGACCCAGGCGCAGCTGTGAGGGGCGCACACAGTGGACACAGGAGTGCAGCACGGCTCAGTGAGCTCAGAGGCGCTTGAGAGGCTCCCCTGGCAAGGGTCCCAGAAGATCTCAGCCTGCTCGAGGCTGCGGCAGGCTCCTGCCCCTACCAGCCCTGGAGGCCTGTGGGAAGCAGGAGGAGGCCATTTTCCTGAACCCTAGTTGGGCAGTGTGAAGGCCAGGATGAGGGGGGCAGCTGGGTGGCGCTGGATGGCTTCTGTCTCCCTCCTCAGCATCCCCACCAGGCAACCAGCAGCTGAGCCCCACCCCATTCTCTCTGTCCTCCAGAAAACCCGGAAAAGCATGTTCCTCCCCACGGCAGGCAGTGTACTGTGATCCCTAATGAGTGTGCCCTTGCACACACCCAGGGCACCTCTCAGAATGTGCACAGAGGCACAAGCACCCACAGAAATGTTCGTGCGCTCAGAGGAAGATATCCACACAGACACACGTGTGAAGGGGAATTACACACATGCATATGTAAAGAAACCACAAAGGTGTGCACAGAGATTGTGCATGGCACTCATGCATGCACATACACATCAAACATACAGATGTACATACAGCCATTACACATGCACCTGTGTAACTCCTGCAGCCACAAAGATGCCTGTTCCACATGCTTATAAACATTCACAGAAACGTTCACCTGCTCACTAATGTGCACTGAAAACCAAGTACAAACGGATAGACATGGGCACACGTACGATGGACATACAAACATCCACAAAGATGCACATATGCATAAATGCTCACATGCACGCGAACATATACATGGTTGTGCATGTATGGAGCTATTTACGTTTGTACATCTGTACATGCAGAGTCAGCATTACACAGACACAGCGAAGGAGTGCAGCCCGAACTTTACCCCCAAATATGGCTCCCTGGTATCATCTGTGTTCCGAATTAAAGACCCTTAGACATCAATAGATGCTAGAAGAGACTTTTCCCCTCCCTGCCTAAAGACCAGACAGATCCCCCAAGGAGAACAATTGGTCCCCTGCCCACCCCGCTCCTGTCTCCCAATCGTCCACCTCTCCCAAAGCACAGGCTCAAGTTCCCTTATCTGCCTAGAATCTGGACCGACCAAAGAAGAAGACAGAGACCTCTGGGCCCTTCTCTGAGTTTTCAATAACTAAGCCCATATCACAGGAAGGAAGACAAAGTCTGTCAACGAATCTGGACAGACTTCTGTCACAAATGATTGTCTGCTCTGCAGGCTCAGTAGACTTACCACTGGGTGTTCTTTGAGCCCATCAAATTCCCAAAAAGATCGTTTTTTTTTGTTGTTGTTTGTTTGTTTGTTTGTTTTTTGAGACAGTCTTTCTCTGTCTTCCAGGCTGGAGTGCAGTGGAGGTATCTTGGCTCACTGCGACCTCTGCCTCCTGGGTTCAAGCGATTCTCCTGCCTCAGCCTCCTGAGTAACTGGGACTACAAGCACGTGCTACTATATCTGGCTAATTTTTTGTATTTTTAGTAGAGATGGGGTTTCACTGCATTAGCCAGAATGGTCTTGATCTCCTGACCTCGTGATCCACCCGCCTCGATCTCCCAAAGTGCTGGGATTACAGGCGTGAGCCACTGTGCCAGACCCTAAAAATCATTTACTATCCCCTTAAAGTCACCCATGCTTCCCCACCTCCCTTTCCCCTAAGAAGTAGGGTATGCAAGCATCTGTATCCCACCGGGATATGGGGCAGTCACTCTGACTTTCCCCATATACAATGCAATAGTAAATTTATATGCTTTTTTTGTATTAATCTTTTTTTTTCTTTTTTTTTTTGAGACGGAGTCTCGTTCTGTTACCCAGGCTGGAGTGCAGTGGCGCGATCTTGGCTCACTGCAACCTCCGCCTCCCAGGTTCAAGCGGTTCTTCTGCCTCAGGCTCTTGAATAGCTGGGACTACAGGCGTGCGTCACCATGCCTAGCTAATTTTTTGTTGTTGTTTTTGTTTGTTTTTTTGAGACGGAGTCTCGCTCGGTCGCCCAGGCTGGAGTGCAGTGGCGTGATCTCAGCTTGCTGCAAGCTCCACCTCCCGGGTTCACGTCATTCTCCTGCCTCAGCCTCCCAAGTAGCTGGGACTACAGGCGCCTGCCACCACATCCAGCTAATTTTTTGTGTTTTTTTTTCTTTTTTTTTTTGAGGCGGAGTCTCGCTCTATCACCCAGGCTGGAGTGCAGTGGCCGGATCTCAGCTCACTGCAAGCTCCGCCTCCCAGATTTACGCCATTCTCCTGCCTCAGCCTCCAGAGTAGCAGGGACTACAGGTGCCCGCCACCTCGCCCGGCTAGTTTTTTGTATTTTTTAGTAGAGACAGGGTTTCACCATGTTAGCCAGGATGGTCTTGATCTCCTGACCTCGTGATCCGCCCATCTCGGCCTCCCAAAGTGCTGGGATTACAGGCGTCAGCCACTGCGCCTGGACTAATTTTTGTATTTCTAGTAGAGATGGGGTTTCGTCATATTGGTCAGACTGGTCTCGAACTCCTGACCTCGTGATCTGTCCGCCTCAGCCTCCCAAAGTGCTGGGATTACAGGCGTTAGCTACCGCCCCAGGCCTAATCTGACTTTTTGTGAGGTGATTTTTCAGCAAACCTTCAAGGGTGAAGGGGAAGCTTTCCCTTCACCCTTACAACAGTCGTGTCCATTATGGTCACAATGCACATCAACTTATATACATACGGAGATGTGCGTGCAAGTATGCACGTGTCCTCATGCTTAGAAAAGCCTAACTAGGCCAGGCGTGGTGGCTCACGCCTGTAATCCCAACACTTTGGGAGGCTGAGGCGGGCAGATCACGAGGTCAGGAGTTCGAGACCAGCCTGGGCAACATAGTGAGATCCCATTTCTTTTTTTTTTTTTTTGAGACGGAGTCTGGCTCTGTCGCCCAGGCTGGAGTGCGGTGGCTGGATCTCAGCTCACTGCAAGCTCCGCCTTCCAGGTTCACGCCATTCTCCTGCCTCCGCCTCCCAAGTAGCTGGGACTACAGGCGCCCGCCTCATCGCCCGGCTAGTTTTTTGTATTCTTTAGTAGAGACGGGGTTTCACCGTATTAGCCAGGATGGTCTCCTGACCTTGTGATCCCCCCGTCTCGGCCTCCCAAAGTGCTGGGATTACAGGCTTGAGCCACCGCGCCCGGCCTGAGATCCCATTTCTTAAAAAAAAAAAAAATACACACACACACACACAAATTAGCCAGGCATGGTGGCACGCACCTGTTGTCCCAGCCACTCGGGAGGTTGAGGTGGGACGATCCCTTGAGCTAGGGAGATGGAGGTTGCAGTGAGCCGTCATCCAGTCTAGGCAACAGAGATCCTGTCTCAAAAAAAAAAAAAGGCTAACGAAAGGTGTACATACACATTCCTTCAGATACTCACCCAGATATACATGCGTCAGCTTCACTGAAAACTATGAGGGCCAGGGCCATGACCCCCCTGGCTCACGGCTGCGTGTCTGATCCCTGCTACAGAGGTCTGCTAGGCAGAGTACCGGGGAACAGTCTAGGAAAAGGCTCGGGGCAGGAGTATGACAGGTGGGTGTGAGGAGTGGCCCAGTGTCCCATGTGGCTGGAAATGAGACATAGGTCGGGGGCCAGGGAAGGAAGGGAAAAACAGGACTGAGGATGGGAAGGGCCTGGTTGGCCATGGCCTTGATTCTAGGGAATGGGGTATTCAGGGCCCAGCAGCTCCGTGAAGTTCATCTTCCTCCTACTCTCCTCTTCCTCCTCTCCTTCCCGCCTTGCACTCCTCTGCTCACCCCCGTGTGTCATGATGGCAGGTGGAATGTCAGATATTGATGGACGGGCAAACACAGGGCAGGAAGGTGGTCGGTGCCATGGAAAACATGTGGCTTTGTGGCCTTGTAGCCAGGTAGGCAGATCTTGTTTGAAATCCTGGCTCTCTCTCCATACTGGAAGACCTGGCCAAGTCACTGATTTTCTGTGTGCCTCTGTGTTCCTAGGGCCAGGGAAAAGACCAGAAAGTTTTTTGTTTGTTTGTTTGTTTGTTTGTTTGTTTGGAGATGGAGTTTTGCTCTTGTTGCCCAGGCTGTAATGCAGTGGTGCAATCTCAACTCACTGCAACCTCTGCCTCCCAGGTTCAAGGATTCTCCTGCCTCAGTCCCTCAAGTAACTGGAATTACAAGCATGCGCCATCATGCCTGGCTAATTGTTTGTATTTTTAGTAGAGGTGGGGTTTCACTATGTGGGCCAGGCTGGTCTTGAACTGACCGCATGTGATCTGCCCACCTCAGCCTCCCAAAGTGCTGGGATTACAGGCGTGAGCCACCACATCCGTCAACCAGATGGTTTGTTTGATTTTTTTTTTTTTTTTTTTGAGACAGAGTCTTGCTCTGTCGCCCAGGCTGGAGTGCAGTGGCCGGATCTCAGCTCACTGCAAGCTCCGCCTCCCGGGTTTACGCCATTCTCCTGCCTCAGCCTCCCGAGTAGCTGGGACTACAGGCGCTCACCACCTCGCCTGGCTAATTTTTTTTATTTTTTTAGTAGAGACGGGGTTTCACTGGGTTAGCCAGAATGGTCTCGATCTCCTGACCTCGTGATCCGCCCGTCTCGGCCTCCCAAAGTGCTGGGATTACAGGCTTGAGCCACCGCGCCCGGCCGATTGTTTGTTTTTAAGATAGAGTCTCATTCTATCACCCAGGCTACAGTACAGTGTTGTGATCTTGGCTCACTGCAACCTCTGCCTCCCAGGTTCAAGTGACTCCCCTGCCTCAGCCTCCCTAGTAGCTGGAATTACAGGTGCCCAGCACCACACCAGCGAATTTTTTGTATTTTTAGTAGAGATGGGGTGTCACCATGTTGGTCAGGCTGGTCTTGAACTTCTGACCTCAAGAGATCTGCCCCGCCAGGCCTCCCAAAGTGTTGGGATGACAGGCGTGAGCCACTGCACTTGGCCAACCAGTTGGTTTTGATCCTGCGATGCCATGGCTAATTCTCTCTCAGAGGCCCCTGTCAGCAGGCGCGTCTTTTTTTTTTTTTTTTTTTGAGACAGAGTCTCGCTCTCTCGCCCAGGCTGGAGTGCAGTGGCCAGATCTCAGCTCACTGCAAGCTCTACCTCCCGGGTTCACGCCATTCTCCTGCCTCAGCCTCCGGAGCAGCTGGGACTACAGGCGCCCGCCACCTCACCCGGCTAGTTTTTTTGTATTTTTTAGTAGAGACGGAGTTTCACCGGGTTAGCCAGGATGGTCTCCATCTCCTGACCTCATGATCCGCCCATCTCGGCCTCCCAAAGTGCTGGGATTACAGGCTTGAACCACCGCGCCCAGCCAGCAGGCGCTTCTATAGTTACAGGAATCCCAGAAACCAGCCAGGTGTGCTCTTCAGACCTGGGGAAGCTGGAGTCAGAGCCCTCTCCAGCGGGCACATGTCTGGGCTCCCTGGAGACCCACTGCAGTCAGGTGAGGGCTCAGTTCCCCCAGGGCCTCACTCTGGTCTTCTGCCAAATGGGATGTTTGCTCCTACCTCACAGGCTGCTGTCTGTGAGCCACCAGCAGCTCGGAGAAGTGGCGCTTTTTTTTTTTTTTTTTTGAGACAGAGTCTTGCTCTGTTGCCCAGGCTGGAGTGCAGTGGTGTGATCTCAGCTCATTACCACCTCTGCCTCCTGGGTTCAAGCGATTCTACTGCCTCATCTCCTGAGCAGCTAGGATTACAGGTGTGTGCCATCAGGCCCTGCTAATTTTTGTATTTTCGGTAGAGATGGGGGTTTCACCTTGTTGGTCAGGCTGGTCTTGAACTCCTGAGCTCATGTGATCTGCCCGCCTCAGCCTCCCAAAGTGCTGAGATTCCAGGCATGAGCCACAGCGCCCGGCCCCCAGTGGCACTTTTTGTTGAAGTGTGACACATACACAGAAATGTATCCCAGGTGTTCAGTTCTGTGAACCTTTACAAAGTGGACTCATCAGTAATACCCATGTCCAAATCAAGAATAGAATAAAGCGTGCTCCCCAGAAACCAGGGGAGGACCAGTTTTTACAGGACATAAGGCATCCCCAGTCCCAACAGGCCAGCTTGCCCCTCTGTCATTTTCTGTGTCCCCTTGCAGCGAGCAGGGGGAGTACAGAGGGGAAGAGGCAGGAGCTGTGACCCCCAGCACTGGCCTCCAGCCCTCCCGCCCTGCCTCTCCTCACTATCAGGCCAGCGGAGGGGCTAGCCATTGCCTCCCCTGTCACCAAGGAGACCTTCTTCTGGATCCTGAGGACACCTCTAGAGTCCCATCTGGGGAGCCAGGAAAGTTGGGAGAGGGAGAACACAGGGCCCCTTTGAGCCACTTGTTGGACACCGCCCAAGGACTCACGGCTTATAAAGGAAGACTTGAACCCAGGGCTGTCCCCACCAAAACCCACAGCCACTACAGCACTGGGCGTCACTATCTCCATTTTACAGAATAGGAAACTGAGGCTCAGAGAGGCCAAGAACAAAGCCAGACCTCTGAAGCAGGACTTCTGCATGCAACACCCATGGACGAACAGGAAGACACAGGCTTGCAGCCAAGGGGCCGACTTGAGCCTGTCCCTCCGCGATCGAATACTTTCTGTGTTCCTCTACCTTCAGGAAGGAGCGTAACCTCCTTCACAGCACCCAAGCCCTCCACAGCCTGGCCCTGCCAGCCTCATCCTCCTCACCTGTCCTCAGCACACCAGCCTTTCTCTGTTTCTGCAATGCTCAGAGCTCCTTTTGAACTTGGGCCTTGGCTCATGTCGTTTCCCTGCGAAGCCTGCTCTTCCCTGCCCCTGCCTCGTCCTACCTTCAAATGTCGCTGACTCTGGGAGTCTTCCTCGTGACCCACCCACCCCACATATCCTGTCAGTCCCTTTGAACGCCCCCCAAGGTGTAGGTGCACAGCCTTACAATGGTTTGCTTAATACCTATCTTGCTCCAAGAGAGCTGGGACCGGGCTGTCTTTGTCCTCAGCTGTATCTGCTGTGCCCAGCCCAGTCCTGGCACACAGTAGATGCTGGATGAAGATGTGCTGAGGGCCGAGTGAGGTGGCTCACGCCTGTAATCCTAGCACTTTGGGAGGCTGAGTGGGCCAATTGCCTGAGCTCAGGGGTTCAAGACCAGCCTGGGCAACATGGTGAAACCCCCATCTCTGCTAAAATACAAAAACATTAGCCAGGCATGGTGGTAACACACCTGTAATCTCAGCTACTCAGGAGGCTGAGGCGGGAAAATTGCTTGAACCCGGGAGGTAGAGGTTGCAGTGAGCTGAGATCACGCCACTGCACTTCAGCCTGGGTGACAGAGTGACTTTTTCTCAAAAAAAAAAAAAAAAAAGTTCTGAGACTCTGAGATGCATGAGGCTGTGACTGGCAGGCAGAAGAGAGCCCAGAGGAGCCTTGAGGGACATAAGACCCAATACCGTCTTTGTAGGAGGCCTGGGGAGGGGCAGGGCCTTGCTCAAGGTCACACCACTTAGTGGAGCCTCAGGATTGGAACTCACATACATCCCCTGCTCTCCAGCCTGGAGCCTCCCTCCCAAATGCAGCCTAGTGCCGGGAAAGGAGAGGGCGGCGGGCTGGCTCTAAGCAAAGACCCTCCCTTTCTCCTCTTTGCTTCCCTCTCCTTCCTCTGCCCCTCCCCACTCTTCCTCTCCAACCAGGAGGCTGCCGAGGCCATGGCTCAGCGAGGGCTGAGGAGCCCTGACCTCCAGCCAGGCTCCGGGATCTGTCAGCACCACTCTGCTAAGACCTGCCAAACTTCCGCACCCCCGCAGGCTGACAGGGCTGCTGGTGCTAGCGCTGACCTCCCGCTGCTCCGGTCCCTCCCCTTCCGCAGGCACCTCCCCCCCCCCCCACCGCCACCTGCAGCCGGGTTCTGGGGTCCTCCTGGGCCACCTGCTTACTGTGTCCCTGGACACGGCATCTCCCCTCGCTGAGTTAGTTTCCTCATTTGTAAAACGGGGATATGACCAGTCTCCTAGAGTGACTGGGAAGACCGGTGGTATTAACGCAAACTACAGCCTGACAGCTTCCAGGCGAACTCACTTCTCAGGACGCCTCTCCTGCTGTCCTCTCAAAGCGGGGGACGAAGCCACCATCACCCGGTTTACAGATGAGGAAACTGAGGCTCAGGGAGATCTGGAAACCTTCCCAGGCAGCTGGGCTCCGAACCCAGGCCTGCGAGCACAAGGGCTGGCTCCCGCCCCTGGCCCTGGTCCCTCCTCCCCCGGGGCAGGGCCCGGCCGTGCCAGGCGCTCGGTGACAGCCCCCGCGGGGGAGGCCAGGCTGGGAAAGGAGAGGGCAGCGGGGGGGGGCGCCTGGCCGCGCGGGGTCGGCCGCGGGTCGATACGGCGGCAGGATGAATGGGAGAGGGGAGCGCGGGCGGGAGGAGGAGGTAGGAGGGGGAGGAGGGAGAGGCCGGGGCAGGGGGAGGGCCCGCCCCCGCCGCCCCCCAGGCCTCCGCCCAGCCCAGCGGGCCCGGCCGGGTCTGCAGCCGTCAGCGCCAAGCGCGGCCCCGCGGCCCCACCGAGGGATCGATAACTAATTTCACCGCGGCAGCCGCCCCAGTTTTTTCCCGATAATTGCGCGCCGGCAGCTGCGAGCGAGGACCCCAGCCCGGCGCGCAGCCCCGCCCGCGCGCAATCAATTGACACCGCCACCGGGCGGCAGGAAAACTCATTTTTCTCTCCCTCCCCGGCTCCGGGTGGGCGCGGGCTGAGCTCCGCCAAGGGCCCGGGGCTGCGCGGGACCGGGGCCGGGGCCGGGGCCAGGGCCAGGACTGGGGAGGGAGGGCAGGGCCCGAGGGGAGGCGGGCGCAGGTTTGGGAAGGAGGCTTTCAGGGAATCCAAGGCTGCGGGGTGCCTCAGTTTCTCCACTCTACCATAGGGGTGTAGCCAAAGGCGTCAGGGACCTGGGGTGCGGGCGGGGCTGTCCCAGCCCTTCTCAGCTGCTGGGGTGGCGGACTGGCTGTGGGAGGAAGGGTTAAGTCAAGCGCCGCGGCGGCCTGAATGCGTGGGTTCGACTCTGGACTCCCACCAGGGACCACAGTGTGAGGTTGCATCCATTCCTTCCCTTCCTCTCTTCCTCTCTGAGCCTCAGTTTCCCCATCTTCCGAAAGGGGCCTGGCATATCCTGGGCAGGTAGATGGTGGATCAGAGGCAGTGAGGTGCCCACAAGGAAGTGCTCCCCACACGGTGGCTTGGAGGAAATCCTCCTCCTCAGCAGGAAGGAGGCCCCCTGTGGGCCAGGCACTGTTATAGGCCTTCAGGGTGAGGACCGAGCAGTGACCATAGCTGACAAAACCCCTACCCTTGTGGAAGGGACATTCTGCTGAGGCCATGGTCGTACAGTACCCAGGTAAGCAGTGAGAAGATGCCATGTGCCATGGAGAAAAACGAAGCAAGATCAGCAGGACAGGGCGTGGCGTGCAAAGGCAATGCAGCCCCCAGGACCCACGGTGGGCCTCACCCCAGGCCCTCCTTGCAAAGCTCGGAGCTGCTCACTCCCAAACTGCCGGTTGTTCAAGGTCACGGGAAACCTGCAGACTTGGCATCCTCCGAGGAGGGTGGCCAGGAAGAGGGAGACCAAGAGGAAGTAGAAGCCAGGAGGTGGGGTGGGACAGTCTCCCTCTGGGAGTCCGTAAGAGGGCCAGAGAGAGAGAGAGACGGGTGGGGACTGGAGGGCACCAGGGGAAAGGAGGTACAGTCAGAGCTCCAATGGACACGGTGTCCTGGGAGGTCTGGTCAAGAGAGACTTGGGTTTGCTGTCCTGGCCCCAGCTGGGCCAGTGAGGCCCAGGGAAGGGCAGGGACTTGCCCAAGGCCACAGTACATATGGGGGACAGAGATGGGCTCCTAGATCCTGCCACCAGGCACAGAGAAGGGCAAGAGGGACCAGAGAGGAAAGGAGGAAAGAGACTCATGCAGCAGAAGCGCCATTCTCTGTTTAGAGGGCCAGGAGCCCCAGCGTACTTCCCAGAGGCCAGCTAAAGCTTCCTGGGAGCTCCATGGGATGTGCTGGGACTTCTACAGGACTCAGCATGACTCAAAGGGCCCTGGGGAATGTGTTCTGTTCCCCAGTCCCCCACCCCCCAGCTACGAGAATGACAGGCTCCCTGATGGAGGTGGGTAAGCCGGGCAGAGGTGGGGGCCCAAGACTGCTGGGAACGTGGGGTGTTCCAGGGCTGAGCAGACCTTCTGACTCTCCCCCTGCCTCGGTTTCTTCATCTTAAAAATGGAGCTGGTGTTGAGGTGCTGAGGTTCTGTCAATCTTTCTTCCCTACAAATTCCTGGCACGCCCAACCCCACGTCTGGGTTGAGAGTAGTGACTCAGCAGAAAATGAAGGCTACTGCTAGCAACCAAACGAGGTTAGCGGGAGGACTGGCAGGATGCCGTGGGCTGGGATTCGGAACAGCGCATAGCTAGGTCTCACCCGCCTGAGGCCCCATCTATCCAACCACCTAACATTTACTCATCATTCAGCAAATATTTAGTGAACACTAACTGTGTGAGAGGCACTATGGAGGGGAGTGTAAGCTCCCCCCTCTTCTCCATCTCCTTCCTCTCCCCACAACCCCCATAACCTTCATTTTCTTTTGGGGTATGGTCAAGGGAGGCCTGGATTGGGAGTCAGGACTAGACTCAGGACTGCTGGTGACCTAGGCAGGCCCCTTGCCCTCTCTGTGCCTTGGTGGACCAATGGTCATTAGTGGACTCCATGTCCTTCCTGAGAGAGGAGGGTCCTGGATTAACAGCAGCTCTGGGCCAGGGCCTCACCCCTGGATCTCATTCAGTCTCCATGAAGTGCGATGAAGGAACAGAGACTAAGACTCACCCAGGGTCCCACAGCCAGGAGGGGGAAGAGGGCAGAGCTCAGGTCTGTCTGACCTGAGAGCCCTGCCCACTTGTCTGAGCTGGAGGGGAAGGAGTGCCCGTCAGGGGAAACTTTTGGATCCTGGATAGAAGCTGGGATGTGGGGTAGGGACTAAGGTGCTCAGAGTCCCCTTGTCCTGCCCCTCAGTTAGTGGCTTTGGCCACCAGCTATCTCAGAAAGGCCTCTGTCAGTCAGAGAAGGAGCTGTCCCAGAAGGCCATGCGGGGTGCCCTTGGCCTCCTCGACATTCCCTGGGCCAGCGCAGGCACAGAACGAGACTCCCTTTGTAAAGAGACATGTACTCACTGGGTCAGTAGTGAGGCCAGGAGGAGAGCCTTACAGCTACGAGCACAGGATTTTTAAAGCCGGTCCGCAACCTAGCTCTGCTGCCCGTTAGCACTGGGTCCTTGGGCAAGCTGCCTCCTCCTCTGAGCCTCAGGCTTCCCATCTGTAAAATGGGCATAGTGGCAATTTGGTAGACCGACTGTGCCAGATCCTGTGCTGAGCCTTCTCTGTATCTGCACACTGAGCCCTGCGAGCAGCACCCCTCTCTTCCACAACCCTCGTTCTTCTAGTCCTCACCTGGGAATCCAGTCACGGCAGTGGTTCTGTGCCACCTGACAGATCTCCATGCCGCCACTGCATCTAGAATGCAGCTCTGAATGCCCCATCTGGAGATGTGGAATCCTGCCCACCTAGGCCCCGGACCAAGGGACACACTTCATGGCGAGGGAGGATCCCAGGGGGCACATGAGAGCGATGCCCACCGGTCTCACCCTGGAGCCTAGGCCTGATGGAACGTAGCGGCAGCCAGCTTGTGCAACACCCCAAGCACAGAGCCAACAACCAGTCACAGGTGCCACGTCCCCAGAAGCTGGAACACATGGTCCGGGGACAAGTTGTAGAAATAGGATTGCCTCCCCACCCCCCGCCCATGCCCCAGTGACCTCCTTGTGGATTTGTGCTTCTTGTCCCTGCAGTTTTAGGTATGTCAGATGAGAGGCCCCAGCTATCTGGGACAGGGGAGAGGGGAGAGAGGGCAGGGGAGAAGGGAAGTAGGGGAGGGCTCCACTGGGCACAGCATGGATCCCACTGAACTCAAACCGGTGACTGCATCTGTCACACTGGGGCCTTTGTGCCAGGGACCAGGACCAATATGCACAGAAAGGGGTTCTCACTCCAGTGGGTTCTGAGCTCCTCTTGGTAACCCTCTAGCATGAGCTGTTTGCAGGCACTGCAGATATGAGCACCTCAAAGGGGACACTGACGGTGGACACAGCGGGGGGCAGGGGCGGGGCTGAGGGCTACAAGGGGTGGACTGTGTTGAGCAACTTGCCGGAATGGCTTCAGACTTCTTGGCTTCACCTGCTAATCCAGGCCCAGCTGCAGTAAACAGACCTCGCAGGCTGTGACAAGCTCCACGCAGCTGTAAGCTGACAATGGCCTGCCCTAGGCCCCTGTGCTTGCCTCTCGCTTCCAGCCTGGGGCTTTGCTGATGCCGCAGTGTGGGATCCCCCCACCCCCACCCCTCCACAGTAACCCACTCAGCAGTTACACACACTCAACTGCAAGTGCAAGGGCGTGAACACCCTACAGGCCAACGCTTCCTCAAAGGCAGCAGAGCCCTGGAAGCAATGCCCCCTCCTTTCTTCCCCTGGGTGGATGGTTCTGAGATGCATTTGGTAAGGCAGCTCTGATGATCCTGGGGGATCTGGCACCCCGGCTTCCATAGTGGTGAACACAGCAATGCACATTTGCATTGGCTTTCTTTCTTTTTTTTTCTTTTTTTTGAGACAGAGTCTTGCTCTGTCACCTAGGCTGGAGTGCAGTGGCACAATCTTGGCTCACTGCAACCTCCACCTCCCTGGTTCAAGCTATTCTCCTGCCTCAGCCTCCCATGAAGCTGGGATTACAGGCGCCTGCCACCACACCCGGCTAATTTTTGTGTTTTTAGTAGAGACAGGGTTTCACCATGTTTGCCAGGCTGATAATTTTTGTATCTTTAGTAGTGACGGGGTTTTGCCATGTTGGCCAAGCTGGTCTGTAACTCCTGATCCCAAGTGATCCACCTGCCTCGGCCTCCCAAAGTGCTGGAATTATAGGCGTGAACCACCGCGCCTGGCCTTTGCATTAGTTTTCTTGCTGCTCCTCTTTTGCCGTGCCCACTCCCCATCCCTCACTCTTGCCCCTAGGAGTACTCGTCCCAAACAAACTACAAGTACAACAGCCTTTATTTGAGGCCTACATGCAGGGGAGCCCAAACCAAACCAAAGCAGATGTTACAGGCTGAATTGTGCTCTTCCAAATCCATATGTTGAAGTCCTAACCCCCAGGTCCTCAGAATGTGTCTGTATTTGGAGACAGGGTACTATAGTCTGAATATTTGTATCCCACCAAAATTCAGGTTGAAACCTAATCTCCAATGTGATGATATTATGAGGTGGTGGCTTTTGGGAAGTGAGAGGCTCTGCCCTTATGAGTAAGATTAATGCCTGTATCAGTCCGTCTTGGAATTTATGTAAAGAAACACCTGAGACCACGTAATTTACAAAGAAAAGAGGTTTGATTGGCTCACGGCTCTGCGGGCTGTACAGGAAGCATGGTGCTGGCATCTGCTCAGCTTCTGGGGAGGCCTCAGGAAGCTTCCAATCATGACAGAAGGTGAAGGGGGAACAGGTGTCTCACATGGCCAGAGCGGGAGGAAGAGAGAGTTGAGGGGGAGGTGCCACACACTTTTAAACAACCAGATCCCACGAGAACCCACTCACTATCAGGAAGACAGCACCAAGACAACCAAACACCTCCCACCGGGTCCCATCTCCAACTTTGGGGATTACATTTCTTTTTCTTTTTTTTTTGAGATGGAGTTTCACTCTTGTTGCCCAGGCTGGAGTGCAGTGGTGCAATCTCGGCTCGCTGCAACCTCCACCTCCTGGGTTCAAGCGATTCTCCTGCCTCAGTCTCCCAAGTAGCTGGGATTACAGGCATCTGCCGCCATGGCTGGCTAATTTTTTGTATTTTTAGTAGAGATGTGGTTTTACCATGTTGGCCAGGCTTGTCTTGAACTCCTGACTTCAGGCGATCCACCCACCTCGTTCTCCCAAACTGCTGGGATTACAAGAGTGAGCCACCATGCCCAGCCAGGGATTACATTTCAAAATGAGATTTTGGTGGGACAAATATCCCAACCATAACAATGCACTTTTTTTTTTTTTTTTTTTTTTTTTTTTTTTTTTTTTTATGTGACGGAGTCTCGCTGTCTCCCAGGCTGGAGTGCAGTGGCACGATTTCGGCTCACTGCAAGCTCCGCCTCCCGGGTTCACACCATTCTCCCTCAGCCTCCCAAGTAGCTGGGACTACAGGTGCCTGCCACCATGCCCAGCTAATTTTTTGTATTTTTAGTAGAGACGGGGTTTCACCGTGTTAGCCAGGATGGTCTCGATCTCCTGACCTCGTGATCTGCCCACCTCGGCCTCCCAAAGTGCTAGGATTACAGGCATGAGCCACCGCACCCGGCTGCAATGCCCGTATTAAAGAGGGTCCAGGGGCCGGGTGCAGTGGCTCATGCCTGTAATCCTAGCACTTTGGGAGGCCAAGGCGGGCACATCATGAGGTCAGGAGATCGAGACCATCCTGGCCAACATGGTGAAACTCCGTCTCTACTGAAAATACAAAAATGAGCTGGGTGTGGTGGCGCATGCCTGTAATCCTAGCTACTCAGGAGGCTGAGGCAGGAGAATTGCTTGAACCAGGGAGTCGGAGGTTGCAGTGACCCAAGATTGCGCCACTGCACTCCAGCCTGGGTGACAGAGTAAGACTCCGTCTAAAAAAAATAAATAGGCCGGGCGCGGTGGCTCAAGCCTGTAATCCCAGCACTTTGGGAGGCCAAGACGGGCAGATCACGAGGTCAAGAGATCGAGACCATCCTGGCTAACGCGGTGAAACCCCGTCTCTACTAAAAAAAAAAAAAAACAAACAAAAAACTAGCTGGGCGAGGTGGCGGGCGCCTGTAGTCCCAGCTACTACTTGGGAGGCTGAGGCAGGAGAATGGCGTAAACCCGGGAGGCGGAGCTTGCAGTGAGCTGAGATCTGGCCACTGCACTCCAGCCTGGGCCGACAGAGCGAGACTCTGTCTCAAAAAAAAATAAAAATAAAAATAAATAAATAAATAAAAAGAGGCTCCAGGGAGCTTGCTTACCATGTCCACTATGTGAGGACACAGCAAGAAGGCACCATCTATGAACCAGGAAGCAAAACAGTCCTCACCAGGCACCAATCTGCTGGCACCTTGATCCTGGACTTCCCAGCCTCCAGAACTGTGAGCAATAAATTTCTGTTGTTTCTAAGCCGCCCAGTCTGTGGTATTTTGTTTTAGCAGCCCAAACAGACTAAGTAAGGATTCAAAAGAGGTGATTAAGTTAAAATGAGGTCATCAGGGTGCACCCTAGTCTGACATAGCTGATATCCTTTTAAGAAGAGGAAATTGGGACACAGACATATGCCATGTGAAGACACAGGGAGAATGTGACATCTGCAAGCCAAGGAGAGAGGCTTCAGGAGAAACCAGCTCTGCTGACGCTTTGATCTCAAGCTCTGGCCACCAGAACTGTGAGCAAATGTCTGTTGTTTAGGGCACCCTGCCCATGGCACTTTCCGGTAGCCCCAGGAAACGAATCCACAGGTATGTTCTCTTATCATCTCCATTTTACAAGCCAAGAAACCTAGGCTCTGAGAGGCAAAGGATTCACCCAAGGTCCCACAGCTAGTAAGAGGCAGTATTCAAACCCGAGTCTTTGGGCAGCAGGGCGCAAGTCCTCGGCGCTGGGGTTGCCAGAGGGCCAAACGGGTCTTCAGACACACAGGTCCAGAATTCTCCCAGTCTCCTCCCCTGCATTTGGTGGCTTCTCCCTCCAGCCACCCCTCCTTCCTTCGCCTTGTTGGAGGCAGCTCCACGTCCCTGCCTCTGAGTCCCTGCCTCTGAGCTGCTGGCTTCAGTGTTGCGGGAGGGCTGCCTTTCTCCAGCTCCTTTCCTCCTCACCCTCCACTGAAGGCTCTTCTACCTGCTGCACACGCGTGCACACACACACTTGCAAACTCACACAGTCACTCCTCACACACACTCCTCACACACACTCCTCACACACCACTCCTTACACACGCACTCCTCACACACGCACTCCTCACACACACACTCTTCACACACACACTCCTCACACACACACTCCTCACACACCACTCCTCGCACACCACTCCTTACACACGCACTCCTCACACACACACTCCTCACACACCATTCCTTACGCACTCCTCACACACTCCTCTCATACTCCTCACACACACACTCCTCACACTCACACACTCCTCACACACACTCATACACACACACTCCTCACACACACTCCTCGCACACCACTCCTTACACACGCACTCCTCACACACACACTCCTCACACACCATTCCTTACGCACTCCTCACACACTCCTCTCATACTCCTCACACACACACTCCTCACACACACACTCCTCACACACACTCATACACACTCACACACTCCTCACACACACTCCTCGCACACACACTCCTCACACACACTCCTCACACACCACTCCTTACACACGCACTCCTCACACACGCACTCCTCACACACACACTACTCACACACTTCACACACTCCTCACACACACTCCTCTCACACGCACTCCTCACACACACATTCCTCGCACACCACTCCTTACACATGCACTCCTCACACACACACTCCTCTCACACACACTCCTCACACACTCATACACACTCACACACTCCTCACACACTCCTCTCACTCCTCACACACACTCCTCACACGCACTCACACACTCCACACACTCCTCTCACACACTCCTCTCACACACTCATACACACACATGCCTTACACCCTCCTCTCACACACACTCCTCACACGCACTCCTCACACGCACTCCTCACACACTCACACACTCCTCACACACACACTCCTCACACACACACTCCTCACACACACACTCCTCACACACACTCACTCCTCACACATGCCTCACACACTCATGCACTTCTCACACACACTCCACACACACACTCCTCACACAAACACTCATGCATTTATCACACACACACACTCCTCACACACACACTCACGCACTTCTCACACACTTCTTACACACACATACTCCTCACACACACTTCTCATGCACACATTCCTCACACACACCCTCCTCACACACTCACACTCCGTGCTCACCCCTTTCCAGCAGCCACTGGAGGCTCTCCCTCCTGCCGTCTTGAATGTCTGCTGCCACACAGAGGCTCTGGGGGCTCCCCTGGGGACCTCTGCGCCCCCACCTGACCCTGCCCAGGTGGGCGTCCTCCACCTGTGCCGCACCAAGGGGCCTGGAGCGGGGGCAGGCGCTGCTCAAGGAGGCGCCACAGCCCTCAGTGGGGCTGGGATTTGGCCCTGGTCTCGGGGCCAGCCCGTCTCCAGGAGTGGCCTAACTCAGAGAATGAGACTGATTCCAAAATGCGCGGCTACCACAGGTCCTCCCCTGAGAGCAGACAGCACTGTGGGGTGGGGGCTGGCATGTGCAGTCGGGGGTCATCTGCCCTTCCTGCCAGCCTGGGGGCTCCTGTGCGGCTGCCTGGCTCCTCAGGCATCCGGGCGCCCCGCAGAGACCCTCAGACTCCCATCGCGTGGGGAGGGGGCGAGGGCAATCGCACGTGTCATGGGCCAGGCTCCTTGCCGGCTGGAGCTGAGGCCCAGGGAGCCAAGCCAGGCCGGAGTGCGTGGTCTAGCAGAGGAAATACGTGCGATTCTTCACAACTGGATGTCACTTCCTGCCCGTGACAGACGCTGGGAAAGGCTTAGGCAGTCAATAATGGGGTGATTGGAGCCAGTCTAGGGGGAGGTTGGGGAAGGCTTCCTGGAGGGATTGGCATCAGGGCCTACATCTGGAGAATGAGTGGGAGTTGCCTGGGTGAAGAAAAAGGGAACAGCATTGCAGCTTGAGGGGAACAGCACGTGCAAAGGGCCTGTGCAGGGAGGGACCAGGAAAGTAAAGGGGCAGAGAAGGCCTGCGAGGTGGAGCCCAGTGACCTGGCAGGAGGTGAGTCTTCCAGATGAGGCTGGAAAGGTTCCCAAAGGCTGGGCCGTGCGGGGCCCTAAGGCCATAATGAAGACACTTGTCTTTATCCAGCACAGGTTTGTGCTCAGAAGTCCCTACACCAGCTGCTGCGTGATGGAAAGTAGGAGTGAAAGCACGGAGGCCGGCAGAAAATCAAGAGGCCAGTCCCGTGCACAGGCAAGAGGCCTCAAGGATGTATTAGCTGGTAAGAATATTAAAGAAAAAAAAAGAAAAAGACCAAAGACTCCAGCACAGCAGCGACAATAACATTCAGTCCATATTTAAAAACTGGAGGAAACTTGGAGATTCTTAGTTTATGGACTGGTTTTAAGATGAGGAAACCAGAGACCAAAGAGAGGAAATGCATTGCCCCTCACTGGGCAGAAGATATTCGTTTCACAAATATTATTATTTATTTATTTATTTATTTATTTATTTATTATTTTTGAGACAGAATTTCGCTCTTGTTGCCCAGACTAGAATACAATGACACGATCTCGGCTCATTACAACCTCTGCCTCCCGGGTTCAAGCGATTCTCTTGCCTCAGCCTCCAGAGTAGCTGGGATTACAGGCATGCGCCACCACGCCTGGCTAATTTTGTATTTTTAGTAGAGATGAGGTTTCTCCATGTTGGTCAGGCTGGTCTCAAACTCCCGACCTCAGGTGATCCGCCCACCTCAGCCTCCCAAAGTGCTGGGATTACAGGCGTGAGCCACCGGAACCGGCTATTTATTATTATTTTTTTTCCTTTTTTATTTTATTTTATTTTTTGAGATGCAGTCTCACTCTGTCGCCCAGGCTGGAGTGCAGTGGCGCAGTCTTGGCTCACTGCAAGCTCTGCCTCAGGGGTTCATGACATTCTCCTGCCTCAGCCTCCCGAGTAGCCGGGACTACAGGTGCCCACCACCATGCCCGGCTAATTTTTTGTGTTTTTTTTTAGCAGAGACGGGGTTTCACCGTGTTAACCAGGATGGTCTAGATCTCCTGACCTCGTGATCCGCACACCTCGGCCTCCCAAATTGTTGGAGCCACCAGAACCGGCTATTTATTATTTTTGAGACAAGGTCTCGCTCTGTCACTTGTCGCTTTAGAGAACAGTGGCAAGATCTCAGCTCACTGCAATCTCCACCTCCCAAGCTCAAGTGATCCTCCCTCCTCGGCCTCCCATAGTGTTGGGATTACAGGCGTGAGCCACCATGCCTGGCCCTAATAAACATTTATTGAGCACCTACTAGGTGCCCAGGCACTGTGCCAGGGGTGGGGGATGTAAAGATGAGTGAGAGACCTGTCCTGCCCTACTAGGGATGCACTGGGAACAAACTGTGTGTTCTGAATGCAGGAAGGAGGAGAGGAAGAAAGGCAGGAGGGAGGCGGGAGAGAGGAAAGAGATGATAATGATTATGACAAAATTCTACTTACTGAGCATTTTTCAGCGCCAGATATTGTGTTGAGCCTTCTGTAAAGCAGAAGCTTGTTAATTGCTGCAAGGCTGCTCACAAGGGCTGCTATGCCATTTTACAGATGACAGGATTAGGGTCAGGGAGGGGAAGTGACCTGCTCCAGGCCACACAGTCATGGGCCGCCTCACCCCAGGCATGAGTAAGAGGCAGGGCCCGCTGTCTGGGCTCCGAGGCCAGGCCAGGCCCTTATCCCCTCTTCCCCTAGAGCCTCTGCTCTGACCTCCTCCTGGCCTGACCAGGAGCCCAAGGAACGAGCTAAGGGGATGGGGACTAGGGACACCAGAAGGGCCACTGGGCTGGTGACCCTGGGAAGTTCTGCCCCTTCCCCATCCAGCGGAAGGGCCCAGGCTGGGCAGATGGAAGGCACAGAGAGATCAGGAAGGGAAGATGAAGCAGAATGTATTGGCACTGCTGGCGTCCACCTCCCCTCTCACCCTCCACTCTCTCTATCCTCCTTCTCTCCCCACAATAAGGCAACCTCAGTAAGGCCACAGTCTGCACAGGGAAAAGGGTTATGGATGGGGAGTGGGCACTCTGTCCATCCCCCTTTCTCCAGCCCCTCTCCAAGGCACAGTCTTGGCCAAATCATGTGTCTGCCCGCATCACCTTTGCACACATACTGCAGACCCCTTCTGCACTGACAGCCTCCTTGCTCATGCATCCAGATATGTGCGTTCATCCATTCATTCATTCAACAAAAGTGTTCTGAGCCTCTACTCCAGGCTAGGCCCCATGTCAGGCACTGGGGACAGGGGACACATGGCCTCAGAGTGAAGAGAGATGTCATGAGTGATTATTGTAGATGTAGTTAGTGCTGAGACCAAGGGAGCAAATGGGGGACGGAGATGCCATAAGGTAAAAGGGGAGGGGCAATCACTCCAGTGGGGTAGCAGTCAGGGAAGGCTACCTGGAGGAGGTGATAGACTCAAAGACTGAGTAGGAGCTAGTCAGGGAGGAGGACTGAGGACAAGTGTTCCAGAAGGAATGGCGTGGGTGAAGGCCTGGACTGCCATGAAACATGACCTGCTTAAGGAACAGATAGGAGGATGGCAGGCCTAGGTCACATGGTGCAAACTGGGGAGTTGGGGGGATGAGGCCAAGAGGCTGGCAGGTGCCAGGCCGGGCAGGGTCATGTTGACCATGATGAAGATTTCAACTTCTCCCTGGAGCAATGGGGGGCTCTGAGCAGGGGAGTGACATGGCAAAGGCGAATTTCAGAATGCTCATCTGGGCTGCAGATATACCTGCACACGTACACCTCATGTGCCTTCTTGTACACACATGCTTGCAACCCGTACCTGTACACACATACCTGTATACAAGCACACCTGCATACGTGCATACCTGCGCACCCAGACACCCACAGGGGTGCACCTGAGCACCCAGCACTGAGCTGAGCTCTTCACAAACATGGCATCCCATTGGGTCCTCCAGGTAAGTTCATCCTGTTATCTCCAATTTACAGAGGAAGAAGCTGAGGCTGGGAGAGGTGGAGGGACTTGCCCAAGTCACACAAAGGATAACTCAGCAGAGCTGAGAATTGGCACCCAGGGCAGCTGGAGTCCATCCTGAGCTTGTCACCGCTGGGCTCTGAGACCTCCTGGTGAAGAAGGACAGTGGCAGAGACAGCCCGACCCAGAGAAACCCAGCAATACTACTTTCTAAGGACATTTTTCCCTCTCATTTGGAATCTTGAGCCTCCTGCTCGTCCTGTAGGCCACACCCAGCAAACAGATGGGTTTCATTTCCTGGAGAAACCACAGATGGAAAGTCCCAGACATGGGCTCCGTGTGACCTGGTAGCCTTAAGAAGCTCCCCTCACTGCCCCTCAGCCCTTTAATAATTTACAAAGCAGGGCCACACAGAGCATCTATTTTCTTTCTGGAACATCAGAGCTGGCTAGGAACTGGGAGAAGAGCTGGAGCAACACCCTATATCCATTTCCTCTTGTTGCCATAACAACCGATCACAAAGTCAGTGGCTTAAACAACACAGATTTACTCTCTTACCGTCTGGAGTAAGAGTCAAGACATCAGCGGGGCCGTGTTGCTTCTGGAGGCCCTAGGGAAATCCGTTTCCTTGCACTTCCAGCTTCTAGTGGCTGCCTGCATTCCTTGGCTTGTGGCCTCATCCTTCTTCTTCAAAGCCAGGCATTTAGCATCTTCTGGCTCCTCTCTCTTGCTCTGACCTTCCTGCCTCTCTGTTGCAAGGATCCACTTTTGTGGCTAAAATGGGTCCATCCTCCCCAGCCTGAATGTGATGACCACCTCCTCCATGGCCCCCCATTGCCCAGGACAAGAATGGGGCCCATCACTGCTGCCCAGAGGATAGGGAGACCCTGTCCAGGTTTCCTGGGAAGGCATCAAGATGTTCCTGAGGCTCAAAGAAAAAAAAATGGCTGGGCATGGTGGCTCACGCCTGTGATCTGAGCTCTTTGGGAGACCAAGGCAGGAGGACTGCTTGAGCCCAGGAGTTTGAAACCAGCTTGGACAATGATGGACAAATTCCATCTCTACAAAAAATAAAAAATTAGCTGGATGTGGTGGCATACACCTGTAGTCCCCAACTAGTTTGAAGCGAGAAGATCACTTGAGGCCTTGAAGCTGGCAGGCTAAGGCTGCAGTCAGCCATGACTGCTCCACTGTAGTCCAGCCTGGGCAACAGAGTGAGAGCCTATCTCAAAAATAAATAAATAAAGATGCTCCCAAGGGTGCTGGGCTCTGTGGGCCCAGGCCTGTGGTCCTGCTCCCTTGCCAGAAGTAAGAGCTGGCCTAAGGGAGAGCTGAAACTTGCTCTGACGGGGAATCCAAAGTCCCTACAGATTCTGCAGATTCTCCTAGGAATCAGTACCTTCTGGTTTTGGGAATGGTCCCAGGAGCCGATTAGTTGGGCCGCCCTAGGCTTTGGATCTCCCTTCTGGTTGGAAGGGGAGGGGACTCCAGGGCCTGGGACCAAGGGCATGTCCAGGGAGCTTGGAGCAGGGAAGGCCTGCCCTGCCCTGTACCTGCTGGGCAGTACAGAAGGACTCTTACTCCCTCTCTGAGCCTCAGGGGTCTGTTAGGAAGATGGCAATACCCTCAAAGTCCGTCTCCTGGGTCCTGTGGGTCAGTGCAACTTGTTGAGCACGACCTGCGTATTTAGAAGAGGCAGGGATGCCAGGGAAAAACCTCGTGCTTAGCAGACATGGGCCTTCATGGGGCTTCCATGCTACCATGAAGACCATAGCCCTGCATGGGTCTTGGAGAGAAGGGGATGCGAAGGAGAACTGCTGCTTGCTTGCAGCTCAGCTGACACCCAGCACAAGCCAAAAGATCTTTGTGGTTCCAAGGCACTGAGACATGGAGGTTGTTCATTACCACAGCACAGTTCATCAAGAGGTGACCAACACACTCTCCCCAGCTGCATCTAGTTGCAGCTGGTGCACTCCCTGTCAGCCCTCTTTCTCACCTCCCTCTGCTGTTAGGGACTGTACAGCCCAGGACCCCAGGCTGGAGAAATCAGCGAGCTAGTTGATTTCTCCCTCTCCCTCAATTTCCACAATTCTTCAGTTACTGGGGTCAGTCCATTCTACAGTTCAGAACTCCTCCCACTTCGCAACTGGCTCTTCCCCAACCCCTCCCCAACCTCCCTTCCCTGCAGCCCCAAAACTCCCTGCTTGCTGGGCATAGTGTCTGCAGCCCAATTACGGGAGCAGAACAGAGGTCCCTCACCTGGGGAATGCCATGAGTAGAACTCAGGACATTCATGAACTTGGATGGAGAAAGAAAAAAATCGCATCTCCGTTTTCTCTAAGATCTAACTACAGTTTAATATTTCCTTCCATGATGATCACACCCAGCAAAGCCAGGAGTCAGCAGGACCTGCAGCACTGTTACCAACAGAAATCACGGCTGTCTTCCCATCACGTCAAAGCTGGTGCAGACTTCTCAAAATCTCACTCATCACTCTGTTACAGACCCGCTACCACATCTTATTAATGCTTAGTAAAGAGGCACATTTATTATCACATCACAAATGTGATTTATTTTTTCTTTTTTTTTTCTTTTTTAGATGGAGTCTCACTCTGTCACCCAGGCTGGAGTGCAGTGGTGTGAACTCGGCTCACTGCAGCCACCTCCTCTCAGGTTCAAGCGATTCTCCTGCCTCTGCCTCCTGAGTAGCTGGGATTACAGGTACATGCCACCACGCTCCACTAATTTTTGTATTCTTAGTAGAGATGAGGTTTCACCATGTTGGCCAGGCTGGTCTGGAACTCCTGACCCAGCCACCTCGGCCTCCCAAAGTGCCGGGATTACAGATGTGAGCCACCACACCCTGCCACAAATGTGGTTTTTAAATGTGGTTTTTAAAAATATCTTGGTAGCCATATTTCCAATGACTTGGTTTCCTGTGTAATCATATGTATTTGTTATGCATGTACAAAGAAGACAGGGCATAAAGGTGTCACCAGATGCCACAGCGGCCAACAGCACAGAAAAGGTCACAACCACCCACTGCAGAGAAAGGCACTGGGGACCTTGGCTATGTGGACAAGAACCAGGAGCCTTGGGCTTCCCAGGCAAAGCTGGGAAGCCTGCAGGGAAGCCTGCAGGGACCTGACAGGTGGACGTCCTGGTGCCCAAGGCAGGGCTGGGTGGGGGAGAGAGTGGCACCCTCAGACTGTCTGAGGTCTGTCTCCCTAGAGGACAGTAGTACCACAGGTTGGAAGTCAGGTCTTCCCAGAGTCTCTGTGACCTCCTCTTTCTGCACGCAACCCAGACTGAGTAGGAAAATGTCCCCTGGAAGAAGCAGCCACTGCCCAAGGGAGAGAGCTAGAGACACGCTGGGCAGGCTACATCCCTGGGCTTCTCTGGGACCCGACAAGAGCCTGTCCATCCCTTCACCTCCACTAAGATCAGGGCACCCCAGGAGTCTTGGCAGGGCCACCTCAGCCTCTGCTCTGCCCTGGAAACATCCTCGTTTCACACTGACTCAGTTTCAGTTTTGGAAGGAGGTCAGAAGTTGCCTCCATGTCCCTTCTCTCCACTGGTTCTCTGGAACCCTCCATCATAGATGTCTGCCCTTCCTTCCCCTGTCAGGAGCAAAACTCCCTCCCCTCCAGGAGCTGGCCTCTCTAAGTCCTCTTGCATCAGGCCAGGCTCAGCCCTGGAGGCCACAGCTCAGGCCCTGGGCCAGCCAAAGGGGCAGGGCGAGGAACCTACATTGTTCTGTGCCCAGCCCCTTTAAGAGGCCCATACAGACAAGAGCAAATTCAGTAGGTTGAGTCATCCACTCTGTAGTGATTAAGCAGGGATGGTGGAGAAGGAGAGAGTGTCAGCTCTGGAACCAGGTGGCCCTAATTGAAATCCTAGCTCTGCTATTTACCAGCGGGGTGGCTTTGGGTAGGTGATTGACCAATACCATTCCTCTGTTTCCCCACCTTGAGTGTTATTGCAAGGATTAAATGAATTACTACAAAGTAAAGTAGTAAATATAGATCAGCTATTATTATTATTACTACTACTATTATTATTATGAACCAGGAGGTGGGGACTGTGACATAGGCTGCTGGGTCTCTTCTTTCCTCTTCCATAAGAATAGCCTACCCCATCCTCAGCTGAGCATATGGCCACCTAACCTAAAACTACATTTCCCAGCATCCCTTGCTGCTAGATGTAGCCATGTGATCAGGATCTGGCCAATAAGATGCCAGGAGAAGTGGTTTGGCCCACATCCTGGGAGTTTTCTTTAAAGGACAGGGGCAATGCCTTCTTCCCTTTTTCTCCTTTCTGCTGACCAGAACCTGAGCATGGCGTCTGGAGCAGTAGCAGCTGTTGTGCACTGTGAGTTTGAAGCTGTGTGTTGAGAATAGCAGAGCAACAAAGCAATAGGAACTGGAGCCCCCAGGGGCCATGAAGCCCCTACCAGCCCTGGACTGCTTAGATTTACTTGAGCGAGAAATAAACCCTTGATTGTTTAAACCAGTGTCATTTGAGGTCTGCCCTATTTGAAGCACAACCAAATCCTCTTTAACACAGGCACAGCAGTGAGTAACACACATGGCCCCTGCCCTCTGGGAATCACAGTCTAGTTGGGGAGAGAGACAATAATCATGTAAACAAAGAAGGAGGTCATTGTGATTATGAAAAGAGCTATGAACGATGGGCCAGAGAACGTGGTGGGGAGTGGAGGAGGCACGGACCGGCCCTGGGAGAACTCTTGGAGAAGGAGACAGCTAGCTACCATCTAACTGGGAAGAGCAAGGAAGAGCGTCCCTGCAAAGGTAATGAAGGAGCACAGAAGGAGGCCGTTCAGCTGTGTGATTCAGAGCACAGGCCTCAAGAGTCAGGGGTCCTGGGCCCCTGGCCTGGCCCTGCCTCTCCCCCGGTGTGGGACCTGGGCAAGCCACTGCCCTCTCCCCTCTCTGAGGTAAAGTGCTCAGCAAGTTCCTGACACATAATAGATGTTCAATAAGAGATCACGGTTTTTGGTGGGGTGTGGTGGCTCACACCTGTAATCCCAACACTTTGGGAGGCCTAGGCAGGCAGATAGCTTGGGCCCAGGAGTTCAAGACCAGCCTGGGCAACATGACAAAACCCTGTCGCTCAAAAAAAAAAAAAAAAATTAGCTAGGTGTGGTGGCACATGCCTGTAGTCCAGCTACTCAGGAGGCGGAGGTGGGAGGAACTCTTGTGCCTGGGAGGCAGAGGTTGCAGTGAGCTATGATTGTGCCACTATACTCCAGCCTGGTGATGCAGCAAGGAAGGAGAGAAAGAAAGAGAAGAAAGAGTGAGAAGAGGGAAAGAAGGAAGGAAAGAAGGAAGGAAGGAAGGGAGGGAGGGAGGGAGAGAGGGGAGAGAGGGGAGGAGAGGAGAGGGGAGGGAAGGGAAGGGGAAAAGAAGGAATAAAGAAGGATTACTGTTTTAGAAGACACAGGTGAATGTGAATGGAATCAGAGATGGGGTAAAGCCTGGGAGGGTCTGTTAAGTCTTTACAGCAGATGGTGCATTTAGATTAGGTCCTGAAGGCTGCATAGGAGTTTTACTAAGGTAGTGGGAAGAAAGGATACTCTAGGGGAGTGGATCACAGGCCTTTCTACTCCTCATCAACTTTGGGGCCAGCCCCATCCATCAGGCCTCTTCAGAGCCTAGCTTCCAATTTCTGTTTCTGTCTCTGGCCAGTCCATTCATGGTGGAATCTGAAATCCAGGTTGATTTTCTTCTAACCCCAACTAAGCCCTCCTGCTTTTTTTTTTTTTTTGGCGGCGGTTGGGTAGGGGACAGAGTCTTACTTTATCTCCCAGGCTGGAGTGCAGTGGTACAATCTCGGCTCACTGCAACCTCCGCCTCCTGGGTTCAAGTGACTCTTCTGTCTCAGCCTCCAGAGTAGCTGGGACTATAGGTGTGCACCACCATGCCCAGCCAATTTTTGTATTTTTAGTAGAGATGGGTTTTTGCCATGTTGGCCAGGCTGGTCTAGAACTCCTGACCTCAGGTGATCTGCCCACCTTGGCCTCCCAAAGTGCTGGGATTACAAGCGTGAGCCACTGAGTTCGGGCCCTCCTGCTTCTTTGGGTCCCATCCTATGAGTTTGTTCAACTGGGGGATGGGGACATTGTGGGCTGGATTCTACTGGTGCCCAGGTCCTGCAAGACCCCACTCAACCAGGGCCCTAGCAGACCCCCTGCCACCACTTTGCCTTTGCCACATCGCCCTGCCCTTCCCTCAACAGCAAACCCTTCTTCTATCTCCCCTCATACAAGCCAGCTCACAGTTCCCGCTGCCCTCTATTCCTCCCCTCCCTCCACTCACTCTCCTTAGCCCTAACCTTTGCTTTCAACTCAACCATGCCACTTCCTCCCAGAAGCCTTCCCTGATGTCTGTGGCTGGTTTAGGGCTTTTACGCTGAGCTGCCTGTAGTCTCACCATCATAGCACACATTTGTGGGTCTCTTGATTCATGTCTGTTTCACTATACAGTGAGCCTATCCTGTCCACCGAGGTATCCACAGCATTAGCACAGGGCCAGTACATAGTAGGTGCTCAGGAACGAAGGAGGAGACTTAGTCCAGCCCTCCACGAAAGATGAGAAAACCAGCTGAGAAGCTGGGCCCAGCAGGGTCAGGTCTCCTGTCTGCTGCCCCCAGGGGGAGCCCCCCATTCGGCCTCCCCTCTCCCCTCTGCCTGCTGAACCTGGCACTGGAGTTGGGTAGGAGTGGGGGAGTGGGAGTTGGTGGTAGGAGCTGCAGATAGAATCCCCCAGGGAGGCAGAGGCGAGAACACTGAGCTCCCAGATCTCCAGAAGAGATAGAGCTGGCAGGGAAGGAGGCGGATAAAACTCACATCTGGTTCCACCCACCCAGGCTGTGGCTCCCATGGGCAGCACCGCCCTCCCTGCCCCAGGACTAACCCCTGCCCCCCTCTTCCTCCTCCCCACACTCTCTGCCTTCCTAGGGAGGCATAGGGCCCCTTCCAGGGCTGCAGATTTAGCCCCAGATTTGTATGTGTGCATACAGCCCAGTTATATGTGCTGTGTGCACATCAGAAACTAATGCCTGAGAGCTGACATTGAACCCCACCTTCAGACCTGAGGCCAATTCGCTGTTGTGTTAAATGTACTGAGCCCCCGCTCACCCCGGACAAACGGACAGCACCCGGGCCTCTCACCTCCCAGGTGGAATGGAGTTCCAGGTTTGATCTTGTTGGGATAGGAAGATTAAGGAAAGTGGCCAGTTAGCAGTGGCTCACTCCTGTAATCCCAGCACACTAGGAGGCCAAGGCGGGTGGATCACTTGTCAAGAGTTGGAGACCAGTCCGGCCAACATGGTGAAACCCCATCTCTACTAAATACAAAAAATTATCTGGGTGTGGTGGCAGATACCTACAATCCCAGCTACTAGGGAGGCTGAGGCAGGACAATCACTTGAACCCGGGAGGCAGAGGTTGCAGTGAGCGGAGATCACACTACTGCACTCCAGCCTGGGCAACAAGAGTGAAACTCCGTCTCAAAAAAAAAAAAAAGAAGGAAAGAATCAGGGAGAAGACAGCTCTACAGTGGAGATGGATTTATTGAGAGTAAACCTGAGAAGGGCTCTGGCCGGCAGGGTCTGGAGCAAGCTACTCTTACAACCTGAGGCTTTTAAGCCGGGTGGAGGAAGTGCGCTTTGAAAGAAGATCCTAGGCCGGGCGCGGTGGCTCAAGCCTGTAATCCCAGCACTTTGGGAGGCCGAGACGGGCGGATCACGAGGTCAGGAGATCGAGACCATCCGGGCTAACACGGTGAAACCCCGTCTCTACTAAAAAAAAAAAAACCCAAAAAACTAGCTGGGCGAGGTGGCGGGCGCCTGTAGTCCCAGCTGCTCGGGAGGTTGAGGCAGGAGAATGGCGTAAACCCGGGAGGCGGAGCTTGCAGTGAGCTGAGATCCGGCCACTGCACTCCAGCCCGGCGACAGAGCGAGACTCCGTCTCAGAAAAAAAAAAAAAAAAAAAGAAAGAAGATCCTATGGGAAGGAGTTGGGAAAGGCTGGCTAGTTATGACTACTGGGGACTTTGTTAGCTCTGTTGCAGTTAGGGCCTATGCTCTGTTGAAGCTACGGGCCGGGCTGACATTTTCGGACATGGAAACTTGATACTTTAAGATGGTGGAGGCTGGGTCCAGTGGCTCATGCCTGTAATCCCAGCACTTTGGGAGACCAAGGTGGGCGGATAACCTGAGGTCAAGAGTTCCAGACCAACATGGAGAAACCCCATCTCTACTAAAAATACAAAATTAGCCGGGTGTGGTGGTTTGTGCCTGTAATCCCAGCTACTCGGGAGGCTGAGACAGGAGAATCGCTTGAACCCGGAAGGTGGAGGTTGAGGTGAGCAGAGATTGTGCCACTGCACTCTAGCCTGGGCAACAGGAGTGAAACTCCATCTCAAAAAAAAAAAAAGATGATGGAGTCTCGTTAAGATGGCAGCAGTCTTGTCCTGTCAATCCAGACTCTATGGTGAGATAGGGAGATGGGCTGGTATGATTTTTCTGGCTACTTCCTGCTGAAAGGGGGCCGTGAGATTGCTGGTTTAGGATTGACTGGAGGAGTAGCACCGTCTTCAGGTGTTGTTGGGAGGCAGCTGTGATCCTGCTGGTAAGGAACATTTAACCAGGAACTGATACAGTTTTCTTGTCGCTCCCTCATTCATTGAGCTCCTTCCTTAAGTTTTGGATGGCATCCCTTACCAAGCCTGGCTGGTTGAGATAGAAGCAGCATTCTTCACCTCGAGAGAGGCAGAGACCTCCCTTCTCTGTTGTAAGGAGGTCGAGTCCTCTCTGGTTTTGGAGGACTACTCCCGCTAGGGAGTCTAGCTGGTCTTGAATTCTTACAAGGCCCTTGGCTATGTATTCTGAGGATTCTTGTAGGTCTGTGGAGAGAGCCTTAAAATATGAGAATGAAGTGGCTAATCCCCCAGCTCTTAAACCAATACCTGAGCTGATGCCCAGAACAGCCAGTAAGGCGATGTCTGTTGGTATGCTGAGTGGAAGGCACCGGCAGGGATGGGTTAGGGGGAATTATTCCAAAGACTGGAGAAAGGGGGGCCAGAGTACAGGTGCCTGTCCAATGGGTGGGAGGCAGAGATAAGTGTTGTGCCAGGCAGGAGAAACAAGCCTGCTTCGGAAATGCAGGTAGAGCTATGAAGGGAAAAAAGGTGGATTAAGGGCCTTTGGTGGTTTGTGGTGGGTTCCTGGCTCCAAACAGACAGTGTAGATGCAAGGAGGCTCTGATGATTGTGAAGATGTGTTTGGAGTTGACCTTTGAACATTTGATGCGATCTGAAGTGGCACCAGTTATGGATAGCCACGGATAGAGATGTGTGTTGGGGACAGAGCAATGAAAGGAGGTAGCTGTGACTGTTGGGGGCGCTGTAAAGCGAACTGGTTGGAGGAACAACCCATTGGCCTCTGGTGAAACTTGGTATGCAACCTGGTTAGTTTGATGGTCTGTAGGGTGCTGGATAGAAATGGTTTTGTTACATTCTCCTGAAGTGAGGGATCTTACGGGGGAGGTGCCCTGTGTGGCTGAAAAACAGAGTGGAGCCTGTTGAAGGAGAGGAATATGAAGAGTAAAGGGTCCTTCAACAGAGGGGGCGGGGGAGCATATTTTGTGTTTTGTTTTTGAGACGGGGTCGCGCTGTCGCCCAGACTGGAGTGTAGTGTTGCCATCTTGGCTCACTGCAACCTCTGCCTCCCGGGTTCAAGCAATTCTCCTGCCTCGGCCCCCCAAGTAGCTGGGATTACAGGTGTGCGCCACCACGCCCGGCTAAAATTTTGTATTTTTAGTAGAGATAGGGTTTCACCATGTTGGTCAGGCTGCTCCTGAACTCCTGACCTCAAACCATCTGCCCGCCTCGCCTCCCAAAGTGTTGGGATTACAGGCATGAGCCACAGCGCCTGGCCGTGGGCATATTTTGTTAGAAAGTTATAATATGTTTGGAACAGTTTGTTGGCTTGGTTAGCAAATTGGGTAGGGTAATTGCCAAGTAGAGCGTCTGCCCTTTCAAAGAAGGAAGACCGCTTTTGGAGTTTATAAGTCAGGAACATTTTTTGAGTTAACGTTGTAGGGAGAAGCGCCGGTAGGACTGTAGGTGCCGACAATGAGGAGAGCGATAGGCACATCCAACAATTACGGCATAGGAAGTATTAGCTTGCCCCAGCAGGAACTGAGGGAGATTCAAAGAACGTTCCAGATGCTTAGCGACGCAGAGTGACTTGATGCAGCCTGAAGACCCCATTGTAGTGAGGAAAAGTAAACTTAGGGGAGAAGGAACATCACGCAGAAGGAAAAGAAAGTTATTTGGGTGGGGGAGAGATCTTAGGAGGTACCTTGAAGCCATAAGTCCCACAGAAGGTTAAAGATTTGATTAGGGTAAACTAGAGGCTCCTCCTGAGGGGACCAGGTAACGTCTGAGCTAAGGAGCATGAGGAAGAGGCGAAAATTGTGGGGACAGGGCGACATAGAAGATTGATAGGATTTTATTTATTTTTATTTTTATTTTTATTTTTATTTTTGAGACGGAGTCCGTCTCTGTCACCAGGCTGGAGTGCAATGGCACGATCTCAGCTCACTGCAACCTCCGTCTCCCGGGTTCAAGCAATTCTCCTGTCTCAGCCCCCCTGAGTAGCTGAGATTACAGGCGCGGACCACCATGACCAGCTAAGTTTTGTATTTTTAGTAGAGATGGGGTTTCACCATGTTGGTCAGGCTGGTCTCAAGCTCCTGATCTCGTGATCCACCTGCCTCGGCCTCCCAAAGTGTTGGGATTACAGGCATGAGCCACTGCGCCCGGGTGAGAGGCTTTTAATAGAGAGGTTTAGGTGGAAGTTTCTTCTTTGGAAATCCTGGTTAGGCAGACAGATGTAGGCCCTATGGAAACACAGGAAAAGATTGAGAGGGTTTTACTCTGAGTTGGTGGGGGCTGGATGGTTTTTTCGAGGGATGAGGGGTGGAACCGATTAGGAATTCCCTTGAGCTTAGTGGCCGTGGGGTAGCCAGAATAATCTAATAAGGGCCGTCCCACTTGGGTTAAGAGGGTTGCCGGGGATTTCTCTTGGGGTTTGGAGAACGTAGTCTCCCTGATGGAGAGAGGGGTCGTCTGTGCTTGCGCGTGGTTGGGGTAAGGTGTGGCTCACATATTTCCAAAGGAAACTGCGGACTGCCTGTAGGAGCAGAGTAAGAGGGAATCGGGGGGTGAAGGGGATTTTTGAGATGGCGTAAAAGAGGCCAGAGGTCTCCCGGACATGAATTAAAGGCACTAATCATTAGGGGTTTGCGAGGGAGAGCCCTAATTCTGAGAAGGACGAAGGGCAATAAGGTGGCCCAGTCGTTGTGGGTTTGTAAGGAGAATTTTGTGAGAGTATTTTTTAGAATGCCATTCATCCTTTCTACCTTCCCAGAAGATGGAGGTCAGTAAGGAATATGGAATTTCTAGGTAATATGAAGAGCTTTTATAAGATTTGGGGAGGCCAGGCCTGGTGGCTCATGCCTGTAATCCCAGCACTTTGGGAGGTCAAGGCGGGTGGATCATCTGAGGTCAGGAGTTCGAGACCAGCCTGGCCAATATGGTGAAACCCCTTCTCTACTAAAAATACAAAAAATTATCTGGGCATGGGGGTGGGCACCTGTCATCCCACCTACTCAAGAGGTTGAGGCAGGAGAATTGCTTGAACCCGGGAGGCAGAGGTTGCAGTGAGCTGAGATTGCGCCATTGCACTACAACCTGGGCAACAAGAGCAAAACTCGATCTCAAATATATATATTTGAAGTGATTTGGGTGGTGAATTCGAGATCGTTATCAGATTGCAATGAAGAGGGGACCCTGAATCTGGGGATGATTTCTGTAAGTAGTTTGGCAGCCACAGTAGAGGCTCTTTTATTGGTGGTAGGGAAAGCCTCAACACATCCTGAAAAGGCATTTACTAACACAAGGAGAAATCGGAGCCTCCTCACAGGGGGCATATGGGTGAAGTTAACCTGCCAATCTTGTCCTGGCAGATGTCCTCGGGTTTGATGGGTTGGAAAAGAGGGGGGTTTAAATTTGATTGAGGGGAGACCCTTTGACATATGGGGCATTGTTGAGAAATGGTTTAAGCTGCGCTTTTATTTCTGGGGTCTTGTAGATGTGGGTGTCCAGGAATTGTTGGATAGAGAACTGACTGGCATGAAATTGTCATGAATGTCCTGGAGGATGGCGTTCCTGTCTGCTTCTGGGAGGACCAGCTTATTACTGATGAAGCAATAGGGAGCCTAAAAAAGTGCCCTGGCCACAGTGGCTCACACCTGTAATGTGGCTGAGGCAGGCGGATCGGATCACCTGAGGTCAGGAGTTCGAGACCAACCTGCCCAACATGGCAAAACCCCATCTCTACTAAAAGTACAAAACGTTAGCCGGGCATGGTGGTGGGCAACTGTAATCCCAGCTACTTGGGAGGCTGAGGCAGGAGAATTGCTTGAACCCAGGAGGCGGAGGCTGCAATGGGCTGAGATCATGCTACTGCACTCCAGCCTGGGCGACAAGAGTGAGGCTCCATCTCAAAAAAAAAAAAAAAAAGTGCCCCAGCAGCAACCAATTATTGCATTTGTTGAAGCGGGTAAAAGAGAGGGTTGTCCCGAGTTAAAGGAAAAATATATTGGCTTCACGCCTGTAATCCCAGCACTTTGGGAGGCTGAGGCGGGCAAATCATCTGAGGTCAGGAGATTGAGACCAGCCTAGCTAACACGGTGAAACCCCCTCTCTACTCAAAAATATAAAAAATTAGTTGGGCATGGTGGTGGGCGCCTGTAGTCCCAGCTACTCGGGAGGCTGAGGCAGGAGAATCGCTTGAACCTGGGAGGCAGAGAGTTGCAGTGAGCCGAGATCACCCCACTGCATTCCAGCCTGGGTGACAGAGGACAGAGCGAGACTCCATCTCAAAAAAAAAAAAAAAAAAAGATATTGGGGAATTTCTTGATTTGCCGAGGCCATTCTGGCTCATTTGTCAGCCTTGCGATTTCCTAAGGAAATATGACCCTCATTTGATTGGTGTTGCCTGCAGTGGATTATTGCCACAGTTTGGGAGCAAGGCAGCCTGTAACAAATGGTGAATGAGCTTTCCATTAACAAACGGGGTTCACTTTGTGGTGAGGAAACTGCATTCACTCCAAATTTGGGCACTGGAATGAATGGTGTCCTATGCATATTTGGAGTCAGCGTAAATATTGACCTGTTTTCCTGCTGCTAGGGTTAGGGCCTTGGTTATGGCTATTAGCTCTGCCTGCTGGGAAGATGTGCCTGCCGGTAAGGTAGAGGCTTCTATGACTCTTCAGGGAGGGAGGACGGGGATGTCATCACTGTATCCTTCCATGATAGCATACCCTGCTGAGAAAGGAGGAACTCTGGACACACTGCTATCTAGAAACCAGCCTGGAGCTCCCTTTATAGGTGTATTGGTTAAATGATGGAATGTGATAAGGGAGTCATCAGTGATATTGGTGCAGGAGTGCAGGGATGACTCTAAGAGCGGTGTTGAGGGTAAAAGGGTGGTGGGGTTAGGAGGGGAGCATCTAAAGAGGGAGAGAAAGGATTGGAGAATGGTTGAGTGCTGGGTCTGGATGCAGGAAGGGGATACTGTTTGAAGTGCCCTGTGGCTGAGCATATCTTGCAAGTCATGTGATGAATAAACTTGCCGGGGTTTATAGAACGTGAACTTTTGTGCCTCTGGGATAATTAAAGAGGCTGTGGCTAAAGTTTTCAGGCAAAGAGGCCAACTTTTATAGATAAGATCTAGCTGCTTAGAGAAGTATGCAACAGGTAGAAGAGAGTCCCCCGTGGGCTGGGCCAGAAGGCCTAATGCTTGGTTTTGGGAGCTGTGTAAGTATAAATGGAAAGGTCAGCTGGGGTTAAGGAGACCCAAAGCAGGGGACTGGGTTAGAGCTTCTTTTAGGTGGGACACAGCATGATGAAGTTCAGGGATAGGGACAATAAGCTCAGCAAGGTTTCCCTGTAAGGCCTTATATAATGACTTGGCAATAACTACAAAATTGGCAATCCATAGCTGGAAATACCCCATGAGTCCCAAGAAAGAGAGACAGTCTCTTTTGGTATGAGGGAATGGGATGCTCTGGACCATCTGCTTGTGTGTTGAGGGAATTTCCCAGGTGGCACGGGTAATCATGAGGCCCAAGTATGAAACTTTGGAGGAGGCTAATTGGACCGTTTTTCTTTGGACACCTGGTAGCTGTACTGGGTGAGGGAGTTTAAAAGGGTGACAGTATGCTGAATAGAGAGTTCCTCTGAAGGGGAACAGAGCAGCAGGTCATCTACATAGTGAAGGAGGATGCGAGGTGTTAGGCAAAGCTTAGAGAGGTCTGCTTGAAGGACTTGTCCAAAAAAGTTGGGGGGCTGTACCTGAAACCCTGGGGGAGGACAGTCCATGCGAGCTGTTGGGAAATGTTGGTATCTGGATCCATCCGGGTAAAAGCAAACAGGTTTTGGGAGGAAGGGTGTAGAGGTATAGTGAAAAAGGCATCTTTAAGGTCTAGTACTGAAAAATGGCTGGTGTGAGGGGAGATTCTGGAGAGGAGTGTATAGGGATTAGGAATGACTGGGTGTGTAGGGATGAGAGCAGAATTGATGTGATGAAGGTCCTGGACAAGCCGGTAGGACCCATCTAGTTTCCGGATGGGGAGAATAGGGGTGTTATGAGGGGAATGGGTTGGAATGAGGATGCTGGCAGTTAACAGTTGGGAGATGATGGGCGTGAGTCCCCGAAGCTTCTTGGGGCTGAGGGAATACTGTCAGACTGTAATCTAATGAGAAGGATCCTTTAATGAAATTTTAATGGGGAGTGGTGGGCCGCCACGATTGGATAATTTGTGTCCCAAACAATAGGATTTGTTTGAGTTATAATGCTAAGGTCAGGTGTTGGCTCCTTATCTTCAGGTAGGGAGAATTTTGGTTCTTGGCATAAAAACAAGTGAGGATGGCTTTGGCCAAGAGCGCAAAGGTGGAGGAAGCCACCCATTTGTGCAACAGGTCTCTACTTAGAAGAGGCACAGGGCAATGTGGGATTAATAGGAAGGAACGTATGAGGGTGACGTCCCGAAACGAACAATATAAGGGGGGTGTTTGGAGGGGAGTTTTCTGAATGCCCTTTATGCCAATAACAGAGATTGAGGAACGAATTAGAGGTGTGGGGAACAATCCTGGCAGAGGGAAGGGCGTTCAGCAAAGGTAAACGAAGGAACTTCTTGCCATTTGCCATTTCGATAAATGAAGTTATCTAAATCCCTTAAAATTTGGTGGTCGAATGTACTGTTTTCAGGCCAATGGTTACCCTTGTCCAATTTGTATTGAGGCAGGCAGTATTGCAAAAGAATATAAGGCACTTCACTTTAATGTCCCCCTTTATACCAAGTTTAGAAAGTTTACGAATCAGGAAACTTAGAGGGGGGGAAGGAGGAATTTGAGATTGATTGGAGCCCATTGAGATTTGACAAGGGAAGGTCAGGGGTGTCTGCCGTTAGACTAGGCATCCCCAGAAAAAGGGCAGAGATGGGAGAGCCTCTCAAGAGGAGGTAGACTGAGGGGAGAGGTCAGGCATCCCTGAACATCACCCTCCTGATGGTCCTGATGGTCCCCAGGAGACCGGAACTGCGGACTTGAGTTTCCTGGGTAGCACAGGAGAGACAGGTAGGGGCAAACCTTACCAATTAGTGTCTGGTGTTGGATGTTTTAGAAGGAACCGGCAAAGGACCTCTCAAACTGGAGCTACTGGGGAGAAACAAAAAGTAAATTGCCCAGATCGAGCAGTTGGAGGCAAAATTCTGGGCCCCGGAATTTTGAGAACCCATCCAGGGGTATCCCTGGCCAGAGCCTCGAAGTCCTCTCCTGTCAGTCAATTACCCAGGCAAATCACTTTAAAAAAAGACAAAGGGGGCCAGGCGCGGTGGCTCACGCCTGTAATCCCAGCACTTTGGGAGGCCAAGATGGGCGGATCACAAGGTCAGGAGATCAAGACCATCCTGGCTAACACAGTGAAACCCCTCTCTACTAAAAAAATACAAAAACACTAGCCCTGCGAGGTGGCGGGCACCTGTTGTCCCAGCTACTTGGGAGGCTGAGGCGGGAGAATGGTGTAAACCCGGGAGGCGGAGCTTGCAGTGAGCCGAGATCCGGCCACTGCACTCCAGCCTGGGAGACAGAGTGAGACTCCGTCTCAAAAAAAAAAAAAAAAGAAAAAAGGCAAAGGGTTGAGGACTAGGCTAGAAGCCAGAGAACCCTCAGGATCCAAGAATTAGCCTGGGATGAGCTGTCGGGGCCCACTGCTTCCTGGGTTGCAGGAGAGTTCTCTGGCCCAACACTCATCCTGGGTTTTGGCAGCAAGTGTTGGAATAGAAAGCTGAAGGAAAGAACAGGCAAGAAGGCAGCTCTACAGTGGAGATGGATTTATTTATTTTTATTTATTTATTTATTTATTTTTGAGAAGGAGTCTCACTCTTTCGCCCAGGCTGGAGTGCAGTGGCACAATCTCGGCTCACTGCAAGCTCTGCCTCCCAGGTTCACGCCATTCTCCTGTCTCGGCCTCCCGAGTAGCTGGAACTACAGGTGCCCGCCACCACGCCCGGCTAATTTTTTGTATTTTTTAGTAGAGACAGGGTTTCACCCTATTAGCCAAGATGGTCTCAATCTCCTGACTTCGTGATCCACCCACCTTGGCCTCCCAAAGTGCTGGGATTACAGGCGTGAGCCACTGCGCCGGCCTGGAGATGGATTTATTAAGAGTAAACCTGAGAAGGGTTTCTGGCCAGCAGGCTCGGGAGCAAGCTTTTCATATAGTCTGAGGCTTTTTAAAGGGCCTGGAGGGAGAAGTGTGCTTTTTGTTTTGTTTTGTTTTGTTTTTGAGATGGAGTTTCACTCTTGTTGCCCAGGCTGGAGTGCAATGGTGGGATCTCAGCTCACTGCAACCTCCCCCTCCCGGATTCAAGCAATTCTCCTGCCTCAGCCTCCCGAGTAGCTGGGATTACAGGCGCCTGCCACCACAGCCAGCTAATTTTTTGTATTTTTAGTAGAGACTGGGTTTCACCATGTTGGCCAGGCTGGTCTTGAACTCCTGACCTCAGATGATCTGCCCACCGCAGCCTCCCAAAGTGCTGGGATTACAGGCGTGAACCACCGCGCCCGGCCCAGAAGTGTGCTTTGAGGAAAGATTCTATGGGGGACTGTGTGAGGCTCTATTGCAGTTACAGCCTTATGCTCTGTTGAAGCTATGGGCGGGGTTGACATTTGCAGACAGTTTTGAGACATGGAAACTTGATACTTTAAGATGGTGAAGTCTTGTAAAGATGGCGGCGCTTTTGTCTTATCAGACATAGCCTGTTGGAGGCCCCTCTCTCTTGGCTCCTCAGGGGCCGGCATGGCCACCTCAATCCCACCAGTTTCCAGACCTCGACTCCTGTGTGGGCCTCAGTGTCCTCACCTGCAACTTGGAACAAAAACTCAGTCCTCAGCCAGCAGCCCTGGGGAGCTGGGAGAAACCAGGCAATCAGACCACCAGGTGGGCAGAGGAGAGGGTTCCAGGAGACAGTTGCAAAGCTTCCTGGGACTCTGAGAACAGAAAACCCTAGGGGTGGGGCTGGAGTTTTCTAGGGGCTGCCAGTGTTTGAGCCCAAGGGCCGAGGCAGCAGCTGGGGGCCCTCTGCTGTGAGGAAGAGGTCCCAGCTGGAGGTGGGGAGACGAGTCACCTGGCTTTGCAATCTGATGGGCAGGGAGGAGAAAGAGGCTATGGTGCGCGTGCATGGGTGCATTGGAAGCTATAAGGCTCTAGTGCGCAGGGCCGATGGGCTCTAGGACCCTGGAATTCTCTCAGCAGCCGCCCTCACACTGGCCAGTCCCCAAGGCTTATTAGTATTGTGATCGCTATTATTGAAGGACCCCCTCTCCCTGTCTCCTGCGCCCACCCACAGCTGTCCAGCCTGGGGGATGCGAGGATGCCCTCCAGGTGTTCACAGCTGGGGTTCTGGGCCAGAGATTACCAGAGTCTGAGCAGCCTTGGGGGACGCTGAGGCAGGGGACCGGGGAGGAGGGCACCTGGAAAGCTGGTGGGGAGGCGGTTTATGGGAGGCCCCACAGGAAGAGAGGACGCCCTTCCCTCCCATCCCCCGCAGGGAGGAGCTGAGGCTGGAGCCTGGGAGGGGAAGATGGGAAAGGCGCTCTTGGCAGAAGGAACAGCGTGTGCTAAGGCCGGAGTGAGGCGGTAGCTGAGAACCAGTTGTGTCTAGCCAAGAGGCCGAGAGGGAGGAAGGAACGGGTGGCGCAGCAGGGCACCCATGGCAGGGCCTTGAATGCCCGGATAACTCATTCTCGCTCCTAGCGCGGGGTTGGGCCGCCCTTGGGCCCCTGGGGAGGGCGTCAGGCGGGATCATTTGTTCCTCCCTCCGCCCCCTCCCCTTCCCTCTCCCCCTTCTCCTCCTCCCGCCCCTCCCCTCCTCCTCCCCGCTCTCCCCGGCCCTGTCCCGGGAAGGCTGGACCGGCCCGCGGCTCCCGCTTTCAAGTCGGCCTCCCGGAGTCTCCGGAGCCGTCCGAGCGCGGGGGCCGCGGGCGCGGACTTCAAAGCCCGCCGCCCCCAGCCAGATCCGGTTGAGGGAGGGGCGGGCGAGCTGAGGAGGGAGGCAGGTTTCGGCGGATTCCCCTTTCATCCCGCGGCTGCAGCCGGGCGCAGACCTCGGGGAGGCCCGGCGCGTCCCCGCTGGGCAAGTCCCTGCAGGGCCGCGACCGGGAAGGGAGGGCTGGGAGCGCCACGAGGCCGCGCCGTTGAGCGGGGGAGGGCTGAGCCCAGACTGGGGGCTTCGCCCGCCTGCGCTGTGGGACCTCAGGCCAGCCCCTGCCTGTCGCTGGGCCTCAGCTTTCCTAAATACCCTGCTCCCTGCCCCCCGAAGCCCCGGCACGGGACCTTTCTGGGAAGGGGCATTTGGGAACATTGAGTGGCCCTTGGACAGCTGCGATAGGAACAGGAAGCTAAGCTGGGAGCCCGGGCTCTCCTTGGGGTACCTGCCCCTGACCCCACCCATCCCACCAGGGAGGAACCGCTTCCTGCATCAGCCAAGCCCTACCCACAGTGTAACCTGTGGTCCAGCCTGGCCCTCTCTGTGCTTAGCTTCCTAGAATGCTGAGGGGGTGGCTGCTGAATGTTCTCGCTCCCTCCAAGTTGAGGTGTAGCGCACTTGTCGTCCTGTTTCCCGGTCGGTAAAGTAAGGGTGGAGGGAAATAGCTCTCTCTTTCTGGTGTAACCATAAGGAAGTGGCTGCCTGACATTCTGTAGCCGTCCACCTGCCCCACCCAAGCCCCACAGAGCCCTATGCGTAGATTAAGGACATCCTTTTTTTTAGGTGAACAGCTGAGGCAGAGGCGGTGTCGCTTGCCCCAGGTCTCAGCTGGCAGAAACTGGGACCTGACACAAAGTTGCTTGGGCTTTCCTCCAAACTTCCTCCCTGCCGATGGTCCCCGCTGATTGCAAAACAGTCCCAGGGGAGGTGAATGCAGGCTGGGAATTTGGAAAGCGGACACTGACATAACGTGGTGTGCAAGGGCAGGAGTAGTATCACCCCGGCTTTACAGACCCAGAAACAGACACCGGGAGGTTGCGAAGCCAGCCAAGGGGCAGAACTGGGTATTGACCCAGATTTTGGGGGCCCCAGAGACTTGAGGTTTAGCCACTGCCTCTGGAGTGAGAGGGGCAGCGCACTTACTGTGTGTCAGGCCCAGGCTGGGAAGCATCTTGACCAGCACAAGAACCCCAGCTGGGAGGTAGGTGGCATTGTAGGAAAGGGGTCCAGATCCAGACCCCAAGAGAGTGTTCTTGGATCTCTCGCAAGAAAGAATTCAGGGTGAGTCCATAGAGTAAAGTAAAAGCAAGTTTATTAAGAAAGTAAAGGGAGGCTGGGTGTGGTGGCTCATGCCTGTAATCCCAGCACTTTAAGAGGCCAAGGTGTGCGGATCAAGAGATCGAGATCATCCTGGCCAACATGGTGAAAACCCATCTCTACTAAAAATACAAAAATTAGCTGGGCCTGGTGGTGCATGCCTGTAGTCCCAGCTATTTGGGAGGCTGAGGCAGGAGAATCGCTTGAACCCAGGAGGTGGAGGTTGCAGTGAGCCAAGATCACACCACTGGACTCCAGTCCGGCCACAGAGTGAGAAGAAAAAAGAAGAAGAAGAAAAAAAAGAAAGTAAAGGAATAGGCCAGGCATGGTAGCTCACCCCTGTAATCCCAGAACTTTGGGAGGTTGAGGTGGGCAGATCACCTGAGGTCAGGAGTTCGAGATCAGCCTGGCCAACCCCATCTCTACTAAAAATACAAAAGTTGCCCGGCGCGAGGGGGTGGCTCAAGCCTGTAATCCCAGCACTTTGGGAGGCCGAGATGGGCGGATCACAAGGTCAGGAGATCGAGACCATCCTGGCTAACCGGGTGAAACCCCGTCTCTACTAAAAAAATACAAAAAACTAGCCGGGCGAGGTGGCGGGCGCCTGTAGTCCCAGCTACTCGGGAGGCTGAGGCAGGAGAATGGCGTGAACTCGGGAGGCGGAGCTTGCAGTGAGCTGAGATCCGGCCACTGCACTTCAGCCTGGGCGACAGAGCAAGACTCCGTCTCAAAAAAAAAAGAAAAAAAAATACAGGCCGGGCGCGGTGGCTCAAGCCTGTAATCCCAGCACTTTGGGAGGCCGAGACGGGCGGATCACGAGGTCAGGAGATCGAGACCATCCTGGCTAATACGGTGAAACCCCGTCTCTACTAAAAATACAAAAACTAGCCGGGCGAGGTGGCGGGCGCCTGTAGTCCCAGCTACTCGGGAGGCTGAGGCAGGAGAATGGCGGAAACCCGGGAGGCGGAGCTTGCAGTGAGCTGAAATCTGGCCACTGCACTCCAGTCCGGGCAACAGAGCGAGACTCCGCCTCAAAAAAAAAAAAAAAAAAAAAAAATACAAAAATTAGCCAGGCGTGGTTGCATGAGCCTGTAATCCCAGCTACTCAGGAGGCTGAGGCAGGAGAATCGCTTGAACCCACGAGGCGGAGGTTGCAGTGAACTAAGATCACACCATTGCACTCCAGCCTGGGCAACAGAACAAGACTCTGTCTCAAAAAAAAAAAAAGAAAAAAAAATACAAAAATTAGCCAGGCGTGGTTGCATGAGCCTGTAATCCCAGCTACTCAGGAGGTGAGGCAGGAGAATCGCTTGAACCACGAGGCGGAGGTTGCAGTGAACTAAGATCACACCATTGCACTCCAGCCTGGGCAACAGAACAAGACTCTGTCTCAAAAAAAAAAAAAAGAAAGTAAAGGAATAAAAGAATGGCTGCACCATAGAGCAGCGCTGCAGGCTGCTGGTTGCCCATGTTTATGGTTATTTCTTGATGATATGCTAAACAAGGAGTGGATTATTCATGCCTCCCCTTTTTAGACCCTATAGGGTAACTTCCTGTCATTGTCATGGTATTTGTAAACTGTCACGGAGCTGGTGGGAATGAGCTGTCTAGAAATGAGGACAACCAGAGGTCACTCTGGTTGCTCATCTTGGTTTTGGTGGGTCTTGGCCAGCTTCTTCTTTTTTTTTTTTTTGAGATGGAATCTCGCTCTGTCGCCTAGGCTGGAGTGCAGCGGCCGGATCTCAGCTCACTGCAAGCTCCGCCTTCCGGGTTTACGCCATTCTCCTGCCTCAGCCTCCCAAGTAGCTGGGACTACAGGCGCCCGCCACCTCGCCCAGCTAGATTTTTGTATTTTTTTTTTAGTAGAGACGAGGTTTCTCCGTGTTAGCCAGGATGGTCTTGATCTCCTGACCTCGTGATCTGCCCGTCTCGGCCTCCCAAAGTGCTGGGATTACAGGCTTAAGCCACCGCGCCCGGCCTTGGCCAGCTTCTTAACTGCAACCTGTTTTATCAGCAAGGTCTCTATGGCCTGTATTTTGTGCCAACCTTTATCGCATCCTATGACTTAGAATACCTTCACTGTCTGGGAATGCAGTAGTCCAGTAGGTCTCAGCCTCATTTTGCCCAGCCCCATTCAAGATGGAATCGCCTTGGTTCAGACACCTCTGACAGTGATATGACCATTGTGCAGGCCTGGGACTGAGACACAGAGAAGTGAATGGTGAGGCCAGGCACAGTGGCTCATGCCTGTAATCCCAGAACTTTGGGAGGCTGAGGGGGGCGGATCACCTGAGATCAGCGGTTCGAGACCAGCCTGGGCAACATGGTGAAATCCCATCTCTACTAAGAATACAAAAATTAGGCCAGGTGCGGTGGCTCATGCCTGTAATTCCAGCACTTTGGGAGGCCAAAGCAGGTGAATCACCTGAGGTCAGGAGTTCAAGACCAGCCTGGCCAACATGGTGAAACCCTGTCTCTGCTGAAAATACAAAAATCAGCCGTCGTGTTGGCAGGCACCTGTAATCCCAGCTACTCTGAAGGCAGAGGCAAGAGAATCACTTGAACCCGGGAGGTGGAGGTTGCTGTGAGCCGCGATCGCGCCACTACACTCCAGCCTGGGCGACAATGCAAGACTCCGTTTCAAAACAAACAAACAAGAAAATTTGCTGGGCGTGGTGGCACACCCCTGTAATCCCAGCTACTCTGGAGGCTGAGGCAGGAGAATCGCTTGAACCTGGGAGGTGGTAGTTGCAGTGAGCTGAGATCACATCACTGCACTCCAGCCTGGGCAACAGAAAGAGACTCCATCTCAAATAAAAAGTAAATGGTGGGCCCCAGTCTCACCAGAAGTGACTGAGTCAGAATTGGAACCCAGCCTCTCTGGCTCCTATGCCCCTGCACTTGATTTAGAGCTTTGCCCAAAGAGAGCTGTACTGCCTACCCACTGCATCAAACATCGCATGGTTCCAGAGCCCAGGAAGGGTGTCTCTGCATGGGGCCTAATCTGCCAAGAGGGGGCAATTTTAACCGGCCTCCAGCAAGATGCTGAATGTATCCAGGCTGGTGGGCTGGGACAGGTGCCCAGGTATCTAGCAGATGCCAGCCCAGCCCAGAGATTTAAAATTCCTCCCTGGAAAATCAGATAATCAAAGAAGTCAAATACCGTGAAATGAATGTGATCCTTGCCAGAAGCCCAGAGGGAACATCTGAGAAGCACTGCATGGCAAGTGCAGGCACGGGACCCTCCCCCTTGCCGTATAGGCAGGGAAACTGAGGCACAGTATGCGGCAGGGAGATGCTCACAGATAGGACCCCGACCCCTTTGCACAGCGTTCATTCAAGGCCTTCTCTGTGGCAGTCTCTGTTAGGGACCTGTCCAGTCTCTGCATTCTTGGAGCTCAGGGGCTACTGAGTATGGTCTGTGTGTGCCAGCAATGCCACCACTGTTCCGTCCTGATTGTGGTAAGTGCCACACAAGGAGAACTGTTGGGGAGCTGGCTTCATTTGGGAGGGCTTCCCTGAGGAGGTGACAGATATCTGAGACCTGATGTTAAGTGGGAACCCGTGAAGCTGGTAGAAAAGCATTCTGGGTAGCGAGGAGGGCATGTGCAAAGGCCCTGGGGTGTGAAGGAGTTTGGCTCAGGAGCTAAAGGAGAAGCCAGAGGCCTGCTGCAGAGTGTGAGGGGAAGCATGGAGGGGGAAGAAAGAAAGAGGAGGGAGGAGGCAGACGCGCCAGGGCTTTTGGGCTCAGAGGAGTCCCCAGGACTTCAGTGCTGGAGGGCGGGGGAGGGACAAGCAGGGGGAGTCAAGGCTGGCAACCAGGAATCCTGCTGGATGTGCTCAGGGACACCCCAGGACTGCAAACCCCAGGAGAGTCCTTACTGGGAGCAGGAGAGCAGTGGGAACGGTTTCCAGTCTTGCTCTAAAGCCTGCTCTGTTCTCTCCTAAAAGAAAAAGCAGATCAAAAGGAAAATTTGCAAGTTAGATTTACCCTTAATTCTATTAAACCACCTAAAACTGTCGGAAAATAATATTAAGGTTTTTTTTTCTTTTTGAGATGGAGTCTTGCTCTGTCACCCAGGCTGGAGTGCAGTGGCATGATCTTGGCTCACTACAACCTCCGCCTCCCAGGTTCAAGCGATTCTCCTGCCTCAGCCTCCCAAGTAGCTGGGATTACAGGCGTGTGCCACCACACCCAGCTAATTTTGCATTTTTAGTAGTGATGGGGTTTCTCCATGTTGGTCAGGATGGTCTCGAACCCCCGACCTCAGATGATCTGCCTGCCTCGGCCTCCCAAAGTGCTGGGATTACAGGGGTGCACCACTACGCTCAGCTAATTTTTGTATTTTTAGTAGAGATGGGGTTTCACCATGTTGGCCACACTGGTCTCAAACTCCTGACCTTAGGTGATCCACCTGCCTTGGCCTCCCAAAGTGCTAGGATTACAGGCATGAGCCACCATGCCCGGCTCATAATGTTAAGGTCTTAACTACACAAATGCTAGAAATTTCAGCCTGGAAGGCCCATAGAGAACATTCCCTGTCCTCCCAGCATTGGGGATGGGGGAGGGGAGCCAAGAGGCTCTGGGTGGGAAGGGCTAGCGTATCTGTTCAGCCAGTGAGCCCCTCCCCATCCTTCTTGGGCAGGCCCCCAGGTGTGGTCTGGTCCTTCTCAGAGTGCGCTGTTTACAGGGATGGGCTGTTCCTCTGGTAGGACAGACAGCTGCTTGGAGGAAGGGGGTTAGCGACTCTTTTTTTTTTTTTTTGAGAGAGAGAGTCTTGCTCAGTTGCCCAGGCTGGAGTACAATGGCACAATCTCAGTACATTGCAACCTCCACCTCCCGGGTTCAAGCGATCCTCTCGCCTCAGCCTCCCAAGTAGCTGGGATTACAGGCATGCGCCACCATACCTGGCTAATTTTAAAAATATATTTTTAGTAGAGATGGGATTTCACCATGTTGGCCAGGCTGGTCTCAAACTCCTGAGCTCAAGTGATCTGCTCGCCTCGGTCTGCCAAAGTGCTGGGATTACAGGCCTGAGCCACCGAGCTGGCCAGGGGTGAGCAATTCTTACTACTTGTCTAGGGAAGGAGGGAAGGAGAGTGAAGGGAGAGGAAGGACAGGAAGGACAGGAAGGAGGAGGGAGTCAGAGAAGAAGAAAGCAGGAAGGAGGAGGAAAGAGAGACGGAAAAACAGAAGACAGGGAGAGAGGAGGCAAGCAGAAGGGAGGGAGAGAAGGGAGAAGAGAGGAAGGGGGAAGGGAAGAGAGAAAGGAAGGAGGCAGGAAGGAAGGAGGGAGGGAGGGAGGGAGGGAGGGAGACATGAGGGAGTTAAGGGGGAGGGAGGGAACAAGAGGAGAAAGCAAAGGAGAGAGAAGGGAGGGAGGAAGGAGGGGTAAGAAGGGAGGAAGAAGAAAATTAGGGGGTAGAAGGAAGGGGGCAAGAATGTGGAGGGAGGGGAGAAATGAGACAGGAGGAGGGGGAGAATGATGGAGGGGAGAATGAGGGAGGGGAGGAGAGGAGAGGGGAGAGGAAGAGGGAAGGGGGAGGAAGCTGTGCTGAGTGGCAGTCACTGGGGAGGGGTGTCCCCACTGTCTGTCACTTCCCTCATAATGGTATCAGCTCCTCCCCGCTGCTGGCCTTGGGCCAGGGATCGCCAGGTGGTGCCCACCTAATCCTCACAAAGGACTCGACCTCAGTCACCCAGCTCACCAGACCCCAAGCCTGGGCAGTTCGCCTGAGGTCTTCCACCCCAGGCCCTCCCTGGGCCTAACCCACGGGTTGACTCAGGAGCCAGGTGCCATGCGTGTCCATGCATCCACGCGTGTGCTCTGTGTGTGTGTGCGCGCGTGCGTGTGTGGTTAGGAGTGCAGAACTGGGCAGGACTGGCTGGGCTTGGATCCTGGCTTTACCACTTCCTGGCTGTGTGACCTTGGGTGAGTGACCCAACCTCTCTGTGCCTCAAGTGTGAGGAGTAATGGAGTTAATCAGAGAAATCCCACAGCACAGTGCTGTGTTCAACTTTATCTACTATGATTATTATTCCAAAAGGGCTGACCATGAGATTTCTTTAGGAATGGGCTCTAAACTGGAGGGAGGGGTTCGTGGATGGGTCTCAGAAGGTCCTAGAAGAGCCTAGAACTGGTTGTATCGCTTGCACCAGGGTGGATGGCACCTCCAGTACTTTGGAGGTTTCATCCCACACAACTTTTTATTTTTTTATTTATTTTTAATTAATTAACTTATTTTTTAAAGAGATGGTGCTGAGGGGGTGGGTGGGGTCTCACCTTGTGGATGAGTCTGGTCTCAAGTTCCTGGCTTCAAGCGATCTTCCTGCCTTAGCCTCCCGAAGTGCTGGGGTTACAGGTGTGAGCCACACACGGTTTTGGAGGGGCTGCTGTCCCTTGCCTGTGGCTAGTCAGGACAGGACCCAAGTTGTCCTGCAGACCTGCCACAGTTGCCCACAAGTGCTCAGAGAAAGTGAGCCCCTTCACTCGGGAATTCTTCGAAGGCTGAGACAGCAACACACTTTGTGTCTAAACCAGCGCCCTTTATAGGGAGGCACCAAACCAGATTTCAAAGGCGAGCTTTGGATAAACACAATTAAAATAATGCTTCACACCCAAATGGTGAACAGAGCAGCAGCCCCAGGCACGTTCACCTGGCTGATGCTGGCCCTCCCTGGCGACCAGACAGGCCCAGGGGGCACTCCAGGAGCCTCAGTGGTACAGCTGGAGCCTAGGAGACCAGGGCCCCAAATCTGCCGCGAGCCCCCAGCGAGCCACCTGGCCCCACCCACCCTCCAGGCCTAGCTGGGACTCCTGCCAGCTCCATCCTGTGGCTCTGTCAGGCTGAGAGACTCCATTGCCCAAACCTCACCTGCTGAAGTTGGGGGCTTCTCCATCTGGCATCAGGGAGATTGTAAGGCTGTGCTGAGGGGCAGTGCCCACCTGGGGAAACATGAGCCTGCTCCTTGGGGGCCACTGCAGCTTGGTGAGTTCCAATCCTGGTTCTGCTGTGTGGCCTCAGGACAGTGGCTGCACCTCTCAGAGCCTCATGTGGAAATGGAAATAAATCATCACAGTGCCTCCGTGGCTCCCTCCTTGGCAGCCCTTGCAATGAGGGCAGGAGAGAAGCTGTGAGGAGGCTGAGGGGGTTTGGTGAGCATGCGGAAGGACATGGATTCCACTGTGCCAAGGCCAGGCTCTACGCCCGGACCACCAGAACACCCACACTTGCTGTGTGACACTCTGGGCTCCGGTTTCTCCACCTATATAATTCCGTGGCCTTGAGAGAGCCTTTTATGATTTCCTGGTCGGATTGTGAAGTGAGAAGCTAAGCGCAGAAGAGTGTGTACAATACAGAATGTATGTGAAATCCTCACGAAAATATGAAAACCACGCATGCGCATGCCTCCTTGTATGTGCACAGAATATCTCTGGGAGGTACACAGGAAACTGGGTTACCCAGTGGGAGGGACCAGGGTTAGGTGAGAGACCAGCAGGGAGGGGCTTTCTTCCCACTGGTTTCTCGTTTGTGCCTTCCAAATACTGTGCACAAGCATGCTATTTAGTCAATACACAGGTGTAGGGGTATTTTTAAAGGCCTCTCTGGTCAGGCACAGTGGCTCACGCCTGTAATCCCAGCACTTCGGGAGGCTGAGGCAGGTGGATCACTTGAAGTCAGGAGTTCAAGACCAGCCTGGCCAACATGGTGAAACCCTGTCTCTACTGAAAATACAAAAAAATTTCCAAACGTGGTGGCATATGCCTGTAATCCCAGCTACTTGGGAGGCTGAGACAGGAGAATCGCTTGAACCTGTACGGCAGAGGATGCAGTGAGCCGAGATCGCACCACTGCACTCTAGCCCAGGCAACAGTGCGAGACTGTCTCAAAAATAAAAATAAAAGTCCTCTCAGAGTTTTGCTGCTCCTGACCTGCCTGGTGGTGCCCCAGCTCCCAGGGAGCTGCCCTGAGGTGTCCTGGGGGGCCACGGCAGGGTTTTGGGGTCAGGCAGGACAAAGCTCACTCCTGTCATCTCCAGGGAGCTGCCCATCTGACCAGCCTCACTCCAGCCCCTCGGCCTCTCTGCCTGGCCAATTCTTCCAGGAGACCCTCTGCAACCTTCCCGCCAGCCCTCCGCCCAGCCGCAGCTCAGCACTGCCATAGTTTAGTGCCTGTGTATGGGGTAGTTATATCTGTGGGACCCCGGGTAAAATGAAAAGCAGGACCTCTTGTGCCTGATGTATTGCAAATTTCAAGATGGCAACCGCACAGCAGGAAGCCTGTGCAGGGCCCTTCTAAGCCTGGGGCCCTGTGCACCTGCAGGGGTCACACACCTGTGCAGCCGGACCATCTGTATCTCCCCAGTCCAGACACGGGATCCCTAGGACAGAGTTTGCCAGGATAGCCAGACTGGACACACTGGCTATGGCCCTGCTGTCCATGGCCTTGCTGGGCTGGTGGAAATCTAGGCCAGCTTCCTGGAGGAAGAAACCTCAGCCTCAGAGGAGGCAGCTGCTCTGTGCTCCCCTGCACAGCTGCCTGGGCCTCCCTTTCTTATACAGTTTCTTATCTGGAGCTCAGCTGTGTGACCCTGGTCAAGGTACTTAACCTCTCTGTGGCCTGGTTTCTTGATCTGCAGGGATTGGGCCTACTCCCGAGTCGTGCCCTCCTTCAAGGTGAGGTAAGCTTTAAGCACGGAAGTGTTTAGAGCAGCATCTGCAAATAGCACTTGCTCGATAGCGTTCATCATGATTCCTCTGCGATTTCCTGCTGGACTCTGAGCTCCATGAGGTCAGGCCCCGGGTTCATCTTGCTCTCAGGGATTTCTGCTTACCCTGATTAACGTGGCCAGATAGTCAACATGACCAGAACAGCTGTGGGCTGTGTTAGAAGTTACTAGAAGTTACTTGGGGCCGGCCTGGGGGAGGTGATGTCCCCTGGAGAACATGCTTCGGGTCACTGAGATGGCTGGGAAGTGTATGGGCCAGGATGTTCCTATAGGAAGATCTTTTTGGGGTTTGCTGCACTCTTCAGCCATGAGAGTTAGAAGTCTTCCCAGAGCCAGGCAGGGGGGCTCCCTGGGAGTTTGGGGGCATCACTGAAGCCCCCTCAGCTGCCAGGTGCAGTAAATAAGCCAGAGAAACATAGGTGGGTGAGTCTTTAAGGATCCCTGGGCTCCATGATGGCAGAGGCAGAGGAGCTGCTCCAGGCCATCGTCCTTGGGGTCCGAGTCTGACTCTTTGGGAGAAATCCAGAGCCCTAGAGACACCTGACCCAGTCTGGTGAGTCCAATCCCTGCTTCTGGCCCAGACACCATCCAGCATCCAAAGCTGGCTCCGATGGGTTGAAACAGCACTGAGCTTCCCCCTTCTTGGTGCTGTTCATCGGGGAATGTTGAGGCTTGTGGGGCTGCCTGGAGGTGGTGTCACATGTCTCCATGGAAGGGTTTCACTGCCTCCAACAGGAAGGTGCAGACCATCTGTCACTTAGGGTGTATTTGGGAGGGAAGACAGAACGACCCAGAGAGGCAGAAATGATGGAAGAGGGCGGGCAGGTGGTGGGTGTGGGGTCGAAAAAATGGCCCCAATAAAGGCTGTGCAGCTGGAATGAGCACTGGGCAGCCCCACATGGCTGGGAAGTGGGACGTGTGTGTGTGTGTGTTGTGTGTGTGTGTGTGTGTCTATCTTGGCTAGGGCAGGTGGTGGGGGTGGGGTGGAAAAAATGGCCCCGATAAAGGCTGTGCAGCTGGAATGAGCGCTGGGCAGCCCCACATGGCTGGGAAGTGGGGTGTGTGTGTGTGTGTGTGTGTGTGTGTGTGTATGTATATGTGTGTGTCTATCTTGGCTAGGGGAACACCAGCCCTTCCCTCTGCCTGCTCAACAGCTCTCCCATGTCGGTTTCCTCCCCTGGTCCACACCGAGAATTGCATCACCAGCCTTCCTGTGGGACTGGAAAGGCAGTAGCAGTCACCTGCCTTTCCCTGCGTTCCTCTGGTCATTTCTGACCATGCCCCCACCTGGTTGCCGTCAGAAAGCCCAGGTGTCCACCCCATGCCCCGCACAGAGGATTGAGTCCCTGCTCTCTGCTTCCAAGGCCTCTCATCCCAGCACTTGTCACTGTGTCCTGGAAATGCCCAGTTTGAGCGACGTTCCCCATGACGCTAGGCTCCCAGGGGCGGGGCTGCCCAGGCAGGTACCCACTCAGGGCCCAGCACGGGTGTGGTACTTGGCTGAGTCTCTTTGGGCTGCTTAACAGATGACCAAAGCCTGGGTGGCTTCGAAGCAACAGAATGTATTCCTCCCAGGCTGCAGGTTGGCAGTCCGAGATCAGGGTGCCGGCATGGTCGGGTTCCAGTGACGGCCCTCCTCCAGGTTGCACACTGCTGGCCTCTTGCTGTATCCGCACAAGGAGGAAGGGGCAAGGCCTTTCTGGGGCCTCTTTTTCTTTTCTTTATCTTTTTTTTTTTTTTGGAGATGAAATCTTGCTCTGTTGCCCAGGCTGGAGTGCAGTGGCATGATCTCGGCTCATTGCAGCCTCCGCATCTTGGGCTCAAGTGATTCCCCTGCTTCAGCCTCCCCAGTAGCTAGGATCACAGGTGTCCACCACCATGCAAGGCTAATTTTTTTATTTTTAGTAGAGATGGGTTTTCGCCACGTTGGCCAGGCTGGTCTCGAACCCCTGACCTCAGGTGATCCACCCGCCTCGGCCTCCCAAAGTGCTGGGATTACAGGCGTGAGTAACAGCGCTCGACCTCTGGCCTCTCTTATAAGGGCAGGAATCCCACGTGTGAGGGCTCCACCCTCATGACCTGATCACCAGTCAACGGCCCCACCTCCTCATACCATCACATTAGACCTAGGGTTCCAGCATATGAATTTTGGGGGGACACGTTCAGTCCATAACAGAGCTGAATGAGCCGCCTGCAGAATGGCAATCGGCCCGTGGGGCAGCTCCCATCCCTGGAGCCCCACCTGGGGCTGGCTTCCCTCCGGCCTGCATCTGCAGGGCTCCCTGGCTCCTGGCTCCCTCCTCTGCCTCCCACCAGGCTCCTGCTTCCCCACTTCAGTCATGGGTCCTGCCCACCAGCCTTTAGGCTTCCAGCTCCTTCCGGACCCTGTGCACCTGCCCAGTTCCACCCTCTCTAAATAAATGCCTCTCCTTCCTTGACCTTGCCCTGATGCTCCCTGCTCCGAGGGGCCCCCTGTGCGGGAGGAAGAAGCAGCCCCCAGAGGACCACGTTCAGCGGGAGACGGGGCTTCCCCGTGAAGAGGTGCTGAGTGCGAATCCCCACTCCAACACCTGGTCACTGTGTTATCTTGAGAAAGAGTTGAGCCTCTCTGGGCCCTGGCTTCCCCAACAACCAAAGGTTGTAGAGAGCGGCTTACGAGAGAGCTCCTGTGCATGCGGCCGAAGGCCTTGCTGGCGCAGGACATCTGTAGGACCAGTTCCAGCTCCAGTTGGCACCACCAGCACGCCCAGGTGAGACCCCCTGAGCCCTCAGGGTTTCAGTGTCCTTATCAGCAAACGGGGCTAAGGAGCCACTTTGCAGGGGTGCAGAGGCGTGGGGAGGTGGGGACACCTAGAAAGGGACAGTGACCTCCTTCCTCTGCCAGCTCTGCCTTCTGCCTTGGGTCAGAGTCATTCCTCCCCCTCCACCCAAATAGACCCAGCTCCCATTCTCCCCTGCCCTGGCTGGGCACAGGACTGCCCACGGCCAATGGCAGGGGTGGGGGTGGGGGGTGCGCCTGCCTTGATCCCACCTGCTCAGATGGGTCTGAGTTGCGGGGAGCAGAGCTTTCCTGGCCTCCCCGACATGCTGCTTCCTGAAGCCCAGGAGGGGCAGCCCTCCACACCACAACCCCCACACTCCCACCAGCCCTGAGTGGAAATGCCCCACGGAAAAGGTCCCTATTGGGGCCACCAGTCTGGGGTCACTGCCAAAGAGGGTGAGAGATGGGCCCCGGAGGGTCCCCGGGAAACAGCTGGGAACGGGTCCATCCCCTGAATGCCTCGCTCCCTCTCTTCCTCATTCCGTCCTTGGTCACCCTAAGTTCATGGTAGGGGACATGCTGGTGTACAGACAAGTGGCTACAGACGGCCAGGGGCAGGCGTCTGGGCCTCCAGGGCAGCAGGTGATCCCGAATGTAGGGGCTGCGGCCCTGGGAGGCCCTGCGAGACGCCGTGTATGTGTGAGGTCGGCCTGTGTGCACGGGCTGCTTGTGGGGCAGGACTCCGTGTACCTGTGTGGTGTGTGTCTGAAGGGGGTGTCTGTGGGGTGTTGTGTCTGTGTACCGTGTGGGTGTGGCCCTGTGGTGTGCCTGTGTCTCGGGGTGCTTATCTCGGTGGTGGGTGTGAGCGCCAAAAGCGGCGGGACTGAGGCTCGCGTCCTCCGTCTGTGGTCTGCGGGGAGGGAGCGGGCAGCGCAGGGAGCGGACAGGAGCGCTGCGGGATCCCGGGGCCTTGCGGGCCGAGCCACAGAGGAGAGGTGGAGGGGAAAGTGGGGAGGAGGGTGGGGGAAGAGAAAGGGGGGAAGGGAAAGGGTAAGCATAAGTGGGGGGGGCAGGTCTCCCTGCAAGCCCCGCCCAGCGACCCCCCAACAGCGTGGTGCCCCCCGGCGCGGGCAAGAGCGTGGAGTCCGGGGTCGCGGGGGCCCGCGGGGGCGCCGAGACCCGCCCAGGGCTGTCCACGCGGACTCCGGCTTCAGTGCTCGGCGCTGCCGCACGGCTGTAAGCCTAGCAATTTTGGGCTGAACAAAAGCGAGAGAGAGGGAAGTTGGGGGGCGGGAGCGGCGCGTTTCCTCCCACCCGCCAGGGCCGGCAGCGGGCTCGTAGCAGCTGCCAGGAGGTCGCGCGGCCGGAGCTGGGCTGTGCGGGGCCAGCAGCGCGGAGGCGGAGGCCGGCGGGCGCCAGCGCCGCGCGAGGGGAAAAGTTTCCAACCTCGGAGCGAGAGGCTGAGAAGTTTCGGCCGCGCCAGGCGGCGCCAAAGCCAGGCCAACACTGCCCCCGCGTGGGCGCGTTGCGGCGCTGCAGCCGGAGCAGGGGCCAGGGCCCGCCGAGGCCCTTGGGGGAAACTGAGGCTCAGAGAGGGCGAGGTGGGCTACGCAAGGCCACCTGGAGGAGGGGTGGTAGAATCAGGCCTGCTGAGACCCGCAGGCTCTCCAGGAAATACAGAGCCTGGGTCAGGGGACGGGGCGTGAAAGTCCAGAAAGAGAGACAGAGGGGAGGGGACGTCCCAGGGACTGAATGCAACTCCTCGTCCTGGCTGTGTCTCCACCCCCTTCCTTCCAGGAACCCCCCGAATCCAGCAGTCAGGTACCCGGTGGAGGGGCGGTGGCAGCGCTGTCTTCTTCCTATCCCCGTAGAGTTTGTCTAAACTGAGTATAGCTCTGTTGCCCTTCTTCTGGAGTCAGGGCGCCTCTCCCAAAAGGCCTCCCCCATCCACAACCCATCCGGGCCCTAAGGACCCCCACCAGCCACCGCCCAGCCCAGTCCCACCGTTTGCAGCCCATTCCTTTGCCATTAAACAAGGCGCCAGGGTGTGGATTCCCTGCCGTTTCCTCAGCGACCAGGAGGTGGCGAGAAAGACCCGGATCCTGGATAATGGCGCGGGGCTGGGGCCATCGGCAGGGGCAAACCTGGTGGGCAGGGGCTTGGCGGTGGCCTGGGGGTGCTGGGTCAGTGCCTGCCACCTTGTCTTTCGCCACCTCCTGATACAGATTTGAACATCCACCCCCACGTCCCCAGACTAGGAGAGAAACAGCGGGCTCCAGCCCGTCCCACCCAGGTGCTTTGCCTTCCAGGACCAGAGGGTACCAACCCGGCCGCGGACACTAACACAGGGCTCTTTTCCCTGGGCTGGAGTCTGGACGCCCTCACTCTATAGTGGATGTCAAGATGGAGGCTTGGAGGGGGAGGACAGAAGCTTGGGGTGGGGGTTCTCCACCCCTAGGCTGAGTTTCCAGCAGGTGCCTGCTTCAGGTGTGGGCTGATCTAGGTCGACAAAGGCTTGGTCCCAAGTTTTTTGGGTTTTGTTGTTGTTGTTGTTTGATTTTTTTTTTTTTTTTTTTTCTGAGACAGAGTCTCGCTCTGTCGCCCAGGCTGGAGTGCACTGGCTGGATCTCAGCTCACTGCAAGCTCTGCCTCTCGGGTTCACGCCATTCTCCTGCCTCAGCCTCCAGAGCGGATGGGACTACAGGCGCCCGCCACCTCGCCCGGCTAGTGTTTTGTATTTTTTAGTAGAGACTGGGTTTCACCGTGTTCGCCAGGATGGTCTCGATCTGCTGACCTCGTGATGCGCCCGTCTCGGCCTCCCCAAGTGCTGGGATTACAGGCTTGAGCCACCGCGCCCGGCCTGTTGTTTGATTTTTGAGACAAGGTCTCACTCTCTCGCCCAGGCTGGAGTGCAGTGGCGCGATCACAGCTCACTGCAGCCTCAACCTCCTGCACTTAAGTGATCTGCCCGCCTCAGCCTCCCAAGTACCTGAGGCTAGAGGCGTGGACCACCACACCCAGCTATTTTTTTTTTTTTTTTTAAGAGGCAGGGTCTGTGTTGCTCATGCTGGTCTCGAACTCCTGGGCTCAAGCCATCCTCCTACCTTGGCCTTCCAAAGTGCTGGGATTACAGGTGTGGACCATCATGCCCAGCATGTTCCCAGGTTTGAGGTGTGTGGCAGGGTCTCCCACCTTCCAGAAGAGGGGTTCACTTGGTACAAGTCCTGAACCCCAGGGATACCCTGTCCCCACCCCTCAGCCTCATCCTGGCTGTGTCTCGATCCCCTTCCTTCCAGGAACCCCCAGAGACCAGCCATCAGGTACCCAGAAAGGCTTGTGTGAGACCTACTGGCAGGTCCCAGCCACCTAAGATGTGCCTTTATTTGTGGGCAAGGAAGGACGCTCCTCATTGCCTGGCCCCTGTGTGTCCCTGGCCTTGGGCTCACAGGTGTTCACCTCTGATCTGGCTGCAGTGTTGCGGAGGCCAGGAGGAGATGGTACCCCTTAGGGCGGCCTTGCTTCAGGACCGACTGCAGTGAGACAGAGGACCAGCTGGCTGCTACTGGGACCTCAGGGCAGGGGACTGGGCTCCCAGCGGGATTCTATGCTGAAGCCCTGTTGGGCAGATGGTGCTGCCAGCCTCATTTTAAAAGATGAGGAAACAGATGCAAGGTCGAGCACGGTGGCTCACGCCTGTCATCCTAGCGCTTTGGGAGGCCAAGGCGGGCGGATCACCTGAGATCAGGAGTTCCAGACCAGCCTGGGCAGCATAGTGAAACCCCGTCTCTACTAAAAATACAAAAATTAGCTGGGAGTGTGTGGTGGGTGTCCCCATTGCGGAGGTTGCAGTGAGCCAAGATTGCGCCACTGCACTCCACCCTGGGCCACAGAGCAACACTCTGTCTCAAAAAAGCAAAGAAAGGGTAGGGTAGGGTAGGGTAGGGTGCGGTAGGGTGGGGTAGGGTGGGGTAGGGGAGGGGAGATGCAGAAAGGAACTGTGATCAGAACCCAGGCACCTGGCTTACAGCCGCCCCTTGACTGCTGCACTTTGAGGGAGATGCAGGAACACCGTGTGGCCACTGCAAGCCCCCACGGTGACTTGGCTCGCAGGGAGGATCCACTCCCAGCCCCGGCCACCCCACCAAACAGGGCTGCTCCCAGGGCCAGCTGCCAGCAGGGGCTCACTACCTTCTGGCTCCAGGAGCAAGACCATTTGCCCACCTGCTCCAGGTTGCCGTAGGGGTCCAAGAAGGCTTGGAGGCCGCTTCGCGGTCTCTGAGCAGCGGCCTTCTTCCCTGAACAGAAGGGCACGCTGCTGTTCATGGAGGTGTCCTCAGAAAGATAGCCCTGTGTCTTCTGGGTGGACCTGGGGGAGACAGGACCCCATGAGCTTCCTGGACTCTGAGTCCCCAGCCCACCCATGGCTGGCAGGGCCCTTGAGGACCCACACTGACAACCCGCCTGCTGCCGAGTGGGGAGGTCTGTAAGCAAGCCGGGTGGGGAGCCCTTGCAATGTCCGCGAGTCCCATCCCCTTCCCCAGAGCCACACAGGCCAGCACAGTCCCAGCACCAGGAGCTGGCCAGGGTCTCCTCCTTGGCCTCAGGGTACAGGGCTTTGGGCAAACTCTCCAGCCGTTTTCCGACACTCCCAAACACCCGCTCCGACGCCACTGGCAGGGCGGCCTTCTGGTTCACAATGACGCTCTGTTGGACTGCAGGAGAGAGGGCAGGGTGAGATCCCTGCCCGGGAGGAGGGCACTGGTGCCCCCACCCTCTTTTCCTCCCTCTGGCAGGCAAGGCCGGTCAGAGCCCTGTCTCCATGGCAACCCCAGGCTCCCCAGCGCCTTCTGGCTGCCTCCGGAGAAGGCTTGGGTTTTAAAACCACCTTGCGTGACTGTTTCTGTTATACCCAAGCTGTGCCCCTGCGCATCCCCACTCGTGCTGCAGCCAGAAGCGTGCCCCCTTTCTCGCAGCGGGGAGACTGCTTACCCCATCATAGAAATCCCAGAAACCATGCTGAGAGTGCTGAGGGCTTCAGGGAGGGCTGTCTCAGGGCTGGGGGCTCTTCCCGTCCAACAGCAGCCATGTGAGATGGTCCAAGGACCCTGAATTCCCCAATGGCTGCCACAGGATGGAAAGGGCTGGGAAGCAGCAGGCTGGCCCCCACATATCCTGGGCACTCTGCTGCCCTGGACACCATGATAGCTCCTTATGGCCAGTGGCTGACACGGAATCATCTCCCGTATGCACCAGCTGCCATTCACATGAAATTGTTTCTCCTGGGCTTGTCCTGGCCTTATATTCCCAAGAGGGGCCCAGGGGCACTCTGGCTTCTATTTGTGGCTCTGTGTCACCCACACAAGCCCATTCTGGTTCTGGGGCCTTGGTTTCCCCACCAAACACACAGAAGTTGGGCAAAAATCACAGCTTGTAACTCCAGCTTCCTGTGATGCTAAGGGGACTGTGTCAGATCCCTCCCAGATCAGTGAAGGTCCTAGGTTTGTAGGGCATAGCCCACAGCTAGACCTTGAGGCAGACATTTCCTGAAACTGCACATAGTAGGTGCTCAATAAATAGCTAGAGGAAGTTGACTGTTGGGGGCCCTGGGGGCTGCTGGATCCTGAGAAGAGAAGAGGCTGGGTACACAGGAAAAGGTAGAGCCTAGTCAAGGTTATACCAGAGTAAGAACAGGAACTTCGGCCGGGCGCGGTGGCTCAAGCCACCCAGCACTTTGGGAGGCCGAGACGGGTGGATCACGAGGTCAGGAGATCGAGACCATCCTGGCTAACATGGTGAAACCCCGTCTCTACTAAAAAATACAAAAAACTAGCCGGGCGAGGTGGTGGGCGCCTGTAGTCCCAGCTACTCGGAAGGCTGAGGCAGGAGAATGGCGTAAACCCGGGAGGCGGAGCTTGCAGTGAGCTGAGATCCGGCCACTGCATTCCAGCCTGGGCGACAGAGCGAGACTCCGTCTCAAAAAAAAAAAAGAACAGGGACTTCTCGCCTGCTTCTCGAAACACACTTCAGAAAGCTCACTGGGAACTGCAAAACAGACACCATTACATCCAGGGCCTGGTGGCTCTTAGCTTCCTTGCTGGACCAGGCAGTGCCAGCTGTCTCCAGGAGAGAGAAAGTTTCCTCTTCCCGGCTTTTCCCGGCACCTCCTCAGGCAGCCTTCGAGGTCTGCCTTCATGGATGTCGAAGGAAAATGTTTCCAATGGCATCTGGACCTCCTCCAGCCCCTGTAGGCCATGGGGGCTGGGGAGGGGAGCAAGTGTAGGCTCCAGAGGCTCTGGCTATGGGTTTCAAGGTGGGCAGATACAGTGTATGAGGACCCCTTGGCAGCAAGCAGTCCAAGGTGCCGCCCACATTGGAACACCTCCACTGGACTTCGGACCCTCTACTTGGTCCTCGAACGTCACCCTGACATCCTCCAGGGTGGCCAGTTCAGGCACATCCTCTGCAAGGTCACTGATCTCTTGGCCTTTGCAAGCTGGTTCCTCACTCCGGGGGCCCAGAGCTACAGCCTCTCTGCCTTCCTGGCTGGAACTTTCTGGAGTCTCGAGGCTCCCCATCCCGTCTGCTTACCTGAGCATCTGCGCTCCCAGTAGCGGAGCGTTGTGTCCTGCAGGGTCTCGTCAGCGAACCGCACCCGGAAAGGGCAACGCCGCCTGTGGGCCTTAGAGCCCTCCCCCGAGGGGTTGTGGGTCAGTGTAGCCTTGAGCTTGGGGACCTGTGCACCATGGGGCCTACTGAGAGAGGGGAAAGGAGCTTGTGCTCACAGCCTCCCACCGTACCCCAGCACACACCCACCAACCCCAGACTCGCTATGAGATTCTGGACAAGTGCCCTACACTGGTCTGTAAGAATGGATAACGCCGGCCGGGCGCGGTGGCTCAAGCCTGTAATCCCAGCACTTTGGGAGGCCGAGGCGGGCGGATCACGAGGTCAGGAGATCGAGACCATCCTGGCTAATACGGTGAAACCCCGTCTCTACTAAAAAGTACAAAAAACTAGCCGGCCGAGGTGGCGGGTGCCTGTAGTCCCAGCTACTCGGGAGGCTGAGGCAGGAGAATGGCATAAACCCGGGCGGTGGAGCTTGCAGTGAGCTGAGATCCGGCCACTGAACTCCAGCCTGGGTGACAGAGCGAGACTCGGTCTCAAAAAAAAAAAAAAATTATAAGAAAAAAGAATGGGCCGGGCGCGGTGGCTCAAGCCTGTAATCCCAGCACTTTGGGAGGCCGAGACGGGTGGATCACGAGGTCAAGAGATCGAGACCATCCTGGCTAACACCGTGAAACCCCGTCTCTACTAAAAAATACAAAAAACTAGCCAGGCGTGGTGGCGGGCGCCTGTAGTCCCAGCTACACGGGAGGCTGAGGCAGGAGAATGGCGTAAACCCAGGAGGCAGAGCTTGCAGTGAGCTGAGATCCGGCCACTGCACTCCAGCCTGGGCGATAGAGCGAGACTCCGTCTCAAAAAAAAAAAAAAAAAAAAAAAATGGATAACGCCTATCACAGAAGCCAGCCTTAATGGAGCACTTCCTACCTGCCAGGCAGGCTTGAGCACAGAGGTACACCATCACACCAAATGCACACAGCCCCCACAAAATACTGTCATCATTCTCATTTTATAGTTGAGGAAACAGAGGCACAGAGACTATTCCAAAGTCATGCAGCTGTAAGGCATGGAGCCAAGACCTGCATCCTGGTTCCAGAGCTGGCACCCTCGCACGTAAAGCAATTTAGCAGAGAGAATAAGAATGCCAGCCCAGGAGTCATGCAGTCCTGGGTTTCAGTCCTGACCCTTTTGAGCCTCAGTTTTCTTATCTGTAAAATGGGAATATTGTGCCCACTCTACAGGGTTGTGAAGAAAGGAAATGGGCCGTAGAAGTATCCAGCCCAGGGTCTGTGGGGCCCAGAGGAAACATCACTAACTGGGAGCTGGGTTTTTTTGTTTGTTTGTTTGTTTTTTTGAGACGGAGTCTCACTCTGTTGCCCAGGCTGGAGTGCAGTGGCATGATCTCAGGTCACTGCAAGCTCCGCCTCCTGGGTTCACGCCATTCTCCTGCCTCAGCCTCCCGAGTGGCTGGGACTACAGGAGTGCGCCACCACGCCTGGCTAATTTCTGTATTTTTAGTAGAAAAAGGGTTTCACCTTATTGGCCAGGATGGTCTCAGATGCCTGACCTCAAGTGATCCACCCTCCTAGGCCTTCCTAAGTGCTGGGATTACAGGTGTGAGCCCCCCCACCCCCCACCCCCCTCTCACTGAGCTGTTACTGTAACTGTCTATCTCAATCATGCCCCATCCCAGCCACACGACCTCACACGACCTTTGGCAGAATGTCTCCGAGTCTCCATTTTGCAGTTTTTTTCCCTTTAAATTATAGGCACAATACTACCATTCTCCTGGGTTTGATGAGTATCAAATGACTTACATGAGACATCTAGGACATGGCCTGGCACAGGGTTTGGCCTTAATCAAGGGTATCTGTTATATGTATATTTCATAGATAACATTGTTCCATTTATTGTTATTAATTTCAGCCTCAACCGGGTGAGGTGGCTTATGCCTGTAATCCCAGCACTTTGGGAGGCCAAGGCAGGCAGATCACAAGGTCAAGAGATCGAGACCATCCTGGCTAACAAGGTGAAACCCCGTCTCTACCAAAAATACAAAAAAAAATTAGCTGGGCACGGTGGCGTGCGCCTGTAGTTCCAGCTACTCGAGAGGCTGAGAATCACTTGAACCCAGGAGGCAGAGGCTGCAGTGAGCCCAGACTGCGCCACTGCACTCCAGCCTAGCGACAGAGTGAGACTCCATCTCAAAAAAAAAATAAAAAACAAAAAATAAAAAATAAATCAGCCTCGGCCGGGCGCAGTGGCTCACGCCTGTAATCCCAGCACTTTGGGAGGCCGAGGTGGGTGGATCACCTGAGGTCGGGAGTTCGAGACCAGCCTGACCAACATGGAGAAACCCCGTCTCTACTAAAAAAAAAAAAAATACAAAATTAGCTGGGCCTGGTGGCACATGCCTATAATCCCAGCTACTAGGGAGGCTGAGGCAGGAGAATTACTTGAACCTGGGAGGCGGAGGTTGCGGTGAGCCGAGATCGTGCCATTGCACTCCTGGGCAACAAGAGTGAAACTCTGCCTCAAAAAAAAAAAAAAAAAAAATCAGCCTCAAGGGCAAGGCTGCAGGAAGGGCCTGCTTGACCCACCTATAGCTCTGTTATTGAGGAAGGCTTTGGCTGGCGGTTGGAATGCACGTATTTATTTGTCTGCATCCGTTCATCAGACCACATCTGTATGTCTGTGTAGATGCGGAGGGAATGTTTTTCGTCAACCCCCAAAGAGCCAAGCAGTCGGGAGGTGTCAGGACAGTGCCTGGTTACATGCCTTGGGACCTAGTCATCCAACAGTTGTGTGCTCAGGAACCCCTGCTCTCTGCTGGCTGCAGGGCCAGGCAAAGGCATAACCCAGCTCTGCCTGCCTGCCTGAAATCTCCGCATCTTCCCTTGAGGGCCACTGGAGCCTGTTCTGAGGCACCCCAGTGTCCCCTGCAGGGCCTACCAGGGAATCTCACACACAGTAAGGTGCTCAAGTATTTGCTCTTGAATATGAAAGTCTGTAACTGTGTCTGTCTCTGCTTTTGCTCACATTTGAGAGAATGAATTCCAAACTTTTATTTATTATATCTTGTGAGAAGTCATGCGTATATTTGGCCTGATTGGTTGAAAGTTCTGAGGTTGATAAATGTGTTTCACTTTTTTTTTTTTTTTGAGACAGGGTCTTGCTGTGTCACCCAGGCTGGAGTGCAGTGGCACAATCTTGGCTCACTGCAGCCTCAACCTCCCAGACTCAATCAATCCTTCCACCTCAGCCTCCCGAGTAGCTGGAACCACAGGTATGCACCATCATGCGCAGCTAATGTTTGTAAGTTTTGTAGAGACAGGGTTTCACCATGTTACTCAGGCTGATCTCAAACTCCTGGGCTCAAGCGATCCTCCTGCCTCAGCCTCCCAAAGCACTGGGATTACAGGCATGAGCCACCATGCTTGGCCATGTGATCCATTTCTAGTTCCTACTCTGATCCATCAGTACTGTCTACCTGGAGTACTGTGCAAGGAAGGGTTCTGAGGCTCAGTGGGGAAATATGATCCATTAGTTTTGTCTGCTGTGGGTATCAGATGAGGAGGAATGATATGTATGTGATATCTTTACTCTCCCTGGTCTTTCAACTCATGGGCAGTGCCACTCACCCTTCACTCCTGCTTAGGCCTGGAGGAATTTTAAGCTGGAGGAACTGTTTCTGTCTTCTTTTCCCCCTCTGTTAAAACTGTGGTATCTAGGCCCAGGTAGGTTCCAATGCCTAGGCTCTTCTTTTACCTCCATCCCTTATTTTTCTCCCAATATTCAACATATAGTAAAACCTAATAAAAGTTAGAGTAAGAAATGGACAAATGATGGTGGGATGGGTAAAAAGATGGAAGACTGGGTGGGTGGGTTGATGGGTGGATGGACTGTGGAGTGAGTTAATGAAAGGATCTGAATAGAACTGAACCATGAATGTATGGGTAGATGGACAGATGGGTGGCTGGCTTTTTATGTAGATGGGTATGTAGGTTTGTGGATGGTTTTATGACTAGATTAGCGATGGACAGTGTCCTGGGTTTACAAGTGGATGGAAGGATGTGTAGATGGTTGATCAATGGATGGATGATCAATGGATGCATGACTGATCAATGGATGGATGGATAGAAGTGTGGGAGTTTTAGATGGATGACTGGCTAGCTGGTTGGCCAGGTAGATGAATGGATCCACAAGACACCTGATTCATGGGTGGGTGGGTGAGTGAATGTATGTATGGATGGAGTCATGGGTTCATGATAGATGAATGGGTGGATAGAAAGATAGATGGATAGATGGAGAGATTCATGAACAGGTTGTAGAAGATCTGGTTCATGGATAAGATGGATGCAAGGATGGATGGGTGAATGGGAAAATGAATATATGAATGGATTTATGGATGAATTATGTGTTGGTAGAAGACTTCATTAATGGATGGGTTGACATGAACTGGCGAATGAATCTTGAATGGGTTGATAGAAGATTTAATTCATGGACAGATGTATGTAAGGATGGATGAATATATTCAGGGGCAAAAGAGGAAAGAAAGGAGGAAAGAAATGCCCCTTTCCTCCACTACCCTACCCTATCCCTCCCATCACTCACTGGTTGGCCTTTCTGACAGTGGTGAATTGTGAGTGATCACCCTTCAGCGGCCCCAGAGTAGGTGTCTGATGGAGCGAAATCTTCGTAAGACTATCCTGGAGGTGCGATGACTGGCCCCTTAAAGACAAACAGGCCACATCTGGCATGAGTGGCCAGGCTGTCCCTCTCTGGAAACATCGATGGCAACCCCATCCCCACCAAGAAAGGAGCTGACGCTTACCACAGGTCTGGGAGGAATGAACAGTTGGGACACTGCGGAGACCCTGGGCAGTACTCTAACACACCCCTTTGATGTTGTGGTGCTGGGGATGCTGGAGCCAGGAGTAAACAGTTGTTAGCCTTGGCTGGGGGACGGTCCTTCCTAGTCATATGGCCTCAGGGTGATGACAGGTCAGCCTTCAAGGAGGGGTTGCGAGGGCTCTGAGATACTCAGCTAACATTAGCATCCTTCTGAGCCTGCGTGGTGAGGGTGTTGGGTGCGTGGTGAGGGTGTCGGGTGCGGGGACACAAGAGACCACCCCCCACCAGGAATGACTCGGGCCCGCCCCCCGGGCCCTGCGGGGCCTCACTCAGTGGCTCCAGCTCCTCGGCGCACTTCTCCTGGAGCTGGTGCAGGAACTCACGGAACCTGCTGGGGAGGAGCTCTCCTAGCAAGGCGCCCAAGAAGTCGGGGTCCTCCCTGGCCACGCCCCTCCGGGGGCGCTCGCGCTCTCCAGGCCTGGGCTTCCTGGGCGCTGATTCCCGGGACGCGCTGGCCGAGAGCAGGGGAGGTAGCAGCAGGGACCGCAGCAGCCCCCGCTTCCCCACCGCCCGCGGGGTCGCGGTGAGCAGGGCGGGCAGGCGCGGCGGGAGGCGTCCGAAGCCCACCCCGGGCTCGGTGTCCCCTTCCGGCCACCACGCGGCGCCGCCCCACGGGATCCTCGAGCCCCCGGAGCCCCGCGCGCCCAGGGCCGCTCGGAGCGCGGGCGGGGTCAGCTTGAAGTCGCCATCGCCAGGTAGCCCCTTGGGCGCCACCTCCTGGGTCCCTGGGCGAGGTCGACGCCGGAACATGCTTGGCCCCGCGCTCAGCTCACCGCACCCTCAGCGCGCGTGGGTGGGGGGCGCCGGGTGAGGTGGGGAGGGCATAGTCCAGCCCCAGGCCATCGTGCCCCGGGCAGGGCAGCGCGGTGCAGGGTGAGCGCCACCGGCCCAGCGGACAGCGAGTGGCTTCAGGCAGAGCTCCCAGAGCCTCTGTTTCCTCACCTGAAAAATGGTGACAGCAAGAGTGGCCAACTTTGGGGTTGCTGTGACGTTTAAATGAGCACGTACATGCCAGTCTTAGAACAGTGAGCTCGGAACAGTGCCAGGCACGCTGGCCAAGCTTACACATAGACTAGCTGCCGTTCTTAGTATTTAAAAGTTCTTATTATTTAGGATTTAGTCCTAGCTCCACCACTTACTAGCTTTGTAACCTTGGCCAAGCCAATTAACTTTCCCTCTGTCTTCCCTGGGGGCTCTGGTCTGCAGAATGGGGATAATAGCAGCACCTGCCTCTTTGCAGCCGTGAAATGGCATCACTGCTGGTAGAGAGAGCACTTAGCCTGCCTTGCAGTGTTCAAATCGTGGAAGCTGTTACCGTCATTAACGCTCTACTGGGAATTAGGAAACCTGGAACCAGCTTGAGGGAAGAAAGACCTGACCAGCAGCCTCCCAGCCCTGGTGGTGCCTCAGAGACCCCTGGGTGGGGAGCCTGTTGAAAGTACAGATGACTTACCCCCAGCCCCCATTCTGATTCAGTAAGTCTCTGCTGGAGCCAAGACACTTTTGTTGTTGTTGTTAAAGAGATGGGGTCTTGCTAAGAGATGGAGTCCTGCTGTCGCCCATGCTGGAGTGCAGTGGCACCATCATAGCTCACTGCAGCCTCAAATTCTTGGGCTCAAGTGATCCTCCCGCCTCAGCCTCCTGAGTAGTTGGGACTACAGGCACACACCACCACAGTCGGCTAATTTTTGTATTTTTTGTAGAAATGGGGTAGAAATTTTTTGTATTTATGTTGCGCGAGCTGGTGTTGAACTCCTGGGCTCAAGTGATCCACCTGCCTTGGCCTCCCAAAGTGCTAGGATCACAGGCATGAGCTCCCACTTCTGGCCAAGACACAGACTTCTAACAAACTCCGCTTTGGGAGGCAGAGCCCCAGTCCTACTCCCAGCTCTGACACTGAGAGGTCTCTGAGCCTGCTTCCTCCCCACTATACCCCACTCCCAGATTGTTGTCAGCTCTGAGCTGGTTCCTGGGCAGTGTCACACTCACCCTGGTGGGCTTCTGGGCAGGGCCTGAGAAGGTCCTGTGAGTTTAGAGCTCTCTACACGCAGGCTAGCCTTTGGGAGAGCCCATCGTCCCTGCCTGGTGCCTCTCCCAGCCCTTCCCTGCTGCCTCTGGGCTGTTTCAGGGTCATTGTGATCCGCGCCTCACCCCTGGGCACCTGAAGAGCAGTGGGTACCAAGGCCTGGGGACTGAGGGTGAGGCTATTGTGTCCTGGATGCCCTGGCCGTAACCGCCCAGGGCACTGAGACTCTGACCAGGGCAGCCAGGCCTTCCAGATCTGGGAGGCTCAGGCTGGGTGGCTCTCAAAGTAGAACTTCCACCCCAAGAGCAGGCAGTCAGAATACAATGGACCTAGAAATTACCACACCCTGCGGGGCAGGGATTATGGGCACAGTGGCTCACGCCTGTAATCCCAGCACTTTGGGAGGCCGAGGCGGGCGGATCACCTGAGGTCAGGAGTTCAAGACCAGCCCAGCCAACATGATGAAATCTCGTCTCTACTAAAAATACAAAAATTTGCCGGGCGTGGTGGTGTGCGCCTATAATCCCAGCTACTTGGGAGGCTGAGACAGGAGAATCACTTGACCCTGGGAGGCGAAGATTGCAGTGAGCTGAGATCATGCCACTGCACTCCAGCCTGGGTGACAGAGTGAGACTCCATCTCAAAAATAGTAACAATAATAATGATTCAAGGCCTGGGTGCTAGGTGTGCCTCTTGCTATTGAGATGTCATTTCTTTCAGGCAGCCTCAGCTGGCAGACAAAGAAATGTGTGTGTTTACTATTATACACACACAGATCTATAAATATTTCTATAGGTAACCATCTGTATTTATATTAAGCTAAACATGAGCTCATGCTGACATCTCCAATTCTAATCCATTAAACGGATCATTTGAGACTGTCTCAAAAAAAAAAAAAAAAGGCCAGGTTGCAGTGCCTAATGCCTGTAATCCTAGCACTTTGGGAGGCCGAGGCAGGCAGATTGCCTGAGCTCAGGAGTTCGTAACCAGCCTGGGCCACATGGTGAAACCCCGTCTCTACTAAAATACAAAAAACTTAGCCAGGTGTGGCAGCATGTGCCTGTAGTCCCAGCTACTTGGGGAGCTGAGGCAGGAGAATTGCTTGAACCCGGAAGGCAGAGGTTGCAGTGAGCTGAGATCACGCCACTGCACTCCAGCCTACAGAGTGAGACTCCATCTCCAGAAAGAAAGAAAGAAAGAAAGAAAGAAGAAAGAAAGAAAGAAAGAAAGAAAGAAAGAAAGAAAGAAGAAAAGAAAAGAAGAAAAGAAAGAAAGAAAGAAAAGAAAGAAAGAAAGAAAGAGAGAGAGAGAGAGAAGGAAAGAAATTAACATACCCACTTTCAAGTCCATGGTCTGCTGTTTTGCTGTGTGATACTAGAGAAGTGTCTTTTTTCTCAGGACTCCCCGGGCCTTATATCTCTGAGTCTTGGCTGGGAGAGGGCCAAGAGGAAGCTCATAGAGTATTGTGAAGCTGGGGTAGGAGACAAAGGTCATTTACATGAGTATTTCACTGGCATGGCATAGTTTCATAATTTGAAAATGAAGAAACGACTTTGTAATTCAAATAACAGAGTGACTCACCGGAGGACACATCGCCAAAGATGTATTCTATTTTCTGTCAATGCTTCTCACCAGGGATGGAGGGACATACTTTCTTGGAGAGCTACAATATTGAGTGGGGGAGGGAGATATTTTTATATTTATTTAAAGGGTATGTGACTTTTTTTTAATGGCTGAGAAACACCAGATTAACTAGATGGTTTTTTTTTTTTTTTTTGAGACAGAGTCTCACTCCGTTGTCCAGGCTGGAGTGCAGTGGCGTGATCTTGGCTCACTGCAAGCTCCGCCTCCCGGGTTCACGCCATTCTCCTGCCTCAGCTTCCTGAGTAGCTAGGATTACAGGTGCTCGCCACCACGCCCAGTAATTTTTTTGTATTTTTAGTAGAGATGGGGTTTCACCGTGTTAGTCAGGATGGTCTCGATCTCCTGACCTCGTGATCCACCCGCCTGGGTCTCCCAAAGTGCTGGGATTACAGGCGTGAGCCACCACGCCCGGCCTAACTAGATGTTTCTAAAGAGCCCTCCAGACCTTGCACTCTGCAATCATTTATCAAGCAACTACTATGTGCTAGGTTTGGGAATTCAGAGATGCCAGAGGCTTTGAGGTCAGGGAGCTGGCCAGCCCTGGGAAGGCCTTGGAGTCTGGGTGTGGGGAAGGAGCTTTCTCTTCTGTTGACAGGAAATAAGATAGGGCTGGATTTTTAGGCATGCAGAGTTTGGACCAGAGCTGCCCCCTGGTGGAGGATTCCAGACACCCCCAGCAATTTAAATTGCCCAGGATCAATCCCTTTGCATAGAGACACAGAAAATGAAGCTTGCTCAGACCAGGGTTAGCAGTTGGGACCTAGAATAGTCTAGCGGGGATGCCAAATAATATGCACGTACACACGTTCTGCGGACTCAATGCAGATGGGGCTTTTTGGCATCCCCTTTTTCCCGTAGCTTTCAGTACATTTAGAGCAAACACACTTTAAGCACCTTCTGTGTGCACCGCTCAGAGGAAGGCATTGGAAACCTAACGCCAGAATATTATTATTTTATTTATTTATTTTTGAGACGGAGTTTTGCTCTTGTCACCCAGGCTGGAAAGCAATGGTGTGATCTAGGCTCATTGCAACCTCCACCTCCCAAGTTCAGGCGATTCTCCTGCCTCAGCCTCCCGAGTAGCTGGGACTGCAGGCACGCACCACCATGTCTGGCTAATTTTGTATTTTTAGTAGAGATGGGGTTTTGCCATGTTGGCCAGGCTGGTCTCAAACTCCCGACCTCAGGTGATCCGCCCACCTTGGCATCCCAGAATGCTGGAATTACAGTTGTGCATCACTGCACCCTGCCAACACCAGGATATTATTAATAGTTTAGGAAAAATGACCTCAGGGTGAATATTGTCATTATAATAGCTTCCATTTCCTGAGAACCCACTGCAGGTGCTGAGCTGAAGGTCTGACGTGCAGTGTCCCACAAGTTTAATCCTCTCAGAGCTTCAGAAGTTGAGTAATTATTACATTGCTCAACTTCTTCTGGCAGGAGACTGAAGCTCGGAGATGTTAACAAGCTCTACCCATCTGCAAGCTCGTGTTTCCATCACTGCTGCCTCTGAGATAGCTCCAGAATTTCTTTGCACGGGAGGAGCTGAGGGAAGGGCCATGCTTTTGGAATGGAAACTTTATGGGCTTGTTCTGCTTATTTGGGTGGGAATCCCAGGGCACTGCCAAGAGTATTTCTTTTTATTTTATTTATTTTTGGGGGTCGGTATTATTTGAAGATGCTAATGGAGATGGGTGGATTTGAAGACCAATGGCTTTTTTTCCCTTCTTACTCAAAGCACAGCCTGCAGCCTCCAAACGAACTGTTGTTCGTGCTGGGGATGGAGAGAGGGCAACGCCGCGGCTCTTTTCAGTTCAGGAGGTCCTTCCAGATTCCCAAAAGTCAATTTAGTCAAGTTTTGAGCTGTAACCTGTGTTGGGCGCGGTGGCTCACGCTTGTAATCCCAGCAGTCTGGGAGGCCAAGGTGGAAGCCTTGCTTTGAGGCCACGAGTTCAAGATCAGCCTGGGCAACAGGGTGAGACCTCGTCTCTAATTTTTTTTTTAAAGAAGTCAAATTAGGCCGGGCGCGGTGGGTCACGCCTGTAATCCCAGCATTCTGGGAGGCCGAGGCGGGCGGATCACGAGGTCAGAAGATCGAGACCATTCTGACTAACACGGTGAAACCCCATCTCTACTTTAAAAATACAAAAAAAAATTAGGTGGGGTGGTGGCGGGCGCCTGAGTCCCAGCTATTTGGGAGGCTGAGGCAGGAGAATGGTGGGAACCCGGGAGACTGAGCTTGCAGTGAGCTGAGATAGGCCACTGCACTCCAGCCTGGGTGACAGAGCGAGACTCCGTCTCAAAAATAAATAAATAAATAGATAAAGAAAGAAAGAAAGAAGTCAAATTAGGCTGGGCGCAGTGGCTCACGCCTATAATCCCAACACTTTGGAAGGCAGAGGCGGAAGGATCACTTGAGGTCAGGAGTTCGCGACCAGCCTGGCCAACATGGTGAAAACCCGCCTCTACTAAAAATACAAAAATTAGCTGGGTGTGGTAGCTCACGCCTGTAGTCCCAGCTACTCTGGAGGCGGACGCAGGAGAATCGCTGGAACCTGGGAGGCGGAGGTTGCAGTGAGCCGAGATCGCGCCACTGAACTCCAGCCTGGTTGACAGAGCAAGATTGTCTCAATTTAAAAAAAAAAAAAAAGTAAGTTAAATTATTTTTCAAACGAATTCAGGTTAAATCCGGAGCCCGCGGGAGGGGGACGAGCCGAACAAGGAGGGGCGAGCTGAACGAGGGGGTGGGGCCAGCCGTGGCCCCGCCCCTAAGCGCCCGGAAGTGACGTTAGCGGACAAAGGGAGCGCGCGCCGCGAGCTGTCGCGTCTGGTCGTGGTGTGTTGGAGTTGCGGTTACCTTGTGGGGTCTTCGCCGCCGCCGCCCTCCCTTCCTCTTCCCCATCTTCTTCTCTCGGTCCCGGGAGCCCCCGCGCGGAGTGAGTAGCGCGAGGCGGTGCGAAGGGTAGGCAGAAGCCGGGAGAGGGGAGGCCGCGACCCCTAACTGCTTCGGCGCCCTGAGGTCCCCGGCTCGTCACGTGACCCGGCGCGTGCGCGCGGGCCTGCACGGGCCCCACGTGCGCGTCCCCAAGCGGTCCACGGGCCGGACCTGGGCAGGGACTACGGAGCAGTCAGTCCATGGGTTGGGGTACAGGAGGAAAGTCAAGGCACTCAAAGCCCAGGCAGGGCATTCCCCACCCGGGTCCCCAGACCGCAGCAAATCCCTTTCTCTGAGCTTGTTTCCCCTCCGAGAAACAGGGATATGGAGAGCGCCCACTCGGAGGATGGATGGGAGGAATCGGTAAAATCGGTAAAATGCCCAGTTCAGAGCCTGGCACAGTGAAGTGCCCGTTGCACAGAAGTTGCTGTCGTATTTAACCTTAGGTCCCGCCCCAGCGCCAACCCGACACAGGTGCAGCTCAAAAAAGACACCCCCAGAGCCCTTGCGGCCAAGGTCAGCCTGTCTGCAGGGAGGCTGCCATATCGAAAAGCCCAGGCTTTGCTGCCCATCAACTGTGATCTCTCTCTCTGGACTTCGGTTTCTCCTCTGTACTATTAAGTGATTGCCACAGCTGGTGTCAGAGACCCTGACAGCGAGGAGGGACAGTGTAACCTGTGGTTGTGGTGTGTAGAATGATTGCCCAGTGAGATGGGATGAGCCTCTGGGAGGAACCAGGGCTGGGATAAGGAGCCTGGAATCCCTCCTTAATTCTGTTCTCGGCTTCCTGTTTGTTTGTATGTTTAAAGACACATCATTTCCTTTAGTGTGCTGGTTTTTCTCTCTGTAAACTGAGGACTGCGTGGGGGTTGGAAGTACGCATGGAGTGTTTTGGTGGAGGCCGGAAGCCCTGGGATCACAAGGATAGCATCTAAAAAATCTCGGTGGGGGTTCTGTGCTTGTAAGCAGAGGAAGCTCGCTCCCCACTCTGGCTGATTTGCAGAGCTGTTTGAGTCTGCTGGATTGGCCGCCCAGCATACCAGTAACAGTCCCTTAGGTGTGTCCAACAGTACAGCTTCTATGGCATTCTAAGGCATTTTTCCCATTTGATCCTCATAGTGGGCAGAGTTGACAAGAATCTCATTTGACAGAGAATTTCTAAGCTCAAGAGAATATGTGCCTGGCACTGTGCAAAGCACTTTAAGCTTTTCATGTGCACTTTTAATCACAGGCTTTCTGTAAAGTCGGTATTACTGCTCCATTTTATAGATGAACTGAGGAATGGTGAGGTTTGATGTCTTGTCTGAGCTTACACAGCTGGTGAGCAGAGCCAGGATTCAGATCTGGTTCATCCGACTCCATCAGAGTCTTTGTTAGTTTTTAAATGTATCCCCTGTTTTGTCTTCTTCCCTCCCTTTCTCCCTTTCCTTTTCTTAGAGCACTCTGCCATTTGCATGTGGCCTGCTGCTGTCCACAAAGATCCAGGGAGGATAGATTCTGTCCAGTAGGCTGCTAGAGGGTGGAGGTCAGTTTTAGGCAGGCTTTTCCGTAGAGACTTAACCATGAGTAGGATGAGATGACTGCAAAAGTCTGCCGGTGACAGTTTCAGCACCGTTTTCTTCCATGGGTCGTGGGAGAAGAGATGCAGTAGCTGGGGCAGCTGCGTGGGTCTGAACACCTTGGCTGGGAGGAGGAGGCAGCAGCTAGGTGACCGTGAAGGATGTAGGATCACATTTACTGGCTGAGCAGGCATTTACCAGGTGTGAGGGGTTTCTCTTCCTCTCTGAGCTAGCCTAGAGTTCACACAAAACCAGGGTGCTCCTGGCCTCCTCCCAGGCCCTGCAGCCACATGGCATCTGTCTTCTGGAGCAGAGTGTAGCAGGACCTCCTGCTGTTGGCTGACCAACCTTGCTGTGCCCTCGGACTCTTAGGGACCTCCTCCTGCCCCACTCCAATCTGGACAGAATGTAGCCAGGACCCTAGGAATCCCATTTATTAATGAATCAGCTGTTAGGACAAATGTCAAAGTCAGGCTCGCTATTTCCTGGCCAATATGTGCCTCCCCTGGCTTTTTCCTAGAATTTGTGTGTAGGTGGAATTCTTGTAAATTAGATTATTCCGGGGACCCTGACATTTAAAGGAATCATGTTACAAGGCTTTTGGTAAAGCACAAAATTATGTTGTCGGTAACAGCCTTCAGTATTACCAGTTTTGAATGGTTGGACTTTCGGTCTGTAGGACTTTCTTAGAAGTGGAAAATGGCTATAGCTGCACAAAGCCCATTCTTGTATTATTTGGCAACCAATTAGTCAGTGCTCACCTGGTATCAGGCACTGATCTAATCGGTACGTGTTTGCCCTCAGATTTATTCTGTTCATTTGATCAGAGATGAACTTTCTGTTGAATATCTGTGTTTCGTGGGATGCAAGAGAAGCATAGTGATAAATCTCAAATGTTGCCACTGCTCTCTGGGAGCTCCCAGGCCAGGTGAGAGATGGAACTGAATACAAAACCTTCAGTTTGCCAAGACTGGTGGGCGGTGAGAGGGAGACAGACTGGCTGTCGCCGTGCTCCAGTCTGAATGGGAGTTGTGCTAGCATGGTGTGGAAGAGTAGTATTTCGTTTTTTAACCTTTGTCTTTAATTTTCCCAGCCACCAAGTGTTTTTTGTTTTTTGAGACAGGGTCTCGCTCTTATCCAGGCTGGACTCAAACTCCTGGGTTCAAGCAGTCTTCCCACCTCAGCCTCCCAAAGTGCTCAGATGATAGGCATGAGCCACTGCACCCAGCTGTAGTTTCGAATGCCGTCCTCTCTGAGTGACTGATGGAGGGCTGTGACATGGTTGGTCTGGTGCCTGCTGGCAGAGGGGCAGGCAGCCCACCTGACCTGGTCCTTACCCCGTCAGACCATAGCAGCCACCAAACCCAGCTACATGGTGACATTCAGATTGGTGGCCCTTTTCCCTGTCAGCCACCATGGCACATCTAGCAGTCTTGAGGATTGGCAGGTCTGGTGGGAACAAGAATTCATTCTTCTTCTTTTTTTGACACACTGTCTCACTCTGTTGCCCTTACTGGAATGCAGAGGGAGGATCATGGCTCACTGCAGCCTTGACCTCCCAGGTTCAAGTGATCCTCCCACCTCAGCCTCCCTAGTAGCTGGGAGGTACTAGAATGTGTGTATTTTTGATAGAGACGGGGTTTCTGAGCCATGGGCTGCTTTCTCTTTCTAGCAGTGTTGTTCCCAGTGCTGGGACACCAGTGTGGGAGCTTTGTGGTCAGCTTGCAGGGAGGGTGTTATGTGCAATAATTAGAACTAAGGTCCTCCCCAGCCTGTTACCCCAAAGGGCTCCCTGATTGGTGCAGTGATTGCTGCCTTTCTTCATTGTGGCCCAAACCCTGGTGCGTGAACGGTAAAGTGAGGGGTCAGTCTGCAAGTGGATTCAAGAATCTGAAGAGGGAAGCCAGGTGCAGTGTCATATGCCTGTAATCTCAGCTACTTGGGAGGCTGAATAGGGAGGATGGCCTGAGCCCGGGAGTTTGAGGCCAGCCTGGGCCAGATAGCAAGACCCCATCTCAAAAAAACAAGAATCTGAAGAGAGGTTTAAGCAGGCTTCTCTTTAGGCACAGCCAGAGGGTTCTGCTAAGGGTGAAAAGACCCAATCACGGATCTAAGAAGAACCGGGCCCCGGTAGAGCACATGGGTCTTGTCAGCTCTCTCTGGACCCTCAGAAAGCTGGTGTGTGACTTTGTCTGTGAAGAAAGCTCAAATCTGCTGAAGGAGTCAGGCACGGGGTTGGAGAGGAGGGACCCCATCCCCTCTGTTCTCAGCAGCCACAACAGGCCTTTCCCTGTTGCCCCCACTGGCTGGCTGGGTCTCTGGAAAAGGCTGACCAGTAACAGAAGGAGAATTGCATCCGTTAGAAGTATTCTTTTTTTTTTTTTTTTTTTTTTTGAGACGGAGTCTTGCTCTGTCACCCAGGCTGGAATGCAGTGGCGCGATCTTGGCTCACAGCAAGCTCCACCTCCTGTGTTCAGGCCATTCTCCTGCCTCAGCCTCCCAGTAGCTGGGACTACAGGTGCGCGCCACCGTGCCTGGCTAATTTTTTTGTATTTTTAGTAGAAACAGAGTTTCACTGTGTTAGCCAGGAGGATCTCAATCTCCTGACCTCATGATCCGCCTGCCTCGGCCTCCCAAAGTGCTGGGATTACAGGTGTGAGCCACGGCGCCCGGCCTCATTAGAAGTATTCTTGGCCGGGCGCGGTGGCTCAAGCCTGTAATCCCAGCACTTTGGGAGGCCGGGACGGGTGGATCACGAGGTCAGGAGATCGAGACCATCCTGGCTAACATGGTGAAACCCCGTCTCTACTAAAAAATACAAAAAAAAACTAGCCGGGCGAGATGGCAGGCGCCTGTAGTCCCAGCTACTCGGGAGGCTGAGGCAGGAGAATGGCGTAAACCCGGGAGGCGGAGCTTGCAGTGAGCTGAGATCCGGCCAGTGCACTCCAGCCTGGGCGACAGAGCGAGACTCCGTCTCAAAAAAAAAAAAAAAAAAAGAAGTATTCTTGAGCTGACTGGCTGGGGTGGGCCTGCTGCTTCTGGAAAGATCCTTCTCTTTCAGGACAGGTTCAGAATATAGTAGTGCAGAAGATAGTACTGGGGGCCAGTAACAAATTTGACCAATGAAAAATCTTGGCTGGGTGCAGTGACTTCCGCCTGTAACCCCAACACCTTGGGAAGCCGAGGCAGGTGGATCACTTGCAGCCAGGTGTTTGAGACCAGCCTGGGCAACATGGCAAAACTCTGTCTCTACAGAAAATACAAAAGTTAGACAGGTGTGGCGGTGTGTGCCTGTAGTCCCAGCTACCCTGGAGGCCGAGATGGGAAGGTCACCTGAGCCATACTCTAGTCTGGCGACACTGAGACCCTTTCTCAAAAAACAAAGAAGAAAAGAATATTCTCCAGCTTGTCTTGAGTTTAGTTTCCCTTCTCTTTCCTCATAGTTGCTTACCGAAGGCCTCATGCTCCTTCTCAGGGCGTTTTCCCGTTTCCCTCTGACCACTTCTCTTGAAGCCCCTAGAGCGTTCCTGGGTCTTAGGGTTTTAAGCTTTGAGTTGTGTTTGAGGACTGTGCCCGAGTTCCCCATGTGGACTCTTCCGTGTTGACCCTGTAGCTCCAGGGGTCAGGCAGACGGATTTGGACCTACGATTTGTCAACTTTGGCGACAGGCATTTGCTAGAAGCCCCCTGCTCTCCTTGTGTGGAGGCAGCACGTGCGAGGTGGTGAGCTGCAGCTCCCAGTCAGCTGCGCGTTTTCCACCGAGGAGATTTTCCCTTTATCATGGGTTTATCAGGATGTAGCAGCTGCTGCTGCTGCTGGGATTCCTGCCTCCCACTGTTGCTGTTTGTCCTGTGACAGCCAGCACCGCCACTGCCATTCTCACTCTGCCTCCCTTCAGGTTAGGCCCTGGCAGCGTGGGAAGCCCATCAGCTGAGAGTTGGTGCCCAGCATGCACTCGGGGCCGCTCTCATCCAGGCCCCGTCTGCCTTTCCCAGCTCACCTTCCACACTGTGTTCCCCACCTCCACTCTCCGCCTCTGATGGCCCATGCTGTCCCACAGCTGCTCCCTCTGTCTGTGCCCCACCCCTCCAGCACTCCCTGTCCTTGGATGCCCAGCTCGGGCTGCCTCCTCCAGGCCACTGCCCCTGTCTGCTGTTCAGAAAGGATTCCTCTGCCCTTTGAGTTTCCCCAGCACTTTATGGTTCCATGAGAATCTTATTTTTCTGCTGTGTATTTTCGTTCCCTTTGCTCTTTGCCTGTCCTGGACTAGAGCTCTCTGAGGTCTTGGCAAGCCTCACAGCAACTAGAACAGCCCCTAAGCGTGGTGTGCCTTGGTGACAGCACTGTGCCTATGGGAAGCTTATGGCAGGCTGACCGCCCTTGGAGCGTGGAGCCACTGAACTGTCATCCCTGTCCTGAAGGGCAAGGTGGGCCTGGGCTCTGCTGCCAGGACCCAGCTGAGGCTTTCTAGTTCCCTCTCCTGCTGTGGCAACGGTCTCCTCATCCCCCTGGCGTCTCCACTGCTGCCAGCAGTCTTCAGAAGCACCGGTCTTCCTGGGCCACTCTCTGCTGGGCCTCAGGGTGGTTCACACTCGTTGCTCTGTAGGATGCAGTCGAAACTGCTGGAGTTGACTGTGAGACCAGGAACTGGCAGCCACGAGGGCTGTCTGTCCTTGCTTCTGGGAGCAGAGCTGTCACCCTCCACTGGCTGCATTTATTCTTGCCCATCCATTGGTTTCAGCTTATGCGTCCCCTCCTCAGGGATGCCTTCCCTGGTCCCTGCATCTGAGTCCACTTCCTCTCTCCGTGCTCTGCTGGCACTGGTGCTTCTCCTCTGCAGCCCTCCCTGCAGGTGTGGTTGTGTCTGTAGAATTGTTTTCTGCCTGGCTGGCTGCCTGGTTCACAGCCTGGTGCCTGGCACAGAGTCCCCACTCCTCATTAACGGAGGACTGGACCCCACCGCGAGTTGTTGCTGTGCTCTGAGCCAGAGGAAGGGAGGCGTGGAAACTTCCCTGGCCCTCCAGGGTCTGTGGGTGCTCTCTGCTTTGCGGTCTTTTCTCTTTATTGATCAGGGTTTTCTGTGCCCAGAAGCCACTGCGTCAGGTGTCATATAAAGCATGTCAAGAACTTGAAGCCAGTCCGGGCACAGTGGCTCACACCCGTAATCCCAGCACTTTGGGAGGCCAAGGTGGGAGAATCTCTTGAGGTCAGGAGTTCAAGACCAACCTTTGTAATGTAGTGAGACCCCATCTCTACAAAAAATAATTAGCCAGGCATGGTGGCACACAACTGTAGTCCTGGCTGCTCCGGAGGGTGAGTTGGGAGGGTCTCTTGAACTCTGGAATTGGAGGCTGCATTGAGCTGTGATCACACCACTGCACTCCAGAAAACATGAAAACGTAAAAGAACGTGAAGCTAGGAATTAGGGCGGGTGCTCCGAGTGCAAAAGACAGAAGATGCTGTTATCCAAGGGGTAGAAGCAGATTTGGGGACCCTGGACTTCCCTCTGCACCCAGCAGCATGTGTGACTTGTGAAGCCTGGCGTGAGACTGGCCCTCTGCCCCGGGGGCCTTTCTGCCAGGTCCCTGGCCCGCTGACTCACACCCACTTCCTTACCCAGGAGAGTTGCGGGTGCTGATCGTGGTGCTTGAGCAGAGCCGTGGTTGGTGACAGCATGACGAGCGAGGTGATAGAAGACGAGAAGCAATTCTATTCCAAGGCCAAGACCTACTGGAAACAAATCCCACCCACGGTGGACGGCATGCTTGGGGGGTATGGCCACATCTCCAGCATCGACATCAACAGCTCCCGGAAGTTTCTGCAGAGGTTTTTGAGGGTAGGCAGGTCTGGCGTGCTCTCCAGGAGAGGCTGTGGCTCTGGTGGCACTGCCGAGTCCATGTGGGGTGCCACCTTTTACATGTAACACTGCAGGGTCGTTGGCTGTCTCTTGGTACCTACCCCAAAGCCTTGAGAAGCTGGGCTGGGTGGGCACAGTGGGGTCACTTCTAGATTGTGGACTTAGCCTCAAGGTTACCAGACAGGAGCTGGCTGTTAGGCAGAACTGAGGTGCCCGAATTGGGCAAACTTCTCTTCACCTGTTGAGTTTTGCCAGGGACAAAACCCCTGCTCTCCTGCCATGCCCATGGGTATTTGGGCTGAGGGTGTTGGCCATTCTGGACGAAGACTCCTAGTTACATGCCATGGTTTCTGCCCTCTGCTGCACCCCCAGCCTTTTCTGTACTAGGCTGGGACCCCCGGGCCTGGAGCCCCCCACCTTCTTGTCTCTCATGGCTGGTACTGGAGGCTGCTGTTGGCCACCTGCTCCATCCAGCACCTCCCCTCCCTCCGCGTTCCCTCTCCGCACCCTCGTTCACCCGTTGTCCTACTTCCATTCTCCCCACTCCTCTCTGCCGTTGTTTACCTGGAGACTCAGGAGAGATTAGTGTACCTGTTCAAGTTACCACCTTTACGTGGAAATTAGCTTTCATTTTAGAAATGTGTGGCCCAGGGCTGGGGCAGCGGCTCACTCCTGTAATCCCAGCTCTTTGGGATTTCAAGGTGGGAGGACTGCTTGAGCCCAGGAGTTTGAGACCAGCTTGGGCAACAGACCGAGGCCCTGTCTCTACAAAAAATAAAAAATAAAAATAAAGAGTTGGGCATGGTGGCACATGCCTGTAGTCCCAGCTACTTGGGAGGCTGAGGCGGGAAGATGGAGGATGGCTTGAGCCCAGGGTTCCGAGGCTGCAGTGAGCCATGATCCCACTACTGCATTCCAGCCTGGGCAACAGAATGAGATCCTGTCTCTACAAAAACTTGCAAAGATAAAGGAATATGTGGCCCAGCAGCAGGGTGGCCTTCCACGCTTATCCCCTTGAATCAGGACTCTGTACAAGCTGGCAGCCAGCACAGACCTCCCCGCCAGTGCTCAGCTTGTGCGGAGTCCTGGAATCCTGACTTGAGTCTGAGTCCCAGGGCTCATGAGGAAGGGCCCCCACGTGCGGCGACAGGGTCTCTCTGATAGGTTACATGCCTCTGCTTTTCAGGAAGGCCCGAACAAGACAGGAACGTCCTGCGCCCTGGACTGTGGAGCTGGCATTGGGAGGATCACCAAGCGGCTGCTCCTGCCGCTGTTCAGAGAGGTGGATATGGTCGACGTAACGGAGGACTTCCTGGTTCAAGCCAAGACCTACCTGGGGGAGGAGGGCAAGAGGGTGAGGAACTACTTCTGTTGTGGGCTCCAGGACTTCACCCCAGAGCCGGACTCTTACGACGTGATCTGGATCCAGTGGGTGATAGGTGAGGGTCCCGCCGCCCTTCCCTGCCCACCTGTACGTCTCCTGCCACTCGGGTTCCCCATAAGGTGTCAGGACCAGGGCTTTGAGCTCCTGCAGCAAGTAAGCCAGTGAGGATTCTCCAATCCCCCCATGCCCACCCCCACCCCATGCTTCCCAGGACTGAGGGACAGGCTCAGCCTAAAAGGTAGATTTCTTCTTTCTAGGTTTTGTTTCAGTTGAATACCTGCTACCATCCATTTGGGTGCAGTTTTTTGTTAAATTTTAATGGCCAGTAACTTACTGCATTCAAAGTGAGAGTTTTATAAGGGTTTTATTTTTAATAAGATGAAAAGTTTAAGCTTTGTGTCTAGCCCTGCACCCTCTTAGCCTAACAGTACACCTCAAGTGCTGTGCCCTGGGCTGCTGACCTGGCGCGGCAGGCCACTAGCAGCAGTCGGCCACCTCCTGAGGTGGGCAGCACAGGCCTGCTGTGGACACGCTAGGTCTGGCCTTGTATTTTGTGGTCTCAGAAGCCTCTGTGGGGACTTCGAGTGTAGGGAAGGCAGTCTGTCCAGAAGCTCCTGCAATGCCAAACTCTTAGCCTAGGTTCACTCCTCTGATCCAAGCCTGGCAGGGGTGGGACATCATGGCGTATAGGTATCAGGCAGGACTTGGACGTCACCCCGTCAAGTTAAATTCTGGCTTAATGTGTCTCTAGGTAGAAGATCTCTGAGCCACAGTTTCCTCTTCTATGAAATGGGGTTTAGTAAATCTGTCGGGACTGCTGAGAGCCAGTGAGGCCATGTGTGCACACAAAATGCTGGGCACAAATGAAGGGCTCAGGAGGGCTGAGAAATACATCCCATCTGGTGGCCAGCATCCCCTTGCATTGTGCACTGGTAACCTTGCTTCTGCCCTCCCCAGGCCACCTGACCGATCAGCACCTGGCCGAGTTCCTGCGGCGCTGCAAGGGCAGCCTCCGCCCCAACGGTATCATCGTCATCAAAGACAACATGGCCCAGGAGGGCGTGATTCTGGATGACGTGGACAGCAGTGTGTGCCGGGACCTTGATGTGGTCCGCAGGATCATCTGCAGCGCAGGCCTCAGCCTCCTGGCTGAGGAGAGGCAGGAGAACCTCCCCGATGAGATCTACCACGTCTATAGCTTTGCCCTGAGATGAGCCAGGGCTGGCAGGAGAAACTAAGGAACCACAGTCTGGGTGGGGGGAGCTGGCAGCTGGGCAAGATCCAGGCGCCACACTGGCGGTTCGTGAGTGTCGAGGCATCACTAAATATAGCTGTCTGCCGTCCACTCATTATGCGGATTCTTCTTCAAAAGGCAAGGTGGGACCCAGTGGGGGGAGGGTGCTGCTGAACCAGCGGTGAGGCAGGAGCCCAGGCCTTGCTGCCCTGTGAGATGGGATTGGGTGGAAGTGGCTCCAGGGCTCCCCATGTGGGAATACGGTGGTCACATCAGTAGCCGATTCCCTGGGCCTCCAGCCTAGCCTTCCAGCCATGGGCCTGGCTGCCTGAAGAGGAAGGAAACCACCCCCAACCTGGTTGTTGGTGACTTGAAGACTTCAGTGTGGTCTTTACTTAGGGGAGCGACAAGAGCTGGGCTGGTGGAACCCATGGGTGCTGCCTGATGGTGCTGTGGTTGGGGGTGCTCACGTGCCAAGTCCTGCTTGGCAGTGGAAGTCTGGGACCCTTAAAGCGTGACAACAGCCTGCAGCAGGGAAGTTCCCTGAAGCCTCATTCTTCTCTGGGTTTGAGGCTGCTCCTTGGCAGGCATTTAAAGTAAAAAATAAAATGGGGCAGGCGCGGTGGCTCACGCCTGTAATCCCAGCGCTTTGGGAGGCTGAGGTGGGCAGATCACGAGGTCAGGAGATCGAGACCATCCTGGCTAACACGGTGAAACCCCGTCTCTACTAAAAATACAAAAAAAAAAAAAAAAAAAAGCTGGGCTTGGTGGTGGGCGCCTGTAGTCCCAGCTAGCTACTTGGAAGGCTGAGGCAGGAGAATGGTGTGAACCTGGGAGGCGGAGCTTGCAGTGAGCCGACACTGCACCACTGCACTGCACCCTAGGTGACAGAGCAAGACTCCATCCCAAAAAATAAATAAAATAAAATGGGGGCCAGGCACAGTGGCTCATGCCTTTGTAATCCCAGCACTTTGGAAGGCAGAGGCAGGTGAATCACCTGAAGTCAGGAATTTGAGACCAGCCTGGCCAACATGGCGAAACCCCGTCTCTACTAAAATGCAAAGATCAGTCAGGCGTGGTGGCGGGCACCTGTAATGCCAGCTACTCAGGAGGCTGAGGCAGAACTGCTTGAACCTGGGAGGCAGAGGTCCCAGTGAGCCAAGATTGCACCATTGCACTCCAACCTGGGTGACAGACTGTTTCGAAAAAAAATAATAATAAAATGGGACCTCAACACTGTGGAGGCCCTCGCCAGTCTATAGTGGTGCTTCTTTGCAGGGACTTGGAAACAATTCCCCAAACACAGCATCTCCTTACACCTGCCACCCCCTTCCTTACCAGCTGCTATGGGAGCCTCTATCCTGAACTGTGGAGGGGCGGGGCAGAAATTTTGTACAAGGACCGTTAAGGCCAAGAAAGTCAGTTTAATCTTATAACTATATCACTTAGTCACCTCAGTTTATCCCCAGAGGCGTTTCCACAATTCGCAATGACCGATGCAACCTGGAAGGGACTGAGGGCTCACAGTTGGGTGGTACAGTTGGCTCTTGGGTTGCTCCAAAGAGAGCCCCTCAACAGGAGACAACAGAGAGGTCTGTCCCCAGCCGCACACTCATGATTGCTTTTTAGCAGAGGTCATGGTCGCTGAGGCCCCGGGTTTGGCACAAGCACAGCTGCCAGCAGAGCACAGTTCTGGTAGGTGGGGCCACGGCTGACCTGGCCCCAAAGCTACAGGAACAGGCAGGGGCCAGCCTGGCTTGCAACACTATGAAGACAAGCCTGTGGGGCCCTTAGTGTCTCCTCCCCACTAGCCCACCAGAAACACTGCTGCAACGGAACCTGGAAGGAAAAGGGGCAGAGGTGGGGCCTTGGCACCGCACAGGACGCGCCCTAGGCTTCCTCTCCAGCTGTACTGCCACACGTGCCGCAAACGACCCCCGCAGCCCTGGGGATGTGGAGGCTTGGTCCTTCCCAGCTTCTGTAAATGCCCTGGCACTGCCCTCCAGAAGGTATAAACATGACTTCAGTCCAAGCCCTGTTCCTTTGTCTAACATGGGTGGGACTTGGAGTGCTGCTGGAGGGAAGGGAGCAGTCTCTCTGGAAGACAGAGCCACACCCTTCACCACTGGAGTGATCCCAGCTTCAGGCTCTACCTGGCTGGCTTTTCTCATGAAGGATCCCGTCTCATCTCCCAGATCAAAAAGACCCTCTAAGGCTGTCCCAGGTTCTACCAACAGGCTGACCTAAGGCTGCCCATGTCCCCTGTTCCTGTAGCCTGAGACCCGTCAGATGTCATCTTCCATGGAGCCACTATGCTCACTAAGGAGGTACCACTTCAGCCTGTCAGGCAGAGGCAGGGCTTTGACCTTCACATCCACAGGCCACGGCTGAAGGTAGAGCCGGATGGACACACGGCACAGGTGCTTGAGGGGCGGGGGATAGCTCTCCAGCTGCCTCAAGGAGAAGTGGAGGGCCTGGATCTTTTCCGCCAGGCTGCCCACAGGGTGGATATCGAAGTTTTCGGGCAGCTGGAGTTTCTGAGAGTTGGTCACCATGAGATCCAGGACGGTCTCGGCTTTGCGCAGGAGGTCCGCATGGCTCTCGTCTTCTGTGCAGCCTGGGTGGGAACAGAGCCTCTCAAAGATGATGTGAAAGCCAGACCAGCAGGACGCGCCATGCAGGGAGCAGTTGTAGGCGGCTCCGGACTCCAGCAGGAAGCGCAGGAGAGGGAAATGCAGTTTAAAGCTCTTGAGGCAGATGTGGGTGAGGGACTCGTGGGCCGGGCATTCGCTGGGGTCGGCCCCATGTGCCAGCAGCAGCCGTGTGACTTGGAAGCAGAAGCGGTTGATCATCTGGGCCTCCTCTTTGTCCCCTCCCACGGTCTCACCAAGTAGGAAGATGATGCAGGTGAACACTGTGTCCCCATCCTTGGTGGTGGCCTTGACGTCTGCCCCTAGAAGAGCCATAGAACAAGAGACACTGGGAGAAGGTCTTCAACCCTGGCAAAGCAACAGCACACATTGAAGGGGCGGCTGAGAGGACAAGGCTTAGGAGCGCGCCAGCCTCACCTCCTTCCAGCAGGAGCCGGATGTTCTCAGTATTGTGGATCTGTACCCCGTCGCTGCTGGCCAGAGCATGGAGCAGAGCAGTCTTTCCTAGGGAGGGAGGAGGAGCAGGAGGCCAGGAAGCCCAGGTCAGGGCAACCCAGAGGAGGTGGCAGAAATCCAGACACTCCGGATCAGAAGATGAACTTTCAGAGACAGCTCTCAGCTTGGGTGAGGGCTGAGGGTGATGGGCCTCTGGTCATTGCCTTTCCACCCAGAGAACTGGGAGCAGAAAGGCCCCCAGCAGAAAAGTAGGATTTTTCTGGACCCCAGGATGCTACCTGAAATTGTTTCTTGGAAGCTGAGTGCATACGTGCCCTATTTCTTCCTATGGAAGGCCCTTGAGGGCCAGCACGGGGACAATGACTGCACTGTCTCTCTAAAGCCTCTGAGCTCAGCAAGTCAGCAGAATCCCTGTGTGCCCAGCCATGCTGTGCCACCAGCCAGGGCCAGCATCCAGTCAGCCCACCTAGCTGTTGTCCTGGGGCACCCTGGGTGTCCCCCACAAGCTGCCCGGGGGCCCAGCTGGCCTGCTTTCCTGCAGGAAGTACCCACCATGCTTGTCAGCAGCATTGATGTCAGCTCCAAGATCCAGGAGGCGCTGCAGGCAGGGCAGGCGCTCAGGCTCCTCGCTGGCCAGGTCCAAGGGGCTACTCTCGTGGATCTGAGCCAAACAAGCACAGCCAGGTTGGCTTGGGAAGCTGCTCAGGCCCCTGCCCAACCCTGCTTCAAAACAAGCTGGACCTGGCACTTACCCGGTCCCTCCGATTAATGTCGGCGCCGTGATGCACCAGCAGCTCCACCATGTCCGGCTGGTTCCGCAGGACGGCGATGTGCAAGGCCGTGTAGTAGGTGACTGGGTCTGAAGGCACAGACGCAGCTGGTGTGGGTCCTGCCTATCCGTATTCTCATGGGGCCCCTGGACGCAGAGCCCAGCCCCAAACTCCCACCTAAAGTGTCCAGAAGCACAGGCCCAGCCTCCTGTCACCATCAAGGGTTAGGACAGAGCTGTCCTCACCAGATACTAGAGGGCCCCCGGGGTGTTCTGGTGGGCACGCTACTGAAGCTGTTGGGGCTTTAGTTTCCTCTTCTGTAAGAAGGGACCATGAAACGGGGCGCACTCTCTCAGAATGGCTGGGAGGCCGCACTACGCAGCAACTCCATGGTTGCTCCGCTCTGTAGGCCTGCTGGTAACAGCCAGGTTCTCCAAGCTGGTCTCCAAGTCACTGGCTTCAGAACTGGCCCTCCCGTCTCAGCTCCTTGACCCTCCAGGAGCCCAGCAGCCTCCAAGCCTGTCTTTGGATGGGGAAAGGAGACGTGCCTGGCTGTCTCAGGCCCCCATTAGGTCACAAGGCAGCCCTGCCTGTCTCCCGGCTAACCTTGCCCTCCCCGGGGTGAAAAACAGAAAGGAGCGTGGCTCCATCTCCATCCCTCGCACTCAGGAGCTGGAAGCCAGTGTGTTCTGTGGTGATTTATGCCTAATGCGGCCTGTTTTCCCTTCTCCCTATGGCATGAGAAAAAAAAACACAAATTGGCTCAGAGTAAGTGGGAGAAAATTACCTTCCCTTAGCTCTGGGCACAATGCCAGTAGCTGCATTTTCGCATTAATGGAAGTGGGGATTACTCGGAGCTGGGGAAAGTTTGCTAATCAATCACATGGTAGAAGCAGCAACACTCGCCCGCCCTTGGAACAGAGGTGGGGAGAGCCATGTGAAAACCCGCAGGATTTGGGAGGCCACCCAATGGGAGATTCCTTAGTCACAGCCACCCAGGAAATAAAGGGGGGGAAGTCACTCCTCAGAGGATGGTAAAAGCCAAGGCTGGAGACATGGACGCCCACCCAGCGCAGAGCCACGTTTAAGTCACCTGCCCACCCCCGGGGGCTCTTGCTGACCTTCAAAGTTGAGATTGGCCCCATGCCGCAAGAGAACGTCGGCCGCCTGGGTCAGCCCCAGCTCAGCCATCTTGAGCAGGGCGTTGCTCACACCTTCCTGGTAAAAGGGAGAGTGGGCTTTCCTCTCCAGCAGCTCAGTGAGAACAAGGATTCGGTTCTCCTCGCTGGCGACATAACTGGGCCTGGGGCAGAAGAGAGGCTGAAGGTAGGCACAGCTGTGGGACCGGCTGATCGGGCAGCCTGTGGGTTGGTGGGCTTTAGTGTCCTGCTAGAATCATCAGCAAGCAGGGCCCTGGCTCTGTGGGTCACAGAGGCTTGGGAGAAGCTCTGAACTAGAGAGAGGGCCAGGCTGCATCTCTTTAAGACGGGAGCAGACTCGGATTTGCGGAGAATGGGCTGGGTCTGTCTGCGCTCTCCTCCCGCGTGGCCCCGAGTTTGGTCGCAGACTTGGGCACAAAGCCTCACACACCTGGGCTGCTGGGACTGAAGGGAACCCTGGAGGCCAAGAGCCCACGCCCGACTTTGATGCCCCTTCCTCAGAAAGCCCTTCACCTTCAAAGCTGTAGGACCCCGGCCCCGGCAACCCCTGCAGCCAGGACAGCAACACAGCAACACAGCCTCCTCCCTCCTCTCACATTGAGGCCTTCAGCTGATATTGACGAAGAAAGCCTACGTTTCCACGCGAGTCCCCGGATGCGGAGACTCATCACCACGTGTTGTAAATTCCAACTGACAACCCCCGCAAACACCTGAGCCCTTTCCCTGTGCTCTCTCCTCCCTTCCACCTCGCGTGCCGCCGCACAATTACTTGTCAGTCTCTCCTCTGGAGCACACGCACCAAGGCGGGGATTTTGCTAAGCCAGTGATGGACCCTAGGCGCCTAGTACCAAGGGCAGTGAATGCGGATTCGCTCCCGACACCTTTCCTGCAGGTCCACGACAGACCAGCTCTTGTCTATAAAAACGCAAACTCTGCTACAAAAGCCCACCTTCACACTGCTCTGGGGTAACATCTGAGGCCTTACGGATTCCAGCCTGCTCCCCTGCCACGCCGGGGGGTGGCACAGCACAGGCAGGCGACAGGGTGGGGCTGAGGCGCGGGCCCTGCGACACCCCGCGAGCCTCCGCCCTCGGGCCCTCCCTGCCCTTCGCCTCCGCCATGCAAGGGGCGGGAGTGCGATCCGCGCGGGGTAGCGCGCGCTCCGAGCCACGCAACCCCGGCTTCCGCCCGTCCCTTCCTCTGTCAAGGGGGACGCATCCACCCCGCCCGGCTTGTGGTGATAAAGTGGGACGCCGCAGGGTCGGAGCGGCCTCGGCCAGCTCACGGGAGGGGGCGACTTACCGGTCCAGAGACTCCTGTCGCTCGGGGTCCTGGATCCCCAGGGAGCCCAGAATCGCATCCACCAGCGGCTGGTACTCGAAGATGATCCTCCGGAAGCCGTGCAGGAACGGCATCGCCGCGGGCCCCGCGCAGCAGGGTGGTCGCGCTTTTCGCCGAGGCCGAGATGCCCAGACGCCGACCGGAGCGCTCCGGCGGCCGCTGAACCTACCTGCTCCCTTGGTCCAGCCTCTGCGCCAGGCCGGGTCAGCTCCTCAGCCCAAGCCGCGCCCCCGCCGGAAATGACCCTCGTACTTCCTGCCCGCGCCGACAGAGGGTGGCCCGCATGGCGACAACGCCCCCTGCGGGCTCGGAGGACCTCGGCGCGTCCCAGGGCACGACCGCCAGGCCGACTCGGGCGATGTCCAGTAGGCGGCCCCAGCGGAGTGGGGGAGTCGGGGATCGAGCCAGCCAGATCCGAGACTCAGGCGGGCCCGTCCCTTCCTGCCAGGGCCCGGCCGGCTTGGCTTGGCTTCGCCCTGCGATCCCGCCCGTGACCGCTGGGCGCCATCCGAGTTCCGCCGGTCGTGCTCCCCGGCTCTGTCGCTGCCCCACTCGCGCTGGGCGCCCCTGAACGCTGAGCTCATCAGACAACTGCCCCTTCCGGCTCGGCCTGGCCCTCGCCTTCTCTGAAGAGGGGCTGAGCCACCTCTGCCACCACCCAGCCCGCTGACTGAAATGATGAGGACCAGGGTCCTCGCACGTCCCCTCCTCAGTTTCTTATTCTCTGTCCCAGGGAGCACCTGGCCAGGACGGCTGCCAGCCCTCTCCACCTCTGCCTTGATGGACTCAATGAATCTTGTGTATTTTTTTATTTAATTTTATTTTTTTTGAGACGTAGTCTCACTCTGTCGCCCAGGCTGGAGTGCAGTGGAGTGATCTTGGCTCACTGCAACCTCCGCCTCCTGGGTTCAAGTGATTCTCCTACCTCAACCTCCCGAGTAGCTGGGACTACAGGTGCCGGCCACCACGCCCGGCTAATTTTTGTATTTTTATTAGAGCGGAGTTTCACCATATTGGCCAGGCTGGTCTCGAACTCCTGACCTCGTGATCCGCCCACCTCGACCTCCCAAAGTGCTAGGATTATAGGCCAGCCACCGCGCCCGGCCCGAATCTTGTGTATTTTTTAGAGACAGGGTCTCACTCTGTCTTCCAGGCTGGAGTGTAGTGATCACAAGTAACCGCAGCTTCGAACTCCTGGGCTCAGGTGATCCTCCCGCCTCAGCCTCCCAAGAAGCTGGGAACATAGGAGTGTGCTACTGCCTGGCTCTGAACTTGGATTTCCTCATCTGTAAAATGGGTATAATCCCCAGCACTTTGGGAGGCTGAGGCAGGCAGATCACCTGAGGTCAAGAGTTCGAAGCTGCAGACCAGCCTGGCCAGTATGATGAAACCCCATCTCTACTAAAAATACAAAAATTAGCTGGGCGTGGTGGCGGGCACCTGTAATCCCAGCTACTTGGGAGGCTGAGGCAGGAGAATCGCTTGAACCCAGGAGGCAGAGGTTGCAGTGAGTGGAGATCGCACCATTGCACTCCAGCCTGGGTGATAAGAACAAAACTCTGTCTCAAAAACAAACAAACAAGAAATGTATAATCATACTTACCTGAGACGCTGGAGCCAGCGTGCTGTGTTGGTGGAAGTGGAATTCAGTGGGAAGGAACCAAAACCCTCTGGTTCAGGAAGGAGGGGCAGAGTGGGCAGCCAGATTTAAGCCCCTTTAGGGCAACACCAACTTGGGCTGCCTAGAAGCAGCTCCAGGCCACAGAGTTCACAGCTGCCAGCACATTTCTGCCTTGGTTCTCGCTGCAGGAAAGAAATATCTTCTCCCTGAGTGAAATCGGGAAATTCTGCTCAGACAGAAATGGACATTTCCAGCTTGCCTTGGAAAAACCACACTTTTCTGGAGTCGAGGCACCTCCCCTTGGGCCATGCATTTGAGCCTCCTCTCCCACCTGGAGGGGGAGCCTTGATGCCTTTCTTGGTTCTGGGAAGCCGGTGAAGAGGGGTTTCCCACCCCAGCAGTCCACATCACAGCATTGGCCTCCCGGGCCTTGCTCTGCCAAGTTGGGCCCCTCTCCCTGGCACCCGCCAGACAGCGAGAGTTGCCCAGCCCAGGAAAAAACATTTAAAGGCACATTTCAAGACAATCCGATGGGTCCTAGGAGTAAACTTTTTATTTTATTTTTTGAGATGGAGTCTCTCTCTGTCACCCAGGCTGGAGTGCAGTGGCCGGATCTCAGCTCACTGCAAGCTCCGCCTCCCAGGTTTATGCCATTCTCCTGCCTCAGCCTCCCGAGTAGCTGGGACAACAGGTGCCCGCCACCTCGCCCAGCTAGTTTTTTTTGGATTTTTAAGTAGAGACGGGGTTTCACCATGTTAGCCAGGATGGTCTTGATCTCCTGACCTCGTGATCCGCCTGTCTCGGCCTCCCAAAGTGCTGGGATACAGGCTTGAGCCACTGTGCCCGGCCAGGAGTAAACATTTTTATATTTATTTATTTATTATAATTATTATTTTTCAAATGGAGTCTCACTCTGTTGTCCAGGCTGGAGTGCAGTGGCAGGATCTCAGCTCACTGCAACCTCCACCCCCTGGGTTCAAGCCTACCAGGTAGCTGGAATTACAGGCATATGCCACCACGCCAGGCTAATTTTTGTATTTTTAGTAGAGACAGGATTTCACCATGTTGGCCAGGCTGTTCTCGAACTCCTGACCTCAGGTGATCCACCCGCCTCAGCCTCCCAAAATACCGGGCTTACGGACGTGAACCACCACGCCCAGCCAGATGAAAGATTTTTAAATGGGCAGAGTAAAGCCCTCTACCTGTACAAGGAAACCCAAAGCAGGTGCAGGTCCAGCAACGAGCCTTGACAGGCAAGGTTGAGGGTGCGGCAGCAGTGGCTAGTAACTGCTGGCTCTGGTCGTTGAAGCTGTTGTCAGATCCAATGACAGGCTCTTGGAAAACCGCCCCTGACGCCAGGCATTGAGAGTGCCTCAGTTTGCTTCCTCTTCCATTACCTAAAAGAGTAGGAAGGAAGGGTGGGGGTGGGCAGCTGGGTTCAAGACCCACTAGCTTGGGCCTCCCAGAAGCAACTGCAGACTACAAAGGTCCACGGCTCCCCGCACACGTCTGCCTTGATTCTTGCTGAGGGAAAGAAGTATCTTCCTGAGTGAAATCAGGACGTTTTGCTCACACGGAAATGGAGATTTCCAACTTGCCTTGTAAAAATCAGAAGGGCCCAAATTCTCACCAGACAGCAATGAGCATCCGGATGGGACGCTAGCCCTGGTTGCACCTGCCTTGGCAGGACTCTGAGGGTTTGGAAGTGTCTGCCCCCTGTTTGAAGGGTCCCCCACCCTCTCAATGGATCACAAGGCCCTGAACAGTACAGCAGCTCTCAGGCGACCCAGGTCTTCACAGCCCCTCTCTCGTTTGATCACACAACACATTTGATCACATGACACCGTGCCCGTGTTGAGTCAGGCCTTGGTCTCCTCACCTGTGTGATGGCCCTCAGCCCTCAGGAGACGGAGACCTGACTTACCCAAGGGCACATGGTGAGCAACTCGGGGAGGTGTAGTCTCGTGGGGTCCCGGCAGAGCTGGGTGGGATGACTTCGTCTGAACCCTGCTTTTGTCCCGGGGCCGCTGTAACAAGGGGCTACAAACCTGATGGCTTAAAACAACAGAAATTCACTTCTTTACAGTTCTGGAGGCTGAAAGGTCAAATTCAGGTATGAGCCACTGCACCCAGCCTCCCCCTCTCCTTTCTAAGCGGGCATGGGTCCCCGGATTTATAGGGCCCACCCAAATCCGTTATAGCCACGTCTTAATTTGATTACATCTGCAAAACCCCTTTTTCTGAACAAGGTCACAGTCCAGGTGCCAGGGCTAGGACTGGAACATATCTTTTTGGGGAGCACACGTAAACCCACTATCACGAGTGACCCCCAGGCATGACCCTCTGGTCTCTGGCCCTCAGTTTCCTCACCGCTAACCTGAGGGCCCTCCCAGCTCTGACAGTCTTAGAGCCAATAACAAGCTCCTTGACAAGGCTGGTGGGCTCCGCTGACAGAGAAGGAGTGAGGGGGACCATTATAATAACAATAACACGAGTCCGCTTGTATTTGCAGAGACCCTTGTGTATGCCAGGCACCAGATATGCTGAATATTTGGTGCACTGATCTCCCTAAATCCTGTGGCGATACTATCACCCCATTTATCAAGAAACGGGCTCAGAGAGGTTTGGGTGCTTGTCCCAGGCTGCACTGCGAGGTTGGCCCTCCAGCCCTGGTCTGTGCAACCTTTCCACGCTTCTGGCCTCCAGGACTTGAGCGTCCTCACAGTTCCTTCAGCTCTGGGCTCACGAGTCTGGACATGCAGGAGGGGGAGCTGACCCCCGCCCTCTCACAGCCCTGGGGCACCACCCTGTGGAGCTGGCCCTGCTGCCTGCCCGCCGCCCAGGCTCCTAACGTTAGAGGGCTTCGTGCCCCCTGACCTCCCTCCTGTCAGCAGGGGCAGCCTTGTTTTCTCCATCTGCCTCCCATTAGGGCTCTGTCACTCAGAGCCTCTGGTTCCGGCTCTCTGCTTCTCTCTCTTTTCCTTGCCACTGCCGCTCACTGCCTGGCCAGGCCAGCCCCTTCCTGCCACCCACCTCCAGGGATCTTCAGCAGGATGAGGGTCCTGGGGACAAGGACCCAGAGCTCAGCTTTATCCCTGCCTCCTAGTCCTCAGGGAGTTTGGGAGTCACTCTGACTCGCCAATATACAGAGGGGGATGACCTTAATATATAAAAAGCTGCTAAAAATCAACAACAAGAAGGCAAAAACACCAATAGAAACATAGGCAAAGGACATGCACAGGTGAGTCACACAGGATGAAAAATGGTCAAAAAACAGGGATAGACCCTCAGCCTCTCCTGTGGGTCCAACAATGATGGTAGCTGGTAACACGTGGGGTCCTTCTCTATAGCAATCCAACAGAGCCCATTACAGAATAGCAGGTACCATATGGTCCCATTTAGGAAAACGTGTGTGTGCGCGTGTGTGTGCAGGAATCATTCTTGAAGGTCCCATGCTGAGATGTTAATGGTGATTGTTTTGGGTGTTGGGATCTGAGACTTTTTACTCTTTGTGCATGGATATATTTCCTCTTTTTTCTCCAATGAGTGTGTCTTACCTGAGACTTATGATGTAAGCCCAGGGCAGAGAATCAGGCCCTGATACCCCTCCTGGGATTGAAGGCAGGCCCTGAATACCAGCGGGGGGACCCGGGCCTGTCCATAAAGCTTTCTCCCTCTCCCAGCCCATGGAGTGACAGCCTCCTCCTCAGCACGAAGGCCACTCACCCTGGAGGTCCCCAGCCTGTACGAACGCTTCACTCACTTCCCTCCCGAGTGGCTGTGAGTCCGCCCGCCCGCCCGCGCAGGCTGGCTGCAGGAATGGCCAATCGGCAGCAACTGTGGCCTCTGCCCGAGTGTGTCCCAGTCCCATGCATTCAATAAGAAGCTCAACAAGTCACATCAGCTCATCACGACACCCCAGGAAGTGACCCCAGGACTCCTGTGTCATGATCTAGGAGAGACAGCTGACCAAGCCAAGGTCAGCGAGTGAGGGGCCCAGGGAGGGGGCTTCACACCCAGGGCCTGGCTTCCAACCCCTACTGGAGCCCCTTGAAGAAGGGCACCCACCCCCTGCCCGGCCCCTGTCCTGCCTGCGTGTGTCTGTCATACTCACCCACACTTCCACACACACCACTCACACACAGCACACACACCACTCAGATACACTCACACACGCTCACACTCACCATGCACACCACTCACACACATACGTCACTCTCACACACTAGCACACACACCACTCATACGCACCACTCACAAACCACACACACACCACTCACACACACACACACATATCCTGGCTCTCACCCTTTCATGTTTGCTCACAAACACATACACACTCTCAGTTGCACACACACTCCTGCACACACATTCACACTCAGATATTCTCACACACACACACTCTGACACCCTCACAAATACACACCGTCTCTCTCACACATACTCTCACACACCCACTTTCTCAGGCACGTCATCATACAATTCACTCACGCACACTCGTACGTGCCAGGCTGGGCAGCTCCGGGGAGAAGTGGTCTGGCCCCATGCCAGCATGTTCACCCTCAACGGTGCCTGCTGTCTCCCCAGGAGGGGCTGTCGGCCGCCAGTCCTGTCCCTTAGACGGCCCTGGAGGGGGAGAATTAGGGAAAGCCCCCTTTTATTTCTTCTCTTTTGTTTTCGATTGGTGGCATTTCCATAAAGTGAGATATTCAGAAACGTACCCATCACCACAAGGACCATTTCAGAGCCTCCAACTTCAGCCCCCGGGCAGGTCCCCAGGGCACCAGGATAGGCGAGGGCCGGGCATATTTCTGAAGTGTGGTCATGGAAGTGCCGCCCTCCACGTCCCTCGCTTCTGCCCTTCTCCTCCTGCCTGGCTCACCCCCCTCCTTTCCTTTCCTCCTCCCCCTACACCCTGACCCCACCCTGACCCCCGACCCTCATGACCCAGGAGTGTCCCTGCAGGAGGCCCAGCCTGCCTGTTCCTGCCACAGTCCTCAGGCTGGAGGGGCAGGGCCGGATTCCTGGGCTCCCAGAGGCCTCAGTGTCTGTCGGCTCAGGGGAGAAACTGAGGTAGCAGAGGCTGGAGCAGGGACTGTGTGGCAGGACAGTGGCTAGGCCAGCGAAGGGCTTTTCTGTCCCCTCCCTTATTCTGTTTACTATCCTAAGAAGCACCAAAAAGCATTTCGGGGGCCCCAACCCCCAGGGCGACAAGCCCCAGAGACCTCTGTACTTCTGATGGCCGGACTTGCTTTCCCCTCCCTACCCGCCGCCACCAGGAAGCCCACCCTGCTGACCAGAGCCCCCTACTCCTGGCGCAGACACTGCCAGGCGGTTCCTGGTGCTTAGTCCAGGTGCTTAGTCGAGGATGGGCCTGTGACAGCCACGTAAGGGTGGAGCCAGGCCCTGGGGAAGCCCCCAGGTGGGCAGCCCAGAACCTGGGACGGGATGCCACGGGACCCCGCTTTCTCTGCTCTTCCCCTGTGCCCACATGGAACCCACCTCTCCCAGGTGAGGTAAGTCAGCAGCCCAGGGCAGGGTGGGAAGGTGCTGAGCGCCTCGGGGGTCTCGCCCTGCGTCTGGAGGGAGTCTGGGGCCTGGGCTCTGGCCTAGCTCTCTCTCAGGCTCACTGCCCATCTGCACACGAAGGGGTGGGCTCAGGGTTCCCCTACATTTCTTCCACCCTGGAAGTCAAGGGTCCTACTGAGAGCCTAGCAGGAAGCCTTCCAAGAAAAATCACCTTGGCCTATCCGGGGGGCAGATCTTCGCCTTCTAAACGCGGGTCAGCCTGCCCCCCGCTTCTCCCCAGCCCGGCGAGTAGATCTGTGTGATCCTAGCTCGGGCCCGCCTTCTCTAAACCTTGCCCATTCTGCCCCGTGGAGGCCGGGGAGGGTGCCCGGTAGGTCTGAGCCTGCCCCAGCTCTGGCTGGTAAGTGGGCCCAGAGTCCTGATCCCAAAGAGTCCCCTATCTCACCCCTGCTGGCACCCACTTGGCATCAGTCGCTGGCCGTCCAGCCCCAAGGTCAGAGCTCTGTGGCAGGGGCCGCTGGGGCCCCCTCCAGCCACTGCAGCCTGACCCAGGGTGGGTTCAGAAGCACTCAGACCCCTTTGGAAATGGCAAGGGCAGAGGCAGGGGGCCAGAGTCCTTTGTGCTCCCTGGGAAACCCCCCCACTCCACCCCCACCGGCCCTGCTTGGCAGAGCCGACGGCAGGAAGAATCCGGTCAGCCATCCGTCAGGGAGACGGAGTGGGCCCGAATGAGGGCTGTTCAAGGAGGAGAACTGGGGAAATTTGATCATTAAGAAACCCTCCTGGCTGTCTGGGGGAATTTAATTAAATTGCTGGAGAGGGCTGAGAGAGAGGGCCACATCTGGAACCAATATGTGGGCTTTGATTTTTTTTTTCCCCTTCTCTTTCTCTCTCTCTCCCTCTTCCCATGTCATTGCTGTAAAAGGGAATGTAGTCAAGCCTTGGAGTATTGCTTTCTCTGGGGCAGAATTCCAGGCAGATTGAGAGAGAGAGACGAGGCAGACAGAAACCAAAAATGAAAGACAATGAAACCGCGATGGACACAGAGAGAGACAGAAAAACAGATCAAGAAGGACCGAGACAGGCAGAGGCAGGAAGGAGGGGGAGGTGGGCCAGGCTGGGCTTTGGGATTTGGTTATGAAGGCGTAAGTGATGACAAGGGTTAAAGACCCATTTTACAGACAGACAAAGTAAGTCAAGTCCCGGAGAACTGCAGAAACCAACATCCCAGGCCAAGAATCCCTTGGGTGGCCAGCACTGATCGAGCCCATATGTTGCTTGGTACATGCCTTGTGGGGTGAACCCTCCGACACACCTAGGATGTAGATACTGTCATTATCCCTGTTTGCAGATGAGAGGGGATGTGACTGGCCCAAGATGACAAGGCCCAGGAGTGGCAGTGTGGGGATCTGGTCCTCAGTCTGTCTGGGTATTGTCTAGACATGCTGCACGGGTCGCTTGGATTGTGATGATGTCATCTGGCAGCTGTGGGGTTCGTGCTTGCTGGTGCCACGCACTGGGCTAGGCTCTAGGGAGGCAGCAGTGTGGTTGTTGGGCCCGAAGCTCCCAGCAAGTGTGGGGTGTGCTAGGTGCCGAGTACTAGTAGGAGCCAGGGCAAGGCGGCTCCACCTGGGCAGTCTGCAGTGGTTGAAGTGGGCCCTCCACCTGGGCAGGAGTGAACTGAGAGAGGAGGTGGGGGCAGAGGCAATGGGGCCTCTCTCTCTGCCTCGCTGGAGGAGGAACCCTCCCGGCCCCAGGCCCCAGCACTGGGCTGGGCCAGGGTGGGTGTTCATGGCCTGGGCAAGGCAGATGGTTTTCTCACCTTAACCCCCAAGGCCAAGCCATCTGACACTGTCCTGGTTCCTTCTTTCAGCCAGTTTCCAGCATATGACATGAGCCATCTGTCCCTGGTCTCCAAGCTTACCCTTTCCTCCCAGATTCCAGAGCGCCCAGGCCCACATGAGGTTCCCAAAGGCCTTTCAGCCAGGCCTGCAGGTGGAGAACGTGGCCTCTGGCCTGGGCAAGCAACCTCTGGGGTAACCTTCTCCCCTCTAAGACCCAACACTGGCTCCTAAAACCCAACTCCAGCGCCCTGCTACCTGCTTCAAAGCTGGCTTCAGCCCCTGCAGAGACTTCCCCCAAGAGGAGCCCTCGTCCCCGGACAGCCAGGGGCCCCTTCCCTGCTCCCATCCTGCCAGGGTGACTGATGTCCAATCCTGCTTTCACCGTGGCACCTGCATTCTTCCTCCACTGTGCTAGTGGAACAGCCGACTTCAGTCTTCCTCTCTTGGCTGTGGCCCCAAGGGCAGAGGCCACTCCACCTGGTTCCCAGTGTCCAGCCCAGGGTGAGCAGAGGAAGGAGCTTGGTACATATTTGTGGAATGGATGTCCCATAACCTTGGTGTGTGCAGAGTTTAAAAATATAACTTGAGGCCAGGCACGGTGGCTCACTGTAATTCCAGCACTTTGGGAGGCTGAGGCAGGCAGATCACATGAGGTCAGGAGTTTGAGACCAGCCTGGCCAACATGGTGAAACCCCGTCTCTACTAAAAATATAAAAATTAGCGGGACATGGTGGCGCACACCTGTAGTCCCAGCTACTCGGGAGGCTGAGGCAGAAGAATCACTTGAACCTGAGAGGCAGAGGTTGCAGTGAGCCAAGATCACGCCACTGCACTCCAGCCTGGGTGACAGAGTGAGATTCTGTCTCAAAAAATATATATTTTTTTTATATAAAATTTATATATAAAAATACAGAATTTTTATAGAAAAAATATATAAATATATATTTTATGTATATATATATATATCTTGAGCTCTTGGGCATGCAGGGGAAAGTGAGGCACAGTGTGACCAAAAATGCTACTGTGAGTTGCAGCCCCTGGAAACAGGTAAGGCCAGGTGCTCTGAGGATCCTTTGCACATGCTAGGTCTCCTGCTTGGCCACCTCTAGACCTGGCCCTCCTACACCTACTGAATGCAGCTCCACCTGCAAGAGTGGGTTCGAATGGGCACAGTGGCTCACACCTGTAATCCCAGCACTTTGGAGGCTGAGGCAGGCAGATCACATGAGGTCAGGAGTTTGAGACCAGCCTGGCCAACATGGTGAAACCCCGTCTCTACTAAAAATATAAAAATTAGCGGACATGGTGGCGCACACCTGTAGTCCCAGCTACTCGGGAGGCTGAGGCAGAAGAATCACTTGAACCTGAGAGGCAGAGGTTGCAGTGAGCCAAGATCACGCCACTGCACTCCAGCCTGGGTGACAGAGTGAGATTCTGTCTCAAAAAATATATATTTTTTTATATAAAATTTATATATAAAAATACAGAATTTTTATAGAAAAAATATATAAATATATATTTTATGTATATATATATATCTTGAGCTCTTGGCATGCAGGGGAAGTGAGGCACAGTGTGACCAAAAATGCTACTGTGAGTTGCAGCCCCTGGAAACAGGTAAGGCCAGGTGCTCTGAGGATCCTTTGCACATGCTAGGTCTCCTGCTTGGCCACCTCTAGACCTGGCCCTCCTACACCTACTGAATGCAGCTCCACCTGCAAGAGTGGGTTCGAATGGGCACAGTGGCTCACACCTGTAATCCCAGCACTTTGGGAGGCTGAGGTGGGAGGATTGTTTGAGCTTAGGAGTTGGAGACCAGCCTGAGCAACACAGCAGACTTCATCTCTACTAAAAATAAAAAATAGGCCGGGCACGGTGGGTCAAGCCTGTAATCCCAGCACTTTGGGAGGCCGAGACGGGTGGATCACGAGGTCAGGAGATGGAGACCATCCTGGCTAACACGGTGAAACCCCGTCTCTACTAAAAATACAAAAAACTAGCCGGGCGAGGTGGCGGGCGCCTGTAGTCCCAGCTACTCGGGAGGCTGAGGCAGGAGCATGGCGTAAACCCCAGAGGCGGAGCTTGCAGTGAACTGAGATCCGGCCACTGCACTCCAACCTGGGTGAAAGAGCGAGAGTCCGTCTCAAAAAATAAAATAAAATAAAATAAAATAATATATAAAAATATTAGCCAGGTGTGGTGTGTGTCTGTAGTCCCAGCCACTAGGGAGGCTGAGGTGGGAGAATCGCTTGAGTCCAGGAGATTGAGGTTGCAGTGAGCCGTGATTGTACCACTGCACTCCAGTCTGGGTAACTGAGTGAGACTCTGTCTCAAAAAAAAAAAAAAAAAAAAAAAAGAAAGAAAGAAAAGAAAAGAAGAAACAGGCCGGGTACAGTGGCTCATGCCTGTAATTCTAGCACTTTGGGAGACCAAGGCGCATGGATCACCTGAGGTCAGGAGTTCGAGACCAACCTGGCCAACATGGTGAAACCCCGTCTCTACTAAAAATACAAAAATTAGTTGGGCATGATGGCGCATGTCTGTAATCCCAGCTACTCGGGAGGCTGAGGCACAAGAATCGCTTGAACCTGGGAGGTGGAGGTTGCAGTGAGCCAAGATGGCACCACCGCCTTTTAGCCTGGGTGACAGAGTGAGACTCTGTCTCAAAAAACAAACAAACAAAAACAGTGGGCTGAATGCCTCTTCCTCAGGGAAGCCCTCCCTGATACCCCTCTCTTGCCCTCCCTTATGGTCCCTGATCTTCTTGCTCCTGCATTCTCTATCAGTATTGGCTCAGTGACTTCCCCGCATGTCTGGGCCATCTGATCACAGCTCTATCCCCAGGGCCCCACCCAGTCCCAGATAGTGGCTGCTGCTGTTTAGTGGACCCCACTCTTGTTGTCAAGACATGAAGGTTTGAGGAAACTGGGGGCTGGCTCAGTGAGTGGGTTGGTGAGAGGCAGAGCTGGGACTTGAACTCAGATCTGTGTGGGGCGGAGTCACTGGCACTATTTCCTCCTGGGGCAAAGGAGGGAGGCCTCCAGGAATCTGAGGATTCAGGGCTGAGCAGGGGGAGGCGGGTGGGGTGTGGGTGGGAGGGTGGAAGACCCGAGGCCGGGACCCGAGGCCAAACTTGCTGTACTGAGATCTGGGTGATCTGACGGGGCAGGGTATGGTCATAAAATACAGCTCTCTGCACTGAACTCCTCGGGAGGGAGAGGGAGAGGGAAGCCCAGTGGCCGGGACAGCCAGCCAGACTGCAGGACCATTCACACGTCCCGCTAATCTGAAACAAACCAAGGCGGAGGCTCAGGGTCCCGCTTGGAGGCCCTGACAGGGTGATGATATACAGATTTTTAAATAAATGTATCTCATTAGGGACGCATTGTCTGGTGAGAGAAAAATGATGTCCTTCCCCGCCTTGCCTCCCATTTCCAAAAAAAAAAAAAAAAAAAAAAAATCCAATGCCACAGCTAAAAAGGAAATTGCATTAATACAGATTGTTTTATTTAAAAAACCTTGACCTCGACTTCAAAAAAAGTCATTAGACATTCTCTTTCTCAAAGGCTGCCGGAGTCATTACGGGGAGGCCCGTTCCTTTCTCAATGACTTACTGTTCCTGCGCTGCTCGGGGAAATGTGTGAGGGATTGGGGAGTAATTTAAGGCTCCCTGCAGAAAGGTGTGTAAATCTTTGCATGTCTAAAGAAACTTTACCAGACCACTAAGTCAGAGGAAAAGAAAACTGGAAGAGTCCGCACCTCCTCCTCCTTTTTTCCGTTTCTTTCCTTTGGAACTCTGATCTCTTTGATCGTAAACATGGTCATATTTCACCCCCAAAATATCAGCAATCAGTGGACTAAGGAAGTGGGAGCCCACGGGGAGTTTCGCCGCCGATTAGGCCCTTGGTTTAATTATTTAACGCCTGCCTGGATCGTGCAGGCTGTGAACACACCCTCCTGGCGAGGGTTCAAGAGTAAGTTATAAATAATAATAACTATTATATCCCCAATTAAGCCGGTGAGCTGAGAGCCTGGTCCCAATCCTCAGCCCCGCCTAGTCCTCAGCCGCTGCACTCCCCATCATCACACGCCCCCCCATGCTGTGTGCAGCAGACAGCCTCACACAGCTCCACTGCACCACAGGGTAATCACAGCAAGATGTTGCAGGGCCCAGGGAGGGAGGAGGGCAGGGCCTGAGGGCTCCGGAAGGCTTTGGGAAGGCTTGGGGCTCCCCCAGGCCTCGGCCTGTGCCCCTCTCCTTAGGCATCCTTCTCCTGACTCCCAGCGAACGAACGACAGGGGAGAGTGGGGAAGGTTTGCCAGGAGATAGTTTGGAGAACAGTAGCTGGGGGTGGGTCCTGGATTTGCGGTTAGTCCTTTCTTCTCTGAGCCTCAGTTTCTCCATCTGTAACTGGAAGGAATTCTCCAGCAAGGGTCATCCTGGGAGCTGTGTCTGTCCCAGAAACCCAAAGCCCACAGTTTGGAAGACGTCTTTGTTGGAAGAGTGGTCAAGCCCGTCCGAGTTCAGTCTGCAGTAGCCAGGCTGCTGCAGCTGGGCCATAGCGTCTCCTCAAGAGGCCCACTGGGGTTCATGGCCCGGTGCACACCCAGGATGCCTCAGTGTATAGTAGGTGCTCAATAAATCACTGTGGTGTGAATCATTCAGGATTGTTTCCCATTGAGCTCCCTGTGAAGCCTGCAGCCCCTGAGGGGTAGCAAGGGGGTTGCCTGGACTACAGCCATGCTCTCCTGGAGCCCTGCACCAAGTAGGCGCCTAAAAGTAGCTTGTCATTTGTTTCCACACCCAGATCTGGGCCTGTCCTTGCTCTGCTGGGTCCTCAGGATTCCAACCCACCTAACAGCCCCCACAGCATTGGCCAAAGCACAGTCTACCATCCTGGTGCCAGGCATTTCCTGCCAGGTGGGCAGTGGAGATTCTGACCACCACCATTCAACCAGATGCACGCTCTTGGGCTCGCCATGTAGGGAGCCCTGCTATGTGCCAACTGCCCCCGCCTCCTGTAGCGGCTTCTCCTGTGTAAGGCTTGGGGGACTTCATGGTGAAAAGGACACACAAAGTCTCTGGACTCTCAGCTACAGCATCAAGAGGGCACAGCAAGCAGCTTACAGTGAGGAAGCTGAGGCTCAGAGAAGTAAGTGAGTCATCCAGAGTCACACAGCAAGCCCACAGTGGGACCGGCCTTGAACCCAGCAGGATCTTCCCACTTACGACAGGTTCTCTCTCTATGTTGGCTTTCTGGAAGCCTTTCTTCCCATCCATAGGTGATGTTCACTGAGTATTTTCAACATAGAGGCTCCTGCTAGGCTTTTTATTTACATGGATCATTTCATTTGATTCTCAGAATCCTAGCAGGTGGGTGCTATTATTACCTACGGCTTCACAGGGGTGGAAACTGAAACCCAGAGAGGTGAGGTGACCCACTCAATCTCCGGCAGCGGGAGAGTGTCGAATGCAGGGCCAGCACCTACAAAAGATTTAAAACGAAAACAGGAAAACCAAGAACCATGTGAGAGGAGAAGAAAAGGGGGGCTAATATACTGACTTGCCATCTGGATGGATAGAGCTACTGTGATTATGTCGTAACACTAGCTCTGGGTTTCCTGGTAGCCAAGGCAAAAAGGGAAATACACCAGGTTAACCAGGTTTCATTATTTGGTTCTTTTTTTTTTTTTTTTTTTAAAGGAGAGACTGTAATTCTTCAAGAAAAAAGATAACTTCCTGGTCCTTAATTCTCATGGGACAACTTGGTGTGATGGTTGAGAGCCTGACAAACTTACTGGGACACAGAGCTTAAGCTCTCTGAGCCTCAGTTTCCCTTCCTTGCATGAGAGTCATAAGGAGGCTTTGAGACAAGTGGTCTCTGTTTCCCCATCTGTGAAACAGGCCTGGTCCTTGAGTCATTGATGATCAAGTGTCTTACTATTAATACATTGCCGGGCTTACAGTAAGGCTCCTTAACTGGGACTCTGCTATTATGGAGCACATCTTTATCTTTGAATTTGCAAGTAGGTCAGAACCTTTTCCAAAGGGTTGTAATATTTTGACCTCACCAAGAGCTGAGCGCCCGTCACTGACTTCAGCAGGGTATCCCAGTCAGGAGATCCTCAGGAAGGAAACCAAGGCTAGGAAAGGTTGGGCAGCGAGCCAAGAGAGATAGCCAGATATTCTGCCCCACTGGGCTCAGCCTCCACTTCCCAGGGGGTAGCCTGGGGTCTGGGATGAGCAGGGAGCCCTGCTGTAATCTCAGCCTGACACAATATTTACAGAACGCTGTGATCTGTCACGGTCACGCCTGGTCACGTCTGAGTCACATCAGCCTGCAGTGTTTATGATTCTCCAGACACACAGCAGCGAGCACGACTTCGCCTGTGTGCCTTTGTGCCCCATCCCTGCTCAAATGCCTTCTTCAGAACAGAATCTTAGGTCTGTGGCCGCAGGGGCTGATCAACTGAACCAGAAGGGCTGCAGGATTCCATCTTGTCCTTGGTCTCTGTTTCCTCATCTGTGAAACAGGCCTAGTCCTTGAGTCATTGACAATCAAGTGTCTTGCAGAGGTTGTGATGGTTAAAGAATGACACTAATATAACTCAGTAAGAAATAGAGAACTGGGCCGGGCGCGGTGGCTCAAGCCTGTAATCCCAGCACTTTGGGAGGCCGAGACGGGCGGATCACGAGGTCAGGATATCGAGACCATCCTGGCTAACACGGTGAAACCCTGTCTCTAAAAAATACAAAAAACTAGCCAGGCGACGTGGCGGGCGCCTGTAGTCCCAGCTGCTCGGGAGGCTGAGGCAGGAGAATGGCATAAACTCAGGAGGCGGAGCTTGCAGTGAACTGAGATCCGGCCACTGCACTCCAGCCTGGGCGGCAGAGTGAGACTCCATCTCAAAAAAAAAAAAAAAAAGAAATAGAGAACTGTTCCAGTGGAAAATCAGCAGTGAGGTCGGGTGTGGTGTCTCACACCTGTAATCCTAGCACTTTGGGAGGCCGAGGCAGATGGATCACTTGAGGTCAGGAGTTCAAGACCAGCCTGGCCAACATGGCGAAACCCTGTCTGTACTAAAAAAAAAAAAAAAAGCCAGGCCTGGTGGTGGTGTGTGCCTGTAATCCCAGCTACTCAGGAGGCTGAGGCACAATAGTCGCTTGAACCTGGGAGGCAGAGGTTACAGGAGCTGAGATTTCCCTTCTGCCCTCCAGCCTGGGTAACAGAGTGAGACTCCATCTCAATGAAATAAAATAAAATAAAATAAAATGGGCTGGGAGCGGTGGCTCAAGCCTGTAATCCCAGCACTTTGGGAGGCCGAGACGGGCGGATCACGAGGTCAGGAGATCGAGACCATCCTGGCTAACACAGTGAAACCCCGTCTCTACTAAAAAATGCAAAAAAAAACTAGCCAGGCAAGGTGGCGGGCGCCTGTAGTCCCAGCTACTCGGGAGGCTGAGGCAGGAGAATGGCGTAAACCCGGGAGGCGGAGCTTGCAGTGAGCTGAGATCCGGCCACTGCACTCCAGCCTGGGTGACAGAGCGAGACTCCGTCTCAAAAATAAATAAATAAATAAATAAAATAAAATAAAATAAAATAAAATGGGTAGTGAATATAAACAGACATTTCACAAGTGAGAAACGCAAGTGGCCATTAAATATCAGACACTTACCTTTAGCAATAACTCCAGATATGCAGATTGAAACAGAGAAATACCTTTTGAAATTTAAAGTAAATTGGCCGGGTGCGATGGCTCAAGCCTGTAATCTCAGCACTTTGGGAGGCTGAGACGGGCGGATCACGAGGTTAGGAGATCGAGACCATCCTGGCTAACACGGTGAAACCCCGTCTTTACTAAAAAAATACAAAAAACTAGCCGGGCGAGGTGGCGGCACCTGTAGTCCCAGCTACTCGGGAGGCTGAGGCAGGAGAATGGCGTAAACCCGGGAGGCGGAGCTTGCAGTGAGCTGAGATCCAGCCACTGCACTCCAGCCTGGGCCACAGAACAAGACTCCGTCTCAAAAAAAAAAAAAAAAAAGAAAAGAAATGTAAAGTAAATTGTAGTAGCTCATGCTAGCAAGGATACAGAGAAGCTGCCAGGAATAGAAGTTGATACAACCTTTCTGAAGACAAAGTGGTAATATTATCAAAAGTCTTCAATCTGTGCAGAATCTTTGACCGAGTGTGTTAGTGCTTTTTTTGTTTGTTTGTTTGTTTTTTGTTTTTTTTTTTGAGATAGAATCTTGCTCTGTCACCTGACTGGAGTGCAGTGGCGCAATCTTGGCTCACTTCAACCTCCGCCTCCCAGGTTCAAACAATTCTCCTGCCTCAGCCTCCTGAGTAGCTGGGACTACAGGTCCATGCCTCTACGCCCGGCTAATTTTTTGTATTTTTAGTGGAGATGGGGTTTCACCATGAGCTCAGGCAATCCGCCCACCTCAGCCTCCCAAAGTGCTGGGATTACAGGCGTGAGCCACCGCACCCAGCCCAGTGTGTTAGTTTTCTATTTGTTGTTACAACTTATCACAGGCTGGCGAGGTGGCTCACACCTGTAATCTCAGCACTTTGGGAGGCTGAGGTGGGTGCATTACTTGAGACCAGGAGCTTGAGATCAGCCTGGGCAACGTGGTGAAACCCTATCCCTACAAAAATTAGTCAGGTGTGGGGGCCTGCACCTTAGTCCCAGCTACTCTGGAGGCTGAGGTGGGAGGATGGCCTGGGCCCTGGGAAGTCAAGGCTGCAGTGAGCTATGATCACACCACTGCACTCCAGCCTGAGCAATGAAATGAGACTTTTGTCTCAAAACAAAACAAAACAACAACTTATCACAAACCTATGATTTTAAAAACACAAATTGGGCCAGGCATGGTGGCTCATGCATGTAATCCCAGCACTTTGGGAGGCCGAGGCGGGTGGATCACTTGAGGTCAGGAGTTCGAGACCAGCCTGGTCAACATGGTGAAACCCCGTCTCTACTAAAAATACAAAAATTATCCAGGCATGGTGACGCACGCCTGTAATCCCAGCTACTGGGCAGGCTGAGGCACAAGAATCCCTGGAACCTGGGAGGCAGAGGTTACAGTGAGCTGAGATCATGCCTGGGCAATAGAGCGCTCGCTCTGTCTCAAAAATAAATAAATAAATAAATAAATAAATAAATCACATATTGATTATCTTAACTTTCTTGGGGTCAGAAGTCCCGGGCTACAATGCAGGTGCTAGCGGGGCTGCTCCTTCTGGATCCTGTTTCCTGCTTTTTCCAGCTGCAGGAGGCTGCCTGCATTCCTTGGCTTGTGGCTGCCTTCCTCCATCTTCAAAGCCAGCAATAGACAACAGAGTCTTTCTCACATTACATCACTCTGACACCAACTCTGCTGCCTCCCTTTTCCACTTGTGATTACTGCATGGGGCCCAGCTAGATAATCCAAAACAATCTCCCAGTGTTAAAGTCAGCCAATAGGCAGGCTTAATTCCATCTGTTACCTTAATTCCCCTTTAACACATTCATGAGTCCCAGGGATTATGATATAAACACCTTTGGAAGGTCATTATTTGCCCACCACACCCTATTCTAAGTATTTATTCTTAAGAAAATAACTGTGCATGTATAGCAATAAGGAATAATGTATTGCTAGGCTTTCATTAAAAATAGTGGTGAATGGACTATTTGAGGACAAGGAAAGAAAACAGGAGGTAAACATACTTCCACTTTTATAATATAGGACTGTAGTACACAATCCTATATTTAGGACTTGATACTATAGGACTATCTTTCTTCATCTATCTAGATATATAGAGATAAACTACAAAGTTAGACTCAAATTACTTTTAGCTCATTCCTTTTTCTTGTCTTATTGTTTTTTCTAGGCCTTCAATTCAATATTGAATAAATAAGATGATTATCTCCAACCCCTTTCATTAAACCAACTTTAAAAAAATGTCTTGAAGCTGGGCGTGGTGGCTCATGCCTGTAATCCAAGCACTTTGAGTGGCCGAGGTGGGCAGATCACCTGAGGTCACGAGTTTGAGACCAGCCTGACCAACATGGAGAAACCCTGTCTCTACTAAAAAGTATAAAAATTAGTTGCGCGTGGTAGTGTATGCCCATAATCTCAGCTACTCGGGAGGCTGAGGCAGGAGAATCGCTTGAACTGGGGAGGCAGATGTTGCAGTGAGCTGAGATGGCACCATCGCACTCCAGCCTGGATGACAGAGACAGAGTGAGACCCTGCTCAAGGAAAAAAAAAAAGAAGAAGAAAAGAAAAGGAAAAAGAAAATGGGGAAACTGAAGTCTAAAGAGTTTAGGAGCCTTAATGAAAGCCCACAGTGGCTGGGCGTGGTGGCTCACACCTGTAATCTCAGCACTTTGGGAAGACGAGGTGGGCGGATCACCTGAGGTCAGGAGTTCAAGACCAGCCTGACCAACATGGAGAAACCCCGTCTTTAGTAAAAAATACAAAAATTAGCTGGACATGGTGGTGTATGCCCATAATCTCAGCTACTCGGGAGGCTGAGGTAGGAGAATCGCTTGAACCTGGGAGGCAGAGGTTGCAGTTTGCCGAGATTGCGCCACTGCACTCCAGCCTGGGCAACAAGAGCAAACTCCATATCAAAAAAAAAAAAAAAAGAAAGAAAAAGTCTTGAATGCCTCCTGTGTGTGTCAAGGCCCTTTAGGAATGGGTTATAGGTGATTTTTATTCTCTTAATCCTAATGATGCTTTCTAAAATTTCAACCATAACATATTACTTCTGCAATAAGAAAAGTTACCTTTTCATTTTTAACATGCGAGCTTTTGAGGCAAATATGAATTTTCACTGAAGGTCAGACCTAGAACTTAGCCTCAGATGGAACCACCAGTAAATAATCAGCTCCTTCTCCATGAATCCCGTCTGGTGAGCAGGGGCCTCTCTTGGTTTCCCTTCCCTTTCTCCCTGGCTGGCTGCAGTGCTCAGCTCAGTAACCACAGTTGATCGGAGAGGTTCCGAATGGGAATCCTATTTGCCCTCCATTTCCTCTTCTGTGTTCGCCTCTCAGATTTATCAAAATCATCATTAAATGATTTATTTTTAGTCATATCCCTTTGGGGTGATGAGTCCCTGAGTTCTGCCCTCCTGGGATTCTTTGAAGTTTCCTTGGGTGTATTCCTAGGCTGGATCAGAGCTGATGCTCATGCTCAGCAGGTTATAAAACAGGTGGTTGGCTGGGCGCGGTGGCTCAAGCCTGTAATCCCAGCACTTTGGGAGGCCAAGACGGGCGGATCACGAGGTCAGGAGATCGAGACCATCCTGGCTAACATGGTGAAACCCCGTCTCTACTAAAAATTACAAAAAAAAAAACTAGCCAGGCGAGGTGGCGGGCGCCTGTAGTCCCAGCTACTCAGGAGGCTGAGGCAGGAGAATGGCATGAACCCGGGAGGCGGAGCTTGCAGTGAGCCGAGATCACGCCACTGCACTCCAGACTGGGCGACAGAGCGAGACTCCGTCTCAAAAAAATTTAAAAAAATTAAAAAAAATAAAACAGATGGCAAACATACTTCCACCTTTATAACATAGGACTATAGTATACAATCCTAAACATAAAACTATATGTAAGACTGTATACTATAGCACTTTCTTCATCTATCTAAATATATAGAGATAAGCTACAAAGATATATTTGAATTATTTTTAGTTCATTCATTTTTCTTGTCTTACTGCTTTGCCTTATTGCATAGTGCAGCAGCCTGTGCCTCTTGCCCCATCCTGCCATCTCTGCTCCAACCCCAGCTCTCATCCCCAGGCTGGGCAAGGGAATGGGCAGCAACAATAATGATGGCAAATCCACAAGAATGCTTTGGATTGGTTCCTCTACTATCCCTATTTTACAGACGATGGGACAGACTCAGAAAGGATGAGCAAGTGACATACTCAAGGCCATGCAGCCAGTAAATGGCAGTGAGTAGATTCACACCCATGTCCCTCAGCTGCAGAGTCTGAGTTCACCATCCCTGCCCTGTCTACTTCTCAGAACATGTTTACCTATTTTATATATTTATGTATGTATGTATTTATTTTTTAAGATGGAGTTTCACTCTTGTTGCCCAGGCTGGAGTGCAATGGTGAGAGCTTGGATCACTGCAACCTCTGCCTCCCGGGTTCAAGAGATTTTCCTGCCTCAGTCTCCCGGGTAGCTGGGATTACAGGCACCCGCCACCATGCCCAGCTAATTTTTTGTATTTTTAGTAGAGACGGGGTTTCACCATGTTGGCCAGGCTGGTCTCAAACTCCTGACCTCAGGTGATCTGCCTGCCTCAGCCTCCCAAAGTGCTGAGATTGCAGGCATGAGCCACCACACCCAGCCAGATGTTGAAAAAATAATCATTGTTAACATGTATTCAATGTTCACTGGGTACCAGGTGTCCTTTATTTATACATCAGCTTATTTAATCCTCCTAACAGCTCATTTTCTTGTTTTTTCTTCTTTTTTTGAGATAGGGTCTCACTCTGATGCCCAGGCTGGAGTGCAGTGGTGCCATCACAGCTCACTGTAGCCTCAACCTCCCAGGCTCAAGCAATTCTCCGATCTCAGACTCCAAGTAGCTGGAGACTGCATGCCAGCTATTTTTTTTTTTTTTTTTCTAGAGATAAGGGTCCCACTATGTTGCCCAGGCTGGTCTTGTACTCCTGGGCTCAAATGATCCTCCTACCTCAGCCTCCAAAAGTGCTGGGATTATAGGCCTGAGCCACCACACCCAGTCAGCTCATTTTACATTTGAGGCCCCTAAGAGAAAGAGGCTAAGTAGATTGCTCAAAGATCAAGCAAGGTCTTTCTTTTTTTTGAGGCGGAGTCTCGCTCTGTCGCCCGGACTGGAGTGCAGTGGCCAGATCTCAGCTCACTGCAAGCTCCGCCTCCCGGGTTTACGCCATTCTCCTGCCTCAGCCTCCGGAGTAGCTGGGACTACAGGCGCCCGCCACCTCGCCCGGCTAGTTTTTGTATTTTTAGTAGAGACGGGATTTCACCGTGTTAGCCAGGATAGTCTCAATCTCCTGACCTCGTGATCCACCCGTCTCGGCCTCCCAAAGTGCTGGGATTACAGGCTTGAGCCACCGCGCCCGGCAGCAAGGTCTTGATCTGCACCCAGCAGGCTGGTTGCCAGACAGCCATCATGCTTCAGAGATGGAGTTACCTCTTAACATGCGTAGGATGAGTAACTGCAGGAGTGAATGGAAGAAGCCACTGTGGCCACTGGCCATGCTGAGAGCTGGAAACACTGCACTTCCTGGCTGTGGGCCTCGAATTGCCCATCTGTAAAACAAAAGGGCTTAGACCCAACTATTTCCATGGTTCTCCCAGCTCTAGAAGAGCTTTCACCTTCTTTTTGGCCTCAGTTTTCCCATCTGTCATCCTCTGTGTGTTCTAGGTCATGGACCCAGGAGTTCACCTACTATGGAGTCCCCATTGTGCCCAGGAGACAGGCTCTTCGTTATGCCTTTTCTACTGGTAGGGAGCTGGGGCTTGGAGAGGGGAGGTGCCTTTTTTTTTTTTTTTTTTGAGATGGAATTTTGCCCTTGTTGCCCAGGCTGGAGTGCAGTGGCACCATCTCGGCTAACTGCAACCTCCGCCTCCTGGGTTCAAGCGATTCTCCTGCCTCAGCATCCCGAGTAGCTGGGATTACAAGTGCATGCCACCACGGCCAGCTAGTTTTTTGTACTTTTAGTAGAGATGGGGTTTTGCCATGTTGGCCAGGCTGGTCTTGAACTCCTGACCTCGGGTGATCCACCTACCTCAGCCTCCCAAAGTGTTGGGTTTACAGACGTGAGCCACCATGCCCGGCCAAGGTGCTGAATTTGAGGCCACATGGCAGTACAGGACATAGCTGGGGCTGGAACCTCATCTCCAACACAAAGCTGTTCTGCCTCTGGGATGAAGCCTCCAATCGGTGGGCTGTCCTTTTCCTGGGTAAGGCCCCTTCACTCTGCATGTTTTGCTGGGTGCAGGGGCAGGGTCCTCCCAGACACCTGAGCCCAGTAGTGGCCCTGCTCTGCTCAGTTCCTCAGAAAGTGGTTCAGCCACATACACTGTGGGCAGCACAGGGTATGTCCTGGAGCCCAGACTGGGCTCCTGCCAGCCGCCTAGAATGAGGGAGACTGGTGTCTCTTTGCTGGCCTTTCTTGCTGGACCCTCCTTGGGGCAGAGGTCCAAGGAAGGAGAACCCCGTCATCTCCAGACCCTCCCTACCCATGTGTGCGCCTGCACGGATTGCTGTGGCTAAAGACACTTTGGGGACACTTGGCCTCATTTTTTTAATTATTATTTTTTCTTTCATTTAATTAATTTATATATATTTTTGAGATGGAGTTTCACTCTTGTTGCCCAGGCTGGAGTGCAATGGCGTGATCTCAGCTCACTGCAACCTTCACCTCCCAGGTTCAAGCGATTCTCCTACCTCAACCTCCCTAGCAGCTGGGATTACAGGCGCCCGCCACCATGCCCAGCTAATTTTTAAAAATTATTATCTTTAGAAAAGACAGGGTTTCATCATGTTGGTCAGGCTGGTCTCGAACTCCTGACCTCAGGTGATCCACCACCCCCACCCCCACCTCGGCCTCCCACAGAGGCGTGAGCCTCTGGCATTAGAGGTGTGGGCCACTGTGCCCGGCCTACTCGGCCTCATTTTGAAGGCGTTTCCTTTCCGGCATGGGTGGGGGGGAAACACAAGCGAGTCACGCTGTGAGGATTAATGTATTGCTAGGCTTTCCTCAAAAATAGTGTTCTGGGTCTGGTGCGGAGGCTCATGCCTGTAATCCCAGCACTGTGGGAGGCCGAGGCAGGTGCATCACCTGAGGTCAGACGTTGGAAACCAGCCTGGCCAACACGGCGAAACCCCTCCTCTACTAAAAATACAAAAATTAGCCGGCCATGGTGATGCACGCCTGTAATCCCAGCTAGTCGGGGAGGCTGAGGCAGGAGAATCGCTTGAACTCAGGAGGCGGAGGTTGCAGTGAGCCGCGATCGCGCCACTGCACTCCAGCCTGGGGGACAGAGCCTGACTCTTGTCTCAAAAATAAATAAATAAATAAGTAAATAAATAATAAATAAAAATAAAAAATAAAAAAATAATGGTCCGCAGGCTTTCAGGGATGTGTGTGGGCCGGTTTTCCATGTGGGAGCCGGGAAGGGATGTCCTGAAGGCTTCCTCCCGTGGCGACTTTGGCTGATGTGACTTTATGCCTGGTAGTGAGGGCGACAGAGGGATGGGCCGGTGAGCGGCTGCTCTGGAGAAAGAGCCGTGGTCTTTCTTAGGGTCTCAGCTCTGCTCACTCCGCACATCTTTTCTGTGCTTTCACTGAAAAACAAAACAAAAACAAGAGCGGACACCTAATCTGCCTCTTTCTTTCCTGTCACCCGTCTCAAGCTGGCTGTCCCCTGTGTGTGCGCTAGGAATCTGCAGCGAAGCGCCTGCCTCCCTCCTTGGTTTTCCTTGGGAAGGGCCTGGGGCCTCCTGGGGGGTGGGCACCGGTTGTGTGGGTGTGTGGGGGGACCTGTCAGGGAGCAGCGGGGGAGAGGCGGGGTGCGGGGGGACGTCGCGTACACCCCAGGAGCCTGAGGATGCGCTGCTTGCTGAGAGAGACAGCCTTGGGGCGGGTGGAGTGCACAGAGCTCTCTTGGCCAGTGCGGGCGGGCGGGGCCGTTGTTGGGGGCGCTGGGGGGAGTGAGGCTGGAGCTGGGAGTTGGGGCTCTTCCCCGTTGTCTCTGGGCCACCCCCTCCACCTGTGGAGGCGATTGTAAAGGGAGGGGGGAATCCCTCTGCCATCACCTCCCAGACACTTAGGGGATGGAAAATGACAAAACACGGAACCTCCCACTCCCTAAAAAGTGGGTGGGGAGGGTGAAGGGAGGACACCCCTTCCCCGCCCCCAGCGCCAGCAGCCGGGGTGGGGGCGGGCGAGGCGCGCGGGGAGGAGGGGCGGAGGAGAGCACGGAGGGCGAGGTTTGCTTCAAGAAGGGGCGTGTGGCCGGCGCAGCGCGTGCACCAGTGGCTCCCGAGCCAGCGGCCGTGGCTAAGAAGGGGAGGGCGGAAACTTTGTTTCCCCGACGTCAGCGCCGGGCGGGCCGCGGAGCCAGGAGGCGGCGGGAGCTGGGCAGAGCGCGGGGCGGCCGGGGCGCTCGCTCCGACCCGCGCCCGCGACGCTTCCTGGGACCCGCGCCCTAGACCCCCGCCGGCCCCCCCGGGGCCGCTCGCGGGCATGGACAGCGCGGCCGCCGCCTTCACCCTGGACAAGCCGGTGCTGGGCCCGGGGCCGCAGCCGCCGCCGCCGCCACCCGCGCTGGGGCCGGGCGACTGCGCCCAGGCGCGCAAGAACTTCTCGGTGAGCCACCTCCTGGACCTGGAGGAGGTGGCGGCGGCCGGGCGGTTGGCGGCACGCCCCGGGGCCAGGGCCGAGGCGCGGGAGGGTGCAGCACGGGAGCCGTCCGGGGGCAGCAGCGGCAGCGAGGCGGCGCCGCAGGACGGTGAGTGCGGCGGACCAGGGACCGGGGCGGTGGGGCTGGGGCGGTGGGGCCGGGGCGCGGGGCCCGGGGAGCCGGCGCGGGACGGGCGAAGATGCAGGGCGCGTGGTTGGCGGCGGGACCTCCGGGGGCGCGTGTAAGTGACGGTGGGCGGCGATTGACCAGCACTTGGGGCTGGGGGAGGGGGACCCTCTTCGGGTCTTGGGGTGCGTCCCCACAGGGAAGTGCGCTGCCTTCGCTCCCCAGTGCTCGGCTCCCCAACAGCCTGGAAAGTGGGTGTGGCTGCTGCCGCGTTACAACTAGGGAAACCGCGACCTGAGTCGGGCAAAGCCGCTGAGCTGCACGTTGGGGTTTCAAACCCGCCCCCTCCGGCACAAGCGAGCGCCGCCCCAGCTCCTCCTCGGTCTTAAGTCGGGCTCTTTGGGGGGCGAGGGTGCCTGCCTACCCCCACCCTCCAGTTTGCCCCGGGAGCAGCTGCCTCGGTGGAACGGCCCAGCCAGGCCTCTCTTCCCCTGCGGAGGTCAAAGGTCATCAGGAAGGAGCTTTAAAAACAAACAACCCACCCAAGTGGCCTTTTTCAAAAAGTGACATAGGATGGCAGGGTCCTGAGCCCTTGGTAAGAAGGGGAGGGACAGGGGAGGATGGAGAAAAAGCAAAGGCCCCAGCCCTGGACGGTTCAGCGGGGGAGGGGAGGACCGAAGTCCTGGCAGCTCAACACATACTGAGGATGGGGGCCGGGTGATCTGAAACCAGGCCCCTGTCCCCTGGCTCTGGGGATGGGCCGTCCCCTAGCTCTGGGGATGGGCCGGCCTGCTGGGGGCTCTGGGTCCCTGGCCTGATTCCAGCAGCCCTCCCACCGGCTCCTGGGGACCCTGTTCCCCGCACCAGCCTCCAGGTCTCAGGGTGTCCAGGCTGGTGGCTGCGTTCCTCGGCTTTTCAGAGACAGGAGGCACAGGGAAAACAGAGGTGGCTGCAACCTAGTCTGAAACCATGTGCGTCCACGAGGACGCCTGCGACACGCCTGCCTTTCAGGGGGCACCTTCTGAGTGCACCCAGCTGCTGTCAGCCTGTGGCTGAGATGAAGCCACTGGCTCCCTGACGGCAGTGGCCACCACTCACCGGCCACAGTGGACTGGCCGCTGGCTGCACCCTCTGGGGTGAGTGTGAAGCCAGCAGACCTCCCAGGAGTTGGGGTTTAGCTCCCCAGTGGAAAAGGGGAGGGAGATGTCGACTCTGGCCCGGAGGAAAACAGGTGCCCTCTGGTTTGTGCTGGGGGAATGGACCTGCTGGCCCAAGGTCATTTGAGGACCTCAGTGGCTCTCAGCTGGCCCTGCAACCCCAGGACAGAGGAGAGGTCCCACTTTTACCCTGACGAAGGGAGACTCCAGGGGTTGGGAAGAGAAGGAGGAACAACTTGAAGGTGAAGGGAAAGAAGGAAGGGAGAAGACAAGGAAAGGAGGGAGAGAGGGAGGAGAGACAGAGGAAGATGAAGGAAAGGAGAGGAGAGAGGGGTGAGGAGGGAAGGAAGGGGGCCAAGGGTGTCTTGTACTCCAGTCCTGGCCAGGGGACGGGATGCCCATTTCTGCCCTACCCCTGCTGTGGGGACAGACAGGGAAGGCCGTGATTTTCCCGGACACAGTGTAGAAGGTCTCCGGTGGCGGGTTTCCCCGGGGATCCCAGAACGGCTAGTGTCAACTGGGGATGTGGGCGCCTAGACAAGGCCCTTGGCAGCCTCTGGGCAGCTGGGTGTGCAGTGGGTTAGCCACCTGGGGCTAGCCATCCTCCTGGAGAGCCCGTGAGACCTCCAGGCCTTCTCCTAAGAAGGGGCATGGGCACACTGGGAGTACTCAGGCATGCTTGGGACACACTGGGTGTGGGATCAGGTGGGATAGCATCTGAGCCAGGCTCCAGGAGGCACTCTTGGGCTGGCCCCTGTCTTGGACGCTACCTAGCTCTGCCCTGAGGACGATGGAGCCCTGGCAGGGAGAGTCCCTGGGCTCCACCAGGGGTGTCGTCTGGATCTGGGTCTGCAGGCAGAAGGTGGAGAGAGGGGACTGCGGGGCAGGCGCCAGTTTCCCACTCATCCCTCTGGGTCAGGCGACCCCACCACTGCCACTTGCTGTGGACTCCCAAGTCCTGAAGGCTCCAAAGGTGGGGGAGATGGGATCCCTCTTTCCCCATCCTGGACCCTTTGAAAGTGGGCAGCCAGGCCAGGCGCGGTGGCTCAAGCCTGTAATCCTAGCACTTTGGGAGGCCCAGACGGGCGGATCACGAGGTCAGGAGATCGAGACCATCCTGGCTAACACAGTGAAACCCCGTCTCTACTAAAAAATACAAAAAAATTAGCCGGGCAAGGTGGTGGGCGCCTGTAGTCCCAGCTGCTCGGGAGGCTGAGGCAGGAGAATGGCGTGAACCCGGGAGGCGGAGCTTGCAGTGAGCTGAGATCCGGCCACTGCATTCCAGCCTGGGTGACAGAGCGAGACTCCGTCTCAAAAAAAAAAAAAAAAAGAAAGTGGGCAGTCAAACCTCGCTAGGATTGCGGGGACTGCAGACCCTAGGCCAGTGGGCTGGGTCTTGGGCTGCGGCATCATCCTCCAGTCCCAGACATACAAGAAGAGCCCAGCCCCTCACCAGGGATCCAGACATGCTTGGAGGTGGGTTTTCCGCTGGCTCTTGGAGTTGTTTTCAGGTCCAAAGAAAATTGGTCTGGCCGGTGGTGGTGGCTCACACCTGTAACCCCAGTGCTTTTGGAGGCTGAGGTGGGTGGATCACTAGAGGTCAGGAGTTTGAGACCAGTCTGGCTAACATGGTGAAACCCCATCTCTACTGAAAATACAAAATTAGCCAGGTGTGGTGGTGCATGCCTGTAATCTCAGCTACTGGAGAAGCTGAGACAGGAGAATCGCTTGAACCTGGGAGGTGGAGGTTGCAGTGAGCCAAGATTGCACCACTGCACACTCCAGCCTGGGCAACAGAATGAGACTGCATCTAAAAAAAAGAAAAAGAAAAAAGAAAGAAAAGAAAAGAAAGAGATTGCACCAAAGAGAGTGTCCCATTAGAAAAATAAGGGTTTGGCTGCGCGTGCAGTGGCTCACACTTGCAATCCCAACACTTTGGGAGGCCGAGATGGGTGGATCACGAAGTCAGGAGATTGAGACCATACTGGCCAACACAGTGAAACCCTGTCTCTACTAAAAATACAAAAAATTAGCCGGGCGTGGTGGTGGGCACCTGTAGTCCCAGCTACTTGGGAAGCTGAGGCAAGAGAAAGGCATGATCCTGGGAGGCAGAGCTTGCAGTGAGCCAAGGTCGCACCACTGTACTCCAGCCTGGGCCACAGAGCGAGACTCATTCTCAAAAAAAATTAGAAAGAAAGAAAAGAAAAATAACGGTTAGCCAGGCATGGTGGCTCACGCCTGTAACCCCAGCACTCTGGGGAGCTGAGGCAGTTGGATCCCAAAGTCAGGAGTTCAAGATCAGCCTGGCCAAGATAGTGAAACTCCGTCTCTACTAAAACTACAAAAATTAGCCCGGTGCCATGGCAGGTGCCTATAATCCCAGCTACTTGGGAGGCTAAGGCAGGAGAATTGCTTGAACCTGGGCGGCAGAGGTTGCAGTGAGCTGAGATTGCACCACTGCACTCCAGCCTGGGCAATAGAGTGAGACTCCGTCTCAAAAAAAAAAAAAAAAGAAAGAAAAATGAGGGTTAATGGGGGACACCAATGAGTTAGGAATTAATATGTGGGATAGCAGGCTCAAACTTTTTTTTTAATTTAAAATTTTTTGTTTGCACAAAGCCACCAGTATATAAAGCCCGCCACTGCCGGTGACTTTCTAAGACGAGGCTCCCTCCAGAAATGGCCGGGAAGACTGTGGCTTTGACAGTGACTCAGAACAAACCAGAGTCGCGGGTTCCTTCCTCCCCAGCCAAATGCTGAGGGTTGCACCAGGCGCTGAGCTATGCCAAGCACGTTAGGAAAACAAACCCTGGTTTGCTGCCTTTGCAATGACTTACAACAAAAGAAACCACATTAATAACTGAGATTTTCTTTAAAGCATTCCCTCCTGTGGGCAGGGCGGAAACAGGGACGTGGACACACTGGGAAAATAAACAAAGTCCCTAGAGCCGGGCAGGGGTGAGGCCTCTGGCCCGGGAAGGCTGGGCAGCCAGCGCTCAGGGCTGCTACCTGCTTTGGAAAACCCCAGGATTCACTGCAGGAGAAACCTTGGGATCCCACGTGGATTCACTTTCCATAGATTTGCGAAGATGAAGTGCTTGCATCTAAGGCACGGGGCAAGGCAGGGTGAGGTGGGCGCCCTCGGGGGGCTGTCGGTGCATCTGTTAATAGGGGTGAGTCTGGTTTGTAGTGGGGGTCCCCAGGGCTCTCTTAACCCCTGAGTTAAGAGACTGGCAGATCTACCTTCAGTTATTTTTTATTGCAGTAAAAGATGCCTAAGATCAGATTGACCATTTTCACCGTTTACAAGAATGTTGTCCGGTGGCATTAAGTCCGTTCACATTGTCGTGCACCCGCCACCACCATCCATCTCCAGAACTTTCTCATCTTCCCAAACTGAAACTGCACCCCCTTGAACATGCATTCCCCCTCCCCCAGCCCCTGGCACCCAGCAGTCCGCTTCCTGTCTCTGTGGATGTGACTACCCTAGGAATCTCGTATATAAGTGGACATATATATATATATCTCGTATATAAGTATTTGCCCTTCTGTGATCATCTTATTTCACTTAAAGTGACATCTACGGAGCTCACCCATGTAGCATGCATCAGAGTCTCCTTCCTTCTGAAGCCTGACTCACATTCCAGTGTACGGATGGACCGGACCACATTGTACCCGTTCACCCGCCTACAGACATGTGGGTTGTTCCCATCTACTGTGAACAGCACCGCTGTAGACACGGGTATACAATTATCTGTTCAAGTCCCCGCTTTTAATGATTTGGGGTATCTACTCAGCATTGGAATGGCTACATCCTATGGTAGTTCTACCTTTAATTTTTTACTTTTTAATTGTTTGACTTAGTCTTGCTCCATCGCTCAGGCTGGAGTGCAGTGGTGCGATCTTGGCTCACTGCAACCTCCACCTCCTGGGTTCGGGTGATTCTCCTGCCTCAGCCTCCCAAGTAGCTAGGATTGCAGGCGCCTGCCACCATACCTGGCTAATTTTTGTATTTTTATTTTTATTTATTTATTTTTTTGAGATGGAGCCTTGCTCTGTCGTTCAGGCTAGAGTGCAGTGGCGTGATGTCGGCTCACTGCAACCTCCGCCTCCCCGGTTCACGCCATTCTCCTGCCTCAGCCTCCCGAGTAGCTGGGACTACAGGTGCCCGCCACCATGCTTGGCTAATTTTTTTGTATTTTTAGTAGAGACAGGGTTTCACTCTGTTAGCCAGGATGGTCTTGATCTCCTGACCTCTTGATCCTCCGGACTCGGCCTCCCAAAGTGCTGGGATTACAGGCGTGAGCCACCGTGCCCAGCCTGATTTTTGTATTTTTAGTAGAGATAGGGTTTCGCCCTGTTGGCCAAGCTGGTCTCGAACTCCTGACCTCAGGTGATTCACCCACCTCGGCCTCCCAAAATGCTGGGATTACAGGCGTGAGCCACCGTAAGGGACCATAATACTGTTTTCTATGGCTGACTTCGGTTTTTAACTGGCCTCCCTGTAACTGATGCTGAAACAGGGCAAGACCAGAGCCAGGCTTCGGAGGAAGAGCCAAAGGGCAGCCTTTGAAAGACAGCTTGCTTTTCTTCCCCTCCCCTCTCCCCTTGCTTCCCCTTTCTCTATTTCCTGGGACAAGGGGAGTCGTGCAGTCAGTGAGCACTGGTTGGGGGGCTGGGATGCTCCAGTTGGGGTCCTTGCTTTTGCCGTCCTCTCCGTGTGTGACCCTGGGGGTGTCATGTCCCCTCTGTGTGCCTCGTTCACCACCTGAACAATGGGAGATGGCATACAAGGGTTGGGGGACCCTCCCGACAAAGGATGATTTGACTCAGGCTTAGGAACTCCATGATGGGCATGTCTCCCCAGGATGTGGGGTCTCTGAGCCTGGGTCTGAGCTGGGCCTGGTGCCTGGACCCTCAGGCAGGTGACCATGTCTCAGCAGGAGCCCGGGAGCAGGGAGGGAGGAGGAGTGAGCGAGAGGCTGAGTGTCCAGGGGGCTTTCCGTTTGGGAGCTGCTGGGCCTCCCCAGCGTGGCTGGGGCGGGACAGTGGCCTGCATCTCGGCCTCCTTTTCGCCAGGGAGGGTTGGTTAATTGTTCGTGGTTCCAGGACGTCTTGCTCCTCTGTCCAGTAGATCATCTGGGTGGAGCTTGGGGGCCTGGCACAGGAGGCTTAGACCAGCTTGCCCTTCTCTGTGGGCAGAAGCTCAACAGGCTGGAGCCACCACTGTCCCCTCCCAGAAAACTCCAGAAAAGTAGCTTGGAGCAGTAGTGACAGTGTCGGCTTACACACCACCCTTGACGCCTGGAAAGAACCCTGAAAGTCAGTGTTGCCATCGGTGGGATAAGAACGAAGGCTGTGGTATCCCTCATAGGGTGTGGTGAGCCCTGAGTGGATGAGGGTCCTGGGTACCATGCCTAGTTCGTAGTATCTGCTCAGTAAAGTGTCTCCACCGCAGCTCCTGGAAATGCTCACTGAGGGCCTGTGAGTCTGGAGAGACTGCTGATGTCATCCCTATATTTTGGAGGCCCAGAGAGGCAAAACAACCTGCCTGAGGCCTCACAGCTGTGAAAGCGGGGGAGGGATTTGGTTTTGGATCGCAAGTCCAGGCTTCCCTCTCCTGCACAGTCCTTGGGCTGGAGGAATCAGGGAAGGGGAGCCCGCCTGGCTGTTGGGGAGATTCTGGCTGAGGCTAGTTGGGGACTAAAGCAGGTGGGAGGGACAGGCCCAGAGGGGCGGCACAGAACAGGGCTCTGGGACGGACCTGTGCATATGTTAGGCGTTTCTGAGTGGGTAGGGGCAGGAAGGAAGGTTTGGGGTGGCCTGTCCTGGGCAAGGATGTGGGGTCAGGCTGGACGTGGCAGAACTTGGGGCACTTCCATGGTTTCCTAGATCCTAAAGGACAGTGGCTCACCCAGGGTGGAAGGGGACCTTGGGGGTGATTTAAGGTGACCCAGTGCCTTCCTGAACACACCCTACAGCAATGTGCCAACCTGGGCCAGAGGCTGCGCCAGTGGAGCAGAAGTGGGTGGCCATGGTGGGGCTGAAGAAAGGCATGAGGGGACGTGGTGAGAGTGACCGGGAAGCCTCATGGGCACAGCAGCCGTGTGCTCTGCGTGTCAGCTGGGGTGTCACAGGCCTCACTGGAGTTGTCCTCCTGCGAGCCGTGTGAAGAAGGTCCTGTGATTATCCCCATTTTATGAAGAGGGAAACTGAGGCTCGGAGAAGTCAAGGTCACTGTTCCTATTCCTGTAAGAGTCCAGCCTGGCCTTCCTGGTCCAAAGCCCCTGATCACCACCACTGCCCGAAGCTGCCCCTGGCTCCCAGGAATGCTGGGGTGGCCTGACTGGGGATGTCCACCGCCAGGCAGGCGCGGGCTGCATTCAGGGGGTCGTGGGGTGGCCCGGGGTTGGCTGGGGTTCTCCTCAATATTTCCAGCAACCTGGCCTGGGCCACGTCTCAGGCGTGAGGGAGATGGGTCAGGCCTGGAGAGTGGGGACTGCCCGGGGCTGGGGTGTTTGAAGTGGGAGTGTAGGGGGGATGCCCTTCCCCTCCTGCCCAGAAACAACTGGAATGGCCTCCTTCACCTGTCTCCAGCTGCCCGGATGCACGAGAGCTGTGGAGGGTCCCTGTCTCTGTGGAACAGCAATAGGACAGGTTCCCTTCCCCCTCCATCCCCAGCTCCCGCACTTGGTCATTCATTCACTCATTCATTCTACAGTCATTTTACGAACACCTATAATGTGTCAATCCTTGAGTTCCACTGCTGGCCTGTGGTTCCCAGAAGTCCAGTTTTCAAGTCCAGTAAAATTCCCAGTAACTGAGAGGAACTGGCAGACAGTGGACAGTGTTAAAGGTTTGCCAAGAAAAGCCATTTACTTGCAGGCCTTATGTCCCCACCCTTTCATCCAAGAAAGAACCTTTTAGTATCTTCATCTCTGAGTAAAGAAAGGTTCTTGGCTGGACAAGGTGGCTCAGGCCTGTAATCCTAGCACTTTGGGAGGCTGAGGCCGGAGGATTACTTAAGACCAAAAGTTCAGGCCGGGCGCGGTGGCTCAAGCCTGTAATCCCAGCACTTTGGGAGGCCGAGATGGGCGGATCACGAGGTCAGGAGATCGAGACCATCCTGGCTAACACGGTGAAACCCCGTCTCTACTAAAAATACAAAAACTAGCCGGGCGAGGTGGTGGGCGCCTGTAGTCCCAGCTACTCGGGAGGCTGAGGCAGGAGAATGGCGTAAACCCGGGAGGCGGAGCTTGCAGTGAGCTGAGATCCGGCCACTGCACTCCAGTCCGGGCGACAGAGCGAGACTCCGCCTCAAAAAAAAAAAAAAAAAAAAAAAAAAAACCAAAAGTTCAAGACCAGCTTGAGCAATGTAGCAAGACCTTGTCTCTACAAATAATAAAAATTAAAAACAATTAGCTGGGCATGGTAGTATGCACTTGTAGCCCCAGCTACTCGGGATGCTGAGACAGGTGGATCCCTTGAGCCCAGGAGTTCGAGGCTGCAGTCAGCTGCACACCACTGCACTCCAGCCTGGGCAACAGAACAAGACCCTGTCTCGAAAAAATAAAAAAAACTAAACAAACAAACAAAGGTTCCCAAAGTTGACTTCATTTAGCTTCACAAAAAGCTCACTCGTTTCCCCTATTTTTCTCATTTTGTCAGTGAAAACTTTGTCCTAGGCTGGCATTTGGGAACCACATGGTCTGGCTTTCCCGGACTCCCAGACACAAAGACACACACAGACCCACACCCCCCATGCCACACACACACACACACACACACACAACAGGCACACCCCCCTGCCATCATGAAGGCTCCAGCCTGGCCTCCTGGTGGAGCCCTGGCTGTTAGTGGTCAGGGCGGTCACAGCGGCTGGAGAGTAGATAGGCAGACGCATCTGCATCCGTATGGGCCAAGGGTTAAGTGCCTTTTGCGAGGTGGTGAGTAGGAGAGAGCTGTGGGAGCTTCCTGTTTAGACAGAGGGAGGTTGGGGAAGTTACCTCGCTGGCTCTCACACTGAACAGACGAAGAGATGGGGCGCCCGGTGGTTAGCATCTGGCAGGTAGGGAGGTGCCACGGGCAGCGGGGCAGGTGGCAGAGCATCCCCAGCCTGGGAGAGGCAGAGCTGGCCACGGCTGACCCTCCCAAGCAAGGAGCATGGGCGTGCCGGGACACCCTGCTGTGGCCAGCACCCTGGAGCCACGGAATCACACCAAGTCCTGGAAGTAAAGGTTGTTAGGAGACCCAGAAAGCACTGGGTCCCCAGTTGCTCTCGCTGCCCTGAGCCCGGCTCCAACCGCCCTGCCTTCCACATCACGGAAGCTGTTTGTGCCCAGCCAGGCTCTGGGGGGGCCACCAAGATGACAGGATGGGTCCACATGGGGCCCTTGATGGCTAATGATATCTTTTCTTGTGTCCTAAAAATGAAGCAGGCCCTGGAAGATATTATTTTGGTTTATCTCTGTGATCGATTCTGCTTTTCTGTGCGTGGGATGGGCAGCCTGGACCTTCCGGTTTGGGGGTGGTGGGAAGGGCTAGGAGTGAATGGGGCGACGGGTCATGGAGCAGCCAAGGAGCTGAGGCCTGTAGAATTGGAGACCGGGCAACAGGCTGCGAGCTGCAAAACTCACGGTCTTTGGAGAAGGCTTGGGAGTGAGACAGTGACAGAGAAGGAGGCCCAGGCTGTGAGGCCTGGAAACCTCCACAGAGGGACCCTCCCCTCAGAGCTGAGCAAACACCTCAGTTGCTTGAGATTTGACGAGGTGAGGGCAGGTGACCTCCCGTAACTCTGCTGCCCAAGAGGCAGTGAGGGGGGCCCCAGCCTAGGAGTCAGGACATGGGGTTCCGGCCTCACCTCGCCCAGCTCTATAGCTTGAGACACACCCTGTCACTAGTCTGAGCCTCCATGTCCCCATCTGCAAAAGAAGGTTGGATATTTGTTTACAGGCATATTTCGTGTGGTCCCAGGAGTCACTATGTTAGAATCACGCAGGGAGCTGGTGCGTGTTCCTAGGCCCCACCCTGACCCACCGGATGGGACTCGGAGCCTGGGCCTGTGCATCTGCATTCGATAGCACCCCTGCCTAGTGATTCTTGCACCTTGCTGTGTGCTTCCTCCAGAGCTGACTCTACCTCCATCACCCTCCTCAGTTTACCCGGTGGAAAGCCGTCCTCTCGAGGGGGTGGAGAGGCTGGGCAGAGCTGCCGCAGGATGTGTAAGGCTGGCTCTGGACCTGGAAGGGCTCGGAAGTACCTGGTATACAGGAGAGGGAGGGGGCTGCACTGAGGCTGAGCCCCAGCATCCCCAGGGACTGGATTTTGTGCCGAAGCTGCACCGCCGGGTCTAGGAGGAAGTATTTGCTCTTGACCATCCACCAGCATCCATTGAGCACCTACTGAGTACCAGCCCAAGGCAGCCCAGGGGATTGGAATGCAGGGGTGATGTGATAGGGACAATTCCTGTCTCTTCCTCACCAGCATCCTGACCCCCTCTAGCTTCGGTGGCCAGGGTCAGGGTGTGGGGGGGGCAGTCAAAAGCCCCCCTGCTGAGCTGGAGCCACTGGACAAGCCCCCTCCTGGCATCCTCCCAGCCCCTCCTGCCCCCTGCTACCCTCCCTCCTCCATGGGCTCCCCTCAAAGGGCTCCCTTGGGGATGGGGATCCACTGCCCCTAGGGGGCAGCTGCCTTGCCCCAGACTTTGTCCTCCTGCCCCCACCCCCGCCTCCCTGTCTGTCCTCCCCCACTGCTGGTCTCCCCCTCGCTGGCCTCCCCTCTTGCCGTGGGCGCAGACGTTTACACGCCAGAGATGGCGTTATTAAAAATGACATTTAACCAGAGCTGGAATTACCACGCGGATGGCTGCAAACCTCGGAATCAAAGCGGGAGCCGCCGGGCGGGCGCGCCTGGCAGGGGCCTCGCGGCCTCTCTCGCCGCCAGAGCTCTGCTCGGGCCTCCCATATAAAACCCCGCAGAACGCCAAGGTCTTGAAAGCCAGTGCACCTCCTTTCATTAGACTAACAAATAACACGTAACAGAAAACAGCTGTTAACAGCAGCCCCTAATGCTCTCAAGATGGTGCTTCAGGCAGCCGGTCCAGCCAGTGGGCAGCCGGTGGGCAACCCAGCCTCAGGTGGAGGCTACCCCCACCCCAGGTGGATGTGGAATGCCTGGCACCCTCCCGTTTTTCCAGGCCTCACGGAAAAATGGACTGGACCCTCTCGGACCTGGGAGCCTCCTTCTCCTTCTGTCCTTCCTCCTGCTCCAGTCATTCACCCCGCTCCTTGTTGAGACCCTGTGTCTGAGGGTCTGTTTGCAAGGGGTTGGGCCCTGGGACGGTGGGAATCGGGTGACATAGCCAAGAACATGGGAAGCAATGACCGGATCTTGAGCTCCAGCCCCACCTCTGGCCCGCTGAGGGACCATGGCCAGTTTCTCTCCAAGCTCCTCATTTGTCATCTGGGGAGGACAAGAGTCACACCTTCTTGCAGGGAGGTTTTAAGGATTTGGGAGATGATGGAAGTGGAGTGCTCAGCAGACAGCCAGACAGTGCTCAGAATAAAGAGTATCTGCAATCGTGGTTACAGCTGGGGAACCCGGCGCTCAGAGAAGCTAAGTGACTTGCCCAAGGTCACACAAGGGGTGGAGAAGCCAGAGCCCATGTGCTTTCAGAACACTGTGAAGCAGGGACTGAGGCATTCAGAAGTGGGTGTGAACCAGGCCCTGCCCTCAGAGGGCTTCCAGTCCACAGATGACGCAGAGGGTGAGCTCCCCAGCCCTCACTGTGGCCAGGCAACCCCTCGAGGCCCCCACCACTAACCCTGCGGGCTTGGAAGCCAGAGGGGCCTCCAGATGCAGACATCATTCCAAGTGTGGGTGCTGGGAGACTTGGGGCCTCCCCAGAACCCGAAGCGTGATCCCCGCAGCTCAGAGGGGCTCTGTCCTCAAACCTGGAGAAGGAAGGGCTGCATCCTAGGCTAGGGAGAAAAATCCAGAGAAAACCTCCCTAAGTTGGGAAGAAAGACAAACGGGCATTTTGTTTCATTTCCCCTCATGATGAAGCCACAGAAAAGAGACCCCTTTGCCTTCCTCCTAAGAGACTGTATGTCAAACTCTGTGCCTCCACACTCCCCACCAAGATCCTGCTCTGCATTTTGATTGCAAGGAAACTGCATAGGATTCTCCTCGTTTGTGCGTTTGTTCAGCGCGCATGCGTGTTGTTTTGAGGCATGGTGCTGGGAAAATCCCAGTGAACAGGCCAGCCCTGGTCCCAAAGGGCATAATCTCAGCACAAAGTGCCCCCAGCTATCCCATTCTTACCATCTGCCAGTCTCTGAGCTCTAGGATTTATGCAGAGCCTCCCACTGAATCACTCAGCAGCCTCACGAGAGAGGTGAAGCTTCATCCTCATCTTACAGGCGAGGAAACCGAGGCTCAGAAGGATAAAGTGACTTGACCTAGGAAATACGCAGTGATCCCCAGAGCCCAGGTATCACACTGACCACCCCACGCCGGTGCCTCAGATGGCCAAGGAGCCGTGCGGGGTTCTCTTGCTAAAAGCAGCCGAGGTTCTTCCCCTGGGGGAGGCCCAGGAGGGATAGGGGATTCCTTCCCAGCTCCTGGTTCCCACCTGGAGACCTCTGCAGTGTCCTGAGGAAGGCCCCCCTCCAGGCCCCCCATTTCCAGGAACACACCCATGCAGACACTGGTCCGTGGCATGGTCAGGCAGGGAGGCTCCAGGCCTTGCTGTGATGGGGAGGGGGGTGGCCAGGGAGGGGCCCTTGCCTTAGGGAAGCTCATGTTTCCTAGAGACACCGTGTTTTAATTGGAAGGCCAGCCTCTCCCGCAGAGCCGACCGCCCCACCACCACATCCCTGGGGGAGGAGAGTATCAGGACTCAAAGCGGGAAATTGCTAGAGACAAGAAGTAAAAACGGACTACTCTGGTTTCACTGGGAAGGAAGAAAGAAAAGGCAAAGATCTAATACCAGCCGAAAGCAGGGTTGCTGTTTAAATAAAACTGTTGCTGTTGCAGCAAATGCAAGGCTAGGGCTGCTTTTTCTTTTCTTTTTTTTTTTTCAATTTTTTTTTATTTTTTTTTGAGATGGAGTCTCACTCCGTCACCCAGGCTGGAGTGCAGTGGTGCAATCTCGGCTCACTGCAACCTCCGCCTCCAGGGTTCAGGTGATTGTCCTGCCTCAGCCTCTTGAGTAGCTGGAATTACAGGCACGCACCACCACACCCGGCAAATTTTTGTATTTTTAGTAGAGATGGGATTTTGTCATGTTGGCCAGGCTGGACTCGAACTCCTGACCTCAGGTGATCCTCCTGCCAAGGCCTCCCAAAATGCTGGGGTTACAGATGTGAGCCACTGCCCCCGGGCTAGGGGACGCCTTTTTCAAGGGTCTGGTTTCTCTGTCAAGGGAGGAAAAGTTGGGGAGGCATTCTGTGAACGCTTCTCTCCTTCCACAAGTATTGTTGAGCACCTGGCACGCCAGGCCCTGGCCAGGCACAGAGGCCCCTGCAGGAAACAAGGGAGCTGTGGTCCTTGGTATGAAGGAGACATGCTGGATGCTATGACAACAGACGATGGGCCCCTACATTGTCTGGAGGTTCAGGGAAGGCTTCCTGGAGGAAGCAGAATTTCAGAAAGGACCTCAAGAATGAGTGGAGTTGTCCAGAAGAGGAGGTCAGGGAGGGCACGCCGGGTGGAGGAAACAGCAGACAGAAAGGCTCCGAGTTGGAAAGAGCATGGCTGTTCTGGAGCAGAAAGGGTGGGAGAGAGCACAGTGGGGGCCTGCGATCTGGCAGACCTCGTTTGAGATTTGTGACTTTCGTATTAAGAGCAGTGGGGATGCGTTCTGTGTGTGAGTGTCCGGAGTGGCCACTGACTCCAGCCCTCTCTGGGGGCTCTCTCAGTGAGCATCTCTTCGGTCACATGGGAAGCCAGTGTCTGACATGGGGATGACAGTTGTGTCTCAGTTGCCCAGAGCTCACTGGGCTGCCCCAGTCTCCAAAGGAGCTGACCACAAGCCCCTGACTGGCTGCCCCTGGCCCAGCTGCTGTGAGACCTGCACTGCCTGAGAAGCCCAGATCCTGAGCCAGCGGGGGAAAGCTCCAGGAGCCATTTAGAGCCAGAGGCGGGGCAGGTGGCCATGCCCCATGTCGTAGTCCACCGCGTGCAGGATGGCAGCACCAATCGGGGAGGTGGGGAAGGGGGTGCAGGCAGCCAGGCACTGGGCAGCCATGGCTGATGATGAATTCATGGTGTCAGGGACCCAGGACCAGGGCTGTGTGTCCCGGCACATGATGACCCTGGGGCGGAAGCTTTGTTCACAAGATGAGGAAGGAAGGCCATCCCAGGCTATCTGACCTTGAATCCCGTATTTCACAAGAAATGGAGGGAGTCGGGGGTGCTGCCGCAGAGTCGGGATAGTTAAGTTGGGTGATGGTGGCAGCGGGGAGGTGACTGTGATGGCCCACCTCCATCATCATCAGCCCCATGATCCAACAGGACCATTTATGGTGCACCTGCTAAGTGCTACACCCTCTGCATGGATCGTCTCATTAAATCCTCCCAAACACTCTCAAAGGCCGGCAGTTTTATGACCCAATTTTCCAGTTGAGAAAACTGAGGCGCAGGAAAGCAAGTTGCACAGTGAGTACATGGGGGCACCAGGCCTTGGGCCCTTGACTGTGGTCTGTTCCCCACCCCTGCTGACCTGGAGTCCCTGGACTGGGCTGACTGCGACCTCACCCAGCTACTCCAGGCCAGTTTAGCAAGGGAAAGGTAAGAAGGTTCCATAATGCTGGAGCAGGAGCTGCTGAACGAAACCACAGCAGCTCCCTGACCCAGACAGGCAGGCTAGGGCCGGGGCAGCCTCTGTTGTCCCCCATGCCGCTCAGTGGTGATGCAGGCAGAGAAACGTAGAGCCAGCTCCAGAGAGCTCCCAAGGGCACCCCTCCAGGGCCTCCTCTTTCCAGGGACAGGACGTGCTGGGGAATGGCCCAGCTCCGCTGTGGAGATTCTGGCCTCAACCTCAGCTCCACTTGCTGGGTGATCTTGGCAAAGCACTCATGTCTCTGAGCCTCAAATTCCTCAAATTCCTCACCTGCAAAATGATCATCATCATAGTACCTGGGGTTTGGGCTGCGCAGAGGAGTTGATGAGACCAGTCAGGTAGGGGCTTAGCTTTACGCCTGCCTCGCCCCTGAAGAGTGCTTAGTAAACACCAATTTAGCCAGGCACGGTGGCTCATGCCTGTAATCTCAGCACGTTGGGAGGTCAAGAAGGGGGGATCACCTGAGGTCAGGAGATCGAGACCAGCTGGCCAACATGATGAAACCCCATCTCTACTAAAAATACGAAAATTAGCTGGGCGTGGTGGCGTCCACCTGTAATCCCAACTACTCGGAAGGCTGACGCAGGAGAATCGCTTGAACCTGGGAGGCGGAGGTTGCAGAGAGCTGAGATCATGCCACTGCACTCCAGCCTGGGTGACAGAGCGAGACTCCGTCTCAAAAAAAAAGAAAAGAAAAAAAAAATTCTCTCTCTCTCTCCCCCTCCCTCCCTTCCTCCCTCCCTCCCTCCCTCTCCTTGACACCTGGGAGGAAGGGCAGATGTCCCATTTAGGACCATCACGTTCCCTTCACAGATGGAAAAACTGAGGGAGAGGTTTCCCCAAGCCCCACAGGAAGGAGAGCTGAGATTAGGAACAGAGTTCTGGGCATCAGGAGCTTGCCTCATGGCTTTGTTGGTACCTAACTATGCTTTCCAAAAGGGAGGTAAGTTACCCAGCCCAGCAACCCGCCCCCAGCCCACACACAGGACCCAGATCCCTCTCCCCTGCCCAGCCCTACCTGGCGACCTGGGATCCCCTCTCTGGAAGGACAGTGCTGATCCACTGCACTGAACCTAGCTTCTGGCTGGATGTGACCGCCATTCCTGTGCAGAAGGAGGCATCTCGCTTTATTTTCCACAGCACAAATTGTAACCATACATAATGGCAGATACCATCTATAAAACACAACTATTTTTATAATGTGGTGTTTGAGGTTAAAAATTCAAATTAGAGATTAATTACAACGTCTAGAAGGTCTGTGGCTAAGACGACTTTGGGGAGGAAGGCTGACACGTTCAGATTTGCAGCCTGGAGCACTGCAGGTGGGTTCTCCCTGCGTGCCTAGAGCACGTACACGCACTCGCACCCACTCTCTGAGCCAGTCCCCGGGCTCCGGCAAAGCTGAGTTAGATGTGGCATTGGCATCCCTGGGAGAGCTGGCTTCAGTGCTGGCTCTTTCTGCCTAGGACACTGAGGTCCAAGCAACCATCAGAGAGCAGGTTCCCTGGTCGGGTGTGGTGGCTCGTGCCTGTAATCCCAGCACTTTGGGAGGCCGAGGCGGGTGGATCACCTGAGGTCAGGAGTTCAAGACCATCCTGGCCAACATGGCAAAACCCCATCTCTACTAAAAATACAAAAACTAGCCAGGCATGGTGGTGTGCACCTGTATTCCCAGCTACTCGGGAGGCTGAGGCAGGAGAATTGCTTGAACCCGGGAGGTGGAGGTTGCAGTGAGCCAGGATCATGCCACTGCACTCCAGCCTAGGCGACAGAGCAAGACTCCGTTTCAATAAAAAAGAAAGGTTCCCTGATGATAAAGCAGCCCTGAGGGTTGTGGATGTGGCAGCAGGTGGGGAGATGCCAGTGTCTGGGCACCCAGAAAAGTTGTGAATGTCTTGGTTTTGCCTCCATCCGGTGCCCCCTCTCTGCTCCTCCCTAAACCCGCCCTCCCTCCACCCCCCAAAACCAGAACCAGATGGAAACCCAAGTGACTATGGGTCTGAGCAGGGGGCAGATGGTGTGGGATGGGAGCCCCGGTGTGGGGAGTGCGCCCCATTCCAGAAACACTAAAGGCCAATGTGTCTCCTTCAGCACAGGGACAGCTTGGAGCCCACTGCAGAAGAAACTCCAGGTTCTGGTGGCTTCTGGGCTCCCTGGGGATCACGGGCACGTGTTTGCGGCTTTATTCAAAATGGGGAACCACAGCAGTGACTGGAAGCTTAGGGCTGCCTGTGGCGCCGAGAATTTTCCTCCCTCCACCTTCCCACGGTACAGGCTGGTCCCTGAGGAGGCAGCGTGGGTCTTAGGAGGAAAGCAGCTCTGGGGAGCTGTTGGCCAAACGCCCGTAGCCTCCTCCTGTGCCCGAGGTACCCCAGGGAGAGGAGGTCCAGAGTGGGGCCAGGATGTCACATGGATCCCACTTGGCTCCCTGGGGCAAGGGACTTCTTTTCTCTCAACCTCAGTTTCTTCGTCTTTGAGGTGGGGACAGTGACAGCACCTACTCAGAGGCGTGGGTGATGAGGATGCAGAGACATGGGAAGCACTTCACAAAGCTGCTGCCGCTGTGCTCCCGATGTTATTATTACTGCCATCGCTATTATTCGTGACTCCTGTGAGGACCCCTGAGAGAGGAGGGGCTGAGGATCCAGCCATACCCCTGGCAACCGCAGGCCCCCAAGGACCCTCATCTCTCTAGCATGGGGTTGGAGAACTGTCCCAACCCAAACTAGCTCCATATTAAGGCAAAAGCTCCATCCCTCTGTCCCTAGCCCCACCCTGGGGCGGGGCGGTGAGAGTAGGGACTTGTTTATTCCCTTGTCTCTTGACTGGTCCAGGGCGAAGCTGGAGGGAGGAGGGCAGGGAGTGTCTCCACCCCCTCTCAGCAATGGCTTCACCACATCCTGGAAACAGCTCAGGTATCTTTGGCCCTACCCAGTCTTTGGCACAGCAGACAAAAGCCTGGGCCTATGGCGGGGTCAGAGGTCTTCCAGCGCCACCATGGAAACCCCAGACCCATCCCTCAATCCTCCCCTCCTCAGCCAGGCGCGGTGGCTCACGCCTGTAATCCCAGCACTTTAGGAGGCCGAGGTGGGCGGATCACCCGAGGTCAGGAGTTCGAGACCAGCCTGACCAACATGGTGAAACCCCCGTCTCTACTAAAAATACAAAAATTAATCCGGCATGGTAGCATGCACCTGTAGTACCAGCTACTCGGGAGGCTGAGGCGGGAGAATTGCTAGAACCCGGGAGATGAAGGTTGCAGTGAGCTGAGATGGCGCCACTATACTCCAGCCTGGGTGACAGAGTGAGACTCTGTCTAAAAAAAATAATAAAAATAAAAAATCTTTCCCTCCACTGGCTATGCCAGTTCCTGCCAGGCAACCATTAAGTCTTATTTGGGTGAAGTCACTGCTCACCAGGAACGCCTCCTGGGACCCCCTTCATAGCAGCAATTAATCATCTCCCTTTTAGGAGACTCCCACTATGGACTAAACATACGACACACATGATCTCCCCTCATCTTTGTAGACGGATATTGGCATTTCCATTTTACATATGAGAAACAGAGGCTCCTTCCTGCAGCACGTATTTCTTGAGAGCCCCTGCTCTGTGCAGGCACTGGGCAGACATCCACCTGCCAGCCCTTAGGGAGCTTGCAGGTAACTGACAAATACACAGGCAGGTAATTTACTACAGTGCTGGTAAGTTCCACCGAAGAGAAGCACAGGGACCTCTGGGGCTCAGAGACGGGAGCGCCACCCCCAGGCTGCACAGCCAGCACCTGCAGAGGTAAGGCTAAAGCCCAGGATCAGACTTCAGAGCCCTGCCATCCTTACCCTCTTACTGTACAAGGCTGTGGCTAACGGGAGCCCCCCTCCCAAAAGGCTGCAGAGACTCAGATCCCAAATTCGCCCAGAGAGGGACCGATGACCCTGGACCCCGTGTGGTGGAGGCAGCGATGGGAGGAGAGGATAAAAGGTTCCTGAGGCATGTCCACAAGTCCCTCTGCCACTGTGCTGTCCGCAGACCTGAGAGTGAGGGGTTCCCAGAGTGGGAGTGACACTACTCTAGTTCTGCCAGGGTGAGGACAAGGGTACGGGTATAGTTGGGCTTTGGCATTGTATCAGTCAAGGCTGTCACCTATGGTGGGTAGAAGACTGGTCCCAGCTAGCTTAAGCAAAACTAGGATATATTCATTAGCCTAATTTAGAACTCCAGGGTGGGACTTCAGGCACTTCTGGATCCAGGCTTAAGCAATGACACTGGGCCCTCGGTTCTCTCTCTCTCTGGCTTCACCCTTTCCTATAGAGGAGACACACACACACACACAGAGACACACACAGACACAGTTACAACACACACAGACACACAGACACAGTTACACACAGACACAGACAATTACAACACACACAGAGACACAGACACAGTTACACACACACAGAGAGACACAGACACAGTTACACACACACACAGACACACAGACACAGTTACAACAGAGACACAGACACAGTTACAACACACACACACACACACACAGAGACACAGACACAGTTACAACACACAGACACACAGTTACAACACACATACACAGAGACAGACACAGTTACAACAGACACACACAAACACAGTTACAACACACACAGAGACAGACACAGTTACAACACACACACAGACACAGTTACAACACACACACACAGAGACACAGTTACAACACACACAGACACAGTTACAACACACACACAGAGACACACACAGTTACAACACACACAGAGACACACACAGACACAGTTACAACACACACACAGAGACACACACAGTTACAACACACACAGAGACACACACAGACACAGTTACAACACACACACACACAGACACACACAGACACAGTTACAACACACACACAGAGACACACACAGTTACAACACACACAGAGACACACACAGACACAGTTACAACACACACACACAGAGACACACACAGACACAGTTACAACACACACACACAGCCAACAGAAAAGAAACCAGAAATCTCCGAAAAAGTCTGGCTGTGCCATGATTAGGTCCCTGCCCACTTTTGAACCAATCATAGTGGCCAAGAGAAGCGGAGGGCTGATTGGCCGAGGGCTGGGCTGTGTGGGGTGGGGCCTCACTGGCACCCCTTGGACGGAGAATGGAGGGAGGCTGCTCTCCACGTGGTGCTCCTGGGTGTAACAGAGCTCACGTTTATAAAGAAAGAGTTCTCTAAACAGCGCAGGCAGTGCTTCAAGTACATCTCATGTATTGTCTCACCTAATCACGGAGGGACCGTTATTGTGCTTGCTTTATAGATGAGGCAGCCAAGGCTCGGAGAGGTCAAGAAGCTTTCCCAAGGTCACTCAGCTTGGGGGTGAAGTTGAGGGAACTCATTCCAGGGTTCCTGTGTCAATCATGACTCTCAAAGCAACCAGGAGGCCTGGACAGCTGGCACTGGGCCACTCTTCCACCATCTTGTCCCCTCTACCAGGGCAGGCAGTGTGCCACTGACGCCCCCCTGCCCTCTCCCTGGGCTCAGGGTATCACTATGGCCAGGGTGGGCCCCGTGGGCTGAGTGGTGCTCAGGAAGCTGTGGAGGGGTCATCATCACCCTACCTGGTCCCAAGCACAGGCCTGGGAGGGACTGCCCAGACCAGGGAGCAGGGCAAGCTGGGGTCTGGCTGGGCCCAGGGCCCCCTGCCAGTGGCAGCATCCCCCTCACGTTACGTTAACACAGTACTTGTTACTGTGGCAAGTACGCTGGAGCCAAAAACAGGGTGGACTGTGGTTGTCTGCTTGCTGCGCCATCACAGGCAGTCCACGTTTCACTCACTTTGTTCATTTTATTTATTTTATTTATTTATTTATTTATTTAGAGACAGGGTCTCTGTTGCCCAGGCTGGAGTGCAGTGGCACGATCACGGCTCACTACAGCCTCGACCTCCTGGGCTGTTGATCCTCCCACCTCAGCCTCCTGAGTAGCTGGGTGACATGTCCCACCACCCCTACCTGGCTAATTCTTTAAATTTTTTGTAGAGATGGGGGTCTCAAACTCCCGGACTTAAGCAATCCTCCCACCTCAGCCTCCCAAAGTGCTGGATTACAGGCATGATTCACTGCACCCGGCCAGTTTCCCTTCTTCACTGTACTTGGGAGCTAAGTTAAAAACAATTTCCAGTCTGCCATTTTCCTGGGCCTTTAAAAAGCCCCAGCGCCTTAGGTATTGTGCACCCAAAGACTTAAGGGTGTAGTTTGTGAGTCATTCATTCATTCATCCATGCAGTGTTTACTGAGCACCTACCATGTGCCAGGCGCCACTGGTGACACAGCCCTGAGGGTGCAGAGGGTGGTTCTTGGTGCAGTGTAAACAGGTTGAGTTAGTGAAGGTGGAGACGCAGCTAGACCCCTGTGCCTTTCTGGGCCAGTGAGGGAAGGGTTTCTACGGGAAGTGTTGTCTAAGAAGAGAGGTAAGGGCTGGGTTGGGCTTTGTGAAGAGGTGGGAAAAGTCTTCCAGCCTGGGGGAACCGTGAGATGCCTCAGGAGCAGAGGCAAGGAGGCGTCCGCTGTCAGGGCTGGGCCCATGCAGTGCAGGTATCTGGACGCAGACCTCCTTACTTTAGTTTTGTTTTTGAGACGGGGTCTCACTCTGTCACCCAGGCTGGAGTGCAGTGGTGCGATCTCAGCTCACTGCAGTCTGCATGTCCTGGGCTCAAGTGATCCTTCCGCCTCAGCCTCCCAAGTAGCTGGCCACAGGTGCACACTGGCTAATTTTTTTAAAAGAAGTCTTACTGGGCTGCCCAGGCTGTTCTTGAGCTCCTGGGCTCAAGTGATCCTCCCACGTCATCCTCCTAAAGCGCTGGGATCATAGGCATGAGCCTCCCACCTCAGCCTCCTAAGGCACTGGGATTACAGGCGACAGCCACCATGCCCAGCTGACCCTCTTACTTTTGCAGCTTGGGTGCCTCCCTCGCCTAGCCCCACACCAGGACATGCTCAGAATGGGGTTCCCTGGTCATCTGCAGCCTCTGGATTCACCCTCACCTGCCATCCCTCCTCCAACCAGGCCCCTTCCCTCCCTTCTGAAAAAACTCCAATGTCCTGATTTTTTCGGGGGAGGGCCTTGATGGGTCCAGCAGGGGAGTGGGGTCTGGGCAGAATGCTAATGAAATCAGAGGAGCCCGGGTGGGGTAGGCCCTGGGCAGGGGAGAATTAAGCAATTGCAGGCAGGCTCTTTTCCATATTTGATTGGCGCTGGCTGAGGGACAGCCATCCACAGGGCAGCTCCCTGCAGAGGGGGTGGGGGAGTAGTGAAGGGGTCAGATCTGCTTCTTCAGGTGCCCTGCTCCTCCTTGGCAGAGGCAGGCTGCAGGCCACATGGTGTAATCCCAGCACATTGGGAGGCCTAGGTGGGAGGATCACTTGAGGCCAGGAGTTCAAGACCAGCCTGGGCCACAAAATGAGACCGCTGACTCTATAAAACATTAAAAAAGAAAAGAAGTGGAAGTGGGCTGCATTCAGTATGCACAGATGCTTCGTGGAAGGAAAGGGGCAAAAGTGGCCTCGAGGCCTGACAGGAGTGTTGGCCTGTTTAGCGGGTCCCTCGGGGTTGGTGAGGGGTGTGGAAGGCCCCAGGGATCCCTGTGAGTCCCACCACCTGACCACCTTCCAGGCATCATCTCAGAATCCTTACAATGATCCATGAGTGGCTGGGAAACTGAGGCATGGAGGGGAGGAGCCGCATGCCAGAGGGAGGGCCCGCAGCCACTCCACCGTCACTAACTTAACTTGCTTGTGCGGCACCAACCGGCTTCCCTCTGCACGTTCAGGGCTGTGTCAGCAGTGGCGCCTGGCACGAGGGCGGTGCTCACTAAATGCTGCCTGGATGAATGAGTGACTCACAAACTACACCCTTTTGGTCACTGTGCCAACTCCGTGGAATCCTAGCAGCCTGGTTGGCGTGGGAACTCATCACACCCGAGATTTGGAGAACAGAAAGGTAGCATGGCCCGGGAGACAAGGGCAGGCAGACAGACTGGCTCAGACCCTCGCCGGGCAGGCCTAGGCAGGCAGCATCAGCTCTCTGAGCCTCAGTTTCTCCTTTTCTAAAGCAACCTGATGACAGTACCCCCCTTGCACAGTGACTGAGGGTGGATGAGAAAGGGCTTTGCTGGAGGTAGCAGGGAGAGGGTCTCTCTCTGTCACCCAGGCTGGAGTGCAGTGGTGCTGTCTTGGCTCACATCAGTCTCTGCCTCCGGGCTCAAGCCATCCTCCCACCTCAGCCTTCCAAGTAACTGGGACTACAGGCATACCACTACCACGCCTGGGTAATTTTTGTCTATTTTGTAGAGATGGGAATCTCACTCCGTTGCCCAAGCTGGTCTTGGACTCCTGGGCTCAAGCGATCCTCCCACCTCAGCCTCCTAAAAGTGCTGGGATTACAGGTGTGAGTCACTGTGCCTGGTCAGGAAATGGCTTTGAGGACTGGGAAGAGCCGCATGATGTAATGGGGGTTGTTTGAAGAGCGACTCTGGACCTGTGTCTACCGTGTGGTCTCTGACCATGATCTCCCTCCCACAGTCTCTGCCCTGAGTGACTTCTTTTCCCTCCCCGCCAAACACACGCAGTAGCGTATCGACCTCATGTTTCTCCCAAGAAGCATCATCCATGTCAGGTCAAGGTCTCTTGACTCTGAGCGAGAATGGCCAGGAGGGCTCACTGGGTCCACATTTCTGTCACTGTCTCCTGCCTTTCAATGGCATGGGCCCCCCAAAAATACCTGAAACCTGGGATCCTAGCAGAGCTAGGACAGGAGACCAAGCCTGGAACCCAGTGTGAGGAGGCTGAAGCAGACGTGCATAGGGGTTCTGGGCATCAGGAGAGGGCTTTTCCAGTTGGCTCTTGTAGGATGAATAGGAGCCCATTGTTTACTCTCTTCACCAGCTCACGCAGCACCACCCTCTGGTTGGGTGGCTCTAGGCCTAGCATCCTCCCCTCCGCAGCCTCAGGCTTCTCATTCATAGAATGGAAAGGAAAGTGCCTGCCCTGTTGCTGGAATCATACAGAATAGAATCTTTTCAGGTTGAGTCTCACAGAAAAGAGGTGAAGTGTGCACGAGGCCAGGAATGTTCTGTGTCATTGGCTGCAAGTAGGCTCATATGGCTTAGGGGTGCTGGTTTGACTTCATGGCGCAGAGAGACACTCTTGTGCTCCTGTCTTCTCTGCACTTCTCTCCTCCTTCAAGCTTCCGTGCCTTCTCCATTCCTAAGCTCTTCTCTGAGCTCCCGGAGCACAGGGGTCTTCAGTAAGAAGCCTGCCTGCTTCGGCTGGAATCCTGCCTCTGCCACTTGCGCAAGTCACCATGCTCCCTGAGCCAGGGCTTCCTCGTCTGGAAAAGGGGAATAAGTGATAATGCTTGTCTCCCAGGACTGCCAGATTTCGGTGTGACCAGGCATTTGGCTCAGTGCCCTGCTTGAAGGAATCGCTCCATGCGAGTTAGCGGCATCCATCGTCATTTCCCATCCTCCCACCTCCCACTGTGTGTGGTTGCTTGAGTTATCACCAGTACCAACCCTGTAAGTAGGTATCGCTTTTGCAGATGAAGAAACCGAGGCTTATTTGGGATAAGTGGTCCCTGGCCATAGGGCTGGGCCTCAACTCTAGACTGGTCTGATGCCCAGAGACCTTGCTCTTGTTGTCACCAGTGAGTGACCCTCAGCCCTGGCTGCACGGTAGCCTGAGCTGGGGCGCTTTCAGTGAATGCTGATGGCCAGGCCTCACCCTGAACCTGTGGAGTCGGACTCTCCAGGGTGGGGTCGGGGACTTGGCATCTTATTTTGCTTATTTATGTATTTATTTATTTATTGAGACGGAGTCTCACTGTGTCGCCCAGGCTGGGGTGCAGTGGCACAGTCTCGGCTCACTGCAACCTCTATCTCCTGGCTTCAAGCGATCTCCTGCCTCAGCCTCCAGAGTAGCTGGGATTACAGACATGCGCCACTGCACCCAGTTAATTTTTGTACTTTTATTACAGACAGGGTTTCGCCATGTTAGTCAGGCTGGTCTCAAACTGCTGACCTCAGGCGATCCACCTGTCTCAGCCTCCCAAAGCGCTGGAATTATAGGCGTGAGCCACTTCGTCCAGCTAATGGCTTTTTTTTTTTTTTTTTTGAGACGGAGTCTTGCTCTGTCACCCAGGCTGGAGTGCAGTGGCGCAATCTCGGCTCACTGCAAGCTCCGCCTCTTGGGTTCATGCCATTCTCCTGCCTCAGCCTCCTGAGTAGCTGGGATTACAGGCGCCCGGCGCCACGCCTGGCTAATTTTTTGTATTTTTAGTAGAGACGGGGTTTCACCGTGTTAGCCAGGATGGTCTCGATATCCTGACCTCGTGATCCACCCGCCTCAGCCTCCCAAAGTGCTGGGATTACAAATGTGAGCCACTGCACTCGGCCTTTTTTTTTGAGACAAAGTCTTGCTCTGTCACCAGGCTAGAGTCAGTAGCGTGATCTTGGCTCACTGCAACCTCCATCTCCCGGGTTCAAGTGATTCTCCTGCCTCAGCCTCCCAAGTAGCTGGGATTACAGGTGCGCACCACCACACCTGGCTGTTTTTTGTATTTTTAATAGAGACGGGGTTTCACCACGTTGGCCAGGGTGGTCTCAGTCTCTTGACCTCATGATCCGCCCGCCTCAGCCTCCCAAAGTGTTGGGATTATAGACGTGAGCCACTGCGCCTGGTCAATGGCATCTTATTTTTAAAGACTCCACCCTCTACTGCTACCCAGTGATGCCCCATGCACCTAGGGCTGAGGCCCCATCCTATGCTGCTGCCTCCATCCCTCCCACCTCACCCAGTCTGTCCTCCTCTCCGCTGGGGTCCTCTGTTTTCAGGGCTGCATCATTCTCTCCCTGAGAGTTGGCCTAGTTGTTGGGGCCCGAGTTTTCTCAAATGTGATTTTCCAGCCCTCTGCGCACAATTTTGAGGGTAACAACTAACTTTAGAAAGGCTCCTGCTGCCCAGCACGGGTGATGGAGTTGACACACAAGTTGTATCACACCGATGGATAGGATCTGAACCCTGATCAAGGTACCCAGGATCTGGGGTCCTGGGAGGGCCCTCCCAAAGGCAGCAGCTCTGGGGGCTGCTAGCCCTTGGATAGACATGACTAGCACCACAACTACGGTCCCAGCTCTTTTTTTTTTTTGAGACGGAGAATCGCTCTTGCCCAGGCTGGAGTGCAGTGGCGCGATCTCGGCTCACCGCAATCTCCGCCTCCCGGGTTCAAGCGATTCTCCCACCTTAGCCTCCCAAGTAGCTGGGACTACACAGGTACACACCACCATGCCTGGCTAGTTTTTGTATTTTTGTTTTTAGAAGTGACAAGGTTTTGCTCTGTTGACCAGGCTGGTCTCAAACTCCTGACCTAAAGTGATCTACTCTCCTCTGCCTCCTAAAGTGCTGGGCATGAGCCACCATGCCTAGCCTAGACTTTATTTTTTAAGCAGTTTTAGATTCACAGCAAAATTGAGTGGAAAGTACAGAGATTCCCCGTCCACCTTCTGTCCCCACCTCCACCCCTACCGTCCCCCACCAGAGTGGTACATTTATTACAGTCAATGAGCCTACAGTGCACACGGTCATCACTCAAAGTCCATAGTTTACATTGGGGTTCCCTCTCGCTGTTGTTCATTCTGTGGGTTTGGAGAAATGCATAGTGACATGGATCCGCCACTGCAAAACCACCCAGAGTAGCTTCACTGCCCTAACAATCCCCTGGGTTCTGCCTCTTCATCCCTCCCTCGCGCAGCCCTGAAAACCACTGATCCTTTTACTATCTCCAAAGGTTTGCCTTTTTCAGAATGTCACATAGTTGGAATCATACAGTATATAGCCTCTTGAGGTTGGCGTCTTTCCCTTAGTAAATATGCATGTAAGTTTCCTCCACATTTTTTCATGGCTTGATAGCTCCTTTTTTTTTTTTTTTTTTTTTTTTTTTTTTTTTTTTTTTTAGTGCTGAGTAATATTCCTTTGTCTGGATGTACCACAGTTTATCCATTCACCTACTGAAGGACGTGTTAGTTGCTTCTAAGTTTTGGCTGCTATAAACATCCCTGGGCAGGCCTTTTTGTGGACAGAAGTTTCCATCTCATTTGAGTAGGAACCCAGGAGTGTGATTGCCACATCGTATGGTAAAAGTATTTAGTTTTGTAAGAAACTGCCAAACTGGCTTCCAAAGTGGCTGTACCATTTTGCATTCTCGCCAGCAGTGGATGAGAATTTCTGTTGCCCCACGTCCTTGCCAGCATCTGGTTGTCAGTGTTCTGGATTCTGGGTATTCTAATAGCCGTATAGTGGTATCTCACTGTAGTTTTAATTTGCATTTCCCAAGTGATAACACGATACGGTGTATCTTTCATATGCTTACTTGCCATCTGTCTGCCTTTTTGATGAGGTGTCTGCTCAGGGCTTCCGTCCATTTTAAAATCAGGTTGTTTATAATTTAATTTGCTAAAAAAGGTTTCTCATGGTAAAGAGTCTTTAAAAAAATAAGATTGTTCTCAGCTGGGCACAGTGGCTCATGCCTGTAATCCCAGCACTTTGGGAGGCCGAGGCGAGCGGATCACCTGAGGTCAAGACTTCAAGCCCAGCCTGACCAACATGGTGAAACCCCTTCTCTACTAAAAATACAAAAATTAGCTGAGCATGGTGGCAGGCAGCCTGTAATCCCAGCTACTCGGGAGGCTGAGGCTGGAGAATCGCTTTAACCTGGGAGGCAGAGGTTGCAGTAAGCCGAGATTGCGCCATTGCACTCCAGCCTGGGCAACAGGAGCAAAACTCTGTCTCAAACAACAACAAAAAAAGAAGATTGTTCTTTTGGGGCAAAACTCACCTTGCCATCATTACTGGCTAATTCAGTATTTATGTGCAGGGGGCAGAATATTGTCCCTACTGGAAATATGTCCAGAGAGGTTGGATAATTTTTCCTGCCACCACCAAGGCCTTGGAAGAGGGACGAGGGTTTGCCTCCTGGCAATGCCAGATTGCTCCTTGTTTATTTTAAAAGGCAGAATTGAACGTCATTCTCTTCAAATGTCCTTCTGTGGTCTATGTGGAACTTCCCAAAATGAGCATGTCGAGGGACAAGGGATGGTAAGGCGATGCCACATGTGACATAGTTTGCTGTGTCCTTGGAGGTGGAAAGGGCCCCCAGCAGGGAGTGAAGGCAGAGTCCCCACTTGGGCTTTTTCTGGAGCTCTTCCTGAGCCCATGGCAGACAGAGCTCACCAACCAGAGGCCCTCCCAATCCTCTGTAACACAGGGTTCCAGGCAGCTACTAGCAGGCGATCAGGAGTGGCAGGGAGATGACACCGTGAACCAGCCCTGGCCTGAGTGTGCTCAAAAACACCCCACCTCACCCCTTTAATTTTTTAAGACATAGTCTCCGTCTGTCACCCAGCCTGGAGTGCAGTGGCCCAATCTTGGCTCACTGCAACCTCCACCTCCTGGATTCAAGCCATTCTCCTGTCCTCAGCCTCCCAAGTACACTACAGGTGTGCACCACCATGCCTGGCTAATTTGTGTATTTTTAGTAGAGGTGGGGTTTTGCCATGTTGGCCAGGCCGGTCTCGAACTCCTGACCTCAAGTGATCCACCTGCCTCAGCCTCCCAAAGTGCTGGGATTATGGGCATGAGCCACCGTGTCCAGCCCTTCAGAAGTCCCTTCTGACTTTGACATTCTGTGCCGGCTGCCTCCTGGGGAGGAGGTGAAGGCAGACTCGTATGCTCTGCAGGGAGGCAGCGTGGTTCAGGGGTTAGGAGCTTGGGTGCTGGAATCTGGTGCTTCAGGATGTGGATGAGTCCCAGTTCTTTCACCAACTGGCTGTGTGGCCTTAGAGAAGTCACTTGACCCCACAGATCCTGTTTCTTCCTCTTGTTGATACTTGCTTCCTGGGTTTGCAGGAGTGAGGATTCCTCCAAGCTCTGTGTGTGTGGTGTGTGTGTGTGTGTGTGTGCGTGTGTGTCTGTGTGTGTGTGTGTGTGTGTGTTTAAAGTGCCTGGCACATAGGGGAGTCCATGGGGGGCAGTGGAGGGAGCCCCATTCAGAATAGTGATAAACACTGTGGTGTGTGCCATTACCCTGGTGGTCCAATGAAGGCCTCATGGCTGGGCCAGGCCTCTGGCCTGGGAGATTCAGCCACCGGCTCCCCTCTTACCAGCCCCTCAAGCCCCACCTGCCTACAGCTTCCAGATGAAAGGGCTCACCATGGAGCAGGAACGGGGCGAGCTGCAGGCCAGCTCAGCGAGGTCTGGGGACAGGGTCCCAGTACTCACTGATGAATCTTTTGGGGTCACCTAGCAGTCCAGGGAGAACCCCAACAGCCCACAGGCAGGTGGCCGGACCTGGCCAAGGCCAGGGCCTCATGAAGATTCAGGGTCATTCTAGAAGTTCTAGGAGGATTCTTCCCTTCTCCACCCCACAGTCCATGAGTGTGGATCGGTGGCCTGTAATCAACACCCCCTCCAGAGGTTTCTGGCTAAGGGGGACGGAGGAGAGGCCATGGAGGAGAAGGAAAGGTACGAGGACAGAGTTCTGTGACCCGAAATTACCACCAGCTCTCTTTAGCCCCAGTGGAAACTGTCTTTTCAAAGAGACAGGCTGTGGAAGTGGCAGATGCCTCGGAGAATCCGCTTGCCTCCAAATTCCCGGTCTCTTGCTCTGGGCTTCACTTGACCAATGAGCTTGTTTGGTTTGGTTTTTCTACACCCCACAGCCTTGTTGGTTTACCCCCTTTTCAGGCCTGCTGGGGAAGGGCCCAGTCTTAGCCTGGCACAGAGCTGGGAGCTGGACCAGGAGCCCCCAGTTGGCAGGCACCTCCCTTTCCTGCCCCACGCTGCTCTTCCTCCAGGCCCCTGCCACCCCAAACCTTTAACAGGAGACGTGGCTGGAAAGTCAAAAGGACTTTCCTGCTGCTTTCAGATGCCTGGGCACATTCACTAGGCCATGATGGGCCTTATTACCTTTAAGCTGGGAACTTTTTTAAAGTGAGTTTTTTTTTTTTCCTAAAATCCAGGATTTCTGACAGCCCAAGTTAACAAGCCCCCCCAAGTGAATTCAGAGAGCATTAATAGGAAAGTTCTAAACAGAACCTCTGCTGTCATGTAAGCAGCTCAGAAAAAACACTCTTCTCCCATTTTAAGGGTGAACATGGCACTTTGATGTGGCCCCATTTCCTTATAAAGCCCCCTCTGAGAAGGCGGAAAGCTGAAGTTTAATCTGGAGCCAACAAATTACTTGCAATTTGCAAGCACACATGCCCCATAGGGGCTAAAGTCCACAGTAAAAGAAAGAAAACAGGAAAAAAAAAAAAGTGGGGTAGGGGGCTCAGAAAGAGAGGGAGGAAGACAAAACCCACTTCCACTCACCAACTGGCTAAGACTCAGATGTATTATCATGGAATCTAGTGTGGGGGGTTCCTAATGCTCACAGCCCCCTTTTCAAAACCAAACAACCACACACCCCTGAATAGTAGAATGGTACTTCTAAAGCAGGGCAGTTTGGTTGCGCATGGTGGCTCACGCCTGGAATCCCAGCACTTTGGGAGGCCGAGGCAGATGGATCGCTTGAGCCCAGGGGTTGGGGACCAGCCTGGGCAACTTGGTGAAACCCCATCTCTACAAAAAATACAAAAATTGGCCAGGCGTGGTAGCAGGCGCCTGTCATCCCAGCTACTCTAGAGGCTCAGTTGGGAGGATCGCTTGAGCCTGAGAGTTCAAGGCTGCAGTGGAGCCCAGATCGCGCCGCTGCACTCCAGCCTGTGCCACAGAGTTAGACCCCGTCTCGAAAACAAAAATAGTAATAATAATTTATATATATATATATATATATTTTAAAAAGCAAAGCTAACCCCGGTTCCCGGTTTTATAAGGGGTGGATTCCAAATAAGCAGCTGTCTTGCCGCCTTGCCAAAGGAAAGGAGTTGCCCAAATTCCTGCAGAGTCCCCACAAAGCCTCACTTCCCCCAGATGCTTGAGTAGGAGGACCCTCACTAAGGGATCAGGGTTGCAGGTGCAGAGGGGCTCCCTGACAGAGGGCGGGCAGGGGAGGGGCGCCCCGGGTGAAGGTGACCTTGAGTTCCAGGTGTGTGCGTTAGCAGTTGAGGAGGGAGCGCAGCGCGGACCCTCCTGGGGCCGGAATCCGGTAAACTAGCTGAATTTCTGCTCTGCAGCTTTCTCGCTGTGTGACCTTGGGCGGCTGACCTCCCTCCCCAGTCTCGATTTTCCCGGCTGTGAGATGGGGACCGTAGCAGCAGTACCTGCCTCATAGGGTTACGGTGTGTGAAGACACGCCTAGAGGCGCTCGGCCCGGCCTGGCCCTTAGCCTTGGCCTTGGCCGGCGCTGGACACGTGGACACTGCCTTTGTCACTAATCGGGGGTTGGATTCCCCTGCACTCGGTGCCAGGATGGGAAAGAGCAGTCAGTCCTGGCTCCCACCCGGGACCTGCCTGGAGAGCGGGGGTGGAGGGGGAGGTGTCTGAGCTGCAAGGAAGGCGAGGAGGGAGCGGGCTGGGCTTGGGGGGAGAGCTGCACCCCGCTCCCCCTTCCCCAAGCCGCGCCCCCTCCCGCCCCGTCGGGGCGCGCACCCTCGGAGCAGCTGGGCGGCGGCGGCGCGGGCAGCGCGGGGGTGGGCGCGGGATCTATTAACGTCTGTGTGTCTGGGCCGCGGGACTGCGGCGAGGCAGGCGCCAGGGGCTCGCCTGGAACCAGATGTGCCGCGGCGCCGCTCTGGCCGCCACCGGCGCGGCGCGCTCGCACGCACGGGCTGGCGCGCACATGGCCGAGCTGGGCGGCGGCGGCTGGCGCGCCGGCCCCGGCACCCCCCGGATTTCGGACCGACCCCAGACCTGCGCGTGCGGAGGGGAGACCCCCGCCCAGCAAGCCAGCGCCCCGCCCAGATGGGAAAGCCACCCCACCCACGAGACGGGTGGGGTCCGCCTCGCCCCTCGGTCCTGTCTCCGGGGAGGGAAAGATGGCTTCTCAGAAACCTGCCCCCCTGCTAGCGCCCCCGCTGTCTCCACCCCACAAAGGGCTGGGGACGCTTCCCCGCCCCCCGAAGTTTGTTTTCCTAAGTTTGTGCGTAAGATTTTTCAAAGTTCTGAGTCAGAGCTTCCCCTAAGATGAGGCCTTTGGGGCATGCGAGAAACGCCAAAATGTGGGTGGGGGAGGGGAGCGTGGGGGTTGGAGGGTTTTTAAGCGCCGGGATTCGGAAGGGGGCTTTTCACCCACTGGGTGAGTACAAGGGCTTCATTGAGGCCGGTCCCAGCTCCGCACCAAGTCTGCCTCAACCACAAGGTGGTCCCTGGCCCTGGCTGCTGTCAGCACCGACCCTTCCGGTCCCCAGGCAGTCTCTGGGAGCACTGCCTCTCCGGACCAGCCCCTTCAGCTCTCTGGGCCCCCTCCCAGGGCCTATAAAGTGAGCAGTGGAGCTGGGAGCTCCCAGCAGGGGAGCTTAGAAAAAAGGGTGGTTGGATGGGGAGGGGGCACTTAGGTTCTGCCTCCATGGTTCTCCACCAAAAGGAAGCGTAGGACCAGGCAGTGGTGCTGCCAGGCTGGGCTGGGCCAGGCCAACGCAGTCTGGCTGCAGAGGAGAGGGCCTGCCCAGGGCTTGGGACTCAGCAGTTCACCGAGTTCCCCCTGGTATGGAGCCCTTCCTCATGCTTGGGAGGAGAGTGTTTGGTAAAACACACGTGGCAAGAGCGGGTTTTTCCCGCCACGCCTGCTTTCCTTGTTCCGGAAAAGGGCAGCTGGGATGCTGGGTGGTGGGGGGGCGGGGATGTCAGCCTTGCACATCAACGCAGAGACTGATCCCTGCTAGGCGCGTGTGGGCAGAGGTTGAGACAACCCTGACTGGGCAGCCAAGGCTTTGGCCTTTTGTCAGAACCGGGTGGACGCCCCTCATGTCACTACCATCCCATCTGAGGCCCCATGGGCCCACTTCACAGGGAAGCAGGCTCAGAGAGGAGCGGTCACTGGCTCAAAGTCACAGAGCTGGGATGTGGAGAAGGTAGGATGTCCACACTGCCTGCTGGACTCCAGAAATGGAACCTTGGGCTTGGGACCAAATCTTATGGCGTCTGGGGGCTCAGGAAGCAAGGTGGTTCGTCCCTAAACTCTAGGAAGTAGAGGGAGGACACTGGCCCAGCTGGAGGGCCATCAGGATAGCCTGACTGTCCCTTCCCTCCCAGGGCATGCTGGAGGCCCCTCCCCACAGGAAGGCCGCTGTGTCTGTTCCTCTATGAGCACCAGCAAAGCCAGGCTGAAACCTCTCCCTGTGGGAGGCGAGTTCCCTAGCCCATGCTCTGGCCTGTCCATTTCAAAAAGCCATCAATAGGCCGGGCGCAGTGGCTCACGCCCATCATACCAGAACTTGGAGGCCGAGGCGGGCAGATCACTTGAGGTCAGGGGTTCTAGACCAGCCTGGCCAACATGGTGAAATCTCGTCTAAAATATACACACACACAATTAGTTGGGCGTGGTGGTGCGCGCCTGTAATCCCAGTTGCTTGGGAGGCTGAGGTAGGAGAAACACTTGAACCTAGGAGGCGGAGGTTGCAGTGAGCCCAGATCACGCCACTGCACTCCAGCCTGGGCAACAGGGCAAGACTCTGTCTCAAAACAAATAAACAAACAAAAATGTGTGTGTGTGTGTGTGTGTGTGTGTGTATAGTGTGTATGTACATATATACATCAATATATTAGTTTCTGCAGATAGGAGGGTCCAGAAGTGAGAAGGCTTGTAATGGTGTACAGTGCATACAGACTTTCAGGTGTTTGGGCAAGCAGATAATTGAGATTATGTTCCCATCAGGAGCCAGAATCCATTCATTCATTCATTCACTTACATATTCATTCAGTATTTATTGAGGACCTGCTATGCATCCACCCAGAATAAAAAAAATCCAGTGTGTGACTGTGCCGTGGGTTTCTGCCTGGTCCAGCCCAGCTTTCTGGGAAGCATCCTTGAAGGATGAACTCTTTCCTTGGGCACCTTCAGGGCAGCCTCTGCTCTGTGTGTGTCAGTGCGAGCTTTGGGGAGGAAGTGTCCCAGGGAGCAGAGAACTTGGTCTCTGAGGCACCGACAGCAGCTGTTCAGCAGAGAGACCTCAGCATGCCAGGCATACGGTTGCTTCTTCCTCTCAGCATCCCAAGTCTCCACTAGATGGTTACAAACTGAAGTCTAGAGAGGTTAAGTCAATTGCCCCAAGGCTGCACAGCCAATACATGGCAAGTGTGGGATGGGAACGCAAACGCATCTAACTCCAGATAAATATACTAATGGCTAACGTGATTTAGCACTTACTGTGTGCCACGCGCTGCTTTAGGAACCTTATATATATACTCATTCATTTAATTTTCACAACAACCCTGGGAGGAAGATCTTATTATCCCCATTTTCTAAATGGGACAACTGAAGCACAGAGAGGTTGTAACTTCCTCAGGGTCACACAGCAGTGAAGATGGGATTTGAACTTGGGCAGCCTGCCGCCAGAATCCAGCTCTTCCTCACTGCAGTGCTGTATCTTTTTTTTGGTTTGTTATTGTTGGCTTCTTCTTTTTTTTTTTTTTTTAACATGGAGCCTTACTCTGTCGCCCAGGCTGGAGTGCAGTGGCGCAATCTCGGCTCTCCACCTCCCAGGTTCAAGCAATTCTCCAGCCTCAGCCTCCCGAGTAGCTGGGATTACAGGCACACACCACCAAGCCTGGGTAATTTTTGTATTTTTAGTAGTGACGGGGTTTCACCATGTTGGCCAGGCTGGTCTTGAACTCCTGACCTCAAGTGATCTGCCTACCTCAGCCTCCCAAAGTGCTGGGATTACAGAGAATTGAGATTATGTTCCCATAATCTCAGAGCCACTACACCTGGCCAGTATTGTTGTTTTGAGACAGGGTCTCAACCTGTCACCTAGGCTGGAGTGCAGTGGCACAATTGTGGCTCACTGTGACCTCTACCTCCCAGGCTCAAGTGATCCTCCCACTTCAGCCTCCTGAGTAGCTGGGACTACAGGTGTGTGCCACCATGCCTGGCTAATTTTGTTTTTTTTTGTAAAAAGATGGGGGTTTTACCATGTTGTCCAGGCTGGTCCCAAACTCCTGTCCTGAAGCAATCCACCTGCCTCAGCCTCCCAAAGTGCTGGGATTACAGGCATGAGCCACAGTGCTTAGCCAGTGTGTCACCTTGTATTCTTTTGTGGACTGGCCTGTTCTGACCAACTTGGTGGCAAGAAGGTTCCTTCTGGAGAGGAGAGCACTGTTAGAAGAACGTCTGTGATGTATTTGGGGTCTTGAAATCTAGCGGAAGCACAAATAAATGAGACGTTTTTCACAGTGTTTACAATAGAGGAAAATCGCAAGAGACCTAAATATCCCACAAGAGGGGAAGGGCTGGTAAGGCCGTTTTGGCATCCCCACTAGGGGAAGTGATGCAGCCACTCACGCTGACGTGAGGAAGAAGATGGGAAATACAGCAGAGTGTTTAGGATGGGGCTTGAGGGACCATCTTTCACTGTGTGTCACTCACAACGGGAAGCACTCTACCTGCACCGTCACATTGACTTTGCTCCATAAAATGGTGAGGTCATGGCAGTCACCAACGCGATAGCTGATGTTACTTGACCACTGACTGGGTGCCAGGTGTTGTCGAAGCACTTTAGTATCGCTGTTCCCACTTATAGTGGTGACCCTGAGCCTCACAGAGCTTACAGAACTGGCATGGAAAGCCAGAACTGGAATGCAGCTATTTCCAGGAAAGTGGGATATGGTTGGGCAGGTTGTCCACTGCATAACTGCAGAGGACACCAGTCACACTGGAGTCTGTGGGAATGGCACTCCTGAAGTTGTGCAGTGCACAACCTGTGCAACCATATGCAGCATGCCTGGGTGTGTCTGATCACAATCCTAGGCTCTTAATCCATGCCCCATCCAAAACAGAAAATAATATTCATGCACACTGTAAATGGGTTCATGTGATAGCTAGATACATGTGGACATGCAACAAAAAGTATGCAAAGAATGAAACAGATATGCTGGTGTCATGGGATTTATAGGAGATCTTTTCCTTTGAAATATCTTTAGGCCGGGCGAGGTGGCTCACGCCTGTAATTCCAGCACTTTGGGAGGCCAAGGTGGGTGGATCACTTGAGGTCGGGAGTTCGAGACCAGCCAGGCCAACATGGTGAAACCCCATCCGTACTAAAAATACAAAAAAATTAGTGAGGCCTGGTGACGGGCGCCTGTAATCCCAGCTACTCAGGAGGCTGAGGCAGGAGAATCGCTTGAACCTGGGAGGCAGAGGCTGCCATGAGCCAAGATCGCACCACTGCACTCCAGCCTGGGCGACAGAGTGAAACTCCGTCTCAAAACTTTCTGGAACTTCCTGCAATGATGGAAATGTTTCCTATCTGTGCTGTCCAATGTGGCGGCCGCTGGCCATGTGTGGATATTAAGCCCTTGAAATGTGGCCTGTTCAACTGAGGAATGGAATTTGTATTTTTATTTCGTTTTAATCCATGAGAATTTCATTGAGATGGCCACATGCAGCTCGTTGCTTCCATGTTGGATGGTACAGAGCTAGAGTGTGGATTGGTGTCTTTCATTCTGAGCCATGTCATTCCCAAATGTCTGCTCTGAAGCTTGTGGTTCCTAAACTTTCGGGTAAGGGAGTGTCTACTGCAGATTCCCAGCTGGACCCTTGGGTTGGGAATTTCTGTCTTTAACAAATTTCCCGGGGAATTCCCAGGCAAATTGTCAGTGGACTCCCCTTTAAGAAATGCGGAAGATCTGGCGCCAACGTCTCCACGTGGCAAAGTGTGGCAAGGGGGGCAGGTCAGCTCCCAGAGCTGTGGCTGAAGGCGCCGGAACAGCTGCCCTCAGAGGTTAGCAAGGTGGTCTTCAGGAAGAGAGTCCTGTATGCTGCCCCTCAGAGTGTAAGCACAGCATATCGTGGGGACCACAGGGAGATGGACTAGGACCCACTGTAATGGAGAATTTTCTAGTGCCAGGGTTGGCTGTTGTGCAACAATGTGATTGGAAACATGTTGGAGATGTCGAAGATGGCCCTGTGCCCAGACTCTGAGCGTGCACCCCACTGGTGAGGCTGTCCTGGGCGGGGCACAGCAGCTGGTGGGTACCCGGTGGAGGCTGAGACAGCAGGGGAGCCAGGTGGGTGGGTGTGGGCCGAGCATTCTGACTTGTTCAGGTAGAGAGGCGTGGCCAGTTAAGCCACAGAAGTCTGAACGGTCTCTGTGCCTGGCCACCAGCACTCGCCCTGGCTTCCCTGCAGGTCCTGGCTGCAGACTTTGAGCAGCCCAGGAGCTCTTAAATGGGGAAGAGCTCATCTCCCACACGGGACCCTTAGCAGCAACTTCGCCTGGTCTGGAAATGGTTAACTTTTCCAAGGGCACCTTTCATCCAGATACCAGCCACTTTGAGGACAGACAGTCTGGACATAAATCACCCTGATCACTGGCAGTGTGACCTGGGTTCGGTACTTTACCTCTCTGAATCTCATTGCCCCTGACTGTGAACAGGGCTTAATAACAGCGCCCTCCGCATTGTAGGAGGCAGGGCTCCATAACCCAGTGCCAGGCGCATAATAAAGTGGGGTAAATGGAAACCAAAAAAGAAAAAAAATTAAGGGTGTGGAAGAAGAAGCCCTTCTCGCCTCACCACAGTCCCACGCTGCGGTGAGGGGCGCGGCAGAAACACTCAGGACGCCCTTGGAGCTTCGCCGAGCGAGGCTCAGACTCACATTTTCCAGCACTGCCCGGAACTCACAAATGGGTCATAGAAACCTCCAGCGATGTTTAAAGTTGGGCCTCTCTGGGAACGCAGCACTGCCCAGAGCCAGGGTCACGGCAGGTCCCGTCAGCCTCTCAGGCACTGCCCTTGTCTGGGCTGCTCGCCATGAAGGGCTGGCCAGGGGACCCCAAGATGGGGCCGAAGGGCAGGTTCTTCCAGGGCAGAGAGAACTCTTCCATGGAGCTGGTGCTTTAGGGTGGGGTCTGTGGACAGGATTCAAAGTGTGTGAACCACCTCTCCCCACAACATTGCATGCAAACTTTTCTGCACGCCTGTGTTTTTCTAGGGAAGGGTTTGTAGAGTTCCTCAGAGTTCTCAAGGGGGATTCATGATTCAAATGGGGAAGAACCAGCAGGCCAGGCCTAGCCTTCATGTGGGACAAATAACAGTGGGGTTAGCTGTCATTTCTGGAGCACCACGTTGAGCATGCCCTTGGGAGAGCCCTGGGCCGTGCCATCCTCGCTGCGCCACCTGAGAGGGAGGGAGAGATACTGTTTTGTCCTAATACAAATGGTGAAACCAAGAAATGCAAGAGGAGACACCTCTTGTCTGAGGACACATGGGGCAGTTTTTCTCATTCTCAGATGCTCAGGGGAGGCAGGAGTTTGCTGTCTGGGTGGGCTGCTGGTAGCCCCTGTAACCCAGTTGCTACATCGGGAACATTCTCTCCTGCATCCTCCCAGGAAACCCGGGAACAGAGATGGGAGCAGGAAGGAAGGGCATGTGTAGGCATCACATCTCAGCGGTCAGATCTTGGGGACCTACTGCCTTGTTGTGAGCGCATGGCCAAGTCACTGCTCCTGCAGGCCTCAGTTTTCCTATCAGCAAAATGAGGGGCCTTGACAGATGATCTCTAAGATCCCTTCAGACCCTGAGTCCTTGAGAGGACAAGAATGACAAGTTTGAGACCGCAGAGCCGTTTGCAGGTTTGTCACAAAACCAAGCCACACGAAATCAGAACGTCTTTGTGCCCGGGCCTCAGCCCTCACCCCAGGTTCCCAACTGGCTCCAGGCTTTGGGAGGCCCAGGAGCTCTTAAATGGGAGAGAAAACCCCACCTTGAGCCCTAAGCAGAAAACTTCATCGTGGTCTGGAAACAGTTAACGAGGGCAGCTTTCCTCCCGATACCAGCCCCTTATTAAAATGTAGGCTTTACAATAAACCTGGCATTTGGCCATCAACCTTAGATTAAAACCAGACAGAACAGACAGGAACCCCTCTCTTAGACCAAATCGCGAGCAGAGGGCTGCTCCCCTTCCTTCTGGGTGACTCCGTGCCTCCCACCCACCCCGCACCCCATTCCAGCAGGTGCCCCCACTCTTTGGAGCTTGGTGTTGGGGTCTCAGGAGTAGAGGAGAGACTGAGCTGGACTTCGGACCCCTGACTCCTAGTGCAGAGGGAGGTAGTCAGGCACCAAAACTCAGGGACTGAGGGATATGAGGGGGAGGCTCCTGTTAGGGCCACACTGGGGAGCCAGGGCCTCAGAGTCGCTTGGCTGCATCTGGCCTTAGCCCCCCTGACCCTTTGATTGCCTGTGAACAGGAGGCAAATGGAGTACACTGGCTCGATCCCGGCCCACGGCAACCTCCGTCTCCCAGGTTTAAGCGATTCTCCTGCCTCAGCTTCCCAAGTATGGGATTACAGGCAGGTGCCACCACACCTGGCTATCTTTAGTGGAGACCGGGTTTCACCATGTTGGCCAGGCTGGTCTTGAACTTCTGACCTCAGGTGATCTGCCCGCTTCGGCTTCCCAAAGTGCTGAGATTACAAGCGCAAGCCACTGTGCCTGGCCCTGAAGACCCCTTTTCTCAAGGCTCCTGGGCTCAGAAGAACTTTTGGCCTCACCTGCCCCCAACTCTGGCTCCCCTCTACCATGAGCCTGCTGCTGTGACAGAGCCACATGGGGACAGTCTGTGTGAGAGCCACTCCTGACTGGGCACGGTGGCTGATGCCTGTAATCCCAGCACTTTGGGAGGCTGAGGCAGGTGGATCACCTGAGGTCAGGAGTTCAAGAGCCACTCCTGCTGGCTCTGTCACTGAGGGTTCCCCAAAGACCCTAACCCAGAGGCCCCTGGTCTCTTGGGGCCTCCCTGGCACCCCAGCCCACCTCACTCCTCACCCCCTGTCACTCCACTACCTGTGGCACCCCCAGAGACTCAGGAGATATCCTTTGTTTGCCATTCTCTCCAATCTCAATGCTTCTCTCAACCCTCCCTCCTTTTTCTGTGTGTTCTTAGGAATGATTTTATTTCGTGTATTTCACATACTATACAATCACCCATTTAAAGTGCGCAGTCCAGGGCCGGATGCGGTGGCTCACATCTGTAATCCCAGCACTTTGGGAGGCTGAGGTGGGCAGATCACTTGAGGTCAGGAGTTCAAGACCAGCCTGGCCAACATGGTGAAACCCTGTCGCTACTAAAAATACAAAAATTAGTCGGGCGTGGTGGCATGTGCCTGTAATCCCAGCTACTTGGGAGGCTGAGGCAGGAGAATCGCTTGAACCTGGGAGGCGGAGGTTGCAGTGAGCTGAGATCGCGCCACTGCACTCCAGCCTGGGCAACAGGCTTTTTTAGAGCGAAACTCCATCTAAAAAAAAAAAAAATTAACTGAGCATGGTGGCGCATGCCTGTAGTTTCAGCTACTGGGGAGGCTGAGGTGGTAGGATCACTTGAGCTTAGGAGTTCAAGGCTGCAGTGAGCCATGATTGCAACACTTCACTCCAACCTGATGCAGAGCAAGACCCTCTCAAAAAGTAAAATTTAATAAAAAAGATAAAATGTGCAGTCCAGTGATTTTTTAGTATTCAGTTGTACAACCACCATCACAATCGATGTTAAAACATTTTCACACCCCCAAAAGAAGCCCTGCACGCTTTAGCTGTTGCTCTCCAGCATCCTCACTGCCGTCCCCCCAGCTCCAGCAACTGCCAGTCTACTTCCCATCTCTGTGGATTTGCCTATTCTGGACATTTCATATAAAAGAAATCATGCACTAGGGCTTGGCGCGGTGGCTCAAGCCTATAATCCCAGCACTTTGGGAGGCGCAGGCAGGCAGATCACTTGAGGTCAAGAGTTCGAGATTAGTCTGGCCAACATGGTGAAACCTCATCTCTACTAAAAATACAAAAATTAACCAGGCATGGTGGTGGGCACCTGTAATCTCAGCTAATGGGGAGGCTGAGGCAGAAGAATGGCTTGAACCCAGGTGGCAGAGGTTGCAGTGAGCTGAGATGGCGCCACTGCACTCCAGCCTGGGCGACATAGTGAGTGAGATTCTGTCTCAAATAAATAAATAAATAAAAGAAATCATGCACCATATATTCCCTTCTGGCTGGCTTCTTTGATTTAGCATCATGTTTTCAAGGTTAATCCACAGTTACCCTCTCTAAATGTTTCATTTATTTTTATTGCTGAATACTATTTTTATTTTTGATGCTGAATACTATTCCATTGTATGAATGGACCACATTTTATTTATTCATTCACCAGTTGAGGGACATGTGGGTTGCTCTCACTTTTTGGCTATAATAAATAATGCCGCTATGGCCAGGCGTGGTGGCTCATGCATGTAATCCCAGTACTTTGGGAGGCCAAGGCTAGTGGGTCACCTGAGGTCAGAAGTTCAAGACCAGCCTGGTCAACATGATGAAACCCCGTCTCTACTAAAAATACAAAAATTAACCTGGTACGGTGGTATGCGCCTGTAGTCCCAGCTACCAGGGAAGCTGAGGCAGGAGAATCGCTTGAACACGGGAGGAGGACGTTGCAGTGAGCCGAGATTGTGCCACTGCACTCCAGCCTGGGTGACAGAGGGAGACTATGTCTCAAAAAAAAAAAAAAAAAATGCCGCTATGGACATGTCATTGTGTACAGGTTTTTGTGTGGACAAATGTTTCATTTCTCCTGGGTCTGTACCTAAGAGTAGAATTGCTGAGTCAGATGGTAAGTCGGTGTTTTACCTTGTGAGCAACTCCCAAACTGTTTTCCACAGCAGCTGTACCTTGCATTCCCACCAGCAGTGGATGAGGGTTCCAGTTTCTCCACTTCCTGGCCAACATTTGGTGTTATCAGGCCACCTGCCCTGGCTCTGCCTACTGGAGGCTCTGTTGCCCAGGCTGGAGTGCAGTGGTGTGATCTCGGCTTACTGCAACCTCCTCCTCCCAGGTTCAAGCCATTCTCCTGTCTCAGCCTCCCAAGTAACTGGGATTTCAGGAGCCTGCCACCATGCCTGGCTAATTTTTGTATTTTTAGTCGAGACAGAGTTTCACCATGTTGGTCAGGCTGGTCTCGAACTTCTGACCTCAAGCAATCCACCTGCCTCGGCCTCCCAAAGTGCTGGGCTTACAGGCCTGAGCCGCCATGTGCGGCTGTTGTCTTGTCTTTTGATTCTAACCATCCGAGTGGGTGTGAAATCTATCTCATCATGGTTTTGATTTGCACTTCCCTGCTGGCTGATGATCTTGAGCATCTTTGTGCCTATTGGCCATTTGTGTATTTTCTTCAGAGAAATGTCTTTTCAAATCCTTCACTCATTTTAAAATGGGATTATTTGTCTTTTTATTGAGCTGTAAGGGTTCTTTATATTTTCTAAACGTAAGTCCCTTACTAAATATGTAATGTGTAAATAACCTTTCTATTCTGTGGGTTGTCTTTTCAGTTTCTTTTTTTTTTTTTTTTTTTTTTTTTTTTTTTTTTGAGACGGAGTCTTGCTCTACCGCCCAGGCTGGAGTGCAGTGGCCGGCTCTCAGCTCACTGCAAGCTCCGCCTCCCGGGTTCACGCCATTCTCCTGTCTCAGCCTCCGAGTAGCTGGGACTACAGGCGCCCGCCTCGTCGCCCGGCTAGTTTTTTGTATTTTTTAGTAGAGACGGGGTTTCACCGTATTAGCCAGGGTGGTCTCGATCTCCTGACCTCGTGATCCGCCCGTCTCGGCCTCCCAAAGTGCTGGGATTACAGGCTTGAGCCACCGCGCCCGGCCAGTTTCTTAATGGTTATAAAAGTTACAAAACTGTTTAACTTTCATGAAGTTCCATTTATCTTTTTTGCTTTAGTTGCTTGTGTTTTTGGTGTCACATCTAACAGCCATCGTCTGGCCCTTTTGAAGATAAAGGGACCTGGCTTTGGAAGTTGAGATTTCAGATCCTTTTCTGGAGTGAGCCACTCCGTCATTTACACAGTCATTCATTCAGAAATATTTTTTATTTTTTTATTATTTATTTATTTTTTTTTGCGATGGAGTCTGGCTCTGTGGCCCAGGCTGGAGTGCAGTGGCCGGATCTCAGCTCACTACAAGCTCCGCCTCCCGGGTTTACGCCATTCTCCTGCCTCAGCCTCCCGAGTAGCTGGGACTACAGGCGCCCGCCACCTCGCCCGGCTAGTTTTTTGTATTTTTTAGTAGAGACGGGGTTTCACCATGTTAGCCAGGATGGTCTCGATCTCCTGACCTCGTGATCCGCCCGTCTCGGCCTCCCAAAGTGCTGGGATTACAGGCTTGAGCCACCGCGCCCGGCCAGAAATATTTTTGAAACCAAACTTCTTGCCTGGTCCTGGGGATACAGCACTGACAAGGAAAACCCAATCGCTACCCGTCTTGATCTTGGAGTCAAATGTGGGATAGACAGGCATGAAGCAGATAACCAAAACATGTCATTTCTCTGTTTTAGTTAATTACAGATGTGCAGGAGAGGGAGAAGGCCTAGGAGTCCGTAACAAGGAGACCTGCGCTTGTCTGGGAGCCGGGAAGGCCTCTCAGGGCAGGGCATGTAGGCTGAAATCTAGGGCCGGGTCAGCTTTAACCGGTGCAGTGGGGACGGGGGAAGGGTGCCTTAGCTAGAGGGAACAGCAGATACCAAGGCCCAGAAGTGGGAAGATGCTTGTGCTCCCTGCCAGGGGCAGCTCTGCTGGGTCACTGGCCCCTCCGCTAGGGTTTCTTGCGGGTCTGGTGGCCCCATGGAAATGTGTGCATGTCATGGATTTAGGGGTGAGGCTCCCGATCCCAGAGAGACCCAGATACCGCACAACTGTCTCCAAGCAAGGCTCTGCTGAGGTTTATGGGGGACATGAGGGAACCTCCTCTAGACTCCTCCAAACTCCAGGGTCATTCTGAGCCTGCGGAGGCCACACTAGCCACCATTCTTGCAGCCACACTGGCCACCGGCCCCCAGGGCTGGGAGCAGGTCAGAGCACGGCAGTCCCAGGTGGGGTGGCCCATGCCTCTTGCTCTTGTGTGCTGTGCAGAGACCTGGGGAAGCCATAGGATGGGGCCCCCTGGGGACCTGTCCTCGGACCCCACTGCGGCTTCCATCATCACCTTCCTTCCCGGGATGTGTTTCTCCTTCTCCAGGCTGGTAGCTATAAAAATGTGTCAGCGTCACGGGTTTTTGTTCAAAATTAATGAGGTGAAACATTCTTAAAAGTGTGGCAGGGCAGTGGCTGGTGGTGGCTGGCCTCCCCCAGCCCCTTCCTCACTCGGAGGACGTGTCCTCACCAGGCCTCCATGGCTCCAAGGGAGGAACCTAGACCCCTGCACAGGAGGGCGGGCTCTGCAGGCTCAGCTGGCCGTTCCCATGCCTCCTCCTTCACTCAACACTCAACACTCAACGCAGATTGATGAGAGGTTCCCTGTGCCGGCCCCCTGTGATGCATTCCAAGGAGACAGAAAACAGTAAGTCCCAGCCCCTACTGGACCGATGACCCCACACTTACCCTACAGTGTGACAGAGTTACAATGGGAGAGGCACAGGGCTTTCTGGGAGCTGTGGGTCCAGGATGGCTTCTGGGAGGAGGAAGCATCTCTGCTGAGACCTGAAAGTGAGCAACAGAGGGAGGAGACGTTGCCAGCTCAGGCAGGGGTCCATGGTGAGAGGGCGTGGTGTGTGTGATGCGAGCAGTGACCCCAAAGAGGCAGGGACCTGGAACAGTGGCTGTGCAGCCCTGAGGCCACCTGCCCTGGCTCTGCCTACTGGAGTGCCCTAGATGGCCCCATCCAGCAATGGTCCATTGAGGTGAAGATGGACCTGTGCCTTGTAACTTGCACTAGAGGACCTGAGACCCTCCTTTGTGCCTTACCCCTGGTCCCTGAATTTCTGGGGCTGAGGCCAGCTTGGCCTGATTGAAAGCCAGCTTGGCCGGGTGCCGTGGCTCACACTTGTAATCCCAGCACTTTGGGAAACCGAGGTGGGTGGACCACAAGGTCAAGAGAACGAGACCATCCTGGCCAACGTGGTGAAACCCCATCTCTACTAAAAATACAAACAGTTAGCGTGGTGGTGGACACCTGTAGTCCCAACTACTCGAGAGCTGAGGCAGGAGAATCGCTTGAACCTGGGAGGTTGCAGTGAGCAGAGATTGCGCCACTGCACTCCAGCCTGGCAACAGAGCGACACTCCATCTCAAAAAACAAATGAAAGTCAGCTCTTGAGCCCCTTGGTCGGGGTGCTGGCTGGGGCAGGGCTGTACTCCTGGGATTGGAATAGCCTAGCAGCCCCAGCATCCTTCTCCATAAGGCCCCAGGGACCATGTTTCTTCTCTATCCTCCCTTCTTCTCTTCCTTCTTTTCTGTCTTCAAATGTTGTTGAGCTCTCTCTGTGCCCAGCCTGACTGTGGCCCACCCTCAAAGGACAAGCTTGGGGCTAGGCCTGCATGTGTCTCTAATCCTCGCTGCCCTGCTGCCTGCATGCCTGAAGCCGTGTGCTGCAGCCCCAAGAATGTTTCTGTTGCCTTCAGCCTCCTTCCTTTTGGTTGTTCCATCTACCCTTAAGCCACCAGGGAGACCCCCCCAGAATCCCAGCACCGTGAGGATCTTGGGCAGGGGGACTCTTGGGGCTGGCTATCCATGCCGAGGTGACTCAGACAGCAGTGTAGGGAAGTGGCTAAGACGCCGGACTATGTGCTGGTCTCTGAGTTTCAATCCCAGTTCTGGCCTTTCCTGGCCATGTGGCATCAGCATATCATTTAACTCTCTGTGCCTCCTACGTAAAATTGAACTAGGGACCAACTGTGTTGGATTGTTTTGAGGGTTAAATGAGGTAGCTCCTGTTATTCCCATTTTTCAGGTGATATTCTGTCTCCCTTTTTTTTTTCTTTTTTTGTTTTTGGAGACAGTCTTGCTTCGTTGCCCAGGCTGGAGTGCAGTGACAAGATCTTGGCTCACTGCAACCTCCGCCTCCCGGGTTAAAGGAATTCTCATGCCCCAGCCTCCCGAGTAGCTGGGATTACAGGCACACACCACCACACCCGGCTAAATTTTTTGTACTTTTAGTAGAGACGGGGTTTCACCATGTTGGCCAGGCTGGTTTCAAACTCCCGGCCTCAGGCAATCCACCTGCCTCGGCCTCCCAAAGTGCTGGAATGACAGGCGTGAGCCACCGTGCCGGCCTCAGGCGAGATTCTTGAGACTGGGAGCGGTTAACGGTTCACCCCCGGCACTCCGACTGGGGTGAGTGCTCCCTTCCCTGAAGGGAACCTGCCTGAGAGCCAGACCCAGACCGGCCACCTCCTTAACCACTAGGCGGTACTGCCTTCCATTCCTTACTGGGAGAGGTAAGAATCGTCCCTCAAGCCTCCCTCAGGGCCACTTGTGTCCTTGCTGATGCTTCCAGGCAGTGGCTAAGGATGTGGTTTCAGAGTTCCTGCCTGAGCCCTTCTCCCAGGGGCCCTTCAAAGGAACCCAAATCTCTACCAAGAAATCCCAGGGGGAAACTGAAGCCTCGCGGCCTCTCCACCCTACCCCACCTCCACTTCCTGCCTAAGACGTTTCCAAGCTGTAAATATTTCTCCAGCTCTGAGGCTCCTCTGAGAAGGCCCAGTGTTAATTTGTTAAATCCACATCGAGGTCCCAGGGACCCGTTGTTTGTTTTTGCGATCCTGTTGGCAGAGATCACGTTGGGGGTGGTGGGGAGGGCTGCTTATTTGGTCAGAATAAATGCTAATTAATAAAAGTTATTTATTTGGGTTGGAGCTCACCTCAGCCCTGGGGTCAGGCGCAAACTGACTATTTGAAGCAAAAACAAACAGAGTGTGTCTCTCAACAGCTTGAGAAAGGCAGGAACGAAGAGGCTGAGTTTATTTGTCTTAGGAAGAATTTGCAGTTAATTCCCTCCAGACTATTTAGACCCTTAAATTACACGGAATAAGAAAAACCACGGGCACAGGGGAGGGCGGTGGGAACACTTGGTCATTTGGCTGAGAGCAGAGTTTTTAAATGTCTTTAGCCCCCAGTCAGCCAAATAAATGGTACGTGTGAAATAATTTAATTGCAGAAAACTGTGCACCAGTCATTTTTTCATTGTAATGTAATCGGGGACGATGTCGTTTTGGTTTTAAGGAGGAGAGAGCGCGAGGCAGGCCTCCCCCATCTGAGCTTGTTTCTCTTCTCCCGGATCCAGGCCTCCACAAAAGCAGCTCAACAGCCTGGTCAAAGGGAGGCGGTTTCATGCTTTGTTTCAGTCTCAGGGAAAAGCAGAACTTTTCCTGAACAAAAAGAAACTCTGGGCACAGCCCTCCTTGGAGAGTGCAGACCCAGGGCTTGCTGGCCGGAGGAGAGGGGCCCTGTGAAAAGGCAGGGACCCCGCGCCAATGGCCTGAGGCTTCGAGAGTATTTATTTTCTTTATTTCCTAAATGCTTTAAGCCCAAGCCCGGAGTCCCCAGAGGCACACAGACGCCCACCACAATGCATTTCTCAGGAGGTGGTTCAGGAACTTAGGGCGACATATCCGGCACATCCGCTCGGAGGCGGAGGCTAGCGCCAGAGCCCCCGGCTAAGTCCAGACCTGTGGGTTCGAGTTCTGGTCCCCCGGGAGGTGCTGCCTGGGTCCTTCTCCCCGTCAGCGTTCCTTCCCAGCCTCAGCCCACGGCAGGGTGCAGCCCCATCTTTCTGCTGTAGGCTGGGAGGAAGGTCCTTGTCTTCTCATACAAAGCTGGCTGCACAAAAGCAATCATGTTAAGGGGGTGAACATTTATTGAGCAATTACTATGTCCTTGGCACTGAGCTACACTCAACTCCTCACAGCAGCTTGGTGTGTCCTTCAGCAAGCTGCTTCCCACACCCTCCCAGGGGTGAGGGCTTCCTTTAGATGGAAGGGGTGACGTGAGGCTGGAGGCCTCCCACCGTGGCATCTCCTGACCCCACCCACCCATGGGTTCAGAGAGCTGGGACCAAGCGTGTGACAGGCCCCCTACGCTGCGGAGCCTGGGAGCGAGGTAGAAGAGGGAGGAAACCCTGTGAAGAGGGGTTCGCAGCCTTGGCTTCGCCAAGCCTCCCAGCAGACACTGATTTCTTCTTTTTTAGACGGAATGTCACTCTTGTTGCCCAGACTGGAGTGCAGTGGCATGATCTCAGCTCACTGCAACCTCTGCCTCCTGGGTTCAAGTGATTCTCCTGCCTCGGCCTCCTGAGTAGCTGGAATTACAGGTCCCCACCACTGTGCATGGCCAACAGACATTGATTTCAATCCCAGATGTATGACTTTGGGCAAGACACTCTCCCAGCTTCAGTTTCCCTGTGTGTAAAATGATGCAGTTGGTCGCTCATGCCTATAATCCTAGCGCTTTGGGAGGCCAAGGCCGGTGGATCACCTGAGGTCAGGAGTTCGAGACCAGCCTGGCCAACATGGTGAAACCTCATCTCTACTAAAAATACAAAAAAAGTAGCCAGGCATGTGGCGGACGCCTGTACTCACAGCTACTCGGGAGGCTGAGGTAGGAGAATCGCTTGAACCCAGGAGCCGGAAGTTGCAGTGAGCCGAGATCGTGCTACTGCACTCCAGCCTATAATCCCAGCTGCTCGGGAGGCTGAGGTAGGAGAATCGCTTCAACCCAGGAGGCAGAGGTTGCAGTGAGCCAAGATCGCGCCACTGAACTCTAGCCTGGGGGACAGAGGGATACTCTGTCTCAAAAATAAAATTTAAAAAAGTAATAAAATAATATGGCACAGTGCCTCCTAGGGTGGATGCAGGGGATGGTGGGTGGCCACACGTGGAGCACTTGGCACCACTCCTGGCCCAACTGGCTCTGGCTGAGCGCATCACATCACAGCTGCCTTGGCACGACCCTGGGCAGAGCTGACTTGGGAAGCAGTGGGGACGCCAGCCGGTGTTGGGGGCGGTCTGGGGCTGGCTGGGGTTGGGGTAAATGCCTTTGCGTGAGGGTTTTGGCTCCACGTCGCCACACAGCTTAACTGGCATGAAAGTGGAGCTGTTTCTTCAGGCGCTCGCTCGGCGAGGCGAAGGCTGCAAAATGGTTTTCATTTAAACACCCCCAGGTTTGAATTGCTCAGAAACTTCCCGAAAATGTCTCCTTTTTTGGCTGAAATGCCTCCTGTGTTGGGTGTGTGCCCAAGAGGAATTGCCTGAAAGGGGGTTGGAAATCACCCCTGCAATGACGGGCTTTCCAGAAGCTTCCATCCCTGCTTTCAGGCTATTGATCACCACCCAGTTTTCAGCGCAAGAGCTCTTGTTTCGGTTTAAAGTTTCTTCCTCATCGAGGCGGTGGGGGTGGAAAGACATCCACAGGCAGCAGACATTCTCATCCATCCTCACCTTTGCTTGAAGAGTGAAGAGTGAAGCGGTCCCGGCAATGAGAACAGCTCGCGCAGGGCCACCGCGTGCTCCCTCACCACTGCCCCCCAGCCCCCACCTGGTCCCGTGTGTTTGCAAGTATTTCCCAAAGGGGGAAACTGCTGAACATAACCTCCTAGTCATCCCTCTAAACCAGGGTTTCTCATCCTCAGTACTACTGACATTTTGGACAAAATAATTCATTGACATGGGAGCCTGTATGGAAAGATATTTAGCAAGGCCAAGCGTGGTGGCTCACGCCCAGTACTTTGGGAAGCTGAGGCAGGAGGATTGTGGTCAGGAGTTTAAGACCAGCCTTGGCAACATAGTAAGACCTCATCTCTATATTAAAAGAAAAATTAGCTGGGCATGGTGGCAGGCACCTGTAGTCCCAGCTACTTGGGAGGCTGAGGTGGGGGAATTGCTTGAGCCCAGAAGGTCGAGGCTGCAGTGTGTTACTATTGCACCACCGCACTCCAGTTTGGGCGATGGAGGGAGACCCTGTCTCAAAAAATAAAATATTTAGCAGTGTTCCTGGCCTCTTTACCATTAGATCCTAGTAGCACCCCTTCCCCAGTCCTAATGATCATAAATGTCTCATGGGGAAAAATAGCCCTTGGTTGAGAAGCAGTGTTCCAAATGCTGCTTCAGGGTCATCTTTCTCCCAGACACCTCCTTGATTCCTGTCTGACAACCCTACACACACACACACACACACACACACACACACACAGACTCATTTACAGTCTCATGGAACAATTTAACCTTACATCAAATCAGTTGGTTGCTCAAGAGTCAGTAAACCTCCCTAACCTGGGAACTGATTAAAAGCAGATATTAAGCAGTAGCCATCACTGGGCTTGGCATGTTCCAGAAGCTCAGTAACAGTTCACTGAACAAATGCTCAGTACTGTGCAAACAACATCAGGTGTAACATGGGAACATGTAACTGGGGAAACAAAAATACAAGGTATGGACTAAAATGCAAAGCTCTTCTGTTGGCTAAACTGTAGGCAAAACACATCGCCCCAAACCTGGCCGTGGGAACGCAAAATAAGACGAGACATACGGGGGAGTTTGGCCACATCTGGCATTCACTCATTGGCCCAGAAATTCCACTTCTAGGAATCTGTCCTAAATATGCACTGGCAAAAATAGAAAACCATATTTGCATGAGGTCATGCACTGTGGCATTCTTCTAGTTCCAAGAGATTGGAAACCCTCCAAATGCCCATCAATAGGGCTCTGGTTGAATAAACAGCAGAATCGCACAGCAGACTGCTATGCAGCTGTGAAAAGGAACGTGGTGGGCTCCGGTGTGCTGAATGGTAGAATCCCTGGGAAATATCTTTAGGTGAGGCAAAAAGTGAACAGTACATGCTATTTTCTTTCTCTCTGTGTCTCTCTCTCCTTCCTTCCTTTCTCTCTCTCTCTCTTTCTTTCTTTCCTTTTCTTGACAGAGTCCCACTCTGTTGCCCAGGCTGGAGTGCAGTGGTATGATATTGGTTCACAGCAACTTACAACCCCCAGGTTCAAGTGAGTCTTCTGCCTCAGCCTCCCAAGTAGCTGGGATTACAGACATATGCCACCACACTTGGCTAATTTTTGTATTTTTAGTAGAAATGGGGTTTTGCCGTGTTGCCCGAGCTGGTCTTGAACTCCTGACCTCAGGTGATCCACCTGCCTCGGCCTCCCAAAATGCTGGGATTACAGGCATGAGCCACCATGCCCGGCTGCTATGCTTTCTTTTGATAGAAGAAAGGGAGAAAATATTACACATATTTTGTTATATTTGCAAAAAGCAATGCTGGAGGGATAAAGGAAAAACTCACTCTTAAAATGGTTCCTGAAGGTAGGGGAGAGGGAACAAGAGGGAAAATACGTTTTGGAAAAACAATCACAATAAAGATGGTTAGGTTTGTTTCACTGAGATGGAAGAGTATCCAGAATATTATTAAATAAAAAGAGGCGGCCAGGCGCGGTGGCTCAAGTCTGTAATCCCAGCACTTTGGGAGGCCGAGACGGGCGGATCACGAGGTCAGGAGATCGAGACCATCCTGGCTAAAGTGGTGAAACCCCGTCTCTACTAAAAAATACCAAAAAAAACTAGCTGGGCGAGGTGGCGGGCGAGGTGGCGGGCGCCTGTAGTCCCAGCTACTCGGGAGGCTGAGGCAGGAGAATGACGTAAACCCGGGAGGCGGAGCTTGTAGTGAGCAGAGATCCGGCCACTGCACTCCAGCCTGAGTGACAGAGCGAGACTCCGTCTCAAAAAAAAAAAAAAAAAGAGGCAAGTTGAAGCCCCAGTGTGTGCTTGTCAATTTTTTTATTTTAAACTTCTATTGATTTATTTTTGAGACAGAATATCGCTGTGTCACCCAGGCTGGAGTGCAGTGGCGTAATCTTGGCTCACTGCAACCTCCGCCTCCTGCATTTAAGTGATTCTTGTGCCTCAGCCTCTGGAGTAGCTGGGATTTCAGACGCTTGCGACCATGCCTGGCTAATTTCTTTTCTTTTTTTCTTTTTTTTTTTTCAGTAGAGATAGGGTTTCACTATGTTGCCCAGGCTGGTCTCAAAATCCTGGCTTCAAGTGATCCACCTGCCTCAGCGTCCCAAAGTGATGGGATTACAGGTGTAAGCCACCACGCCTGGCCATTTTAAACTTGTATTTGTAATCTTAGAAAATGTGGGCAGTGGGGCCGGCATGGTGGCTCACACCTGTAATCCCAGCACTTTGGGAGGCCGAGGCGGGCAGATGGCTTGAGGTCAAGAGTTCGAGACCAGCCTGGCCAACATAGTGAAACTCTGTTTCCACTAAAAATACACAAATTAGCCAGGTATGGTGGTGGGCGCCTGTAATACCAGCTACTCGAGAGGCTGAGGCATGAGAATCACCTGAACCCCGGAGGCAGAGTTTGCAGTGAGCCAAGATCATGCCACTGTACTCTGGTCTGGAGGACAGAACAAGATTCCACCTCAAAAAAAAAAAAATTAATTAAAAAATAAAAAAGAAAGAAAATGTGGGGAGTGGGATAGGGGAGGGGAAAGTATTTTGTTTTACTTTATACCCATCTGTGTTGTTTGAATCTGTTACTGTGACAACCAGTGTGGTTACCTGGTTATTAAAATAGACATTTTTAATGAGAAAATCAGATACACAGGGAGGTGCTGAACGGGCAGCATTGGTTCATTCTAAGTGCTGGAGGGAAGGGGGTTCCACGTGGACTCAGGATCGAGAGGGCGCCCTGGAGGAGTGGCCAGTAGGCTGGGCCCTAGAGGATGAAAGGTCAGAGGTTTGGCCCCTGGATAAAGTTTAAATGCGGAAACGGTAGCTGGATGCCCCACCCCGTCCCCCCAGGTACAGGCTGGGCCCAGAGGTTGCCACCCCAGGACCTCCCCAGGGTTCTGCTGGACCCTCCTTACCAGAACTGCTAGTTCTGTACCACAGGCCAGTGCCACCCTCGGTCAGGTCTGCTGCTGGGATCTTCCACCACCCCTGCTGGGCCTTGGCTGGACACCCTCCCTCACTCTCTGGCGGATGGGAGAACTCTTGGGGATCCTTCAAACCCTCTGCAAGCTGCACCTCTCCTGAGGGGCCTCGCGGCCAGCTCCTCATCCCCACCAGAGCTGAGCATCCTCCCATGCCCTGGCCCACACCTGCCCCTGACCCACCTCACGGCCCCACCAAAGCTTATTCGGGGCCTGCCTCTCCTGCTGATGAATCCGTCTGGTTCGTCTCTCCCCAGCTCCAGCACAGCTCTGGCTTAGTAGGCCCTCTGGAAAGAAGGCTGCTCTCAACAGCTGCCTGATTGGCTAAATAGGAGAGGATGAGGACTCTGGTACCCGATTGGTGGATTCAGAACCCTCCCCCAACAATGACTCCACTGGGCCCTTGGGCTTGGGTCCGAGACCATAGCCTCTCTGACTCTTCCTCCTTAGGAGTGATGAGGATCGCGACACCTATCTTAGGGCTCCTGGGAGCTTCCTAGAATCTGTGGGTCCTGAGCCTTGACTCCCACTGCTCTTTATGACATATTATTATTATTACACGTCAGCAACAGGTGTCCATGCAGAATGTGCCATGCCCCACAGCCTGGGCCGGGTGCTGAGGACAGTCAGGTGTTTCCTGGGCCCTCCTTGAGCAGGTCACTTGTCCCTGGTGGAGGGGACACCTGTCCCCAGGGCTCTTGCCGTGGTCCCATCTCAATTGGCTCAGACTGGGGTTTCCGCAGGGCAGGGGTGTGGCTGCTTTTGTTCACCATTATCTCCCCGGAGTCTGGCACTGGGCCTGCCACATAGTAGGTGCTCAGTAAGTATGTGTTGAAGAGTGAATGGATGGGTGGATGCCGGAAGGAATGAGGGAGTGAATTAAAGGAATGCATTCCGGGCTGCGGGGCTGGACCATCCCTCTTCAGAGGAAGGCACTAAAGCACTCAGAGCAAACTGCGGAGTTGGGGGCTGAACCGTGAGGTAGCCACTGGCCGCCCTGCTGACCATCTTCCCGCCCGCCCCCCCCGCACAGGTGAGTGTCCCAGCCCGGGGCGCGGTAGCGCCGCCAAGCGGAAGAAGAAGCAGCGGCGGAACCGTACCACGTTCAACAGCAGCCAACTGCAGGCGCTGGAGCGCGTGTTCGAGCGCACGCACTACCCCGACGCCTTTGTGCGCGAGGAGCTAGCCCGGCGCGTCAACCTCAGCGAGGCGCGCGTCCAGGTGAGCGCTCAGTCCCGGGCCTCCCGTAGGAGCGTGCGCCTGGGAGCGCCCAGACACTGTTCTCCCAGGATTACACAATTGCCCAGGAGGGGTGTTTAAGAGCAGGAGCATCTGAGGCCAGGAGGATGGGGGTTCAAATCCCCGCCCTGTCACTTATTGGCTGTGTGACCTTGAGCAAGTAATTTAAGCTCTCTGTGCTGCAGGCTCCTGCCTCCCTGGAAAATAAGGATCACATAGGTCTTTGCTATAGGGGTCCTTCAAGAATTAGAGTTAAAATTTTCATAAAGCAGCCAGGCACAGTGGCTCATGCCTGTAATCCCAGCACTTTGGGAGGCTGAGGCGGGTGGATCACTTGAGGCTAGGAGTTTGAGATTAGCCTGGCCAACATGATGAAACCCCATCTCTACTAAAAGTACAAAAATTATCTGGGTGCGCTGGCGTGCACCTGTAATCCCAACTACTTGGGTGGCTGAGGCAGGAGAATCGCTTGAACTCGGGAGGTAGAGGTTGCAGTAAGCCAAGATTGCGCCACTGCACTCCAGCCTGGGTGACAGAGCGAGACCCTGTTTCAATAAATAAACAAATAAATAAAAATAAGTTTTCGTAAAGTGCTTAGAGCAATGCCTGGCACAAAGGGTTCTGATAAAGAAGTCCTTTTCCAGTTTCAAGTTCTTACTCTATGCCAGCACTGAGCCGAGTGCTCAGCAAGCACCTCTCCCGCCGAGGGCTCAGCAAGCACCTCTCCCGCCGAGGGCTCAGCAAGCACCTCACTCCCAGTGGCCGAGGGCTCAGCAAGCACCTCACTCCCAGTGGCCGAGTGCCCCTCCATTCATTCCTTCATTTATTGGTGTTCTCATTCTCCAACACACACCCAGCAGCAGGCGTCATTTGTCATCCCCATTCTACAGATGAAAAAACTGAGATTCAGAGAGGTGACGCTGCCAGCCCAGGGCTGGTGACAGAGCAGGCACACACCCAGGTCCAAAAGGACTTGGGTCCCCCCTGCCCATGCTGCACCCTGCTCACCCTCCCACCCACAGGTCTGGTTTCAGAACCGCCGCGCCAAGTTCCGCAGGAACGAAAGGGCCATGCTGGCCAGCCGCTCCGCCTCGCTGCTCAAGTCCTACAGCCAGGAGGCCGCCATCGAGCAGCCCGTGGCTCCCCGGCCCACTGCCCTGAGTCCAGATTATCTCTCCTGGACAGCCTCCTCCCCCTACAGGTGAGAGCGGGAACACCTTTAGGCCGGGAGGGGGCAGCTGGGGGAATTCCAGAGAGGCTTTTCCAGCCTGGACTCTGAGGGTCTGGAGAGAGCTTGAATGTTGTCCACGACCCCTGGGATCTGGGGTACACACCAAGTGATGTGTGGCAAGTGTGCCCGTGAGTGGGTGTTCACGAGCACCTGCACGCGCATGTTGTAAGTTTGCGTGTGTGTGTCAATGTGCATGTGTCCACACATGACTGTGAGTGTGCATGCACGTGCCTGCGTGTGCCAAGGAGTGTGCAAGCATGCGTGCCTGGAGCCGGGAGAAAACAGGCCTATCTGGAGGGGGAGCAAAGTACAGGCATCACCCTGGGGGAACAGAAAACCTGCAGGAAGATTCCTAGGCTGGCACGGGGGCCCCAGTGCCCTGTGTCAACCCTCCAGGAGAGAAACTGAGGCTGGGAGGGCTGAGGAAATGGTCTCCCTGGCCCGTGGGCATGGCTGGGGCCCAGAGCCAAGTTCTGGGGCAGTTTTGTCTGACTCAAAGCTGGAAAGACTGACAAGGTGGGCAGGAGGTGCTCAAGAGTCGGGCCACCATACCCCACGGCTCCAGAAGCACCATCTGCTCCTTGGGCTGTGAGGGTGGCTCTGCTGGAGCCATAGTCCTGCAGGGGGACAGGGATTTTGTGGGTCGGCTTGAGGGATCTTAGGCTTCACCGCCCTCCTGACTTCCCTCCCTGTTCATCCTTACATGGGGCAGGAAAACCAAGGGGCATCCTTATTTATTTATTTATTTTTGAGACAGAGTCTCACTCTGTCACCCAGGCTGGAGTGCAGTGGTGCAATCTCGGCTCACTGCAACCTCCGCCTCCCAGGCTCAAGCAATTCTCCTGCCTCAGCCTCCCAGGTAGCTGGGATTACAAGTGCCCATCACCACGCCCAGCTAATTGTTTGTATTTTTAGTAGAGACTGGGTTTCAACATGTTGGCCAGGCTGGTCTCGAACTCCTGATCTCAGGTGATCCATCCACCTCAGCCTCCCAAAGTGTTGGGATTACAGGCGTGAGCTACCATGCTGGGCCCCAAGGGGCATCCTTAAATTCAGGTGCCTGTTCATTCTACCTCCCTCCTGCTGTGAGCCAGGCCCAGGGTACTCATGGAGGGGAGCAACAGGACCCACCCAGGCCCCACCCTCAGGAAGCTCATGGTTCACAGGGAGACTCCTGTGTCCCAGCACCAAGCTGGGCGGACTTCTGACTCCTGCCCAAACCCTGCAGCTCCAAACCACCCCCAATCCTGGGTGAAGTCTGCCCAGGAGAGCAAGCTAAGGAGGGGGGTGGCAGGACCAGAGGCTGGGGTCGAACACTGACACCCAGAAGCCACCCGCACCCATGTGTCCTGTGTCTCATGTCACCCCCAGCACAGTGCCACCCTACAGCCCTGGGAGCTCAGGCCCTGCAACCCCGGGGGTCAACATGGCCAACAGCATCGCCAGCCTCCGTCTCAAGGCCAAGGAGTTCAGCCTGCACCACAGCCAGGTGCCTACGGTGAACTGACGTCCAGTCCCACCAGGACCCAGCCACCTCCCTGGGTGGACAGCAACAGAAAAAGAGGCAGACGCCCAGGAAGTGACCTTCTCCTGGATGGGCTCTCCTGGCCCGTCTCTCCAGCCTGGACTCCTGAGCCCGCGAGGCTGTTGAGGCCCCCGCAGCCGGGCCCAGCTCTTCTGTCCTCGGCCGCCAGAGACTGCAGCCGACAACCCTTGGAGGGGTTGGGCCGGAAGGTGGAAGCCTGCCAAGGACCTCATTTAGTTTGTGTATTAAAACCAAAAAGCTTTTGTCTTTAAGAAATAAAACCATTTTTTAAGACCCAAAAGGTTGCAGGAAGGTGGGTAAGGGCTGCAAACAATGTTGGTGACTGAGATGAGAGCTGGGACCCCACAGGGCTGGATGGCCTTCCTGGGCCCCCTGCAGCAGGCATGGGGACTGCCCTGGCCTGGCTGAGACCAGCAGCCATGGGAGGCCTACCGCCCTCATATCTGTACTGTTCCCAGGAACAAAGTCCTCGGTCACCCTGCAGAGCCCCCAGAAGTGGGGGCTCGGGGGTGCGGGTTGGGAGAGGAGGACAGAAACCCACTTTAGACCCCATCTCCCACCTTGAGGCCCAAGGGGACACCCAGATGTTTGGGCAGAGCCTTGCTATGTGACCCTGGGCAGGGAGCGTTTCCCCATCCTATTGTGGGGCAGGATCGGTGATCATGGATTCCTAGACTGGCCAGACGGTATGTGGGACAGATGCAAGGACATTCAGTCCCTTGCTTCTGGGCACACAGAAGGCGTGGGATCTCTCTGATCATTTGACCACGGAGGGGCTGGGGAAATGGCCCGGAAAACTGAGGTGCAGACTGCAGGTCCCAGCCAGGCTCCCAGGACAGTGGTGTACTCCATGACAGTTGAGGCCAGCAGAAGATCCAAGTCCCTCAACCCACCCATTTGCAGCCAGTAACTGGGGGTGCCACCAGCCAATGACACCACTTACGAGGGGTCTGCAGAAAACAGGGTGAGGGAAGGTCTGAAGCCAGCCCCTCTACCTGTCCCCACATCCACCAGGGAAGTCAGGAGAGCCTTTCCACTCAGAGTCACCCCAGTCCAGCCCCTAGGAGGCAGGACAACACTCCCCCATCCCAGAGGGCACAAAGACGGTCAGCCCTGGGCAGCGGTGGGTGAGAACCCAGGCCCTTGGGGTGGTGGGGTGGCAGGTGGCACAGCAAGGAATCTCGATGGAGTCAATGAGCTGGGCTGATTCTCCCATATCCCGCCCTGCCCACACAGCTTCGCCGTGCCCCTAAAGCACCAGCCATGGGGCTCCACACATGAGTAGCCTGCACGGGCACACCTTTATTTATTTATTTATCTTTTTTTTTTTTTTTTTTTGAGACAGAGCGTTGCTCTGTTGCCCAGGCGTGAGCTCAGCTCACTGCAACCTCCACCTCCAGGGGTTCAAGCGATTCTTCTGCCACAGCCTTCCAAATAGCTGGGATTACAGGCATCAGCCACTACACCCAGCTAATTTTTTGTATTTTTAGTAGAGATAGGGTTTCACCATGTTGGCCAGGCTGGTTTCGAACTCCTGACCTCAGGTGATCCTGATCCACCCACCTCAGCCTCCCAAAGTGCTGGGATTACAGGTGTGAGTCACCATGCCTGGCCCCCACTTTAGTTAGAAGGTACAGCAGCTACACTTGTGAGTAAAGTGAGGACCGTCTCCCACCTGCCCCCAGTACACGCCTGAATACTCTTCCCCGTACTCCATCCGGATTTCCACCACAGGACCTGGCCCCTTCAGATGTGCAGACACCTGGGGAAGAGTGACTGCCCAGTCGCTGTGTGACTTCTCTTCTTTGGTGGCTGGACGGCTTCCTCCCTGGCCGCATCAGGAACTCTGACCAGCAGGAGAGCCTGGGGCACCAGTGAGGGCTGGGGTGGAGGGGAGGGGGATTCTACTGAGGTCTTCAGCTGCTCAGGCCCACCCGACTGTGAGGGCCAGGCCTGTGACCTGGACTGGGAGAGGAGGGGGAGTCAGATTTGTGTTTTCTGACTCAGTTTGACCTCTGCCTCAGGTAAGTGCTTTCTGGACTTCCATTTGCCATTCTTGCACTGAAAAATATTATGAAACACAAGGTTCCTGGCCACAGAGGCTGCATCATGCTACGAGTAAGCAAAGGCAAAGGAATAATTACAGCACCACTAAGGCTCTGAGGGGGTGCTGCAGGGGCCCAGGGAGGACAGAAAGGGGGCCCCAAACCTTGTTGAAGGCATCTGGGCAGGCTTCCTGGAGGAGGTGTGCCTGGGAGGATGAAGAGTTCAACAGACAAAGAGGGGGAGGGGCAACAGTGTTTCTGTTTCTGGCTGAGGGGACTGTGTGAGTGTAGCCCTGGGGCAGGCCAGAAGCTGTCTCTTTGGACAAGTGAGAGCTGTTCCCTGGCTGGATCTCCTGGTGCCGGGCGAAGGTGGAAAGGAACAGGGGAACAGGAGCTGGCTCAAACGAGGTCTGTGTGGCCGGGACTAGATGTTTGGATGTCACCCAGTCTGTGGAGAGCCATGGAGGGGATTTGCTTGGTGGAGGACCGTGCCCTGAGCCTCCATGTGGAAGAGGGACTGCGGGCTGAGAGTGAAGGAGAGAGCCCCTTGCGGAGGCCAGGGCAGGTGTCCAGGTGGGAGGGGCTGTGGCCTGAGCCAGATGGGGACAGAGTTGGTGAACCTGGGAGATGTTTCAGATGCAGCAAAAAAACAAAAACAAAAACAAAAAACAGGAATTGGTGACTTGGTGAAGGGCTGGGGAGACTGGGAGCCTTCAAAGCCAGTTTGGGGACCGGGCATGTTGGCTCACGTCTGTAATCCCAGCACTTTGGGAGGCCGAGGCGGGCAGATCACTTGAGATCAGGAGTTCAAGACCAGCCTGGCCAATATGATGAAACCCCGTCTCTGCTAAAAACACAAAAAAGCGGGACATGGTGGGGCACACCTGTAATCCCAGCTACTTGAGAGGCTGAGGCAGGAGAATCACTTGAACCCGGGAGGCAAAAGTTGTAGTGAGCCAAGATCAGGCCACTGCATTCCAGCCTGATAGAGCGAGACTTTGTCTTAAAAAAAAAAAAAAAAAAAAAAAGCCGGTTTCGGCTTAGAAACACAGAAGTGCCCAAGAAGAGCGGACCCTGGCCATGGGACCTGCCTGGTGGAAGCCTCTGGAAGATACAGGCCTATCTTCCCACCCAGACAAGAGCTGGGGTCCAACCTGGCTTGAGCGTCCTCCTAGGCACAAAGCTTGCTCCCTTTCCCCATCTGGGGGATCTGTACCTGCAATTGGTCCAGAGCATGGGGGCCCAGAGCAGAGCACTCATGGGCAGCCGGGAAGAGCAGGCTGTTTCCCCCAAGAAGCACTAACCTGGGAGCTCATGAGTGGACAGCACCACCCCCAACCCAGGCCCCTGGCCAGTGCTCCAGGCCTGGTGCAGGCATCTCATGCCTTTCTACTTTCCAACCCAAAGGGAGGCCACCTTGAAGAAACGCCAGGCTGAGGCTACCTGTGCAGCGATGAGGTCACACCAGGTGGGGGCCTGGGAGGCCCGTTCCAGGAAGGCTGGCTTCAGAAAAAGCCGGGGCCCTTCCCATGGAGGCGCTGGCCCTGCCGTTGGACCATGAGGATGTCAATGTCACTTCCTCCCAGCGCTCTAGAGAAAACAAACCGGCTTAATCGTTTACACATGCTGCTCCGGGAAGCTGAGGGAGGGGTCGAGGTGGCCCTCCCTATAAAAGAGAAAATATTCAAACACTGCTGTCGCTATTGTAGCCCTAATTGCAGGGCTGTGTGGGCAGCTTCCTGGGCACCCGTCCCAGGATATCATTTTTCCATGAGGACAAGGTACCCAAGGCCCTGCCCTGGGCTGGAGAACTTGCTGCCTTTGCCCATTTGGCTAAGTGAGCTTGAGCTTGGGAGAGGGCATTGCGTGTGTCTGCTTTTATTTTTTTTATATGAAATAAAAGAACTTAAGAGAGAAAGGGAGGGGGAAGGAGAGAGAGAGATTGAAGGAAAGACAGTCAGCTCTTGCAAAAACCCAAACCAGAGACATAAAGACTAGCGTTTCTGGTCCTGTGACCCTGGACAAGGCACTTCTCTGGGCCTTGGTTTCCTTGTCTGTAAAATGGGGATAATTACAGAACCCACTGCACAGGGCTGTTGGCACAGAGTTCCCGCCCATAAATGGGTGCCTCAGTGTTTACGGTGGAGGAGCACAGGGTGAGGGATGGAGTTTGAGAAAATGTATGTATTCCCCTTCCTGGGGTAAAATGGCACTTTCCCTCTCCAGAGAAGCGGCACACCCAGCCCAGAGGCTCTTCCCTCGTTCCTTTGATGCCCACCCGCCTTAGGAGCCCCAGTTGGGGACCAAAATCAACATGGTACCTCCGGCTCCTGCACCTCTGCTTCTCGCCCCTGGAGGGCGCCGTGGGGGCCGCTGCAGGGCCCTGGGCTGGGTTCCCGCGATGTGGCAGAACACACCCCATCCTCTCTGCTCTCCTGGAAGATCTCCAGGGCTGGCAGCGGGCTGCTGACCCAGCTTCCTCTGGAAAGACAAAGAAGCAAATCCCAAACCACCAGCAGGGGTTACAGCGTAAAGATCAGCATAAGCGTTAGGGAACAGGGACCAAGAGCCATGAAGACTTTCGCATGTTTCACCCAGCAAACCCATCTCTAAGCTCTACTTTGAAAAATAATCAAAAGCTCAAAATCGGGGGGCGGGGGAAGGAATGTGCACATCAATGTTTATCACATATTTTATATGTGCAATGTAAAAAATCTGGAAAGACACAAGCCAAAATGTGAATAGGTTAAATTTTTTTTTTTTTTTTTTTTAACTGAGTCTCACTCTGTCGCCCAGGCTGGAGTGTGGCACAATCTTGGCTCACTGCAACCTCCGCCTCCCTGGTTCAATTGGTTCTCCTGCCACAGGCTCCTGAGTAGCTGGAACTACAGGCCTGCACCACTACACCCAGCTAATTTTTTGTATTTTTAGTAGAGACAGGGTTTCACCATGTTGGCCAGGAAAGATCCTTTCACCTTTGCCGTACTCTATTCATCAGAAACAAGCCACAGTTTTCCACTCAAGGAGAAGGGATTACACAAAGGTGGGGCCACCTGGGGTGGGGATCACAGGGCCATCTTTTTTTTTTTTTTTTTTCTTTTTTGAGACGGAGTCTTGCTCTGCCACACAGGCTAGAGTTCAGTGGTGTGATCTCGGCTCACTGCAACCTCCACCTCCTGAGTTCAAGTGATTCTCCTGCCTCAGCCTCCCGAGTAGCTGGGATTATAGGTGTGCACCACCACGCCTGGCTAATTTTTTGTATTTTCAGTAGAGATGAGGTTTCACCATGTTGGCCAGGCTGATCTCAAACTCCTGACCTCAGGCCATCCACCTGCCTGGGCCTCCCAAAGCGCTGGGATTATAGGGGTGAGCTACCCCACCAGGCCAAATAGCTTAAATTTTATGGTGACTCACAATCTACCAGTCTTCATATTTTTAAAATAACTTTATAGAAAAATAAACAATCTTTAAAAAGAAATCAGGTCAATGTAACAGCCTCAAGTACGTAATAAGCTCTTCAAAGGTTAAAAAAATGTGCTTTCAGCTGGGACTGGTGGCTCACACCTGTAATCCCAACACTTTGGGAGGCTAAGGCAGGCTGATCACAAGGTCAGGATTTTGAGACCAGCCTGGCCAGCATGGTTAAACCCCATCTCTACTAAAAATACAAAAATTAGCCGGGCGTGGTGGTATACACCTGTAGTCCCAGCTACTCAGGAGGCTGAGGCAGGAGAATTTCTTGAACCCAGGAGGCGGAGGTTGCAGTGAGCTGAGATCATGCCACTGCACTCCAGCCTGGGCAACAGAGTGAGACTCCATCTCAAAAAAAAATATATATATATATGCTTTCTTCCCCGTGTTTTGTGTCCCCCTGGTGCCTCTCACAGAGCTGGACGTGTCCCCTGGATACTTGGTCAGTGGAGGTACTGGAAACAGTGTGTTTGAGAACATCTGTCTCCCAGGCTGGAGTGCAGTGGTGAGATCCTTGCTCACTGTAACCTCAAACTCTTGGGCTCAAATGATTCTCCTGCTCTGGCCTCTCAAACTGCTGGGATGTGAGCCACTGCATAATGGCTCTCCAAGAGCTTCCTAATTCTTAGTTCACACCTTAGAAAAAGTGGGAATGGGCCGGGCGCGGTGGCTCAAGCCTGTAATCCCAGCACTTTGGGAGGCCGAGACGGGCGGATCACGAGGTCAGGAGATCGAGACCATCCTGGCTAACACGGTGAAACCCTGTCTCTACTAAAAAAAAAAAAAAAAAAAAAAAAAAAAAACTAGCCGGGCGAGGTGGCGGGCGCCTGTAGTCCCAGCTACTCGGGAGGCTGAGGCAGGAGAATGGCGTAAACCCGGGAGGCGGAGCTTGCAGTGAGCTGAGATCCGGCCACTGCACTCCAGCCTGGGCGACAGAGCGAGACTCCGTCTCAACAAAAAAAAAAAAAAAAAAAAAAAAAAAAGAAAAAGTGGGAATGGATTGAGCTTGAGCTTGGGATATAAGGCAGTCAGGAATATGCACCTTGAAATCAGAAGGGGGACTCAAAAGAGAGACGGTGTGGTAGATAGAATTCTAACATGGCCTTGCCAGCCGGGCGCAGTGACTCACACCTGTAATCCCAGCACTTTGGGAGGCTGAGGTAGGCGGATCGCCTGAGGTCAGGAGTTTGAGGTCAGCCTGGCCAACATGGTGAAACCTCGTCTCTACTAAAAATACAAAAAATTAGCCAGGCGTGGTGGTGCACACCTGTAATCCCAGCTACTCAGGAGGCTGAGGCAGGAGAATCACTTGAACTCAGGAGGTGGAGGTTGCAGTGAGCCGAGATCACACCACTGAACTCCAGCCTGTGTGGCAGAGCAAGACTCCGTCTCAAAAAAGAAAAAAAAAAAAAAGATGGCCCTGTGATCCCCACCCCAGGTGGCCTCACCTTTGTGTAATCCCTTCTCCTTGAGTGGAAAACTGTGGCTTGTTTCTGATGAATAGAGTACGGCAAAGGTGAAAGGATTTTTCAGATGTAATTAAGGTCTCCAATCAGTTGACTTTGATGTAAGCAAAAAGAAGATTCTCCCTGGTCGGCCTGACCTAATCAGGCGAGCCTTTTGAAAGATCCAGGTTGTCCCTGAAAGAAGAGATTCCAAGTAGAAAGCCACTTTCCGGCTGAGCTGGAAGACGCAAACAGCTGTGCTGTGAAGTGCCTGCAGAGGGGGAGGCCACTAGGAGCTGAGGGCTTCAGCTTCAAAACCACAAGTAGCCAAATTCTGCCTACAATTCAAACGAGCCTGGAAGAAGACACTGAGCTCCAAGTGAGACTCAGCCTGCATGACACCTTGATTGTTAGCCCTGAGAGATCCTGAGCAGAGCCCTGCCCAGACTCCTGACCTACAGAAACTGTACGATCATAAGCGTGTGTAGTTTTAAGCTGGTAACTTGTTACACAGCAATAAAAAAACTAACACTGGTGAGAATGAAGCTTGAAAGTTTACCTTGGCCAGGCACAGTAGCTCACACCTGTAATCTCAGCACTTTGGGAGGCCGAGACGGGAGGATCACTTGAGGGTCAGGAGTTTGAAACCAGCCTGGCCAATAAGGTGAAATCCCGTCTCTACTAAAAATACAAAAATTAGCCGGGCGTGGTGGTGCACACCTGTAATCCCAGCTTCTTTAGAGGCTGGGACAGGAGAATTGCTTGAACTCGGGAGGCAGAGGTTGTAGTGAGCCGAGACTGCCCCACTGCATTCTCCCTGGGTGACAGGGCAAGACTGTCTCTCCAAAAAGAAAAAAAAGAAAGTTCACCTTGAGCTTGGCCTCCCTTAGCCCACGGAACACCCAGAGAAACCCCAGACCTGCCACAGAGCAGACTGGATGGTAGGCCCCTGCTCTAATTACTTGCCAGGCCACAGTCACAGCCTCATGTCTTATTTATCTCCTTCCTGGCCATTCTGCACAGTCAACAGGCCAATTGTCAAACCACAGCCTTGATCACATCTCTTCCCTGCCTAAAGCCTCCCTTGGCTCCCCAGGGCCCTTGCAGCAAAGACCAATCACCCAGGCCAGGTGTCCACAGTGCCACCATCCAACCTTAACCCCGCCTTGTCCCCTACCCCAGATTATTATTATTATTATTATTATTACTATTATTTGAGACAGAGTTTTGCTCTTGTCACCCAGGTTGGAGTGCAACGGCACAATCTCAGCTCACTGCAACCTCCACCTCCCAAGTTCAAGCGATTCACCTGTCTCAGCCTCCTGAGTAGCTGGGACTACAGGTGCATGCCACCATGCCCGATTAATTTTGTATTTTTCGAAGGGACAAGGTTTCACCATGTTGGCCAGGCTGGTCACAAACTCCTGACCTCAGGTGATCTGCCCGCCTCAACTTCTTAAAGTGCTGGGATTACAGGCGTGAGCCGCTGCACCTGGCCAGATTCTTCAGACAATCTGAACAATTCGGTCCCCTCTTTCCACTGTGTCCCTCCTCCCTGTCCCCCTGCAGCAACACCTTCCCATCCAACCCCTTTGCCAGCAAAAATCCACTCCAATGAGGTTGCAATGTAGTGTCACCTTTTAAATTTATTTTTATTTATTATTATTATTTTTTGAGACATGGCCTCACTCTGCCACCTAGGCTGAAGTGCAGTGGTGTCATCTGGGCTCACTGCAACCTCCGCCTCCTGCCTCAGCCTCCCAAATACCTGGGATTACAGGCATGCAACACCACACTCAGCTAATTTTTGCATATCTATATCTATATCTATATATATATTTTTTTGAGATGAGGTTTCATCATGTTGCCCAGTCTAATTTCGAACTCCAGGCTCGAGTGATCCACCCACCTCAGCCTCCCAAATTGCTGGGATTACAGGTGTGAGTCACTGCGCCTGGCCAAGTTCAATTCTGGACAGTCAGCAAATATAATAAAAAAATATAACTCTGTGTTATAATTTTATATTTGGAAAATGGAAAAAAAAAAAGCCTTAGTTCAAATAATTCAAACTTCTAAAAGTGAAGCTACTCAAAGTCTTCTTGGCTGGTGTAAATACTGAGGCGGCAGCTACCATCACCTGGGTGGCCTCAAACCTGCATCTCCAGGGACCATCACAATAACATCATCAAAAGGGGCTTAGAGGTGGAGAAACATTGCTTACCTCCCAGGCCCACTCTCTCTTTTAGATATATATATATCCACATATATCCATATTACATATATATGTTTATATATGTATAGTAAAAGAATCTGGAAAGTCATAAACCATAATGTGACCAGTGATTTTCTCAGGGAGGTGGGATTCTGGGTGGTCCCTATTCTTTATATATATGCTTGTAAATTTCTCTACTTGGGTACTGAAAATTGACAACACTCTAAAAAATCCTGTCCAAATTGGAACCATCTTTTTGGAGGACAATATGTACTACACGTCTTACAATCAGACATGCCTTTTTGACCCAGCAATTTTACTTCTAGAAACGTATTTTAGGTAGGGCACGTGGCTTACGCCTGTAATCCCAGCATTTTGGGAGGCTGAGGCAGTAGGATCGCTTGTGTCCAGGAGTTTGAGACCAGCCTGGGCAACAGAGCAAGACCTTGTCTCTACAAAAAAAGTCAAAAACGTGGCCAAGTGTGGTGGTGCATGCCTGTGGTCCCAGCTATTTGGAAGGATGAGGTGGAAGGATCACTGGAGCCCAGGAGGTCAAGGCTGCAGTGAGCTATGATTGTGCCACTGCACTATAGCCTGGATGACAGAGCAAGACCCTGTCTTGAAGGAAGGAAGGAAGGAAGGAAGGAAGGAAGGAAGGAAGGAAGGAAGGAAAGAAGGAAGGAAGGAAGGAGAGAGAAAGAACGAAAGAAAATGAAAGAAAGAATGAAAGAACGAATGAAAGAAAGAAAGGAAAGAGAGATGGGGAGGGAGGGAGGGAAGGGAGGAAGGAAAGAAAAGGAAGGAAAGAAGGAAGGAAGGAAGGGAGAGAAAGAAACATATTTTAACGAAATGGCTGTGAGGTAGGAAGTGGAACTCAACTCTGGAGGTGGGGCTCAGACACCGGACCAAATTGAGGACTAGCTAAAACAGGGACGGGGGCAGAAGCAGCTTTCCATAACACAGGTCACCAGTGTACCATGTCAGTTTACTATTGCCATGGCAACACCCAGGAGTTACACCCCATTTCCATGGCAGTGACCCAACAACCCAAAAGTGACTACCCCTTCCCTAGAAATTTCTGCATAAACTACCCCTTAATCTACATTAATTAAAATCTAATTAAAAGTAGGTATAAATATGGCCGCAAAATTGCCCTGAGCTGCCCCTGTCTACCCATGGGGCTAGCCCTGTTCTGCAGGAGCAGTCACAGAGCTGTGACACTGTTGCTTCAATAAAGCTGTTTCCTTCTGCTGTACCATGGCTTGCCCTTGAATTATTTCCTGGGCAAAGCCAAGAACCATGACGGACTGAGCCCTGCTTTGGGGCTCGCCTGTCCTGCATCGCTTTGCACAGAGATTGATGTGCCAAGATGCCCATTGAAAGCATGGAGCGCTCAGGCACCCTGATGAATTAAGAATCCAACAACAAGGGCTGATTAAATAAATGATGAGGGTCTCCAGGATGATGGCGTACCATGCCAGGGCACTGTTGCAGTTCATGCTACTGACCATCGAGACCCCTAGGAGTACGTGCAGATGTATGATCGGAGGAAATTCTCAAGCGATGACAAAAAAGCAAGTCCGAGGTGTCTCTTCAAGGCTGTGAGCCCCGAGCACAGACAGCACCCACCTCTGTGACACAGTGGCGTCTCCCCAGTGCTGAGAAACCCTCTGTAAATATCTTTTGCTGTGGAATTCCATTCTGAATGTAAACAACCCTCTAGTGTTCAATTTGGTCCGGTGGGGGAAAAATCAACCTGAACCTCCCTGTAGCCCCTCTGATTATATTCATACACACGTGTGTGTACATACTCATTGTTCACATCCGTTTCTTCACTTAACAGATCTGCCCTAGGGAACCAGGGACACGGGCAAGAGAACAGCACAGACCTAAATCCCGGTACTCCTCAAGTGCACATCCCAGGGGGACACAGGCAATGAGATAAAGACACAGAAGGTAAAGGGGTTCTGCACACTGACGACCTCAAGGGACCTCGCTGGCCTCTTGAGCACTTGGCCTCCCTCCAAGCAGGATCAAAGCCGCCTGAGGGTTTTGCACACAGGAGTGATGGGGGCCTCTGACTCTGGGTGGGGAGTGACCGTAAGGGCCCAGGGTAGACTCAGAGATCCAGCTGGGAGGTACTGCAGTGACCCAGGGCCTCACCGCAAGATGCCTCAACAGGAGTCCCAGAGCGCCCGGAGCCCGGCCTGGGTCAGCCTCCGCGTGGTGAGTCCCGGAGGGGCAGATTTTCCTCTGTGAGCTTTCCTGTGGTTTCTAAACCTGTGACATCGACCATGACTTGCAAGTACATATAATTAACAAGTTCAGAAACTTAAACAAGTCTTTCTTTTGTTTTTGAGGCAGAGTCTCCTCTGTCGCCCAGGCTGGAGTGCTGTGGTGCGATCTCGGCTCACTTCAACCTCCACCTCCCGGGTTCAAGTGATTCTCCTGCCTCAGCCTCCTGGGTATCTGGGATTATAGGCGCGTGCCACCACACCTGGCTAATCTTTGTTTGTGTGTGTGTGTGTGTGTGTGTGTGTTTTGAGACGGAATCTCGATCTGTCACCAGGCTGGAGTACAGTGGTGCAATCTTGGCTCATTGCAACCTCCGACTCCAAGGTTCAAGCGATTCCCCTGCCTCAGCCTCCCGAGTAGCTGGGATTGCAGGCATGCACCACCATGCCCAGCTAATTTTTGTATTTTTAGGAGAGATGAGGTTTCACCGTGTTAGCCAGGATGGTCTCGATCTCCCGACCTCGTGATCCGCCCGCCTCGGCCTCCTAAAGTGTCAGGATTACAGGCATGGGCCACTGTGCGCGAACTAATCTTTGTATTTTTGGTAGAGCTGGAGTTTTGCCATGGTGGCCAGGCTGGTCTCGAATTCCTGGTTTCAAATGATCTGCCTGGTCGGGCCTCCCAAAGTGCTGGGATTGATTTACAGGAGTGAGCCACTGCGCCCAGCGTAAAAACGTAAACAAGTTTTAAATATCCCGTCGTTCCAATTCAAGCGATGCCTCTCCTGGGATGCCTCTCCTGCCTGGATTCTCAGCAGCCCCAACAGATAATCCCCTCTTTGGACTGCCTTGAATTAGAAACAGTGCAACCTTCCCACCTGGCCTACCTGGAAACCTGTTCCCGCAGCATCCTCCTGGGATACACCCACAGAGGCCTAGGAATCCCCTCAATCCTGTGGACTCTGCTTCCCCAGGGGGTCCCCAGGTTCGGTCCCTGCCTCGCAGACCAGCATCCAAGGCTGTGAACAGCAGGCCCCTCTGTCCACTGTCATCATTGCCTGCCCTTATCCATACCCACAAGGTCCTCACACACCAGGGAGGTTCTCAGACGCCTTTGGCCATTAGACCTATTAACCTGTTTGACTACGGAGCCCCAAGAGGTCCTCAGTGGGGCTGTCACAGGAGATGCGGGAGCTCAGGTGGGCAGGGCACAGCCGCTGTCACCTGCCTTGGGCTTCCTCCTAAGAAGGCGTGTGGGGTGGGAACGAAGGCTTCTGTAACATGAGATCTCATTGGCCTATCATGAAGAGGCCCCCAGGTTGCTATCCTGTTCCCTGGGCCTTGGGTCTACATGAATTGCAACTCAGCTCTGGCACCCCTGCTCACTCAGAGCTTAGGAGAAGATGCCACAGACACTGGGCCCCAACCAGGGCGGCTTCAGTTCACAGGCCTGGACCTTGGCCCCATTCACTGCCCCCAAGAGGAAAAAGTCCTTGCCTACCTCCTTGAATCGAGGCTCTGGGCCCCCCAGGCTTCTGCTCAGTGCCCTCTGCCTCCTAGACATAGACAGCTGAGGCCCACCCTTCCCAGAGCCCCCAACCCCAGGGGTTGAGATAAATCTGGGGACAGTTGGAAGATGGGCTGCAGGCGTGGGGATGAGGTCAGGAAGAACCCCGCCGGTGCCTGAGGTCATCTTGCATTCTGGGCCAATTCCCACTCTACCTCTGGTCAGTTCAGAAGATTCGATCAACCATGAGGTGCTTTAGCCAGGTGTGGTGCACACACCTGTGGTCCCGGCTACTCAGGAAGCTGAGGTGGGAGGATTGCCGGAGCCTGGGAATTCAAGGCTGCAGTGAGCTGCAATCGTGCCACTGCATCCATCCAACTCCGATGACAGAGCAAGACTCTCCCTGCCCCCACCTGTTAAAAAAAGAAAAAGATGCTTGTAATCCCAGCACTTTGGGAGGCCGAGGCAAGTGGATCATCTGAGTTCAGGAGTTCGAGACCAGCCTGGCCAAGACGGTGAAACCCCGTCTCTACTAAAAATGCAAAAATTAGCCTGGTGTGGTGGCGGGGCGGGCGCCTGTAATCCCAGCTACTTGGCAGGCTGAGGTAGAAGAATCGCTTGAACCCGCGAGGCAGAGGTTGCAGTGAGCCGAGATCATGCCACTGCACTCTAGCCTGGGCTAGAGCTAGACTGTTGTCTCAAAAAAAGAAAAAGAAAAGAAAAAACCATGAGATGCCCTCCCTGCCTCGCTGGCCCACTGTGCTCCACTGCTGCCTGGGAGATGGGCACTGGCTCTCTGGAACCCTGGCTGTGGAGCCAGTAGTCCTCTCCCCAGCCCTCTCCATCCCCGAGGGTTGGGTCTGATCTTGGGCGGGAGCAGCACAGGCCTCCAGGGCTTCCTTCTCTCCCTTAAAAAATTCAGTGGGCTCCTGATAGCAGGCCAGACATCATCCTGGGTACTGCCTCTCCCTTCTTTCCTCCCACCTGGGTCCTCCAGCTCCTGGGTGAGCAGCCAGGGCACTGTCTGAGCCACTGTGGAAGCAACAGCCATGCCACTGCCCACTGTGTCCACTGCTCGGCTGTCCACACCCCCTGTCCTCCCATGGCAGAGTCAGAGGTCCCCTTAGGAAACAAAGCCAGCCATGCGAAGCCCACCCTAGCGTGACCCACAGCCCCAGCCCCAGACTCCCCGATAAGGGCCAGAGGCTCCAGTGACCCCACACTGCTGATCCCTTTAACCCTCCCACACCTCCACCTCCTTTCTAGGCCCACCTGTCCCCCAGCCCCACCTCCCTTCCATACCCACCGCTCCCGCACACCTACCCCCAACCCAGCCCAACCCAAGCCTCCTTTCCATACCCACCACTCCTGCAACACCCACACCCACCCCACCCCACCCTAAGTCTCCCTTCCATACCCCAATCCTCCCCACACTCACCCCAACACCCACCCCACCCCTACCTCTCCGTTCCATACCCACCCCTTCTCCACACCACCCACGCTTCCCTTTCATATCCCATCCTTCCCCCCCACTCCCTCCCTACCCCCACACCCCTCCGTACATCTCCCCTCCACACCATCAACCCTCACGCTTCCCCTCCCCCACTCTCCCCACCACCCTCCGCTTCCCAGGCTCAAGGTGGAGGGGTCTGGGGAGAGCTGCTGAGCTCTTCTCTTTGCTCCTCACTTTCTTGGCTTGGATGGTCCCCTTAACCGGTCTTTCGCCCCCCACTGCAGGTGAGTTGCCCACTCCCCAGGCAGCCGCTCCCCAGCAGGGGTTAGAAGGCCCCATCTGCCTCCATCAGGGCGCTGAGCACTTGGGGTTGTGCCGGACCCTGTCCTGCGGAGCCTGCCCACCCCAGGCTGAAGCAGCATGGGGCTGGGGACAGGATGAGGTTGTCACCCCAGCATCGGACACCACCCCACCCTGAGGAGGCACTCGCAAGCTGACAGAACAGGGGCGGTGCTGGGGAGGGGACCTCATGGTCTTGTGGTCTCTGCAGCTCCAGTGTGGCAGGCGCCACCTCCATCACCCACGCCCCAGGTTCACGTTATTGCCATGGGCATCCGATGCCCCTGCTCACCTGGGTCCTGTGGGTTCCCAGCAGGTTATTTTGCCCACAGAGCCCCTCTTTCCCCAGGAAGGAAAATATAAACATAAAAATGCACGCTGATGTGGCCGGGCACAGTGGCTCATGCCTGTAATCCCAGCACTTTGGGAGGCTGAGGCGGGCAGATCACTTGAGGTCAGGAGTTCGAGACCAGCCTGGCCAACATGGTGAAACCCCGTCTCTACTAAAAATACAAAAATTAGCCGGGTGTGGTGGCACATGCCTGTAATCCCAGTTACTTGGGAGGTGGAGGCAGGAGAATCGCTTGAAACTGGGAAGCAGAGGTTGCAGTGAGCCGAGATGGTGCCACTGCACTCCAGCCTGGGTGACAGAGTGAGACTCAGTCTAAAACAATAACGACAACAAACAGCAACAAAAATGCACGTTGGGTTCGCCTCCTGGATGGCCCCTGCCCTGGGGTCTGCCCTCCCTCTGGCCTTACAGTGTCCCAGCCCAGGGACAGCAGGCAAGTCACCTCTCCCCTGTGAGGAGAACCCCCTACAAGCCTCCTTCCTGTGAACCTCGCCTCTCTCATCTAAAAAGCCTCACCTTCCTCATCTAAAAAACAGAAATCCCTCCCACCTAGGATTGTTTTAGGGATTTTTTTTTTTTTTTTTTTTTTGAGACAGTTTCCCTCTGTTGCCCAGGCTGGAGTGCAGCGGTGGGATCTCGGCTTACTGCAGCCTCAACCTCCCAGGCTCAAGCGATCCTCCCGCCTCAGCCTCCCGAGTAGCTGGGACCACGGGCAGGCACCATTACACCCGGCTTTTTTTTTTTTTTTTTTTTTTTTGGTAGAAAGGGAGTCTGGCTCTGTTGCCCAGGCTAGTCTCAAACCCCTGGGCTCAGATCTTTCCACCTCAGCCTCCCAAAGTGCTTGAATTACAGACATAAGCCAACCCACCCAGCCTGTTTTAAGGATTAGGTGAAAAAATCCAACTAGTATGCCCAGTCCAACGCTTAGCAAACAGTAGGTGCTCAATCTGGATGGCGCACTCTCCGTTTCTCTCCTGGGGCCGCTGCGGCCCCAAACAGAGGCGTCTCCTTACCACCAGGGGGCAGTGTTTCCTCTCGCAGCTCCGAACGGGAGCCGGGAACTCACGGCGCTTTCTGGCGGGGCCTGGGGTCCCTGCGCTGCCGGAGAACCCCCCACCCTCGGCACGGCAGGTCACATCCGTCAGAGGGGCACCGGCATCGGGGTGCTGGGAGGGGGCGTTCAGGGAAAGTGAGGCCGTGCAGCACAGGGGCTCCGCACAGGGGCTTTGGGAGCCTGGCAGTCCCGCCTTTCAGACCTGGCCCAGCACTTCAGGGCGGTGGCCTCCTGGAGTCTCGGTGTCCTCGTTGACGGAGCTGATGGCAACCCGCGGGCGGGGCAGCCCCGTAGGGAGGGGTGACTTGACCGGGGCAGGATTTGGGTGCTCCTGGCTCCCCTCGCCAGATGTCACCTTGCCCGCCCCAACGGGAAGCAGGAGGCTGCTGCTTGCTGTGTGATTAACACCCAGTCAGGGCGCGTTGGTGTCTGCGCCAGAGACCCTGTCCTGCCACACTGGCTCTAGACAGTCACCAGCAAGAACGCCCAGCGCGTTGGACCATCAGTCCCACTTGGGCAGCAGGGAACACCAAGAACGCGCAACCCAAGACGAGGTGCTGGGCGGAGGTGGTCAGACACTTCCATTTAATGACTAAAAATCACATATCTCAGGTCACAGGTCTAGGAGAAACCACACACACTCATACATAAGGATTCCACATCGAGGAGACATTTGCAGTTTCCAAACCTTGAAGATAACTGAAGGGACCAGAAAGTTCCTCTGAGTGACTGGTCACCCAAAGCTCCCACTCCTCCACCCACAGCCCTTTGGAGGCACTCCAACTTTGGGAGGAGAAGGCTGAGCTTCCTGTGGGCCCCTCCCACCCACACCTGAGCCAGAGAGAAGACTCCAGCAAAGACATCCAAAGCCAAGGGCAAGGGAAGCGTCTGCCAGGGCAGAGGAGCCAGTCCTGTCCTCAGCTCACCCAGCTTCCACCATACAGGAACCCAAGACTCCAGCCTCGCTTCCACAGAGAACTGGCAGGGGTTCCCTGGCCTGGCCATCACAGGGACTCACATGGGAGCCTTTTAAAACTCCAGATGGTGGCTGAGCGCAGTGACTCATGCCTGTAATCCCAGCACTTTGGGAGGCCGAGGTGGGTGAATCACTTGAGGCCAGGAGTTTGAGACCCTCCTGGGCAACATGGTGAAGCCCTGTCTCTACTAAAAATACAAAAATTAGCCGGGTATGGTGACACACACCTGTAATCCCAGCTACTCAGGAGGCTGAGGCAGGAGAATCGCTTGAACCTGGGAGGTGGAGGCTGCAGTAAGCCAGATCATACCACTTCACTCCAGCCTGGGCAGCAGAGCAAGACTCTGTCCTGGAAAAAAAAAAAAAAAATACCAGGCCGGTCTTGCCTCTAGATTGGCTGGGCCAGAATCTCTGGGGTGAGTCTGAAAAGTCTGCATTCTTAGCCTGGGATTCAGATGATCATTAGGTTGGGAATCTTAGAGTTTCCCTTCTCTCTTTTCACTGTTAGGGAGGGAGAGGGAGTGGTGTTTTTGATGTTCTGTTTCTTTAGCTGAAGGATTTTCTGTCAATCTTAACAATCGGTCTTGAAATGGTTCCCGTCAGTCACTTCATGTGGGAATCCAAGGGGCTAAGAAACATACACACACACATACATATACACACACGCGCACACACACAGGCCCACTGGGCCCAGAGACCCATATGCGCAGCAGGCCGCCTGGAAATCAGGACTCAGGGCCCACCACAATCTGGAAGGAAGACCAAGTCCCCAGGTACAGCCCTGGCGGCTCTTGGCCCATGGTCTGGTGGCCAAGGAGGTGTCAGCTGCTGGTCACAGGTGGCGGGCCGCTTCCCAGAGGATCTGCAGAGCCATGGAGGCACAGGGGAGCTGGGCCAGGGTGTAGGTCACGGAGCGGATGGGTGCCCGCAGCTTCCCCAGGTAGGCCACGGTGTGCACCACACGGCCCAGGAGGAAGACCAGGAAGTGCATCCAGGCGACAAACGGGTTAGGGCCCAGAAAGGAGTAGACGAAGCCCAGAAAAAGGAAGGGGTAGATGGTCTCCATGTCATTCCGGTGGGCCCTGGGGAGACGAGAGGGGTATAGTCAGTCAGGTGTTAGCTTTGGGGCCATAGGCCCTTCTGAGAGTGTCGTGGAAGCTGGGGTGCTCTGCCCTGACAAGGCTTTGACCCACTGGGGGTCATTTCAGGCATACTAGACACTCAAATCCATTAATGGCCAGGTCAAGGAGATGGATACCCCAGAGTCCAGAAGAAGAGCAGCTCCAAGCTTATGCTTGCAAGCAGCTGAGGCCGCGAGGCCATGTCATGGGCTGGGAGTCACAGAGGGCTACTGGTCTAGGATGCTCTTACCATACCTCTAGGGCTTGCCAGGACCCCACTCCTGCCATGCTCTCCCCCACCTTCCTCTCTAGCCCTTGGACACCAGGCAGGAAAAGTGGGACTCCGAGGTGCTGAGTGCTTTACAGAGCCAACGAGTGGAGGAGCTGGGATTAGAACCGAGTTCTGACTCGAGTTTGTGCTCTTTACCTCCAGAGCAGGACTTCTCTGAGTCAGGCTTGAGGTCATCCTCCTTCTGAATGCAGCTTCCTGGGCCCCTCCCGAACAGAAGGGGCTAGAGCCCAAGAGCAGGCCTTTGACATGAATGCCGGGCTATGTCCCCTGCCCCTAAATCTAAGTACCACCCATCCTTTCAGGGACGATCATAACAAGATCCGCTTCCACTCACTGGCGTCAACCGATGGCCAGCCCCCGGTGAACCTCTTCATTTTACACATCATTTCCTGCCTCCTTTTTTGTTGAAAGTCATCAAGCATGTGCATTTATGTGGCGGGGGTGGGGGAGCTCTGTATAACCCCACCATAAATAAATGACCAAGAAAGAAAACTCAGAAAACTCACCCTCTTCTGCTAAGAGCTGGTTCACATTTTCCAGACTCCTACTAATGGCCTGCTTCCTTTATGAAAGGTGAGGAGGGTGAGTCCCATAAATTAGAGACTGAATGAGCAACTAAACCCGTAGATTGCCACATTGGAAGCTCAAATAAACAGGACTTCAGTGCCCAGGGCGTGACCTCCCCCAAGGACAGGCCATGCGTGTGAGGTGCAGGAACAGAAGCATGTTTTCCAGGCCTTCCTGCTGCCATGCATTCCACCAATAATGCCGTATCCTCGGGCCAGGCCCAGACTAGCAGCACCTGTGTGGGGACCCGCTGCAGGATGCTTCTCTTCCCTCCCACTGGCAAGACGATTCTTGGGCCAGGGCGATGGTGTGTGGGCCTGACCAAAAGAAAGAGGGCAGGACAGGGAGGGAGCCTGGAGTGCTTGGCCACTCCACACTGTAGGAAGCTCTGCACCTTGTCTGGGGTGGGGATGGGCAGGGAAGGAGACATCTGTGCAGAAGCCTGAATGAGGAGAAGCTGACCCTACAGGGGAAAAGCTTTCCAGGAAGGAAGACCAGTGTGTGCAAAGGTCCTGAGGTCAGAATAAGCACAGCATGTTCAATGTGCAGAAAAGCGAGCCCATGGCTACAGTGTGGCGCACATGAGGGAGTGAGGCAGAATAAGAGTGGGAGACGAATTCAATCTGAGTGTACAGAACTCCTGTAAACCCAGCAGAGCCTAGATCTTTCTCAGGCCAAATTCAGGACACAGCACCTGGCATCTGGGTCCCCATATCCCGAGACTGACATGAACCCCTCTTCTCCTCTTCCGCCAGATCCTGACCTTGCAACCCAGACACAAGGAAAGCAAGTCTGTGGCAGGGCAGGTCTCACCCAGCAGTGGGGAACACTGTGGCCTGCCTGCGTCAGAGAGGCTGGCTCTGGATAGATTCTGGGGTACTCCCTTCAGGGAAGACATGAGAGGGAGATTACAGACCCACGCCTGTAATCCCAGCACTTTGGGAGGCCAAGGTGGGCAGATCACCTGAGGTCAGGAGTTCGAGACCAGCCTGGCCAACATGGTGAAACCCTGTCTCTACTAAAAATACAAAATTAGCCGGCCGTGGTGGTGCATGCCTGTAATCCCAGCTACTCGGGAGGCTGAGGCAGGAGAATCGCTTGAACCGGGGAGGTGGAGGTTGCAGTGAGCTGAGATCATGCCATTGCACTCCAGCCTGGGCAAAAAGAGAGGAACTCTCTCTCAAATCAATTAATCAATCAATCAATCAAATAAAAGAGAGGGAGAAACCAAAGACTGGGGGCACCTCCCAGTCAAGTAAGTCCCTTACCAGGACTCACGAGGAAAGGTAATAGGTGTTCCTCCAAAATCACTCCATCCTTGGCCAGGTGCAGTGGCTCATACCTGTAATCCCAACACTTCGGGAGGCTGAGGTGGGTGGATCATGTGAGCACAGGAGTTTGAGACCTACCTGGCCAATATGGCAAAATCCCGTCTCTAGTAAAAGTACAAAAAAACAAAAAAAAAATTAGCTGGACATGGTGGCATGTGCTTGTAATCCCAGCTACTCGGGAGGCTGAGGCAGGGAGTCACTTGAACCCGGGAGGTGGAGGTTGCAGTGAGCCAAGATCATGCCACTGCACTCCAGCCTGGGCGACAGAGTGAGTGAGACTCTGTCTCAAAAACAAAAAACAAAACAAAACAAAACAAAAATCACTCCATCCTCTGGCAATGGAGCTGTGGGTACCCACATCCCGATACAGGCTGATTAGAGGGACACCCTTGGAAAACCCATTTTTGATTATGTCCCAAAAGGAGGTCGGCCTGTCACAAGTGATTCCAAGGGAATGCCACCTGGATGAGGACTTTGTAATGTTTATTTGAAAGTTTCAGGAAAAGCACAACCAGCATATGCAATCTGTTCACTCAGCCATTCCTTAAAGTTTGTGTTGATATTTTAAGAATAAGTCCTTCCGGAGGCTGAGGTGGTTGGATCACGCAGGAGATCGAGACCATCCTGTCTAATATGGCGAAACCCCGTCTCTACTAAAAATACCAAAATCAGTCAGGCGTGGTGGCAGGCGCCTGTAATCCCAGCTACTCAGGAGGCTGAGGCAGGGGAATCGCTTGAACCCGGGAAGCAGAGGTTGCAGTGAGCCAAGATCGTACCACTGAGCCACTGCACTCCAGCCTGGGCGACAGAGCGAGACTCCATCTCAAAAAAAAAAAAAAAAGAGTAAGTCAATGTTTAGAAAGCTGTTAAGAGAATCACAGTACAGATAGTTCACAAACATAGCTAAACCCTGAAGAGTGGGTGAAGGAAAGAAGTTGGGGAAGACAGGGTGGGAAGGAGGAACAAAACAGGGAGAAGTGTGTGGCAGAAGTGGACCCTGCTCTGCCTGGCACATCTGCAGGCTGGGGAGGAGCAGGCCTTGCAGAAAAAGCGGGGATTGAGCCCCACCTTCTATTTCCAGCCATTAGGCAGCAATTCAGCGGTCACCAGCGTGGGAGGAGAGGTGGTCAGGAGCTCTGACTGTCAGCCCCTGGGGCTGGCCCAGCCCTCCCTCCCTGGTCTGGTCTGTCTCAAACCGCAGAGGGGCCCCTCTGAGGCTGCAGTGGCCAGGGACAGGGAGCAATGGAGGCACCAAAGAAGGATGGAAGAAAGCTCACCTCCCTCCTCCCACCTCCAGGCTCCAAACCGAGAGACATGGAGGCAGGCACGTACCACGGACATGCTCGGGTGAAATGCATCATTCAAATAATAACCACTTGTTTAAGGTAAAAGCCACCCAAAGCAAATTCCTACTAGACTGGACTTGTATCGCCTCCTGCAGCATCAGGCCTGCCCTCACCCTCCACAGACTTTTCCATACCAACTGCATTTTCCGGCACTAGGTGACAGCGGTGAGGACAGTGACCCCCAGAAGACCAGGACAGGGACAGTTGCTGGTCGTTCCACAGGGTCTCCTCTTCTCTCCACCACCTGCTGGCATCCACGGTGGCAATTTCCTTGAATTTGTATCAGGATTGATACAATGCAGTGCCTGCTTCGTTTCAAAGACAGGTATACAAAACAGTGAAATCGCCTTCCCATAGAGGGACAGCCTCAGGAGCAGAGCCGAGAGTGCCAGGCCCCTCCTCAGAGTGCCAAGTGAGTGGATTCCTGGAAAGTGCTTACAACACTCCTGGACACTGAGTAGGGAGATCTTTTTTTTTTTTTTCTTTTGAAACGGAGTCTCTGTTGCCCAGGCTGGAGTGCATGGCGCGATCTCGGCTCACTGCAACCTCCACCTCCTGAGTTCAAGCAATTCTCATGCTTCAGCCTTCCAAGTAGCTGGGACTACAGGTGAGCCCCACCATGCCTGGCTAATTTTTGTATTTTTGGTAGACATGGGGTTTTGCCATGTTGACCAGGCTGGTCTCAAACTCCTGAGCTCAGGTGATCCACCCGCCTCAGCCTCCCAAAGTGCAGGGATTACAAGTGCGAGCCACTGTGCTCGGCTGAGTAGGGAGATTTTAAGCAAGCCGCCATCTCCTCCATCGCCATCACCAGCCCTGTCCTGGACACCGTCATTAAAGCTCACTTCATCCTCTTGGCTTTGCCAGACTTTCTGACTGCCCTCAGATGCTCAGACCAAATAAATAAAAAGCACGTTATGGGGCTGGGTGTGGTGGCACACACCTGTGATCTCAGGCTGAGGTGGGAGGATCACTTCAGCCCTGGAGTTTGGAATCGGTCTGAGCAATATAGCAAGATCCCATCTCTACGACAATAAAAATTAAAAAATTAGCCAGGCATGGTGGCACGTGCCTGTGGTTCCAGATACTCAGGAGGCTGAGGTGAGAAGATCGTTTGAGCCCAGGAGGTCAAGACATCAGTGAGCTGGGATTCCATTGCACTCCAGTCTGGGTGACAGAGCAAGACCCTGTCACAAAAAATAAAAAATAAAAAAATAGAAAAAAAAAGACCGGGCGAGGTGGCTCACGCCTGTAATCCCAACACTTTGGGAGGCCGATGCAGGCGGATCACTTGGGGTCAGGAATTCGAGATCAGCCTAGCCAACATGGTGAAATCCTGTCTCTACTAAAAATACAAAAAATAGGCAGGCGTGGTGGCAGGTGCCTGTAATCCCAGCTACTCGGGAGGCTGAGGCAGAAGAATTGCTTGAACCTGGGAGGTGGAGGTTGCATTGAGCCAAAACCACGCCATTGCATTCCAGCCTTGGTAACAAGAGTGAAAGTCCATCTCAAAAAAAAAAAAAATTTTTTTTTAAGCACTTCATGGTGTAGTGGGAAGGGAGTGTTAGGCTGGAAACCTCCAGTTCTGCTGCGGTGCTCATTAGCTCCATGGCCTCAGGCAAATCTCTCTCACACTCTGGGCCTGCATTCACTATGTACAAAATGTACATGCTGGATGACATCTAAGGGACTTCCAGGGCTGACATTTTGGGACCCAATTTCCTGACAAACCTGTTCACTCCGTTTAAGTCTATATGCTCCAAACAGAAATGCTCCAAGCTTAGGTTATGCATTTGCCTCCCTTCCTTGGGACCACACAGATAACCCCTCCGTGCAGTTCCATACACCCAACCTCAGATTCTGGCCCAAACACACATTGCCGGGAACTCTGGATATGTATCCTGAAAAGGTGGCTGGTCCTTGGCTTCTCCCAGAGCTAGGCTCACATTTGGACTCCAGCCTGTGCTAAACTGCAAGGCAGATTTATGCTCCAAGAACCAAGATTGAAGTGCTTTCCTGTTTGACAGAAGAGTGACTCGAATCATACCATAAACCCTGGTCTAATATTTAACCAACTTTTGCTTCCAGGTGGTCTCCCCCTTCGGGTTCCAGCCAGTTCTCCAGTAGCAGACGGCAGGATATAGAATTCTCTTAGTTCTGCACGCTCAAGTTTCCATGATGTTCTGTGAAATCAGGTGGCGGAGGAAGGGCCCAGGGGACCCAGGCACTGCCCAGGTCTGACATGGACCCAGTATACAGTCGGCCTCCAGTAAGTCCTCACCAAATGGCTATAAAGTATTATTAGATAAGAGGCACTCAGAAAGTGCTGAAATGAATTTCAACCATTTAAGCCCCAGTACTATAGATGATGGGTTATTTTGGGCTGGGCGCAATGGCTTCTACCTGTAATCCCAGTACTTTGGAAAGGCAAGGCAGGTGGATCACCTGCAGTCAGGAGTTTGAGACCAGCCTGGCCAACATGGTGAAACCCTGTCTCTACTAAAAAAAAAATACAAAAATTAGCTGGCATGGTCACAGGTGCCTGTCATCCCAGCTACTCAGGAGGTTGAGGCAGGGGAATTGCTCGAACCTGGGAGGCGGAGGTTGCAGTGAGCCAAGATCGTGCCATAGCATTTCAGCCTGGGCGACAAGAGCAAAACTCTGTCTCCAAAAAAAAGAAAAAAAGAAAAAGATTGGTTGGGTGGAAATGTCTCGGCACCCCCCGGGTCTATTGTCTCTCCATGGGGCCTGGTTTCAGCCAGTAAAAATAAACCAAGTATCTGTAAGGCCACTTGGCCACTCCTGTGCCACATGAAAGCGTTGCTACACGAAACCTCTGCAGCCTGGGAGGAGCCAAAACGCATCCTCTTGGTGGCTTCTGTGAGCTGGCCCCGGGTGACCCACCATCCTGGCCTCCTGCTGCCTGGACAGCTCATTCCATCCTTCTCCACTGTCCAGGAGGGCCGAGACAGCCGGGGCAAGAGTCACCAATGGAAGTCATGTACGGAGAAGGCTTTTGTTCATGAAAGTACAGCCAGTGCTTAGCACAGTGTCTTGGACATAGTAGGTGTGCATTGATGGAGAGACGGACCTCATGTGAAGGATTTGAAAGGGTGAAATAGCAAACAATTTAACTTCCTACATGACACAGGTCTGTAATTTTTTTAAAACCACAAGTGGACATATTATCATCAATGGCCAAGAAAAACATAAGAAAAAAACCCACAGACTTTCTTTCAAGTGAAAGAAATGTGTATTATTTAAATGACAGTGTCCCACCCATTTCCGCCTGTGATGCAGGGAAATGTGTTGAGGCCTGTGCGACAGTTTGTCTCCGGCCTCAGCCTGTCCAGCTCCCCGTCCTCCCCACTTCCCCTTCAAGCTCCTCCGATGACCCTCAACCCCTGAAGTGCCACCGCCTCACTCTCCAGGTCACTGGTGAAAAATGGCAGAGCAGAAACTGCCAACAAAAATTTAATATTGACTGTAATTATGTGAAATTAACATTTGGTCTCTGATGGGATTTTACAAGGCCAGTTTTTTAAGAATCTTTTTTTTTTTTTTTGGAGATGGAGTCTTGCTCTATACCCCAAGATGAAGCGCAGTGGCACAGTCTCAGCTTACTGCAACCTCTGCCTCCCAGGTTCAAGCAATTCTCCTGCCTCAGCCTCCCAAGTAGCTGGGACTACGAGCCCATGCCACCATGCCCAGCTAATTTTTGTATTTTTAGTGTAGACAGCGTTTTGCCATATTGGCCAGGTTGGCCTAGAACTCCTGACCGCAAGTGATCTGCCGGCTCTCGAAAGTGTTGGGATTATAGGCATGAGCCACCGCACCTGGCCAAGAATCATTGTTTGAGTAACATTTACCAACAAGGAAAGTGTTTGCAAAATAATGTTAACAAAAGAAAATCAGAACTCCAAACTGAGTGTACCTAATGCATGCCTAATTTTATGAAAAATATTTATATATAGAAGACAAAGAGGAGAGAGACACAAGTGTGAACCGTGACTAGGACTAGGAGTGGTTCTCCTTTCTGTCTCTGTGCTTTCTCAATATTACCCAAATCGTCTGTAATGAGTTCTGATTTTTATAATGAGGAAATTCATTTTAATTGACCAGGGGGATGTTAAGCATATGAAAAGATGTTCAACTTCACTAAGAATAAAGAAGTGCAGGCTGGGCGCGGTGGCTCACACCTGTAATCCCAGCACTTTGGGAGGCCAAGAGATCGAGACCATCCTGGCTAGCATGGTGAAACCCCATCTCTACTAAAAATACAAAAAATTAGCCAGGTGTGGTGGCGGGCGCCTGTGGTCCTAGCTACTCAGGAAGCTGAGGCAGGAGAATTGCTTGAACCCGAGAGGTGGAGGCTGCAGCGAGCCAAGATTGTGCCACTGCACTCCAGCCTGGGTGACAGAGTGAGACTCCATATCCAAAAAAATAAATAAATAAAGGCCAGGTGCGGTGGCTCATGCCTGTAATCCCAGCACTTTGGGAGGCCAAGACGGGTGGATCACAAGGTCAGGAGATCGAGACCATCTGGCTAAAATGGTGACACCCCGTCTCTACTAAAAACACAAAAAATTAGCTGGGCATGGTGGCGAATGCCTGTAGTCCCAGCTACTCAGGAGGCTGAGGCAGGAGAATGGTGTGAACCTGGGAGGCGGAGTTTGCAGTGAGCCGAGATCAAGCCACTGCACTCCAGCTTGGGCGACAGAGCGAGACTCCATCTCAAAAATAAATAAATAAATAAATAAGAAGTGCAAAGCAAAATGAAAATGTGATATACATTTTCACCTGTCACCTTGGTGGGGATCCACCCAAATATGCCAATACAATGAGTTGTCAGTTGAGTTGTCAGAGGGATGGAAAAATGGCTCCCACACCAGTAGTGGGAAAAGACTCGTGCACACTTGGCAAAATGTCTTATTATTGTGTTGCATCCTGCAGTTTTGCTCACACATACCCATAAAGGCAAATGAAAAAAGTGTTGAGGCTGGGTGCGGGGGCTCACGCCTGTAATCCCAGCAGTTTGGGAGGCCGAGGCGGATAGATCATCTGAGGTCAGGAGTTCCAGACCAGCCTGGCCAACATAGTGAAGCCCCATCTCTACTAAAAACACAAAAATTAGCCAGTCATGGTGGTGCACGCCTGTAGCCCCAGCTACTTGGGAGGCTGAGGCAGGAAAATTGCTTGAACTCAGGTGGCAGAGGTTGCAGTGAGCCGAGATGGCGCCACTGCACTCCAGCCTGGGCAACAGAGCGAGACTCTGTCTCAAAAAAAAAAGGCCGGGCGCGGTGGCTCAAGCCTGTAATCCCAGCACTTTGGGAGGCGAGACGGGCGGATCACGAGGTCAGGAGATCGAGACCATCCTGGCTAATACGGTGAAACCCCGTCTCTACTAAAAATACAAAAACTAGCCGGGCGAGGTGGCGGGCGCCTGTAGTCCCAGCTACTTGGGAGGCTGAGCAGGAGAATGGCGGAACCCAGGAGGCGGAGCTTGCAGTGAGCGAGATCTGGCCACTGCACTCCAGTCCGGGCGACAGAGCGAGACTCCGCCTCAAAAAAAAAAAAAAAAAAAAAGGAGGTGTTGGGGCCTTCTGTTCATAACACAGAAAGAGCCCAAATGCCCATCGCAGGGGAATCGGTTAGGGAAGTTATGGGCCGTACATTCAACAGAGTGGCAGCATTAATGCTGAAGCACCAATACAGTGAATGGGACTCCTCTGTAAGCCAATATGGAACAATCTCTGTTGTCATATTAAAAAAAATAAAATAAAAGGCCGGGTGCAGTGGCTCATGCCTATAATCCCAGCACTTTGGGAGGCCAAGGCGGGCAGATCATGAGGTCAGGAGATTGAGACCATCCTGGCTAACATGGTGAAACCCCATCTCTACTAAAAATACAAAAAAATAGCCAGGCATGGTGGCGAGTGCCTGTAGTCTCAGCTACTCAGGAGGCTGAGGCAGGAGAATGGCGTGAACCCGGGAGGCAGAGCTTGCAGTGAGTGGAGATCGCACCACTGCACTCCAGTCTGGGTGATAGAACGAGACTCCGTCTCAAAAAAAAAAAAAAAAAAAAAAAAAGCACGTACAGACCAGTGGATAAAGGGTGATTCTATGTATGGGGCACAAAGGGAAAAGTGTGGCATGCATGTTTGTAAATGCAGAAAGTCTGTATGGGAAGATGCACGACCACTGGCAGGAGTGTTTGCCCCTGGCCAGTAGAACTGCGTAGTGCCTGGAAGTCAGAGGCAGGAGGGAGACTGAATTTTCACTGAAGACACCTTTCTCACTTTGTAATTGTGAGTCATGACCACGTCTTACTTTTCCAAAGTTCATTAGAAATTAAATCACTGAATAAAGTAAAACAGTCCGAGAAGATCAGGAACACAGAAAACCTCGGCGCCTGAGAGTCTTCCAAGCCGCCCCCCCGTGTGCAGAAGAAGGTCTGAAAGGGCAGGCCGTGGCCAGGTGTGGCCAGGCTGGGGGCCTGAAGTACTTGCCTGAGGCAGCGCTCCACATCGGGGTCGCTCCGGCAATACTGGGGGCCTCCGTGTCTCAGGGCATCCTCGGGATTGGCAAAGGCCTGAAATACACCAGTTGAGAGTCACTGGTAGTGAGACAAACAGCCTAGTTGACTGGGGCTGTGTTTTGTCCATGACCAGAGTTCACAGTGGCAGGACAGAGGTACAGTTACACACACGCCCATCCAACCATCGTCCACGATTCCTACCCTGTGCTGGGGGCTGAGAGCTCACCAGGAAAAGGCCCCCCGTCTCTGCTTTTATGAAGCTCACAGTCTGCTGGGGGAGTTGCCTATGAACCAGGGAAGGCCAGGTGTCTCACCTGTTAAGGAGAAGACACGGCTGGCCTTGAGAACGTTTACGTGGGACCTGACCCAGTCTGAGGGTCTGAGAAGGCTTCTCTGAGGCAGTGACATGAAAGCTGAGGCTTAGGGCTGGATGAGGTGGCTCACACCAGTAATCCCAGCACTTTGGGAGGCCAAGGCAGGGGGATCACTTGAGCCCAGGACTTCAAGACCAGCCTGGCCAGCATAGCAAGACCCCACCTCTAAAGCAAGCCAGTTGCAGTGGCTTATGCCTGTAATCCCAGCACTTTGGGAAGCCAAGGTAGGAGGATTGCTTGAGCTTCCAGGAGTTTGAGACCAATCTGGGCAACATAGCAAGGCCAATCTCTAAAACAAACAAACAAGCTGGGTACGGTGGCTCATGTCTGTAATCTCAGCACTTTGGGAGGCCGAGGCAGGTGGATCACTTGAGCTCAGGAGTTCAAGACCAGCCTGGGCAACATGATGAAACCCCATCTCTACAAAAAATGCAAAAATTAGCTGTGTGTGGTGGTACACACCTGTGGTCCCAGGTACTTGGCAGGGGGGCTGAGGCAGGAGGATTGCTTGAGCCCAGGAGGTCGAGGATACAGTGAGCCATGATCTTGCCACTGCACTCCAGCCTGGGCAACAGAGCCAGACTCTGTCTCCAAAAATAATAATAATAATAATAATAATAGCATTGACATTAACCAGATGAAGGGAGGGCTGGAGCAACAACATTCAAGGCAGAAGGGACAGCACATGCAAAGGCCCTGAGGCTGGAAGAAGTTGGGCATGTGTGAAGAACAGAAAACCAGCACACTGGAGCATAGAGGGCAAGGGACAGGGGCCCAAGATAAAGGTACAGGGATCATCAGGGTCCTGGTGGCACCTGAAGAATTTGGACTTTGCACTACAAGCCATGAGAGGGTCTTGAGAGCCCCAGGCTGAAAACCCAGCTCCACACTGATTAACCACAGGATCCTGAACTCTGTAAACGCAGGAGAAATCACAGCTCATGTGCCGTGTGCCGAGTGAGACGGAGACCTGGAGAAGCCACTAGGACAATGCCCAGCACAAAGAGGTGCTCAGTGAATTGTCACTTTCTCTCATTGGAAAGCAGAGACATAGAGTCACACTGAGATCATCGGAGGCCCATGACCCTGCTCCACTGTTCCCTGCCGGCATCCAGACAGTCAAACCCCACCAGCCCCACAGCAGAGCCTGAATCGCAGCAGCAGGTTTTCTACATTGTTCAGATGACGGCAAATCCTGTGCTTCTGACTCATGACTGTCCCCGAAAGCTGGTTTGTCCTCCCTGGTGGGCCTGCCCTACCCTACCCCAGAGAAGAATGCAGCTCAGATCTCCGAGACTGGAACCTTCGCACTCCAAATTCCTCTCTGCTGGCCCTTAAATCAGTGAATCACCAAAGGCCCCGTCTGTGGATCCGTGATACCTTTCAAGGGGCCTCAGCATACAGTGAGCACTGCCTTAGGAGTCCACTGCGCATCAGGTTGCTCCCCCTGGAGATACAACTCAAATACAAGCCAGCCAGGCCAGAGCCAGCTGCAGTGAAGACCAGGAAGCCCCCAGCATCAGCAGCCAAGGTGCCACCTTAGCTGGGGTGGAGGCCAGCCTTTGGTTGCTCTCCCTTGAAAGCGACCTAAGGCTGCTGTGCTCACATTAATTTCAGTTACTTATAAGTCTTTTTTTTTTTTTTGAGACGGAGTCCCGCTCTGTCACCTAGGCTGGAGTGCAGTGGCCGGAACTCAGCTCACTGCAAGCTCCGCCTCCCGGGTTTATGCCATTCTCCTGCCTCAGCCTCCCGAGTAGCTGGGATTACAGGCGCCCACCACCTTGCCCGGCTAGTTTTCTGTATTTTTTTAGTAGAGACGGGGTTTCACCATGTTAGCCAGGATGGTCTCGATCTCCTGACCTCGTGATCCGCCCGTCTCGGCCTCCCAAAGTGCTGGGATTACAGGCTTGAGCCACCGCGCCCGGCCACTTACAAGTCTTAAGGACAAACGTTGGTGGGGCATTGCATTCTCCTGGCACTGCTGTCACGACCCCCACTTACAGATGAGGACACTGAGCTCCCAGACTTGTCCAGGTCCCCAGGCTGGTGGGTGGAGGAGCCAGGGCCTGCGACTGTCACCTCCAGCAAGTCCTTCCTGGATGACACTGAGTGCCCAGAGTAGAGATAAGAGGGGACCACGTTGTCATGAGGAACACCTCACGAGCAGCCCAAGGAGTGAGGCTTTCCTTCTGCGGTGTCCCTGCCAATCAGGCAGAAAGGCTCTGGGACAGGTTCGCCTCCTCCCCTCCGTGAATTCATGTTAAAAGAAAATCATGGCTGGGCACAGTGTCTCACACCTGTAACCCCAGAACTCTGGGAGGCCAAGATAGGATGATCACTTGAGCCTAAGAGTTTGAGACCAGCCTGGGCAACATGGCAAAACCCCATCTCTGCCTAAAACATAAAAAATGAGGCGTGGCGACACACACCTCCCAGCTCCTTGGGAGGCTGAAGTGGGAGGATCACCTGAGCCTGGGAAGTCAAGGCTACAGTGAGCTATGATTGCACCATTGCACTCCATCCTGGGCCACAGAGCAAGACTCTGTCTCTAAAATAAATAAATAATAATTAAAAAAAAAAAAAAGGAATCGTTGGCCTGCTGTTAAGAACCCAAGCCTCGGCCAGGTGTGGTGGCTCATGCCTGTAATTGCAGCACTTTGGGAGGCCGAGGTGGGTGGATCACCTGAGGGTGGGAGTTCAAGACCAGCCTGGACAACATGGTGAAACCCCATCTCTACCAAAAATACAAAAATTAGCCATGCATGGTGGTGCGTGTCTGTAATGCCAGCTACTGGGGAGGCCGAGGCAGGAGAATTGCTTGAACCCAGGAGGTGGAGGTTGCAGTGAGCAGAGATCACGCCACTGCACTCCAGCCTGGACAGCAGGAAAAAAAAACAAAAAAGGAATCCCAGCCTCCAAGACAGGATGTGGGCTCTGAAGCTGGACACTGGAGTTCAAACTGGGCTGTGTGACCTTCACAAGTGATGTCTCCTCTCTGAGCCCAGGTTCCTCACCTAGAAAATGGGATGACTGTGGGGCCTCCCCTGCTCCCCAGGGCTGTGGTGGGGATCTCATGCTCAGCTCCAGGCCACATTCAGTCCTCTGGGAAGGATTCAATGAGTGAATGCAGCTGTTCTGCTTAATGCACAGATCCCATATCCCAGGACCCAGCCAATACAGGGAGAAGTCAGAAGCCATCAGCAGCTGTAGCCTCCAGGCATCCTATCACTTGGGCAGCTGCCCTGCCTTTAATCCTGCCTGTACCTGCAGCAGGGCCTGAGCCTGGCTCATGGCCAAGATCCTCACTCCCCAGGATCCACCCGCATGCAGTGCCAGAGCCAGCCTCACATTGCCTTTGAACTGGACACAGGGGAAGACAGAGGCAGTTTCAGGAAAAGATTCCTCTATTAAAATACCTGGGGAGGAAGCAACAGGTACCCGGGGTCTTTCTGCATTCTGCTGCCAGGACAGCCAACGAGATCAGCCTATGACTTTGCAGACTCGCCGTCCAGTGTGACGGACGCTGCTGGAACTTGCCCCGGCCCAGCTCTGGGACTCGTTAATGTTGTTTTGGTTCAGGGGCTCAGATTAGTGGGGAAATTCCTCCCTGAGCACCCCGGTGGTGCCCGGCTGGGAGCTGGCCTCTGGAGGCTGCAGTGGGCTTGTTAGTGACATTTGCCGAGAGTTGGGAATTTCCACTTCAACATTTCTCGGACTCCTGTTTTGCCGGTTCCCACTCCACCCAGACATCAGACCTCCCGTGCCGGGAAGCCACCAGGTTAGACAGAGGCTTTGTGCTGTCACGCTCCCACACTCCACCCTCCAGAACCTGCTTTTCTCACAGACACTCGCTAGCTCTCTCCATGCCAAGAACTCAGCCCGGTGGCACGGCAAGCGAGTAAGTGCTCTTAAGCCAGAGAGGAGAAGGTGCAGGCCTTGCTGACAAGTGGGGCTGGCAGGGAGCCACCCGGTGAGGCTGCAGGGGGTGCCCAGCTCCCAGCCCTGCACACACCTTGGCCACATTTCCCTATCCCAGGGCTTTCCTGACAGGACATGGAGAGAAGCAAGTACAACCCAGGCCGGGGACTCCCAGGGAGGCACGTACCTTCTTCCGCAGCCTCACTTGGCCCGTGATGATGGCCACCACGTACATCTTGATGACCAGCAGCGTGCTGCAGAGCAGGAAGGCCGGGAGGGCCGGGCTGCTCATCGCCAGGCTGTGGGCAGGCATCTCTGGTCAGCGCAGCTCAACTGTGGGTGTGATCAGCTCGACGGAGGAGCAGCCTGCGGGGAAAGCACAAAGGGGGCGGGGAGAGCCTTTCTGCGGCCAGCGCCGCCCACGCCCCGCCCCACGGCCGCGCAGCCGGCAGCCGGGTCCCCTTCTCCTGTGAAGAGAAAGATAAGCAGCCCCTGGAGTTCCGAGAAACAGAGTCTCGGGGTGTCCCAGACCCTGTCCCTGGCTCTGGATCCCTCTTCCCTGGCAAAACTTCAAATACTTTCAAATCTGTTTCAGAGCTGTTTCCTTATCTGTAGTGTGGGAGCATGTGGTGGTGCCTGCCTTCTAGGGAGTAAGGAGGCCGGGCACCTGGCGGGACCTCGGCACGTAGTGAGTATTGCTGCTTTCTGCCCACCTCCACAGAGTCAGGGTAGGTAGTGGGCATGAGGACCACGCCATGCGCCCCCACGCTCAGCCTGGACACTGGAGCTGCAGCCACAAGGACATGACTTTGCCATCTGTGGCAGGCTGAAGGATGCCCTCCACCCTCAAAGACATCCATGTCCCAATCCCTAGAACCCATGACTGTGACTGTGTGGCAAAAGAGACTTTTCACAAGGGATTTAGTAAGGATCTTGAGATGGGAGAGATTATCCTAATTTTTCTGGGTGAGCCCAGTGTAATCAGAAGGGCCCTTCCAAGAGGGAGGCAGTAGAATTAGAGAAAAGATATAAAAACAGATCCAGAATTAAGAGAGGAGATGAAAGGACAGAGCAAGAGTCAGACAGGAGAGATGCTACCCTGCTGGCCTTGAAGATAAAGGAGAGATCGCGGTCCAAGGAAATACCAGGGGCCTTTAGAAACTGGAAAAGGGGACAAAACAAACTCTCCCCTGAGCCTCCAGACAGAACGCAGCCCTCCCGACACTTTGATTTTAGCCCTGTGAGACCCACTTCAGGCTGCATCCACCAGAACTGTCAGAGAATGAAGTTGTGTTGCTTTAAGCCACTAAGTCTGTGGTAATTTGCTATAGCAGGGATGGGGAACCAGCACGTGGCTCCACTGACTTCCTGAGCATCACTTGACTACTCTGGGACTCTTTTCCCAGGCACATGCTTTGATTCTTCATCACAAGATCTCCCCAAAAGACCCATCAACGGACTCTTCAGTAGAAAGCGTCACTGGGCCAGGTGTGGTGGCTCTCACCTGTCATCCCAGCACTTTGGGAGGCCGGGCAGATTGCTTGAACTCAGGAGCTTGAGACCAGCCTGGGCAACATAGGGAGACTCTGTCTCTACAAAAAAAAAAAAAATTTAAATTAGCTGGGCATGGTGGCGCTCACCTGTAGTCCCAGCTACTCAGGAGACTGAAGTGGGAGGATCACCTGAACCCAGGAGGCTGAGGCTGCAGCGAGCCGTGATCTCGCCACTGCACTCTAGCCTGGGTGACAGAGCAAGACCCTGTCTCAAAAAAAGAAAGCAAGCATCAACGTTTGTTTCCTAAGATTCTTTGAATCCCTTACCTCAGAATCCTCACCTTGGCCAGGTGGCTCATACCTGTAATCCCAGCACTTTGGGAAGCTGAGGGGGGCGGATTACCTGAGGTCAGAAGTTCGAGACCAGCCTGGCCAACATGGTGAAACCCCCCCTCTCTACTAAAAATACAAAAATTAGCTAGGCATGGTGGCACGCACCTGTAATCACAGCTACTTGGGAGGCTGAGGCTGGAGAATCGCTTCAACCTGGGAGGTGGATGTTGCAGTGAGCCAAGATCGCACCACTGTACTCCAGCCTGGGCGACAGACCGAGACTCCCTCTCAAAAAAAATCCGCACCTTGCTGCATCCTGTCACCTTCTCTGGGTTCTGGCAGGACCTCCACAAGAGCAGGGTTTTTTTTTTTTTTTTTTTTGAGATGGACTCCTGGTCTGTCACTGAGGCTGGAGTGCGATGGTGCAATCTTGGCTCACTGCAACCTCTACCTCCCAGGTTCAATCAATTCTCCTGCCTCTGCCTCCCAAGCAGCTAGGACTACAGGTGCGCCACCACGCCCAGCTAATTTTTGTATTTTTAGTAGAGACGGAGTTTCACCATGTTGGCCAAGATGGTCTCAATCTCTTGACCTTGTGATCCACCCGCCTCGGCCTCCCAAAGTGCTGGGATTACACCACTCCACCTGGCCAAGGGCAGGGATCTTGTACAAAGTTCTTGCTCATTTATTTTTGCCAACATGTTTGGCTTTGCTATGAGGTGCCCTGGGGAAGCGGGGCAAAGGAGAAAGGGAAAAACCAGTCTCCCATGCCTACTCCACTCATGGGCTTGACCAGGTGCTTTGGGAAAGCACCTGCCCAGAGGGACAGCTGTGTCAGTCTAACCTATGCCCCAAAGCAGCAGAGACCAAAGAGAAGATTTGCCAGAGACAGATTTAGCCACTTCCAATCCCAAAGCCAGCCCTCGGCTGTAGTTGTGTGGCCTCGGGCAGGCAGGTTCCCTCTCTGAACCAGTTTCTTCAACTGTAAAATGAAGCTGACCCTAAGTCACCCCCCAGTGCAGTTGTGGGAGTTAAATAATTATTAAGCCCCTGGAACATGGTAGGCCCTCCATTCAGTATCAGTCTCTGAGCTTCCGTTTCCTCCTGCTTAAAGGGAATAATGATCCCTACCTAGTAGGGTTGTCAGGAGGAAGACAACCTGCCCTTGCTGCTGGGGGAGGTGGGTGGGAGCAAGGTGGGGGTGGTGCCTTGCCCATTTGCTGTGTGCCAGGCAGTCCTTTATCCTAACAAAAGATGTGCTTGATAAACTGACTCCTGTGGGGAGCTGCCAGGCCAGGCTGTCCCGGCCCCACAAGATAAATGATAGGTCACCATACTGTCAGGGACAGATCATGGAAAGTACGAGATGTCCTGAGACACGTTTTATCTTTGGTTGTCGGAGGAGCTGTGCAAGCTCGCTTCTGGCTGATATTTCTGTCGGAGAAGAGAGAATGCCTGCCTGTCTTGTCTCCAGCCCGTGGGAACCCCTGCAGGCAGCTACCTTCCTTGTCAAAAAGTTCAGTTTTGAGGTTGGGGTCTGGTGGCTGTACCACCCCCCAGAATCGTGGACCAGACGCAGCCCAGGAGGGGCCCTTGGGTTCTCCTCCTTGGACTGAGGAGAGTGGCTCTTCCCTGACTGGTCTTCTGAAATAACAAGATAGAGGCCGGGCTTGGTGGCTCAAGCCTGTAATCCCAGCACTTTGGGAGGCCGAGACAGGCGGATCACGAGGTCAGGAGATCGAGACCATCCTGGCTAACATGGTGAAACCCCATCTCTACTAAAAAAAGATACAAAAAAAACTAGCCGGGCGAGGTGGTGGGCGCCTGTAGTCCCAGCTACTCGGGAGGTTGAGGCAGGAGAATGGTGTAAACCCGGGAGGCGGAGCTTGCAGTGAGCTGAGATCCAGCCATCGCACTCCAGCCTGGGTGACAGAGGGAAACTCTGTCTCAGAAAAAAAAAAAGAAAGAAAGAAATAACAAGATAGAAAGCAGAGGCTGGGAAAACCAGCTTGGGGCAAAGAACAGATGATCACTTCCTGCTACCCTGAGCCGAAAATAAGAGAGACTGTGTAGGGGAATTCGTATGACTGATGGACGTGATCTCAGCACAGGAATTTTTTCCTCACTGTCTGCTGAAATGGACCCGCTAAGCCAGGGCCTGCCAAGGAGGACAAAATCTCTGATCTTTCCCCAAGAATCTCCCTGAAGCTGCCCTTGGCCAATGGAAGCTGCTGTGGTGGCTGTTGGGGGTGACAGTGATGGTGGTGTCACTTCTCTCTGAGCTTCCGTTTCTTTGCCTGTAAGATGGGCTTGGTGTCCCCTGCCTTGCAGAGGGTGGGGGACAGGAGATGGTGTGTGCACAGTGCTGGGGGCTGAGGGACACTCTCTGTGGCCTGGTCCTGAGGCCCATGGGAACTACAGCAGTGTGCTCACAACAATGAGGACAAGAGAAGCCCCTGGAAATATTTTACATCTTGTCCTGGGTGGTGATTATCCAGGTGAATGCATATGTCAAAAGTTATGAGATGGGCTGGGCCCGGTGGCTCATGCCTGTAATCCCAGCACTTTGCAAGGCTGAGGCAGGCGGATCACTTGAGGTCAGGAGTTTGAGAACAGCCTTGCCAACACAGTGAAACCCCATCTCTACTAAAAATACAAAAATTAGCTGGGTGTGGTGGCGTGTGCCTATAATCCCAGCTACTCAAGAGGCTGAGGCAGGAAAATCACTTGAACCTGGGAGGCGGAGGTTGCACTGAGCCAGGACTGCACCACTGCACTCTAGCCCGGGCGACAGAGCAAGACTCTGTCTCAAAAAGAGAAAAAAATCACTGAATGTATCTTCAAACCTTTTTACTTTACTATATATTTTTTCACCCATGAAAGTGAAAGTTGTTCCTATCCCCACTCGAAACCCTGCTCAGAGGCACTGCCCTGCTGAAAGCCATCCTGTGACTTAGTCCATCGCCCTCCTTGGCATTTCCTGAGGATCAGAAACTAAGCTCTTCATGCTGGCTGATTGTCCCTAACATCAGAGGAGGCTTAGAGAGAGGAGGAAGTGGCCCCACCTCAGCTGCTGGTTCCTGACCTTTGGGAGTATTGCTAGGCTTTCTGTAGCCAGTGATGGGGAAATAAATGCACAGTGATTTTTATTCTATTTTATTTTATTTTTTTGAGACAGAGGTTCGCTCTTGTTGCCCAGGCTGGAGTGAAGTGGAGTGATCTTGGCTCATGGAAAACTCCGCCTCCTGGGTTCAAGTGATTCTCCTGCCTCAGCCTCCAGAGTAGCTGGGATTACAGCATGCACCACCACGCCCAGCTAATTTTTGTATTTTTAGTAGAGATGGGGTTTCACCATGTTGGTCAGGCTGGTGTTAAACTCCTGACCTCAGGTGATCCACCTGCCTCTGACTCAGCTAAACCTAGAAATCTAGGATTTTTCATTTTTGCTTAAAAAAAAAAAAAAGTCAAATCATTTCCTTCCTTTTCAGCAAATACCACAGTGGCCCCCAATCTTTTTTTTTTTTTTTGAGGCGGAGTCTTGCTCTATCGCCCAGGCTGGAGTGCAGTGGCCAGATCTCGGCTCACTGCAAGCTCCGCCTCCTGGGTTTTACGCCATTCTCCTGCCTCAGCCTCCCGAGTAGCTGGGACTACAGGCGCCCGCCACCTCGCCCGGCTAGTTTTTTGTATTTTTTAGTAGAGACGGGGTTTCACTGTGTTAGCCAGGATGGTCTCGATCTCCGGACCTCGTGATCCGCCCGTCTCGGCCTCCCAAAGTGCTGGGATTACAGGCTTGAGCCACCACGCCCGGCCAGTGGCCCCCAATCTTACTCAGAGTAAAGCTGTCTGGGACGGGCACAGTGGCTCACTCCTGTAATCCCAGCACTTTGGGAGGCTGAGGCGGGAGGATCATGAGGTCAAGAGATTGAGACCATCCTGGCTAACATGGTGAAACTCTGTCTCTACTAAAAATACAAAAAATTAGCTGGGTGTGGTGGTGCCAGCCTGTAGTCCCAGCTACTTGGGAGACTAAGGCAGGAAAATCTCTTGAACCTGGGAGGTGGAGGTTGCAGTGAGCTGAGATCGCGCCACTGCACTCCAGCCTGGTGACAGAGTGAGACTCCGGCGTCTCAAAATAAATAAATAAATAAATAATAAATAAATAATAGCCAACGTCTGGACAACATCTCATGGTCCTGTCCTGTCTGCTCCCCATTTCTCTTGGAACTCCTATTTTCTTCTGCCCCCCCTCACTCAGCCCAGCCACACTGCCTTCCGTCCTGGTCTCGAATCTGTCAGACACAGCCCTGCCTCTGGGCCCTTGCTATGGCGGACCTCTCTGCCTGGAATTCTCCCCTAGGTTTCCACGAGGCTGACATCTCATCTCCTTCAAATCGTGGCTTGAATCTTACCTTCTCCATAAGGCTCCCCCTGGCCACCTTATCTGTCCTGCAGTCTGCCCTGCCTTCCCCACTCCTGAGGCCACTTCCCTGCTTCTACTTTCCTTTCCATAGCGTATATCACCCGGTAACACACCATCTAACTTTTTTTTTTTTTTTGAGATGGAGTCTTGTTCTGTCACTCAGGCTGGAGTACAGTGGCACGATCATCTAGGCTCACTGCAACCTCCGCCTCCTGGGGTCAAGCGATTCTCCTGCCTCAGCCTCCTGAGTAGCACCCACCACCATACCCTAGTTTTTTTTCTTTCTTTCCTTCTTTCCTTCCTTCCTTCTTCCTTCTTTCTTTCTTTTCTTCTCTTTTCTTTTCTTTTCTTTCTTCAGTCTTGGTCTGTCACCCAGGCTGGAGTAAGGTGGCCTGATCTCGACTCACTGCAACCTCCGCCTTCTGGATTTAAGTGATTCTCCTGCTTCAGCCTCCCAAGTAGTTGGGATTACAGGCACGCACCACTATGCCCAGCCAATTTTGTATTTTTTAGTAGAGACGGAGTTTCACCATATTGGCCAGGTTGGTCTCAAACTCCTGACGTCAGGTGATCTACCTGCCTCGGCCTCCCAAAACTCTGGGTTTACAGGTGTGAACCATCGTGCCTGGCCATGCCCGGCTAATTTTTTTTTTTTTTTTTTTTTTTTTTTGAGGCGGAGTCTCGCTCTGTCGCCCGGACTGGAGTGCAGTGGCCAGATTTCAGCTCACTGCAAGCTCCGCCTCCCGGTTTTCCGCCATTCTCCTGCCTCAGCCTCCCGAGTAGCTGGGACTACAGGCGCCCGCCACCTCGCCCGGCTAGTTTTTGTATTTTTAGTAGAGACGGGGTTTCACCGTGTTAGCCAGGATGGTCTCGATCTCCTGACCTCGTGATCCGCCCGTCTCGGCCTCCCAAAGTGCTGGGATTACAGGCTTGAGCCACCGCGCCCGGCCAATTTTTGTACTTTTTAGTAGAGACGGGCTTTTGCCATGTTGGTCAGGCTGGTCTTAAACTCCTGACCTCTGGTGATCTGCCTGCCTTGCTTGACCTCACAAAGTGCTGGGATTACAGGCATGAGCCGCCATGCCCAGCCTCATACCATCTAACTTATTATCCCTACTGCCTAACATCTGTCCTCCTGAGGCAGGGCTCTTGGTTCATTAATGAACTACAGGCACCAGTATCGTGCCTGATATACAGCCACAACCACAATTTGTTAAATTGAACTAAGCTAATAATTTGTTTTGGATTTCTCTCCCTTATAAACAAAAAAGTCTACACTGACATGAGTGAAAACCTCCACTTCTCTTCCAGGAGCTTGGCTCTGGGTCCTGAAGCTTGGCCCTGGGTCCTGACTCCTGCCCGCCTGCTTCCCAGAACGCTCCAGGGGAGCTTGGCTGCCTGTCTTCTGATGGGGAGAGAGCCAGGAGAGAGGCCTGTGTGTCTCTGAGAGGGACTGGGTGCTGGGCCAGCTAGTCCCCGAGAGGGACTGGGTGCTGGGCAGGCTGGTCTCCGAGAGGGCCTGGGTGCTGGGCAGGCTGGTCTCCGAGAGGGCCCGGGTGCTGGGCAGGCTGGTCTCCGAGGAGGGACTGGGTGCTGAGCAGGCTGGTCTCTGAGAGGGACTGGGTGCTGGGCAGGCTGGTCTCTGAGAGGGACTGGGTGCTGGGCAGGCTGGGATTGGAACAAGGCCACTGAGGCATTACCCCAACACACCCACCTTTGGTAACCATGCCGTATGGACTGGAAAAGATCGTGCATTTTAAATTTAGTTTGCACGTTGACACATGAACACCCATCCAGGACTGAAGAACACAGAAGCTGATATTTATCGACAAGTATGAGTGGTTAGGACTAGAAGCTCCCTGTTAGGGAACTACTAATTGGGAGCTGCCTGCCTGGCTGCCAAGCCCAGCCCAGCCCCTGGAGTTCATTCCTGAGAGAGCCAAGATGGCTTTCAGGGGTGATGCCACCCTGCTTAAGGACAGCAGTCAGATGGGTGATGGCCACAGGGTCACTGGGCATTGTCCTCTCACTCGACACTGGGCTAATCACAGAGGTCATCAGATTTCAGGGAGGTATGCTCAGGAGGCCCATTTTAGAGATGTGGAGCCTGAGTCCTGAGTTAGAGGTTGTCCTTAACGTGACCCCACAGCTGGCCTTTGGTAGTGGAGGACGTTCTCGTCACACAGGCAGCCCTGTTCTAGCTGTGGGGCTGTGGGCTCGTGCCCATAGCACCTGGTACCTGGTAAGCTCTCAAGAGACAGCTGATTTTACTACTCAGCCTTTCTTTTTTTTTTTTTTTTTTGAGACAGAGTCTCACTCTGTCGCCCAGGCTGGAGTGCAGTGGCGCGATCTCAGCTCACTGCAAGCTCCGCCTCCCGGGTTCATGTTGTTCTTCTGTCTCAGCTTCCCGAGTAGCTGGGACTACAGGCGCCCACCACCACGCCTGGCTAATTTTTTTTTTTTTTTTTTTTTGAGACAGAGTCTGGCTCTGTCGCCCAGGCTGGAGTGCAGTGGCGTGATCTCTGCTCACTGCAAGCTCCACTGCCTCCCGCGTTAACGCCATTCTCCTGCCTCAGCCTCCCTAGAAGCTGGGATTACAGGCGCCCGCCGTAATTTTTTGTATTTTTAGTAGAGACGGGGTTTCATCATGTTAGCCAGGATGGTCTCAATCTCCTGACCTCGTGATCCGCTCACCTTGGCCTCCCAAAGTGCTGGGATTACAGTCATGAGCCACCGTACCTGACCTGCTACCCAGCCTTCCATGTGCAATTTCAGGGTTCCTCCATTCTCTAACTTTTTGCTTCCCTGAGTCAGGAAACTGAAAGTGAGCTCTTCCCCTCTTAGAAATGTGGAAAAGCAGGACTGCTCCAGTGATAAGAAAGTTCCAGTGGTCAGAAAAGATTGGAGGGCTAGGCATGGCAGCTCACACCTGTCATTCCAACACTTTGGGAGGCCAGGGCAGGAGGGTCGCTTGAGTGCGGAAGTGTGAGACCAGCCTGGGTAACACAGTGAGACCCTGTCTCTACTAAAAAAAAAAAAAAAAAAAAAGTAGCCAGCCATGGTGGTGCACCTGTAGTCCCAGCTACACTTGACCCCAGGTGTTCAAGGCTGCAATGAGCCATCCGTGATTCTGCCACTGCCTGGGTGAAAGAGCGAGACTGTCTCAAAAACAAACAAAAACAAAACAAAACAAAACAAAAAAATGGGCCGGATGCGGTGGCTCACGCCTGAAATCCCAGCACTTTGGGAGGCTGAGGCAGGCAGATCACGAGGTCAGGAGTTCAAGACCAGACTGGCCAACATGGTGAAACCCCGTCTCTACTAAAAATACAAAAAAAATTAGCCAGGTGTGGTGGCGGGTGCCTGTAATTCCAGCTACTCAGGAGGTTGAGGCAGGAGAATCACTTGAACCCGGAAGGCAGAGGTTGCAGTTAACTGAGCTCACACCATTGCACTCCAGCCTGGGTGACAAGAATGAAACTCTGTGTTAAAAAAAAACAAAAAACAAAAAACAAAACCCGAAAAGAAAGAAAAGACTGGGTATCCACGCAATGGAATATTACTCAGCCATAAAAAGAAATGAAATCCTGACTCATGCTGTGACGTGGATGAACCTGGAAAACATGATGTGAAGGGAGAGTAACCAGACATAAAAGGTCACTTTTTTTTTTTTGAGATGGAGTCTCGCTCTGTTGCCCAGGCTGGAGTGCTGTGGCACCATCTTGGCTCACTGCAACCTTCACTTCCCGGGTTCAAGCGATTCTCTTGCCTCAGCCTCTGGAGTAACTGGGACTACAGGTGCACAGTCACATGTTTTATGATGATTCCACGTATATAAAATGTCCAGAATGGGCAAATCTATATATACAGAGAAAGCAGATTTGTGGTTACCAGGGGGTAGGCAGGGTGGGGAAATGGGAGTGACTACTTCATGCGTATAAAGTTTTCTTCTGGGATGATGAAAATGTTCTGGAAATGGATGGTAAAGATGGTTGCAAAATATTGTGACTGTACCAATGACACGGAATTGCACACTTGAAAATGATTAGTTTTATGGTAAGAAAAAAGTAAAACTGAGCTTCTGTCTTGTTCATGGCTGAATTTACAGTGCCTAGCATGGTGTGCACCCAGAGCTGTGCTTAGTAAATATTTGTGGAAAGACAGACGGCCTGAACGTGTGCGTTAAATGCGGGGGAATTCCTGGAGCCAATTGTGATGCTGTGCCCTCCTTCTGTCTCTGGAGAGACAAACACACTTGTGACTGCCTGAGTTCTGACCACAGTCCAGCAGCCCCTGACGGAATCCATCTGCTGCTCCTTGGACTCTGGGCCTCTGATCCCCATGCTGATGTGCAGGGCTGTGGACACACAAGGAGCATTTCCTGGCTGCAGCTACGGGACAGGACCCAACTCACAGGAGAGGCAGATGGGGGAGGAGGAAAAGGAGAAATATTTGTCTCAGCACAAACCACTTCCGTTTCCAGGGAAGCTGCTGTCACCCTGAGTGTGGCTCGAGGCGGAGGCTCTGGGGTCAGAGGGAGCCACGACCCTCCCATGCCTGGCTGTCCATGCATTCACTAGGCACATACAGTCTCATGCTCACACACACACAGCCCATGGATGCCGGTTCCCACAGGTTGCAGAGGAGATGGGCAATTCCTGTGTGCAGCTCTCAGACACATCAGGGACCCATTTCCTAGGAGCCCCGTGGGGAGCTCTGCATATATACATACACACACACACACAGACACACATGCATAGAAAAATAAGGAGGAGAAACTAATGACAATCACATTCTCTGGCTGGAGTTTTCAAACCACTCCCACTTTCTGAGTAGCCTCCAAGCCCCCAAACAACCTCCATTCCGCAAGAAGTACCACCCCTTTCCCTGAGGGCCTTTCTCACGGGACAGCACTTTATGACTGGTTTGTGTTTTTTTCTGTTTTTGTTTTTGTTGTTTATTTATTTATTTTTGAGATGGAGTCTTGCTCTGTTGCCCCAGCTGGAGGCTGGAGTGCGGTGGCACAATCTTGGCTCAGGTTCAAGCACTTCTCCTGCCTCAGCCTCCCGAGTAGCTGGGATTGCAGGTGTGCACCACCATGCCAGGCTAATTTTTTTACATGTTTAGTAGAGACGGGGTTTCACCATGTTGGCCAGGCTGATCTTGAACTCCTGACCGCAAGTGATCCGCCCACCTCGGCCTCCCAAAGTGCTGGGATTACAGGCGTGAGTCATCACGCCTGACCAATTGGTTTTTACTAATCATCCAAATATGCCAGATGCTGCAATTGTCAAGGGGGAAATGTGTGCGTCTTCTTTTACTTCTGATAATGAGAGGCATCTCTGCAACTTCCTGAGTTTCATCTCAACTGCAACTTTGCCAGGCACGGGGAACTCATTATAGTAATAGTAATAACAACAGCAAACGGCTGGGCGTGGTGGCTCATGCCTGTAACCCCAGCACTTTGGGAGGCCAAAGCAGGCGGCTTGCCTGAGGTCAGGAGTTCGAGACCAACCTGGCTAACATGGCGAAACCCCATCTCTATTAAAAATACAAAAATTAGCTGGGCGTGGTGGCGGGCGCCTGTAATCCCAGTTACTTAGGAGTCTGAGGCGGGAGAATCACTTGAACCTGGGAGGCGGAGATTGCAGTGAGCCAAGATTGCACCATAGCACTCCAGCCTGGGCGACAAGAGTGAAACTTTGTCAAAACAAAACGAAACAAAACAAACAACCAAAAAAAAAAAAAATCAGCAAACAATGGTGTCATTTGTTAGGCACCTCCTAATGGCCAAACACCCTTTAGGTGCTATATATATTTCTTTTTTTTTTTGAGATGGAGTCTTGCTCTGTCGCCCAGGCTGGAGGGCAGTGGCGCTCTCAGCTCATTGCAACCTCTGCCTCCCAGGTTCAAGCAATTCTCCTGCCTCAGTCCCCCAAGTAGCTGGGATTACAGGCGCTTACCACTACACTGGCTAATTTTTGCATTTTTAGTAGAGACGGGGTTTCACCATATTGGCCAAGCTGGTCTCGAACACCTGACCTCAGGTGATCCACCCGCTTCGGCCTCCCAAAGTGCTGGGATTATAGGCGTGAGCCACCACGCCCAGCCAGGTGCTTTCTATTTTATACCAGCATCATCACCCTGTACTGTGCAGCATTATGAGGCCCCTGTTACAGAGGGAGATAAAGGATCAAGTCAGTGAATGACCTTATCTAAGATAACAGATCTGGACAGAGATGTGGCTGGCTCCAGCCAGAGCCCATGATCTTGAACCCCAGGCAGAGCTGAGAGAGCTGAGGTTTGAGTTCAGGCCAGCTGTTCCCTTCTTGCACAACTTTCCTTGTTCAAAATTCTTCAAGATTCTTTCCTTATAGTGAGCTGGATCTGCCTTTTAGGGCCACAGAGAACACACACATGTACATACACACACACACTCGCTTTTCCTCTCCACTGCCCTTCAGATATTGGAGGACATCACCCAGTTCACCCCAAATCTTGTCTTCCAGGCAAAATAAGTGCTGCCCCATGAGCTCATCCTTGCATTTCAGGTTTTCCAGCCCCTGTAACCACCGGTTGGTTGCAGTTTGTAAAGGTCCTTCTTAGGTGGGCCTTACCCCATGTGCTGCTGACTCAGCTCAGACTAGAGGGAGCCTCCGTCCTTCGCGGGGCCCCCCTCACTGCTATAGGCACAGGAAGAATTGTGACTCCAAGCAGGTCTGGCCACATCATTTGTGAAGTCCAATGCAAAATGAAAATGCAAAGCCTGTTGTTCAAAAATTGTTAAGAATTTCAAGACAGGGACAGAAAACATTAAAGCAAGCCTTGGGGGGTCCTTCTTCATGCAGGGCCCTGTGTGACTGCAGGAAGCCGGCTCAGGTTCCAAGCTCAGGATGACTCAACATAGGGCCAGTAAGGAAGGCACGTCCTAATCAAAACCCACACAAGGATAACATCAGAGATAGCTGAAGACACCATCAGCTTCATAGGGCCTCTCATGATATAGTGAATGCCAACATGTTATTATGAATAATAACATGAGCAGTAAATAGCAGCTAGCATTCTTTTGTGCTTAACCCCAGCCAAGCAACATACAATTTTTTTTTTTTTTTTTCTGAGACAAAATCTAGCTCTGTCATCCAGGCTGGAGTGCAGTAGCGAAATCTCAGCTCACTGCAGCCACCGCCTCCAGGGTTCAAGCAATTCTCATGCCTCAGTCTCCCAAGTAGCTGGGATTACAGGCACCCACACCACACCCATATAATGTTTGCATTTTTAGTAGAGATGGGGTTTCGTCATGTTGGCCAGGCTGGTCTCAAACTCCTGGCCTCAAGGTATCTGCCTGCCTCGGTCTCCCAAAGTGCTAGGATTACAGGCATGAGCCACCAGGCCTGGATGCAATTTTTTTTTTTTTTTTTTTTTTTTTGAGACAGAGTCTCACTCTCTCACCAGGCTAGAATGCAGTGGCGTGATTGCGGCTGACTGCAAGCTCTGCCTTCCGGGTTCGTGTGATTCTCCTGCCTCAGCCTCCCGAGTAGCTGGGACTACAGGCATGTGCCACCACGCCCAGTTAATTTTTGTATTTTTAGTAGAGACAGGTTTCACCATGTTGGCCAGGCTGTTCTCGAACTCCTGACCTCGTGGTCCTCCCGCCTCGGCCTCCCAAAGTTCTGGGATTACAGGCATGAGTTACCGCGCCTGGCCTGTTTTTTAATTTTTAAACTTTTTTCTTAAAAATGAAGACACAAACACACACGTTAGCCTGGGCCTACACAGGGGTAGAATCATCAATATCACTGTCTTCCACTTCCACATCATGTCCCACTGGAAGGACTTCAGGGGCAACAACATGCATGGAGCTGTCATCTCCTATGATGACAATGCTTCTTCTGGAAACCTCCCTGAGGGACCTAATTGAAGTTGTTTTACAGTTATCTTTTTTTTTGTTTTATTTTGTTTTTTTTGAGACAACGCTGTCATGCAGGCTGGAGTGCAGTGCTGGGATCGTGGCACACTGCAGCCTCAACTCCTGGGCTCAATTGATCCTCCTGCCTTGGCCTCCCAAAGTGCATGAGCCACTATGCCAAGTTTTTTTTTTTTTTTTTAATAAACCTTATAGTGGTACAATGGCTAAGACATCCCTAGGTGATAGGAATTCTTCAGGTCCATTATCATCTATGGGATCACCACCGTATATGCAGTCAGATGTTAACCAAAATGTCATCATGAGGCACATGACCATAAATATATCCTTTTATATAAAAATAGGAACCAGACATGGCAGTTCACATCTGTAATGCCAGCAGTTTGGGAGGCTGAGGGAGGAGGATTGCTAAAGACCGGGAGTTCAAGACCAGCCTGGGCAACATAATGAGACCTCGTTTCTAAAATCAATTTTTTAAAAATTAGCCAGGCGTGGTGGCTCACACCTGTGTTCCCAGCTACTCAGGAAGCTGAGATGGGAGGATCACTTGAGCCCAGAAGGTTGAGGCTGCAGTGCAGCAGTGATTGCACTGCTGCACTCCAGCCTCCTGGGTGACAACCTCCTGCATTTCCCTGTCTCAGGGAATAGATAGATAGATAGATAGATAGATAGATAGATAGATAGATTTACTATGCCATGTAATTGGCTCATGTGATTATGGAGGCTGAGAAGTACCATTAACTGCTGTCTGCGAGCTGGAGACCCAGGAGAGCTGGTGATGCAGTTCAGAGTCCAGAGGCCTGAGAACCAGGAAGCCAGTGGTATAAATTTCAGTCCAAGGGCAGAAGATGAGAGGAGATGTCTCAGCTCAAGCAGGCAGGCGAGAAAAAAGGGGCAAATTCCTTCTTCCTCTGCCTTATTATTATTATTATTATTTTTTTTTTTTTATTTGAGACAGAATCTCACTCTGTCTCCCAGGCTGGACTGCCCTGGTGCAATCTCAGCTCACTGAAACCTCCACTTCCTGGGTTCAAGTGATTCTCCTGCCTCAGCCTCCTGAGTAGCTGGGATTATAGGTGCCTTTCACCATGCCCAGCTAATTTTTGTATTTTATTTATTTATTGTATTTACTGTCTTTATTTATTTATTTATTTTTTTGAGAGGGAGTCTCGCTCTGTCACCCAGGCTGGAGTGCAATGGTGTGATCTCAGCTCACTGCAAGATCCGCCTCCCGGGTTCACGCCATTCTCCTGCCTCAGCTTCCCGAGTAGCTGGAACTACAGGCGCCCGCCACCATGCCTGGCTAGTTTTTTTGTATTTTTTTAGTAGAGACGGGGTTTCACCATGTTGGCCAGGATGGTCTTGATCTCCTGACCTCATGATCCACCCGTCTCGGCCTCCCAAAGTGCTGGGATTACAGGCTTGAGCCACCGCACCCGGCCCCAATATTTATTTATTTTTTTAGTGTATCTTTTTTGAGACGAAGTTTCACTCTGTAGCCCAAGTTGGAGTGCAGTGGTGCGTTCTCTGCTCATTGCAAGCTCTGCCTCCCCAGCTCAAGCAATTCTTGTGCCTCAGCCTCCTGAGCAGCTGGTGCTACAAGCGTGCACCATCACGTCTGGCTAATTTTTTTGTATTTTAGGAGAGACAGGGTTTTACCATGTTGCCCAGGATGGTCTCAAACTCCTGAGCTCAGGCTCTCTGCCTGCCTCGGCCTCCCAAAGTGCTGAGATTACAGATGTGAGCCACTGCACCCGGACAAATTTTTGTATTTTTAGTAGAGGCGGGGTTTCACCATGTTGGCAACGCTGGTCTTGAACTTCTGACCTCAAGTGATCCACCTGCCTCAGCTACCCAAAGTGCTGGGATTACAGGCGTGAGCCACCACATCCAACCTGCGTTTTGTTTTATTCAAGCCCGTAACAGATTAGACGATGCCCACCGCCACTGGGGAGCGCACTGTATTGTGTCTGTGGATTCACATGCCAGTCACAGCCTCCCAGACATACCCAGAGACAATGTGTCATCTGGGCAACTTTGGCCAGTGAAACTGACCCAAAAGACTAACCGTTACAACTTCACCCCTTGCCACCTAGGTACCCCATAGATATTTCCTAAACCGTACTTAATCTCCAAGTAAAGACAAAGCAAAGTCATAATTCCACCTAACACGATGCAACTCTCCTGCATACACCAAAAACACACACATCCCTTCCCCAGAAGAGGAGGTAAGAAGAAGAGAAGAGTGATGTTTACGCTTCTCCTTGACATCCCATAGCTTAAATACTATGATACATCTTACTTTACATGATAAAAGAGTAAGAGAGGAAAGGAAACAAAGATATATATATACATATATATATACACACACACACACACACACACAGACACACATGCATAGAAAAATAAGGAGGAGAAACTAATGACAATCACAGTCTCTGTTTCTGTGGCTGATCACGTGGTTATAGCTGGTATTTATAACCACCTTCTTCCACTACCGGTTCTGTACAACCTTTGCCTTCAGCAAGCACCTCAGCTGGTTATGTTTTGGGGTGCTTTTTGTCACTCAAGCTGGAGGCCAGTGGTACGATTTTGGCTCAATTCAGCCTCGACCTCCTGGGCTCAAGTGATCCTGCCACCTCAGTCTCCCAAGTAGCTGGGACCACAGGCACGCAGTTTTTGTATTTTTGGTAGAGGTAGGGTTTCGCCATGTTGGCCAGGCTGGTCTCAAACTCCTGACCTCATGTGACACACCCGCCTCAGCCTCCAAACTGCTGGGATTTCAGGCATGAACCACCACACCCAGCCAAGTTGTGGTTCTTTATCTGGGTGGAGTGACCCAAACCTTCATTCCTGAAGGGTCTGGGCCATTCATAGTCTGATCTAGATTTGGTTATTGTCATTTTCCACAGGACATGGTAATACTAAGAGATGGTTTAAGGAGGCCAGGCGCAGTGACTCACGCCCGTAATCCCGGCACTTTGGGAGGCCAAGGCGGGTGGATCACGAGGTCAGGAGTTCGAGACCATCCTGACTAACACTGTGAAAGCCTGTCTCTACTAAAACTACAAAATATTAGCCGGGCATGGTGGCAAGCGCCTGTAGTCCCAGTTAGAGGCAGAAGAATGGCGTGAACCCGGTAGGCAGAGCTTGCAGTGAGCCGAGGTAGCGCCACTGCACTCCAGCCTGGGCAACAGAGAGACTCCATCTCAAAAAGAAAAAGAAAAGTGCACAACTAGGTACACTGCTCAAGTTTCTGCCTGCTGGGAGGATTACTCTTCCCCACTGTCCCTCAGGGGCGTCCCAGAGGGGAGCTGCAGTGCTGCAGTTGTCCACCTTCAGAGGATGCCCACATATCCTGAGGAACCATCTGTAAACCAGGCCTGAGTCTCCTCTTCCTCGGCCACCTGATAGCAGGGAACTCCCTGTGAGCCGTGGATGCTTGAAGAGAGAAGGCAGGGTGGCAGGAGAGGGGACGCTTAGCATTTGGGCCACTTCATGTCACTTACTTGTGCCTTCAGGGCCTGCTCTGGCCTGGCCATGTGTCTACCGCTTTTGCATGATGATGGGGTGCTGCTGTGCACACCCAACTTTATGGCTTGGTGGTCAAATCGCACCCAGTTCATGATGAGAAGCTCACGCCACGTGGTAATTTGATTGTCCGTGGTTTGGTGTTCAGTCTCTACTAAGGCCCTGTTCTGAACCTTACCCAAACTAGTAGTTTTTTAGGTCACTCGGTAAATGGGCTGGAGTAACTAACACACCCAGATAAGGAATATGCTGCCTTCACAATCCAAGGAGGCCCACTGGACACTGCCTCTTTTTAGCTTGTAGGAGAGGCCAAGCAGCCATTTATGTTTCACCTTAAAAGAGATATCTGGACAGGCCCCACACCACTGGACTCCTAGAAATTTCACTGATATAGAACTCCTCTGAATTTTACTCATATTTCTTTCTTTTTTTTTTTTTTTTTTTGAGACAGAGTCTCGCTCTGTCGCCCAGGCGGGAGTGCAGTGGCCGGATCTCAGCTCACTGCAAGCTCCACCTCCCAGGTTTATGTCATTCTCCTGCCTCAGCCTCCCGAGTAGCTGGGACTACAGGCGCCCACCACCTCGCCCTGCTAGTTTTTTGTGTTTTTAGTAGAGATGGGGTTTCACCATGTTAGCCAGGATGGTCTCGATCTCCTGACCTCGTGATCCACCCGTCTCGGTCTCCCAAAGTGCTGGGATTACAGGCTTGAGCCACCGCGCCCAGCCTCATATTTATTTCTAACCTTGACATGCAGATGTCTTACCAACAAGTCTAGATTACCTTTTTTTTTTTTTTTTTTGAGATGGAGTCTCGCTCTGTCATCCAAGCAGGAGTACAGCGGCGCGATCTCGGCTCACCACAACCTCTGACTCCCAGGTTCAAGCAATTCTCCTGCCTCAGCCTCCCGAGTAGCTGGGACTATAGGAGTGTGCCACCACACCCAGCTAATTTGTTTTGTTTTGTTTTTGTTTGTTGGTTTTTTTTGAGACGGAATCTCACTCTGTTGCCAGGCTGGAGTGCAATGGCATGATCTCGGCTCACTGCAACCTCTGCCTCCCGGGTTCAAGCAATTCTCCTGCCTCGGCCTCCCAAGTAGCTGGGACTACAGGCACGAGCCACCATGCCCAGCTAATTTTTGTATTTTTAGTAGAGACAGGGTTTCACCATGTTGGCCAGGCTGGTCTCAAACTCCTGACATCAGGTGATCCACCTGCCTCGGCCACCCAAAGTGTTGGGATTATAGGCGTGAGCCATTGCGCCCGACCTAGATTACCTATTGCTACCAATACTTCTTGCTCACGAGGTCCAATCAGAATAATGTCATCAGGGCTGGTACCAGCAGCTGCAATTGGAGTTACCACCTGTTTAAATGTATCATAATCCACTGTCATTCTCCAAGATCCTTCTGTTTTCTGCACAGGACAAATAAGAGGGTTGAATGGGGATGTGGGAGAATCTTCAACCCTGCCTCTTTCCTCTCCTTGATGATGGCATTCATCTCTGCAGTCCCTCCAGGAATAAAGTGCTGCCTTTGATTTCCTAGGTAGAGGCAGTTCTCACTGCTTCCACTCAACTTTTCCCATCATCAGGAAATCAGTGTGGGATGCTGCCAGCTACTGGTATGTCTGTTCCAATTATGCACCTGGAGCTGGGAAAATAGCCACAGGATGGGCTCGAGGACCCACTGGATCCACTGTGAGAAGGAACTGAGTGAAAACCCGTGGGTCACGTGACCTTCATAAGCCCCTGCTTTGACTAGAGGGCCACGGTGACAGGTGAGGTCTCCTGGTGTCAGTATCAGTTCAGAGCCAGTGTCCAGTAGTCCCTGAGATATCTGATTATTTCCTTTCCCAGTGCAGTTACCCTGGTAAAGGTCTCCTTGGGGGAAGGTTGGGAGAAAGATTGAGAGTATAAATTTTCAGTAGTATACCAAAGTCCTTCGCCAAGGGGACCTGGCCTCCTCTTCATTCAAGAGGTCCTGGGTCTATAAACTGTCTCAAGTGTGAGAATTCATGGAGGGGCCATGACTCTTTTTGTTTTGTTTTGTTTTGTTTTTGGGATGGAGCCTCGTTCCCGTCACGCAGACTGGAGTGCAGTGGCGTGATCTTGGCTCACTGCAACTTCTGCCTCCTGGGTTCAAGCGATTCTCCTGCCTCAACCTCCTGAGTAGCTGAGACTACAGGCACTCACTGCCATGCCTGGCTAATTTTTTGTATTTTAGTAAAGACAGGGTTTCACCATGTTGCCCAGGCTGGTCTCAAACTTCTGAGCTCAGGCAATCTGTCTACCTCAGCCTCCCAAAGTGCTGGGATTACAGGTGTGAGCCCCCACGCCCTGCCAATATTGACAAATTATTAGTGAGATATTTAACTTTCCCGTATTAGGTCTCAAGGTCCAGTGTTGATTTTACACTCACTGCACGTGTCAGTTGTACTCAATTTGGACTCACCACATTTTGGGTGCTCCGTGACCACACCTGGCTTGTAGCTGCCATATTGGACAGCACAGTTCTATAAAAAGAGATGGGCAAGTGTCATTTACTTTTTACTATGTAATAAAATGTTCTAGGGCCAGGTGCAATAGTGACTCACGCCTGTAATCCCAGCACTTTGGGAGGCTGAGGCAGAAAGAACCCAGGAGTTTGAGACCTCATCTCTACAAAGAAATAAAAAATTAGCCGGCCATGGTGGCACGGTTCTATAGTCCCAGCCTCTCGGGAGGCGGAAGGAAGCAGGAGGATTGCTCCAACCCAGAAGCTCGAGCTGCAGTGAGCTATGATCACGCCTGTGAATAGCCACTGCACTCCAGCCTTGGCAACATGGCAAGAGCCCATCTCAAAAACAAAACAAACAAAGCAAGATGAAGCTGCCTTTGAGGGAGGTGCCCAAGTCACGGGCTGATTTTGAGCAAACTGGTCTTTTTTTTTTTTTTTTTTTTGAGACGGAGTCTCGCTCTGTCGCCCGGGCTGGAGTGCAGTGGCCAGATCTCAGCTCACTGCAAGCTCCGCCTCCCGGGTTTACGCCATTCTCCTGCCTCAGCCTCCCGAGTAGCTGGGACTACAGGCGCCCGCCACCTCGCCCGGCTAGTTTTTTATATTTTTTAGTAGAGACGGGGTTTCACCGTGTTAGCCAGGATGGTCTTGATCTCCTGACCTCGCGATCCGCCCGTCTCGGCCTCCCAAAGTGCTGGGATTACAGGCTTGAGCCACCGCGCCCGGCCGAGCAAACTGGTCTTAAAGGTCACCTCTACAAACCCCAACTTAATGCAGAAAGAGCAGCAAAAATCCCTCTTCCCTCCACCTGTGAAATGGGAAATGTTAAAAAAGGAAAAAAATAAAAATAAAAATAAAAAAGCTCCCCTTTCCATCCAATATAATAATCCCAAACCAGGGGCTGAGTTTCACTGTTTGAAAAGTGCTTATTTTCTGTCACCACTTCATGCATTAAACTTTCTTTTTTTTTTTTCTGAGACGGAGTCTTTCTCTGTTGTCCAGGCTGGAGTGCAGTGATGTGATCTCAGCTCACTGAAACCTCTGCCTCCTGGGTTCAAGTGATTCTCCTGTCTCAGTCTCCGGAGTAGCTGGGATTGCAGGTGCCTGCCACCACGCCCGGCTACTTTTTTGTATTTTCAGGAGAGACAGGGTTTCACCGTGCTGGCCAGGCCAGTCTCAAACTCCTGATCTCAAATGATCTGCCCACTTTGGCCTCCCAAAGTGCAGGGATTACAGGCGTGAGCCAGTGCACCCGGCCACATTAAACATTTTTCTTTTCCTTTTTTTTTTTTTTTTTTTTTTTTTTTAGGCAGAGACTGGCTCTGTCACTACGCTGGAGTGCAGTGGCACGATCTTGGCTCACTGCAATCTCCGCCTCCCAGGTTCAAGTGATTCTCCTCCCTCAGCCTCCTAAGTAGCTGGGACTACAGGCAACCGCCACCACACCTGGCTAATTTTTGTATTTTCAGTAGAGACAGTGTTTCACCATTTTGGCCAGGATGGTCTCCATCTCTTGACCTCATGATTTGCCCACCTCTGCCTCCCAAAGTGCTGGGATTAGAGGCATGAGCCACTGCACCCAGTCACATTAAACCTTCTTAACCCACTTGCAGACAAGGGGAAACTGAGTCCTGCAGAGGCCAACTAACCTGAGGAGCAGGAAGGAGAGAAGCCCTGAGCCCCCGCCTGGTTACCACCAGGCACTACTGCTTCCTAGCTGAGCACCATACTGAGCCTCACTTCTTGCATCTCTAAAATGGGCATGATAATAGACCTTCCTTCTAAGATTACTGAGATAGTCCAGGTAGGGAATCATACCCTGGTGTTACATGTAAGCTCTCATTGCTATTGATATTGCTGTTGTTATTTTAACAACTGAGACTCAACCAGGCCAGGCTAAACCCAGAGGCAAAGCTTTTACAGAGAGGACAAGCTTTTATCCAGTCCCACCAGCTAAAAGGGGTAGAAAGTGAGTGCACCATCAACCACATTTACTCAGACAGTCAACAAATATGCAGCAGCCACTTAGGACACACAAGGAAGTTAACTCATCCCCCTTATGACACTGGGTCGCCAGGGTTAGATGTGCTCCTGCCAACATAGCCTGAGGAGGAGGGAGTGTTTTGTGGGAGCCACCTAATACCCTGTCCTCCACACCTGGTGAGGTCAGCACCCACTTTCCCACAACTATTGGGTAAACACACACCCAGCAAACCCTGCCTGAGGTCCAGGGCCAGAGACTCACATGTGAAGGTCTGTAGCCCTCCACTGACTATCAGTGCAATGGGGTAGAGACTGGGAGAGAAATCATTGTCTCAGGCTGGGTGCAGTGGCTCATGCCTGTAATCTCAGCACTTTGGGAGGCTGAGGCAAGAGGATTGTTTGAGCCTTAGGAGTCTGAGGCCAGCCTGGGCAATACAGGGAGATCTTGTCTCCACAAAAAGTTAAAAAAAAAATAGCCAGGTATGGTGGTGTACGTCTGTGGTCCTCGCTACTTGGGAGGCTGAGGTGGGAGGATCGCTTGAGCCTAGGAGGTTGAGGCTGCAGTGAGCCATGATCATGCCATTGCACTCCAGCCTAGGTGCAAGAAAGAAAGAAAAGAGAGACAGAGAGAAAAAAAGAAAGAAGGAAGGAAGGAAGTGGGGGAGGGGAGGGGAGGGGAGGGGAGGGGAGGGGAGGGGAGGGAAGGAAGGGAAGGGAAGGGAAGGGAAGGGAAGGAAGGGAAGGACAAGTTTGTCTCTCAACATAAGAAGCAAAATGAAGACCTGTGTGTCTACCAGGTGAGGAGAGAAGCACAGAGAAGAAAGGGGAGGGTTGGTGGGTCCCCCAGGAGCCTGGCTGGCTGGTTGGAAGCCAGAAGGTGTACTGGACAAGGCCCAGAATGTGAACCTGCCTGGGCCCCTATAAGGGGTCCCTCCCCATTCACAGGTAGACGCATTGCCCCGAGGTAGACACATCTCCCCCAGGGAAGAAGCCCTCGACCACTCCTCACGTGCAAGCCACATGCTCCTCTCACAGCTCCCACCACCATGGCCAGAGCTGATGGGCAGGGATGAGCACCTGGCTGCAGGCAGCCAGTGGTGAGGCCAGTCAGCAGCCGATGAAGTCAATAGCCCGGCCAGAGCTCCACCCAAACAGGCCCTCCCCAGGTGTGAACTGAAGATGCAAGCAAGAGACAGAAAGGTGGATGTGGACCTGGGCTGACACCCACTCCCCAGAGGAGGCTGGGCTCGGGGACAAGGACTGGGCTACCAGCAGGAGGAGTGGCCAGAAGAATATGTACCCCTGGGGATGACAAGAAGCCCCTATAGTGAAATCCATTTCTGCCCTTCCCCGGCTCTGGGGTCTTCACCTAGGTCCTGTGCCCACGAGGTCTTGGGCCCCAGCATCCTCACTGTGAACCCCTTTATCCCGGGGTCCTCAGTGCGCGTCTGGCCCAGCAATGGCAATGAAACTGACAAACTGCCATGCACTAGAGCTGGTTCCCGCGGCTCTGCCACCTGCTCTGTCGAACGCTGGGGTCTACCAGAAGCCATGGCCCCTGCCAAAGGTCATTTCAGGTCTCACTTGTCATCTGGGTACTTAGGGTAAAAGGATATTTTCTGTGCAAGCCCCTCATTGCTTCCCTGTCTCTCCCATTCCCTAACTCCACCACCATGAAGGCCTCCCTGCTCTCACTCCCTCCAAGAGCTGGATTTTCCCTGGCACAGAGAGCATAGCACTGACCCAGACGAGCCCTTTGCCACGTGTGTCCTGCCAGGCTGTTCTCCGGGCATGATTCTGGCCACATGGACCCATCAACTGCCACTGGAGCTGTGGGTGTGTTGTCACTGTGAAGCACATTACTGCAGCAGCTGAGAGGAGAGACCAACCAGCACCCTGGCGAGGGGGCCGGATGCAGAGGTTGGGAAGCCACAGTTTGGCTTAAGCCAAGCAGAAGATTTGGCCCAAGAAAACCTCCTGGACAGGGTGGCCAAGAGACAGAGCTTCAGCTCAGGCTGGGACACCAACTAGGCAATAAAATTAATGATAATAATTGTCATTATATAACAATGTTGATGACATTACTGGCCAACTTTACCTGCCAGACACTGGGCTTTATGTGGATCAGCTCATCGTCCTCATGTAGCAATCCTAGGAAGTGGGTCTATAATTATCCCTATTTTATTGTATTTTATAATTTTTAGACGCGGAGTCTTGCTCTTGTCACCCAGGCTGGAGTGTGATGGCATGATCTTGGCTCACTGCAACCTCTGCCTCCCAGTCTCAAGCAATTCTCCTGCCTCAGCCTCCTTCGTAGCTGGGACTACAGGTGCATGCCACCACACCTGGCTAATTATTTTGTATTTTTTAGTAGAGTGGGGTTTCACCATGTTGGCCAGGCTGGCTTTGAACTCCTGACCTCAGGTGATCCACCTGCCTTGGCCTCCCAAAGTGCTGGGATTACAGGTGTGAGCTACCTCGCCCGGCCTAATATCCCCATTTTGGAGATGAGAAAATTGAGGTTCAGAGGAGTGACATGACTCAACCAATGTCTGTGCTAAACTACAGTAAGATATAGATAGATGATAGGTAGATGATTGATGATAGATAGATAGATAGATAGATAGATGACAGATAGATCCCTATGTCTATCTACCTACCTACCTACCTATTGACCTATCTACCCACCTACCAACCTGCCTACCTCTCTATGTGATAGATGTGAAAAAGACTCTTCAGAGAACTGACTCTGCTGATGCCCAGAGTAGTGTGCGGGAGTTTCATCGAGCTGATCTCCCATGCTGGGCCAGCTGGATGTTCTGACCTTACCCAGAGTATCTGGATTCCAATTAAGTATCTCAGAACCACAGTAAAGGAGCGTGTGCACGATAGTTGATTGCTCAGCCCAGAGCACAGGGCTGGGTAATCTTACTCCCAGAGGGTTCTGAGGTTGGAGCCTGAAATGGACCAGCTATGTCCCTCGCCATCCAGCCCCACCCCAACCCTGGAGCCAGGGACCCACGCAGCCCAGCTTGACAGTCCTGGGAGGCCCTGACCCCCAGCTGGGATCTCATCATCAGCAATGCACCCAGGTCCTGGGGACAGCATGGTCTAGGGCCTCTGAATTGGCCATTATCCCAGCGGGGAGAAATGCTTCTCCCTCCTGGCTGAAAGCTGTTTTTGCTCCCAGTGATCACTTGTTCCCCAGCTCTGCACAGATTGACCCACACACCCAGACAAGCAAACACAGCAGGCCTGAGACCAGAGAGCCAGGGTGAGGCCTTGGCAGAACAGCCATTGGAATGGGAGGTTGGAGTGTCCCCAGATGGTGCTGGAGGGTGGGGTGGACCTCACACCACAGCAGAGTCTCCAACCGGAGGCTGGGCTTCACCCAGGACTGCCGTGGCCCTCCCTCTCACCTCTTACCCCGTCCCCAGGCGCCTCTGCCTGAGCTCATCAGGCAGTGACCGCAGCCACGTCACTCGGGAGGCCTCGGCCAGCTTGAAATCCAGGTGGCTCCGGGATCCTGCCTGTTCCTCCCTCTCTCTCAAGCATGACTCAGGCAGGGACTGGCACTGAGCTGCGGAAAGGCTCTCCACTTTTACACAATCGCTTTCCTCACTCAAACCACAGGCCCTGGGGGGGCCCTCTCCTCTGTCTCTCAACTCTCTGCGGTTAGGGTTCAGATGCTGGGCAGATGAAGACCCTGTTTGCTGCGGGAGGCCAAGACCAAGCCTCAGGAAATTGCCACAGTGAAGAGAAACTTCCTCCAGGGACACCCTCTGCCCTGCACTACTGGGTCTCATTAGTTTCTTCGTCCTCCCTCCTCCCTCCTCCTCTTCCTCTTCCCATCTCCTCCTTCCTTTTCCTCTTCTCTAACCAAGAAAGTGACCTGATAACTAAATTCAACTGGTTAGTGATGGGACCTATGATTTTTCCAAAGGGTTGCTATATTTCTGAAAAACAAAGTCTGGTAATAGAACAGGTATTCATTCATTCATTCATTCATTCATTCACTCACGGAGGCATGGAAGAGCAGTTAAAATCACGGGCAGAGGCCGGGCGCGGTGGCTCAGGCCTGTAATCCCAGCACTTTGGGAGGCCAAGGCAGGTAGATCACGAGGTCAGAAGATCGAGACCATCCTGACTAACACGGTGAAACCCCGTCTCTAATAAAAATACAAAAAAATTAGCCGGGTGTGGTGCGGGCGCCTGTAGTCCCAGCTACTCAGGAGGCTGAAGCAGGAGAATGACGTGAACCCGGGAAGCGGAGCTTGCAGTGAGCCGAGATTGCACCACTGCACTCCAGCCTGGGCGACAGAGTGAGACTCCACCTCAAAAAAAAAAAAAAAAAAAAATCACATTCAGACACCCTGTGGGTGTGTCCCAGCTCCTCTGCCATTTGCCACCTTTGCAACCGTGGCCTGGTGACTTCCTGTCATTCCCCCATTCCCTCATCTGGGCTGTGGCTCTGGCTTGTTAAGATGAGGCTTGCTGGGGGTTCCCAGCAGTTAGGACCCAGCCCAGGGCAAGGTGATGATTAGGAGAAAGGTTGAGGCTGTGAGCGGTGGCTCACGCCTGTAATCCCAGTACTTTGGGAGGCCGAGGTGGGCAGATCACATGAGGTCAGGAGTTCGAGACCAGCCTGACCAACACGGTGAACCCGTCTCTACTAAAAATACAAAAAATTAGCTGGGCATGGTGGCGGGCACCTGTAATCTCAGCTACTCGGGAGGCTGAGGCAGGAGAATCACTTGAACCTGAGAGGCGGAGGTTGCAGTAAGCCGAGATCGCACCACTGCACTCCAGCCTGGGAGACAGAGTGAGACTCTGTCTCAAAAAAAAAAAAAAAAGAAAGAAGAAAGAAAGAAAGAAAGAAAGAAAGAAAGAAGAAAGAAAGAAAGAGGATGTCTCCAAAGGAGATGAGACGGTTCTAGAAACCCAAATAGTAGAGTAGTAGAGTAGTAGAGATGGCCCCAGGGGTGGAGAGGCCCAGGAAAGCAGATTTCTCCTTAATCACAAGGAAAGAAAGAAGATTTTCTAGCAATAGAGAGGCTCTGGGGACATGGGATGCACAGCCTCAGGCCCAGAGCACCTATCACTGAACGTGTTCCAGTGTCCTGCAGGGGAGGGAGGCAGGCCTTGGAAAGTTCCCCAAAGAGGAATGCGTGGAAGCTTCTTTCTCTGCTGTCTACCTTAGCTCAGGCTGCCATAATAAAATGCCATCGCCAGGTGTGGTAACTCACACCTGTAATCTCAGCACTTTGGGAGCCTGAGGCAGAAGGATCGCTCGAGCCCAGGAGTTCAGGACTAGCCTGGACAACATAGCAAGACCCCATCTCTAAAAAAAAAAAACCAAATAGCCAAGCATGGTGGCACACACCTGTATTCTCAGCCACTCAGAATGCTGAAGCAGGAGGATCCCCTGAGCCCAGCCGTTTGAGGCTGCAGGGAGCCATGATGGTGCCACTGCACTCCAGCCCAGGTGACAAAACAAGACCTTGGCTCTAAAATAAATACACAAATAAATAAATAAATAAAATGCCACAGACTGGCTGCTTAAACAACAGGAATTTATTTCTTACATTTGTGGAGACTGGGAAGTCCAAGATCCAGGTGCCTTCTCACTGTGTCCTCACATGGCAAGAGAGAGGGGAAGCAAGTTCCCCAGTGTCTCTTCTTTTTTTTTTTTTTTTTTTTTTTGAGGCAGAGTCTCGCTCTGTCGCCCGGACTGGAGTGCAGTGGCCGGATCTCAGCTCACTGCAAGCTCCGCCTCCCGGGTTTACGCCGTTCTCCTGCCTCAGCCTCCCGAGTAGCTGGGACTACAGGCGCCGCCACCTCACCCGGCTAGTTTTTGTATTTTTAGTAGAGACGGGGTTTCACCGTGTGAGCCAGGATGGTCTCGATCTCCTGACCTCGTGATCCGCCCGTCTCGGCCTCCCAAAGTGCTGGGATAACAGGCTTGAGCCACCGCGCCCGGCCTCAGTGTCTCTTCTTACAAGGGCACTGATCCAATCTTGAGGGCCCCACCCTCATGACCTTATCAAACCCTAATCACCTCCGAAAGGCCCCATTTCCAACACCATCACATTGGGGATTTGGAGTTTGACACCCAAATTCTAGGAGGACATAATTCAGTCCTTAGCAAAAGGCCCCAATGGGTGTCTGCCCTGCCTCTCAGAACTGAACCCCACACCAGCAAAAGGGGGTAGCAATCTGCATGTTAGCTTCCAATAGTTATTTATTTATTTATTTATTTATTTATTTATTTATTTATTGAGATGGAGTTTTGCTCTTGTTGTCCAGGCTGGAGTGCAATGGCACGATCTCGGCTCACTGCAACCTCCACCTCCTGGGTTCAAGCAGTTCGCCTGCCTCAGCCTCCCAAGTAGCTGGGATTACAGTCGCCTGCCACAGTGCCTGGCTAATTTTGTATTTTTAGTAGAGACGGGGTTTCTCCATGTTGGTCAGGCTGGTCTCGAACTCCCGACCTTAGGTGATCTGCCCGCCTCAGCCTCCCAAACTGCTGGGATTACAGGTGTGAGCCACTACGCCCGGCCACTTCCAAGGGTTATTGAGGAGGCATTGAATGAACTTGTGTGTTGGGCATGGAATTGGATGTGGGAACAGCTAGGAATAAGGCAGCTGGAGTCCCTGGCCTGGGGATCCCCCCACCTGTGCTCCTACATACCCAAAGCCCGTGGGACAAGGCACAACTAGCTGGAGCCACAGGCAAAGCAGGTTTCTTCTGCCCAGTTACTGCCCCAGAATGTCCTTCCAGCCCCTTCCCAGATAGTGAGGAGAGAGCTGCTTCCTTTAAAGTTACCAGAACTTAATTCCATAAGCTTTCAGTCGCTTTTGTTATCAAAACACTTCTTAAGACTGAGATTATTTAATAATTGGTGTGTTCTATCCAATTCACCACTTCTAGCCCTCCCCATTGCTCCTGCTGGTATTGAGTGGAGGCCGGAGTCTCCCTTCATGGGAGACTCCGAGGCCCCCACTTGGACTGCAGACCTAGCCTGTGGTCCAGGGTTCACCTCGATGTAGCAAAATGGACAGATGGCCAAAACGTCCTTATATTTCTTATTAACTTGTAAAATTTTTGTACAATATGTTACATTTCTTAAAAGAACAAGAGCTATTGTATAAATTTCTTTTTTTGTAAAAACAAAAGCAAATTTCCAGGCCTAGAGAGAGCTGTGTGTTTATATCAGCAGAGCGAAAGGTCTGAAGAAGGAAACCCAGTCAGTAACAGCGTTCATCATCTCAAGGACAAGGACCGGCAAAGGCAGAGTGGGAGACCTCCCGTCCCTCATTGACACATGTCTGTGTCACTAGAAATGCTATTCACAGGCTCATTTCACACCAGGAAGCCTTGCTTTATGTATTAGTGTTCTCCAGAGAAACAGAACCAGTAGGAGATAGATATATAGAAATACACGCACATATATAGTCTATATATGTTTATATGTAGAATAGAAACACACCAATAGGAGATAGATTTATCTATAGAAACACACGCACACACATATATATGTCCTCTATATATGTTTATATATACAGAGAATAGAAACAGAACCTAGAGGAGGTAGTTATATATATAACTACACACATATATAAAGATATATATTAAAAATATATAAATGTGGCCAGGCGCGGTGGCTCACACCTAATCCCAACACTTTGGGAGGTCAGGAATTTGAGACCAGCCTGACCAACAATGGAGAAACTCCATCTTTACTAAAAATAAAAATTAGCTGGGCACGGTGGCAGGTGCCTGTAATCCCAGCTACTCGGGAGGCTGAGGCAAGAGAATCACTTGAACCCAGGAGGCGGAGGTTGCGGTGAGCAGAGATGAAGCCATTGCACTCTAGCCTGGGCGACAGAGTGAGACTCCATCTCAAAAAATATATATATACACACACACACATATATATGTGTGTATATATGTGTATATATATAAATGTGTGTGTTTCTACATATATATCTATCTCCTATTGGTTCTGTTTCTATTCTAGATATAAAGAATATATGTGTGTGTCCATATATAAAACTATATATGTTATATACAACTATATATAGTTTATATATTATATATAACTGTAACTATATATATATAAATATACATATATATATTTTGAGAAAGAAAGAGAGTGCAGTGGTGCAGTCTCGGCTTACCACAACCTCTGACTCCTGGGTTCAAATGATTCTTGTGCCTCAGCCTCCCGAGTAGCTGAGATTACAGGCGCACGAGCCATCACACTTCGCTAATTTTTATAGAAACAGTGTTTCGCCATGTTGGCCAGCCTGGTCTCGAACTCCTGACCTCAAGTGATCCACCCACCTCAGCCTCCCAAAGTGCTTGAATTACAGGCATGAGCCACTGCGCCTGGCCTAGACACACACACACACACGCACGCACGCACACATGCACACACACATTCTATGTATGTTTATATAGAGAATACAGAACCAATAGGATAAACACACATACACATATCCTCTCTATATATTAGAAAGAGAGATCTATCATAAGAAATTGGAAGCCGGGCACGGTGGTTCACACCCGTAATCCCAGCACTTTGGGAGGCCAAGGCAGGCGGATCACTGGAGGTCGGGAGTTTGAGACCAGTCTGACCAACATGGAGAAGCCCCATCTTTACCAAAAACAAAAAATTAGCCGGGTGTGGTGGTGCATGCCTGTAATCCCAGCTACTCGGGAGGCTGAGGCAGGAGAATCGCTTGAACCTGGGAGGCGGAGGTTGCAGTGAGCCGAGATCATGCCACTGCACTCCAGCCTGGGCAGTAAGAGTGAAACTCCATCTCAAAAAAATAGAAGAAAAAAGATATTGGCTTACACAGTTATACATGTTAAGTCCCAAGATCTCAGCAAGCTGGAGACCCAGGAGAGCCATGGAGTCGTTCCAGTCCAAGTGTGAAGGCCTGACAACCAGGAGAGCTGATAGCACAAGTTCCAGCACGAGGGCAGGAGATGATACCGCAGCTCCTGCACTCGGGCAGGCTATCTGGCCTCCTAGCTAGCCTTTTGTTCTCTTCAGGTCTTGGGTTGATTGGATGGTGCCCACCCATGTTAGAGAGGACAATCCACCTTACTCAGCCTACTGATTCCAATGTTAATTTCATCCAGAAATGCTCCCACGGACACACTCAGAATAACGTCTGACCAAATGTGGGGACATCACGTGGCCCAGTCAAGTGGACACATAAAATCACCAGCACACTTTAACTTCCAGCTTGGAGGAAATACAGGGGATAGGGAATGAGTTGAACAATGTCAGGAGCAGCAACAGATCCAGAGGGTGGGGCTTCCCATGGGACATCTGTCCCAGTTCCCTCTTGGGCACTGTCACAAGAGAGGGGCACACCAGACTGAACCTCAAGGACGCAGCAATCGGACGTAGTACACTGCACCAGCAGCACAAACCAGCTGTAAAGATAATTTTGAGCCTGGCCAACATGGGGAACCCCGTCTCTACTTAAAAAAAAAAAAAAAATTACCCAGGTGGCACACGCCTGTAATCCCAGCTACTCAGGAAGCTGAGACAGGAGAATCGTTTGAACCTGGGAGGCAGAGGTTGCAATGAGCCAAGATTGCCCCACTGCACTCCAGCCTGTGTAACAGAGCAAGACTCTGAGAAAAAAAAAAAAGAAAGAAAAAGATAATTTTGAGCCTGGCCACAACATGGTGAAAGCCCGTCTCTACTAAAAATACAAAAAAAAAAAAAAAAAAAAAATTAGCCAGGTGGCACTTGACTATAATCCCAGCTACTGAGGAGACTGAGGCAGGAGAATCACTTAAACCCAGGAGGCAGAGGTTGCAGTGAGCTGAAATTGAGCCACAGCACTCCAGCCTGGGCGACAGAGGATACCCTGTCTCAAAAAAAGAAAGAAAGAGAGAGAGAGAGAAAGAGAAGGAGAGAGAGAAAAAAAGAGAGAGAAAGAAAAAGAAGAAGAAAGAAAAAGAAGAAAAGAAGAAAGAAAGAAAGGAAGAAAGAGAAAGAGAGAAAGAAAGAGAGAGAGAGAGAGAAAGAAAGAAAGGAAAGAAAGAAAGAAAGAAAGAAAGAAAGAAAGAAAAAGAAAGAAAGAAAGAAAGAAAGAAAGAAAGAAAAAAAGAAAGAAAGTAAGTTTGGGTGCGGCTCATGTCTGTAATCTCAGCACTCTGGGAAGTCGAGGCAGGTGGATCACCTAGAGGTCAGGAGTTTCAGACCAGCCTGGCCAACATGGTGAAACCCCATTCTACTAAAAATACAAAAATTAGCTGGGCGTGGTGGTCACGCCTGTAGTCCCAGCTACTCAGGAGGCTGAGGCACGAGAATCGCTTGAACCTGGGAGGTGGAGGTTGCGGTGAGCTGAGATCACACCATTGCACTGCAGCCTGGGCGACAAGAGCAAAACTCCATCTCAAAAAAAAAAAAAAGAAAAAAAAAGAATACTTTTGGGTTCACTGAGAACATCTTAATAAAACCTTGTTTTAGATCAGATGAAAATTTAGAAAATGTAAATTACCAGTTGACTAAAGCAGGTTATAAAACAGTGCATTTTGTTTTGTTACCACCAAATGAAATCACATGAAGATCACTTAATCAGGCTCCTGCCTGTAATCCCAGCACTTTGGGAGCCCAAAGTGGGAGGATCATTTAGCCCAGGAGTTCAAGACCAGGATAGGCAACATAGAAAGATGCTCTATCTACAAGTAATTTTAAAATTAGCCAGGCGTGGCGGTGTGTACCTGTGGTCCTAGCTACTTGGGAGACTGAAGTGGGACGATTGCTTGAACCCAGGAGCTCAAGGCTGTACTGAGCCATTGTCGCAGCACTACACTCCAGCCTGGGCAATAGAATGAGAACCCATCCAAGAAAGAGAGAGGGAGAGAGGGAGGAAAGAAGGAAGGAAGAAAGGAGGGAGGGAGGGAAGGAAAAGAGAGAGAAAGAAAGAGAAAAGAGAAAAGAGAAAAGAAGAAAGAAAGAAGAAGAAAGAAGAAGAAGAAGAAGAAGAAGAAAGAAGAAGAAAGAAAAGAAAGAGGCCGGGCGCGGTGGCTCAAGCCTGTAATCCCAGCACTTTGGGAGGCCGAGATGGGCGGATCACGAGGTCAGGAGATCGAGACCATCCTGGCTAACACAGTGAAACCCCATCTCTACTAAAAATACACACACAAAAAAAACTAGCCGGGCGAGGTGGCGGCGCCTGTAGTCCCAGCTACTCGGGAGGCTGAGGCAGGAGAATGGCGTGAACCCGGGAGGCGGAGCTTGCAGTGAGCTGAGATCTGGCCACTGCACTCCAGCCTGGGCGACAGAGCGAAAGAGAAAGAGAGAGAGAAGGAGGGAGGGAGGGAAGGAAAGAGAGAGAGAAAGAAAGAAAAAGAAAGAAAACAAAGAAAAAGAGAGAAAGAAAGAAAGAGAGGAGGGAGGGAGGGAGGAAAGAAGGATTGATTAATTTTAAAAATGATTATTTAGGGTCAGATGCAGTGGCTTGTAATCCCAGCACTTTGGGAGGCCAAGGCGGGTGGATCACCTGAGGTCAGGGGTTCGAGACCAGCCTGGACAACATGGCGAAACCTCATCTCTACTAAAAATACAAAAATTGGCTGAGCGTGATGGCGCATGCCTGTAATCCCAGCTACTCAGGAGGCTGAGGAATGAGAATCTCTTGAACCCAGGAGGCAGAAGTTCAGTGAGCTGAGATTGCACCGTTGCACTCCAGCTGGGGCAACAAGAGCAAAACTCTGTCTCAAAAAAAAAAAAGATTATTTAATCAGCATCTCCTAAGAACAATAACATTCTTATATAAAACCACAGCTCCCATCACCCAGTGATCCAGTCATATAAGATCTCAGTTGGGAAAACCGAACTAAAACAAAATCCCGATATGCAATGTCTGGAAAAAGATTCAGAGGCTGTGCGCTGATATTTAAAGGAAAACGGTGTCAGTGGTAGGGATATGAGATTTCTGTTTATTTTTGCTTGTTTGTATTTTCTACTTTTCTTCAACACATGTCCTGTGTTTCTGTCATTTAAAAAAATATATCTTGGCCGGGCACGGTGGCTCAAGCCTGTAATCCCAGCACTTTGGGAGGCCGAGACGGGCGGATCACGAGGTCAGGAGATCGAGACCATCCTGGCTAACACGGTGAAACCCCGTCTCTACTAAAAAAATACAAAAAACTAGCCGGACGAGGTGGCGGGCGCCTGTAGTCCCAGCTGCTTGGGAGGTTGAGGCAGGAGAATGGCGTAAACCCAGGAGGCGGAGCTTGCAGTGAGCTGAGATCCGGCCACTGCACTCCAGCCTGGGCAGCAGAGCGAGACTCCGTCTCAAAAAAAAAAAAAAAAAAAAAAAAATATATATATATATATATATCTTAAAATATACACACCCATTATAGGGACTTCTTTTTTTTCTCCCTTAATTCTCAAGTCAAAAGAAACAATGGGCAGCAGCCCAAGGTTCCCCACAACCCCTCCCTTATGCCTTTCACTCCATAGCTCCGTGGCTTCCACCCAGATGTGAGGTCTGCAGTGGGGTAGAGAAGCCGACTAGGAAAACGGAACTGGGGCAGGGTGCCCAGACAAGTGGTGCACCCAGAGCAGTGGGGCCAGCAGGCAGTGCACGTTGTTTGCTCAGCTCTGGCACCCCTCTAGCGGCCTCCCAGACTCAGACAGCTTGGCACAGTCTGAGTGCAGCCACTACAAGGGTGCTGGTGTTAACAAATGCTGGGGGTCCTCTGGGGACTGGGGGTGCCTCCCCCACAGTGAAGCTGGCTTAGCGGGAACAGGACATTAAATGCAGGGGTGCCATTTGGGGCACATTATGCTGGGCCAGGCACAGGACAGGGGCCGAGATGAGACTGGAGGCGTGGGGTCTGCAGAGCAGGAGTGCCTTGGTGCTCAGAATCAGCTGGGTTTGGGTTCAAATCTCAGCTCTGCCACTCCTCCCAAATTGGAGGACCTGGGCAAAACATATCAGGTCCCTATCCTCGCTTTTGGTCCCTATCCTCGTTTTTCTCATCTACTAAATCTGAATGATGATAGCTCAGCTCTCTAACAAGCACACCACCTCTCTCCATAAAATGTGGGCAGTGGCGCCCAGCAGACTGTTCTGAGGATTAAATGAGATTCAGGGTGCACTGCACTTTCCCCAGGCACCTGGCCCATGCAAGTTCTCACACGGGCTAGCAAAATTCATTAACCTGGATTCAATTCAGCCTGGGTTCTGGCTTCCCATGACAACAAAATGCAAGGCTTAATCCTTGATTAGATCTTGAATTCAAAAAACAAAACAGGCCAGGTGTGATGGCTCACGCCTGTAATCCCAGCACTTGGGAGGCCTAGGTGGGTAGATCATCTGAAGTCAGGAGTTAGAGACCAGCCTGGCCAACATGGCAAAACCCTGTCTCTACTAAAAATTCAAAAATTAGCTAGGCATGGTGGCAAGAGCCTGTAATCCCAGCTACTCAGTAGGCTGAGGCAGGAGAATCGTTTGAACCTGGGAGGCGGAGGTTGCAGTGAGCCGAGATTGCGCCACTGCACTCCAGTCAGTGCAACAGAATGAGACCCCGTCTTGAAAAAGAAATGAAAAGCAAAGTAAGACAGTATGGGTATTATGGTTTTGGAAGAGCTGTCCTTAATCTTAGGAGATACATGATGAAGGGTGTAGGGTTGACGTTTTAAAATGTCTGCAAAGTGCTTTCAAATAGGTCAGTTAAAAAAACAAAAAAGAGAGGCCTGATGTGGTGGCTCACACCTGTAATACCAGCACTCTGGGAGGCCAAGGTGGGAGGATCACTTGAGCCCAGGAGTTTAAGACCAGCCTGGTCAACATAATGAGACCAAACTCTAGAAAAAATACAAAAATTAGTTGGGTGTGGTATTGCATGCCTGTAGTCTTAGCTACTTGGGAGGCTGAGGTGGGAGGATCACTTGAACCTGGGAGTTTGAGGCTGCATTAAGCCATGATAGCACCACTGCAGTCCAGCCTGGGTGACAGAGTGAGATCTTGTCTCAATAAAAAAGAGAAAAGAGGGGCCAACGTGGGAAAGCATTAATTTTTGGTGAATCTAGGCACGGATATGTGGTTGTTTATCATAGTACTCTTTCTAATGTTCTGTAGATTTCTTTTTATTCCCCAAATAAAGTGCTACCAATTTTCTTAAAAAGAGGGTCTTTCTTCATTGTTGCATTAGGAATGGGGTGGGTAACTCCTCTCCCCTTGTTTCTCTTCCCCCTTCATCCCTCTCAGAATCTCCACTAAGGTACACTGTGGGGTGTTAGCAGACATTGTGGGCTAGCCTGGGAACCACAACACTGTTCTTGATGCTGTTCCTAGGGAGAACTGCCACAAGCAAACTTTCACGACCCCACCCCTACCCTTCTCTGGCTGACTCAGCCCGGATGCTGGTTCAGGAGCACCGTTGCTGACCGATGCCCTCCAGCCTCAACCAAGAGACCCTCCGGGCAACATCGCCTAGCAAAGGCATGCACTCTTAGACTAGAATGATTAATAATTCCACCTAATTTAGACCGGCTGCGCTGAACCAACTTAGTTTGTTTATTTATTTTGAGATGGAGTCTCACTCTGTCACCCAGGCTAGAGTGCAGTGGAACCATCTTGGCTCACTGCCACCTCCACCTCCCGGGTTCAAGCGATTCTCCTGCCTAAGCCTCCCAAGTAGTAGCTGGGACTACCGGCGCCCTCCACCATGCCTGACTAATTTTTGTATTTTTAGTAGAGATGGGTTTTCACCATGTTAGCCAGAGTGGTCTTGAACTCCTGACCTCAGGTGATTGAACCAACTTAGTTTAGTCTAGAGTCATGCTTTTCTACATTTGGGGGGATGGACACCAGTACCCTTTGAGCACCTTAAAGCTATAGAACTTCTTTCATAACACACACACACAGATACACACACACACACACAGATACACACACACACACAGATACACACACACACAGATACACACACATACACACACAGATACACACACACAGATACACACACACACAGATACACACAGATACACACAAAGATGCACACATACACATAGATACACACACACATACACACAGATACACACACACGCAGATACACACACATGTACATACACAGATACACACACATACACACACAGATACACACATATACACAGATACACACACAGATACCACACACACACAGATACACACACATACACACACAGATACACACACACAGATACACACACACACAGATACACACAGATACACACAAAGATGCACACATACACATAGATACACACACACATACACACAGATACACACACACGCAGATACACACACATGTACATACACAGATACACACACATACACACACAGATACACACATATACACAGATACACACACAGATACACACACATACATACACACAACACATACACACACAATACACACACGTACACACAGATACACACAGATACATACACACATACACACACAGATACATACACACATACACACACATACACATACACGCAGATACACACACATACACACACATATACACACATACACACTTACACACAGATACACTCACACACAGATACACACAGATACACAGAGACACACACACATACACATACACACACATACATACACACAGACACATACACACACACATACATACACACACATACACATACACACACTACACACACATATACACACATACACACATATACATACACACATACACACACACTACATACACACATACACACACATACACATATATACACATACACACATACACACAGATACACATATACACACAGAGATACACACACATACGCACACAGATACACATACAAACACACACACAGATACACACACACATACACACAGATACACACACACACACACAGATACACACACATACACACAGATACACACACACACACAGATACACACACACATACACACAGATACATACACACACATATACACACATACACACAGATACACACACACAGATACGCACACACATATACACACATACACACACAGATACACATATACACACACACATACACACACATACACACACACACAGATACATACACACACAGATATACATACACAGACACACACATACACAGATACACACATACACACAGACACACACACATACACACACATACACACATATACAGACACACACATACACATACACACATACACACACACACATATACACACACATACACGTACACACCCATACACACGTACACACATACACACGTACACACACATACACACACATACACATATACACACACACATATACACACATATACACACACACACATTTTGCATGCCATGTCAAGGGGCTAACAGAAGTTTTAAAATCCACCCACTGGACCCAGGTTAAAATTTGCTGGGCTAGAAAAATATTAAAAACAACTCAAACATTCATCAACTGGTGAATAGACAGGCACAATGTGACATATCCTTACAATGGAATACTATTCGGCAATAAAAAGGAACCATCTCCAGACACCTGCCGCAACATGGATGAAACTCAAAGACATGCTCGGGAAAAGAAGATGGACACAAACGACCACATATTACGTGGAGCATTTCAATACGATATTCAGAAAAGGCAAAGCTATAAAGACAGGCGGTAGATTCGTGGTTGTCTGGGTGGGAGTTGTAGCAGAGAATGGAACTTTTTTTTTTTTTTAGATGGAGTCTCTCTCTGTCGCCCTGGTTGGAGTTCAATGGCATGATCTCGGCTCACTGCAACCTCCACCGCTGGGTTCAAGTGATTCTCCTGCCTCAGCCTCCCAAGTAGCTGGGATTACAGGCATCTGCCATCATGCCTGGCTAATTTTTGTATTTTTTTAGAGACGGGGTTTCACTATATTGGCCACGCTGGTCTTGAACTCCTGACCTCAGGTAATCTACCCGCCTCGGTCTCCCAGAGTGCTGGGATTACAGGCATGAGCCACTGCACCCGGCCAGAGACTGGAGCATTTAAATGTGCATGAGAGATCAGATTGGGCAACATAATGAGATCCTGTCTCTATCAAAAATAGAAAAACTAGCTGGGTGTGATATTGCACACCTGAAGTCTCAGCTACTGGGGAGGCTGAGGTGGGAGGAACGCTTGAGCCCAGGAGGTTCAGTCTGCAGTGTACAAAGATTCCGCCACTGTACTCCAGCCTAGACAACAGAGCAGGACCCTGTCTCAGAAAGAGCGATCATATTGGGATGATGAAAATATTTTAAAACTGACTTATGTTGGTGGTTGCACCATAGTAGGTTGGTAAATTGACTATGATAATGTGATAAAAATCCCTAAATTGCACACTTTAAAAGGGTAAATTATGATATGGAAAATATGCCTCAATAATGCTACTTTAGACATTCACTGGGTTAGACCATGTTGACCAATTTATTTATTTATTGAGACGGAGTCTCACTCTGTCACTCAGGCTGGAGTGCAGTGGTGTGATCTTGGCTCACTGAAAACTCCGCCTTCTGGGTTCAAGCAATTCTCCTGCCTCAGCCTCCCGAGTAGCTGCGATTACAGGCCCATGCTGCCACGACCAGCTAATTTTTGCATTTTTAGTAGAGATGAGGTTTTATCATGTTGGCCAGGCTGGTCTTGAACTATTGACCTCAAGTGATCTGCCCGTCTTGGCCTCTCAAAGTGCTGGGATTACAGGTGTGAGCAACCATGCCCAGCCTATTCTTTTTTTCTTTTTTCTTTTTTCTTTTTTGAGACAAGGTCTCACTCTTGTCACCCAGGTTGGAGTGCAGTGGCGTGATCTCAGCTCACTGCAGCCTCAGTCTCCCAGGCTCAAGTAATCCTCCCATCTCAGCCTCCTGAGTAGCTGGGACTACAGACACACACCATGCCCAGCTAAGTTTTAAATTTTTCGTAGAGACAGGGTCTCACTATGTTGTCCCGCGTGGTATCAAACTCCTGGACTCAAGTGATACTCCCACCTCGGCCTCCCAAAGTGCTGGGCTTACAAGAATGAGCCACCACGCCCAGCCCTGATTTTTTTGTTGCTGTTCATTCCAAAGAATTTTAAGTTTATCCCTGTGCTGGCCCTGGGATATGAGCGAGACAAACACCACCCCTTCCCAGAGGAATGCACAGCCCAGTCCGGGCAGAGCAAATACATGGTGAGGATTCTAGGGCCAAGAAGAGGGCAGGGATAAGATCACATGAGCTTAAGTCATGAGGCCCTGTGTGCCTGCTGGAGATAGGACAGCCTTCTCACTCGGTTGCCCCGGGTGGGTGTAGTTGTGCGGTCACAGCTCACTGCACCCTTGAACTCCTGGGCTCAAGGAATCCTCCCACCTTAGCCTCCCAAATAGCTGGGACTACAGGCTAGGTAATATTATTATCATCCCTACTTTACGGATCAGAAAACAGAAGCCTGGAAAGGCTAAGACCATCACCCAGGGTCACAGAGCTGGCTAGGAGCAGAGCCAGAAGATGAACTCAGAGCCTCTATGCCAAAGCCCCGGCATTCACGGATCATTCCAGCCTCCAGAAGGTGGACACGCCTCTGGCTGGTTCAGTGAACAGGGGTGGAATGATATAAATCAGACAAAGGGAAAGGGGCCGGGCGCGGTGGCTCACATCTGTAATCCCAGCACTTCCGGAGGCCGAGGTGGGTGAATCAGCTGAGCTCAGGAGTTTGAGACCAGCATGGTCAACATGACGAAACCCCGTCTCTACTAAAAAATACAAAAAATAGGCCGGGCGCGGTGGCTCAAGCCTGTAATCCCAGCACTTTGGGAGGCCGAGATGGGTGGATCACGAGGTCCGGAGATCAAGAACATCCTGGCTAACACGGTGAAACCCCGTCTCTACTACAAAATACAAAAAATTAGCCGGGCGAGATGGCGGGCGCCTGTAGTCCCAGCTACTCGGGAGGCTGAGGCAGGAGAATGGCGTAAACCTGGGAGGCGGAGCTTGCAGTGAGCCGAGATCGCGCCACTGCACTCCAGCCTGGGCGACAGAGCCAGACTCCGTCTCAAAAAAAAATACAAAAAATAGCTGGGCGTGGTGTCACGCGCCTGTAATCCCAGCTACTTGGGAGGCTGAGGCAGGAGAATCGTTTGGACCCAGGAGGCGGAGGTTGCAGTGAGCCGAGATCACACCACTGCACACCAGCCTGGGCGACAGAGCAAGACTCCATCTCAAAAACAAAACAAAACAAAAAACAAACAAAAAAATCCAAAGGAATAGAAACTGGAATTTCCCTGAGCCCCTGTTGGCATCTGTTTTAATGCTTAACAATTGCATCTTGGGTAACTTAGGAGACTAGAAAATAGGTACTTTACTAACACCTGTAAATGGTATTGCTACTTTAACTAGGGGTTCTTTTGTTACCTGAGTCCTGTTTTTCTTTTTTGTTTTCTTTTTTTCAAGACAGAGTTTTGCTCTGTTGCCCGGGCTGGAGTGGCACGATTGTGAATCACTGTAGCCTCAAAGTCGTGGGTTCAAGTGAACCTCCTGCCTCAGCCTCCGGAGTAGCTGGGACTACAGGTGCCATGCCACCATGCCCAGCTAATATTTTATTTTTTGTAGAGACAGGGGTCTTGCTATGTTGCCCAGGCTGGTCTCAAACTCCTGGACTCAAGCAATATGCCCTCCTCAGCCTCCCAAAGTGCTGGGATTACCAGCGTGAGCCACTGCACCCAGCTGTGACTGCTGTTTTTCTACCTTTACCTGTTTCTCACGTTCTCAAGTAAATTATCATCCTCTGTTTTTCTCTTGCAAAAACTGATTCTTCCTTGTGTCAAGTTGCTGGAAGGCTCCCACATCCCTCCCTCGGGTCTCCCCATTTCTAACCCGTAGTACTGGCCCCATCTAGTGGTTAGATTAGGGAAGTACTCCAGGCTCCCTCTGCCAAGCCCTTGGCGAGGCACGGTTGGGGAGAAATGGATGCTTTCTAGCCCTTCTCCCACCGGCAAAAATAGCAACACTCTTCAGGTTATCAAAGGCCAGATTCTCCAGATGTGTGTAAGCTACCCATCTAGAGACCATCTTAACTTTTTCATTTAATTATAAACTATTTCGTCAAAGATAGAGGAGAGAACATACTCTCCACCCAGATTTAACAGAGATTACATTTTGCATTTTACTATATTTGCTGCAGATCTCTTTCTTTTCTTTTTTCTTTCTTTTCTTTTTTTTTCTTTTCTTTTCTTTTTTTTTTTGAGACAGGGTCTCGCTCTGTCGCCCAGGCTGGAGTGCAGTGGCCGGATCTCAGCTCACTGCAAAGCTCCGCCTCCCGGGTTTACGCCATTCTCCTGCCTCAGCCTCCCAAGCAGCTGGGATTACAGGTGCTTGCCACCACACCCAGCTAACTTTTGTATGTGCGCCACAGCGCCCAGCTGCAAATTGCACACTTTAAATATGTGCAGTTTGTTCTATGTCAATGATACCTCACTAAAGCAGTGTGAAAGCACATGTGATATTCTATCATCTTAAGATTTCATAGAAATAGGGCTGGGCTCAGTGGTTCACGCCTGTAATCCCAGCACTTTGAGAGGCCGAGGCAGGTGGATCACCTGAGCTCAGGAGTTCGAGACCATCCTGGGCAACATGGCAAAACCCTGTCTCTACTACAAATACAAAGATTAGCTGGGCGTGATGGCATATGCCTGTAATCCCTGCTACTCCGGCGCTGAGGTGGGAGGATTGCTTGAGCCTGGGATCTTGAGCCAAGATTGCATCACTGCACTCCAGCCTGGGTCATAGAGTGAGATCCTGTATTTAAAAAAAAAAAAAAAAAAAAGATTTCATAGAAATAGGCCACACATGGTGGCATGCACCTGTAATCCCAGCTACTCTGGAGGCTGAGGCAGGAGGATTGTGTGAGGCCAGGAGTTCAAGGCTGCAGTGAGCTATGATCACACCTGTGAATAACCACTGCACTCCAATCTGGGCAACATGGTGAGAGCCTGTTTCAAAAAACAAAACAACAAAACAAAAAGGTTTCATAGAAATAAACTGTATTATTGATACACAAAATACCAAACAAGAAAAGGAGAATACCAAATACCATGTACCCCTCAGAAGGCCCCCTGAAAGACAGAGGCACTAGGATTTGGAAGAGAACAGAATTTAATGTAAACTTTCGACTTTTTTTTTTGGAGACAGGATCTCGCTCTGTTTTCAGGCTGGAGTGCGGTGGCGCGATCACGGCTCATTGCAGCCTTGACCTCCACCCACTTTGGCCCCCCAAAGTATTGGGATTACAAGCGTGAACCACAGCGCCCAGTGGAACTGTTGACATTTTAAATAATCTAGGCTTTTGAACTTTTTCTGTTAAGTTGTTGTTGCTGTTTTGTTGTTGTTGTTGTTGTTTTTTTGAGACGGAGTCTCACTGGAGTGCAGTGGCCGGATGTCAGCAAGCTCCGCCTCCCGGGTTCAGGCCATTCTCCTGCCTCAGCCTCCCGAGTACCTGGGACTACAGGCGCCCGCCACCACGCCCGGCTAGTTTTTTGTTTTTTAGTAGAGACGGGGTTTCTGTGTTAGCCAGGATGGTCTCGTGTTAGCCAGGATGGTCTCGATCTCCTGATCTCGTGATCCGCCCGTTTCGGCCTCCCAAAGTGCTGGGATTACAGGCTTGAGCCACCGCGCCAGCCGTTGCTGTTGTTTTTAGCCCATCTAGAGGTCCTCAGACCTGCAGCTCACCAGCACCCTCTAGTGCCTCCTTGGTGTGAGCACACGAAGTCTCCTAGCTGTGGGCAGTTTCCTGTCTATCAGCACAAGGACACCTCACTTTACAATCCTTAAGCCTGACGCTGGGTGGGAAATGGGTGTGGACCTGGGGCGCTGTCTCTGGTCCTGAAAGTCACAGTCAGTCGCGAAACCTAAGTACACAGCCCTCTGCAGCTGAATCACCCTTCCACACCTTTCTCAGGCCTTCTTTCCATTTGTGATGGCCTCGAGGAGTACAGCTGGTAGTTCTGAATGTTTTGGATTGACAATTCAAATGTCATAGGCAATGATTCTGGAGAGCAATGATAGAAAGAGTAAGGAGAGTGGCTGGGCGCGGTGGCTCACGCCTGTAATCCAGCACTTTGGGAGGCTGAGGTGGGAGGATCACAAGGTCAAAAGATTGAGACCATCCTGGCCAACATGGTGAAACCCCCTCTGTCTCTACTAAAAATACAAAAATAAATGAGCCGGGCATGGTGGCGCACACCTGTAATCCCAGCTACTTGGGAGGCTGAGGCAGGAGTATTGCTTGTATCTGGGAGGTGGAGGTTGCAGTGAGCCGAGATTGCACCACTGAACTCCAGCCTGGCGACAGAGTGAGAGACTCCATCTAAAAGAAAAGAAAAAAAGAAAAGAAGAAAGAAAAAAGAAAGAGTAAGGAGAATGGGAAATGTGAGATGAGTAATATGCTGGCCTTCTAGCAACTCAGGACGACAGCCACCACAGACTCGGACAATTTATGAAAACCAAATATACAATCTTAAAACAGAATGTGGAACTGAATACTTGGAATCACCCCCTTGGTGAGATTTGTAACAAAAAGACTAACATGAGGCCAGGCACAATGGCTCACACCTGCAATCCCAGCACTTTGGGAGGCCGAGGTGGGTGGATCACTTGAAGCCAGGAGTTCAAGACCAGTCTGGGTAACATGGTGAAACCCCGTCTCTACTAAAAATACAAAAATTAGCTGGACATGGTGGTGGGCGCCTGTAATCCCAGCTACTTGGAAGGCTAAAGCACGAGAATCACTTGAACTCAGGAGGCAGAGGTTGCAGTGAGCCAAGATTGCACCACTGCACTCCAGCCTGGATGACAGAGTGAGACTCTGTCTCAAAAAAAGAATTAATATGAATGGAATTAATAATTTGAGTGGAGTAGTGGACCCAAGAGCCATATTGGTGCTGACAAAATGGCAGCATTTATTATAAAAAGCTTCAACCTGGTCCTGCAAGCGCTCTGGTACCTAACGACATCTAAAGAAAATGTGAAAGTCCCTCAGCTGCCTAAAGGACAGTGTTATGGCAACTAATCCAAAAGAAAAGCTACAGGTCCTTCTTGCCTTTTTCATTTAAGCAGTCTTCATTGTTTCCAGGAGTAAATTTTCTTTTTTGTTGTTTTGGGTTTTCTTATTCAGATGGAGCCTCCCTCTGTCGCCCAGACTGGAGTGCAGTGGTGCAATCTCGGCTCACTCCACCTCCTGGGTTCAAGCAATTCTTTCTCCTGCCTCAGCCTCCTGAGTAGCTGGGATTATAGGTGCCCACCACCACTCCCGGCTAATTTTTGCATTTTTAATAGAGATGGGGTTTCACCATGTTGGCCAGGCTGGTCTCAAATTCTTGACCTCAAGTAATCCGCCCACCTTGGCCTCCCAAAGTGCTGGGACTACAGGCATGAGCCACCACACCTGGCCCACATTAGTAAATATGTCTTGCAGAAATCAAAGAACTGGAAAGAAAGATATCATTCAAGGGTAAATTTTTTTTTTTTTTTGAGATGAAGTCTCGCTCTATCGCCCAGGCTGGAGGGCAGTGGTACAATCTTGGCTCACTGCAGTCTCCACCCCCCGGGTTCAAGCGATTCTCCTGCCTCAGCCTCCTGCGTAGCTGGACTACAGGCGCACACCACCATGCCCAGCTAATTTTTTGTATTTTTAGTAGAGACGGGATTTCACCATGTTAGCCAGGATGGTCTCAATCTCCTGACCTCATGATCCACCTGCCTTGGTCTCCCAAAGTGCTGGGATTACAGGCGTGAGCCACTGTGCCTGGTCCATCTTTTTTTTTTTTTCTTTTTGAGATGGAGTCTTGCTCTGTTTCCCAGGCTTGAGTGCAGTGGTACAATCTAGGGTCACTGCAACCTCTGCCTCCCAGGTTCAAAGAACGCTCCTGGGCAGTTATCTGAGTAGCTGGGACTACAGGCACGCACCACCACACCTAGCTAATTTTTATATTTTTAGTAGAGATGGGGTTTCACCATGTTGGCCAGGCTGGTCTTGAACTCCTGACCTCAGGCGATCCATCCACCTCGGCCTCCCAAAATGCTGGGATTACAGGCATGAATCACCATGCCCAGCCCAAGGGCAAATTATCATAAGATAATATAAATGTCACCTGTAAATGTGTGAGAATCTTTTAAAAGATACTATAAATGATACTAGTTTTTGTTGATTTGAAATATATGTTGTTTTAAAATTTTTTGCATGGTGGCATATGCCTGTAGTCCCAGGTACTCTGGAGGATGAGCCAGAGCAAGACTCCGTTTCACAAACAAAAAAAAAAAAGAAAGAAAGAAAAAGAAATTTCACTTTGGGAGGCTGAGGCAGGCAGACCACTTAGGAGTCTGAGACTAGCCTGGGCAACATGGTGAAATCTCATCTCTACAAAAAAAAAAAAAAAAAAAAGTTAGCAAGTTGTGGTGATGTTCACTTATAGTCTCAGCTACTGAGAGTCTGATGTGAGAGAACTGCTTGAGCCGAGAAAGCAGAGATTGTGGTGAGCTGAGATCAAGCCACTGCACTCTAGACTGACCACAGAGCCAGACCCTGTCTCAAAAATAAAAACAGGAAAAGGAAAAAATTGTTAATTCTTTTAAAAGAGGAGGAATGGGCCAGGTGTGGTGGCCCAGGTGTTGAACCTGTAATCCCAGCACTTTGGGAGGCCGAGGCGGGCGGATCATGAGGTCAGGACATCCAGACCATCCTGGCTAACACGGTGAAACCCCGTCTCTACTAAAAATACAAAAAATTAGCCAGGCATAGTGGCACACGCTTGTAATCCTAGCTACTCAGGAGGCTGAGGCAGGAGAATAGCTTGAACCTGGGAGGCAGAGGTCGCAGTGAGCCAAGGTCATGCCACTGCGCTCCAGTCTGGGCGACAGAGAGACTCCATCTCAAAAATAAATAAATACATTAAATTAAATTAAAGAGGAAGAAAGGGGCACAAAACAATGTCAGAATCATTATGAAGTGGGGGCAGGGAGCAATTAATTGCTGGGGCCACCCAGAGCGCGCTGTGAGGGGTCTTAAGGCCCTTTACCTTGTTGCTGTCTTCCCATTCTCTATGGATTTCAGTGGCAAACTTTGAGATAAATGATCAAATGACAAATCAGAAAACACCTACACTTTTTTATTTTTGAGACAGAGTCTCGCTCTTTCCCCTAGGCTGGAGTGCAGTGGTGCAATCTCGGGTCACTGCAACCTCCGCCTCCTGGAGTGTACGCCATTCTCCTGCCTCAGCCTCCTGAGTAGCTGGGACTACAGGCACCTGCCACCACACCCGGCTAACTTTTGTATTTTCAGTGGAGACGGGGTTTCACCACGTTGGCCAGGCTGGTCCCAAACTCCTCACCTCAGGTGATCCGTCTGCCTCAGCCTCCCAAAGTGCTGGGATTATAGGTATGAGCCACCGCGCTTGGCCAATACCCACATTTTTAAGGGAACAAAATGTTATCCAAGTATTTAGAGTAGCACAAACTGGGGGTGGGGAGACCCAGGCACAGTGACCCCCCAGCCCATGGCTCATTGATCCAAGGTCAACTGGCCCAGGCTGGGTCAATCAGATCCTCTCTCTGCAAACTCAAAGTTGGACCCAAGCATGCAGGTACGGGAAGTGGCCACGCCTGATCTGCCTGTGGGCAATGTCCCAGCAACAGGGCCCCCAACTCCTGCCACTGAGTCCTACACAACACCCCCGGGGACCCTGCTCATCCTGAGATGTGGTCAGTTCTCATTTTTCACAGTTTTGTGAGTCACCCTGACTTCCTCTAACAAACCCTTAAAAAGCCCAAATCACTGTCAGCTTCTGTTGCTTGGAAACAAAGAACTCAATTGATACAGCAATTGGCCACTGAGAGAATGGGAGATGGGCAGAAGGTGCTTAGGGAATTGTGGGGACTGGGGAGTGATTACTGAGCCCACATGGGGAAAAATGCAGGCAGGCACCTCCCTTCCCATCATCCAAGTTCCAGGAGAGGGGAGTACCAGTGCCCACAGTGACAAAGCAGCTAAGCCAATGTCACCTGGACCTCCCTGAGGACCATCTACCTCCAAGAGGTCAGCCCCAGCGCCCTGGGACGTCACTGCCTCAGGCCAATCAATGGAGGGGTCACAGAGGCCAAGATCTCACCACCAGCAGCACCAGGGCAGAGCAGTGGCTCTTGATGAGAGTGGGACGTTGAAAATCTATTGAAAGGCCGGGCGCGGTGGCTCAAGCCTGTAATCCCAGCACTTTGGGAGGCCGAGACGGGCGGATCACGAGGTCAGGAGATCAAGACCATCCTGGCTAACATGGTGAAACCCCGTCTCTACTAAAAAATACAAAAAACTAGCCGGGCGAGGTGGCGGGCGCCTGTAGTCCCAGCTACTCGGGAGGCTGAGGCAGGAGAATGGCATATAAACCCGGGAGGCGGAGCTTGCTTGCGATGAGCTGAGATCCGGCCACTGCACTCCATGCACTCCAGCCTGGGCAACAGAGCAAGACTCCATCTCCAAAAAAAAAAAAAAAAGAAAATCTATTGAAAGTTACCTTCGCCGGGCGTGGTGGCTCACGGCTGTAATCCCAACACTTAGAGGCTGAGGCGGGAGGACTGCTTGAGCCCAGGAGTTTGAGACCAGCCTAGGCAACACAATGAGACCACATCTCTACAAAAAATAAAAAATCAGCTGGGCATGGTGGCATATGCCTGTAGTCCCAGCTACTCAGGAGGCTGAGGTGGGAGGATCACTTCTGCCCCAGAGGTTGAAGCTGCAGTGAGCCGTGATCACACCACTGCACTCCAGCCTGGGTGACAGGGTGAGCCCCTATCTCTAAACAAACAAACATATCAGTGCTATTTTGGCAAGTTGTAATCAATGGAATGCTGACTCAGTTCAGAATTTTAACATTCAGAGACTCATAGTCATAGGAACTTAAAAAAAATTTTTTTTTGAATTTTAGTTGTGCTAAAAAACACATTGTATAAAGTTTACCATCTTCACCATTTTTAAGGGTACAACTCAGTGGCATTAAGCACATTCACCCTGTTGGGCATCCGATCATCTCCAGAACTTCTCATTTTCCAAACTGAAGCTCTTGTCTCCATTAAACAGTAACTCCACAGGCCCCCTTCCCCAGCCTCTGGAAATCACCTTTCTACTTTCTGTTTCTATGATTTTGACTTCTCCAGGGACCTCATAGAAGTGGAATCTTACAGTGTTTGTATTTTTGTGACTGGTTTATTCCACCGAGTATAATGATCATAGAAACTTTTGATACACTTTAAAATTTCACTATATAGCCAGGAGCAGTGGCTCATGCCTGTAATCCCAGCACGTTGGGAGGCCGAGGCGGGTGGATCACCTGAGCTCAGGAGTTCGAAACCAGCCCGACCAACACGGTGAAACCCCATCTCTACTAAACATACAAAAATCAGCCGGGTGTGGCGGCGGGTGCCTATAATCCCAGCTACTCGGGAGGCTGAGGCAGGAGAATCGCTTGAACCCAGGTGTTGGAGGTTGCAATGAGCCGAGATCATGCCATTGCCCTCCAGCCTGGGCAACAAGAACAAAACTCCATCTCAAAAAAAAAAAGAAAAAAGACACCAAACATGTGAGGTGGGCAGGAAACACGGATGGAAAAACCCCACTGTGCTTTCTTGTACCTGGGGTGGTGGGACGGCTGAGGGGTCCCTAGAGGAAGAGATGTCCAAGGCACAACTCCTGACATGTAACAGGGCTAGAGCTGCCCCCCGAGAAAAGGCCCCCCAAACCCATCAGAATGAGCCTGCATGGAGACAGCCTCCCTCACCTCTGTGGAACAGCTCCCCTGGGGGTGCTAGCTTTTGAGGTTTTGAAGCCAAGTACCTAGAAGGACTTAGCTGAGGTCACAAAAGAAATTGAGTTCACTGCCATAAGGCCCCCAGCACTTGCTTATGATGGCAGAGGAGCTGCGCTAAACCCGCTGCGCTGGACGGGATGAGAAGCCTGAGCCTCAGAGAAGGTGGGTGACTTGCCCCGGGTCACACAGGAAACATGACAGCCAGAATGTAAACTCAGGTGTGTCTGTTTCCGGAGGCAGCATTTTGGAAGAGTCTTTGTCCAACAGAAAGGGAGTGTGTTTTTCACAAATATTTGACATACGCTATGGACATAGTACCGCATTAAGCACCACAGGTGAATAGAGCAAACCCTGCCTTCAAGGTTTCCATACATTCAAGCAAACAGAGAAACCAGTCCCATTAGAGTATGGGAAAGAAGACAGGAAGGGGTGGGATGAGGAGGAGCATGGGGACACCCGGGGAAGGTGGCAGGACAGGGGAAGAGGCTGGGCCTGGAGCAGTCGCCTGGCCTGGGGCATGTCTTAGCCTCTCCCAGTAGTTCCCTCACCTGCAAATGAAACATTTGTCTCACAAGGTGTCACGAAGACACTTGGCTCAATCTTAGATGCTCAATCAAGGTAAACTCCTTTCCTTTCCAAGGGGAAGGAGAGGAGCAGGGAAGAGGTTTCCTGAGACCTGTGGTGGATTAGAGATGCCCAGAGGGTCCCCAAAGGGGGATGTCCTGGCTCTTTCATGGTCAGTCCTTCATGGTAGGGACAGGCCGTTACTCTGCAGGGCCTTAGGCATCCCTGGCCCCCAGATCAGTCTGCCCTCTTGGACAGTGTTCTATCCTTGAACACCAAGCACATATTTATGGAGCACCTACTGTGTCCTGGGCAGAGTTCTGGGAATTAGAGATGCAGAAGACAAAAGACAAGGTCCTTGCCCTCCTGAAGCTCTCATGGCAGTGGGAGAGAAGGGCAAGAACCAAGGACTCAGATGGGGTGACAGGAGAGAGAGCAGGTGCCTGGGGGATGCGAGTAAGGCTAATGTAGACGGGGGGAGGTGGGGTTGGAGCTGAGGGTTAGAAGCTGTTAGCTGGGTAGGACTTGGAGGCAAGAGTCCAGCCTGAGAACACGTTATATGTGAAAACTCCGAGGCAAGAGAGAGAAGGGGCCAGGGGCCTGAGAGCGAGGGAGCCTGTGGGATGGGAAAGGTTCTGTAAGAGGAAAGTGGGCACATCACCGGGCTGGGAGGCCAGAGGAGGAAGGGCACGTCTCTTCCCAAGGGTTTTAGGAAGCCATCAACAGGTACCAAGCAAGAGTAGCAGGACCCAGTTCCTCGTAAAAAGACCACCTGTCGGCCGGGCGCAGTGGCTCAAGCCTGTAATCCCAGCACTTTCGGAGGCCGAGACAGGCGGATCACGAGGTCAGGAGATCGAGACCATCCTGGCTAACACGGTGAAACCCCATCTCTCCTAAAAAATACAAAAAACTAGCCAGGCGAGGTGGCGGGCGCCTGTAGTCCCAGCTACTCGGGAGGCTGAGGCAGGAGAATGGCCTAAACCCAGGAGGCGGAGCTTGCAGTGAGCTGAGATCCGGCCACTGCACTCAGGAGAATGACTCAGAGAGGATGGGGTGTGGGGAATTACAGGCACTGCCTAGGGGCTCCTGTGCTCATCCATGCAACCAGTGATGGTGGCTTGGATTGCGGGGGAGTGGCCAAGGAGATGAAGACCACTGAAAAGTTTTTTTGGAGATGTTTTGCAGATGGGGTTTCAACCTGCTTATGGATTAGAAGTGTCGGGATTGGGAGAAAAGAACCCAGGACAACTCCTAGGTTTGGGGCTAAGCAACTGGTGAAGATGGTTGCACTTACCGTGACAGACACCCCTGTGGGACAGATCCAAGGCAGGCAGATCACAAGGTCAGGAGTTCGAGACTAGCCTGGCCAACCTGGTGAAACCCCGTCTCCACTAAAAATACCCAAATTAGCTGGGTGTGGTGGTGTGCACCTGTAATCCCAGCTACCAGGGAGGCTGAGGCAGGAGAATGGCTTGAATCCAGGAGTCAGAGGTTGCAATGAGCTGAGATCACGGCACAGCACTCTCCACTCCAGTCTGAGCAACAGAGCAAGCTTCTGTCTCAAAAAAAAAACCAAAAACCAAAAACAAAGAAACAAACAAACGTTTGAGCCACTTCCCGCGGCCAACTTCTATTCTTTTTTTTTTTTTTTTTCCCAGACAGAGTCTTTCTCTGTCACCCAGGCTGGAATGCAGTGGCACAATCTCGGCTCACTGCAACCTCTGCCTCCTGGGTTCAAGTCATTCTCTTGTCTCAGCCTCCTGAGTAGCTGGGATTACAGGCGCGCACCACCACGCCTGGTTAATTTTTGTATTTTTAGTAGAGACGGGGTTTCACCACGTTGGCCAGGGTGGTCTCGAACTCCTGACCTCAGGTGATCTGCCTGCCTCGGCCTCCCAAAGTCCTGGGATTACAAGCATGAGCCACCTCGCCTGGCCCTTCCATTCATTCTTTAAATCACAACTGAGATAGGGAGGAGAAGATCCCTCCCCACCCACAGGCCTCTGTGTGTACTGCATTACAGCCCTGGCCACCCTGGACATAAGCTGCCTGCTTGCTCATCTGTCTCCCTGACTAGTTACCTGGACCATGGTAACAGCCTCTTCACTGGCTCTCTGCCTTCCATTTCTTGTGAACCCGGCAGGCAGAATGATCTCTGATCTAACCATGTTGCTTCTTGTGTAAAACCCTCTGTGGCTCCCTATTACCCCCGAGAACAGAGGCCAAACTCCTTACAACATTCGCAAGGACTTCACCTTCCAGTCTCTGCCTGATTCTTCATCCCTGTCTCTCACCACCCTCCACCATGTGGAACCCTTTCAGTTCTCCAAACTGGCTGTTGTTTTCTGCATAGAACACTCTACTCCTCTTTTTTTGCCTGGCCTAACTCCCTCAGTGTCCAGCTTAGACAAAATCCTTCCCTGCACCACTGCCCTATACTTCTCTGCCCACTCAGCATTGGTTCTTACCCCTTTGTCCGCCTCCCCCATAGACAGTCAGCTCTGAGAGGGCAGGGGCCAACTGTGTCCCCTCCTCTGCTGTCATTCCTGGCATCCAGCAAGAGGCCTACCACCTAGAATGCTGAATGAAAGAATGGACCTTGGGGTTTGAGAGTGGAAGCCTGGGCAGGTCTGTCTTGGGGTTGCTGCATCTGAGTGCTCAGCCTAGGGCGCAGCATCTCGAGTTCGCAACTGTTTCAGGAAGAAGGCAGGCGGGTGGGCCGGCCCCAGAAAAGCACATTATACCTCCGGGAAAGTGAAGGGAGGGATGACAAAGCAAAGCTTGAGGGCTCCGAGAAGCTCTCAAGAAAACAAATGCAGTCATGAGCCCACTCCTGTAACCTAAGGCTTTGGAAGACCGAGGTGAGTGGATTGCTTGAGGTCAGGAGTTCGAGACCAGCTTGGGCCACACAGTGAAACCCCGTCTCTACTAAAAACACAAAAGTTGGCTGGGCGTGTTGGCGGGCACCTGTAATCCCAGCTACTCTGAAGCTGAGATGGGAGAATCGCTTGAACCTGGGAGGAAGAGGTGGCAGCGAGCCGAAATCCTGATGCTGCACTCCAGCCTGGGCGACAGAGCCAGACCCTGTCCCCAATATACATATCAGACCACACACAAAAAATAAGAAAGTACTTAAAACATTTTTTTGGCTTTTTTTATTTTTTTGAGACAGAGTTTCGCTCTTGTCGCCCAGGCTGGAGTGCAGTGGCATGATCTCGGCTCACTTCAACCTCCACCTCCTAGGTTCAAGCGATTCTCCTGCCTCACCCTCCCGAGTAGCTGGGATTACAGGTGCCCGCCATCACACCTGGCTAATTTTTTGTATTTTTAGTAGAGACAGGGTTTCGCCATGTTGGGCAGGCTTGTTTTGAACTCCTGACATTATGTGATCTGCCTGCTTCAGCCTCCCAAAGTGCTGGGATTACAGGCTTGAGCCACCGTGCCCAGCCAAAAAAAAAAATTTTTTTTTTTTTTTGAGACAGAGTTTTGCTCTTGTTGCCCAGGCTGGAGTGCAATGGCGCGATCTCAACTCACCGCAACCTCTACCTCCCGGGTTCAAGCGGTTCTCCTGCCTCAGCCTCCCAAGTAGCTGGGATTACAGGCATGTGCCACCATGCCTGGCTTATTTTGTATATTTAGTAGAGACAGGGTTTCTCCATGTGGGGCAGGCTGGTCTCAAACTCCTGACCTCAGGTGATCCACCTGCCTTAGCCTCCCAAAGTGCTGAGATTACAGGTATGAGCCACCGCGCCCAGTCAAAAAAAAACTTTTTTTTTTGAGACAGAGTTTCACTCTTGTTGCCCAGGCTGGAGTGCAATGGCGTGATCTCGGCTCACCGCAACCTCCGCCTCCCGGGTCCTGGGACAAGCAGTTCTCCTGCCTCAGCCTCCTGATTAGCTGGGATTACAGGCATGCGCCACCACACCCAGATAATTTTTTTTTTTTTTTAATTTTTAGTAGAGGCTGTTACCATGGTCCAGGTAACTTGTCAGGGAGACAGATGAGCAAGCAGGCAGCTTGTTTCACCATGTTGGCCAGACTGGTCTCGAATTCCTGACCTCGTGATCCGTCCACCTCGGCCTCCCAAAGTGCTAGGATTACAGGCGTGAGCCACCGCACCCGGCCCGAAAAAAATTTTTTAAAAGAAAGAAAAGGGAAACAAAACAGTCACCTACACCTTCGGGCCACTCACAAGGATGATGGCACTGTCCTCCTCTCCGCTCCTCACCAACATGGCCGCCCCCAAGGGAGTGGGCGGGTCTGCGGGGCGGAAGTGACGCACGAGCGGAAGTCCGTCCTGCCGCTAGTCCGCGGGGCGCCTGGCTCAGCTGCTTCTGCGGGCTACGAGGGGCGGTATGTTGCGGGCTGGTTGGCTCCGGGGCGCCGTGGTGCTGGCGCTGCTGCTGGCGGCCCGAGTGGTGGCGGCGTTCGAGCCTATCACCGTGGGCCTCGCCATCGGGGCCGCGTCGGCCATCACCGGCTACCTGTCCTACAATGACATCTACTGCCGCTTCGCCGAGTGTTGCCGCGAGGAGCGGCCACTCAACGCTTCGGGTACGGCGCGCGCGAGCGGTGGGTCGGCGCTGCGGGCGGCGCGGGGGCCTCTGCGACCCCAGGCCGGGCACTGGGGCGCGGAGGGACGGCCTCGTGGGCGCCTGGCACGGACCGGGCGCGCGGCATCTAGACGGCGGTGGTCCCAGCTGGGGTGGGTGGGGAGCGGATGGGGCGGCCCCGGGACCGTTCGCGGGAACGCAGTGCGAACTCCAGCCCTGGAAGCGGTGCCTTCGCAAACAGTCTCCAGGTCGTGGGGCTCTGCCCCAGCGCCTTTCTAAAGCTCCCGTTCCTGAGGATCACAGGCAGAAGAAACGGAAAGTACGGTGGGCGGCCCTTCTGCGCCCTGCCAATCCTATTAAGTAGCTTTCAGACGTGCTGCGTCGCTCAGAAAGCCCACATTTGGCCCCCGGTTTTCCTGCGGGCCAGCAGCGGTGGCTGGGAATAGCAAGCGCTCAGTCAAGCGATGGTTCATCTCCGAATGGATGACCATTTAGCTTCCCTATCAGACCCCAAAGCGTTAAGAACGTCCACATAATCCGTTTACTTGAAAGTGGCATCGTTTGACTACCTCGGCTCTAGGGTTTGGTAGACACCCTGCTGGGTCCTTCTTGCTTTGGGCAGCTGGGAAAGTACTGCGTTGCTGATGCATTTTTAACGTCTGTTTCTCTCTCTGTTCTGGGGCTGTTCTTGCAGCTCTCAAGCTGGATTTGGAGGAGAAGCTGTTTGGACAGCATCTGGCCACGGAAGTGATTCTCAAGGCGCTGACTGGCTTCAGGAACAACAAAAATCCCAAGAAACCTTTGACCCTTTCCTTACACGGCTGGGCTGGCACAGGCAAGAATTTTGTCAGTCAAATTGTGGCTGAAAATCTTCACCCAAAGGGCCTGAAGAGTAACTTTGTCCACCTGTTTGTATCGACTCTGCACTTCCCTCATGAACAGAAGATAAAACTGTACCAGGCAAGAGAACCCGCTATTATCTCGTCCGCAGGCCAGTCGGACTGGTCTGGGTGACCTGCTCACTAACTCTGGCCTCTGCTTCTCTTTCCTTTGTGTTGCAGTAGCCCCCGGCTCCACTGAGTTAAGGCACACTTAGTCCAGGTAGTTACAAAGCTCTCCTACAACATTTCTCTTACTTGGTTCCAAAACAGTCCAGTGGGGTAGGGCATGTTATTCCCACTAAAAGATGGCGCCAAGGGCTGGGCGCCGTGGCTCATGCCTGTAATCCCAGCACTTTGGGAGGTCGAGGTGGGCGGATCACTTGAGGCCAGGAGTTTGAGACCAGCCCGGCCAACATGGTGAAACCCCATCTGTACCAAAAAGTACAAAAATTAGCCGGGCACGGTGGCGCGCGCCTGTAATCCCAGCTACTCGGGCAGCTAAGGTAGGAGAATCACTTGAACCTGAACCTGGGAGGCGGAGGTTGCAGTGAGCCCAGATCCTACCACTGTACTCTGTCTCAAAAAAAAAAAAAAAAAAAAAAGAGGATGTAGTCAAGGCCAGGTGCAGTGGCTCAGGCCTGTAATCCCAGCACTTTGGGAGGCCGAGGCAGGTGGATCACCTGAGGTCGGGAGTTCGAGACCAGCCTGACCAACATGGAAAACCCCCATCTTTACTGAAAACACAAAATTAGCTGGGTGTGGTGGTGCACATCTGTAATCCCAGCTACTCGGGAGGCTGAGGCAGGAGAATCGTTTGAACCCAGGAGGCAGAGGTTGCAGTGAGCTGAGATTGTGCCACTGCACTCCAGCCTGGGCAATAGAGTGAGACTCTGTCTCAAAAAAGAGAGAGAGAGAAAAAAAAAAGATGGAGCCTGGAGCCAAGAGAGGCAAGGTGACTTACTCCTTATAATCTTTGTGGCAGAGCAGGAACTTGAACCAAAACCTCCCAACTTCCAGTTGGCATGGTAGCCACCTTCTCCGGTGAGTGAAGGGATCCGGCATCCGCAGCAGTGCAGTTGGTGAGAGGGGCAGTCAGTCTTCAGGGATTAGCTTGGGGGTGGCTTCATTCGATGCTGCCCACCTCTGGTGCAGCCTCAGCTTTGCCTCTGCTCTTTCCAATGTAGCCTAGAGGTATTTTTTCTCTTAAACAGGTTTTATTCCCTTTGTTCCTCCCATCCTTCATGTCCTTGGCATTGCTTTCTTCAAAGGAAGCCTCAAAGAACTGAACCTTGAGACCGTTTCTCCTTTTGAGATATTGTTTCCACATGTATTTTAAGTTGTCTAAGAGGGTTAGGTCTCATTTAAATGAATGTTGCCCTTGTCAAGGTTAACATTCCCACTGGCAATATAGCAAGACCCCATCTCTACAAAAAATAAAAAATTAGCCAGGTGTAGTGGCATGCACCTGTAGTCCCAGCTACTTGGGAGGCGGACATGGAAGATCGCTTGAGCCCAGGAGGCTGAGGCTGCAATGAACCATGGTTGTGTCACTGCATTCCAGTCTGGGCGACAGAGTAAGACTATCTCAAAAAAAAAAAAAAAAAAAAAAAATTCCTCCTAGGTGGAGACTGAAGAAAGAAACAGAAACTTAACTGAACAAGGAAGTAGAAGTATTTGCCCTACAAACTGACATGAGACAGGGAAGACTGCCAAAAAGGAAGGAAGGATTTTCTTGTTTTCTACATTATATATCTCTAGAAACAGAGTAATATAAATGGATGAGGGCATGTCTCGGGGAGCTTCATGGTACAGCCTTTCACACTTTGGGGTAGAGGGCTTGTTGCTTGAGTGTCTTTATGTTTGTTTCAAGAAAGCATCTGGAACAGATGCTTTTCATGAAATGTCAGTGAGTCAGCTCTGTTGGTCTGGGGTACTGTGTACTATGCAGGTCTAATCTAGTTTCTTATTCCTCAGTATGTCTGGTGGTACTAACTTGAGACTGTAGGCCAAGAGAGATGAAAACTATGGCTAGGTTAGCAGTGAATGATATTCACGGATCTTGCCAGGTGGCTCATTCCTATAATCTCAGCACTTTGGGAGGGTGAGGTGGGTGGATCACCTGAGGTCAGGAGTTCAAGACCAGCCTGCCCAACATGGCGAAACCCTGTCTCTACTAAAAATACAAAAATTAGCCAGGTGGCCGGGTGTGGTGGCTCAAACCTGTAGTCCCAGCACTTTGGGAGGCCGAGACGGGTGGATCACGAGGTCAGGAGATTGAGACCATCCTGGCTAACACGGTGAAACCCTGTCTCTACTAAAAAATACAAAAAACTAGCTGGGTGAGGTGGCGGGCACCTGTAGTCCCAGCAGCTACTTGGGAGGCTGAGGCAGGAGAATGGCGTAAACCCGGGAGGCGGAGCTTGCAATGAGCAGAGATCCGGCCACTGCACTCCAGCCTGGGCGACAGAGCGAGACTCTGTCTCAAAAAAAAAAAAAAAAAAAAAAAAAAGGCCAGGTGTGGTGTGGGGGATGGGAGCGCCTGTAGTCCCAGCTACACGGGGGTTGAGGCAGGAGAATCTCTTGAACCCAAGAGGCAGAGCCGAGATCATGCCACTACACACCAGCCTAGGGGATAGCGCGAGACCCTGTTTCAAAAAAAAAAAAATCACGGATCTTGTACCTCTTATACCTTTAAAAAGTCACATTTAATATGTCATTTGAGTTAGGAAAAAGCTTCTCTGCATTTTAGCATCTGGCTCTGCCAATTTCCACTTTTTAGAAATAAGGTTTTAGAAAAACTGTTACCCAGCGAGTGGGGGTGAGGGTGCAGTCCTAAGAGCTCTGACCTGGTCCTTCAGTGCATGAGGAGCAGATGGTTCCCGCGCTCCTCTTGGTGCACCCTTTGAGCTTCGCATCCTATTTCTTCTTTCACGGTTGGTCCAGGACCAGTTACAGAAGTGGATCCGCGGTAATGTGAGTGCATGTGCGAACTCTGTTTTCATATTTGACGAGATGGATAAATTGCACCCTGGGATCATTGACGCAATCAAGCCGTTTCTAGACTACTACGAGCAGGTTGACGGAGTGTCTTACCGCAAAGCCATCTTCATCTTTCTCAGGTCAGCGGGAGGCGGTCTTTTGGGGCACACAAGCCCTTCATTCTCTCAATGATAAAATGAGGTCCTGAGGACCATCAGCACTTGGTTTACCAGGACAAAAGTGCCTGCCTGGCACAAGGCACTTACCTACTGCTTTACTTTTCTTTTCCTTTGCCAGTCTCAGCATGGCACACAGTGTGGGTTGTGGAAGTGAACTAAAGAAATAATCACTGGGGCCGGGCGCGGTGGCTCACGCCTGTAATCCCAGCACTTTGGGAGGCCGAGGTGGGCAGATCACCAAGAGATCGAGACCATCCTGGCTAACATGGTGAAACCCTGTCTCTACTAGAAATACAAAAATTAGCTGGGCGTGGTGGCACGTGCCTGTAGTCCCATCTACTCAGGAGGCTGAGGCAGGAGAATGGCGTGAACCCGGGAGGTGGAGCTTGCAGTGAGCAGAGATCGTGCCACTGCACTCCAGCCTGGGCAACAGAGCAAGACTCTGTCTCAAAAAAAAAAGAATCAATGATAGCAGGCAATTTTAGCTGGGCATGGTAGCATGGGCCTGGAGTCCCAGCTCCTGGTGAAGTTGAGGCAGGAGGATTGGTTGAGCCCAGGAGTTCAAGGTTTTATTGAGCTATGATCATGCCACTGCACGCCAGCCTGGGTGACAAATCAAGACCCCGACCCTAAAAATGAAACAAAGGAAAACAAGTAATTTTATTAACTGCGCATGTTCGTTTTTAGGGTTATAAAGAGCCATAGCATTATCCCAGCTAGTTGTGAATAAACATTTTAAGTTCCATGAGAGCAGACACTTTTTTGTAGTAGCACTCAGTAAAATATTCCTTTACGAAAATAGATCTTTGGCCAGGTGTGATGGTTCACGCCTGTAATCCCAGCACTTTGGGAGGCCGAGGTGGGCAGATCACTTGAGGTCAGGAGTTCAAGACCAGCCTGGCCAACATGGTGAAACCCCATCTCTACTAAAAATACAAAAATTAGAAGGGGTGTGGTGGCAGGCATCTGTAATTCCAGCTACTCGGGAGGTGGAGGTTGCAGTGAGCCGATATTGCACCACTGCACTCCAGCCTGGGTGACAGAGTGTCTCAAAAAAGGGAAAATAGAGCAGGTTCATTTACACAGAAGTTTTTTTTTTTTGAGACAGAGTTTCATTCTTGTTGCCCAGGCTGGAGTGCAATGGCGTGATCTCGGCTCACTGCAACCTCCGCCTCCCTGGTTCAAATGATTCTCCCGCCGCAGCCTCCCGAGTAGCTGGCATTACATGTATACACCACCATTAGCCTGGCTAATTTTTGTGTTTTTAGTAGAGACGGGGTTTCTCCATGTTGGTCAGGCTGGCCTCGAACTCCTGGCCTTAGGTGATCCGCCTGCCTCGGCCTCCCAGAGTGTTGGGATTACAGGCGTGAGCCACCACACCCGGCTGACAAAGAAGTTTTAATATGTGATTCTAATCTTTATTTCTCTGGCAAACTCAGTAATGCAGGCGGGGACCTTATAACTAAGACAGCTCTTGACTTTTGGCGGGCCGGAAGAAAGAGGGAAGACATTCAACTGAAGGACCTGGAACCTGTACTGTCTGTTGGAGTCTTCAATAATAAACACAGTAAGTGCACCAGGGTAAAGGAGCCCCTTAACTGTCCGGCAGTGAGCCATCTGCGCTTGCATTGTTTCACAAAGCCACAGGATCCCACTGGACTTCTGGCTTTGCTAAAGTCGGGAATTTTCTTAGGTGTACTGTCCTTGAAACCAGTGAGTGTCCAGCTGAGTCCTACATGGGCTTGTTGCACACTGACAAGAGACTCTCTTAAGGGGTACGGACTTGAGGCACGTGCTGAGGGTTGGGATTGGAGCTTGGCCAGGTGGCGGTGGCGGCGGGAAACCCAGCTTTGTCTTGTTCCGCAGGTGGCCTGTGGCACAGTGGACTGATCGACAAAAACCTCATTGATTACTTTATCCCCTTCCTGCCTTTGGAGTACAGACATGTGAAAATGTGTGTGAGGGCCGAGATGAGGGCCCGTGGTTCTGCTATAGATGAAGACATTGTCACAAGAGTGGCAGAGGAAATGACGTTTTTCCCCAAAGACGAGAAAATCTACTCAGACAAGGGCTGCAAGACTGTGCAGTCGCGGCTTGATTTCCACTGAGCTCCTATCTGGATGGGGTAGGAGGCAGCTGGGAGGCTCCGCACACCAGAGGCCTTGCCTTTCAGAAGAACCCTGAAGACCGCTTTGCGGTTTTGCCTGTTTGCACCTTAGAGTTTGGGGATATAGAATCTTTTTTTTTGAGACAGGGTCTCGCTCTGTCATCCAAGCTGGAGTGCAGTGGTGCAATCCTCAACTCACTGCAACCTCCACTCCCAGTTTGAATGATTCTCATGCCTCAGCCTCCTGAGTAGCTGGGATTACAGGCATGAGCCACTGTGCCCGGCTGGGATATAGAATCTAAGAGTTGATTTTGGAAAACACATGAATCTATTGCGTGCATTTGTCATTTTGCAAGATGACAGCCGTCCAGCTCTTCTTTGTGGCTGAAGATGAACTTTTAAAATCCCCTTCACACTTAATGTACTGACCGTGACAGAAGTGCCTGAAAACAGCTGCGCATGGCAGGCCTGGCAATGGTTTCTGACTCACAGCGCCCACACCTCAGAAGCTACTCTCAGGACTAAAGGAGTCCAGGAACCTGCTGCAGGCTGAGGGACACTGGGTTCCCACCAGCAGGCTGGGGAGCGCTGGGTTCTTATTGGCCGAAAACATCCTTTTGCTCTGTTTCGTTCTTTTTTTGTTTTTGAGACAGAGTCTCGCTCTGTCGCCCAGGCTGGAGTGCAGTGGCGTGATCTCCACTCACTGCAAGCTCCACCTCCTGGGTTCACGCCATTCTCCTGCCTCAGCCTCCTGAGTAGCTGGGACTGCAGGTATCTGCTACCACGCCTGGCTAATTTTTTGTATTTTTAGTAGAGACGGGGTTTCACCGCGTTAGCCAGGGTGGTCTCAATCTCCTGACCTCGTGATTCGCCCGTCTCGGCCTCCCAAAGTGCTGGGATTACAGGCTTGAGCCACCGCGCCCGGCCTCTGTTTCATTCTTTACACACAGTTCACTGACTTGAAGTATATTCAGTTAAAATCGGGGGTGGAGGTGCAGACAGTGTCTGACAGGAGGATGTGGCCGTGCCCGCTGAGCACTCTTGACCTGGGCTGAGCTGTCTGTGTGTGGGGTGGGGCCTTCACCTAACGCCTCTGTAGCAGACCTGGACAGACAGGTCTCTCCGGCTGTCCATTGTTCTGGCTGCTAATACAGCCCTGGCTGTGGAATCCTTCACCATCTCAGCTGGTATCATCCCCAGCCTTCCTTGTGCCGTATCTCAGCTTGGCTCACTGCTAGAGTCCCTCCAGCCATCTATCGTCATAGAATTGAGTCGCAATGAGACCACTGGCTTTCAATGTGAGTCCTTGGTTTCCATGGTGAGAGATGCTTGTTAAGACTTTATACTTGGGTCAATCTCTCACTTTATTTTGTAGAACCATTTGAAAACCTAGGATGTGCTCATTCTGGAAGGATGACATGGGCCCAGACTGAACAGTCAGCTGGCAGATCTTCAAGGACATTGTTCATTTTAAAACAAGGGAAGGACACAAAATGGAATGATTGCTTAGTCCTTTCTCAGATACTCTTAAAACAATTTTTTATTGTTAAATTTGTGGTAATACGTGGTCACAACTGTGGATCAAACAAGGTCAGTCTAAAGTCGTGGCAGGTCCTGGGTGTGACCTGATATCATCACCCGTTGTGGCAGCGCCAGGCTGGACTGCCCTGATCCCTGGGCCGTGAGACTTAGCTTCCAGCCAGTGTGAATCATTGTATCTGTCTCATAATCGCAGCACAGCTGCAGACACAATTACAACAATGTGCACCATTTTTTACATAAAAATACGGTAGAATTTATGACATGGAAATGCCTTACAGCGTATCACACTTAGTCTTGAAAAAAACACCAAGGTGAGGTTTAACATTTTTAGTACGTATCCTCAAATTGGAACTAAGTTACACTTCTTTTATAAAATGTTGGGCATCTGGTTGAGAGGAGACAAGATTTTCTCTGTTTACAGTGATGCAATAAATACATATTTGCCACCTTTGGACTGCTATTACTGATTTGCAACTTGAAAAGGCCATGGTTGATCATGACCCCGCCTCCTCCATCTCCCTTGTAAGATGTGGACAAGAGCTTTACTGAGCTACTGAATATAAAATAATAAAGCCTAGATTTTATCGTGAAATGCCACTTGCTAACTTTTTTTTTCTACTTTATTTGGTACCAAAGTTCAGAATGAATTTCAGCAGCACAGCTGTGAGACTCACTGTACCCTGGACAGGCGAGTGGGCAATCAGTGTGATACAGAAGCAGTATTTACCTTAAAAGCTCTTCCCCCAGGCCGGGCGCGGTGGCTCAAGCCTGTAATCCCAGCACTTTGGGAGGCCGAGACGGGCGGATCACGAGGTCAGGAGATCGAGACCATCCTGGCTAATACGGTGAACCCCGTCTCTACTAAAAATACAAAAAACTAGCCGGGCGACGAGGCGGGCGCCTGTAGTCCCAGCTACTCGGGAGGCTGAGACAGGAGAATGGCGTGAACCCGGGAGGCGGAGCTTGCAGTGAGCTGAGAGCCGGCCACTGCACTCCAGCCTGGGTGGCAGAGCAAGACTCCGTCTCAAAAAAAAAAAAAAAAAAAAAAAAAAAAAAAAAAAAGCTCTTCCCCCAGATAAAGAGAAGTTAAATTAGCTGATGGATATTTCATCAAAGACAGACTTCCAATAAAATACTTTCTCCCAAAATTAATGTGGGAGGAAATTGAGGTACTGGTAAAGACCTCTGACATCCTGAACCTGAGCTCAGGTGAGGAAACCTAACCCCTGCAACGTAAAAACTGGTAAATAAGAAATCCGAGGCCGGGCGTGGTGGCTCACACCCATAATCCTAGCACTTTGGGAGGCAGAGGCGGGCGGATCACCTGGGGTTGGGAGTTTGAGACCATCCTGACCAACATAGAGAAACCCCATCTCTACTAAAAATACAAAATTAGCCGGGCGTGGTGGAACGTGCCTGTAATCCCAGCTACTCGGGAGGCTGAGGCAGGAGAATCGCTTGAACCTGGGAGGCGGAGGTTGCCGTAAGCCGAGATCGCACCATTGCACTCCAGCCTGGGCAACGAGTGAAACTGTCTCAAAAAAAAAAATCCTAAATGCTACTCTGATCTAGGCTTAATTACACGTAACCCGGTATTGTCTCTTGTCAGTGAATGGCTAACACGCACCCTCTTCACAGGATTGAGGATTCGCAGATTGACTAGAAAGCACAAACCCTCATCACCATCATCCCACCCACTCCCTTAATTTCTCAACTGAAGGTACTCAATTCCCAGGAGACCAACTTTCTAGGTCTGGTTCTCAGTCTAACGCAGTTCCTATTCTACCCACACGGCCTCATCTACAAAGACTGAACCTTCCAAAACTGTCAGGGGACCTGCGTTCCTTAACTTGGGACTTCTGGTGCCTGGGCCACACTCTTCAAATGAATGATGAGACCTAATCTGTCACTCCCAGGGACATAACAGGCCGGCTGCAGCTAAATACCAAGAACTTTCTAATGCTTAGAGCCATCTTTAGGGCTTGGGTGCCCTAGTGGGACCCCATGCAGGCTGGGGAGCCATAAGGCAGAGGAGACTTGCATTAGACCTGCAGCTTAGGCCAGCAACTCGTCTTCTGTGCCTACTAGAAGTGGTTCCTGCAGGGCTCTCTGCAGCAGCTGCACCCATGGGAGCACTGCCCACGTGGGGGGACACAGGCATAAAACAAGGTGTGCTTACCTTAGTCTACGGTGCTGTTCCTGCTGGTATCTCAGCTGTACTTGAACTCTGTGGCTGGGTGTCAGGAGCTCCAAGAACCGCACAATGGAGGGCGGCTTCCCAGACCACTGGGTGAGGGGACAGAGCCATCGTTAAGATCCTCAGATCCCTGTGTGAGACTTTCTTTCCAACCTGGATTGTTCTGCTAGGTCTTCACTCGCAGCCTCACCTCACAAGGCCTACAGCGGAGGGGCACTTCTCCCTCTTCAAAAACGTACTCACCAATGACACATGCAAAATTTTATTGTAAAACGGGAGCCATTTGCATTTATAAAGAAAGACACGGTTTCTCAGCATCCTCAGAAGGGGCAGCTAAACTTTATGGGAGGTTTTGGGGATCTGACTGAATGTAACAAAAAATAGTATAAATGAGGAAGACTGAATATGGCAAAATTCACATAATTTAGAATCCAGCAGAGCATGTGTGGCTCATTCAGAATGGACAGTGAAGGGCCACCTTTTGCAAAATAAGAGTGACAAGCTGGAAATACTTTTCTTTCAAAAGACTTGTTCTGACAAATGTTGACAGTGTTGCCAAAATCATTCCCACCGTTCCCTTTGTTGCTAAGGTTAAAACCCTTGGAGAGGCTGTTTCAGGCTTATCTGTGGTGCCTGAAGGCGTCCTCTTACCTACTTGTCCTTCATCTAAACACTTCATTGCCCCTGACAGCGTCCGCTGGGACCATCCTGGGACAGAGCTGGCTCGTGCTCCAGCCACATCCCCAGCAATGCCCTCCTGTGGCACAAATGCCATGCACGTGTGCTTGGGCTCATTTCCAGTAAAGATACATCACAGTATATGTTATAATGACGGGAACTTAAAAAACACACACACAAGGCCAACAACTTAGAATCTAAGCAGTCTCTCATAATGTTAAAAATCATTTTAAATAAAGTTACCACATTTTCAATAAAACTTATTCATCCTTCCTTGAAACAGAAACACTTGCAATTAAAACATAATTTGTAAAAAATCATGAGCCCTGCGATGAGTGGGCTGGGAGCTGGCCCCTTCCTTCTGTGTGGGCTCGGGAAGCTTCATGTCCTTGCCCATGGTCCCTCGGTGGCCTACGGGCACCAGGGGATGGAAACAATGCCGGGAGAGAATTCCTGTCACTTCAAACAGGAAACATTCACTGATTCCTCTTCCAGGGAAAGGAGCTGGGGGAGGAGGCGTGAAAGCACTGAGTGTTGTTTCTTTTCCAACTCCAAGCAGAGACTGGCTGCCAATCATGGCTGTCAATCATCGTAGTAATAATCTAACTTGGTGAACACCGTTTTGCAGCCTTTATCTGAGAAAACTCTCTCCTCTTTGGGGAAAAATGTCATCTCCTCAGCCACTCTGCTTACAATGTCTTCATTAGCTTCATAGCCTCGGGACTGCATTTCGACTCGGATACACATTTTTAGGTGTTTGTATTCCAGGGGGAGGAAGGGAACAAAATAATCAATGAGGTTCCGGTCAATTAAGCTGCTGTGCCAGAAGCCACCTGGGAAGAAGAAACAAGGTGCTGTTCATCCACATCCACCCTCTACACGAGTCCTGGGGATCACTCACCCATCCTCCCATCTGTCCCACACACATCTACTGGGGTCACCCACCCTCCCATCCATTCCACACACACCTACTGGGGTCACCCACCCTCCCACCCGTCCCACACACCTACTGGGGTCACCCACCCTCCCACCCGTCCACACACACCTACTGGGGGTCACCCACCCTCCCATCCGTCCCACACACACCTACTGGGGGTCACCCACCCTCCCACCCGTCCCACACACACCTACTCGGGTCACCCACCCTCCCACCCGTCCCACACACACTACTGGGGGTCACCCACCCTCCCACCGTCCCACACACCTACTGGGGTCACCCACCCTCCCACCTATCCCACACACACCTACTGGGTGTGTCCTCTCCCTTGTGGAGCTCTAGATCAGTGGGGAAGGCAGATGTTAACAGGCACCTGCACATTGGGATGCTTCTGTGACAGTGGAAAGGGACACCCTCTTTACACTGTGGGCTGGGAGAGGCCTCCCAAGGTATGACTTAAGAGATCAAAGATGGGAAAGAGGTCCTGGGGCCCAGGAACAAGCAGAGGCAGTGGGGAAGGCAGAGTTCCACAGAAAGCAGGAGGCAAGAAGAGTTCCTGGGAAGGACTACCAGCCACGCTGGTCATTTTTTACTCTCCCTGGAGTTTCAGCAGCTGGACTAACAGGGAAGGCTGCTGCCGCTGCCACAGTGCCCAGCCCCTGCAGAGCATGTGGGCACCAAAACTAGCCTCGGGAGTGCAGATGTGCAGCCCACGCCGGGCTCCCTGTGAAGGCCTGGCCTTGGCAGTATTTTCTCCCCTGAATGTGGGCTGGCTCTGCACCTGCCCCATCCACTCCTCCTGGGCTCCTGGAACTCCTGACCCAGGATACCTCCTCCCAGCCCCAAATGACACAGCACACACTACGTCGCCCACCAGCCCACGCATGTCTTCTAGTGAGCTGATTCCCTTCTGCTCTGCCATTTAATTCTGGGGCTCCATCCCCAACCCAAGCTCCTCCTCATTCACTGGGTTAATGCGTTTCATGCCCAACAGTGCTTTGCACACAACTGGTGCTCAATAAATGTGTGGCTGACTGATAGAGTAGAGCTTGTGGCCAGGGAAAGAACAGAACCAACCTCTGAATGGCAACAAGGGGCAGTCTCGCCATCACGAGCTGGTTCTCAGAGGCCTGCTCTATGCCAGGCACGCCCTGGGCCTGGGGACACAGCTGAGGGCGGACAGCCCTCACAGCTTTACCACTCTAGGGCAGGAGACACCCGACAAACCAGGAAACAGTCTCAGATGGTGCTTGGAGTGATGAACGCTGCACAGCAGAATGGACATGGAGAGCGGGAGGTGGAGCACGTTGGGCGGGACCTCAGGGCAGAGCCTGAGCAACAAGGACTCAACCACGCAGACCCAGGAATGACAGGTGACCTCAGACCCAGGAATGACAGCAGACCTCAGACCCAGGAATGACAGGTGACCTCAGGCAGCCCTGAGACTTTACAATTATCTCCTGAGGACTCCCAAGTTTGCCCTCCCAGCCTGATGGCCTCCCTGGGGCTTCGCGGCTCTGCTCTGATGCCCTGATACCATCGCCCACTGCGCTCGCCTGTCCTTCCTGCTGTCCCTTCCCTTCAATGGCAGCGCAACCCTTCCCACTGCTCAAGTCAGGTCCTTGGTTCTTCTCCCGTTTCCACATACAATTCTGCAGGACGTCTTACAGGTTCTACCTTCAAAACACACCCAGAACCCGACCATGTCCCTCCACCCCCACTACTTCCACGCTGGGTTCCCTGGCCCTGTGGCTGTGGGTCTGTCCTCCACCCAGTTGCCAGCAAGGTCCTGTGAAGGCCTCGTCAGATCACAGCACCGCCTGCCCAGGACCCTCCAGGCCTCTCTCTTCCACTTGGAGTAAGACCCAAGGTTCACCATGGTCCACCAGGCTTTCCACGGTCTGCACCTCCACCCCAAATCTCGCCTCTTCTATCACCTCCTGTTCCCCTCCTCTGTTTATCCTCAACCAGTCACAGTGACTCCAAGCACAGGCCCCGCTCAGGCCCCTGGATGTGCTGTCCGCACTGGGGAATGCTTTTCCCTTAGACATCCGCATGGCTCACTCCCTGGGGTCAGCCCAAATGCCACCCTCACAGGGAGCCTTCCCTGTCCACTCTATTAAATAAGCAGAGCCCATCCTTACCCTGCACCCCAAAGCCTTTCTTTTTTTCCTCTACTGGTGCTGGGGAGAAAGAGATATAGATATATATAGATATATATATATGTCCATGTGTGTACATGTGCGATGTGTGCATATGTACTGCATGTATACACACAAACACATCACACACATCAACGTATCTATCCCCCATCATCTGATACATTTTCTTTCTTTATTATCACTAGGATGTAGGCTCAATAAGGGCAAGAATTTCTGTGTGTGTTCACTGCTGTGTCCCCAGTCCTAGGTACGATGCTTGGCACCTACCAGATAGATGCTCCATATACATGCGTTGAATGAATGTTCAGCCATCTGCCTGAGGCGACAGTCAGTCTGTGGGCCAGGGCTGCCCGACTCCCAGGCTGGCACTCCTGAGTGCCGTGTAACCTCCACAGCGTGGATTCAAGGCCACTGGCTCATCTGCCTCAGCATTAGGCTAAGGTTTCTGCTGCATGTGCTCATGTTTTTTGGCAAGGCAAGAAACTATCCAACATGTTACAAAACACTTGTCTGGCCTCAGTAGTATTCCACTTGCACACACTGACATACAGTACCCCATGTTGTTCACTAACTGTAGGATGAATTTCCTGGCAAGTCTGTCTCCAATGAGCCCTTCTGTTTTTGTCATCTCCAGAACCTGAAGCGCAAAGACTTGAACAGCCAGCCCTGCACAACTCACAGGTCAGTGAGTTAGCCTCCATGATGCTGGCTTTTCGCCTCCCCAGAGTCAAGGTCGAAGGTCTCATGACATTCCCTGGAGAAGTAGCGAGCTAAAACTTAAAAGCTCAGGTTTTAGAATCAGAGATACTGAACAGGCTGCATGGCCCTGGGCAAGCTGCCACATCTCTTTGAGTCTCTCAGTCTCTACCCTACGAGGTATGGTGAAGCCTGAGTGAAATCCGCAGGCAAAGTGTTTCACACGGTGCCCAGTACAAACTAAGGGTCCAACCACTATTTGGCTGTTGCTCTTGGGCAATGAAGAGAAAGGGAAAAACTAACAGGTCATCTCTCCCCTTGAGCTGCCCTTGGCAGCCTTCGGTGCTCAACTACTGGCTCTTTCTTCTACAAAGAAAATTGGCCGGGCGCGGTGGCTCAAGCCTGTCATCCCAGCACTTTGGGAGGCCGAGGCGGGTGGAACACGAAGTCAGGAGATCGAGACCATCCTGGCTAACACGTGAAACCCCGTCTCTACTAAAAAATACAAAAAAACTAGCCGGGCGAGGTGGCAGGCGCCTGTCGTCCCAGCTACTCAGGAGGCTGAGGCAGGAGAATGGCGTAAACCCGGGAGGCGGAACTTGCAGTGAGCTGAGATCCGGCCACTGCACTCCAGCCTGGGCGACAGAGTGAGACTCCGTCTCAAAAAAAAAAAAAAAAAAAAAAGAAAAGATGTAGCTGAAGAAAATGGGGGAATTGGCTGGGTGCAGTGGCTCATGCCTGTAATCCCAGCACTTTAGGAGGCTGAGGTGGGCAGATCACCTGAGGTCAGGAGTTTGAGACCAGCCTGGCCAACATGGTGAAACCCCATTTCTACTAAAAATACAAAAAATTAGCTGGGCGTGGTGGTGGGCGCCTGCAGTCCCAACTACTTGGGAGGCTGAGGCAGGAGAATGGTGTGAACCCAGGAGGCGGAGCTTGCAGTAAGCCGAGATAGCGCCTAGGCGACAGAGCGAGACTGTCTCAAAAAAAAAAAAAAACAAAAAACAAAAAAACAAAAACCCCAGCAGGCCAGGTATGTAGCTCATACCTATAATTCCAGCATTCTGGGAGGCTGAGGCGGGAGGATCACTTAAGTCCAGGAAGTCAAGACCAGCCTGGGCAACATAAGAAGACTCTGTCTCTACAAAAAAAAAAAAAAAAATTAGCCAGGCACGGTGGCATAAGCCTGTGGTTCTACCTACGTGAGAGGCTGAGGCTGGAGGATCACTTGAGCCTAGGAAGTCAAAGACTCCAGTGGTGTGAGCTGAGATCACACCACTGGACTCCAGCCTGGGTGACAGAGTGAGACCCTGTCTCAAAAAATAAGCTGGGCGCAGTGGCTCACGCCTGTAATCCCAGCACTTTGGGAGGCTGAGGTGGATGGATCACCTGAGGTCAAGAGTTCGAGACCAGCCTGGCCAACATGGTGAAACCCTGTCTCTACTAAAAATACAAATATTAGCTAGGGTGGTGGTATGCACCTGTAATCCCTGCTATTCAGGAAGCTGAGGCACAAGAATCGCTTGAACCTGGGAGGCGGAGGTGGCAGTGAGGCGAGATTATGCCACTGCACTCCAGCCTGGGTGAAAGAGTAAAACTATCTCAAAAATAAAAATAAAACAGCACTTGTCAAACATTAGTGTTCATAAAAGTTACCTGGAGTGTATCAGCAAAGATTCCCCTCATGACTCGGAAAGGGACTGAAAATCTGCATTTCTTCCTACCTGGCTCCCAGGTGATGCTGACAGTGACCCTGATGCTTTAACACTTTGGGTGCAGGATTAGGAACCAGATGGGACTGGCGGTGGGATGGCCCTACTTACTGTTCTTGTTATTGAAAACCGACACAGACAAGGAATGTTCAATATCTTTGAGCTTGATGTCTTCCCTCTGTTTTCCACTCCTCCAGAAATCCAAAGCCACATCTGTGATCCTTTCTGCTCCAGCATTGCTGCAAAACAATTCCAGTGGGTAAGGATGGGGTTTTCTCCTAGAGCTCGGAGACTTGGGCTCGAGGCCCATCCATCATGTCCTAGCCCTGACCTTACCTGAGAAATATGAAGATGGCTTTCTGGTAGGAGACCCCATCCACCAGGTCATAATAGTCGAGGAAAGGCTTGATGGCATCTATGAGGCCTGCATGCATCTTATCCATTTCATCGAATATGAAGATGGAACTTGCACAGGCACTCACGTTGCCTCGAATCCACAACTGTAACTGATCCTGAATTACAAGGGGAAAAATCCAACACAAAGTACTCAGCCAGGGCCATCAATCAGCTCCTTCTACCCCTAAGAACCGCAGCTTCACTTACGGACCACTGTGCACTCAGCACTAAGAACTTCACATGCACAAAATCTTCTTTGTTCCTAACAACCCCATGGAGTGAGCACTATCATACCCATTTTACAGATGAGGGAACTGAGGCGCAGAGCAAGCTTACTCCACTTGCCCAAGAGAGTGGAGTAAGCTATACGGGGCAGAGCTGGGACCTGAACCCAGTCCTGTCTCACTCCAAAGCCCGATACTCTGATTACGGTTCCTGCGCTGTGAGATGCCACACAGATGCTGTCAGAGCTGCTGCTCTTTTGTCATCAAAGGGGCAATGTGGGATGTCATGAGGATACTGATTTTTATTTGAAAAGGGGGTGGGGCTGGGCACGGTGGCTCATACCTGTAATCCAAGCACTTTGGGAGGCTAAGGCAGACGGGATGAGTTGAAGTCAGGGGTTTGAGACCACCCTGGCCAACATGGTGAAAACCCATCTCTATTAAAATACAAAAATTAGGGCCAGGCATGGTGGCTCATGCCTGTAGTCCCAGCACTTTGGGAGGCTGAGGTGGGCGGATCACCTGAGGTCAGGAGTTCAAGACCAGCCTGGCCAACATGGTGAAACCCTGTCTCTACTAAAAAAAAAAAAATACAAAATTTAGCTGGGCATGATGGCAGGTGCCTATAGTCCCTGCTACTCAGGAGGCTGAGGTAGGAGAATTGCGTGAACCTGGGAGGCGGAGGTTGCAGTGAGCTGGGATCACGCCATTGCACTCCAGCCTGGCAACAGAGCAAGATTCCATTAAAAAAAAAAAAAAAAAAAAGATTAGCCAGGCGTAGTGGCGGGCGACTATAATCCCAGGTACTTGGGAGGCTGAGGCTTGAGAATTGCTGGAACCTGGGAGGCAGAGGTTGCAGTGAGCTAAGATTGCCCCACTACACGCCAGCACTCCAGCCTGGGGGACAGAGCGAGACTCTGTCTCAAATAATAATAATAAATAATAAAATAAAATAAAATAAACAAGGATTCAGTCAGACTTGTTAGGCTCCAGCAGCCAAGATTTCCCACTCTGGTGACCTACTAACTTATATGCAGTAACAGGGAACATGTACTGAGCGTGCACTATGGACACAACAATATTCTAAGCACTGTTCATGCAACTTTTTTTTTTGAGACAGAGTCTCGCTCTGTCACCCAGGCTGGAGTGCAGTGACGTGATCTCAGCTCACTGCAACCCCTGCCTCCCAGGTTCAAGCGATTCCCTTGCCTCAGCCTCCTGAGTAGCTGAGACTACAGGCACCTGCCACCACGCCCAGCTAATTTTTGTATTTTTAGTACAGATGGGGTTTCACCATCTTGGCCAGGCTGGTCTTGAACTCTTGACCTCAAGTGATCCACTCGCTTTGGCCTCCCAAAGTGCTGGGATTACAGGTGTGAGCCACCGCGCCTGGTCTGTTCATAAAACATTTTACTCTGACTTCCCAAAACCCATCATGGTAGTTACCACTGTGCTCCTTCTTTTACAAATGAGAAAACTGAGGCACAGACAAGTGAAGTAACTTGCCCAAAGTCACAGTTATTGTTAGTGAAGCCTCAATTCTAAGATGACCAACTCATCCTGATTCGTCTAGAATGGTTCTTGCTTGTTTGGGACAGGGTCTCACTCTTGTCACCCAGGCTGGAGTGCGGTGGCTCTCTGCTCACTGCAGCCTCGACCTCCCAGGTTCAAGCCATCCTTCTGCCTCAGGCCCCTAGTTGGGACTACAGGTGTGTGCCACCACGCCTGACTAATTTTTTTGTATTTTTTTTAGTAGAGATGGGGTTTCACCATGTTCCCCAGGCTGGTCTGGAACTCTTGAGCTCAAGGGATCAGCCGGTTTTGGCTTCCCATAATGCTAGAATTACAGGTGTGAGCCACCACACCCATGGAACATTCGCATTTCAGTACAGAACTGCTGGACAGTGGGTGACCCACTTGCTCACCCAAACAGAAGGGAAAAATGTGTTCACATTTTTCCATGGATACAGTCAGGGATAAATAACTGACTGAGGCCAGGCATGGTGGCTCACGCCTGTAATCTCAGCACTTTGGGAGGCAGAGGCAGGTGGATCACCTTGAGGTCAAGAGTTTGAGACCAGCCTGGCCAACCAGGTGAAACCCTGTCTCTACTAAAAATACAAAAATTAGCTGGGTGTGGTGGCGGGCGCCTGTAATCCCAGCTACTTGGGAGGCTGAGGCAGGAGAATCACTTGAACCCGGGAGGCAGAGTTTGCAGTGAGCCCACATTGAGATTGTGCCATTGAACTCCAGCCTGGGCTACAAGAGTGAAACTCAGTCTCAAAAAATAAACAAATAGTAACTTTTGTCCACCTTGCAGGTCTGTTACAAGGATCTAAAAGGCAACAGTTAACATTTATTTCTAACATGCACCAGGCACATGTTACACACTTGACAGACAGAGTTCCCTGGATTGTTACAAGCAACACTTTGTAAGTCAGAACCTGAGTCTCAGGTCAGGCAACTTTCCTAAGACTATGGAGCTGGGAAAGTGTTAGGACTCAAATCCAGATGTGTCTGCTGCCAAAGCCCATGCTGCTTATCAGTGAGTTCAACCATAAAAGCTGTTTGCTGCTGGGCGAGGTGGCTCACACTTGTAATCCTAGCACTTTGGGAGGCTGAGGTAGGCAGATCACTTGAGGTCAGGAGTTCAAGACCAGCCTGGCCAACGTGGGGAAACTCCAGCTCTACTAGAAATACAAAGATTAGCCGGGTGTGGCGGTGCATGCCTGTAGTCATAGCTACTCGGGAGGCTGAGGCAGGAGAATCGCTTGAACCCAGAAGGCAGAAGTTGCAGTGAGCCAAGATGGCGTCACTGTGCTCCAGCCTGGACAACAGAGTGAGAACCTGACTCAAAGAAAAAAAAGGGCAGTTTGCAACAGTAGGTTCAACAAACTTAGGACTCTCTACATATGTTTCCTCTTTCACAAAATGAGTGAGATGTGACTGGGCATGGTGGCTCACGCCTGTAATCCCAGCACTTTGGGAGGCTGAGGTGGGCAGATCACCTGAGGTCAGGAGTTCGAGACCAGCCTGGCCAAGTTGGCAAAACCCCATCTCTACTAAAAATACAAAAATTAGCTGGGCATGGTGGCAGGAGCCTGTTATCCCAGCTACCTGGGATAATGAGGTAGGAGAATTGTTTGAACTGGGAGGCAGAGGTTGCAGTGAGCTGAGATCATGCACTGCAGCCTGGGTAGCAAGAGTGAAACTTTGTCTCAAAATAAAGGAAAAAAAAAAAATGAGTGAGATGTGTGGATCTCTAAGATGGATTAGATCATGTCCACCTCTAAAATCCCATGACCCTACAAACTCACTGGACCGATTTTCAGAACCCACCACAAAGCTTTGATGGTGTTAACTGCTTCACGAATCTCAACCTCTAACTTCTACACCTTTCCAAGGGGAACTGAGACATGAACCATTTTCAGGGCTCACTCATTTCAACACAGAATTCCCAAATCTCGTCCCACAACAAAGAGACCCCAAACCCGACGACATCCAGGAAGGGATTCCAAACTTCCATCCTTGCCTTGTACAAGGTGATGTTTGAAGCATGTGGAAAGTGCAACGTGGCCACAAACAGGTGGACATAGTCACTGTTCAGACCACCCTCGTAAATATTCTCTGCGATGATCTTGCTGACAAAATTTTTGCCGGTGCCTGTCCACCCGTGCAGGGAGAGGGTGAGAGGTTTCTTGGGCTTTGGATTGTTTATGAAACCAAACACAGCATTTAAGATGATTTTCTTTGCAAGATGCTGTCCAAAGAGCTTGTTGTCCAGATCCTTCTGCAATGCTGGGGGAGACAAAGCCAATCAGGAGTGGGGAAGAAACAGTGACCAAAGGCAGCCACATTTACAGCCCATGAGAAAGCCAGCAAAGCCTTGTAGCTCTTCAAGCACCTTGTGAAACCTCAAGTACTGCGGTCTGTAAGCTCCTGGCCCAGAGGGGACGGTGGTCCAGGGAGCCCTCCCTTTGCTGATCCTGCCTATTCTAAAGCCCTGGCCCGGTTCCTTCCCGAAAAGGCCCTTGGTGCCGGTGCCACTGCCACTGCCACCAGTTTACACCTCTAACCCCTGTGCTGCTCCTCCCACACCAAGGCAGAGCGAGGAAAGGAAGCAGTTTGGTCCCTCCTGGTCGGCTCCGAAGGAGTCCTCACCATCCTTCCTGTCTCCCGCTAGGCTATAATGGAAGCAGAGCCCACTTCGGAGGGAGGTTACCACCGATCCACCCCCAGCTTAGCACAAAGTAGGCCAACCTGCAGCCCGGCTCCTCAGGTCTCCAACTGAAGTGTGGCCCGTCTGTGGTGGCCGAGGGGCCAGGTCTCATCCTGCAGGCGGGCCGCTCGGCTTCCGGGGTTCGGCCCCCGCGGACTCAGCTCTGCCCAGGCCCGGCCCTCCTGGGATTTGACCCCTATCCCGGCCTGGCCCTAGTGCCATCCCCCAGTCCCAGCCCCCGCCCCGATCCCCAGCCCCCAAGCCCCGCTCCAGCCCTAGTCCTAGCCCGGCCTAGTGCGATTCACCAGCCCCAGCCCCAGCCCGGCCCGGCCCTAGTGCCATCGCCCAGCCCCCAAGCCCCGCTCCAGCCCTAGTCCTAGCCCGGCCCCGGTGCCATCCCCCGGCCTCCATCCTCCATCCCCTGGTCCTAGCCCAGCCCTAGTGCCATCTCCCAGCCCCAGCCCCAGCTTCCAGCCTCAGCCCCCGCCCCCGCCCCCGCCCCCGCCCCTGCCTACCCTCCCGGCTAAGACTCCGCTTCTGCCCGCAGCACTCGGCGAAGAGGCAGTAGAGACGCGGGTAGATGTAGCCGGTGAGGACGCCGGCCAGGGCCAGTCCCAGGCTGATGGGCTCCACCGCCTGCACCACGGACGCCGCCAGCAGCAGCAGGCCCAACGCGGCCCGGCCTAGCTTCATGCCCGGACCCGCGCCACCCTGCGCGTTCTCGCGCCGACCGCGAACCAGTACCGCCGCCAGACCCGCGCTTCCGGTTCCTCCTCGCGCGGAGGCCATCTTTCTTCAGGGCAGCCCTCCTCCCGACGCCGGCGTCCGCCATCTTTGGTCGGTACAAAGCCCAGTTTTGCTTCCGGAAGGTCGGTTCTGCACCGCCCCCGCCACGTGTTTTTGTTTGTTTATTTTAAAGTAATGGACGTTATTTTGGCCGGGCGTGGTGGCTCACGCCTGTAATCCCAGCCCTTTGGGAGGCTGAGGCGGGTGGATCGCCTGAGGTCAGGAGTTCAAGACCAGCCTCACCAACATGGTGAAACCACGTCTTCTACTAAAAATATAAAATTAGCCAGGTGTGGTGGTAGGCACTTAGCTACTGGGGAGGCTGACGCATGAGAATCGCTTGAACCCAGGAGGCACAGGTTGCAGTGAGCTGAGATCTCACCACTACAGTCCAGCCTGGGCGACAGAGCAAGACTGTGTCCCGCCCCCCCCCAAAAAAAATAATGGACGTTAATTTTTAGAACAGATTTACAGAAAAAATTGATAAGATAGTACAGAGTTCCCATGTGCCACACCTCCCTGCAATTACCCCGTTACTAAATTCTTACATTATTAATGTATTACATTTGTTAAAATTTTTTTTTTTTTTTTTTTTTTGAGACGGAGTCTTGCTCTGTCGCCCAGGCTGGAGTGCAGTGGCCGGATCTCAGCTCACTGCAAGCTCCGCCTCCCGGGTTTACGCCATTCACCTGCCTCAGCCTCCGGAGTAGCTGGGACTACAGGCGCCCGCCACCTCGCCCGGCTAGTTTTTGTATTTTTAGTAGAGACGGGGTTTCACCGTGTTAGCCAGGATGGTCTTGATCTCCTGACCTTGTGATCCGCCCGTCTCGGCCTCCCAAAGTGCTGGGATTACAGGCTTGAGCCACCGCGCCCGGCCCCATTTGTTAAAATTAACGAAGCACTGTTGTTATATTAACTAAAGTGTACAGTTTATTCGGATTTCCTTCCTTTTACTTAATTCCTTTTTCTGCCCCAGGTTTCCATTCAGGATACATTAATTTGTTATGTCTTAGACTCCTGTTAGTGACAGTATCTCAGCCTTTTGTTTTTATTTTTATTTTAGCTGGAGTGCAGTGGTGTGATCTCAGGTCATTGTAACCTCCGCCTCCCAGGTTCGAGTGATTCTCCTGTCTCAGCCTCCCGAGCAGCTGGGATTACAGGCATACACCACCATGCCTGGCTAATTTTTGTATTTTTGGTAAAGACGGGGTTTCACCATGTTGGCCAGGATGGTCTCGATCTCCTGACCTTGTGATTCGCCCACCTCAGCCTCCCAAAGTGCTGGGACTACAGGTGTGGGCTACCATGCCTGGCCTCAGCCTTTTATTTTTGATGACCTTGATAGTTTTGAGGAGTACTGGCACAATCTTTGGTAGGCTGGCCCTCTATTCGAATTTGATGTTTTTCTCAGGATTAGACTAGTGCTATGGGGTTTTGGAAGGAAGATCACAGAGGTAAAGTGCTATGCTCATCACATCCTACCAAGGAAGGGTTCTTACTGTCAACGTTACTTATCACCGTTGGTGCTGACTTGATCACTTGACTGAGGTAGTGTTTGTCAAGTCTCCGCACTCACTATACACTTATTCTTCTCCCCACCCCTCTTTTCTCTACTGTACTCTATGGAAGGAGGTCCCATGCACAGCCCACACATTAAGGAGTTGGGATTTTGCTCCACCTCCTTGGGGGCAGAGTATCTGCAGAGATTATCTGGAATTCTGCATGGGAGATTTGTTTCTTCTCCCCCATGTATTCATTTACATCAGTATGGACCATTGTTATTTTATCCTTTGTGTTATAATACAGTACTAATTTTTTTTTCCCTCACATTGTTCTCATTTCGGCCTCGGGGAATTTAAGTAGTTCTTTGTGCTCCTTTGACCTACACCCAGTGTATACCAGTTTATTTGGGTTTGAGTGCTTCTTTCCTTTCTGTCACTACAGGATGCTCCAGGCTCATCTTGTGTGTTTCCTGCCGCAGTCCTAGAATCCTATTTTTTTTTTTTTTTTTTGAGACGGAGTCTCGCTCTGTCGCCCAGGCTGGAGTGCAGTGGCCGGATCTCAGCTCACTGCAAGCTCCGCCTCGTGGGTTTACGCCATTCTCCTGCCTCAGCCTCCCGAGTAGCTGGGACTACAGGCGCCCGCCACCTCGCCCGGCTAGTTTTTTGTATTTTTTTTTTTTATTTTTATTTTTTTGAGACGGAGTCTGGCTCTGTCTCCCAGCTGGAGTGCAGTGGCCGGATCTCAGCTCACTGCAAGCTCCGCCTCCCGGGTTTACACCATTCTCCTGCCTCAGCCTCTGGAGTAACTGGGAGTACAGGCGCCCGCCACCTCGCCCAGCTAGTTTTTTGTATTTTTAGTAGAGATGGGGTTTCACCATGTTAGCCAGGATGGTCTCGATCTCCTGACCTCGTGATCCACCGGTCTCGGCCTCCCAAAGTGCTGGGATTACAGGCTTGAGCCACCGCGCCCGGCCAGTTTTTTGTATTTTTTAGTAGAGACGGGGTTTCACAGTGTTAGCCAGGATGGTCTCGATCTCCTGACCTCGTGATCCGCCCATCTCGGCCTCCCAAAGTGCTGGGATTACAGGCTTGAGCCACCGCGCCTGGCCTAGAATCCTATTTCTACGAGGAACGCTGATTCCTTTCATTGTAGAATGGCATTAGAAACTGGCTGGGCATGGTGGCTCGTGCCTGTAATCCAGCACTGTGGGAGGCTGAGGCAGGTGGATCACCTGAGGTCACGAGTTTGGGACCAGCCTGACCAATATGGTGAAACCCCATCTCTACTGAAAATACAAAATAATTAGCTGGGCATGGTGGCGTGTGCCTGTAGTCCCGGTTACGCAGCGGGCTGAAACAGGAGAATTCTTTGAACTCAGGAGGTGGAGGCTGCAGTGAGCCGAGATCATGCCACTGCACTCCAGCCTGGGTGACAGAGCGAGACTCCATCTCAAAAAAAGAAAAAAAAAAAAAAGAGAAACCAAGGTCTGGGTGCTAGGTGTGCTTCTTACTGAGATGTCATTTCTTTCAGGCAGTCTCAGCTGACAGAACAAAAAAATGTGTATATATACTATTAAACATACATCTATAAATATTTCTAGGTAAACATCTGTACTTATATTAAGCTAAACATGAGCTCATGCGGACATCTCCAACTCTAATCCATTACACAGATCATTGGAGCCTCCTCCCCTTGCTTATCTGTGAATTCCCACCCCAACAGTGAGAGACCTGGCTCCCTCCATCTGGCGGCCACTTTTAAGCTGGGTAAAAGATTACTCATTTTCCAGCAAAGGGAACTCTGGCAAGTGAGAATTGTTGATCATCCACTTATTTGCCTGTTCATCCCATAAACACGTGTTGCATTGTTGTGTGCCAGATGTGCTAGGCCTTTAGTATTCATCTTGGGTTACCCCTGTACATCATTGGGACCTCTTAAATGCTAGTTGAAATATCCTGAAAATATTTTTTAAGGTTCAACTTTTTCATATTGGATTTAAAATAATACTTTTGTGCATTTGTTACAAGCCAGACACTATAGGGATCATTCATAGTTTTGAGGACTGCCTATGTGTCAGATTGTGGGCTATGCCCTGGGGTTTCAAATTTAAAAATTAGGCACACATGGTTCCTGCCTTCACTGACCACATTCAAGTGGAGGAGGAAAAAAAAATCTCCACTTTACAGATGAGAAAACTGAGGCTAAGAGTGAAAAGGATCTGTCCAAGGACACAATTAGTAAGCTGTGAGCTGGGCTCAGATGTGACTCCTGGGCCAAACCACCATAACCACAATATCTGCTCTAAATCCGCCCGTAAGTCAGCCAATCTGCTCTTTCCTATTCCGGACCCATGTGGATGCCTCAGGAAAAATGAGGGCATAGGTAAGAAGGTACTTGACAGTTAGCAGGTTGCAGCATGTCTATGACATTTGAAATAAATGAGAAAATCCATCTCAGCAATTCAATTTTACATTTAAGCTACCCAAACCATGGGCTTTGAAAACATTACCTGATGTTGGTATAAGGAAACATAATACAAACAATATGGTTGGATTCATTTTGAAATTTAATAATTAAATTCTAATAGTAATAAGAAACATAGTTTATGCTTTTTTTTAATGAAAACAAACAAGTAATTTTGTAAAAGTCAGAAAACACCAGTATCCTTCTGATCTCATCCTAGATTTTTCTGTCAGTTGGACCCACTCTAATCAATGGAGGATGCATTTCTGACCCCATCCCAGATATGTGAAAGCAGAAGACATGATGCATCTATAATAATGGAAGCACAATCTAAAGGGTATTATCACACCGTGAACAGTTTCTTCCTGACCCAGAGCAAATATTAAGAGAAAGACAATATATTTACAAACAAGATTTAATAATGCTCACAAGAATAGAGTTTGCCCCTCAATGGAAAATTACACATTGTTTTGTTTCAAAAAGTTATAAATTTAGTGCCTGAAAAATCCAGCAGGTAAGCAGAAGGACTAATAAGGCCTGTTTCTGGAACTGTTCGCTAGCAAATAAGCATGCTCTGTCCAGGAAGCCATTTTTCTTTTTTTTTGAGACAGTTTCGCTCTTGTTGCCCAGGCTAGAGTGCAGTGGTGCAATCTCGGCTCACCGCAACCTCTGCCTCTCGGGTTCAAGTGATTCTCCTGCCTCAGCTTCCCAAGTAGCCGGGACTACAGGCATGTGCCACCACGCCTGGCTAACTTTTTTGTATTTTTAGTAGAGACAGGGTTTCTCCATGTTTGTCAGGCTGGTCTCAAACTCCCGACCTCAGGTGATCCGCCCACCGCGGCCTCCCAAAGTGCTGGGATTACAGGCCTGAGCCACCATGCCCGGCCAGGAAGCCATGTTTCATGGGAGGGATATAGGGAGAGGAAGGCGCTATTTACATCCCACTCTGCACAGCTCAGTACCGCCTATTCATTTTCTTGAACTTCTCATAATGATAGTCATCAGTTGCCTTCTCGTTAGCAGGACGCTTGCGGTTAGGAGGGGACCCTGAGAAGGAAAATAATGGGAAAGGTGGTTTGCCATGCTGGAACCCACTGCTAGACTTTACTCCATGTAGGCAAAGATAACTGCCTGTTTCCTTCCCCACAGGAGCCCCAGCGCCTAATCCAGTGAACACAGTAGGGCCTCTGTAGATACTTACTTGTCTTTTTTTTTTGTTTTCTTATTTTGAGATGGAGTTTCACCCTGTTGCCCAGGCTAGAGTGTAATGGCATGATCTAAGCTCACTGCAACCTCCACCTCCTGGGTTCAAGCGATTCTCTTGCCTCAGCCTCCTGAGTAGCTGGGATTACAGGCACCTGCCACGATGCGTGGCTAATTTTCATATTTTTAGTAGAGATGGGGTTTCACCATGTTGGCCAGGCTAGTCTCGAACTCCTGACCTTAGGTGATCTGCCTGCCTTAGCTCCCAAAGTGCTGGAATTATAAGTGTGGGCCACTGAGCCTGGCCAATACCTTTTTCTTTTCTTAAAAAAAAAAAAGATGTGGTCTCATTCTGTCACACAGGCTAGAGTATAGTCATCCAATCATAGCTCACTGCAGCCTTGAACTCTCAGTCTCAAGTGATCCTCCTGCCCCAGCTTCCCCAGCAGCTGAGACTACAAGTGTGAGGCACTGCACTCAGCTAACCTTATGATTAGCTTTCATTTGTCCTTACTGAAATTTTCTGACTTCTTGAGTCTCTACTGTGCTTGAGAATATGAGATAGTATGCTTGATACTGAATTATCAGAGCAATCCTAACAGGTAGGTTTTATTAGGATTCCCATGAGGAAACAGGCTTAGAAAGGGGAAGGCACATAGTCATGGTCCAGAGCATGGACTGGAACCCAGATGCCCCAGCTTCAGTGCCAACCTCCACACTGTCCCCCGCTGCACCCTGCCTCCATGGGCCACCACAGAGCTGAGCTCTCCAGGCAGCCCCGAGGCCTTTGTTGCACTCACGCTCAGGCTCTGGCTTCTCCGTGTCGCCTACTCTCAAGGGCCGGGCCTTGGGCTCTTCTTTGTTTCTCCGTATGGGTGCGTTGAGCTCTTCATGATAAACTGGACCCAAAGAGACCAGGGGACACGTTAGACGGAACATGAGGTTCCTAGGGACCTCAGCCCAAACAAGGGAAAGGGGGCAAGACCGCTCTCCCTGAGGGGCTTACATCTGTTGTGCTGCACGTAATTCACAGCCATGTTGGTAGGCACGAAGGAGGTCTCGCTGTCTTTCTTCTTGTTCTGCTGCTCTGCCAGCAGACGGGCCTTGGCATCCTCCGTGGAAATTATATTTTTAATTTTAGCACTATGGAGAGAAAGAAACCACACCACTCAGAAGATGATAGCACCTTACTACTCAGATGTGAGTGGTGAGGCTGGCAGCCCAGCAGGACATAAGAAAATCATGTGTCCTGGGACACAGCTCTCCAGTTTACCAAGCACACTTGTAGTCACATTCTCATGGAACTCTCACGGCCGTCAGAGAACCACAGTTACTCTGCTCTTCTGATCAAGAGCAAATTGAGCTTCAGAGAAGTAAAATGCTTAAGGCTCAGAGTTTGTAAGGCCGGAAAAGAGCCTAGAAGCCTCCCAACTTTCTACTGTACCAAAAGATTATTCTGACAATTGCACTTCTTCCATGACAATCCCCTTTTAAAGTGGATATTTTGTTTTAAGAAGGATCATGGGGAGAAGGGGTGGGTGAGCCTTTAACATGGCTCCTGCTAGAAGAAAACAGAAGAATAAAGGGCCTGATACAGCTGTCAACAGAGGCTAAAGAACCACTTTTGCTTTCAGCAGCTAGGGGCCCTTACTACTCTGGCCAAGCCTTCAGCAAAACTTCTAGCAACAACCTGCCAGAGACAATCTCGTTTGTATCTGTAGGATTCTAAGGACACAGATAAGAACATGGGGTCTCACTACACTGCCCAGGCTGGTCTCGAACTCCTGGGCTGAAGTGATCCTTCCACCTTTGCCTCCCAAAGAGCTAGGATAACAGGCACAAATCACCATGTCTAGCCTTTTTCCTAAAAAAAAAAAAAAAAAAAAGACAGGGTCTTACTTTGTCACCCAGGCTGGTGTGCAGTGGTGCAATCATGGCTCACTGTAGCCTCAACTCTGAGCTCAAGTGAGAGCCCAGCTAATTTTTTAAATTTTTTGTAGAGACAGGAGTCTCACTATATTTCTCAGGCTGGTCTCCTGGCCTCATGTGATCCTCCTGCCTTGGCCTCCCAAGTACTGGGCTTATAGGTGTAAGCCACCACACCTGTCTCTCATAAATTTTTTTTTCTTTTGAGATAGAGTCTCATTCTGTCGCCAGACTGGAGTGCAGTGGCATGATCTTGGCTCACCGCAACCTCCACCTCCTGGGTTCAAGCAATTTCTTGCCTCAGACTCCTAAGTAGCTGGGATTACAGGTGCCCGCCACCATGCCCAGCTAATTTTTGTATTTTTAGTAGAGATGGGGTTCCACCATCTTGGCCAGGCTGGTCTTGAACTCCTGACCTTGTGATCCACCCACCTCAGCCTCCCAAAGTGCTGGGATTACAGGCATGAGCCACCGCGTCTGGCCTGTCCCCCATAACTTTTAACTGGAAAGCACTGTGTCTTCTGCCTATGGGTCTCAAACATACTCGATGCCCAGGTCCACCTCAGGAATGCCACTCAGCATCTGGTTGGAAAGCATCTCCTCGGTCTTCTTTGCTGAGGAAACACGGATGTTTTCGGGAAGTTCATAAAGACAGTCCTCTGCATTCTTTGGCTTAACTTTCTGTTCCTCATGTTCCACGATCCCTTTCCTCTTCTTTAGCTCTGTCTCAATGTACTTCATCCTGAAGTGAGAAACCCACAGGGCTCAGGGAGGGGCGGGAAACACACACCAGGTATCTCTAAATTAGTGGTCCCCAACACTGGCCCACAGACCAGTGACGGTCCATGGAGAAACAAGAAAAATACAAAATAACTTGAGTTTTTTCATCAAGTTAGAAATTTTCCACTTAAAGAAGCACCAACCTATGAGGTTATATCCCACTAATCTAATGGTGTTAGGATGTACAGGTTCTTTGAAGACAGAAAGATGATAGTTTGCCAACAGCTTTGTTGGCTAAATAAAAAGTAGGCAAGTCCATGTTTTATCCCTGCAATGTTTTGGGGAAATATTACTAGTCATGAAACCACCTTTGAAAAGAAGTTTTATTTTTTGTTTTTGGAGATGGAGTTTCACTCGTTGCCCAGGCTGGAGTGCAATGGCGAGATCTCAGCTTACTGCAACCTCCACCTCCCAGGTTCAAGCGATTCTCCTGCCTCAGCCTCCCGAGTAGCTGGGATTACAGGTGCCCACCACCACATCCGGCTAATTTTGTATTTTCAGTAGGGACGGGGTTTCTCCATGTTGGTCAGTCTGGTCACCTCCCCACCTCAGGTGATTTGCCTGCCTCGGCCTCCCAAAGTGCTGGGATTATAGGCGATAGCCACCATGCCCAGCCTGAAAAGACCTTTTAAGAGGTTTTCAAAGTTCTTAAGCTGGGAGGTAGAAACAGAGGGGCCAACTTTGACATCTTCTAGAAAATTCTAGAAATGTCATCTGTTGACTAAATATCTTGGACTCTGACTGGGGTCCAGCCCCAATTGCTCACAGCCAAACAGACTGACACTTACATGTCTGCATCCTCATCCCGTCTGTTGGTTTCTGCAGAAAACGATGTCCCCAGGTGCAGGTCCTCCTCTTCACTGATCCTGAAGGGAGAGAACAATAAGGCAGAGCTTTCAAGTCACAACTCAGTGAAGCTGAGTTTTATGTTCTAAGAAGAAAACAAAGACACAAGCATTTATAATATACCATTTATGGTTGGCAAAAAAAAAAAAGCTATAGTATAACATGTAAATGAAAGAAACTCTAAAAATATATGCAAGCAAACTGTTGGCTGCTAGTGATACCTCCAAGGATTGAGTGGATACACTTATCCTTAGGTATCCATGGGCGATTGGTTCTAGTGCCCCCTCAAGGATATCGAAATCTGCAGATAGTGAAGTCCCTTATATAAAATAGTGTAATATCTGCATCTAGTCTACACACATACTACTAAGTCCCTTATATAAAATAGTGTAATATCTGCATCTAATCTACGCACATACTACCATCTGCTTTAAATCATCTCTAGATTACTTTTAATACCTAATTCAACATAAATGCTATATAGTTGTCACAAAAGTACACAGTGTACTTTTATTTTTTAAACTCTTGAATTATTTGTTTTATTTATTTATTTATTTATTTATTTTTTGAGACGGAGTCTCGCTCTGTCGCCCGGGCTGGAGTGCAGTGGCCGGATCTCAGCTCACTGCAAACTCTGCCTCCCGGGTTTACGCCATTCTCCTGCCTCAGCCTCTGGAGTAGCTGGGACTATAGGCGCCCGCTACCTCGCCCGGCTAGTTTTTTGTATTTTTTAGTAGAGACGGGGTTTCACCGTGTTAGCCAGGATGGTCTCGATCTCCTGACTTCGAGATCCGCCCATCTTGGCCTCCCAAAGTGCTGGGATTACAGGCTTGAGCCACCGCGCCCGGCCTAATTTATTTATTTATTGAGATGGGTCTCACTCTGTCACCCAGGCTGGAGTACAGTGGCGCGATCTCAGCTCACTGCAACCTCGCCTCCCGAGTTCAAGCAATTCTCCTGCCTCAGCCTCCTGAGTAGCTGGGATTACGGGCGCCCACCACAACGCCCGGCTAACTTTTGTACTTTTATTTTTATTTTTATTTATTTATTTATTTTTGAGACGGAGTCTCGCTCTGTCGCCCAGGCTGGAGTGCAGTGGCCGGATCTCAGCTCACTGCAAGCTCCGCCTCTCGGGTTTACGCCATTCTCCTGCCTCAGTCTCCCGAGTAGCTGGGACTACAGACGCCTGCCACCTCGCCTGGCTCATTTTTTGTATTTTTAGTAGAGACAGGGTTTCACTGTGTTAGCCAGGATGGTCTCGATCTCCTGACCTCGTGATCCGCCTGTCTCGGCCTCCCAAAGTGCTGGGATTACAGGCTTGAGCCACCGCGCCCTGCAACTTTTGTATTTTTAAAAAAGACAGTGTTTCACCATATTGGTTAGGCTGGTCTCGAACTCCTGACCTCAGGTAATCCGCCTGCCTCAGCCTCCCGAAGTGCCGGCATTACAGGCATGAGCCACCACAGCTGGCCTGAATGTATTATTTTTGTTAATTGTTTTTATATGAAACTTCCCCCATGGGTTCACTTATTTTATTTTTTTGAGACAGGGTCTTTCTCTGTCACCCAGGCTGGAGTGCGGTGGTGTGATCACGGCTCACTCTAGGCTCAACCTCCCTGACTCAAGCAATTCTCCCACTTTAATTTCCTGAGTTGCTGGGACTACAGGCACATGCCACCACACCCAGAGATACACATACACACATACACATATATATACACGTACACATGTACATGTGTGTACATATATATGTACATGTATTTCTTTTTTTTTGTAGAGACAGGGGTCTCACTATGTTGCCCAGGTTGGTCTTAAACTCCTGGACTCAAGCTAGCCTCAGCCTCCCAAACTGTTGGGATTTTTTTTTTTTTTTTGAGACGGAGTCTCGCTCTGTCCCCCTGGCTGGAGTGCAGTGGCGCGATCTTGGCTCACTGCAAGCTCCGCCTCCCGGGTTCCTGCCATTCTCCTGCCTCAGCCTCCTGAGCAGCTGGGACTACAGGCGCCCACCACTGCGCCCGGCTTAATTTTTTGTATTTTTAGTAGAGATGGGGTTTCACCGTGGTCTCGATCTCCTGACCTTGTGATCCGCCCGCCTCAGCCTCCCAAAGTGCTGGGATTATAGGCGTGAGCCACCACGCCCGGCAAAGTGTTGGGATTATAGGCATCAGTCATCATGCCTACAACACACTTTTACAAAAGGAGTCTACCAGCTTGGCTCTAAGTTAACTTTTAAAGACTTTCTGCTTTCTTTGTTTTTAAATAACATACCCTTTGCAAAGCACAAAACCTGCTTCAAGATGTCCCACTAATGCTGCTGCTACAGGCCTCAGTTCTCTGAGGGAACCTAGACCCAGGCAGCGGCTAAAGGTGAATTTGCATATAAGCCTATCCTGCACTTACTTATCTTTGCCCCTTTCCTTCAATTTCTTCATATCCACCATACCACCTGTCTTCATCTGAAAGGGATCATCCTGTGGAAAGCAAACACAGTTAAGAGGAAGCATCTAAATAAATGGTAGTGGAATTTGTTTTTTTGTAAAGCATACTCACTCACTGAAGAGCACTGCAGGGAGGGTTGCCATCACTACCCAGGGAAGACCCCATAACTTACCACTAGAGTTGTCTCCTCTTGTACCTTCTCTCCCACCAGCAGGGCCACAGCACTGAGCAAAACCAAAAACGGGAGAGGGAGAGAGAGAAATGGCATAATTCAGAGATGAGGAGGAACCCTCTCAGGTATGTGGATTGCAACATTATTGCAAGGGTGGGATTCGAAGGGTGGGCAGGCAAGCCGGCTGGAAAAGCCTATAAGCATAAAACAGGGCTCAACAAGCACTGTACATGCTGGAAGAAGGGTGGGCTGGTGGTGAAGTGGTACACTGTCCCACTTTCCTGTAAAGCCATTTGGCATTATCTTGGCCTGGAAATCTCATTTCTAAGGTACTCTCAATCATGGAAAGTGCAGCTAAAGATAATTTTTTTTTTTTAAATTGAGACGGAGTCTCGCTCTCTTGCCCAGGCTGGAGTACAGTGGCGCGATCTCTGCTCACTTTGCAAGCTCCGCCTCCCGGGTTCACGCCATTCTCCTGCCTCAGCCTCCCCAGTAGCTGGGACTACAGGCGCCCGCCACCATGCCCAGCTAATTTTTTGTATTTTTAGTAGAGGCGGGGTTTCACCCTGTTAGCCAGGATGGCCTCGATCTCCTGACCTCGTGATCTGCCCGCCTTGGCCTCCCAAAGTGCTGGGATTACAGGCATGAGCCACCGCGCCCAGCCAAGATAAATTTAAAAGGATATACACTGCAACCTTATTTGATAGTAAAAATTTACAAAATCACCTACATGTCCCAAAATAGGGGATTTGTTAACAAATTACGATGCACACATCTGGTGGAATATTACGCAGCCATTAAGAAGGTTTTCTGAAAAATACTCCACAATATGGGTGAATGCCTACAATGTCATTATGTCATAATGAGTTGAAAAGAACAGGGAATAAAAGTATATAGAAAGTTGTACACAATCTGAGAAAGAGAGAGAGAGAGAAAACAGATTGGAAAGAGTATTAAATACTAATACCATGGCACTCTCGGGTGGCTTTGCAAGGAAAAAAAAATGTTAACACTGGTCACTTCCGGAATGGAGAATTATGGGTGCTTTTTATTGTCTTGACTATACTTTTCTAAATTATACAGACTCTTAACGATCGATATGCATTTCACAATTAACTGGTTTTAAGAAAAAACGCGAGTTAGTGACCTGTTTCTATATCTCCGGAGCACACTCCAAGACGACACAGCTGAGGGCAGGTCCTGGTTAAACATTTGCAAATAACGCTGTTCTCCAATTTGGGTAGTGGAAAGTGTATAGTGTCTCCAGAAAAATCTACGTCTGAGGAGATATTTGCGACAGCGACCCGGACGCGGATGTGTCTGTCGTCCCCGCCTCCTCCTCCCGCCGTAGTACCCACCTCACCCCGTTGGGCCTCTTCCTCAAGTTCTGTACCTCTCTGGTCTCTTCCAGTTTTAATCTTTAAAAAAAAGAAGAAGGAGCAATGCATAGGCTGAGTGACTCCCCGCGGAATCCAAAGCTAACAGAGCCAACAAGGCACCTTCGTGGGCATCCCAGCCCCGCTGCTGAGCTACCAGCACAGTGGTCCAGAGGACGACCCTGTGCCTAGACCCACCGGGAGTCAGAGCCACTGCGCATCCCGGAGGCATCTCTCCCAACTGTGCGGGCTTGGGACCGCGGCCTCACCACTTGAGCCTCAACTTCTGCGTCCGCAGAAGGAACCACCATCCGGGCTCAGTTAACAATGTCAGCGAAGCGCCCAGCCGGTGGTGAGTCCCCCAAGCAAGTCTCTCTCTACCAGGCCCATGGGAGCCCCGCCCCAAACGCACCGAACCTCCTCTGAGTCCTGCTCATCTTCCTCTGACTCCGAGTCGCCCCGGCGGCGACGGAAAATCTTCCGGACGACCGGCATGCTAACAACCGCCCAAGTGTCCGGCCACCGTGCCTTCTGCCCAGCGGCCCAGCCTGCTTCCGGCGCGTCGCAGAGCGGTCAGAGCGCCTGACCCGTCTGGCCCCGCCCCTGGCACGCACAGCCCGCGTGGCCACGGCCTCTCCCCTGGCGTCAGCCTCTTCCGATTGGACGGCGGAGGGAAGGAGGTGGGGCGTCGCCAGACCACCCCACAACCCTGCGCGGCGCAGCGGAGGGGGCGCGCTTGACTGACAGGCGGCGGCGGCGCGGTTGCAAGCGTAGGTGAGTTCCGGGCCGCCACCGGCCGCATCTGTGGGCCGGGCCTCTCAGAGCATTGGCGACGCCAGCCCGGCTCCGGGCTGACAGGGCCTGGCCTCGCCAGGTACGCCAGACGCTGCGGCCAGGTGAGCGGAGCCCGGGACCCCCGCCCGCCGCCGCCCCCTCCCCTCCTCCGGTCGCCGTCCAGGGTATCCTCTGGGCCCCAGCACCCCACTCTGAGCCCACTGGAGGCTCGTGGCTTTTCCAGAACCAGGGCCGCCCCCCTTTTATTTCTGCCGGGGCCTGACCTAGCGTTGAAAGCATCCGCGTGGCGTCTCGCGTCTCGGGCGCTGACTTTTTTTTCCTCGGGCTCTGAGCCCTGACGTGCGTTTTTTTCTTTAGGAACAAAAGATGACCACTTCCCTGCGGTGCTGAATTAGAGTCCCAGCGCCGACCGCCTCACGAATAATGGCCCCCAGCTTCTCCGCGAGGAGGGGCGCGTCTGATGTTTTGAAGCCACGCAGGAGGGTTTGAGCCAGGGGGCTCCTCCTCGGTGCTTGCTGGCCACCCCCCTGGACTTTCACGGGCCTGGTTTTCCTCCTTTGGTCAGGACGTCTGTCGCTCTACCCTCTGCCTCTTCCCCCCCGAAGATACTGTGAGGATAAAGTTTATTTGAAAAGCGGGTATCAGCAAACGCTTAGGAAATACCTAAATGCATAAATAATGGCTTCTTGGACTTTTAAGAACCCCTTAAGTAACAGTGGTTTTTCCTTTTCTCAGCGTCATCCCTTACTTTGAGATCTACCTCTTATTAAGCAGTTACCATGTGGCAGGCCCTGGGCAAAGCATAATCTTACTGAATTTTCCCAGCAATCCTTTGAGGTAGATTGTTTTTCGTTTTACAAATGAGAATGCGTAGTCTCTGAGGGGCAGTGCGTACCTCAAGTTACACAGCTAGGAGGTGGAATAGCAGTTGGTTGCAGGTCAGTCTCTGCAGCACGGTTTGCACAGGGCCTGGCACAGTACGAGTGCAGTAGATGTTTGCTGCTGCTGCAGCTGCTGTTACATCTCACTGGCTGGGGGGAAGGGCTGATGGGGACTGTTTGGGGTTCCCTCTTCGGGAAGACCATTCCAAAGCAGGGCAGCATTTCTGGAATGCCTTACGTTTTCTCTGGAACAGTCTCCACTGAGATTGTTCTTCTCTTCCTTGGACTGGAAAAAATAGTAGACTCAGGACTTCTTGCACCAGCCTTTTATCTTTGGTCAAAATTCATATATTAAAGTCTCAAAGTCTTGCCCTCTGCAGACTGGTTCAGCCAAATCCAGATGCACCTGCACTCACTCGATGCAGAGTCCCTGTCAGATGATGGAGAGGCTCCTTGGGAATTGCTGCGGGAGTCCAGGGGTCAACGTCTGCAGCTCTCATGCTCTCAGAGGTGGCTCTGAATCTGCCCATCAAGCAGCCCATCCGCCAGGGGGTGCTGGACACTACTAAGGAAAGGGCAAGAAGGCCAGGGGCATTTCTGGACCCTCCTCCTCAACTAAAGTCCCAGGGTACAGATGAGCTGCCCCACCCTTGCTCTGTGAGGCCAGAGGACCCAGTGATACCCACCACCTGTGCTGTGGCAGATCTAATTGAGTGCTGTTTAGCAAAAGGAATGTTGAAAAAGTGGCAGCTATGAATCTGGCAGTACGTGGCTTTGCAAAGAGACTGCAGCCCAAGTCTCACTGGGCCCTTTTAAGGGTAGGATGAGACTGCCTCTCAAAAGGACCCTCCCGGAAATACAGGTTCTATGTAGTTCAAAGATGAGTCCAAGGTCTTAGTCTTGTTTGGGAGTTCAGTTGTTTAAAAAAATGTACAGATTCATCCTAGGTTTAGGTTGGTTTCCTAGCTCCTTTCTGAAGCCAGATGAAATGTTGGCTTGTTTCAGGGTTCAGGGAGCATTCATGTCCAGGTGGATTTGGGATCCAGCAACGTGATCCAGTTCACAGCCCAGCTATAGTCAGTATCCAATTAATGTATTCATTGGAGCAATGTATTCAACAGATACTTAGCGTTTACTATATGAAGCAGGCACAGTTCTAAGTGCTTGAAATAAGTCAGTGAGCAAAAGAGACAAAAGATCCCTGATTAGTTGAGTGTATGTTCTGATAGTGAAGTATGTAAAGTGTGTTAGAAGATGGTAAGTGCTGCGGAAAAGAAAAAGAGCAAGGTAAGGGAAATCACCTCCGGGAGGGTGGCAGGGTTGAGTTGCAAATTAAAATTAGCACATTCTGGTTTGGGATTTGGTTGTGAACACGACAGATAAAGCAGTGGATTGAATGATAGGATTGGGTTACAGTTGCTGCCTGATGATTTGAAGGGTCTGTAAGCTTGAACTTTTATTTTACAAAGGCTTTTATTAGAGGGTACACCCTGAACTCAAGTCCTGATTGTGGAGTATTTAATAGTGATGAAAGAGCCAGGCTTTTCTTAGCTTTTTACCTTAGCAAGACAAACAGATATCCAGATGGTTCTCATTAGTGTGAAGGAGGAAACTTGGAGAAACCATGCAAGTTGACAACAATTTTTTTTTTTTGAGACGGAGTCTCGCTCGGTCGCCCAGGCTGGCGTGCAGTGGTGCAATCTTGGGTCACTCCAACCTCCGCCTCCCAGGTTCAAGTGTTTCTCCTGCCTCAGCCTCCTGAGTAGCTGGGATTACAGGTCCCCACCACCACACCTGGCTAATTTTTGTATTTTTAGTGGAGACGGGTTTCGCCATATTGGCCAGGCTGGTCTCGAATTCCTGACCTTGAATGATCCGCCCACCTCTGCCTCCCAAAGTGCTGAGATTACAGGTATGAGCTACTGTGCCTGGCCAACAACAAATATTTAAAGACAGGAAAGTGGCAGTGCTCTTTGGCTTCAGTGAGCAGTCAGGGCTCAATAAATAGAAATTTCAGGAGAGCCAATTTCCATTATTGTAAAGACTTAGGTTTGAAGCAACTAGAGCTGCCCTCTGGCAAAAGGATGATTTTATCATCAATGACTGCTCAAACTGGGTTTGGAGAACAACCCAATAGGGCTTTTACAGAGCAGAGTTCTGCCTTAAGGGGAAGATGCATGGTTTCTAAACCCCCCTAAACTCTGACATTGCATGGGGGAAGCCAGCTGCCTGAACAGAGAGGATCTGATTTCAGGGCCCAGAAGTCATGATTTTCCTAGTTCTTAGCTTCTGCATCTCTAATATGAGTTTTTTCTAAGGTTTCTAGTCTGAGCTTCAAGACTGAGTTTCTGTTCATGCTTACTCACCACCAAGTGTGAGGCTTTTAATGACCTGGGCCAGTGACTGGCTCCAGCCTAGGGTAGCCCCAAGCCCATGCCTTCTCCAAGTAAGGATTCTTCCAGACAGAGCTCAGAGCAAAGGGCGGTAGCAGGCTTTGGGCTGCAGGGAGATACTGTCATATCCTAGACTGAAGGAAGTTAAGCTGAGCAGAAAAATGCTCTGAAGAATGACTCAGAAGAGGCTCTTGTGAGGAAGCTTCCTTGGAGTGTGCATGTTTGGATTTGGGGAGGTGAAGGTCGTCCCCATGCTAGGCAGGCTGGGGCTGTCTGTGACATCATGGAGCTGAGCGTTTAGAGCACGGGCCTCAGGGCAGGTAGTTGTGGGTTTGAATTATGTCTCTGCAACTCAGTAGCTGTGTGACCTCAGCCAGTTATTCCACCTCTCTGAGCCTCGGTGTCTCCATCGTTAGTGATGGAGATAGATTTAGTTTGGAACCTTGCCACCTCCCAGGGTGGTTGTGAGGGCCCAGTGAAGTCGTATGTGAGAACACCAGACTAAGATGGTAGTGTCACTTCCAGTATTCAGGGCCATGGGGCAGGGGGCAGGGCAATGAGGAAACACAGAGGTGTGTGGGCAGCAGAGATTGTGGAGGTGCGGAGGCATGAGGAGGCCTGAGGGCTCTGCTTCGAGAGTCAGGATGGTGGCCTCCGAGTGAGGACTGGGTTAAGGGAAAGGGTGGGTGTGTCTGGGACTTAGGGAGAATGCTGTTTTGTGGAGGTGGAGTGAAGACAGCAGGAAGGAGAGAAAGGGTGTGTGCTGTGAGGGCCAGAGGGGAATGTGGAGGGGGTGGGCACACACCCTGTACAGGGCTGGGGTTGTGAGATGACTAATGTGGTCAGGGTCAATGTGGGCAGGACTGTGGGCATTGTTGTGTGGGTGGAAGGACCAGAAGTGTCACCCTCCCCATCCTGAGGTACTGGTTCCTTGCTGGGAGGAGAAGGATGTAGCCAGGACCTCTGGGAAACCATGAGTAACAGGCATCAGAGGCAGCCAGGTCCAGATGTGCTACCTGCCTGGGCCCACAGGCTATGCTGGCTGGTGCCTCCCCTGCCCCTCTTCAGGCCTTGCCCCTCCACTTTGCGCCTGTGGGTGGAGTGGCACTTTCCCCCTCCCTGGAGGCCCAGGGAAGGAAAGCTGCCTTTATGAGCCTGAAGCATCTTGTAGGTCTCCTGGGGCCAGCAATGGTGGGCTCTTTGCCGAAAGTCTCAGGCCTTCCTCCTCCTATCCTGTGCTCTCCTGCCCCAACAGAGGAGGCTCTGGTGGGCCAGGAGGGCGGGGCACACCCTGCACCTTGCTGACTTGTTGCACAGTAGGTCCTACTCTGCGCGGCTGCACCTTGGAGCACGTTCTTTCAGCTGCACAGGTGTCTTTCCCTTTCAGCCTTTATGAAATGCCTGCTGTGCACACTCCATATATTTGCACAGAGGCACAAGTGGGACGGGAAGAGTGAGGAAAGCAGACACAACCTGCTGGCTTCCTGCTGTGTTGCTTCCTGTCTGGGACTTTCCATTCTTCCTCTGTGAGTTGAAAAACAGCCGCCCTTGCCCAAGAGGGTGGGTGAGCAAAGCCCTGGGTACTAGGCCTGGAGGCTCAGTGGGTGCTGGGTCCTGGATCCTGCGATGGGGCTGCCTGTCCCAGAAAGCCCCCTCCCTGCTCTAACCTCAAAGGCGAGAAAGGTAATCTATTTTTTTAAAAAGTCAAACTTTTAAAGTTACAAGAAGAATACAGTGAACTCCCACTTACCGCTCACCTAGATTCACCAATTACAACATTTGCCTTATTTACTCTAGCTCTAATCTCTATACTTATTATCATAATTATTGGTGATTCAGGTAAGAGTAAGCTGCAGCCATGACAGTCCTTTTCCCCTGAATATCCCAGCAGGAATTAACTGAGAATAAGAACATTATCATACATAACCAGAGAGTGAGTTCCACCTTTAGAAACTTTCTTCTTCTTTTTTTTTTTTTGAGACAGAGTCTTGCTCTTGTCACCCAGGCTGGAGTGCAGCGGCGTGATCTCGGCTCACTGCAACCTCTGCCTCACGAGTTCATGTGATTCTTTTGCCTCAGCCTCCTGAGTAGCTGGGACTACAGGCGCCCACGACCATGCCCAGCTAATTTTTGTATTTTTAGTAGAGACGGGGTTTCACCATGTTGGCCAGGTTTGTCTCGAACTGCTGATCTCAGGTGATCCGCCAGCCTCAGCCTCCCAAAGTGCTGGGATTACAGGCGTGAGCCACCACTCCTGGCCTAGAAACTTTCACATTGATGGAATCATGTGTTTGTTTCCCAGACCTGCCATAACAAAGTACCACAGACTGGGTGGCTTAAACAACAGAGATTTATTTTCTCACAGTTCTAGAGGCTGGAAGTCTCAGATCAAGGTGACTACAGGTTTGGTTCTTCTGAAGGCCCTTTCCTTGGCCTGCAGATGACCATCTTCTTGCTGTGTCCTGGCTTGGTCTTTCCTCTGTGTAAGTCCAGATTTTGTCATCTCATAAAGATACCAGTAAGATTAGATTAGGGCCTGCCCTAAAGATCTTCTTTTAACTTAATTACCTCTTTAGAGACATTATCTTCAAATATGATTACATTCTGAGGTCCTGGTGGTTAGAACTTCAGCATATGAATGGGGGAGAGAGAACAATTCAGGCCATAACAAATACTACGATCTAATAGGCAGTCCACACTCAGGTATGCTGGTGGTCCTGGATATGTTCTTTGTGGCATCCCCCAACCTTGAACCACGATCCAGCTTTGTCATGTCTCAGTGTCTTGCCTGGAACAGTTTGTTAGCCTTGGTGGAGAAAAGGAATCTTCAAGTTGCAGGGAAGCAAAAGTGCTCAGCAGGAATGAGGGTTCAGAAGCACAGGCTGCCCCAGGACAGGGAAGCTGTCGAAGGGTTTGCTCTAGTCCATGAAGTTGCCTTTCCTGGCTTTGTCTTTGATGTCGAAAGCACCAGGAGGTGAACTTAAATCTCAAGAAGCGCACCAAGAATCCGTGCGTGAGTCCCCTGCCGTGTGTCTGACTCCATCACCATGGTTTGTTGCTGGGCTGGTTGGCCTGCAGAGCCCTGAGTGGTCTCATGGAGGGTGCCCTTCTGAGTGACCTTGAGCCTGTGACTTCTATTCCTACCAATTTCAGTGTCCTAATGATGAAACAGCCAGTGACACAAATTATAGTAGTAAACATTTTTTGAGCATTCTTGTCATGCAAATCAATAGAAAATCTGAGCCACCCAGAAAGTCCATGAAGCCCTGCCCTCAGTCATTCAACTTAGTGTTTACTGTGCATTGGCTCACTTCATCTTCTCAGTAACCCTAGGTGCTGCCATTGTCCCCATTTTATGAATGTGGAGACTGAGCAATTTATCTAAAGTCACAGACTTGGAAGGGGCAGAGTGAGGTATGAACCCAGGGCTACTTGTCCCTGTAATTTCCTTCCATAGTGACTGTCACCTCCCGGGATAATGTATGTGCAGCAGCTGACCCTCGGTGAGTGTAGGAAAAGGAGGTGCTGGTGGTGATTATCACCCCCCTAGTGTCTGCTTGCAAGTACCCTGAGGTTGAAGTATGGGACTCTGTGCCCTACAAGAACAGGGCCTATGCCTGGCTGTTTCCCAGCACCCCAAGTCACTATTCCTAAGGAGGTACATGGTCAGTATTGGTTGGGTACCAAAAGAAAGCAAAATGACAACTTTCAGACCGTTGAGTTGTGCACCCTCTTGTCGACCCCCATGCTTCAGATATTTTCGGTCCTGTGTGTAGAATTTTTTTCTTTTTCTTTTTCTTTTTTTTTTTTGAGACGGAGTCTTGCTCTGTCACCCAGGCTGGAGTGCAATGGCGTGATCTCGGCTCACTGCACCCTCCACCTGCTGGGTTCAAGCGATTCTCCTGCCTCAGCCTCCTGAGTAGCTGGGATTACAGGTGTAAGCCACTGCACCTGACCCTGTGTGTGGAATATTAAACACCCAGTGTTTTCTGTACTACCACCCTTTTTCCTTAATAGAAGTAATTTTTCACCATTAATTTAAAAAACGTTAGTAAACCTTAAACTTTCTATGTTGCACATACTCATATACTGCTGATAGGCAGATAAATGTATATGCTTTTTCTTTTTTTTTTTTTTGAGACAGAGTCTCGCTCTGTCACCCAGGCTGGAGTGCAGTGGCCAGATCTCAGCTCACTGCAAGCTCCGCCTCCCGGGTTCACGCCATTCTCCTGCCTCAGCCTCCCGAGTAGCTGGGACTACAGGCGCCGCCACCTCGCCCGGCTAGTTTTTTGTATTTTTAGTAGAGACGGGGTTTCACCGTGTTAGCCAGGATGGTCTCGATCTGCTGACCTGGTGATCCGCCCGTCTCGGCCTCCCAAAGCGCTGGGATTACAGGCTTGAGCCACCGCGCCCGGCGTATATGCTTTTTCTAAAGGGAAGCTTATCAGTATCTATGTAGAGCCTTCAAAGCACACGTTTTACCAATAGATTTTTTTTCTGGTCAAAGATGTAGGCCGGGCGTGGTGGTGTACACCTATGCTCCCAGCACTTTGGGAGGTCGCGGTGGACTGATCACTTGAGGTCAGTTCGAGACTACCCTGGCCAACGTGGTGAAACCTCGTCTTTATTAAAAATATGAAAATTACCTGGGTGTGATGGCGGGTGCTTGTAATCCCAGCTACTCAAGAGGCTGAGGTAAGAGAAACACTTGAACCCAGGAGGCGGAGTTTGCAGTGAGCAGAGATCATGCCACTGCACTCCAGCCTAGGCGATAGACTAAGACTCTGTCTCAACAGCGACAACAACAAAAAAACAGGCTGGGCGCCGTGACTCATACCTGTAATCCCAGCACTTGAGAAGCTGAGGCAGGCGGATCACCTGAGGTCAGGAGTTTGAGACCAGCCTGGCCAACATGGTGAAACCTCATCTCTACTAAAAGTACAAAAAGATTAGCCGGGTGTGGTGGTGCGTGCTCGTATTCTCAACTACTCAGGAGGCTGAGGCAGGAGAATTGCTTGAACCCGGGAGGTGGAGGTTGCAGTAAGCCGAGATTGCCCCACTGCACTCCAGCCTGGGCAACAAGAGTGAAAACTGCATCTCAAAAAAACAAAAAGATTTAGTCAAAGATTCACATTCCTGGTGGCTCACACCTGTAATCCCAGTACTTTGAGAGGCCAAGGCAGTCAGATTGCTTGAACCCAGGAGTTCCAGACCAATCTGGGCATCATGGCGAAACCCTGTCTCTACAAAAGAAAAATTAAAAATGAGCCAGGCGTGGCAGTGCATGCCTGCAGTCCCAGCTAATCGGGAGGCTGAGATGAGAGGGTGGCTTGAACTTGGAGATTGAGCTCAGTCAAGATTGCACCTCTGCACTCCAGCCTGGGTGACAGAGCGAGCCTCTGTCTCAAAAAAAAAAAAAAAAAAAATTATATGTTTGTACATGTAAGTAAGACTTACCAAAACCAAAAAGGTATCCATATTTTTTTCCTGTACAGCAGGATTACAGGTGATTTTTATTTCATTTTATGTCTATCTTCTAGATAGACATAAGCTTCTATAGAGGCATATATCAAATTTATTAAAGCCAGACAAAAATGCCTTTAAAATTTTCAGGACAAGTAGGAGAAGATGAAAAATTTGAATACAATATGGAGGTAAATGAGGCAAAAATGAATATTGAGAGGGCCGGTGCTGGTGGCTCATGTGTGTAATATAGCACTTCGGGAGGCGGAGGTGGGCAGATCGCTTGAGCCCAGGAGTTCAAGACAGCCTGGGCAACACGGCAAAACCCTGTCTCTGCCAAAAATACAATAATTAGCCAGTCTCATAACCTGATCTCTAAATAAATAAATAGATAAAAATACAAAAAACGCATGTTGAGGGCACATCTTGGTCCAAGTGAGTCACCTGGAGAGGTGTGCTTGGGAGCCATCCAGGTAGCAGCTTTGGGGACTTCTGGGATCACTCAGATGCTCCCACCCCTTCTCTGAAAACCACCCTGTGTAGGCTCAGGGCAGTGCCTGGCACGGGGCCCTGGAGAGTTCCAGGGGACGGAGGTTCTGTCCCCTGTGGTGCCCTCAGGGGTTTGGGGAAGAGCAACATACCTAGGAAGCCAGATACTCTTCTTCTTTTCTTATTTTGGAAACTTGAAAATCCATTAAAAGTAATCAATTTAGATATTCTTTTTTGTTTGTTTTTGTTTTTAGGATCAGAGGTTTAACAGGCAAAAGAAAGAGAAAGAAAGGAAAACAGCTCTCTCTCTAGTGAGAGAGAGGGGACTTTTGAGAGGAAAAGCATTTTTTGTTGTTTTTTGATTTTGATTTTGTTTTAGAGACGGGGTGTTGCTCTGTTACCCAGGCTGTAGTGAGTGGCACAATCCTAGTTCACTGCAGCCTTGAGCTTAAGGGATCCTCCCTTCTCAACTTCCCAGAAGCACTAGGATTACAGGTGTGAGCCACTGTGACTGACCGTATTAGATTATTAGATTAGAATGATTGTAACACAGTCATTCAGGAAGCAAGTATAGGAAGAAAAAAAAAGGCAACACAAGTTCATTACAGAAAATGCAGAAAAGCAAAAAGGAAATATAAATCACTTGACCCTATCCTCCAGAAATGATAATAGCATCCTTTCTCTAGGCCCAAAACACATTGTTTCATCAAAATAAGAGTTTAATAATAGTTTTTTTTTTGAGCCGGGCGCGGTGGCTCAAGCCTGTAATCCCAGCACTTTGGGAGGCCGAGGCGGGTGGATCACGAGGTCAGGAGATTGAGACCATCCTGGCTAACGTGGTGAAACCCCGTCTCTACTAAAAATACAAAAAACTAGCTGGGCGAGGTGGCAGGCGCCTGTAGTCCCAGCTACTCCGGAGGCTGAGGCAGGAGAATGGCGAGGCAGGAGAATGGCGTAAACCCGGGAGACGGAGCTTGCAGTGAGCTGAGATCCGGCCACTGCACTCCAGCCCGGGCGACAGATCTATCTCAAAAAAAAAAACTATTATTAAACTCTTAAATTTTTTGTAGAGATGGGGTTTCACCATGTTGCCCAGGCTGATCTCAAACTCCTGGGCTAAAGCAGTCCTCCTGCCTCGGCCTCCAGAAGTGTTGGAATTACAGGCATAAGCCACCTAACATGGTCTAACTGTTTTATAACTTTGTGTTTTTGGGCCATTCAGCAAATATTTTCAGATAAGTTACTGCCTTTTTTTTTTTTTTTTTTTGAGATGGAGTTTTGCTCTTGTTGCCCAGGCTGAAGTGCAATGGCGTGATCTTGGCTCACTGCAACCTCTGCCTCCCGGGTTCAAGTGATTCTCCTGCCTCAGCCTCCCTACTAGCTGGGAATACAAGCTCCTGCCACCATGCCTGGCTAATTTTTGTGTTTTTAGTAGAAACGAGATTTCTACTAAATTTCTACCAGCCTCGTTGGTCAGGCTGGTATTGAACTCCTGACCTCAAGTGATCCGTCTGCGTCAGCCTCCCAAAGTGTTGGGATTACAGGCATGAGCCACCTCACCCAGCCTGACTTGTTTTACTGAGCAGATGTCTTTAAGGTTCATGTTGTAGCATGTGTCAGAATTTCCTTTTTTAGGCTGAATCGTATTTCATTGTATGGATATATCATATTTTGTCTATTTATTGATGGGCACTTGGTTTGCATCGTCTTTTGGCTGTTGCACATAATGCAACTATGAACATGGGTGCACAAATATTTCTTTGAGTTGCTGCTTTTAGTGTGTTTGGGTATATACGCAGATGTGGATCGCTCAATAGTGTGGTGCTATTTTACAGTTCTTGAGGAACTGCCAAACTGCATTCTGCCTCTGCTGCACCATTTCACATTTCCACCAACGGTGCACAGGCCTCCAGTTTATTCACATCCTTGCCAACAGCCAACATCTTTTTCTTTTCTTTTTTTTTTTTTTTGATGGAGTCTTGCTCTGTCGCCCAGGCTGGAGTGTAGTGGTGTGATCTAAGCTCACTGCAGTCTCCGCCTCCCAGGTTCAGGTGGCTCTCCCGCCTCAGCCTCCTCAGTAGCTGGAATTACAGGCGCCTGCCACCACACCCAGCTAATTTTTGTATTTTTAGTAGATACAGGGTTGCACCATGTTGGCCAGGCTGGTCTCGAACTCCTGATCTCATGATCCGCCTGCCTCAGCCTCCCAAAGTGCTGGGATTACAGGTGTGAGCCACCGTGCCTGGCCTCATTCTGATTTAAAATCAACTTTATTGAGGTATAATTTTATTGAGGTATAATTTACATATGTTAAAATGCACATACTTTAAAGATACAGTGCACATGATTTGACAGGTGTATACATCTGATTAAACCCCACCCCAGATAAGATCTAGAACATTCCAACACCACAGAAAGTTCCTTCTTGTCAGAAATATAGCTCTACCTTTTGCCTCAGGCAATCACTGATCCAGTTTTTATCATCATAGGTTAGTTTTGTCTGTTTTGAAATTTTGTATAAATAGAATCATATGGTATATATGTTTTTGTATCTGATTTTTTTTTTTTTGAGACGGAGTCTGGCTCTGTAGCCAAGGCTAGAGTACAGTGGCCGGATCTCAGCTCACTGCAATCTCCGCCTCCTGGTTTCACGCCATTCTCCTGCCTCAGCCTCCTGAGCAGCTGGGACTACAGGTGCCCGCCACCTCGCCCAACTAGTTTTTCATATTTTTAGTAGAGACGGGGTTTCACCTTGTTTGCCAGGATGGTCTCGATCTCCTGACCTTGTGATCCACCCGTCTCGGCCTCCCAAAGTGCTGGGATTACAGGCTTGAGCCACCGCGCCCGGCCCTGATTTTTTTTTTTTTTCTTTGCTCAGTTTAATGTTTCTCTAAATCCGACTCATGATTTAGAGCAAGACTCTGCACCACATAGATCTGATCAGGGTCATACCTGTTACAAACTAGCCAGGTAAGCCGAGCATGATGGCTCATGCCTGTAATCCCAGCACTTTGGGAGGCTGAGGCAGGTGGATCACCTGAGATCAGGAGTTTGAGACCAGCCTGACCAACATGGAGAAACCCTGTCTCTAGTAAAAATATAAAATTAGCTGGGCATAGTGGCGCATGCCTGTAATCCCAGCTACTCAGGAGGCTGAAGCAAGAGAATTGCTTGAACCTGGGAGGCAGAGATTGCTGTGAGCTGAGATCGCACCATTGCACTCCAGCCTGGGCACCAAGAGTGAAACTCCATCTCAAACAAAACAAAACAAAAACTAGCCAAATGATTGACCTCCTCCAAGTTCCTGAGTTACTTAAGTTCCAATTCTGTTTCTTCATCTGTAAAATGGGAGTAGTGAGAATATATTGAGGGCTGTTAGCCACAGGGCTGATTTTTCTCTCTGAAGTTGCAGGAATGTAAGTCCAATTGCACTTGTACATCAAGAGTGGACCTGTTAAATCAGCCAGGCATGGTGGCACACTCCTGTAATCCCAGCTACTCGGGAGGCTAAGGTAGGAGAATCACACGAACCCAGGAAGCAGAGGTTGCAGTGAGCCAAGATCATGCCTCTGCACTCCAGCCTGAGCAGAAGAGTGAGACTGTCTCAAAATAAATAAATAAATAATGGGCCAAGTTATAACCTGCCCCCTCCCTCCCCAGCCACCCAACTAGAGAGATTATCATATACCAAAGATGCTAGCAAAACCCACACCACTGCAGCTTAAAATAGTGCAGGACTAGTGCCAACTCAGGGCATATGGCCTCAGCAGAAACAATGGAGAAAACTAAAAAACCTGACTTCAACTGAGGAGGTTTGGAATTTGGAATCTTGAAGCTGTCATTGTCATGTGACTATTTTAAATGGTAGCTTCTAATTGTCTCTCCCTCTTTGAGCTGTCCACATCTAGGAGACTGTGACTTGCCAGTGAAGTGTGGGTAGTGGCAATGTGTGGATGAGCATGGTTGTGCCTGCAGCCTGGGCCTGCTGAACACTTAAGGGTCAGGGGTTCTCAGGGAATCCCTGAGAGCTCAAAGGATGACCTGAGGGGCCTGGTGGCATGTGTGGAAGGGGCCAGGCCTTCCTGTCCAGAGGGTTGATGGGCTGTGGCAGCCTGATGGGACAATAGGAGAGGCCCTGCAGATCCCTCCAGCAGACCTGTGCAGGATTCCTCCTGGGGATCACCAAGTTAATGCCGCAGCAGTGACTAGTGAAGGCCAGCGCTCCCTAGGAGGGGCTGCCCCTGTGTGCCAGCTCTGCCTGGGCCTTGGGCAGCTGGCCCAGGAGTGATGTGGTGGTACTGTTCTCTGGATGCACAGGGAGTAGTCTAGCCTGTGGACATCCCCAGTATCCCGAAATTCGTTCCTCCCGAATGAATGCTGGGAGGAATGCTGGGCCCTTTTTAGCTTCTAGTTGGTGCTAAGAATGATTTTAAAATAACAGAACTCTCTGGGCACAGTGGCTCAGGCCTGTAATCTCAGCACTTTGGGAGACCCGAGGTGGGAGGATTACTTGAGCCCAGGAGTTCAAGACCAGCCTGGACAACAAAGCAACACCCTGTCTCTATAAGAAATTTTAAAGAAATTAGCTGGGTGTGGTGGTGCATACCTATAGTCCCAACTACCTGGGAAGTTGAGGTGGGAGGATCGCTTGAGCCTGGAAGATCAAGCTGTGATCACGCCACTGCTCTCCAGCCTGGGCAAGCGAGCAAGACCCTGTCTCAAAAATAGTAACAGAACTGTGTGAAATGCCCTGGTTCATCCCCCAGACTCCTTGCCAGAGGCCTCTACTCACTCCAGACCACTGCAGCCCATTGCTGTCAGCTGTCAACGAAGGATGCGAATGCTGGCCGCTTCCTGCGGACTTCGTGTCACCCAGAGGTAAGCCCGTGGCCTCCTCTCAGGTGGGTCCCTTCAACACATACTGAGGAGGATACATGGATTTTTCTCTGTCGATGAGAGAATGGAATTGTTATTATAGGGGTTGTTTTTTTTTTCAAGTCCTCATCTCTTAGAAAAATACAGATGGAATGTGATCGCCTGTGTGTCTGGGATTTGCTACAAAAGCAAGAGGAAGCAGGAGGTTGAGATGAAGCAAGATTGGCCATGAGTTGTTGATTGAGGAGTCTAGGTACATGGAAATATGGAAGTGTGTTATACAGTTCAGTCTACTTTGTTTTTTCCTTTTTTTCTTTATGCTCATCTTCAATGTGACAATAAGTTCTGCCCACTTTTGCACATTTACGTTTTATACAAGTTAGAAAGCAACTGAGCAGGCCTTTAGGATCTGACCAACTTGAGGCTCAGCTCTAGCACCAACATTCCTGTGAGGCCTTAGACAAGAAGGATCTTCTGTTCCTTAGTCTGTGAAATGGGGTAATCACAGCTGCCTCAATGATTGCTGGGATAGTTTTTCATAAACGAATGCACAAAAAGCTCTTACCTTAGTATCTGACACCTCATGAGTGCTAGTTACTCATGTTCTGAATGGAAATCTGGCCAGTTGACCCTGGCTGACCATTTGGGACAGGGAGGGGCACGTAAGGAGGAGTCTGGGGGGTCCACCTCTCAGATCAGGGGGCACACATGCAGCTTCTGCTTTTGTTTTGTTTTTTTTTTTTTTGAGGTGGAGTTTTGCTCTTGTTGCCCAGGCTGCAGTTCAATGGCATGATCTTGGCCCACTGCAACCTCCGCCTCCTGGGTTCAAGTGATTCTCCTGCCTCAGCCTCCTGAGTAGCTGGGATTATAGACATGTGCACCACGCCTGGCTAATTTTGTATTTTTAGTAGAGATGGGGTTTCTCCATGTTAGTCAGGTTGGTCTTGATCTCCTGACCTCAGGTAACCTGCCCGCCTCGGCCTTCCAAAGTGCTGGGATTACAGGCATGAGCCACCGCACCTAGTCTTTTGTTTTGTTTTTTAGACCCCTGCAGACATAGAGGCTTCTACCTTTGGTTAAAGCAATCTTGCCTCCAGTTACATCTTTGGTTGGTTTGGACCTTATTTGGCAACAGTTTGAAGCTGTAATTAGCAGTCAGATTCCTGGATTTGCTTCTGCTAAAATACCGTATGTGAAGCATTTCTTTAGTTATTCATTTTTTAATGTTTTCTTTTGAAATAATTATAGATTCACAGGCAGTTGCAAAAAGTGTACGCTAAGGTACTTTGTACCTTCACCCAGTTTCCCTTAATGGTAAGAGTAACACATACTTTTTTTTTTTTGAGACGAGGTCTTGCTCTGTCACCCAGGCTGGAGTGCAGTGGCATGGTCACAGCTCACTGCAGCCTTGAACTCCTGGGCTCACATGATCTCCTACCTGAGCCTCTTGGTAGCTGGGACTACAGGCATGCACCAGCATCCCAGCTAATAATACATCCTTGTATGTCTGTAGTACAATCAGTAAAGTGACGTTGGCATAATCCATGGAGCTTATTCAGATTTCACTAGTTCTGTAGGCACTCGTGTGTGTTCAGTTCTTTGCACTTTTAACACACGTGTAGATCCATGTAAGCACCCCATAATCAAGATACAGAGCTGTTTATCATCACCCAGATGCTCCCTTGAGGGCAGCATTTATCTTCTAGGACAGATATATTTTTATCCCCTGATTTAAAAGAGAAAGAAATGCAGAAGAATGTTGGGAAAGATGTTTGCTACTTGTTCTCAGTGATTTATTTTACTTTGTGCTTTCTTTGAGTTTTGTTTTTATAATGAACATGTGTCAGTTAAACAAAAGCAACAGAGCTTTTTTTTTCTTCATTGCTTGAAACCCATCAGCAGATGCACCACTATTGATGTTTTGGCAAACACAGTTCCAGACTGCTTTCTAGGTTGTTCTCTTGCCTTTCTGACTTTCTCCCTACTCTCAGAAGACATTCTCTGGAGGCCATGCTGCATGGCCTGCTCCCATGGTGGTCTGGTGTTCAAACCCCACTCCCTGGGGGACTCCCACGAGAAGTGGGATAAGTGGTCTGCCAGCCCTTGGCTTCCCAGAGGCTCTTGAGAAGACCAGTGTCAGCATCTGCTGCTTGCCTTTTTGAAACCCAGCCTTTCTACACTGCCCCCTCCTCTGCCTGAATTCTTGGATGAACATGGATTTGGCCTCCTTCTAACGAAACATCTGTGGTTTTAGATTGTCTGGTGTGCAGTTCCCTGCATGCAGACAGGACTCCTGTGTCTTCCCTACCAATAATTCTGATCACGATACCTGCCACCTGCCATGGGCTTTCTCTGCATCAGGGATTACGCCAGGCATTTGACAGACGTTGTCTCCGTGACCTAGGAACGACCCATTGGGGTAACTGTTATCTTCTTAGACAAGGAAAGTAATGCTCAAAAAGGTTAAGCAACTTCCCCAGGTTACCAGCTGGTTTGTGGCAGACCAGGACTCAAGGCCAAAGTCATGTACTTAACCACTCACCTCCCTACCTCCTGCCAGCACTGGCTGCCATTAACTCAGGATTGCTTGTGTCTTCTCATAGGTGAGCCCAGGCCAGGATGGGGGACTCCAGGGACCTTTGCCCTCACCTCGACTCCATAGGGGAGGTGACCAAAGAGGACTTGCTGCTCAAATCTAAGGTAAAGGGTCAGACCTTATGGGGCCAGGGCCCACATCCAGGGCTACCTCTTTCCTGGGGTGTGGACATTTCTGAAGCGGTGGAAAAACTGGTTCCTTGAGCGTCTCTGCTCAGCCTTCTGTGTAAATGGAAATGCTGGCGTCTGCTTGGGAGACCACCTTCCGGAGGCTGTGTCCTAATAGCCATTAATTATAGTTTAGACCAGGCCATTTGGGAACCACAATGCTCACTGTCCATTAGCTGTTGGGGCGGGTGCACAGAGCCTCTCCAAGGCAGGGAATGAATGCTGCTTTCCAAGTCCAGGAGTGTTATTACAAATGAGGCCCGAGGAGGGCTCAGGGAGGCCTGAGCAGGAAGCCAGCTGGGCCTCTTCTCAAAGTAGGGGGACGCATTGCCATCGTTTTGGTGGTGGTAAGTGAAAATGTTTGAAAAGGTAATACTCGACATGGTTACAAATGAAACAGTATAAAACGATAAATGTCAAGAAGTCCTTCTCTCACCCCTTTGCCCACCCTCCCCGGCCCACCCTCGGGTAAGCACTTACTCTCTTTTGTATCTTTTCAGTTTCTTTATGTGAATACAAGCAGATAAACTCATTTTAAGTGTTGCCCTTTCTTACATGAAACATGGTATACAATCCTCTCTGTTTCGTAACTTGCTTTGTTCACATGACAATGCATCTTGGAGCCCTTTGGACGTCAGTGCATAGAGACAGCTTTCTCATTTGTTACCTTGAAGCTGCATCATATTTCATCGTGTGGTCACAGTGACCGATGCTCTGTGGGTAGACACCTGGACCCTTTGCGACCTCTTGCCAATAACAAACGATGCTGCGATGAACGGCCTTGTAGAAAAGTCATTGCATCCATGGGCAGAGCTACATGCAGGCATGTTCCCAGGAGTGGGATTCCTGGGCATGTTGGCACCTAATGCTGGTCGCCTGGCCTCACCGCACCAGCAGGTTCTTGGTGGCCTTTGGCCTGAGCTGGTTTTGTCATGAGGCCTGGCATGTGAGTGGTTCTTCATAGTGTTTATAGCTGCTTTTGAAGTGACTTCGCCTCTTGCAGTGTAAAGTGGGGCAGAGTGAGGCTCGGATGTGTTTGCACTGTCTGATGCTGTGTTTCTCTCTGCTTCTTAGGGAATCTGAGAGCAGGGAGGGGATGAAGCAGGTGGGAGAAGAGAGGTGGAGCACAGGAATGTTTGTGCTGGGACTGGCAGCCGTTCAGAAGCCTGTTAGTGCCTCTAGAGTAGAGACCGGGCGTGTCTGGGGTGCTCTGGGCCTGTGTGTCAGAGATCATAACTTCAGGTCCTCTCTGGGTATCCAGAAAGTTACAAAATAAAACCAGCGCCGTTCTAAAATACTCAGAAAGAGCAGGGATATGAGCAGGTCCTTACCAGTAAAAGAGGTAGAAATGACAAGAAAGTTTCGGAAAAAGATGGCTGACTTCACTCTCGTGCTTATGGATATTGCTAACGAAATAGGATGATACCATTTTGCAGATGGGCGGAAAGAGATTGATCCATTCGTCGCTGACAGTTATGGAGAAAATGGGCCATTCACGTTGTGGTAGGGCTGGGAATTACTGTAACTTTTAGAGAAGCAATTCTGCTTCTGGGAATTTATCCCATAGAAATGTAATCACCAGTTATAAACATACGATACAGCAGTATTTATTGAGCATTATTTGTAAAAGGGAAAAACTGGTGGCACCTGAATAATCCTCAGAAAGGGGATGGGTGAATCAGTTATGGTGTGTCCAGAGTGTGCAGCTACCACAGAGGAGATGCAGTCTTCCTGTACGGACTTGAGTGACCCTCAAAGGAGACACAGGCACGTTATAGATAAATATGTATTGTGTGATCTTATTTTTACTAAAAATCACGCCCTCAAGATCTAGGCATACATGTTTTGTGTAAGAAGAATGTACAGAGGGAAATATTTCATATCATACACAACATATAGATGTCATCTGAATTGTTATAGCAAGCATACGATACTTTTATAAATCAAATAACTGAAATGGAAAAAAAAAAACCTGGGAAGAGGAGAGTGAATTGTGAACTCAAAAAATCACAAGAGAGATGACAAATTCAGGAAGGTTTGGGTTGCGGCTTTGAGTCTGCTAAGCAGACTGATCTCCTGGCACCCACAGCATCCTCCGTGAGAGACCCTAAACCACAGAGTGCAGCTCTCAGCTTCATGGTATGGGATGAGCTGCTTCACTTCAACCCCATGTTCAGGCTTTTTACAAACATGGCTGGAATATGGGTGTAGTGAGAATGAGAAGGAGGCCATGGAGGCCTGGGAGCTGACATGGCCACCCTGGGGGAAGCCAGGCTTTCTTGGTGGGAGCTTTGTGACCTTGCTGCACTGGGCTCCAGGCTTATTGGCTTTACCTGCTGTCCAGGCTCATTGGCTTCACCTGCTGACCTTGCTCTGTGACAAGGTTGTGACCTCAGCGAAAGGGTGATGTTGCTGGGCCCTGCTACAGAGACTGGAAGGGATTCTGTAAGTAGTGTGTAAAAAACTCAGCAGGCTGGGCATGGTGGCTCACACCTGTAATCCCAGCACTTTGGGAGGCCGAGGCAGACAGATCACAGGTCAGGAGATCGAGACCATCCTGGCTAACATGGTGAAAACCAGTTTCTACTAAAAATACAAAAAATTAGCCAGGTGAGGTGGCGGGCGCCTGTAGTCCCAGCTATTCGGGAGGCTGAGAGGCAGGAGAATAGCATGAACCCAAGAGGCGGAGCTTGCAGTGAGCCGACATCACACCACTGCACTCCAGCCTGGGAACTCAGCTGGAGGCCAGGTGCGGTGGCTCATGCCTATGATCCCAGCCCTTTGGGAGGCCAAGGGGGGTGGATTACCTAAGGTCAGGAGTTTGAGACCAGCCTGGCCAAAATGATGAAACCCTGTCTCTACTACAAATACAAAAATTAGCCAGGTGTGGTGACTGGCACCTGTAATCCCAGCTACTCGGGAGACTGAGGCAGGAGAATCACTTGAACCCAGGAAGAAGAGGTTGTATCTCACCACTGCGCTTCAGCTTGGGAGACAGAGCAAGACTCCATCTCAAAAAAAAAAAAAAAAAGAACTCAGCTGGGGACTTGGATTATCCTCTCCAAGGGTCTGCTCCCACTGTGGTGGAGCCTGATACTGTAGCTGCTGTCGAAGACCAACACTCAGAGTTCCTCTCACAACTGGTGGAAGCACAATAGATGTTGTAGGGCCTCGGCTGGGAATTGCTGTTTTAGAAATGCACAGATACAGTTATTTGGGGCACAAATTAAGTTGCTGTAATAAAGAGTCCCTAAAATAGAGTGGCGTAAATGAGATAGAAGTTTCCTTTCTCTCACAGAGCAGACCACAGGTAGGGAGGACTGGTAGGGTGGCTCTACCATTCTCAACATGTGGCTCTCTTCCTGAGTCCAAGGTGGTTGCTTCAGCTCCTGCCATTACATCCCCATTCCAGCCAATGGTAAGAGGAGAAAGAGCAAGGGTAGCACACAGCGCAGAAGTGGCACACATGGTTTTTGCTGTCTTCTCATTGACTAGAACTGAACCCACATGATCGTGGTGGAAGTTGGGAAATATCTTCTGCAGCAAGCTAGCTGTGTGCTCAGCTAAAATCCACGCATCCCATTATTAAAGCAAGGAGGAGAGAAAGGATAGCGATAGACACAGAACAGCCTCTGACGCCCAGACCACCAGAAACCTGGGCATTTCCTGGGGTTTGCCAGGTCTAGTGAACTCTTCATTTATATCAGGTCCTGTGAACTCCCAGGGGTAGGCAAAACAGACCATCCCTCTTTCATGGAGCCCTCATCTAATGGGTAGAAAGGCTGAAATAATTCAGTGCAAGAAAAGGAAGAGTAGAAGGGGTGGTAAGAGAGCATGTTAATGAGTCTCTTACATGATTTTATTTTCCAAGATTAGGTTATAGACACTAAAATCATAAAATGTTGGTTAGAAAATGTTTTTAGAGGCACAGGATAGAATTCAAACAGTAAAGTATAAAGTGCTCCCCTGGGAGCCTAATTTGGACAGGTAGTCTGGCGAAGGCCTTTCTGGGGCCAGGGCTCGAAGCTGAGACCTTCTGAGTGCATGTCAGCCAGGTGGGGCCCTCCAGGCAGGAGCAGCCCCAGCGCTCAGCCCCTCAATGGGCTCCTCACACCTGCTGTTTCTCTCTCCTCTCAACCCACACAGGGAACCTGTCAGTCATGTGGGGTCACCGGACCAAACCTTTGGGCCTGTCTCCAGGTAAAAGACCCTTGTGGCCATCGGGGGCATGGAACTGCTTCCACCTGTTGTCAGCACTGCACAGGCTGGTGCAGTGGGCTAGACTGTGGGCTGGGAACTTCCATCCCTGGTGGGCAGTGCGAGAAACCTTGGGCAGGGGCACAGGGCTCCAGAGTCAGCGAATCCTGGGCTGGCCATTCTGGCAGCAATTAAAAATGACAGGAGAAAAAAATAGGTTGGAGAAGGCTCTGGACCGAAGGCTCCCTTCTTCATAGGACAGAATTCTAGCCTGGCATGTTTATGTGTGAGTCGACGTGGGTGTCTTGGCTTTGAGGCCTGGCACTGCTGCTCAGCAGCGTCTCTCCCCGGGCCAGTCTCATTTTTTCTCTGAACCTTCATTACCTGTCTATAAGAAAGAGGACGCAACACTGACAACTGACAACTGTCCCCGCCTCATGGGGTTAGGGTAGAACTGGACAAGACGGATGCCTGTGACTAGCCATGAGATGGTGTCCGGGAGAAGCTGGAAGGGTCTGGATGATTACTGGTTACTAAAAAGAGTAAAAGTAGAGGTATGAAAACATGACAGTTTTCCCCGAGTGGTAGGATAATTTTCTTTTTTTTCTCTGTAGTGTTTAAAAAATGTTTCCAAGCATGTATTTTTATAGTCATACTAAAAATGACTGTTACTTAAAATTTCTTTAAAAAAAAAAAAAAAACCCACAAGTAAAAACAACAAAGACAGCAGCAGTGAGTGAAGACAGCCAGTCAGTCTTTGCAGAAGCGCAGGGGCCCCCAGTGGAATTCTGGCCTCTTCTGCTCAGCCCTGTCACTCAGCACAAAGTAGACAGCAAGACACTGTGTATCCAGGGGAAGCAAGAAGGGCCAGATGTTATCTCCTGGGCTGTTACAAGTGTAGGACATGGTCCTACCTCATAGGAGCCACAGTCCCCTTAGACAGAGGTGGGAGCCTGATGCAGAAAATGGCACCTGCTGATCACAGGTGGCAGTGACAGCAGGCACTCCTATAGGAGTGTGGCATTGGCCATTGGCTACTGGCTGGCATGGAGGCTCACAGTGGAGGCACTGAGTGGGCCTTGGAGGGTGGGTAGATCTGGGATAGGAGAGTGCGAGGGCCCTTTCAAGGCAGCATCATCAGGGGCATGCGGGCCCTGCTGTGGGGTACTGGGTCCATACTGGGCTCCCACTATCTGTGCCCCTTGTTTCAAACACCTGGTCCCCATTCAGCATCCCCCATTAGAAAATGGCTGTGAGGCCTAGGATCCCCACCAAAAACATAGGTCTCAATAACTGACCCCACTTCACATGGGGTTTTAGTGGACGGGGAGGGTCTGGGTCCCCAGCAGCCAGGCCCCAGCCGGGACCCCACCTGGTCTTGCTGGAGAGCAGCAGCCCAGGGCATACTGCTTGTCTCACTCAGAGGGCAGGGACAGTGTTTACCATCCATCACTGCCCAACAGAATTTCAGGTGTGCGGACCTGTAGACCTGTGTTCCTTTGAGATGGCGGAGCGTCAGTCCCTTGTAGTCCCTGTTCAGGAGAGGTGGGGGCACTGACTTTGGGATGGAACAAGAGACACTGTGTTGACACCATCCTTTTGGCAAGCTCCAGTCCATTCTCCTCCCCTCTCTTCCCAGGTCTCCTGCTCCTATGTTGGCTGTGGAGAATCCTTCGCTGACCACAGCACCATTCATGCACAGGTGAGTGTGGTGGCTGAGAGTATGGGCCCTGCAGTTAGATGGCCTGGGGTTCAAACCCCAGCTCCACCTTCCTGCTCTGGGCCTAAATGGCTGGGGCAATAAATGGTGTCATCCTAGCATGGCTCCTGCAAAGAAGGGGGGATGCAGGTAAAAACATTTTGCATCTGCACCTTTTGATAAGCAGCAGCCCTCAGGGTCCTGACTGGGGGGGGTAAGCAAAATTTGAGCTTCTGGTCTCTGTCCTGACAGGGCCTGTTACTGAGAGGCTAGGGAGCAGAGTAGCCATCACAGGTTGGGGCACTTGTTAGGCCAGAATACCTTGGACCTCGTTTTGGATATCACCCTCTAGGCAAAAAAGCACAACTTGACCGTGAACCTGACCACATTCCGGCTGTGGTGTTACGCCTGTGAGAAGGAGGTGTTCCTGGAGCAGCGGCTGGCAGCCCCTCCGCCGGGCTCCTCCAAGTTCTCTGAACAGGTAACCTGTGTGGTGGGCTCTGTTTGGTTGTTGGCAACACTGTGTTGAGGATGAGGCAGTGCGACCTGAGCATCCGTGGAACATGGGTCAGTAGGTCCCAGAGGTGTCTGTTCCTGGGTCAATATGTTTTCAGGTGACTTTGAGGAGCTCACATCAGCACATGCTCACTGAGCCCAACTCTGTGCTAAGGCATGTGTGAGGCCATGAGGGTGCAGAGGTGACTGAGAGTAGGGCCTCCCTTGAGGGGCTTGGAGACCATGGGGTGGCTGTGCAGAGAGAGTGTAGTTGTTGGGGTGGGCTCAGGGCCATGAGGTGAGTGTAGACCGAGACCTTATGGAGAGGGTTGACGAGGTCACAGATGGCCTCTGGCCATCCCAGATCTGAAACCGTTCCTAAGGGAATTCCAGGTAGTTGCTACAGCACACTTCTCCATGGGAAATGCCCAGACACCACCTGGTAATGTCAACCAGAGAATGGTCCTTTGATCAAGAGTGTGTGCTGTGCAACCTTAGAGACGGCGGGTCAGCAAGCCCATGACCTGGAGGGCCCAGCCCCAGGCCTGTCCTCAGGGAATGGTCAGTAATCCTGGATGGCAGAGCTGCCTGCTAGAGGAGAAGCCAGGACATGTATGTGGCATTGCATGGCTGTCTCCTCCATTTATTTTATTTTATTTTAATTTAATTTTTTGAGACCGAGTCTTGCTCTGTTGCCCAGACTGGAGTGCAGTGGTGCAATCTCAGCTCACTGCAACCTCTGCCTCCTGGGTTCAACTGATTTCCTGCCTCAACTTCCTGAGTAGCTAGGATTACAGGCACCTGCCACCACACCTGACTGATTTTCATATTTTTAGTAGAGTCAGGGTTTCGCCATGTTGACCAGGCTGGTCTTGAACTCCTGACCTCAAGTAATCCACCTGCCTTGGCCTCCCAAAGTGCTGGGATTACAGGCAGGAGCCACCGCACCTGGCCTCTCCTTCTGTTCAGTCAGTCACATGATAGGGCTTGATAAGTGCTTATTGAATGCATTTGTGAACTTGGTAGATGTTTATGAATTTTTATAGAAAAGGCTATAAAACAGTATATGCAATATCTTATTTTTGTTGTACATGTGTATTAACAGTTAAAAGTCTATATAATATAGGCTGGGCGCCGTGCCTCACGCCTGTAATCTCAGCCCTTTGCTGGGCCAAGGCAGGAGGATTGCTTGAGCCCAGGAGTTTGAGACCAGCCTGGGCAACAGAGTGAGACCCCATCTCAACAGAAAATAAAATTAGTCAGGCATGGTAGCGCATGCTTGTAGTCCCAGCTACTTGGGAGGCTGAGGTGGGAGGATCACTTGAGCCCAGGAGTTCAAGATTGCAATGAGCTACTGCACTCCAGCCTGGGCGACAGAGCAAGACTATCTCTTAAACAAAGTCTACATAATATACATACAGACTATTAACAGTAGTTCTCTCAGGAAAATGGGTTTGCATGTTTATTTATGTTTCTATTTTTCCCAAATTTATTATAAATAAAATATTTTTTATTATTGTCAATAAAAAAATAAAAGTCAAAAGCTGGGCATGGTGGCTCATGTTATCCTAACACTTTGGGAGGATCGCTGGAGCCCAGGAATTTGAGACCAGCCTGGGCAATATAAAAAGGTTAGCTGGGTGCTGTGGCATGCGCCTGTAGTCTCAACTACTGAGAAGGGTGAGGTGGAAGGACCCCTCGAGCTCAGAAGTTGGAGTCAGCAGTGAGCTCTGATTGTGCCACTGCACTCCAGCCTGGGTGACAAAGCAAGACCCCATCTCTGAAAAAACACAGGCACAAACAAATCAAGGAGTTCCCAGGGCAAGGCCACCAAATCTCTCTCTTTTCACAGTGCCCTCTGCTCAAATTGACTGGCTCAGCCCAGTGGGGGCTTCCAGGCAGTGGGGCTGGACTTCCAGCCCTTGGGAGACACCTGGGCCTCTGACTCCAGCCCCTCTGTTCCCTGTTTTCCTCACTTGGGGTCTTTAACACAGGACTCCCCGCCACCCTCCCACCCTCTGAAAGCTGTTCCTATTGCTGTGGCTGATGAAGGAGAGTCTGAGTCAGAGGACGATGACCTGAAACCTCGAGGTAATGGCCCCCACAGCAGGGGAAGCTGATGGACTGGGTGGGGGCCTCACCTGGAGGCTGGAAACCACCAGAGTCTTGGTCTTTATTTGCACCTGCTATATGGACAAGGAAGGATAGGGTGACGGATAAGCTGCATAGCATGGTGGCTTCCCTCCAGAAGCTGGCTGGCCTAGCTAAGCTTCTGGAGAGCCAGCTATCTTGTCCCCTCTCCCAGCTGGGTGACCCTGGGCAGGCCAGCCCCTCTGCTGTATGGTGTGGACAGTGGGCCTGGCTGGGCGGAGGGGCAAAGGAGTTCATCTGTTTAAAACACTCAGGTAACCACAGCTGCTGTGACAGGAACCTTGTTGGTTTCTTGGGAAGATCCCTGGGGTGGAACACTTCCACCATGTCCTCCTCTTGGGTCCTGGGCAGTTGAGAGCCACAGCTTTGTGCCAGTTGTGACTTGCAAAGTCTCCTCAGCAGGGTAGGGCGCTCACCTGCTCCCCCCATTGTGTTTATTTCCCAGGCCTCACGGGCATGAAGAACCTCGGGAACTCCTGCTATATGAACGCTGCCCTGCAGGCCCTGTCCAATTGGTAGGTCGATGCTTTGTCTGAGAGCTGAGAGCTGTCCCTGGCAAAGCCCCGGAAACAGCAGCGGTAGCAGCTCCCAGCCTGTTGCCCACAAATACATGTATAGGATGCACAGCAGCAAAATCCCTAAAAACATGCATGCCCTTTGACCCAGCAATCTCCCCAGTCGGAATGTATCCTGAGGAGATAACTGGAAATGCTGGGGAAGTTGTACATGCAAGGAGGCTCACTGCTCTGTTGTTTATTGGAAATGATTTAAAGGCCCATCTGCAAGGGAGTATAAATTCTCATAGCCCTTGCAGCAAGTGCAGGAAAAATGGCACAAGACAGCATGCATGGAAACAAAACAGGGTTCAGAATCCGGTGAGTCGGGGAAAAAGGAGGTTATAAAGCATTGTATGGTAAAATCTCATTTTACGAGAGAAACGCGATTTTCCATTAAGGAAAGGCTATCAGCTCCATGAGGCCAAGAATGTCTCCCGTGTCTGACATGCTTCTCCTACCCAGTGGAGATTAGAGATGCAGTATATGTATGCAGGAAGGAGAGAGGGAATGGGTACAAATGTGTAGAAAAGTCTGGGAGACTATGTCCTAAAATGTTCCTAGTAACTATCCTCAGGTAGCAGGATGCAGGTCAATTATTGTTAATAATTGACCGCACCCAGGCCGGGTGCAGTGGCTCACACCTATAATCTCAGCACTTTGGTAGGCCGAGGCAGGTGGATCACAAGGTCAGGAGATCAAGACCATCCTGGCTAACACGGTGAAACCCTGTCTCTACTAAAAATACAAAAAAATTAGCCAGGTGTGGTGGCATATGCCTGTAATCCCAGCTACTTGGGAGGCTAAGGCAGGAGAAGCACTTGAACCTGGGAGGCAGAGGTTGCAGTGAACCAAGACTGTACCACTGCACTCCAGCCTGGGCAACAGAGTGAGACTCTGTTTCAAAATAATAAAAATAATAATAAAATAAGATGAGATAAAATAAAATAAAAATACACTGTCTCTAGATATGGTCACACTCTCAGGTACTGGGGATTAGGGCTTCACAGATGAATTTTGGAGGATACAATTTTCTCATAACTGGTAGGAGCCTTCTAGTCACCTTTAGGCGTTTCTGGGTCCAGGGTCACTGTGCTCCCTGCGCGAGCACTCAGGTCTCCCCGCTACACAGTCCTTTCTAAACTGTGCCACCTGCCTCGTTTGCTTTCCTGACGTGGCTCGCTCTCTCCCTTGCACCCAGCCCACCGCTGACTCAGTTCTTCCTGGAGTGCGGAGGCCTGGTGCGCACAGACAAAAAGCCAGCCCTATGCAAGAGCTACCAGAAGCTGGTCTCTGAGGTCTGGCACAAGAAACGGTGAGCAGCTGCATCCCTAGCCTCGGGTGGTGTGTGGGGACTGGGGTTTCCTGTCAGCACCCATGATTGAGCTCTTCCTATGGATTCAGCCCCCAGCGAGGACCTGCCTCACTTTGTCCTGGGTAATGCTTGTAGCAAGCCTGCGGGGTGGAAATTGCATCCAGTCCTGTTTTACAAATAGGGAAACTGAGGTGCAGAGAACTTTAAGTATCTTGCTCAAGGTCATGGAACCTGCAAAAGGTGAGCTAGAATTTGACCTGCTGTTGACCCTAGCCAGCAGCCACTGGGTAGATGTCTTTGCCAAGAGACATGGTGACCCAGCCTCAGCCACAGCTGCGTGTGTAGGAGGAGGTGTGGGTCAGGGGGGCACAGACTGGATGGAGCTTCTGGCACAGTATGAAATGAATTTAAAGACCAGAGTCTGTGATTAGATCTATTTCTCCAGGAAAAGTCAAAGTTGAGAATAATTTAAAATGAGCACATAGAAATATGTATTATGTGTAGAAGCAGATGAAAAACCAGCGTAGGGCCAGGCGCAGTGGCTCATGCCTGTAATCCCAGCACTTTGAGAAGCTGAGGCAGGCAGATCACGAGGTCAAGAGATTGAGACCATCCTGGCCAACATGGTGAAACCCCGTGTTTAATAAAAATGCAAAAATTAGCTGGGCATGGTGGTACGCACCTGTAGTCCCAGCTACTCGGGAGGCTGAGGCAGGAGAATCACTTGAACCTGGGAGGCGGAGGTGGCAGTGAGCCGAGATTGCGCCACTGTACTCCAACCTGGCGACAGAGCCAGACTCTGTCTCAAAAAAAACCCAAAAACAACAACAAAAAAACCCAGCATGGGAGAAATATGTATTACGTGTAGAAGCAGATTAAAAACCAGCGTGGGGCCAGACGCAGTCACTGACACCCGTAAATCCAGCACTTTGAGAGGCCAAGGCAAGAGAATCATTTGAGCCTGGGAGTTTGAGACCAGCCTGGACAACATAGCAAGACCCCACCTCTACAAAAACTACAAAATTAGCTGAGTGTGGTGTGTACACTTGTGGTCCCAGCTACTCAGGAGGCTGAGGTGGGAGGATTGCTTGGCCCAGGAGGTTGAGGCAGGCTGCAGTCAGTCTTGATCATGCCATTGCACTTCAGCCTGGGTGACAGAGTGAGACCCTGTCTCAAAAAAAAAAAAAAAGTCTGCGTGCAGTGGATCACTCCTGTAATCCCAGCACTTTGGGAGGCCGAGGCGGGTGGATTACAAGGTCAGGACTTCGAGACCAGCCTGGCCAATATGGTGAAACCCCGTCTCTACTAAAAATACAAAAATTAGCTGGGCATAGTGGCGCACACCTGTAGTCCCTGCACTTTGGGAGGCTGAGACAGGAGAATCACTTGAACCTGGGAGGCGGAGGTTGCAGCGAGCCAAGATCGTGCCACTGCACTCCAGCCTGGGAAGCAGAGCAAGACTGTCTCAAAACAAAACAAAACAAAACAAAAAAACAAGAAAACCAGTGTGGTACAGTATATTTCTGCTGTGTAAGAAGCCAAGTTTAAGTGTATATCTGTATGTATTTTTGTATATGCATCTGTAGTTTCACAGAAAAATCCAGAAATCTAATGGTAAGTATCTGGTGCCATTAGTGGTGGTGTTTTTCTCCCGTACTTTTCTGAAATTTTAGATTTGTCAATAATGAACATGTCTTTTGAAATGAGAAAACCACAGTAAGGGTTTCAGAACAAAAACAAATCATGTTTAGGCGAGTTTGTTGTGCACCAGCAGGAAATAATGCCATTTTATTTGAGCTCTTTGCTTAATTGAGGCAGCTATGACTTGACATTTTCTTCTTGTCTGCAGAGATGTGTGAGCCTCTGGGGCTCCTGGCTGAGTAGGCCCCTCCCCAAATGTCAGGAAATGCCTCACTCTGATCTAACCTGACTAGCTGGCTGCCTGCCTCTCTCGGGAGTGAGCAGCTCAAGGCAGGCTACCTGTACTAATGGGTTTGGACTTCCTACAGGCCAAGCTACGTGGTCCCCACCAGTCTGTCTCATGGGATCAAGTTGGTCAACCCAATGTTCCGAGGCTATGCCCAGCAGGTAAGCCATCTGAGCTGCCCAGGGGACACTCAAGGCCATGACCCACCAGGCCTGACTTTGATGCTAAAACCAGAGTGGAAACTCGCAGTGGCAGCTGAGCACTGGTTGGCAGGTCTCAGGGACCAGGCTCTCACTCCTAAGCCCTTCACACATGTGAGGACAGTGGCACCTCCCAGCAACCTGCTGACATTTAACCCCACTTCACAGATGGGCAGACTGAGGTTCAGGGAGCTGAGCCACTTGCACAGGCCACACAGCTAGTAAATGGTGGAGGGGAATTCTTTCTTTTAGCGAGGTGGGTATAGGGTCTCACTCTGTCATCCAGGCTGGAGTGCAGTGGTACAGTCATGGCTTATTGCAGCCCTGACCTCCCGGGCTCAAGCAGTCGTCCCACCTCAGGCTCCCAAAGTGCTGTGATTATAGGCATGAGCCACTACACCCAGCAGAGGGGAGATTTGAACCTGGGCAACCTTGCTTCAGGGCCTGTGCTGTGCCCCTCTGCATTGCACTCAAAATGGCGCAGGGTTTCACTTCCCCAAACCACAGGCGAAATTTCACTTTTACTAAAGTAAAAATTTTGGTTAAGAATTTTTTTTTTGGCCGGGCGCGGTGGCTCAAGCCTGTAATCCCAGCACTTTGGGAGGCCGAGACGGGTGGATCACGAGGTTAGGAGATCGAGACCATCCTGGCTAACACGGTGAAACCCCGTCTCTACTAAAAAAATACAAAAAACTAGCCGGACGCGGTGGCGGGCGCCTGTAGTCCCAGCCACTCCGGAGGCTGAGGCAGGAGAATGGCGGGAACCTGGGAGGCGGAGCTTGCAGTGAGCTGAGATCCGGCCACTGCACTCCAGCCTGGGCTACAGAGCGAGACTCCGTCTCAAAAAAAAAAAAAAAATTAGCTGGGCGTGGTGGCATCTACCTGTGGTCCCAGTGACTTGGGAGGCTGAAGCAGGAGAATTGCTTGAACCTGGGAGGTGGAGGTTATGGTGAGCTGAGATCTCGCCACTGCACTCCAGCCTGGGTGACAGAGCCAGACTCCGTCTCAAAAAAAAAAAAAAAAAAAAAAAAAAGAATTTTTTTTTTTAATCTAGAGAACCCCTTTGAAACCAACCACATTTTTCTGTTTGATAAAATAATGAGACCAAGACAGAGTGCAGCCATGCACACGCCTCAGCCCTGGGCTGATGGCTCCTGCCCTCCAGCCTCCTGCCCCAGATGGCCCCCGGCCTGGGCTTTCACGCCAGGCCTGCAGGCAGAGCTGGACCAGGCTGGGTCGCCTCTTGTGCTGCCTGAATGAGCGCCATGGATGGAGTGGCAGTCATGTAAGGACACCTTCTACCCTCCTTTACCCGCTGCCTGCTGTCCTGTCCCAGAATGAGGGCTGCCTGGCCTTTGGCTCCTGCTTGAGAAGCTCAGCACTGCCTGGACGCCTCTCTTTTTGGGGAGTGATAACATCCACAATGACTAAAATTCACTGTGCACCATTTAAGTGGTCACAACTTAGTCCCCATAGAACTCTCATGAAGTGGGCACTCTTGTCACCCCCATGTTACAGGTAAAGAGCTGAGGCTCAGAGAGGTTCTACCACTCACCCAGGTCACACAGCACATCCTGGCAGAGATGGCACTCAGGCCTACCTGAGCCCATCCCTCAGCACAGCGCCGCCCTGCCTCTGTGCAAGGCGCCCTACCGGCTCTGAGTCAGGATGCCGTTACGGAGGGCCGTGCACTGCTGCAGGACTCCATCTGAACTCCAGCAGAAGCATCCCTTTCTCTGGTTCTAGGACATAATGCGGGGACGCTTCTGAGGCTGAACTGTAGACACAGCTGCAGGTGCCTCTAAAGGGCCAAAAGACGCGTTCGTGCTTCCGCGTGGATTGAGATTTTGGCAAGGAACACATAGTACTTTTGTTGAAAGGAAGAACCAGAAAGATGGCAGATTGAAACCTCTTCTTTTTTTTTTTTTTTTTTGAGACGGAGTTTCGCTGTATCGCCCAGGCTGGAGTGCAGTGGCGCGATCTCGGCTCACTGCAAGCTCCGCCTCCTGGGTTCCCGCCATTCTCCCGCCTCAGCCTCCGAGTAGCTGGGACTACAGGCGCCCGCCACCTCGCCCGGCTAGTTTTTTGTATTTTTAGTAGAGACGGGGTTTCACCGTGTTAGCCAGGAGGGTCTCGATCTCCTGACCTCGTGATCCACCCGCCTCGGCCTCCCAAAGTGCTGGGATTACAGGCTTGAGCCACCGCGCCCGGCCGAAAGCCTCTTCTTGAAAGGGCCTTTGATCGTGCCTGCCACAGGACACGTGTCCCCTCCCTGATGCAACAGAACCTAGTGGTTCATTCATCTGATCTTAGAGTCTGACACTTCGCGTTGGGGAGTCACTCCCGATCCTTCCCTTCCCTGAGTGAGTGGAGAGAGCTGGATTCCTCTTTCTAGATGTGTGACATGAGGGCTGGCTGTGACTGCTTCGTGACCCCTGCTTCCCGGGGATCAGAGCCTGGGCTGTGGGCTACTTCTAACATCCAGGTCAGGGACTGCTGGGGCTGATTTGGGCTTGGAACCCAAGTCCTCCAATGCCCAGCACCACCCGAGCACCCCCGTGGCTGCTGGGGTCTGCTTCTGCCACCATGTTCTGACCTTCCAGTGCACCTCCTGTATGAGCACACAGATCTCAGTGGGGCTCACTGGGCGCCTCTGCCCAAGCCCCTGCTGCCTTGACTTCTTGCTATGCTGGTGGCCCAGTCACAGAGTGGTCAGGACAAAGTGGTCATTGCTGGGATTTGAAACCCAAGCAGCCTGCAGGGGCAGCTTAGTCTGAGTCATGCCCCGGTCTGTGGGAAGGTGAGAGCAGGCAGTGAGGGAATGGGGGCTGGCATAGGGACTGAGGGAGCAGGGGGAGCCAAAGGAAGGGTGGAGCATGCAGACGGCCTGGCCTGTGGGTGGCGTGGCTTGGGGCAGGACTCAGGTGAGCCCTCCCTTTTGGCATCACACTCTCTTATCCTTCCGACACCTCCCTGCCCACCTCCACTGGCCTCTTCTGTAGAGAGAAAGGTGGCTCGGGCCCAATGTGATCCTGCCTCCCTGTCCCTCCCGTACTGAGCTTGCAGCAGAGGTAGGCGATTCAGAGCCGGAGCCGGGGAGTTGCACGGACCCAGGTGCATACCTGGCTCTGCCACTTTATAGCTGTGTGTCCTGGTAGGAGTCCTCTAGCCTCTCCAGTCCTCACTGTCATCCTCAGAAGAATGGGGTTAGGACAGACTGCCTGGGAGGCCGCTGTGGGGGTGAGCAGCTCGTCTGCAGGGGTCACCCATGAGGCGCTCCCAGATGGAGGCTGGTGCTCTCATCAGCCACAGGGCGCTGGAGGCTGGTTCCTCCTGCCTCCAGGAGAACCCTGTTGATGCAGCCCCTGGTTCTAGGACACCCAGGAGTTCCTTCGCTGCTTGATGGACCAGCTACACGAGGAGCTCAAGGAGCCGGTGGTGGCCACAGTGGCGCTGACAGAGGCTCGGGACTCAGACTTGAGTGACACAGATGAGAAACGGGAGGGTGACCGGAGCCCATCAGAAGATGAGTTCTTGTCCTGCGACTCGAGCAGTGACCGGGGTGAGGGTGACGGGCAGGGGCGTGGCGGGGGCAGCTCGCAGGCCGAGACGGAGCTGCTGATCCCAGATGAGGCAGGCAGAGCCATCTCTGAGAAGGAGCGGATGAAGGACCGCAAGTTCTCCTGGGGCCAGCAGCGCACAAACTCGGAGCAAGTGGACGAGGATGCTGATGTGGACACCGCCATGGCTGCCCTTGACGACCAGCCCGTGGAGGCCCAGCCCCCATCACCACGGTCCGCCAGCCCCTGCCGGACGCCAGGTATCAGCTGGCTGGGGGCTGCGGGAGGAACCTCAGCCTGTGGCCCAGTACCTACCGGGTGCTGAGCGCCGACCTGCAGTGGCCCCGGGGATGGGTTCTTCACTAGACCCGAATGACAGAGGGGAAGTCAGCCTCTGGGGGGGTCAGTGATGTGCCCAGGGTCCCCCAGCTCATAACGCTGGAGCCCAATTCAGAGCCCTCTCCCAGAGCCTTGAGCCTTGAGCCGGAAGTGGAATGGACAGCTCTGCTCCGGCCTGTGTGCTGGGGCCAGGAGTGGGCACGTGACAGATGAGACACATTGGGATCAGGCCTTCGTCCCTTTAGGAGGGACTGGCAGGTCATCTTCCTGCCTATTGTGGAGCCAGCCTGGCTGCCCTGGCCCAGCATGGTGCCCTCTCTGCCCCCAGAGCCGGACAACGATGCCCACCTACGCAGCTCCTCTCGCCCCTGCAGCCCCGTCCACCGCCATGAGGGCCATGCCAAGCTGTCTAGCAGTCCCCCTCGTGCAAGCCCCGTGCGGATGGCACCGTCGTATGTGCTCAAGAAAGGTTCGGGGGGCACAGGGGAGGGTGGGTCAACTTGGGGCTGGGAGTGCAGACTGCACCTGTGGCTGCCTTTCTCATGGTCCCGTGTGGTGGAGGGCTGGGCTATGGGCTCCTCTCAGGTACACCCCTGAGACACCAATGTGGGAGCCACGTTTTGCAGAGTATGACACAGAGGTGCGAGATGGTGGATTGCTTGCCCAGTCACATGACTCGCATATGTCACTCCACATCCTGTCAAAGGAAGCCCCAGGGCCCGCACCTCGCGCCAGCCAGGCAGGTGGAGGCTGGGCTAGTCCTGTGCTGTGTCCCCAGCCCAGGTATTGAGTGCCGGCAGCCGGAGACGGAAGGAGCAGCGGTACCGCAGCGTCATCTCAGACATTTTTGATGGCTCTATCCTCAGCCTCGTGCAGTGTCTCACCTGTGACCGGGTGGGTGCCCCAGGGATGGGGGGAGCTGGGCCAGGCTGCCAGTGGCCTCAGCAGCTCTTGCCCTAACTGGGTGCAGGGTGGGCTCTCCACGGGTGCTCCCTGCTTTTCTCCAGGGGAGGGCCCTGCCTGCGTAGATCCCGTGTCTATGGCCCGGGGAGCAGACCCTCTGCCCCTCACCTGCTGGTTGGGATTTGGGGTGCAGATATTGCCAGAGGACGGGCAGCAGACTGACGTTTAACCCCACAGGTATCCACCACAGTGGAGACGTTCCAGGACCTATCGCTGCCCATTCCTGGCAAGGAGGACCTGGCCAAGCTCCACTCAGCCATCTACCAGAATGTGCCGGCCAAGCCAGGCGCCTGTGGGGACGGCTATGCCGCCCAGGGCTGGCTGGCCTTCATTGTGGAGTACATCCGACGGTGCGCCCACCTTGCCACTACTGGACGACACGGGCTGGGCCTTGTCCTGGTTTTCCTGGGCGGGAGACACTACACAGTGAAGTCCATGCATTTGGGGGACCAGGGAGGTCCTGGGAGGATCTGGGGGCTGCAGAGGAGTTGGCTTAATAAGCAGGGGTTTCTTGGCTACTTTGGAGTGGACAGGATTGGATGGTCCCTTGGAGCTGGAGGGCAGTGACAGCAGGGAGGTGACCACGTGGCAGGTTGAAGGGAGGGCAGCAGCAGGACATAGGCCTTGTGGGCAGGAAGGGCAGTGGCTTTCCCAGGGCTTCCTCACCTGCCTGAGGCCAGAGACCCGCACGGCCCCAGGGAGGGGGCAGCATGATCATGGCCACAACACAGATGAAGGAGACCAGGCTTGGGGAGAGTAATGCCACTCGACCCAGGACACGGAGGGGTCTGGCTCCAGGCCTCTGCCCCGACCCCCCGTGCCTGGCTGCCACTCTGGGCCTTCGGGGTCCTTCTGTGGCTCAGGCCTGACAGACCTCAGCCAGAGTCCCTTCAGCTCCTGTTCTTGCCCAGGCCCTGGCAGCACCCAGCACTCCTTTTCTGTCTGTAGGTTTGTGGTATCCTGTACCCCCAGCTGGTTTTGGGGGCCTGTTGTCACCCTGGAAGACTGCCTTGCTGCCTTCTTTGCTGCTGATGAGCTGAAAGGTGAGTGACCTGGCTGGCAAGGGTTGGGGAGGTGGAGGGTTGTGGGGACAGGGGTGTGCAGACCCCAGTAGGCCAGCATGCAGCCCAGGGCTTGTGGGATACACGGCCAGGCTAGACTTGGCTTCCAAGGTTGAACCCCACCTCCAAGATTCCCACGCCCACTGCCAGCCAGGCTGGGCCGGGGCCACGTGATCTCCCAACCCTACCATCTTGCAGCTCTTGGGTGTTTACTTATTTTTATTTTTACCAATTTGGTGGGCAAAAATGATATTGTATGTTAATTTTTCATTTCCTTGATTACTGATGAGTTTCTACATTTTTTGTTAAATATACTGGCTCTTTGTATTTATTTAAACATTGCCCATTCCTGTCCTTGCCTTTTTCCTCTGTTGGCTATTTGGCATCTAAACCTTTGGGAAAACTCTCTCTCTCTCTCTTTTTTTTCTCCAATTTTCAATTGTGGTAAAATACACAAAATGTAAACTTTACCACCATAACCATCTCAAATGCTGTTTTTAACAGAAAGTGCCCAGCTGAGTAGTATGAAATACATGCACATGGTTGCACAGCCATCCTCCTCATTGACCTCCAGAACTTTTCCATCTTGCAAACCTGAAACTCAGTATCCGTGAAACAGCTCCCTACTCCCACTTTCCAGCCCCTGGCAACCTCCGCATTCAAGTCTGTGAATTTGACTACTCTAAAGGGCCTCATATAAGTGGAATTATACAGTATTTGCCATTTTGTGACTGATGGCTTTTACTGAGCACAACGTCCTTAGGGTCCATCCGCATTGCAGCGTGTGTCAGAATGCCCTGCCTTTTGTAGGCTGGTTATTTATCGTTCCATTGTGTGGATGGGTGGGGCCATTCTGCTCATTCGTTCATCCATCAGTGGACACTCAGGCCACGTCCCTGTTAGCTATTGTGCGGAATGCTGCTCTAACCATGGGTGTGCTCACCTCTCTTCTTTCATCCCTTTGGGTCTATGCCTATTTTTAATTTCTTGAGGAGCCACCGTACTGGGTTCCACAGTGGCCACCCCATTTCACGTTCCCACCAGTGACGCACAAGAGTTCCAGTTTCTCCACATCCTCGCCCACACTCATTTTCTGTTTACTTTTTTGATGGGAGTCAACCTCATGGGTATGAGGTGGTATCTCATTGTGGGTTTTTTTGTTTTGTTTTGAGACAGAGTCTCGCTCTTGACGCCCAGGCTAGAGTGCAGTGGCATGATCTTGGCTCACTGCAACCTCCACCTCCTGGGTTTAAGCGATTCTTCTGCCTCAGCCTCCCGAGTAGCTGGGATTATAGGCACGTGCCACCATGCCCAACTAATTTTTGTGTTTTTAGTAGAACGGGGTTTCACCACGTTGGCCAGGCTGGTCTCCAACTCCTGACCTTAGGTGATCCGCCCGCCTTGGCCTCCCAAAGTGCTGGGATTACTGGTGTGAGCCACTGCACCCAGCCTCGTTGTGGTTTTGATTTGCATTTCCTAATGATAGTGATGTAAAGTGTCTTTTCATGTGCTTGTTGGCTATTTGTAAGTCTTTGGAAAAACATGTATGTGAATCCTTTGCCTATTTTGATTTTTGTTACTGGTTATGGGATTCTTTTTTTTCTTGCAACAGTCTCACTCTGTCACCCAGGCTGGAGTACAATGGCGTGATCTTGGCTCACTGCAGCCTTTGCCTCCTGGGTGCAAGCGATCCTCCCATCTCAGCCTCCCGAGTAGCTGGGATTACAGGCACGCGCCACCACACCTGGCTAATTTTTGTATTTTTAGTAGAGATGGGGTTTCACCATGTTGGCCAGGCTGATCTTTAACTCCTGACCTCAAATGATTTGCTGGCTTGGCTTCCCAGAGTGCTGGGATTACAGGCGTGAGCCACGGCGCCACCCTCATTAGTTATAGTTCTTTGTGTGTCCAGATGTGTGACTTGTAACCCTGTCCTCCCATCCTGTGTGGTGCGTTTTATTCTGTAGTTTGTGTCTTTTGCTTTGGTTGCCTGCACCTTTGGTGTTGTGTCTCAGAAATCATTGCCAGATCCAATGTCATAAAGCTTTTTTCCTACTTTTCTCCTAAAAGTGTTATAGTTTTAGGTCTTATATTGAGGTCTTTGATCCCGTTTTGACTTAATTTTCAGTGTGCATGGAGGGGGAAACTATACATTAAGATTTTAAGCTCGTCAGGGTGGCGTGTACCTGTGATCCCAGCTACTCTGGAGGCTGAGGGTCCCCTGAACCTAGGAGTTCGGGACCAGCCTGGGCAACATAGCAAGACTCTATCTCAAAAAAATGGATTCAAATACATTTTCTGTAATTAATGTTGCACTTCCCCCCCACCTCCATTTTGCCTGTTGCCTTTTAATTTTGCTTTTGGTGGTGTCTTACAAATGTTGAAGTATTTCTGGGGTCAAATATATCCATTTCTCCCTTGTATGGATTCTGTCTGTGGGGTCCAGCCAGGGCCTTCCCTCCCTCCAGTACCTCTCAGGTTTTATTTCTTTTTCTTTTTTTTCTTTTTTTTTTGAGATGGAATTTCACTCTGTCACCTAGGCTGGAGTGCAGTGGCACAATCTTGGCTCACTGCAACCTCTGCCCCCAGCCCCAGTTCGAGCGATTCTCCTGCCTCAGCCTCCTGAGTAGCTGGGATTACAGGCATGCACCACCACGTCCAGCTAATTTTTGTATTTTTAGTAGAGACGGGGTTTCGCCATGTTGGCCAGGCTGTCCTCGAACTTCTGACCTCGGGATCCGCCTGCCTCGGCTTTCCAAAGTGCTGGGATTACAGGCATGAGCCACTGTGCCCTGCCAGGTTTTATTTCTTAAGCAGAAATCATTATAGTCACTTTTTTTTGCTCCCCCATTTCCCATCCTTGCTAACCTCTGACCCTTTGTTTTACTGCCCTAGGTGACAACATGTACAGCTGTGAGCGGTGTAAGAAGTAAGTGAGCCTTCCCCGGCCTTTTCCTTAACTGCCCGTTTCTGTGCCCTACATATTCCCCTTGGGTTTCCGCAGAGAGCCCCCCACAATCCTACCTTCCCAGAAGAGCCGGGTGGAGGGCTGCTCCCCTGGCCTGATGCCAGACATTGAAGCTGGCTTGTGCTTCCTCCCCAGGCTGCGGAACGGAGTGAAGTACTGCAGAGTCCTGCGGTTGCCCGAGGTGAGCCGGCGGCCTTGGCAGCCTCCTTCTCAGCTATCTCTGGGTGCACACCAGCACACACCAGGCGGGGGCTGACCCTGCTCCACTGCTCGGGCACTTCTGTGCTGCAGGGGCCACGGAGACTCCATAGCTTTGGCTGAGAAACCTCTGGGAAGGGTTGGCAGGGGGCACATTTTTCCGACTGTGACTTGGTGCTCTCTCTCGGTGGCCTCATCACATTTGTTGTCTAATGTGTTGTGTGAGCGCCCAGTGGGAGGCAGGTGTGTGGGATGCTGAGGCACCATCCCCACTAAGACAGCTATGGCTCCTGCCGGCTACAGAGTGGTGGGAGGAGGGCTGGCCCAGCCAGGGCTGTTGCCAGGGGCCTTTCTGAGGAGTGATGTCTGAGTGAGGCCTGGAGGTTGTAGGCTGGTGTCATCGTCGTGGATGGAAGGCACAGAAGGAACAGACAAAACCCCGGTGCGGGAGCGGGCTTGTCCGCACCAACGAAGGCACGTGTGGCTGCAGCAAAGAGGAGAGGGCCCCAGCAGAGGGGGCCCAGGATGGGGCTGTGGTGGTTCGGGGAGGCTTTGTGGCTTCTCAAAGGCAGTGCTGACAGAACTGGTAAACTTGATGGCTCAGTGCAGCTCTCGGGGTCCACTTCTCAGCCGTGGAGCTGGGAATGATCTGTGTGACTTAGAGTGAGCCCAGTCTGGACCACGTGGAACTCTTGGATTTGTTCCAATGGAGTCAGCTTGCATGATCCCATCAGCTGTCCTGGGCCTGGGGACAGGGCTGCGAGCATCTGCGTCGTTTCTTCCTAGGTGACCGGCGCTCTCTCTGTCCCCGCAGATCCTGTGCATTCACCTGAAGCGCTTTCGGCACGAGGTGATGTATTCATTCAAGATCAGCAGCCACGTCTCCTTCCCCCTCGAGGGGCTCGACCTGCGCCCCTTCCTTGCCAAGGAGTGCACATCCCAGATCACCACCTACGACCTCCTCTCCGTCATCTGCCACCACGGCACGGCAGGCAGTGAGTCATGTCCCTTCCCCTGCCGCCCCCATCCGCTAGGATCCCTGTGACCCATCTGCTCTGCCGCAGGTGGGCACTACATCGCCTACTGCCAGAACGTGATCAATGGGCAGTGGTATGAATTCGACGACCAGTACGTCACAGAAGTCCACGAGACGGTGGTGCAGAACGCCGAGGGCTACGTCCTCTTCTACAGGTGGGCGCTGGGCCGGGCCTGGTGGAGGAACCTCACCACCCCCGTCCCCTGGGACCCATGGGCCTTCTGGGTGTATGTAGGGGACAGTGCCTGGAAGGGTTTTGAACCAGGGAAGTAAGGACTTGGATTAAGAAAGAGCCCTCTGGCTGCTGTGGGGAATGCAGGAAGGCAGCTTGGAGCCTTCTCCAGGGCCCTGGCTGGTGCACAGGGGCGCTGCTCACATGTCCAGGACCCCTGAGGGACCCAGGAGGTGGACAGGGCCGGTAGCCCCAGGTGCACTGGGATGGGGGCTCTGCTTGTGTCTGGAGGTGGCAGCCGTCAGGCACAGCTTCTCAGCCCCTCCTCACCCCGCAGGAAGAGCAGCGAGGAGGCCGTGCGGGAGCGGCAGCAGGTGGTGTCCCTGGCCGCCATGCGGGAGCCCAGCCTGCTGCGGTTCTACGTGTCCCGCGAGTGGCTCAACAAGTTCAACACCTTCGCAGAGCCAGGACCTATCACCAACCAGACCTTCCTCTGCTCCCACGGAGGTGAGGCGCCCCCCTGTGGTGGGAGAGCAGGGTGGGCAGGTGGGCCGAGCCACAGCTTCACTCCCTGTACTTTCTTCCCAGGCATCCCGCCCCACAAATACCACTACATCGACGACCTGGTGGTCATCCTGCCCCAGAATGTCTGGGAGCACCTGTACAACAGGTGAGAGCCTGGAGGCCGCCTTGTCTCCTTCCTGTCCAGGGCCCAGCTGGGCAGGAAAAGAGGGGAGGACAGGGAAGGAATGTCCTCCCTGGCCTCCACTCGGCAGCACAGAGCCACCTTCACCTGTCTCGTGGAGAACGACACGTGTCGTTTGTGGGAATCCACTTGGATCCTTACAGTCGCAAGGGACAGGAAACTGGCTGAAGCACAACTGAGTGTGTTGGCTCATCTGGTCCTCAGCCTTGAAACAGGGCCTCTTGGGAACTGTGGGCGCGCTGCTCCCTTGCAGGCTCCATGGTGCTCACACAGAGGCACGTGCAGGCCTGTGACAGCGCTGAGGGGGCACTGATGGCTTGAGGGGGAAATGGAAGGCAGTGATCACTCTCCCCTCACTGGTGCCCCCCTCAGGCCATGTCTCTCTCTCCCTCCCACCCTGAGCACAGATTCGGGGGTGGCCCCGCCGTCAACCATCTGTACGTGTGCTCCATCTGCCAGGTGGAGATCGAGGCGTTGGCCAAGCGCAGGAGGATCGAGATCGACACCTTCATCAAGGTGCATGCGGGAAGGTGGCACGGGGGCAGCTCTGCCAGCCTCTGCCTGAGGCAGTTGGGGACTTGGGGACAGAAGAGCCCTGTGTAGTCCCTGAGCAAGTTTGAAAGGAGTCTTTTGAGGCTGGGCACGGTGGTTCACACCTGTAATCCCAGCACTTTGGGAGGCTGAGGCGAACAGATCACTGGAGGTCAGGAGTTTGAGACCAGCCTGGCTAACATGGCGAAACCCCATCTCTACTAAAAATACAAAAATTAGCCGGGCATGGTGGCAGGTGCCTGTAATCCCAGCTACTCAGGAGGCTGAGGCAGGAGAATCGCTTGAACCTGGGAGACGGAGGTTTCAGTGAGCTCAGATTGTGCCATTGCACTCCAGCCTGGGCAACAGAGTGAGGCTCCGTCTCAAGAAAAAAAAAAAAAAAGAAAGAAAGGAAAGGAGTCTTCTGCAGGGGACTAGATGGCGAGGTGTCTAGGAGGACTTTTCCTGGTGAGTGGGTTGGCTTGAGTAAGTGAAGGCTCATCGCCTGGGTGCTGTTGAGCTTAAAGAACCAGTAGATGGATCCCGTTCTCAGCCTTGGCTGTGTTATTTTGGGCTGAATCATTCTTTATTGTGGGGCCATCCTATGCATTTTAGGATGTTGAGCAGCATCCTTGGCCTCTACCCGCTAGTGCTAGTGACAACCAAAATGACCTCCAGTCATTCAGACTTCTGTGAAAGAGCTGAGTGCAGGTGAGGCTCCTGGCACACTCTCCCCCTGCCACACTACTTCTAACAGGGTTAGGACGCACTCCACTCACAGGGAAGGCCCGGTGAGAGACACTGAGGGACACCCGTGCTTTGTGGCCATTAGGAAATGATTCTGCTGCCTGGGCACAGTGGCTTATGCCTGTGATCCCAGCACTTTGGGAGGCCGACCAGGTGGATCACTTGAGCCCAGGAGTTCAAGACCAACCTGGCCAACATGGCAAAACCCCATCTCTACCAAAAATACAAAAATTACCTGGGCACGGTGGTGTGTACCTGTCGTCCCCGCTACCCGGAGGGCTGAGTGAGGTGGGAGGATCACCTAAGCCTGGGATGGTGAAGCTGCAGTGAGCTGTGATCGTGCCACTGCACCCCAGCCTGGGCAATAGAGACCCTGTCTTGAAACAAAAACAAAAAAGATAGTGTCAGGGCTGGACATAGTGCTGCGCGCTTGTGGTCCAGGCTGCTCAGGAGGCTGAGGTGGGAGGATCACTTGAGCCCAGGAGGTCAAGGCTGCAGTGAACCACGATTGTGCTGCTGCACTCCCGCCTGGGCACAGAGTGAGACCCCCCATCTCAAAAAAGAAAAAGAAAATGCTCCAGTCAGAACCAGAGCTGCCTCTCTGAGCAGATAGGCACATTCTATTCAACCGGGGAAAATTAGCATCTACCAGGCCAGGTGCGGTGGTTCACGCCTGTAATCTCAGCACTTTTGAGAGGCTGACGTGGGCGGATCACCTGGGGTCAGGAGTTCAAGACCAGCCTGGCCAACATAGTGAAACCCCATCTCTACTAAAAATACAAAAGTAGCCAGGTGGTGGTGCGCACCTGTAGTCCTAGCTACTCAAGAGGCTGAGGTGGGAGAATCGCTGGAACCTGGGAGGCAGAGGTTACGGTGAGCCGAGATCGTGCCACTGCACTCCAGCCTGGGTGACAGAGTGAGACTCCCTCTCAAAAAGTAGCATCTCCCTTGTGGTCTCAGTTGGGTCAAACAGTTACTGAAGAGACCCACAAAATGTTGCCACTGTCCTCTGAGCGATGGGTGTATTCATTTTGTTTGAGCTTGTCTGGGGGTTTTGATTTTTCACCTTGAGCATCTGGTGTTTTTATAAGACTCTTGGGTGAGGGCCTGGGGCGGGGGCATTTGGAAAATCCTTGCTGAAGGTAAATAGAGGCTGACCTGCCCTCTGTCCCCTCCCGTCCTTGCCCGCCTGCCCAGCTGAACAAGGCCTTCCAGGCTGAGGAGTCGCCGGGCGTCATCTACTGCATCAGCATGCAGTGGTTCCGGGAGTGGGAGGCGTTCGTCAAGGGGAAGGACAATGGTGAGCTGAGGGGGGCCTGGCACTTACCTGCCCCGGGGGCCTCCTGGGAGATGGGATGCTGGCAGGGGAGGGCCGGCACACGGGGGCTCCTGCAGGCCCTGTACCTTCCCCCAGGTGCCACCCATCCAGGGTGGACAGAGAGCATGGGGCTCTGCCAATCCCCAGTGGGGATCGCTGTCCCCACCCAGAGGCAGGAAGCTGCTCCTGCCCTGCGCCCCCGCCCCTTCTCCACTTCCTGCCGTGCCCAGCAAGCTGCTCTGTCCTCCTGCAAGGCCCTTTCCTCGGGAGTGTGTTGCCTGAAATGACAGATTTGTCATCCAACTCGTTGGATTTACAGAGGTGGAGACAGGCCCTATCACAAGGAAGCTCCCAGGGACCCCCAGACCCCCAGTGAGGAACAGCAGAGCCAGCCATGGGTTGCCTGTGGCTTTGGGGCCCGGCAGGGTGGGCAGAGCCCATGGTCCTGCTCACGGGACCCTTTGTGTAGAGCACAAGCACCCACCTGTGCTCGGGAAGGAAGGCCTCACTGCCATCCCGCTGCTCAGGGAAGGTGCCAGGGCCACCCTGAGGCGCCTCTGGTGGTGGCTGAGGCCTTCAGCGTGGCTGTGGTTGAGAACGTAGCTTCGGAACCCCCACCCTGGCCTGGACGGTGGCCTTGCCTTCTACCAGCTGTGACCTGAGTGGTTACTTCATCTGCCCAGGCCTCGGCTCTGTCTCTGTAAACCTCTGTCTTGTCCTGTGGTTGCCAAGGCTAAATGAGACAGCTGGGCAGAGGGGAAGGGGCGTGGTGAGCAGCAGCTGCCAGCAGAGATGAAGGCATGGGCCACCCACTGCAGCTCCCGCGGCCGGCACAGAGTCTGAGACGATCTCATGCATTCTGGAAATTCCCTCTGCTGGGTCCTCAGACTGCCACAGAGGAGCAGTGGGTGGGCCAGGCACCTCTATTAGACACTTCACGCTGACCCCCAGGCCTGGGGCAGCCTCACTTGGGATGGCTCTGCTGCTGCGGAGGGTGGAGGGCATGCCAGGGGCTGAACCCGAGCCCGCTGTGTCTATTCCAGAGCCCCCCGGGCCCATTGACAACAGCAGGATTGCACAGGTCAAAGGAAGCGGCCACGTCCAGCTGAAGCAGGGTGAGTTCCCCCAGGGTCAGCCAGGCTCCTCTCTGCCCTTCCTGGCTGCCAGGCTGCTGCCCAGTCCCGTCCTTCCAGGAGCCCCCTTACCACCTTCTTACAGTCAGGCTGAGATGTCCACCCGAGTCCAGGCCCAGGTGGCTGAGAGATGGCCCAAGGGGCTTGGTCTCTGCTTGTGTCCCCCAGGTCCCACCCTCTGCCTGCTGCTGGCCTTGCCCACCCTGCTGTTTATGTCAGCCTCACTCCCAGGAACAAGTGACACAGCCAGAAATAACACATCTCCGGGGCCCTTAGCAGGACGGACGTTCCTCTGGGAAATCCTGGTTTCCATCTGACAGCGGAGCCCCCGCTGCCCAGGCCAGTGGCTTCCTTGAGGCGGCAAAGGTGAGCCCAGGGATGCCTCTCGTGCCCTGCAGGAGCTGACTACGGGCAGATTTCAGAGGAGACCTGGAACTACCTGAACAGCCTGTACGGAGGCGGCCCCGAGATCGCCATCCGCCAGAGCGTGGTGCAGCCGCCGGGCCCGGAGAGCCTGCACGGGGAGCAGAAGATTGAAGCCGAGACCCGGGCAGTGTGATTTGCTGGGCTAGTCTGTAAGTGGCCCTGGCTGGTCCCTCCATGGCACTCTGGGTCCTCTCCTCCCTCTCCAGAGACCCTCATGTGTCCCTTTGAGCATCCAAAGAGCAGGTCCCTGAAGGCACCTTCCTGGAGGCTGTACGGAGGGCCCTGGACGTGGCCCAGCCCCACTGCTGAGTGCCGTGTCCCCACAGCCCCGTGTGCCCCACCCCGTGGAAGGCGTGTTTGTGCCCAGAAGAGAGGCCGGGCCACTGCAGAACCCCGCTGTGTAAAGAGGCAGAAGAGTTGGTTTGGTTCGCAGTGAGTAACACTGCAACTAGAAAACATGCACTTCAGGCTTGTTTAAACGACCAAGACTCTGTGACGTTAATTTGGGTCTTTGTCCTGGCAGTGCTCCTGCCAGTCACTGTCATCATTGCGTCCCCCACAACTGTCCTCTTGCTAGCTCGGCCCAGCTTTGTTCCTGGAGCCCGACGCCACCCCCCTCAGGCAGAGGATGCGTCCTGGGCCAGAGTCAGGGAGTAGCTGCTGCTTCACAGCGTTTCCACCGTGTGATTGACCTGGATCCCCAAAGACTCGGAAGGAGCCCTGGCCAGTGAGGAGCTCACAGGTCCTCCCTGGTGGTCCCTTCGCACCCCTGCATCTCCTGGGCGTCACCAGGAAGGCTCTGAAGTCCCAGGCTGCTCTCAGCACTTTTCCTGCAGACTGAAGACTCTGGACTCATTGCTGATTGGAATGCCAGGAGGAGGGTGGATTTCTGCCAGTGGGGGATATTTCTGGAGGCAGCTGGTCCCTGACACCGCATCCTGCTGAGCCTGCCCTTGGATTGGCTGTACTTTGCCTCGAAGTTCAGCAGTTCATCTTCATGGGAATTTGCTGAGCCCCCACCAGGGAACCGGATGATGAAACAGGGACACCTCACAGCGCTGCCATTTGCTGCAAAGGCAGCTTCCCGGGCCGACGCTAGAGAAGACAGACTTTCCCTTCCTCCCAGCGTCGTCAGTGCAGAGCCCACCTGGAAGCGTGTGGGGGGTGGGCAGGGGGCAGCGCTCAGGCGGATCCTGGGAAGCGGCCTCTGGATGCTGAGTGGAAGGACCCACTGAGCACAGCAAGGCACCAAAGCCCCTGGAGAAACCGCCAGAGCGAGATGTGGCCATCGTCAGGGTCAAAGCAGATGGGGCGTGGGTGGGGAAGGGGCTCTGGGACCAGCCCCCCCACACCTCTGTGGTCATCAGTCTCTGTAGAAGCAGATGGTGGTGGAAGTTCCAGCAGGTGGGTCTGGCAGAGGCCGAGGCCTCACTTTTCGGATCTTCTCTCCCAGATCCTGCTCCCTCCCAGCTGAGCCTCGGTTCCCTGGCATTGACCCCAGCCTTCTGAAAGCTGCTGCTGCAGCCAGAGGCTGCACGCTGCACTGTCACCACGCAGCTGTGCAGGCTGGGATCGGGCCCCACCTCTGTGCTGTCTAGTTTGTGTTCAGAATGTCAGAATAAACACAGAATAAACATTCCCACAGCCACGCTGTCGTCTCTCCTTCACTGCAGTTAATTCTGTTGCTGGAGGGAAGGTGAGGCTCTCTGCCATGGGGACAGCCCACCAAGCCCTGGGCCTCGCCTTGCAGATCACCAGGCCCGGGAGGGAGCTTTCCATGTGGCTTTCTGAAACCAGAGACCACCTGGAGGCTGTGGACGCGAGCGAAAGAGGGGACCCAGCCACTTTAAAGGCCCGTCGGCGTCTCCTTTCCTGGACTCAACACCAGCCTCAGACAGGTAGGGCCAGATGTGGCCAGTGATTGAGGCCAGCACATCCCACAGGCCAGTCCCCCTCTGGCCGCCCAGACAGGCGGTTACAGAGTGGCTGTGAGCAGGGGGTTGCCTCTCCTTTGCACACTGGCCCTGGGCATTCAGTGATGCTGGTGTTCAGTAGTCTTGAGTTTTTTGTTGGGTCTCATTTTGGGGGAGAGAAGAACTTGAGATTTTTATATATAACTTACCAACATGTATTTGTGAAATCCCATTGTTGCAGGAAAAAGGGGTTCCGAACGATCCAGACCCCAAGAGACGGTTCTTGGATCTCACGCAGGAAGAAACTCAAAGTGAGTTGCAGAGTTCACTGAGAAGAGTTTATTGAAAGTTGCTCAGGTACAGAGTAGAGCATCCTTAGAAAGCAAGCGGAGGGGTGCCCGTCGCTGTTTTCAACTCCTCTTATGTAGGGGTCTTAGCTATAGAAAAGCTACGCTGTGTCTGTCACGTGGGCTGACAGCCTGACACAGTGGATTGCTCTGTTGATTTAAAGAAAGCTATCCTTGGCACATCGAAGCCTCACTGTGGTCATCTTCAAGCATACACTGTTGTGTGGCATCTGAACCTTCTGCCGTCCTAGGAGTTTGTCCCTGTGGGCGTTAGGTAACTGCTTCCTCAGATGTAAACATCTTAGACCTAGGTTGTGATTGGCCTGGACTGTGCCTAATTTTCTGTTTTTTGAGATGGAGTCTCTCTCTGTCGCTCAGGCTGGAGTGCAGTGGCGTGATCTTGGCTCACAGCAACCTCCACCTCCCAGGTCCAAGCGATTCTCCTGTCTCATCCTCCCGAGTAACTGGGATTACAAGTGCGTGCCACCATGCCCGGCTAAGTTTTGTATTTTCAGGAGAGACAAGGTTTCACCATGTTGGCCAGGCTGGTCTCGAACTCCTGACCTCAAGCGATGTGCCCACCTTGGCCTCCCAAAGTGCTGGGATTACAGGTGTGAACCACTGTGCCCAGCCTCCCTGGCTAGTTTTCAGGTGGAGCTGAACTCAAAATGATGTCACCCTGGCTCCCCTAGGCTTCTGCTTCCCTACCACTGTCAGATACGAGTATACAGAAACATTTCAGCATAGGCAAGGATAACACCGTGACAAGGACCCAAGATAGCACATTGCCAGTTCCATGGAAAGCCCCGGGGCCCTCCGGAGTCAGCCACCTTGCCCCACCCCAGAGGTGGCTCCTTGCACGCAGTTCCCTCATCTTGCCTTTTTTTTTTTTTTTTTTTTTTTGCTGAAAAATGCTTCATTGTATTACTATTTTTTTTTTTTTTTTTTTTTTTTGAGACAGAGTCTCACTCTGTTGCCCAGGCTGGAGTGCAGTGGTGCAATCTCACCTCACTGCAACCTCTGCCTCCTGGATTTGAGCAATTCTGCCTCAGCCTCTGGAGTAGCTGGGACTATAAGCACGTGCCACTACGCCTGGCTAATTTTTTTTTTTTTTTTTGTATTTTTAGTAGAGACGGGGTTTCGCCGTGTTAGCTGGGATGGCCTTCATCTCCTGACCTCATGATCCGCTTGCCTTGGCCCCCCGAAGTGCTGGGATTACAGGCTTGAGCCACTGCATCCGGCCAAAAGCTTCATTTTAAAATTGAGCTTTCTGACTGTGCTCATGCCTTTAACACCTTCCCAGCAACTTTCTGCTCCTTGATGAGGAAGGCACACTTGATCCTGTCGGGAACACATTCACACAGAAGCACCAGATGCCCTGCTGACGGGTTTTTTGTTTGTAGACAGGGTCTCACTGTGCTCAAGTGATCCTTCTGCCTCAGCCTCCCAAAGTGCTGGGATTACAGGCGTGAGCCACCACGCCTGGCCGCTTGCTGACACGTTTTTGGTTTGGGGCGGTCTCATAGGAGCTCTAGGTCTCAGCACAAACCCCTGGAAGTCAGCCCAGGCCTACGCCACGTGCAGACTTTGGCACTTTCCCAATCTCGGTATAAAGGTAAACGATTCTCTTCCCAGGGGTTCGGGCCGGCCTACTGTTTGTTAGAGGCTGTATTCTAAGAAAGCCTATGATGGTTTGTGAAACTGGGCCATGCCGAGTGCCTGTAGACAGCGTTCCCGAAAGAGTTTGACCTTTGTCTTTATGTGGGAATCTCTAAGCAATATTTTTGGCTTTGTTTACATTTGAAGGTTAGATACGTGTCTATCCACGTGATTGACATTGAACATGGAAAATGAGAATGAAAGAGTTTTGTCTGGAAGATTTATTTAGGAGGTTTGGAGATCTTGCACTACAGGAAGGTGAGCTGGAAGTAGGTACCAATTTGCCTTAAAACGTTTCCTTATTTTCCTTTTAAATACCTGGCTTTTAAGGAATTCAAACTTAGATGCCAGGATCTGAAGTCTGTGGTTGATTACTGAGCAGGGACAGGAAGCGCTAGGTGGCTGGGGAGGCCGGGCTCAGGCTCCTCCTCTGCGCTGAGCCAGGGCGTGGCTCCAGCCGGGCTTCTTAGAGGAGCCAGAAAGGCGCCTGCACCGTGGGGGAGGCCGAAGGCCACCTGCTGCCTGCCTGTGGTTCTGTCAGCCATGGCGCTACTCATAAACCTGCATCCGAATACATTTGCAAGGTGCAGCCACCCAAAAAGTGTAGTTTCCCACCTTTGTTCTGTTTTAAATTCAGTGCAAACAAATTATCCTGAGGATCTTAATGCTACCTAATTTTGAGCCCCAGAGAGCCTTGAGGGAAGTGAGTGGGGGCGGGGGGTGGTTCGGAATCACAGTCCCCTCTGGCTCTTCCCTTGTGCAACTTCACCTACACAGAGAGACACCTGCTACCTGGACGGAGCAAGGGTGAGCTGGGCGCAGCAGAAACGCACGCCTTTGGGGAAAGCTAGGAGCAGTAGACAGCCTAGGCAATGTATGTTCTGGAAAGGTGTCCTAGGGTTTCTCAGGGTGCAGCCTCCATTCCTTGCTTCCATTTGACCCATGACCAGCCTAGATGAGGGGGCCTATGGAGAGCTGGACCTGGGAACAGGTTCTGAAGGGTAGGGCTCCGTGCAGCGTGGCAGCCAGAGCCTGTGCAGACTGAAGGGTTGCGGCCAGTCCTGGGCGGAGACATCCCTCCAGCAGGTGCCGCGGGGCAGAGGGGAGCCTTCTCCGTCCCCCACGGGGAGAGTGGGTCTGTGTTTCCTCCCACAGCTTCCGGCCCCGTAGCTCTGCGGACAAAAGTAGGGTCCTTCCTCTGCTTCTGTACCTTTTGTGGTCCAGAGATGTCCCCGGCTGGTGTCACTATACCATCTGGAGGTCTAACGGCAGGCACGAGTGCTCAAGGCCAAATGGGCACTCAGTGCCACCCTGGAGAAGCAGCTGACACACCAAGGGGCGGCCACGTGCCTGCTGGCAGCCCTCACACCCTCATCCCGGGTCTCAGAGGGCGCTGGCAACACAGATCCCTGCCTCCCCTCTCAGGAAAGGGTTGCAGGGCCAGGGGAAGGGAGGCCGCCTCCAGGCGGGTGCGCAGAGCCAGGGAACCCGTCTGGATGGTGCCTCTTTCCCACCATCCTTCTCTGGCAGCAGCAGTTCAAAGTGGGGCTTCCAGGCTGGCCCATACATTTCACGATTTCTCGGTCTTTCGCTTCAATTAAAAAAAAAAAAAAAAATGGGGGCATGCCCGAGCCCCGCCTCTGCCCACCTCCTTCTCCTTCCTCACCGCAGGGCTCCCTCCTTGCTCCGTCCACTGTTGCGCTCTGCCGTCTGCTCCCGCCAGGGGTCCCCACCGTCTCTGCGGACGGAGGAGCCGCCTCCCAGGCTCGGGCGTGCCCAGGGCGGGTGGAGGGCGTGGGGCTGGCCGGTATTTCCTGACCCGCTGGAGGAGCCGGCCCCACGGGCTTGTGGCCTCCCCGGAGCCGGTGAGTCAGGAACTTCCTCCTTCAAGAGGCTTCCCCAGTGCAGCAGAAAACCAACTAGTCGCCCCCACTGCTCCCGACCTCTGTGATATCCACAGCCGCGGGAATGCGGGCCCCAAACCAGCAGGCTCTGCTCTCGGCGCCTCAGTGCTGGTGCAGCTCTTGGAGAAGGCTCGGGCGGGGCGGGTGGGGCGTGGGGGGTTCACAGGTGGAGACAGCCAGTCTCCGCCCCGCAGACTGCTGGGCGCAGTCCCGAAATATTCTTCCCAAGTGGACTTTTTTGCTGACAACCTAGAGGAGAGGGTTTCGGGTAGGATAAGGGTAGGTCCCCCTTGTTCCCTTGTGCCACGCTGTGTCACACTGGGAACCAGGGACTCCCAGTGACGCCTTGAAGCCAGCTGCACGCACTTGTGGGAGAGATTCCCAAAGGCCCCTTGTTGGTGCCCTCACCTCCTGCCCTCCGCAAGTGAGGACGCTTGGCATCAGCAGAGCTGCCAGGCCTGTACTTGGTATAGCTGCGAATACGTCATTTCCTGGACAACTGTTTTCCTAAAACAGTGCTTAAAAAAAAAAAAAAAATAACAACCTCGGGACATAGAGAAGTGTGGGCACAAACCGATTGTATCTTTCTCCAAAAGGCCAGGGTGAAATTTTCAAAGCTGGCTGTGGAAACGGGGCCTCCCGCTGCACATGTCCAGCGGCTGCCCGGCACAAAGCGGCTGCCCTTTTGAGCTGTCCACATAAAACAGCTGCGCACTGCCTGCAGCCTCACAGAAACTAGTGATTCCAGCCACGCCACCAGGAGTACCAGCTTGAGCACTGGTGACACCAGATCAATGAAACTCAGGCGTGCCCTCATTTCACCACCTCCTCCTGCCCCAGCCCCAAGCAATGGGGTCCCCAAAGAGCTAGAGTAGCAACCAGTTGAATGTGCATGCAAAAAATACTCCTAGCCATAAGGAGCCTCTCAGACTCCTTGCACTAAATCAGCCCGAATTTCCTGTCACCACGGTCTAAGAGCCCCCCCCCTCCACTGTGGATGGGGGTGGAATTTAGAGCTGTCTAGGTCTCCAGCTCCTCCCAGGGGCCAGCTCCCCAGCCCAGGGGGTTTCCAATGACACTAGACTGCTTCCACAACTAAGGTCATGTCTTCATGCAACATAATAGTCCCATGACACGGTGCCAGAAGTTATACTTTATTTTAACACTTAGAGGATTAACATAGAGTTACAAGGTCAATATAAGCCTTCCAGTGGAAGCTCTTTATTTGGTTTAATTCCATCTCCAGAGACAAACAGGCAACTCTAGGACCTTTACAGTGGCGACTGGCCTCACACAGCGAAATGCCTCCAAAGTTTAGAATTAGTGCAACACACACACGAACGTCTTAAAGGTGCTCAACATCAGGTTAAAATAGAATTCTGGACCTTTTAAAAAAGTTTTTGGATGATAATAAGCACAGGAGGCAGAGCCAATAAGAAACATGAAACCAGTATTTCTGGAAAAACACTTAGCATTAACGTCACTTTTTTGACGTCGTGTAAACTTTCTTCTGTAATGACAGATGTTACCAAAAGGCATCGAGACCTTTGTGCTGTGCTGGTTAGACAAGCTGCAGGCTTATCTCCAAGGTGAGCAGGATAAACGCCCCCCCCCCACGGAACAGCCCATGACAACCTTCCGTGCCTTTTTATACTTTCCCATCCTGCAAATGAAAAACTGGGTAAAGGACAAGTTCCTCTCTTTCATTTTGTTTCTAAGTACTTTTCGGGGCAGGCTCTTTTAAAATTAGTCATCTTACAACACAACAGTATTCTAGCACGGCGGTGAAGTGACAGGCGGCAGATATGGGGCAGGAAGGAGACGCTCACGGGAAATTCCACGTTCTACTCTATGTGAACTGCTCCAGAAAAACACAGACATGATTTCACAGTAGGATTCCCAGAGTAAATGATACATAGGACAACTGACCGCCTCTAAGAAGCCCGGCTGGGGCAGCAGTGAGCTTTCCATGGAGCCACACAGACGGGCCAGGAAGCAACACCCAGGTTCAACATTTAAGAGCACTCGCTGTAACATTCTTTTCGGACACGGGTGGTGGAAAAATTTTAAAAGGCGGAGGAATGACGGGGATATAAGCATATCCTATACTGGGGGTGACGGTCATTCAAAGAGCAAATTACTGCAGCTTATACCTTTTTCACTATGTGGCAAGAAATGAATCTATCCTGACCCATCATATGAAAGATGCGATGCACATGCAGATCCCATTTTAAAGAACCGTTTCGCATCCTCGTGGAGTGGAGAGTGGTCCACTTGAGTTGGTGAGGTCAGAAGTTCCTGGAGATCCCTGTCGGCCCCGTTGGCGGGGGAGCCCTTGCGGAGCTGTGCAGACTGCCGCACTCGCCGTGCACCTGTTGGTTTGCAGGGACGGAGGCGGGGCCCTGACTCTTCTCACCCTGAGTCATCCCAGCTTGTCTTTTGTCCGTCAAGTTGGTCCTCCTGCGTGTAATGGGTGCACCACACTTAGGTCACGGGTTGAAGGGACCGGAAGCCCATGGCTCTGCCGCAGCCCTGAGCCCTCAGTGGGCGGTTTGCAGTCCCCCAGGGAAGAAACAGTCAGAGAGGCTCATGTTCACCCACTTTAAAAACCCAAAGCCACTTCCTCGTCACCTGCCTGGGCCTCCGTGCTTGTGGCTTCTCGTCCCGGAGGGCTGGCTGAGCTGCTCCCGAAGGGTGCTGTGTGGTCAACCCTGGTTGGCTGAGAGGAGCAATTTCCTGGTTTCCACGAGTAAAGATGGCGCCATCCCTTGGGACCTGTCCTTTCTGTCCCTGTCCCTTTGGCTTCTGTAGAACTTCCTTGTCTCACATTCGTAAACAGCAAGAGCAACTGAGGATGCTTGAGGGGACCACCTAGTTACAAAGCCAAGCAAATAAAGCTGCCCGACGTCATCCCTAGGCTTCGGTGGTGCTCTCAGTCACAGGAGCTCTCAGCCAATGGTTCCTCTTGACTGTTTCTGCACCAAATGAGAGGAGGGGCTGCTCTGCTCTAAGGTGTGGGGGGCCACAGATTAGGGGATCTCAGGTTTTCCTCAAAGACCCAAAAGGGGAAAGAAACTTAGCTCTAAAAGCAAACTCAACTAATTCCACATGACCTGAAGAGCACGTGATAAATGGGGTGGTGGCGGCGGGATCCCTCAACGGACCACAAGAGGCACGGGGTCTTTGGTGATTAAAGTGCTAACCTCGGTGGGGTGCAGTAGCTCACGCCTGTAATCTCAGCACTTTGAGGCGGGCGGATGACCTGAGGTCAGGAGTTCAAGGCCAGCCTGACCAACACGGTGAAACCCCGTCTCTACTAAAAATGCAAAAATTAGCCAGGTGTGGTAGTACACGCCTGTAATCACAGCTATTTGGGAGGCTGAGGCAGGAGAATTGCTGGAGGCGGAGGTTGTAGTGAGCCAAGATCATGCCACTGCACAACAAAGCGAGACTCTGTCTCGGAAAAAAAAAAAAAAAAGAGAAGTGCTAACCTCTTCAGATGCTAATCCCGGGGCTCCTGGAAAGGAGAGGATGTTCGCTTTCCAATGAGCCGGTGCAGAGGGGAGGGCCTCGCTCACAAGCGCATGGTCTGCAGTTCTCAGGGACAGGGAAGTGACGCGGAGGACAGGCGTGGGCTCCTCACGGCCGGTGGACACAGGTGAGCCAACAAGGCGAGCTGGAATTCGACCTCCAGCGTGGACCTTCCCAGGCCACTGAAAACAGGGCGCCAAACCAAAATGTGTGCGCAGGCGTGTGCGCTGGTGGGTGTGCCTGTGGGTGTGTGTGCCCCTGCCCCCTGCCCACCAGATGCTCTCAGTTCGAGGGGATAGTGAAAGGGTCAATGTTTAGTATGAGGTGCAAGCCTAGAATCCAAAAAGGACCACTGAGGACTTCACAGACTTGGGAAAAGAGGAAGTGTTTTCTACAGCAGACAGTCGGGGACACGGATGACATCGAGTGCTCGGTCCGCCTGGTGTGCACCGGACCTGCCTTGTCTCCTCAGGGGACCCGTGATGACATTTTCACTAAAGGCACTGTGTGAAGCGCGGAAGGGCCGCCAGGACGGGCCCTGGGGGACTGAGGGCCCAGGAAGGAGCAGGCGGGGGTGTGTATCCCACCGTCTCAGTGGCCTGCGAGGGGTGGGTTGGGGGAGTGATGAGGACCGACCCGAGCCGTGGGGGTGGGCGCTGGCGAGACTTGTCCCCCACGAGGTGGCCCCGGGCTGGGCAGGAGGGCAGGGCCGCAGGGAACATGCTGTAGAGAGAGAGAGAGACCGCCCCGCAGGGATGGGGCTGCGGAGGGATGGGCCGTCCACAGGGCAGGGCACTGGAGGCCTGTGGGGACAAGCAGACGGAGGCTCCTCCAGGAAGGTTCACCTGAGGCTCGCAGGCACTCCCCTCTAGGAATCTACAACACAAAGAGAAACAGAAAGAGAAACTCTCTGTTAGAGAGGATGGCGCGGGTTCCGGGCGGGCATTTTGCTCTTGGCTACAAACTGCACCGCCCTGGGAGGGGAGGGAAGGGGTGGGAGGGGGCATCTCAGAGCAATTGGTTACCACAGGGCAGGTCTGAGATGAGGAACTTTCACGGTTTTCTCTCTAGCCTTTAGCTGGTCTTTCCTTCAGGGTTAAGAGAAGCCCAAACAGGAGACTGATGAGGCCAACCGCCCCAGCTCATCTTTCTCACAAGTTTAGAGAGAAAGTAAGAAATGGAGGCCAGGGCTGGGCGCAGTGGCTCACGCCTGTAATCCCAGCACTTTGGGAGGCTGAGGCAGGCAGATCACGAGGTCAGGAGTTCAAGGCCAGCCTGGCTAACATGGTGAAACCCCGTCTCTACTAAAAATACAAAAATTAGCTGGGTGTGGTGGCGGGCACCTGTAATCCCAGCTACTCGGGAGGCTGAGGCAGGAAAATCGCTTGAACCTGGGAGACAGAGGTTGCAGTGAGCCAAGATCGGGCCACTGTACTCCAGCCTGGACGACAGAGCAAGACTCTGTCTCAAAAAAACACCAAACAAACAAAAAACGGAGGCTGGTGCAGTGGCTCACACCTGCAAACCCAGCACTTTGAGAGGCTGAAGAGGGAGGATCACATGAGCTCAGGAGTTCGAGACCAGCCTGGGCCACAACATAGTCAGACTTCATCTCTACAAAAAAATTTTTTTAAATTAACCGGCATGTTGGCACGTGCCTGTAGTCCCGGCTATTCGGGAAGGTGAGTTGGAAGGATGGCTTGAGCCCAGGGAGGTCGAGGCTGCAGTGAGCCAGGATCGCGCCACTGCACTTCAGCTTGGGCGTCAGTGAGACCTCAACTCCCAAAAGAAGAGAAAAGAAATGCATCAGTTTCCTAGAATGGTACAAGGAACATGAAGGCCTGATTGGCTCAGAAGGAAACTCTTGGCTCTTCAGCAGCACAATGTAAAATCTTTGGTGAAAATGAAAACCTGTCATTCTGTATTCATTCAGCAATACGCCGTGAAAAGCTCTTCATCTCAAGGAGAGAGAAGAGAAACAAAAGAAACAGACTTCTCAGGCCCTGAGTGCGCGCAGGATCAGAAACGGGAGGTGCCATCATTTAAAGGAGGAGGTGGGGGTGGGAGGCAGAATTTTTAAAAAAGCATTGGGCTAGAAAATTCCCTATGACTGGAGATGAAAGAGTTAAATATTCACATTACACAGAATAATTTTCTTGGAAACATGAAAAGTCACTTAAAATACACAATACTGAGAAAAAATATAACATTTATTAGAGAGGCGGATATGAGGGTACAACTAAAAGATGCCAGACAGAGTCTTTTCTTTTAGGATAAGAATAGAAAGAGACAATCATGTTGCTGTATTCAAACAAAACTTACTCAGAACCCCAGAGTTTATAATAAACTCAAGTGCGGAGCCGCAGTGGGGACCTACCTCCCCGTGCGAGGCTTTCCGGCAGTTATAAAAACAGAAAGGTCATTAGGCAGCAGGAGAACCCATAAAACAAACAGATAAAAGTACAACATTAAAACAACTCATTCAAGTACTGCTTTGCGTTTTTAAGTTGCAGTCTATACACATGTATTCTGTGGGGGGAATTATGAAAATATTTAACAGCAATCGAAAAACCAAAAAACCATAAAAGACAGTCACAATCCAATGGACTCACCGGAAGTTACTCTAGTCTAACTATTTTGGCAATTATTAAATAAGCACATCATAGACACCACACACACACACACACACACACACACACACACACACACACTGCACCGGCATTATAACAATAACACAGCTGCACTGAGTTACGGGCCTAAGAAAACAGTGGCTTTGCCCCCATCAGATGGGTTTAAGGAGGGCAGTGTTTGTGGGCAAGTTGGACCGAGTTATAAACAGAGTAGGGAGGAAAGGCTTCTCTGTACGTATTATTAATCTCTAAGTGTAACTTTTAAATAAAAGGAGAAAATTATATAAGTAGCTGAGATTTTGCTGCTTTTAACAGAGAACTGCTAGAAGATAGTAAAGTATACTTTGGGTGGAAATGGAAATTCCTGGTTCTTTGGAATTTGGTTTTCTAGTATTTCATGCCTTGATCAGATGGACCTGAAATTTACAAAATATCTTTAACTGTTTAGTCAGTATTACAGAGATTCACCTGGTATAGTACTGAGACACACAACTTAATGATCACACATTTTAAATTATCATCATAAATTGATGTGCCCAGACCCCTCCCACCCCATTCCCCCTGAAACCAACTGAGCTGTTTTCTGAATTAAATTTGAATAACGAAATAACTAAATTTGAATAATTAAATAAGAAAAAAAACCACATAGCTTGACAGAATGCCTTTTTGCAAAGCCGACTTTTACAAGGTTAATGCTGTCTCCCTATTTTCGAGTTTTTCAGTGGTTGCTTTGTTTTGTCTAGGAGTTCACAGACTGGAAATGAGTTTGTCATCGGATAGAAAGGTCAGATTTTAACACCTTAGGTTTCCCATTCACTTGTTTACTGGGGTAAAGCTGGAAATTTCCTGCTGCTCATTTGAACAGATCCCTGTGGTTGAAGGGTCAGCTGATGTTCTCACTGCAATACTTACAAAGAGGCCTGGGGTCAGGATGGGCGGCTTTATTGATATTAAGTCAGCAAAAGTATCCAAAAGTAATTTGGGCCTGGCACGGTGGCTCACCCTGTAATCCCAGCACTTTGGGAGGCTGAGGTGGGCAGATCACTTGAGCTCAGGAGTTTGAGACCAGACTGGCCAACATGGTAAAAACCCGTCTCTACTTAAAAAAAAAAAAAAAAAAAAAAAAAATTAGTCGGGTGTGGTGGCGGGCACCTGTAATCCCAGCTACTCAGGAGGCTGAGACACAAGAATTACTTGAACCCAGGAGGCGGAGGTTGTAGTGAGCCAGGATCGTATTACTGCACTCCAGCCTAGGTGACAGAGAGTGAGACTCTGTCTCAAAAAAATAAAAAAATAAAAATAATAAAATAAAATAAAAGGCTGGGCACAGTGGCTTACGCCTGTAATCCCAACACTTTGGGAGGCTGAGGCGGGTGGATCACGAGGTCAGGAGATTGAGACCATCCTGGCTAACACGGTGAAACCCTGTCTCTACTAAAAATACAAAAAATTAGCTGGGCGAGGTGGTGGGCATCTGTAGTCCCAGCTAATCGGGAGGCTGAGGCAGGAGAATCGCTTGAACCCAGGAGGCAGAGGTTGCAGTGAGCCGGGATTGTGCCACCGCACTCCATCCTAGTGGCAGAGCGAAACTCCATCTCAAAAAAAAAAAAAAAAAGGATGTTTTTTTAAAAAATCAGGCTGTCACCATGTAAAGGTTAACAGGCTGTGAGAATCTTGAAACAGCCACAAGCAACCACAACCCCCACTAGGTTCTAGAGCCCGAATGTGCAGCTACTGCTTGGAAAATCAGTTTTAAATGAACTTGAGCTGATAAAATGAACCCACACGGTAGAGGGAGGGGCTAATTTCCCACTTGAAAGTAGGAGGGACCCAAGGAAATCACTTTCACAATCGAATGAAAAGAGAATCTGAGCCAGCACCTTCATTCTGACCCATTTGTGGTGGGTTCTCTATGATCTCGAGTTGGATTCTTGAAATGGGCACAGTGAAATGCCTGGCAACCATCTACGCATGCGACCAATTTCACTATCTAACCTCCCACATCAATGCCAATTTAAAAATGCAAATTCTCATGTGGCCTAGATTCCTTTCGATGTGATGAGACATTTTATTTCGTTCTGGCTACAGTTAATTGTATAAAATGAGCCAGAAATTCTAAAATAATTTCCAGTAAATCCAAACTTTGCCAATGATTGAAAGCAAAAACAAAAACAAAAACAAAAAACAAAAGCAAACCCCCAAACTCTCTGAACAGCGATGTGCTGAGATCTGAGATCTGTGTCTGTGGGGAGAAGCATTTGCTGCCACACCACGTTTTATTTATAGCCCCACCTGGGCAAGCATGGATGCAGCTCTACTTGTAAAACCAACAGAAACAGAACCAAGTGTGAGAGAAAATCACAAGGAGCTGACGCGTGGACATGCTCTGCTTTTAAGTAACTGCATCTAAACAGCACTAGCATATCTGATCAACTGTCAATTTGGGCTGGGCGCAGTGGCTCACGCCCGTAATCCCAGCACTTTGGGAGGCAGAAGCAGGCAGATCACTTGAGGTCAGGAGTTTGAGACCAGCCTGGCCAACACAAGTGAACTTGTCTCTACTAAAAATACAAAAATTAGCCGGGCGTGGTGGTGCCCGCCTGTAATCCCAGCTACTCGGGAGGCTGAGGCAGGAGAATCGCTTGAACATGAGGGAGGCGGAGGTTGCAGTGAGCCACGGTACTCCAACCTGGGCAACAGAGCCAGACCCTGTCTCAAAACAACAACAACAACAACAACAACAACAAAAACACAAACACAACAACAAAAAAAACCTGTCAATTTGAGGACATTTGGAAAATCAGCAATGCCATGTAAAAATCAACTGGTCAATTCACCAAACGTTTCCAGATTTCAGCTGGTTGTCTGGGATCATACAGATGTAACAGGATACTCGTGATGCCCTACTAAGGATGCTGACCATGTTTAAGTAAAAATACACAGTTTTGATGCCAATATAAGAATCTTATTTACTCCTTTAGTCAAGGAGGAGGAGATGTTATTTTACTTGTGACTTCCTCCCAAGTGAATGAGTATACAATTGAACAAACTAGCACAGTTCAGTTTATTAAGTTACAATCTGTAACCTCCTAATGTAGCTCAGTGTATGGTGGATACTAGATATAAACAAGAATAGGGAAGTCTTTGGCACCTGCAAGATGTGTGCCGGCTTTTAAATTCAGAAAGATTGATTAGAAGCTACAATGCAACTTTTTTTTTTTTAATCTACAGATACCACCAAAAGAAGAAATGCTTATCAGATTTCAAATGACACAGCTGTAAATTGGCGGTTGGCAGCTTTCCACATTAAAATTTCATCAGTAAGTGAGACTTGATCACAGCCCAAACTAGACAAGACAATTCAGGTGCCCGGACCCTGAAGTCCACTGTGAGACTACAGGAACGCGCGCACCGTGGTGCTCGCCAGCCAGTCTCTTGAGGAACTGCCTCTAACAGTCACGGTTGTGGGGAGAAACAACTCCATTTTTTTAAACTTTTTTTTTTTAATGGTATTAAATATAAGTCTTAGCACCTTTGGCATTTTTGTCCAAACAGACTTCGACATACGAAGTGGGGACATAACCTTCTTCATCTTCATTTCTCCGAATGCGGGTCCAGCCATCGCCTTTGTCTTCTTCGATGACATACAGTGTTTCTCCTTCAGCTACGGAGATCGTTCCTTCATTCTGACCTGGAAAAGCAACATCAGGGTATTTTAGATGTCTTGGCAAATGCAGGTAGAAAGCCAACAGTCGCCTTTGCAATGAAACAAGTGTCATCGAAGATGAAGTCCATGCAAAATTCACCCCACGTGGCCCTCCTCTGACGCACTGACCCCTCACCCACTGCCTCAGAACCGTCTCCTTCTGCACAGAAATGTCTGGGTTCTTACCTCTGTCTCTCTAGGGACCCTCTCTAAGTCCTCCAGGGGCCTCTTTCTCCTCCCTCCCAGAATGGCAAGTGTTTCCCCACCGGGGAAATCTTTGGTCCTCTTCTCTAGTCTTCTTCTGTCTCCCTTGGATCTCTCTCGGGGGAAAGGTACCCCCATGGCTCCAACTGCTTCTCTTTTGTCTGCTGGTTTTCTTGGGGGAGGGGTCGGGGGGATGGAGTCTCGCTCTTGTTGCCCAGGCCAGAGTGCTGTGGTGTGATCTCAGCTCGCTGCAGCCTCTGCCTCCCCAGTTCAAGCAATGCTCCTGCCTCAGCCTCCCAAGCAGCTGAGACTATAGGTGCGCACCATACCCCGCTAACCTTTGTGTTTTTAGTAGAGACGGGGTTTCACCATGTTGGTCAGGCTGGTCTCAAACTCCTGACCTTAGGTGATCCACCTGCCTCAGTCTCCCAATTCTTTTGTTTTGAGACACAGTCTTGCTCTGTTGCCTAGGCTGGAGTGTGATGGTGCGATCTCTGTTCACTGCAACCTTTGCCTCCCGGGTTCAAGTGATCCTCCTGCCTCGGCCTCCTGAGTAGGTGAGATTACAGGCATGTGCCACCACGCCTGGCTAATTTTGTATTTTTAGTAGAGATAGGGTTTCACCATGTTGGTCAGGCTGGTCTTGAACTCCTGACCTCAGGTGATCTGCCCCCTCGGCCTCCCAAAGTGCTGGGATTACAGGCGTGAGCTGCCGCGCCCAGCCCAGCTGCTCCTCTTTAAACACTGTCCTCACATATTGCTTCCATTCTGGTACTTTCTGTAGCCAAGATTCCACTTTTCCTACTGTCTGCAGCACACTGCCACCTAGACATGGCCCCAACACCTGAAACAACACAGATGAGCCTGGATTCACTGTTCTTCTTCCTAACTGTATCCTCCTCCTACTTTTCCACTTCCCCGGACCTCTCCATCCTCTCAGGAATGCAACTCTGGGAGCCATCTTGGCTTTCCTCTCCGTTTTGTTCTGGGTTCTGATCAGCCCCGAATCTATGCAGTTTGTCAATGGTGGCATCTCTGTATCCATTCCTTGAACAAGGCCCCCAAGACCTTCTGCTAGGGTCATTTCAAAGGCTGCCCACCACCCCCCAGTTTTCTGCAAGGCAAAGAGTTTAGGGAGCTGTTAATCGGGCAGCGGGAATGGAGGGGGATGGTTGGAATATGAAGTAAAACTGGGAACATTTAAACTGGTACTTCTTTCTTATTTTGTCACAATGAACATATAGTCTATTAAAGGCTCCGAAAAGTTCTGTAGTAAAGAAATCTGTAAAACGTATTTATCCCAGGGCTTCCCAAACTTACTTGAGCTCTGATTGCTATTTTTTAAAATTTATTCATTATATTAAAATGCAACTTTTTCATAATTTTATTATTATTATTTTTTTAGAGAGACAGGGTTTCACTCTATTGCCTAGGCTGGAGTGCAGTGGTACAATCATAGCTCACTGTAGCCCTGAACTCCTGGCCTCAGCCTCCCAAATGCTGGGATTATAGGCGTGCTGCCACTGAGCCTGGCCTGATAGCTTCTTTCATGGCCTCCCTATTAACGTTCCACAGGATATCATTTCAAGGTTCATCAGTTTAGAAACACTAAGCTAGTTTATCTTTTCTTTTCTTTCTTTTTTTTTTTTTTTTTTTGAGACAGAGTTGCCCTCTGTTGCCCACACTGAGTGCAGTGGCGCAATCTCGGCTCACTGCAACCACCGCCTCCTGGGTTCGAGCAATTCTCATGCATCAGCCTCCCGAGTAGCTGGGATTACAGGTACCTGCCACCATACCTGACTAATTTTTGTATTTTTAGTATAGACGGGGTTTCATCATATTGGCCAGGCTGGTCTTGAACTCCTGACCTCAGGTGATCCGCTCACCTCAGCCTCCCAAAGTTCTAGGATTACAGGCGTGAGCCAACGCGCCCGGCCTAGGCTGGTCTTTCTAACCATCCTCCCTGTTTTCTAGTTGATCCTACACATCTGACAATGACTTTCCTAAGGTACAGCTCTGACTGCATCAACACCCTGCTAGAGGCTGACCTTCAATAGCTCCTCAATGTTTGCTACATAAAATCCAGATGTTTCTCTAACCTCGCCCCCACTGGCACTTCCCACTTTTTAGTGCCACATTTCACTATTAGGACGTAAGACATCTAAGCTCCAGCCACACAATGCCCATTTTTGGCCACACTCCCCATGCCATGGCAAGTTCTCCAAACTTCCTCAAGGAAGTGACCTCATTCTCCCTTGTCCTCCCCATTCCTCTGTATCCCTCCTCTGGCAAACACTGCAAGCTGTCCGCTTTTATTTTTATTTTTATTTATTTACTTTTTTTTGAGAGGGAGTCTCGCTCTGTCGCCCAGGCTGGAGTGCAGGGGCGCGATCTCGGCTCACTGCAAACTCCGCCCCCCGGGTTCACGCCATTCTCCTGCCTCAGCCTCCCGAGTAGCTGGGACTACAGGTGCCCGCCACCACGCCCAGTTAATTTTTTTTGTATTTTTAGTAGAGATGGGGTTTCACCATGTTAGCCAGGATGGTCTCGATCTCCTGACCTTGTGATCTGCCCGCCTCGGCCTCGCAAAGTGCTGGGATTACAGGCTTGAGCCACCGCGCCCGGCCTATTTTTATTTTTTGAGAGGGAGTCTCCTCTGTTGCCAGGCTGGAATAAAGTGGCGCGATCTCGGCTCACTGCAACCTCTGACTTCTGGGTTCAAGTGATTCTCCTGCCTCAGCCTCCCGAGTAGCTGGAATTACAGGCATGCACTACCATGCCCAGCTAATTTTTGTATTTTTAGTAGAGATGGGGTTTCACCATGTTGGCCAGGATGGTCTCGATCTCCTGACCTCATGATCCACCCGCCTCAGCCTCCCAAAGTGCTGGGATTACAGGCGTGAGCCACTGTGCTCAGCCACTGCTCGCTCCTTAACTGTGTCTGCCTGATCTCCCTCCAGGCAGGTGCCATATCATACGACCTGCATCTCCCCTCTTCACGGGCCTTTACAAGACAGGAGCGCTATAGATACTAAATATTAAATGAATGGATGAAATGATCATCCTCCATATCACCCGCTGCAGTGAAGCAAGAACCAAAAGTCAAAATATACAACCAAATAAAATAATAATCATACCATGAGTAGGATAAAAGCATAGTAGAGAAAGATCTGGAAGGCTGCTGCTGCTTTTTTTTTTTTTTTTTTTTTTTTTGAGACACAGTCTGGCTCTGTCGCCCAGGCTGGAGTACAGTGGTGCTATCTCAGCTCACTGCAAACTCTGCCTCCTCGGTTCAAGTGATTCTTGTGCCTCAGCCTCCCAAGCAGCTGGGATTACAGGCGCATGGCACCACGCCTGGCTAGTTTTTGTATTTTTAGTAGAGATGGGATTTCACCATGTTGGCCAGGCTGGTCCTGAACTCCTGGCCTCAAGTGATCTGCCTGCCTCAACCTCCCAAAGTTCTAGGATTACAGGTGTGAGCCACCGCACCCAGCCAGATCTGGAAGGCTTCTAAAGAAGGTTCTGGTCACAGAAAGAGAAGAGTGTGGCTAGGCACAGTGGCTCACACCTGTGATCACAGCACTTTGGGAGGCTAAGGCGGGAATACTGCTTGAATCCAGGAATTCAACACCAGCCTGGGCAACATAGTAAGACCCTGTCTCTACTGAAAAGTACAAAAAGTACAAAAGTACAAAAATGAGCTGGACATGGTGGTGCTTGCCTATAGTCCCAGCTACTCGGGAGGCTGAGGTCGGAGGATCACTTGAGCCCAGGAGGTCAAGGCTGCAGTGAGCCATGATTGCACCACTGCACTCTCTAGCTTGGGCAAGAGAGTGAGACCCTGTATCAAAAAAAGAAAAGAAAGAAGAGAGAAAGAGAGAGAGAGAAAGAAGGAAGTAAGGAATGAAGGAAGGAAGGAGGGAGGGAGGAGGGAGGGAGGGAAGAAAGGAAGAAAGGAAGGAGGGAGGGAGGGAGGGAAGGAAGGAAGGAGGGAGGGAGGGAAGGAGGAGGGAGAGAGGGAGGGAGGGAGGGAAGGGTGAAAGAAGAGTGACTCAGCTATTATGGGTTTTAAAAGGCAGGGGAATCCAGCGGACACGAAATGTCACCTTCAAATGTGTAGAGAGCTTTGCATGTCCCTATGGCAGGGAGGGGCTCCTCATCATCAAACTCGTCGTCAAAATCCGTGGCCAGCACCTTCACCTCACTCTCCTGACTCTGCTCCTCTGTGTAACTGCCATCTGGGCTGCTCAAGAAAGGAAAACACAAAGCAACTAAAGCGACTGACCCCAGGGAGGACTCAGGTTGAGTCCCTGTGACTGGAGAGCGCTTGCAACCCCCGCCCCTCAGCGAGTGCTGCAACTGAGACTACGGTAAATCATCCGCAGGCTCAGATCCCACACCCCATGTGGCAATGGGGAAAAGTGACAGGTCAGTGGTAACAGACATTTTGGCATTGAACAAGTGCCTTATGCTCATTCCAGATTCCGAAATTTAGAAATAAATACAAAGCCAGCAGGGTCCCTTGCCAGAGGCAGGCGCTGTGCAGATACTGTACCTCTCGCGGTCCTGGGCGCAGTTGTTGACCGTGGGTGGGTTCTGGCTGTCGTACAGTCCGCTCTGCCGGCGCGCCTGCTCGCTACGTGCTGGGAGCCGGCCTTCAACCTCAGCCAGCCAGGCCTGGAGACAAAAGCAATGAGAGACTCCGACCTAAGGCCATCTGAGGGCCAGCCCAGAGCGTCCTAAGGTCCCAAACTCAGGGGCCGCTCTTGGCCATTTAACCCAATGTGAGAAAGTCCGCACCGGGCAGAATGGCCACATTTTCTGCATTCGACTGTTTAAATGTACTGAAGGGCGGTTGCTTCCATTTCACTCAAAGCTGAAGACATAGAAACAAAGTCATATTTATGTGGTTGCCCACGACGAGGCAGAAAGCACACTGGACTACGCTATCCCCTTGGGCTTTTAAGCAGCAGTGCAATCTTGGATAAGTCACTTCTAGTTTCCTTCTGACCATGAGGTCACCATGCGATACCCGAGGGCACAGCCATGCTTAAGCAGTGACTCAGTCTGAAAGTCACACTTCCCATGTTTTAGGAGTGTAACTTTTTTTTTTTGATAGAAATGAAACTTGTACTTAAAAATTAAAGTAGATAAAATGATCTTCAGCAACATATGAAACAGTATAAAGAAGTCAAAGGAATAAAAATGATCAGAAGGCTGGGCACGGTGGCTCACGCCTGTAATCTCAGCACTTTGGGAGGCTGAGGCAGGTGAATCACTTGAGGTCAGGAGTTTGAGACTAGCCTGGCCAACATGGTGAAACCCTGTCTCTACTACAAATACAAAAATTAGCTGGGTGTGGTGGCGTGTACCTGTAGTCCCAGCTACTAGGGAAGCTGAGGCACGAGAATCACTGGAACTCAGGAGGTAGAGGGTACAGTGAGCTGAGATTGCACCACTGCACTCCAGCTTGGGTGACAGAGCGAGACTCTGTCTCAAAAAAAAAAAAAAAAAATCAGAAAAGGACTATTCTAAGTTCTAAATGCTCAAATGAACATTACTGATGGATTCTGAAAACAATGAAAAAAGCTGGCCGGGCGCGGCGGCTCATGCCTGTAATCCCAGCACTTTGGGAAGCCAAGGTGGGTGGATCATCTGAGGTCAGGAGTTCAAGACCAGCCTGGCCAACATGGCAAAAACCCTGTCTCTACTAAAAATACAAAAATTAGCCGGGCGTGGTGGTGCACACCTGTAGTCCCAGCTACTCAGGAGGCTGAGGCAGGAGAATCACTTGAACCTGGGAAATGTAGGTCACAGTGAGCTGAGATCATGCTACTACACTCCAGCCTGGGCAACAGGGCGAGACTTCATCTCAAAAAACAGAATGAAGGCCAGGCGTGGTGGCTCAAGCCTGTAATCCCAGCACTTTGGGAGGCCGAGACGGGCGGATCATGAGGTCAGGAGATCGAGACCATCCTGGCTAACACGGTGAAACCCCGTCTCTACTAAAAAATACAAAAAACTAGCCGGGTGAGGTGGCAGGCGCCTGTAGTCCCAGCTACTCAGGAGGCTGAGGCAGGAGAATGCAGTAAACCTGGGAGGCGGAGCTTGCAGTGAGCTGAGATCCGGCCACTGCACTCCAGCCTGGGCGACAGAGCAAGACTCCGTTTCAAAAAAAAAAAAAAAAAACAAAGAAACAGAATGAAAAAAGCCATAGTTAACCTTTCATTGCTGAAAACAATCTATTCTGATTGGTAGAATCAGTTGCTAATGTATTTTTCCATGCTCTGTAGTTTTTTTTTTCTTTTTTTTTTTTTGAGACGGAGTCTGGCTCTGTCTCCCAGGCTGGAGTGCAGTGGCCGGATCTCAGCTCACTGCAAGCTCCGCCTCCCGGGTTCATGCCATTCTCCTGCCTCAGCCTCCTGAGTAGCTGTGACTACAGGTGCCCACCACCTCGCCCGGCTAGTTTTTTGTATTTTTTAGTAGAGACGGGGTTTCACCGTGTTAGCCAGGATGGTCTCGATCTCCTGACCTCGTGATCCGCCCGTCTCGGCCTCCCAAAGTGCTGGGATTACAGGCTTGAGCCACCGCGCCCGGCCAACTCTGTAGTCTTTAAATGTGGTGTAGAGAGTGGGTTCAGGAGGCTTTTGTTGACAGCTTTTGAGTGCTCCTCTCCCTCCCTCCAACTTTTATTATTTATGTTTCCTGCTTGTTTCTCATTTGTGTTTCCTGCTGGTTCTCACACACACACCCTTTCCATAATGGGCCCGCTGAAAGAACAATTGTATATTTCAGGGGATTTTTTTTCATTGCTTTTTTGATTCACTGGGATAATGGATCACTCTATACTCCCAATTTTATTACCATGAGATGAAGCAGAATAACTTAAAGTACAAAAAATACTGGCCGGGCACAGTGGCTCACAGCTGTAATCCCAGCACTTTGGGAGGCTAAGGTGGGAGGATGGCTTAAGGCCAGGAGTTCAAGACCAGTCTGTGCAACAGAGCAAGACTCCGACTCTAAAACAAATAAAAAATTAAAAAATAAAACTTAGCCAGCTATGGTGACATGTGTAATCTCAGCTCCTCAGAGGCTGAGCCAAGGAGGTAAAGGCTACAGTGAGCTATAATCATGCCACTGTACCCCAGCCTGGGCAACAGAGCAAAATCCTATCTCTAAAATTAAAAAAACAAACAACCCTGCCAACCCCCCACTGTATACAAATACAACGTTAAACACTGTCAGGTTTTACAGACACGATTAAGATAGGCTATGACGAGAAGCAGAATGTTCAATGGCGAAGCTGTATTTTTCCTTTGACCGTAACTCATGAAACAGCCAGCTGTTCCCACTGTGTCCCTCCCAGTGAGAGGACCGTCAGGGCCCCATGCCATTCTACACCGAAGAACACCTATTCTTCGTTTCCAACAAAGCTTTCCACAACAGAAGTTTCATACCTCAAATTTCTGGGTCTCTAGTCGCAGTTTCTCTATATTTTGGCTGACTTCTGCTAATTTGTGATCCAAACTGGCTGGGTCTCCCATCTGAGGATTCTTTAGGTAGACATCTTTCATTTTTGTTATGGCATCTCTGAAAGAAAGAATGAGTAGAAAACTGTAAAGGTTATTCTTTTTTTTTTTTTTTTTGAGACGGAGTTTCACTCTTGTCACCCAGGCTGGAGTGCAATGGTGCGCTCTCGGCTCACTGCAACCTTCACCTCCGGAGTTGAAGCAATTCTGCTGCCTCAGCCTCCAGAATAGCTGGGATTACAGGTGCGTGCCACCATGCCCACCTGATTTTTGTAGTTTTAGTAGAGATGGGGTTTTGCCACATTGGCCAGGCTGGTCTTGAACTCCTGACCTCAGGTGATCTGCCCGCCTCAGCCTCCTGAAGTGCTGGGATTATAGGCGTGAGCTACTGCGCCCAGCAAAGGTTACTCTTATCAGCCAATATTCTACCACTTGGAAAACTATATGAATGGAAACGTGGGAAGATTAGAGTATGGATTATAAGGGACTATTGGGCCAGCTTCCATTCTGGAAATTCTCTATAGGAATTCTGCTACTAAGGGCTATAAATACAGAAGCTGATTTTTAAATTTCAGTTCCCTTCTCTGAATGGTTATCTCCTTATTGTCCCCAGTAAATGAGACGCACAAATTAATCCTGTTCTTCCCTTTGCCACATACACACAAAAAAGAAAAACAAAACCCAATAATTTTTTAAAATTTTTATTTATTTATTTTTGAGACCAGGCTATGAGACTGGCTAATTTTTGTATTTTTGGTAGAGACTGCGTTTTGTCATGTTGCCCAGGCTGGTCTTGAACTCCTGGCCTCAAGCAATCCACCTGCCTTGGCCTCCCAAAGTGCTGGGATTACAGGCATGAGCCACCGAATCTGGCTTCAAAATCCAAGTATTTCCAACATGGTAAAACCCTGTCTCTACTAAAAATACAAAAATTAGCCAGGAGTGGTGGCATGTCCCCTTAATCCCAGCTACTTGGGAGGCTGAGGCAGGAGAATCACTTGAACCCAGGAGGTGGAGGCTGCAGTGAGCCGAGATCACGCCACTGCACTCCAGCCTGGGCAACAGAGCAAGACTCCATCTCAAAAAACAAACAAAAAAACCCCCAAGTATTTCTACGTGTGCATTCTTCATGCAAACCAAAGCTACAGCTGGCATCCTGGGTCTCACAGGCTGCAATGTGCTCACCTGACGAAGCAGCACAGTTAATTGCTTTGGAAATGTTCACACACACCCATTTCCACTGTTAAGAAACTGAATCCATAGTTGGTATCCACGACAGGTAAGCAACACAGCCTTACGGCTGCACACTGTGGATCCCACATCCTTCCTGAAATCATGTTTGGAAGCAGCCCATGGTAGCCTGGGTAGGCATCCCTAGAGAAGTTGGGGTAGGTTTGGGTTGAAGATCAAAGAGCTCTACTAATTTTACCCTTGTTTCTGGGCACTTTTGGTAGGCAAATGACTACCAGGAGAGAGCAAATGACTGCCAGGGCGAAGGAGCCAACTTTGATGAGTGTCGGCAAAAGAAAATCCAAAGCAGGCCATACAATACGATACGAGGCCGACAGACAAACCAAAAGATACACTCTGAGTCATGAGAAATAGTTTAACTAAAAATACAGAAATCACAGGAAGAGAGCTTCCACAAGTCCTCACCACCCTCCACCTAAGGGGCTGAGACCCACCTGGACTTCCAGCCCCCTTAGCTTCTTTCCTCTCTTCCTTCCTATCTTCCTTACTTCCTTCCTGCCTTCTTTCCCACATCATGCATCATTCATTATTATTATGCTTATTGTTCACTCTCTCCTCCTGTTACAATGGAAGCTCTTGGAGGAAGCTCTATGAGCTCAAGTTACGCTGTTAACTTGATGGATCCTGAGCGTCAAGGCCTCCCCTGGCATGGAGTAGATGCTCGATGAATATTTGTTAAATAAATATATATTTAAATAAGCGAACATTTAAAAATAATGTTCATAAATAATTTTTAAATAAACATTTAAAAAGAATGTTACATGTTTGTTCTTAAAAATGTTTAAACATTTATTTATTTAACAAATAACAAACATTACAAGCCAAGTGTAATGTGGTCCATCCTTATGATGTCCTTTCCAAAACCCCTCTCTTGAGTTTACGGCCCACCCCTCCCGCTGCTCCCTATTTCTCAGCAAAAGTCCTCAACAGAATTGTCTATATCCATTATCTTCAGGTCCTCTCCTCCCAGTCTTTCCTAATCAATCTCTCCACACGTTTATCAACTTTATTGATCTTTTTAAGGAACCAACTTTTGGATCTGTTGAATTGTATATTTTATTTTATTTATTTTTTATTATTTTTGAGATACAGTGTCACTCTGTCGCCCAGGCTGGAGTGCAGTGGCCCGATCTCGGCTCACTGCACCCTCTGCCTCCTGGGTTCAAGCGATTCTCCTGCCTCAGCCTCCTGAGTAGCTGGGACTACAGGCGCCCCATCACGCCCAGCTAATTTTTGCATTTTTAATAGAGACAGGGTTTTGGCATGTTGGCCAGGCTGGTCTTGAACTCCTGACCTCAGATGATCCACCCACCTCAGTCTCTCAAAGTGCTGGGATTCCAGGTGTGAGCCACCATGCCCAGCTGCTTCTATTTCCTTTGGGCTTAATTTGCTGTTCTTTCTCTAGCTTCTTGAGATAGATCCTAAGTGAGGATCTAAGTGAGCTAAGGCTCACTGATTTTTACCTCTCTGTTTTTCATATGCATTCAGAGCAATAAATCTCTTTATAAGCATGACTTTAATGACATCCCACAAACTATATATAGAATGTATGTTAAAGTTCAATTCTATTTCATATACTTTCTAATATCTACTATGATTTTTTGTTTAGTTTGTGGCTTATTTAAAGGCATATTTCTTTTTTTTTTTTTTTTAGATGGAGTTTTGCTCTTGTTGCCCAGGCTGGAATACAGTGGCACGATCTTGGCTCACCACAACCTCCGCCTCTTGGGTTCAAACGACTCTCCTGCCTCATCCTCCTAAGTAGCTGGAATTACAGACATGCACCACCATGCCCAGCTAATTTTGTATTTTTAGTAGAGACGGGGTTTCTCCATGTTGCCCAGGCTGGTCTCTCTCTCTCTTTTTTTTTTTTTTTTTCTGAGATAGGGTCTCACTCTGTTGCCCAGGCTGGAGTGGAGTGGCATGATCATGGCTTACTGCAGCCAGGACCTCCTGGGTTCCTCCCACTTCAGCCTCCTAAATAGCTGGGACAACAGGTGCACACCATCGTGCCTGGCTAGTTTTTTTCTTTTTTTTTTTTTTTTTAGGGGTTTTGCTATGTTGCCTGGGCTGTTCTTGAACTCCAGGGCTCAAGCGATCTTCCTGCCACCACCTCCCAAAGTGCTGGGATTACAGGTGTGAGCCACCACGCCCAGCCTGAATTTGAATTTCTTTTCTTTTAATTTTTATTTTATTTTAAATTATTTTTTATTTTTATTCTTTTGAGACAGAGTCTTGCTCTGTTGCCCAGGCTGGAGTGCAATGGCATGATCTTGGTTCAATACAAACTCTGCCTCCCGGGTTCAAGCGATTCTTCTCCCTCAGCCTCCTGAGTAACTGGAACTACAGACACACGCCACCACACCCGACTAGTTTTTATATTTTTAGTAGAGACGGGGTTTTGCCATGTTGGCTAGGCTGGTCTTGAACTCCTGACCTCAGGTGATCCACCCACCTCAGCCTCCCAAAGTGCTGGGATTACAGGTTGTGAGCTACTGCGCCCAGCCTTGAATTTCTTAATAAGTCATATTGATGCACTATACCTTTGATCCATCTCCTTTTGAATTTCTTTATTTAACTCATCGACTTTCTGCTGCAGCTTTTTCCTTCTTTGTTCAGGTGGGAGGTTGCTGAAATCCTCCGGTGTTGCACCCTGCAGACACAAATATAAATGAGAAACCAGAAAGCCCCAGACTTTCCTTGAAAGAAGGCTTGTAAGCAAAGTCTGCAGCCATGGGGGGTGCAGACGTCTGCATGTGGCTTCATGAAACAGATTAAGCTCTTTCCCACTACACCCAGCCGAGATGCAAAAATCAATGCATGCAAACCGCGCAAGTCCCATAAACTACTCCCAGTTCCACGGATACTGGCCAGAACGCCCCATAAAAAGCAGTGAGCAACGCTACAGGAAAGGAGAGGAAGAGATACTTCTGACTCTAGGGAGAATCCATGAAAAACACATTTTGAGATAGTCTTCTTCATTTTCCTACCAAGTGTTACCATCAGTGTCAGTGGCAACACTGAAGTGTTAATGAAATTTATGTTTCCGTAATATAAACCCCACCGACCACTGCACGTCTAGCTGCCGCCTTTTCCCTAGCGTGAGTATTCCTGCCAGTCTCTTCACACAGGCTGAGGCCAAAAGTCTCCATCCCTGTAAAGTGACAGATGGGACATCACATTCCTCAGAGAGTGTGGGTGAAAAAGAACATTAAAAAAAAAAAAAAAAAGCCGGGCGCGGTGGCTCAAGCCTGTAATCCCAGCACTTTGGGAGGCCGAGACGGGCGGATCACGAGGTCAGGAGATCGAGGCCATCCTGGCTAATACGGTGAAACCCCGTCTCTACTAAAAATACAAAAAAACTAGCCGGGCGAGGTGGTGGGCGCCTGTAGTCCCAGCTACTCGGGAGGCTGAGGCAGGAGAATGGCGTAAACCCCGGAGGCGGAGCTTGCAGTGAGCTGAGATCCGGCCACTGCACTCCAGTCCGGGCGACAGAGCGAGACTCCGCCTCAAAAAAAAAAAAAAAAAAATCTCTCTTCCCCGCACCCCATGCACGCTTCCTTCCCTCTGCTGCCTCTGAACTTTTTTTTTTCCTTGAGACGGAGTCTCACTCTGTTGCCCAGGCTGGAGTGCAGTGGCGCAATCTCAGCTCACTGCAACCTCTGCCACCCAGGTTCAAGTGATTCTGCCTCAGCCTCCTGAGTAGCTGGGACTACAGGCACGCGCCACCATGCCTGGCTAATTTTCCAGTCTCTAACTCTTGACTTCAGGTGATCCACCCACCTTGGCCTCCCAGAGTGCTGGGATTACAGACGAGCTGCCGCGCCCAGAATAGTGACTGCCTTTAGGCACCTTTAGGAAGCCTCTCCGAGTTCAGAGAGAATGCCCTCCCTGACCTCAAAATCAATTTTCCACAGTGTACGAAACTCATCTCCGTGGTTTTTAATCTGTCAGAAGAACTGTATTTTGATATCTTGATTCCTTTTTCAAAAGCAACTGCTCTCTTTACTCTGTGAGTGTGCTTTAAGGAGAAAGTATCAACAGTTTCAGGCTTTGACATATGCTTACTTGTTAGAAAGCTATGGCTACACTGTGCTTTTACTTAAGCAAGGCTATGTTCATAAAGAGAGATAAATTTTGTGCTGGGCGCGGTACGCCTGTAATCCCAGCACTTTGAGAGGTGAGGTGGGTGGATCACGAGGTCAGGAGTTTGAGACCAGCCTGGCCAACAAAGTGAAACCCCGTCTCTACTAAAATTGCAAAAAATTAGCTGGGCGTGGTGGTGGGTGCCTATAATCCCAGCTACTTGGGAGGCTGAGGCAGGAGAATCGTTTGAACCCGGGAGGCAGAGGTTGCAGCGAGCCGAGATCGCGCCACTGCACTCCAGCCCGGGCAACAATGCGAGACTCCATCTCAAAAAAAAAAAAAAAAAGAAAAAGAAAGAGAGAGAAGAGACAGAAATTTCTTCAAATAACCAGGGATAAGCCAGGGCATTTAAAAGAGATTTTACTTTAAACCCTCAATTCTTTTGAAACAAGGACAAGACAGGCTTGGGGCAGGGTAGAAAGAAGGGACCCAGTTAATGTCATTCCAGAAGCAACTTGCATTTGCCAAGCAGCTTACATGGGGGCATGTGACTGGGTTCCTATGCTGATTAAGATAAAATGCCAGGGTGATGTGCTGGGAACTGTGTGATTCAGCAAATAGCTGACCACAAAAGGCCACGCAAAGAACTTTCAGCGAATATCTCAAAGACACACCCGTCAGACACACTGACCCTCTAATGTGTGTGTGTATGTGTGTTTGTGTTAGAGATAAGAGTTGAGTGAAACCAGAATAGAAGTGACTATTCCTAATAGCAAACCAAAGAAGTTTAATTTGACTCTGAATCTAAGATGAAACAAAACTAACCTTTAATACAAAAAAATAAAGACTTGTTTTCCATATACTATGGCGCTACAATATTTCCGCTACAAATTTGAAAACTGGATTATTATGGATTATGGATTTCACCATGTTGGTCTGGCTGGTCTCAAACTCCTGACCTCAGGCAATCCGCCCATCTCGGCCTCCCAAAGTCCTGGGATTACAGGCGTGAGCCACCACACCCGGCCTCTTGCTACGGTCTTTGGTTAAAACATCAGAGTACTTGCCACCTCAGAAAACAGAATCAATCTCTCTGACCTCCGCGTGCCCTTCTTTCACCTGCCAAGGCAGGATTCTGATTGTGGCCATAGGATCCTCATTCAAGAGGATCCTGCCCCACACCCTGGAGGAAGGAAGGCTGCACGGGGAGGCCAAGAAGAATCTGTACAGACAGACCCTGCTGGGTGTCCCTACCCGATCTATTAGGATGCGATCAGACCCCTTCTGACCAATCTCATTTCAACAAGGTTATCCATGCTTCAGTCATGTCTATCTGATGAAGTCTCATAAAAGGCCCAAGATGACAGGGTTTTTGGGGAGATTCCTAGGGAGTGGCTGCCCAGGGAGGGCATGGAAGCTCTGTGCCCCCTCCCCCATACCTCGCCCTAAGCATCTCTTCATCTGCATCTTTTGTAATACCCTTTGAAATAAACCAGTAAATGTGGTGGCCAGGTGCTGTGGCTCACGCCTGTAATCCCAGCACTTTGGGAGGCTGAGGCGGGCAGATCACGAGGTCAGGAGTTCGAGACCAGCCTGACCAACATGGAGAAACCCCCGTCTCGGCTAAAGACACAACACATTGGCCAGGTGTGGTGGCACGTGCCTGTAGTTCCAGCTACTTGGGAGGCTGAGGCAGGAGAATCGCTTGAACCTGGGAGGTGGAGGTTGTGGTGAGCCAAGATCGCGGCACTGCACTTCAGCCTGGGCGACGGGTGAGATTCCGTCTCAAAAAACAAACAAACAAAAAAACCAAAAACAGACCAGTAAATGTAAATATTTTCCTGAGCTCTGTGAGCTGCCTCTGCAAATTAATTGAACCCAAAGAGGGGGTCATGGGAACCCCAACTGGAAGCTAGTCCATCAGAAGTTCTGGAAGCCTGGACTTGTGACTGGTGGGAAGGAGGGGGCAGTCCTGCAGGACTGAGCCCTCAACCCCCAGAATCGGCCACTATCTCCAGGTAGATAGCATCAGAATGGAATTGAATTAGAGGACACCCAGCCAGTGTCTGCTGCTTGATATATAAGGGAAACACTGATATATTTGGTCATAGAAATCTTCTGTGTTGATTGGCATGGTGGAACAGCAGAGGAAAAACAGTTTGAGTTTTTTTTTTTTTTTTTTTTTTTTGAGGCGGAGTCTCGCTCTGTTGCCCGGACTGGAGTGCAGTGGCCGGATCTCAGCTCACTGCAGGCTCCGCCTCCCAGGTTTACGCCATTCTCCTGCCTCAGCCTCCCGAGTAGCTGGGACTACAGGCGCCCGCCATCTCGCCCGGCTAGTTTTTGTATTTTTAGTAGAGACGAGGTTTCACCGTGTTAGCCAGGATGGTCTCAATCTCCTGACCTCGTGATCCGCCCGTCTCGGCCAACAGTTTGAGTTTTATCAAGCAAGCATGTTTTCCAGAACTGAGAATTTTTTAAAAGCTGGAATATAGCAAAACACAATGTTAAGATACACTGCTTCAGAAATCAGGAAATCTAGGCCAGACGTGGTGGCTCATGTCTATAATCTCAGCACTTTGGGAGGCCAAGGCGGGTGGATCACCTGAGGTCAGGAGTTTGAGACCAGCCTGACCAACATGGAAAAACCCCGTCTCTATTAAAAATACAAAATTAGCCAGGCATGGTGGCGCCCGTCTGTAATCCCCACTACTCGGGAGGCTGAGGCTGAGGTTGAACCCGGGAGGTTGTGGTGAGCTGAGATTGCGCCACTGTGTACTCCAGCCTGGGCAACAAGAGCGAAACTCCATCTCAAAAAACCAAAAAAGAAGTCAGGAAATCTGGGAAGTGGTCAAAGTTCACCTCGTTAGTATGTGCTGAGCCTTGCTATGTGCTCTGAGTCCAACAGAACTTTCTACAGTGATGGCCATGTTCTATGGCTGCGCTGTCCAATTTAGAAGCCATGTGTGGCTGTGAAGCATTTGAAATGTGGCTGGTAAAATTGTGGAACTGAATTTTTTAAAATTTATTTAATTTTAATTAATTAAAACTCAATAGCAGCTGGGTGTGGTGGCTCACACCTGTAATCCCAGCACTTTGGGAGGCCGGGGTGGGTGGATCACCTGAGGTCAGGAGTTCAAGACCAGCCTGGACAACATGGTGAAACCCTGTCTCTACAAAAATACAAAAATTAGCCGGGCATGATGGCAAGTGCCTGTAATCCCAGCTACTCGGGAGGCTGAGGCATAAGCTGCCCGAGTAGCTGGGATTACAGGCACTTGCCATCATGTGGTAAGTGGCTACCATATTGGACAACAGCTTTGGCCTCTGTGCAGGTGTATAAACAGGTGCGAAGAAATCTATCAGTAAAACACACTGTACTGATGACTTATAAACAGATAAGAAAACAACAAAGACAGGCTATAACAGGTGGAGTTGGTATGGGAAGAGAGGATCATATACATCTAACTATATTTTAAGTGGCTGGAGTTCTGTAAGATAACCTTGTTCTATGTACTAATAAAATTAAACTTGGCCAGGCCCAGTGGCTCACTCGTGTAATCCCAGCACTTTGCGGGGCTGAGGTGGGCGGATCACCTGAGGTCAGGAGCTCAAGACCAGCCTGGCCAACATGGTGAAACCCCATCTCTACTAAAAATACAAAAATTAGCTGAGTGTGGTGGCACGCCCCTATAATCTCAGCTACTCGGCGCTTGAACCCAGGAGGTGGAAGTTGCAGTGAGCCAAGATCGCGCCACTCCACTCCAGCCTGGGGGACAGAGCAAGACTCTGTCTCCTGAAAGAAAAAAAAAATCAAACCCTTGCTTGTTGAGAGCTTCTCCCCACCCCAAAATAGCACAAGCTCTGTGTAATACTACCTCTTCAGATTTTGGGTTTTTTGTTTTGTTTTGTTTTACAGTTTTTTTTTTGAGACAGGGTTTCGTTCTATTACCCAAGGCTGCAGCAGCCTTGGCCTCCTGGGCTGAATCAATCCTCCTGCCTCAGCCTCCGGTATAGCTGGGATCACAGGCACAGACCACGGTGCCCGGCTAATTTTTGTATTTTTTTGTAGAGTCAGGTTTCACCATGATGCCCAGGCTGGTCTAGAACTCCTGGGCTCAAATGATCTGCCTGCCCCCGCCTCCCAAAGTGCAGATATTACAGGCGTGAGCCACCACACCTGGTATCACATCTTTTTTCTTTTGTCTTTTTTTTTTTTTTTTTTGAGACATGGTCTCACTCTGTCACCCAGGCTGGAGTGCAGTGGCACAATGATAGCTCACTGCAACCTTGAACTCCTGGGCTCAGGCAATCCTCCTGCCTCAGCCTTCCAAAGCACTGGGATTCCAGGCATGAACCACCATGCCCAGCCAGCACCTCAGTTCTTTGCTGCCTTCAAAGTAATGGTATAAAGCAACAATTCAATACCAAGTTGGTAAAATACTTCGTGTTTCAAACAGAAAGACTGCCTACAAATATTACCTTTTGCTGCTGGCACCCAGAGAAACCATGGGATATAAGGAAACCCTGGCAGCTGAGAAGGCCTCCTAGTCAATAGATCCAGTTTTTCCCAAGTTCATACTGAGGATAAACTTGTAGTTCATTTAAGTATCTAGATCTCTTTCCTTCATGTAGAGGCCTTAATCAAAGACTCTTCTCAGGATTTTATTTCACAGCCTAAGAAATGTTTAATTTAATAAAATATTCTTTTTTTAAGGGTTGGATCCATTACCAAATACTGAGTCATGTTGAAAAAATTATGTATATACATACATATGTCTCTCTCTCTATATAAATCATCATAAAATACTATCCTAGGTTATCAATAGTGTGCTTATAGTGCTGATCTTATTCCTAGTTGAATTGTCACAGTTGATCACTGTCCATTATTTTAGGATATTCTTAGCTGTGGAATTTGAGAAGACTATGAAACTATTATACATATTTGAAGTATGGTTATAGGTTATGTTAGTTACTTTTAATAAATTTAATGATTAGTTTGACTGTTGACTAGGCATATACGATTAAGTAGAAACAACACAAAACACTGAGTGAATAATTCTAAAAAGGCTTAGGAGGCTCTTTTCACGATCCACGAAATCATCTTGTGGCCTCTTGAATCAGCTATGCACAAGGCACCAACATATCTACGTCACGCCATAAAGATTCCACAGTTTGCCGGGCGCGGTGGCTCAAGCCTGTAATCCCAGCACTTTGGGAGGCCGAGACGGGCGGATCACGAGGTCAGGAGATCGAGACCATCCTGGCTAACCCGGTGAAACCCCGTCTCTACTAAAAATACAAAAAACTAGCCGGGCGAGGTGGCGGGCGCCTATAGTCCCAGCTACTCGGGAGGCTGAGGCAGGAGAATGGCGTAAACCCGGGAGGCGGAGCTTGCAGTGAGCTGAGATCCGGCCACTGCACTCCAGCCTGGGCGACAGAGCGAGACTCCGTCTCAAAAAAAAAAAAAAAAAAAAAGATTCCACAGTTTTCCATTCCCACAGGTGGCCTCAAACCTGGGTAGCAGCTGCCAGCTGGGATCATTCCTGCACGGCTCCTTCAGGCTCTCAGATTTTTTCATCTACTTCTATGGTTCTCAAATAGGAACATTTTTCAACTATTAAATTTACTTTTATATCAAAATGATCAAACAGACACCCCCCAAGATTTAATATTTACGTTCATATATATATATATATTTGGAGAAGGAGTCTTGCTCTGTCACCCAGGCTAGAGTCCAGTGTTGCAATTTCGGCTCACTGCACCCTTCACCTCCCGGGTTCAAGCAGTTCTCTGCCCCGGCCTCCCGAGTAGCTGGGACTACAGCACACACTGCCACGCCCGGCTAATCTTTTGTATGTAGAGACGGGGTTTCACTGTGCTGCCCAGGCTGATCTCGAACTCCTGAGCTCAGGCAATCAATCCACCCACCTTGACCTCCCACAGTGCTAGGATTACAGGCGTAAGCTACTGCGCCCGGCCTTTATGTTCATATTTGTATAGACACTTTATTAACATTTGTCCTCCTCTTAAGGCCCCAGTAATAACATCAAGTCGTGAGTTAAGTGTTAATGTTCTTAGCAACTTGAAAAGATTAAGATCACCTCTATTAGATTCTGGACCTTTGTATCCAAGAAGTCTAATAAGGAAACACCAACGAAAGCACACGTAAGAGAAACACAAAGCAAGTTAACTTTGAAGACATGTTGTGCATGGCATAGCATTCATAAAAGACACGCCAGAAAACCTGATTAGACTCAGGACATGCATGGAACAATTGTGCTTACCAGCTTGAGAGAAAGCTTCATGTAAACATTGGAGAGGTATGGGAAAAATAGAGAGAAAGAGAGAGAGAAAGAGAGAGAGAAAAAAAACAAAACAACACATCAGAAGAGGAGGAACTTGGTCAGTTCTGCTATATTAAAATAACACACGTCTACCCGCTGATTTATAAAAATGACTTGTAGCAGATCTGTGCAAAAGTTCACAAGAATGGCTGCTCCCTAATGAAATTTTTCTTAGGCTCCACAAAGATCAGAGAGAAAAGGACGGTTTCTGTTACAGGCCTGTATTGGCTACCTCAGCCTAGATGTAAACTAAAGAAAGCTTGTAGTTGGTGACACATAATGACTATCAAAGAAAAAATAAAGGGCCGGTGCTCACGCCTGTAATCCCAGCACTTTGGGAGGTCGAGGGGGATGGATCACCTGAGGTCGGGAGTTCGAGACCAGCCTGACCAACGTGAAGAAACCCCGTCTCTACTAAAAATACAAAATTAGCCGGGTGTGGTGGTGCACAACTGTAATCCAAGCTACTTGGGAGGCTGAGGCAGGAGAATCGCTCGAACCCGGGAGGCGGAGGTTATGGTGAGCCGCGATCGCATCATTGCACTCCAGCCTGGGCAACAAGAGTGAAACTCTATCTCAAAAAAAAAAAAAAAGAAAAAGAAAAAATATAATCACACAACCTTTTGTTCTCCAAATTTCCCATGGAAAGTTTCACACAGACTAAAACAAGTCTGAACACCAATGACTTCCATGACAGGAAAGTAATATTTTAATATTAAGGAACTCTAATAAATATAAACATTGACATGAAGGCAAAGTCTGAAATGGGTAAATTGGTAACAAAGGGCTGACTAGCAGTTGCTCTAAGAAACTACCAGCAGGACTCAGAAAGACTCTTGCAGCCAGGCTAGAGGACAAAGTTCTCTCCCCCACAAGAAGTGTGTGTCACCCCTCGCTCCGTGGAGGGTGTCTGCTGAGGCTTTCTGTGAAACTCTGAGCCCTGTCCATATGGGTTAGGTATTTGGAGAATTATCCACTGTGATTGCTCTTTTTTTTTTTTTTATTTTTTTTGAGACAGAGTCTCACACTGTTGTCCAGGCTGGAGTGCAGTGGCGTGATCTTGGCTCACTGCCACCTCTGCCTTCCAGGTTCAAGCAATTTTCCTGCTTCAGCCTCCTGAGTAGCTGGGATTACAGGTGACTGCCACCAAGCCCAGCTAATTTTTTGAATTTTTAGTAGAGACAGGGTTTTTCGCCTTGTTGGTCAGGCTGGTCTCGAACTCCTGAACTCGTGATCCGCCCACCTCCCAAAGTGCTGGGATTACAGGGGTGAGCCACTGTGCCCGGCGATGACTGCTCTTTTTACGGTATTTATTTACTTATCAGTTTGCTGAATTTTGGTTTTGTTTTTGGAGACAGGGCAGGTTGTACAGTGGCACAGTCTCAGCTCACTGAAGCCTCAACCTCTAGGGCTCAAGTGATCCTCGCACCTCAGTCTCCTGGTACCTACAGGAGGTGGCACTACAGGTACGTGCCACCACGTCTGGCTATGTTTTGTATTTTTTGGTAGAGATGGGGGTGTCACCATGTTGTCCAGGTTGATATCAAACTCCTGGGCTCAAATGATCCACCCACCCCAGCCTTCCAAAGTGCTGGGATTACAGGTGTGAGCCACCACAGGTGGCCTAAAAAACGAATTCTTAATTTAAGATTGATTCAAAGTTGACGCTTCTTTGTAAATAAAAAATAACCTTTTAAATAAATTGTCCCTATATAGAAACATGAGATTTTACAGGAAAGAAACAGAAAGATAAACTTTTGCAGGGGGAAAATGGTACATATAGTCACATTCCTGACTGTCTGACATAGGCAGTCCACAGAGATTCCAGCCCACCTGTGAACTTGAGCATAAATCTACTCATCACAACTAGAATTCATCGTACGCATAGACAAGACTTATGGTGCACAGCAGAAAACTCCAAATATCTTTCCTACAAGGCACACTACCATATACAGATATTTTCTCACACATTATTGTCTAAACATTGCTAATTCAAAGAACTAACATTTCAACTAGATACACTAATTGTTCTCTACTCGGCTACTTTCATTACGCAAAGTTACATATTCTTTCTTAAGCATTCCACAGAGTTCTCACCTCAAAATATTGTATAGAGGAAGATTATAACACTTCATAGTAAAAACGAGTCGTTAGGATTGAACATAGATCCCCATTGAATAGGAAATACCAAATTCTCAGACAAATTCCATTTTATTTGTGACGGATGATCTATTAATACGAGAAGTGCCATCACAGTACATGGAATTTCTTTTTAATCATTCTATACTGGTTTTCAGTCTTAAGGTGTAAGCCAGCCAATTAGAATTTCTCTTAAAATTAGAAAGCGAAATCACTGGCTAAAATAATAATTTTGAAGATTTCATTAAGTGCATTGCTAGACACCTGAAGAATTAAAAAGCTGTCAGTTTCAGGCGACAGTTAAAGAGCCGTGGGAGCCACAAGCGTCAATAACACATGGGGAACGCAGCCCGGGCGGGCCCATGTGTTATTGGACAGTCACAGGACTAACCTCAAGTACAAAGAAAGGGGACAGTGAAAATCAATATATAGATATATAGAGAGAAGCAAAATCATTTTTCTGTGCTAGGAAATTGCTCACGCTTCCTTGATTTGTTTGTTTGTTCTCCGAGCTTTAGGGCATAACTCCCTTATGGATCCATTTGTTACAAACATGGATATGGGTGACTGAGCTACACTGCCGTCTGTGAGAGCACCACTCTCCCGTGACCACGCACTGCAGCTGTGTTTTTATGCGTGAAATTCTGCGGTAAAGTCATACTCAATGATATCTCAGACGGCAGTCACAGTCCCTTTAAAGATTTTTTACCAGAACTAGAATGAAAAGAGAAAAACAAAAAAACAAGCTCAGTTCACCACTGTTATTAGAAACTTTGCTTCCTTTATTCATGCAAGCTTTTTTGGATAAAGTTGCCTGTGGTTGAATTTACACGATTAGGCTTTTTTCTTTTTTTTTCTTTTTTTCCTGGTGTCCAGTTCTCTCAATTAAGAATTTCATTTTGTAGTGTGGAAGCATAACAGAGTGCCTCTGGGTCCCCAGTCTTGGTGCTGTGAATGGGGTTAGTGGCTGTGCCATGACTGTATGACCTGGCCATCACAGGTGAACTTACAACATAGTCCCTAGCCTCAAAGGCATACGTGGGTTTCCCTATCGTCCTCTTCACGAGTTCTTTGTGAAAACAGAAAGACTGAGTCTGAGTCTGCCAATAACCAGCAAGAGAACAAGATAAAATAAATAAAATTAAAGTAACCGTAAGACTTTCACATATGACAAACAACTGGTAAGGATTTTCAAAATCTTTTGGTCAACTTTGATGGTGTTTTTCCATACAATGAACTCTAAAATATGAAAAACGTATGTCCATATTTTAGACATAGAAGTCTCTTGCACAGGCCAGAAAATGAAATCTTAATTTAAGCAATAAAATTCCCCTTTGTAGATTGCAAACTGAGAACATACTATCTAGTTTCATTTTTCTTCAACTTACGTAAAAATGAAATAATGGTCAATGCTCTGGTGGCATCTTTAAAAATATTCAGTGAAACAAAATTCCCTTACAACTGTCAACAGCTTACAACAAATAACATTTTATCCTGTTTAATTATTTGGAAATAAAATCAGTTATGCTGAGATATGTTTGCATGGGATTTATATACTCTGATAATAGAAACAAAGTATTGACATCTGAATCTGAAAGCTGCAAAACATGATCAATTAAAAGACATAATAAAATCACAGATTTGTTATTCTCTCAGGAACTTTTTCTAGTTAAATTATCATTGGCATAATAGTGTTAAGTTACAAAGCAGAATAAATGAGAAGGTAGGAAGGGCTGTACCATTTTGGTCATGGAACCTGTCAGTCCTGCCATGGATGTCCCATGCAAGTTCCATGTTGAGACTGTTTAAAAATGGAATCTATTTCTCCAAACTTTAGATTTGTTTTTTGAGCTTGTGCTTCCTCTTTTTTTGCATTGCTATGTCCTAGAGGAAGGAACATTAATTCTGACCCTAAGAACAGATTGACCAAAAGTGAGGGAAGCAAAACTTTTTCTCTATTTCTTTTTTTTTTTTTTTTTTTCCAAGACGGAGTCTCGCTCTGTTGCTCAGGCTGGAGTGCAGTGGCCGGATCTCAGCTCACTGCAAGCTCCGCCTCCCGGGTTTACACCATTCTCCTGCCTCAGCCTCCCAAGTAGCTGGGACTACAGGCGCCCGCCACCTCGCCTGGCTAGTTTTTTGTATTTTTTAGTAGAGACGGGGTTTCATGTGTTAGCCAGGATGGTCTCAATCTCCTGACCTCGTGATCCGCCCGTGTTGGCCTCCCAAAGTGCTGGGATTACAGGCTTGAGCCACCGCGCCCGGCCTTTTTCTCTGTTTCTTTACGATTGCTTCTAGTGGGTATATGTATATGGTTTAACTCCAGGAAAATACACTCATCATTTGGGAAATTTTTTTTAGCAAAGATTTGCTGAGTACAGGTTTGAGGAGTAAGAAAAAAAATTCATATTGCTGATTACAGTAAAACAGATTTTCCTTTAAATCATCAAAGGAACCAGTTTCCCATACCCATTTCACTGTTTTAAGTGTTATATATCTTTTTTTTAATTTTATTTTTATTATTATTTTTATTTTTAGACGGAGTCTCACTCTGTTACCCAGGCTGGAGTGCAGTGGCCCGATCTTGGCTCACTGCAACCTCCTCCGCCTCCTGGGTTCAAGCAATTCTCCTGCCTCAGCCTCCCAAGTAGCTGGGATTACAGGTGTGCATCACCATGCCCAGCTAAGTTTTGTATTTTTAGTAGAGATGGGGTTTCACCATGTTGGTCAGGCTGGTCTCAAATTCCTGACCTCATGATCCACCCACCTCAGCCTCCCAAAGTGCTAGGATTACAGGTGTGAGCCACAGCACCCAGCCTATCTTCTTCTAACCATCCTTTTCTTACATTTACTGATTACTGAATTCTTTGGTCTTTTTCTAAATATTTAGAGAATACCATGAACCACAGATTCACAAACCATTTTCGGCCAACAGACTGCATAATGTTAAGAGAAAACTGGAATAGACACATAAACAAATGGTAAACAATCATGAATATTCATCATGAGAGTCCAAAAAAATACAGAGATAATATATAAATATAACACATGAGTGCTTGGTAAAGCGGCAGAGATGGGTTAACTGACAGTTCATATGAAACTTTCAGTCTAGCAAAAACACCCTTGTCTTGGAAATTCTTGGATTAACAATGAGTGGAGTTCTAAACGCCAGCATCGTTGAGCCAAGAAGCTGCAGATTCCTCAAGTCCTAATTATACAGCTCAGCTTAATCCATCATCCACTTTTGAAGCTGTACTCTGCCTTCCACCAATGGCTTTTTTCACATCTTTAGGAAATTACATTTCTAATTCTTAACCTGATATGATAGATAGAACTAAAGCAAGATAATTCTACCAACTATAAATCCGAGAATCTCATATTAAGGGAACTCTGCATATAAGGAAATATTGTTTCATCCCCTGTTTTTAAAAAGTATTGATAATAACCTTGCTATCAATTATGTATTTACATTATTTTATTTTATTTTTTTTTGGAGAAAGGGTCTCACTCTGTTGCCTGGGTTAGAGTGCAATGGTGTATGTCGGTGTACTGCAACCTTTGCCTCCTGGGCTCCAGCAATTCTCCCATCTCAGCCTCCCAAGTAGCTAGGACTACAGGCACATGCCACCACGCCTGGCTATTATTTTTGTTTTTTTCTTGAGACGCAGTCTTGCTCTGTTGCCCAGGCTGGAGTGCAATGGCACCATCTCAGCTCACTGCAACCTCCGCTTCCCAGGTTGAACCGAGTCTCCTGCCTCAGTCTCCTGAGTAGCTGGGATTACAGGCGCCCGCCTGTAATTAGCCGGATGTTAACATGTCTGGCTAATTTTTGTATTTTTAGTAGAGACGGGGTTTCACCATGTTGGTCAGGCTGGTCTTGAACTCCTGACCTCAGGTGATCCACCTGCCTCGGCCTCCCAAAGTGCTGGGATTACAGGCATGAGCTACTGCACCAGGCCTCTTTTTTATACAGTGTAGTTTTTGTGAAAATATGATTATCAGGTTAACAATGACTACTGTTATTCTTTTACTGGTAACCAGCTATTAATTCCAAGTCTAAGAAGGACATCTCTTCTCTAGTTAATTAGCTGTAGTTTAGAATCTTTTCCCATGCCAATGTATCAGCTGACACTCAAGAAAGGCTGGTATCCACCTCTGGCTTTGGGGCACTACCAGGTACTATTTGGAAAGACTGGAGAGTCTTTATTCAGTTGACTGGAGAGTCCAGAATGGAAAAGTAAAACTTATGTTTGTACAATAAAGCATTCCACTGCAACTATATTGCAACTCCCACAGGGCAGGATTTCAAAAAAAAGGAGCAAACCTTACTGGATATGTTAACACTGCTGGGATTACAGGAGTGGGCCACTGGGCCCGGTCTAAAGATCTGTTTACTCTTATATTCATTATAAAAGATATTTGGGGAAGGCTTAGACTAGACTGACCATTGAGAATTATTTGGGAATCTACACATTGCTTTATGCCAATCTTTCTCTATAAACGAAACTGGTGTCTACATTGGATGGCTGCATCAATTCCATTATCTCTGGGATGTAAGCACATCAATCTTAATGAGGACAGCGAACTTCAATCTTAATGACATCCACTTATGAGTCAACATAGTAGTTTCTCCCTGAATGTGGATGTTACAGAATCTCAGACTCTAATCAGACTCCCCGGATCTAAATCCGACTCTGTATCTTCCCACCTTCAACTTTTTATACCTCAATTTCCTTAGCAGTAAACTAAGGAAATATGAGTACTACCTGGGCTTCATAGGGTGGCTGGAAAAAAGTAAATTAGCACACAGAACAGAGCTTTGCACGCAATAAGCGCTCAGTAAGTGTCAGCTGCTTTTATTGTTTCATCCTTTAAAGAGAAATCCTGCATCAGGCCTCTTCCAATCAACAGATATTTTATCAACATCTTATAATCTCACTAAAATAGCAAATGAAACCACTGTGACTTATGACTCTCCACCTTTCAACCCTGAGGCGTAGCTCAGGCAAGTATCTTCATTATGGTCACACTGCTTCAGTAATTATTAAGGCAATATTTTCTGACTTACACAGTCACTTCCAATTCCTCATCTCATAGGTTGCTAGTTTTATATTTTCATTATTTATTTACTTTTTTTTTTTTTTAGAGATGGGGTCTGACTATGTTGTCCCGGCTGGTCTTGAACTCCTGAGCTCAAGCGATCTTCCTGCCTCGGCCTCCCAAAGTGCCAGGATTACAGGCATGAGACACTGTGCTTGTCCTATTTATTATATATATATTTTTTAAGAGATGGGGGTCTCATCATGTTGTCCAAGCTGGTTTTGAACTCCTGAGCTCAAGCAATCCTCCTGCTTTGGCCTCCCAAAGTGCTAGGATTACAGGTGTGAGCCATCATGCCCAGCCTCAGGTCGCTAGTTTCAGAAATGAAATCTAAGTCTTTGTTTTTGGTAAAATTAAGGTAAAAAAATTCATGACTTGGATGCTTTAAAGAGGAAGAGGGGTAAAGTCCTTCCAAAATGTACCAGAAACAAACAGAAAAAAGGCCGAGCGCAGTGGCTCACACCTGTAATCCCAGCACTTTGGAAGGCTGAGGCGGGTGGATCACAAGGTCAAGAGATCGTAACCATCCTGGCCAACATGGTGAAATGCCATCTCCACTAAAAATACAAAAATTAGCTGGGCGTGGTGGCGTATGCCTGTAATCCCAGCTAATCGGGAGGCCGAGGCAGGAGAATCGCTTAAACCCGGGAGGTGGAGGTTGCAGTGAGCCGAGACCATGCCACTGCACTCCAGTCTGGTGACAGAGCGAGATTCTGTCTCAAAAATAAATAAATAAATAAATAAATAAATAATAATTAAAAAAAAAAAGAAACAAACAGAACTCTGGGCTGCCTGGTTTTCTCCTTTCTTCCAACCATCCTGTTTCCTTCTTTCTTTCCTCCTCTCTCTGGCTTTTCTTTCTAGCTATAATGGTTTTTTTTTAAAACTTTTTATATGTTATGAGAAAACACAATGGATTCATTCACAAACAAAATTAGTTATGCAGAACCAAACATGCAACAAAAGCACGCCAGAGAGACAGGATTCCGGAGCAGAACTTACCCCACGCTTTAGGCTCCTGAAGCAGTGGATTTTGGGTTTGGAGGTCATGAACTCGTTGAAGCGGTGGGAGAGGGGTTCCTTTTGCTGCTTGGGAGACTGGGGGCCGTTGGGAACAGCAGAGGGTGAGGCAGAGGCAGGAGGGGGAGGGGGAGGCTGATGGGGGGATGTTAAAAGGGACATAAGCTACATGTAAGAGATGGAGCCGTGACAGAGTAAAAATCAGAAACAAGAAGACACAAAACAAAAATAAGCATCAAATAATATTTGAAATCCAACGCAAGTAAAACACAATTAAATTTTAGGCCATGGTCCAAAAAAAAAAAAAACACATAGGAGGTGGTTAAATGAAGAATATGATGAGAGTTGGGAGGTTTAGTAAGTAATGCGACAGAAGAGCAAGAAATATCTGACAAGAAGCTCGTGCAGACTTTCCCATGCAAACTATAGCTCTAGTTAGTTATTCTAAACCAGCTTAAGCCAGATGGTAAATATTTCTACATCACCTAAACTAACATAGCTTGATGGGAGAAAACGGAAGGCCTTCAAGGCTAAGGTTGTGGAAACAGCAGTCTGTTCAAATTAATAAATAGTAAGTCATTCTGAAGTTAAAGCAGTAATGTTGCCTTCATCATATTCTACGTCCCCAGGTTAATGCTGTCATGCACCTATGTATCACACTATGAAGAAAATGAAAATGTTCATGGATACACATGTTAACATGAATTCAAAACCAAGTTATTGACATGGTAACAATTTCCAGTAGATGTGTGGATAAAGTGTTACAGGAATTTCGCACTACATCCTCTCTCCCAGCCAAGGTAACCAGCAGTCTAGGAGAGGAAGGAGGGAAAGGCATGAGGTGAAATGGTGGAGAGGTCAGTACTCTGTTAGTGTGGGTGTCACGGTACGAGGATAATGCATCTGAAATAAGACACAGGGCCATGGCAAAGATACCACCACCAAAAAGAAATACTGTCTCAACATAAAGTAGCACACTAGCTTTTTCTTTTGCATTCTGAAACTACAGGTTTAAGGTCTTAGCTTTTCTAAGACTAAAAGATCAAGTCAAAATCTCCACACCTTAGAAAACCTGTTTCACGCCAACCATCAGTACCTTATTTTTTTTGATGAACGGCCATAACTTTCCTTTGGATTTGCCACCAAATTTGAGGTCTGGTTTGCCTTCTCCTCTGGAATTTGAAAGGCTGTTATCTGACACAGTGCGCTTCATTGGCTGAGTGTAATCCTCAAATTCAATGTCTCCAGGAGGCTCAAACCCTGATTTATAAGCTTCTATTACCAGCTGTGAATCCTGAAATTATACCCATAAGCATATAAATACATTCAGAAGCATGCAAACACTTTTTTTTTTTTTTTTTTTTGAGACGGAGTCTCGCTCTGTCGCCCAGGCTGGAGTGCAGTGGCCGGATCTCAGCTCACTGCAAGCTCCGCCTCCCGGGTTTACGACGTTCTCTCGCCTCAGCCTCCCGAGTAGCTGGGACTACAGGCGCCCGCCATCTCGCCCGGCTAATTTTTTGTATTTTTTTAGTAGAGACGGGGTTTCACTGTGTTAGCCAGGATGGTCTCGATCTCCTGACCTCGTGATCCGCCCGTCTCGGCCTCCCAAAGTGCTGGGATTACAGGCTTGAGCCACCGCGCCCGGCCACAAACACTTTTAAAACAATGAATTATGATGACCTCATACAGATGATAACTAATAAAATTGTATATTGATTGATAATAACTTTTTTCCTAGTAGCTTTTTTTTGTTGTTGTTTTTTTGAGACAGAGTCTCACTCTGTCACCCAGGCTGGAGTGCAGTGGCATCATTCGCCTTACCGCAACCTCCATCTCCCAGGTTTAAGCGATTCTCCTGCCTCAGCCTCCCGAGTAGCTGGGATTACAGGTGTGCGCCACCACGCTCAGCTAATTTTTGTATTTTTAGTAGAGATGGGGTTTCGCCATGTTGGCCAGGTTGGTCTCAAATTCTTGACCTCAGGTGATCCGCCCGCCTCGGATTCCCAAAGTGCTGGGATTACAGGCGTGAGTCACCACAGCTGGCCAGCTTTTTTCATTCTTCTCAGAAGCCATCATTTGAGCTTTTCATTTGAGCTTTTAGAATTTAGAACTATTGTTTTCTGATTTTTTTGTTTGTTTGTTTTTGAGACAGAGTCTCACTCTGTCACTCAGGCTGGAGTGCAGTGACGTGATCTCGGCTCACTGCAACCCCTGCCTCCGGAATTCCAGCAATTCTTGTGCCTCAGCCTCCCAAGCAGCTGGGACTACAGGGATGTACCACCACGCCCAGCTAATTTTTGTATTTTTAGTAGAGATGGGGTTTTGCCATGTTGGCCAGGATGGTCTTGAACTCCTGGCATCAAATGATCCACCCGCCTCAGCCTCCCAAAGTGCTGGGAGTCACAATGTGAGCCACTGTGCCCAGCCAGCAGCGTAACTTTTGTGTTAAATATTTGTGTCTTCAAATTAATACTAAAAGTCTCTGCTGGTGTTCTAGTTGATATTTTTATTGAGAGAAATAGGTCTCTAGGAATTCAGATGGATAACACTGCCCTAAAGCAGTATTCTCAACCAGAGAAGGTTCTGCCCTTCCAGGAGACATGTGGCAATAGGTGGAGACATTTTGATTGTCACAACTCGGGGAGTGCTACTGGCCTCTGCTGGGTAGAGGCCAGAGATGCTGCTAAACATCCTGAAATGCCTCCAGCAAGAAAAATGATCTGGCATAAGATAATGTCAAATGTGCCTGAAGAAACCCTGTTTTGGCCGGGTGCAGTGGTTCACACCTGTAATCCCAACACTTTGGGAGGCTGAGGCGGGTGGATCACCTGAGGTCAGGAGTTTGATACCAGCCTGGCCAATATGGTGAAACCCTGTTTCTACTAAAAATACAAAAAACTGGCCAGGCATGGTGGCACACACCTGTAGTCCCAGCTACTCAGGAGGCTGAGGCAGAAGAATCGCTTGAACCCAGGAGGTGGAGGTTGCAGTGAGCTGAGATCACACCACTGCACTCCAGCCTGGACAACAGAGCGAGACTCTATTTCAAAAAGAATAAAAAAGGGCCGGGCGCGGTGGCTCAAGCCTGTAATCCCAGCACTTTGGGAGGCCGAGACGGGTGGATCACGAGGTCAGGAGATTGAGACCATCCTGGTCTAAACGGTGAAACCCCGTCTCTACTAAAAAATACAAAAAACTAGCTGGGCGAGATGGCGGGCGCCTGTAGTCCCAGCTACTCAGGAGGCTGAGGCAGGAGAATGGCGTAAACCCAGGAGGCGGAGCTTGCAGTGAGCCGAGATCGCGCCACTGCACTCCAGCCTGGGCGACAGAGCGAGACTCCGTCCCAAAAAAAAAATTAAAAAAAAAAGAATAAAAAAAAGACAAAGAGAAAGAAACTCTGTCTTAGAGGAAACAAAGCCTTTACCTTTTTCCAGGAAATACTTCAATTCAATTCTGTCATGCCTCGGACAATTTACCACTTAATGTGTTTTCCAAAAAAAGGAATTATGCAGCTAAATCCAAGACACAGAGCCCGTGTGACCACTGAAAGCAACTACCCACCATGAGATGATGACATGAGGTCATATGGAAAGGGGGCGGCGAGTAATAATGGATCTGCAAATAATTATCAATGAAGCCCAAATGGCAATACTTACATTTTTCTGATCAATTGATTCGGCTGCTTTTACTATTCCATCCAGGCACTTCCCAATGATTGGGATCACCTGCCGATCAACCTCTGCATATGTCTTCATGGACTCTCCAATTCTCACAATCCTCCTTTCCTCCATCTCTTGGATTTTCTGCAACATTAGATTTTGTATAAAATAAGTTTGGTCCATTATTATTAAATGAAGCTGTTTTTCGGCAGCATTGTTACCTCTAACAAGTTCTCTAAGGAAAAAATGGGTTAGAGTTAGAGCGGCCATAAGTATATGGAGCCTCCATATTACCCAGCTGTACACTTATTTTACAAATTGCTAGACATGTTAGGCTGCCCAAATATATGCTTTGCACAATTCCATTCTAATTTTAGTAAGAATGCCAAACTCAATAGTTTTTTTTGTTTGTTTGTTTTTCTTTTTGTTTTTTTGAGACGGAGTTTTGCTCGTCGCCCAGGCTGGAGTGCAGTGGCACGATCTTGGCTCACTGCAACCTCTGCCTCCTGTGTTCATGCCATTCTCCTGCCTCAGCCTCCTGAGTAGCTGGGATTACAGGCCCCCGCCACCACACCGGGCTAATTGTTTGTATTTTTAGTAGAGACGGGGTTTTGACATGTTGGCCAGGCTGGTCTCCAACTCCTTACCTCAGGTGATCCACCCACCTAGGCCTCCAAAGTGCTGGGATTACAGGCTTGAGCCACCGCACCTGGCCAAGAGTTTTATTATTAACACTATTTGTAATCTACCTCGAACATTTTCTCCATCTGTAATCTACCACTTTACCTTTTACCAAAAGCACAGTATTTAGTTAGCGGTCTCAACCCAATACAGACTAGTGTACCTTCCAACTACAATGTAGAAGGACTTGTTTGCTGTGTGTGTAGACACCAAGAAGCAAATATTTATTATTTTTTTCTACAATTGGACTCAAAGTTGCAAAAGATCTGTAAAATGGGAGAACATATGTCTATCTTTTCTCATACCATTTTTGACAACCTGACATGAGCAAAAGAAAACAATCCGGCCGGGCGCGGTGGCTCAAGCCTGTAATCCCAGCACTTTGGGAGGCCGAGACGGGCGGATCACGAGGTCAGGAGATCGAGACCATCCTGGCTAAAACGGTGAAACCCCGTCTCTACTAAAAAAATACAAAAACTAGCCGGGCAAGGTGGCGGGCGCCTGTAGTCCCAGCTACTCGGGAGGCTGAGGCAGGAGAATGGCGTAAACCCGGGAGGCGGAGCTTGCAGTGAGCTGAGATCTGGCCACTGCACTCCAGCCCGGGCGACAGAGCGAGACTCCGTCTCAAAAAAAAAAAAAAAAAAAAAAAAGAAAACAATCCAAAAGAAAGAACTGTCATTTGTTCAAATCCTACAACTCTGTGAATGCTGCTTTGATTTCTATAGTTAAGTTGGCATTTTTATAACCATAATCATCCCTTTAGCAAAGAGAGTATTAATGAGAGAATCATAGTTTAAGACTGACAAATAGGCGTGGTGGCTCATGCCTGTAATCCCAGCACTTTGGGAGGCCAAGGTGGGCAGATCACCTGAGGTCAGGAGTTCGCGACCAGCCTGGCCAACATGGTGAAACCCTGTCTCTACTAAAAATACAAAAAAAGTAGCTGGGTATGGTGGCGGGTGCCTGTAATCCCAGCTACTCTGGAGGCCGAGGCAGAAGAATCGCTGGAACCCAGGAGGTGAATGTTGCAGTGAGCTGAGACTGTGCCACTGCATTCCAGCCTGGGCGACAGAGTGAGACCCCATCTCAAAAGAAGAAAAAAGAGAAAAGACTGACAAATAATTGGCTGCAGGTGCAAACTATGGAAATTTGCAAAGTTTACTGATTAATCTTGAGATTATTATATTTCATTCATATTGCTAGTCAATGCTTGATCTAGATGCCTTAAAAAATGATTTATCATGCCGATAATCCTAGCACTTTGGGAGGCCAAGGCTGGAGAATTGCTTGAGTCCAGGAATTTGAGGCCATCCTGGGCAACACAGCAAGACTCTATCTCTACAAAAATTTAAAAATTAGCAGGGCACGGTGGTGCATGCCTATAGTTCCATCTACTTAGGAGGCTGAAGCTGAAGGATCCCTTGATCCCTTGAGCACAGGAGTTCAAAGTTGCAGTGGGTCGTGATTATACACTGCACTCCAGCCTGGGCAACAGAGTGAGACTGTCTCGAAAAAAAAAAAAAAAAAAAAAAGGGGCCAGGCGCAGTGGCTCAGGTCTGTAATCTCAGCACTTTGAGAGGCCGAAGTAGGCGGATCACCTGAGGCCAGGACTTTGAGACCAGCCTGGCCAACATGGCGAAACCCCGTCTCCACTAAAAATACAAAAATTAGCTGGGCGCAGTGGTGTTTGCCTGTAGTCCCAGCTACTCAGGAGGCTGAGGCAGGAGAGTCACTTGAATCTAGGAGGCAAAGGTTGCAGTGAGCCAAGACTGCTCCATTGCACTCCAGCCTGGGTGACAAAGCAAGCCTCTGTCTCAAAAAAAAAAAAAAAAAAAAAATTAGTGGAAATTTGGAATTACATATAAAGACTCAGAATACAAACCCAGCAATCATGATTCAGAAGTATCATGTTTCTAAGGAAAGCAAAGCATAAAACATGAAATCTGAGAGATGTTTAGGATTTACCTGGAAGATGTTGGGGATGTGAGTATGGTAATATTCATGCTGCTCATGGTTGAATTTCTGGAGAATGGATGAGTAATCTGCTTTGCTGTCCTCTGCCATTTGGTGACGTATTTGAGCTTGCTGTCGGGCCTTAGGGCAAAAACAAGAATACTCCCACGTTTATACATCATAAATAAAAGCCTGGGTGCAATCAATAAATACCTAGAACTGCACACTGGGATGCCTAAGGGCCAGACTTACCTCGAATGTATTCAGCAGGTGCTATTTTTTAATGTTCTGAATTGAATTTACTTCAGGTAAGCAATGTGCATCCTAGTTTGTATAAAAATCCACCATTCCCTATTGTCTTAATGTGGTGTGTGCCTTCTAGTTTGACACACCATTCTATACTAGTGTCTAGTTTGACACACCATTCTATACTAGTGTCTAGTTTGACACACCATTCTATACTGTCTGCACCTGGGCAATTCACATCACCTGGAGGACCCTTGTGGGAACCTCTGCTCATATACACATGTATATATATTTTTTGGGGGAGGCAATGAGAAATTCACACTTTTTTTTTCTTTTTTTGAGACAGGGTCTCCCTCTGTCACCCAGGCTGGAGTGCAGTGGCACAATCCTGGCTCACTGCAGTCTCAGTCTTCTGGGTTCAAGTGATCCTCTTACCTCAGCCTCTCAAGTAGCTGGGACTACAGGCATGCACCACCATGCTAGGTTAATTTTTTATTTTTTTGTAGAGATGAGGTCTTACCACATTGCCCAGGCTGGTCTTGAACTCCTCGACTCAAGCAATCCACCTGCCTCAGCCTCCCAAAGTGCTGGGATTATAGGCATGAACCACGGCGCCAGCTGGTAAATCTACAATTTTTTTTTTTTTTTTTTGAGAGGGAGTCTCGCTCTGTCGCCCAGGCTGGAGTGCAGTGGCCGGATCTCGGCTCACTGCAAGCTCTGCCTCCCGGGTTTATGCCATTCTCCTGCCTCAGCCTCCCGAGTAGCTGGGACTACAGGCGCCCGCCACCTCGCCCGGCTAGTTTTTTGTATTTTTTATTAGAGACGGGGTTTCACCGTGTTAGCCAGGATGGTCTCGATCTCCTGACCTCGTGATCCGCCCGTCTCGGCCTCCCAAAGTACTGGGATTACAGGCTTGAGCCACCGCGCCCGGCCAATCTACAAATTTGTAAACCCAATTCTCAACAGGGTTCATGAACTAAAAATGCATATGAACCACTGACCTAAGGAGACCTTTCTAAAGCTCTCTACCATGTTTATATTTAGTATATATGCTAAAGAGGCAATAAGTATGGCACCCTCTTTATGCTTTTTGTTTTTTGAGGGGTGCTATTTTATGTTTTACTGCATTGCTTTTCTCCTAAAAAATCAATAATTTGCAATTTTATTTTTCTCTAATTCGTATTCTGATTAATCACATACCTAAAAAAGGGGCAACAATTGTTGATTAGTTGCAGAATCAATCTGAAAGTTCAAACAGGAATGTCTATAAACTCTAAAGTCATCCAGAAGTACAAGAGGTTATGTTGTTAATACCACCTTAGATTCATATAGCACTGTGGTACTATTTTGATAAATACAATCTCGTGAATCTCTAACACAATTTGAGGTCCAGATGAAGATAGGGTTTTTGGTCTTTAAGTGACCTGGCAAACTCACTGCATTGAGCCAAAAACACAACAGGAAATGGGCTGTTTTCCAACATAACCAGGGCAACTGTTTGTTTGCTTGTTTTTGTTTTGTTTTACTGAACCAATGTTATAGAAAAGTAAGACCTGGCTGGGTGTGGTATACTGTAATCCCAGCTCTACGGGAGGCTCGGGTAGGCAGATTGCTTGAGCCCAGGAAATCAAGACCAGCTTGGGCAACATGGTGAGACCCCTCTCTCCACAAACAAATACAAAAATTAGCTGGGCATGGTGGTATGTGCCTGTACTCCCAGCTACTCAGGAGGCTGAGGCAGGAGGACTGCTTGAGCCTGGGAGGCTGAGGCTGCAGTGAGCTATGATCACTACCACTGCACTCCAGCCTGGGCAACAGAGCGAGACCCTGTGTCAAAAAATAATAATAAAAAATAAATTAGTCAGGTGTGGTGATGTGTGCCTGTGCTCTCAGCTACTTAGAAGGCTGAGGTGGGAGGATTGCTTGACCTCAGGCGGTTGAGTCTGCAGTGAGCTATGACTGCGCCACTGCACTCCAGCCTGGGTAACAGAGCAAGACTCTGTTTCAAAAACAAAACACCAAACAAACAAAAACAAGAAAATTAAGACCTAATCGTGAAAGAAAGAAAATCAGAAAGACAGGAAAAGACAGACAGACAGAAAGGAAGAAAAGCGAGAAAGAAAGGGAAGAAAGAATGAAAGAGGCCGGGCGTGGTGGCTCACGCCTGTAATCCCAGCACTTTGGGAGGCTGAGGTGGGCGGATGACGAGGTCAAGAGATTGAGACCATCCTGGCCAACATGATGAAACCCCGTCTCTACTAAAATTACAAAAATTAGCTGGGTGTGGTGGCGTGCACCTGTAGTCCCAGCTACTCAGGAGGCTGAGGCAGGAGAATCGCTTGAACCTGAGAGGTTGCAGTGAGCTGAGATCACACCACTGCACTCTAGCCTGGGCGACAAGTGAGACTCCCTCTCAAAAAAAAAAAAAAAAAAAGAATGAAACAGAGAGAAAGAAAAAGAGAGAAAGAAAGGAAGAAAGGAAGAAAAGAAACACATAGAAACATTCAAATGGCAACCCAAAGAGGAACGCTGAAGCAGTTGTTCCACTTTCTGCTTGCTGGGAACATTTAGTATCGGCTTTTTTTTCACGTCAATCTTCTTTATTGGTTTCCTGCCTATGTGACTTGAAAGCTTAACCTGAATTTCACTTCACACATTTTACTCATACTCATCTGGTGAAAGCCTAAGGTAATTCACAATTGCTTCCTTTATTTTCTTCCCTATTCACACGTGAACACTTCCCAAATGAAGGTAACAATATCAGTATTTCCAAATGCATTTCCTTATTACTGAGGTTTTTTGAGTTTCTTACGGCCTTTGGATCTCTTGGTGCCATTTTATCCTCTTTTCATCTACCCTCAGTTGATTTCAGCTGCCACATTCTTCCCCTTTGTTGGTGGCCTGTTAACTCCCTTCCTGACCATATGCCTTGGCGTCTGCTTCTTCCTGTGTTCACTAGTAAATATATTAGTCTAGCCCCAAAATGTTAAGTACCCAGCTACCCTCAAAAATCCACCCACTTCCAACACACAGTAGCCCTCCTCTGTTTAAATAATAGCTTTCCCACCTACATGCATTCCATCTGTTCCCCGAGCCCGTCCAGCACAAATACCCTATTAACTCTTCAGCCGCTGACAGTTTCATCATGTATCATTTTGTTATGAATGTTTAAAAAAAATTCCCATTAGACCTCAAATTTCTAAAAGAGTCTCTATTTTATTCACAAGTCTTTCTCGGAAAGTCTCACAAAAATCCAGTGGGGATTTCTTCATCTCTTCTGTAAAGAACAGCAAGAGGTCGAGAGGTAATTTCCTCACTTATTTTGGAGATCCTATCTAAGGGAGTTTTTAAAATAACTTAAGTTCTCAAATAGGCATCACATCAGAATGTCATCATTATATATATGTATGCATGTATTTACAGGCACACACACACACACACACACACACACACATCCCACAAGAGCAGATAAAAGCTTCCTGACAATAAATCCACTCACACCAATATTTTAGAATATTTCACCCAAACAGAATATTTTACCCATGAAAGCTGGTGCCAGAGGTACCCCACCCGGCACCATTTGGTTGGAGGTGGCTGTGATCCTCTTCCTGTAGCTCACAGAATCCCTAATCATATTTTAGCTTTAGCTGCATAATTCCTTCTGTAAGCATATTACCTCCTAATAGATTCATGATGCCCTTTGCCCTGTTTCTATGCAGTAATCCTGAAAACATAACAAGGGCCCTAGACATGAACTGTGGAAGACGCCGAATAAGGACCGACATGTCTACAGTTCAGCCTAGAAAGTAAGCTGTGTAGAAGAAAATAAATCAAAGAAATATATTTTAGAGGGTCTGCCTTTTATGTTAAAGGAGGACTGTCTCTCTGGGAGTTTTTCTTCCATGCAAAAGCTTGGACATATGATTACAAAGGACTATCTATTTCTACAGTCTTGCTCACTCTCACTGGCTACAAGGATAGGGAAACCTTCAAAAACAGCAAAATACTGTTATACATCAGATTCTCCAAAGCCGCAGCAAAAACACAGGGCTGTCTTTTTCTCCGTCCCTGCATCCAGCTGTTTTGAATTAATATCCACTTCTGAAACTCTGGCCTAGGAATGCACCATTGTTCTAACCAGATTTCACTATGGAAAATCTATTTCTGTTTAGTAAATTGTTTAGTTGACGATGGAATTTAAGAGCCTTTCTCTAAAACTAGTGTTGAATCAATTACTCACTATGACAAAAATACCTTTAAAATATCTTGTAAGGTATTTTTGAGCACTTATTTGGGATAACTGTTAACGGTATTTTGGAGACTATCTCCTAATATCTAAGACTAAGTGGAGCAAATAAACATCATGACTTCTCATCTATTTTTAAAAGTCAATCTAAAAATAGCAACTATTACCTCAAAGGGATAGTATTTCCATTCTAAACAAGACCATAAGCTATGCTTTCAATTAAATTAAATTTCCCATTCTGAGAATAAAGACACTGCATCTTACAGCAACATTACTACAGGGCAGAAAGATGTACAGAGAGTTGGCTTGTTTTACTTCCAATGAGTCAGTGCCACAGAATCTCGAGATAATATTCTAAAAAGTCCAGAATAACCCCCGCTGCCTAGGCTGGGTCACAGATGTCTTAGAATCAGATCTATACCACTTTTGTTGTCCAACAGGAAGACAGAATTTAAACTTGAGAATTTCTTGACAAACCCTTGGGAATCTCCCTCAAATAAATCCAAATAGGCCTAAGGATGTATGGCTTATACATGATTTCACTTCTTGGTAATTCTTTTTTTTAGACAGAGTCTCACTCTGTCACCCAGGCTGGAGTGCAGTGGCGCGATCTCGGCTGACTGCAACCTCCACCTCCTGGGTTCAAGCGATTCTCCTGGTTCAGCCTCCCGAGTAGCTGGGATTACAGGCACCTGCCACCACGCCCAGCTAATTTTTGTATTTTTAGTAGAGACAGGTTTCATCATGTTGTCCAGGCTGGTCTCGAACTCCTGACCTCAAGTGATCCACCTGCCTCAGCCTCCCAAAGTGCTGGGATTACAGATGTGAGCCACCACATACGGCCCACTTCTTGGTAATTGTTAACATAGTCCATTCTCAACATCATTATGCAACTACACCATACTGCCTAAAAGGTCAGAGTCACAGTTTCTAAACAAAGAAAACAATATTTTAGAAACTGAACTGTAGCCCAATATTTTGAAATCCTAATGGGTTTAAAGACAAAAATACCATCATCCATTCAGTTAGCTAAATTTAGATTATTAGCATGGCCTAAATGTGTGGCTATTTCCTGTTTAGCTCAATTTTTTATTTTTAAGACAGGGTCCCCCTCTGTTACCCAGACTGGAGTGCAGTGGCACCATCACAGCTCACTGCAGCCTCAAACTCCTGGGCTCAGGTGACCCTCCCACCTGAGCCTCCCCAAGTGCTGGGATTACAGGCATGAGGCACTATGCCAGGCCTGTTTAATTCAATACTTTTTCCTTAATATTTCAAAATATTAAGGAGAGTAACACTTTTGGCAGTGTCTCAATTGTCATAAGCAGAGAATACAAGTGTACTAAGAAACTTGCTCATTTCACACGAGGTATAACCAAGGTATAACCTTGCATCTTACCAAGTTACACTCTCGCATCACATTTTTTCTTTTCTTTTCTTTTTTTTCTAGTGAGACAGAGTCTCACTCTGTCGCCCAGGCTGGAGTGCATTGGCGCGATCTTGGTTCTCTGCAACCTCTGCCTCCCAGGTTCAAGTGATTCTCCTGCCTCAGCCTCCCGAGTAGCTGGGACTACAGGCGCCTGCCACCATGCCCAGCTAGTTTTTTGTATTCTTAGTAGAGATGGGGTTTCACCGTGTTAGCCAGGATGGTCTCGATCTCCTGACCTTGTGTTCCGCTCGCCTCGGTCTCCCAAAGTGCTGGGATTACAGGCGTGAGCCACTGCGCCCGGCCTATTGCATCATTTTTCAAGGCTGCCTATGGCTTTTGACCTTTTAACCAGAAGAGCAAATATAGACTGATTCTATTATACATTGATCGAATGAATAATGAGACTTACTAAGTTTTTAACACGGCCCCAGATCTCTCAGTTTTATACATTGCTGTTGCTTAAATGATAAACTTATAGGTTGGTGCAAAAGTGATTGCAGTTTTTGTCATCTGAATGGAAGGGGAAAAACCACAATTACTTTTGCAGCCACCTAATACTTAAAGCAGCAGTGTCCAGAGCTTTTGGAAAGCCACTTTTCCTTTGTTTAAAGGATATAACAAATTATAAATGCCCATCTTTTGTCACCAAAAGTTTGGGGAGAGCCGTGTGGAATATTTTACAGTATCACTGGTAGCCCAAACAACGGTTTTTGGAACAGCTGCATGTTTAGTATTTAATGTCATCATTATCACAAAAAGAAACCAATTATATGTTAGGCTGGATGGAAAAGGGGGCTCAATCTAGATTTTATTCCCTTTCCTCTAAGAATGTACTATTTTGCCGACAGACAGGATGTCTGTAATCATTATTCAGTGAGCAGCAACCCGCAGCAGCTCCTCCTGACTGGCAGATGGGCCTGGTGGCCACCCAGAGGCTATGGACACAGCAAGAATCCAGCACAGCACCGATCCCGATTCCCTCCTCCCCAAACTACCTGAGCCACGGACCTCATTTTGTGGACAAAATTAAACTTGCCACTTTCACAACCTGGGTTATCTGGCCACCTTTTTTTCTTTTTTCTCCTGCTTTAAAAAAAAAAAGGTTGCTGTAGATAATTCAAACTTATAGAATTGTATGGTTTAAAAAATAAAAGTTTCTGCACATTCCAGCTCCTGATAACTACTAGAGGATTGTGACTTTCAGACGTGGCCAGGTAAATGAGAATAAGCACTGGTATTTTCACAGCACACAAATGAAGTAGAGGCCACTGGATATTATTTTCTATTTCTAGGTATTTCTGAGAACAGAAAAAAATAGCAACCTGTTGGAAATCCCTGAAAATCCTTTCATATTTCTCGACGATTTGTCAATGGTTAAAAATAAAACTAATGGCCAGGTGCGGTGGCTCATGCCTGTAATCCCAACACTTTGGGAAGCTGAGGCAGGGTGGATCACCTGAAGTCAAGAGTTCGAGACCAGCCTGGCCAACATGGTGAAACCCTGTCTCTAGTAAAAATACAAAAATTAGCCAGGCATGGTGGCACGTGCCTGTAATCCCAGCTACTTGGGAGGCTGAGGCAGGAGAATTGCTTGAACCCAGGAGGCAGAGGCTGCAGTGAGCCAAGATCATGCCACTGCACTCCAGCCTGGGGGACAGAGTAAGACTCTGTCTTTTTTTTTTTTTTTTTTTTTTTGAGGCGGAGTCTCGCTCTGTCGCCCGGACTGGAGTGCAGTGGCCGGATCTCAGCTCACTGCAAGCTCCGCCTCCCGGGTTTACGCCATTCTCTTGCCTCAGCCTCCCGAGTAGCTGGGACTACAGGCGCCCGCCACCTCGCCCGGCTAGTTTTTGTATTTTTAGTAGAGACGGGGTTTCACCGTGTTAGCCAGGATGGTCTCGATCTCCTGACCTCGTGATCCGCCCGTCTCGGCCTCCCAAAGTGCTGGGATTACAGGCTTGAGCCACCGCGCCCGGCCTAAGACTCTGTCTTAAGGGGGGGAAAAAAAAGGAATAAAACGAATTTTACTCTAGTCTTTGAAAAATTCTGCTTCTGAAAATTTATCCTAACGATACAATAACAAAAGATACCCACCAGTGCTGTTTATAATAGCCACTAATTTAAAATAATTTGAAACAAACAAATCATTGGGTAAATATTATGTCACACTCTTGATGAGCTATGTATATCCTGTTTTAACAATGTAAGGTAATATTTAATAAGATGAAGTAAATGTATATATAACTTTTAAGAATTTTTAAAGTTGGCTGGGCTCTGTGGTTCATGCCTGTAATCCCAGCACTTTGGGAGGCCGAGGCGGGCGGATCATGAGGCTAGGAGTTCAAGACCAGCCTGGCCAACACGGTGAAACCCCGTCTCTACTAAAAATACAAAAATTAGCTGGGTGTGGTGGCACGTGCCTGTAATCCCAGCTACCTGGGAGGCTGAGGCATGAGAATCGCTTGAACCCAGGAGGTGGAGGTTGCAGTAAGCTGAGATATCACGCTACTGCACTCCAGCCTGGTGACACAGTGAGACTCCATCTCAAAAAAAAAAAATTTTTTTTTAAGTTTATCAGAGTTTGCCTTTGACAAATTTATAAGGGCAGCTAAAACACAAAACAGAGAAAAACTTCAAAATAAGTTAACCAAAGAAATATGCTTTATATATCCTAGAAGTGAACCAAATTAAAAAAAAAAAAAAAATGGCTGGCCGCGGTGGCTCATGCCTGTAATCCCAGCATTTTGTGAGGCTGAGGTGTGTGTGTCACTTGAGGCCAGGAGTTTGAGACCAGCCTGGCCAATATGGTGAAACCCCATCTCTACTAAAAAATACAAAAATTAGCCGAGTGTGGTGGTGCATGCCTGTAGTCCCTGCTCCTAGGAGGCTGAGGCAGGAGAATCACTTGAACCTGGGATGCAGAGGTTGCACTGAGCCGGGATTGCGGCCACTGCACTCTAGCCTGATCAATAGAGTAAGACTCTGTCTCAAAAAAAAAAAATAATAATAATAATTAATTAATTAAAAAAAAAAAAGCTCTGAAAAGCTAATGGAGTAGAAGGGACAATAACGAAGAGATGAAAAAGCTCTTTGTCTGGAGCAAAGTTGTTGTATGATAAATGGCATTGTTTAAATTTCCCAGCAAACTGTTGTATCTAGAATACATTTTCAATTTCAAGACTAAGAATGCGTTTAAAAAGTCCTATTCAGATAGAGTGCTGTGAGTTTTTGTTGGAGACTTCCAGACTTCCAGACCAGGAGCTTGCCAAAACAATGAGTCTGTCTTTGATAAATCATAAGGGCAGCTAGAATACAAAACAGAGAAAAACTTCAAAATAAGTTAACCAAAGAAATATGCTTGAACTATTCCAGCAATTTCCTGACTTTTTTTTTCGAAAACAGTCTTACAACTTTCTGGGTCCAGTATTGTAGGTGGAGGGCCAATGAAATAGAATGAGAGAACCCGGAAAGATAGCCAGTGAGACCAGCATCTCAATCCTACATGGCCCATGCACTTGCTAAACAGTTTTTTTTTTTTTTTTTTTTTTTTTTGAGATGGAGTCTCGCTCTGTCGCCCAGGCTGGAGTGCAGTGGCCGGATCTCAGCTCACTGCAAGCTCCACCTCCGGGGTTTACGCCATTCTCCTGCCTCAGCCTCTCGAGTAGCTGGGACTACAGGCGCCCGCCACCTCGCTCGGCTAGTTAGTTTTAAGAAAAGGTCTTCTGTTTCCCTATGCTCTGGTTGCCTTATTTGAAATATCTATTTATTCAAGGTGAGTGACAATTTCTGCTAAAGGAGAAGAGGCCAATGCTGATATTTCGCATCATGATGTTGGCAAGCCTCCAAGGAAGGCTGGTAGAAATTCAGCACGAGCTTGGAAATCCTGCTAAGAAGTAAATGATGGTTTCCAAGACTTGGTCCCCCTTTCCCTCCTGGTTTCTAATGCATGGTCATTGGCAACAGACTTGAGTTTTTCATTATGGTAGGTTTGAAACTGATTATTATTACTTTTGAGACAGAGTATCCCTCTTGTCGCCCAGGCTGGAGTGCAGTGGTATGATCTCGGCTCACTGCAACCTCCACCTCCCAGGTTCAAGCGACTCTCCTGTCTCAGTCTCCCAAGTAGCTGGGCGCGGTAGCTCACACCTATAATCCCAGCACTTTGGGAGGCCAAGGCGGGTGGATCACCTGAGGTCAGGAGTTCGAGACCAGCCTGATCAATATGATGAAACCCAGTCTTTACTAAAAATACAAAAATCAGCTAGGCATGGTGGCATGCACCTGTAATCCCAGCTACTCGGGAGGCTGAGGCAGGAGAATCGCTTGGACCCAGGAAGCAGAGGCTGCAGTGAGCCGAGACTGTGCCACTGCACTCCAGGCTGGGCAACAAGAGCAAGCCTCTGTCTCAAAAAAAAAAAAAAAAAAAAAATCTTGCATATGTTATCACGTTATTCAGGAATATACTGTCAATCAAGTAAATATGCAAGACTACAAGCCCTTCCTGCATTAACCTCAGTGTTAGTTTTGTCTTTTCTTTTAGATGGGGAAATAACTAGAGAAACTTCTCATGACCACAGAAGACCAGGAAGCTTATGTAGGTCTTAAGCTGTGGAGTAGGGGAAGAGTGTCTTCTAAAACACAAAAGCTTCAGCCTGTACTGGTACAGATGGTGCAAGATTCCCCAAGCCAAGAAATTAACATAAAAATTAGTTCCAGGTTGTCTGGCAGAAACACCATAAAACCTCACTGGGGGGTACTTCTACAATCCTGTTTTCCCAGAGAAAAAACAATCTCTGTCAAAGTTAGGCTCACACAAGAAAGGTAATAATAATATAAATGCACAAGGAAATAAACCACCGTGAGAACTGATGCGATTGTAGGAAAAATGATTACCATAAGAACCTGAGCTAAAAGAACAATGTGAAAGAAAATATAAGAACAACAGGCCAGGCACAGCAGCTCACACCTGTAATCCCAGCACTATAGGAGGCTGACGTGGAAGGATCACTTGAGGCCAGGAGTTCGAGACCAGCCTAGGTAACATAGTGAGACCCCCATTTCTGCAAAAAATTTAAAAATAAGCAGGGCATAGTAGTGTACAGCTGTAGTCCTAGCTCCTCCAGAGGTTGAGGTGGGAGGATCACTTGAGCCTGGGAGTTCGAGGCTATAGTGAGCTATGATTGTCACACTGTACTTCAGCCTGGGCTTAGGTGACAGAATAAGACCCTCTCTCAGAAACCACAAAACAACAACAACAACAATGACAACAAAACAACATTTTGAAGGATTAAGGAAGTAAAAGATGCAACAGGAATCATAAGAAAATAGTAAGATGCTATAAATATAGATCAGATATATCTCCAAAAGAATAAAATGGAATTTCTAGAAATAAAAAATACGGTCATTGAAATTTTTAAATTCGATAGATGAGTTAAACAGAATAATTTGAAGAGATTTCATGAAGTAGCTGACAAAGTTACACCATATGTAATATATAGGATATGAAATCTATGAAAAAGAAGTTATGAGGCATGGGGAACAGAATGAGAAATTTCACACACATCTAATATGAATCCCAAAACCAACAATAGTAATAACAACATAATATAGGAAGAGTTAATGTTGGAGAGTTTTCATATATATATATATATATATATATATATATTTTTTTTTTTTTTTTTTTTTTTTTTGAGATGGAGTCTTGCTCTGTCACCCAGGCTGGACCGCAGTGGCATGATCTCAGCTCACTGCAACCTCCACCTCCTGGGTTCAAACAATTCTGCTGCCTCAGCCTCCCGAGTAGCTGGGACTACAGGTGCACACCACCACACCCAGCTAATTTTTGTATTTTTAGTAGACATGGGGTTTCACCATGTTGGTCAGGACGGTGTCAATCTCTTGACCTTGTGATATGCCCATCTTGGCCTCCCAAAATGCTGGGATTACAGGCATGAGCCACCATGCTGAGTTTTCATATATTTACGAAAGTAACAAATCCTCTAGGAACCCCAAACAGAATAAATTAAAAATAAAAAGTCTGCTTTGAAATGTCATATTGATGCCATGGAATACCAAAGGGAAATACAAGGTCTTCACAACTACAGGAGAAAGTAAAATATCTACCAAAAAAATGCTATTAAATAGAATGTCAAGGCCGGGCGTGGTGGCTCATGCCTATAATCCCCACACTTTGGGAGGCCAAGGTGGGTGGATCACTTGAGGTCAGGAGTTCAAGACCAGTCTGGCAAACATGGTGAAACTCCGCTTCTACTAAAAATACAAAAATTAGCCGTGTGTGGTCGCCCACGCCTGTAATCCCACTTACTTGTGAGGTTGAGGCAGGAGAATTGCTTGAAAATGGGAGGTGGAGGCTGCAGTGAGCCGAGATTGCATCATTGCATTGCAGCCTGGGCAAAAGAGTGAGACTCCGTCTTAAAAAAGAAAAGAAAAAGAAAAAAAAAGAAATGCTATTAAATAGAATGTCAAATTCCCAAGAAGAACAATTGACAATGATAGACAATGAAATGACATTTTCTTTTTTACTGAGACGGAGTCTCACTCTGTCAACCAGGATAGAGTGTAGTGGTACGATCATAGCCCACTGCAGCCTCAACTTCCCAGGCTCAAGCAATGATCCTGCCTCAGTCTCCTGAGTAAATGGGACGACATGCACATGCCAGGCTTCCCAGGTGACTTTTCATTTTTTGTAGGGACAAGGTCTTCCTACGTTGCCCAGCCTGGTCTCGAACATCTGGGCTCAAGTGATCCTTTCATCTTGGCCTCCCAAAGTGTTGGAATTATAGGCATAAGCCATCACACCTGGCCTGAATGATATTTTTTAAAAGTTTAGGCTGGGCGTAGTGGCTCACGCCTGTAATCCCAACACTTTGGGAGGCAGAGGCAGGTGGATCACACAAGGTCAGGAGTTCAAGACCCCCCTGGCCGACATGGCAAAACCCCATCTCTACTAAAAATACAAAAATTAGCTGGGTGTGGTGGCAGGCACCTGTAATTCCAGCTACTTGGGAGGCTGAGGCAGGAGAATCGCTTGAACCTGGGAGGCAGAGGTTGTAGTGAGCTAAGACTGCACCACTGCCCTCCAGCCTGGGAGACAGAGTGAGACTTCTGTCTCAAAACAAACAAAACAAACAAACAGGCCGGGCACGGTGGCTCAAGCCTGTAATCCCAGCACTTTGGGAGGCCGAGACGGGTGGATCACAAGGTCAGGAGATCGAGACCATCCTGGCTAATATGGTGAAAGCCCGTCTCTACTAAAGAATACAAAAAACTAGCCGGGCGATGAGGCAGGTGCCTGTAGTCCCAGCTACTTGGGAGGCGGAGGCAGGAGAATGGCATGAACCTGGGAGGCGGAGCTTGCAGTGAGCTGAGATCCGGCCACCGCACTCCAGCCTGGGCGACAGAGCCAGATTCCGTCTCAAAAAAAAAAAAACAAAAACAAAACAAAACAAACAAACAAACAAACAAAACAAAAACCAAAACAAACAAAATGTTTAAAGAAAATAATTGTCAACCTAGAATTCTATATCTAGCTAAACTATCACATTAGAGTGAGGACAAAATAAAGACATTTCAAACAAACAAAGAAAATTTACCAGTCACAAACTCTCATGGAAAAAAATTAAAACAACCCATCTTCCAGGAAGAAGGAAATTTAACTCCAAAAGGAGTGACATGGAAGACGTGACAACACTTGGTCTGCATTATCACATGGCTAACAGCTCTGTAAATGGATGGTGCAGAACGGTCGCCTCCTTTATATGTGACTTGGGCTTCCTAGGCCAGGACAGCCCCCTCCTCTCCTTACTGGGTCCTGATACTGAGGTCCTGTGCTAATAGCTATTTGTCATCTTACCTCAACCCACCAGTTTCACACGTCTATTATCTGCCTAGTTCTGTAGGAAAAAGTGGTGGCTAAGAGTAAGGAGCTTATTTAATACAATCCAGTAGTAAAGCTGAATGGTAAACTGGCAAGAACACTGAACTTGAGGCATAGAAACATGCTTCAGTCTTGGCTGTACCATATCCAGCAGGGCCACTTTAGGCTAATGGTAATTTCACATTTTGTAGGTTCACCCTATTTATCTATAAAGGGATATAGGAAACATGGAGAGGACTAAAAGCCCTTTGGAAAATATAAAACACTTTCCAGTGGAGGTTTTTTGAGGGGTAGGTTCAATAGCATTTTATCAGGGTCACATTCATCCTGCCATTTGGTTTTTTTTTTTTCTTTCTTTTTTTTTGAGATTGGGGCCTGGGGGTGGTTTTACTATGTTGCCCAGGCTGGTCTCGAAATCCTGGGGTCAAGCAATCCTCCTGCCTTGGACTCCCAAAATGCTAGGATTATAGGCATGAGCCACTGCATCTGGCCCATTTAGCTTTAAATATCTTTCGCAAACTGTTCTCACCTTACTTCTCCAGTTAGGTCCTACAGGGTCCCCCGTCCTGGCAGGCAGGCCAACACTGGCAACATGCTCCCTCAGTGCCCCGGATGAAGTTGTCTCCACTTCAGTGGCGCTCTCTCTTTTCCGTTTCTACATGTCCTTCAGATTCGAGTCCCAATTCTGCTTTCAGGCCTGTCCCAACAACCTACCGTGTGCACAGACCTTTTTCAGATGCAGAATGCAAGAGCAACTGTTGAGCTGCTAGTGTTTTGCTGAGCAAAGGACCAGGTGATTTCATATATGATGGACTTCACTGATCATTCTTACAATTTTTTTCCTTTATCTCACTGGCAAGTAGGTAGAGCAATCATTAATTGCTTTTTTTTTTTTTTTTTTAACTTTTGCTCTTGTTGCCCAGGCTGGAGGGCAGTGGCGCGATCTCAGCTCACTGCAACCTCTGCCTTCCAGCTTCAAGCGATTCTCCTGCCTCGGCCTCCCAAGTAGCTGGGATTACAGGTGCGCGCCACCATGCCCAGCTAATTTTTGTACTTTTAGTAGAGATGGGGTTTCGCCATGTTGGCCAGGCTGGTCTTGAACTCCTGACCTCAAATGATCTGCCCACCTTGGCATCCTAAAGTGCTGGGATTACAGGCATGAGCCACTGCACCCGGCCTAATTGCTTTTAAACTGCTATCATTCTGATGATCTTCACACAATTTGGCATGCTACATATCATACTCTACCTTATTCCCCAACTGACTCAAGTTTTCCTTCTCTCTCCATCTCATGCTTCTCTCATTCATCTCTCTCCAGTCTGCTAACTGGGGACCTCATGAAAGGTATCGATAATAGTCCTACTGGTGTTTAGCACTCTTTGTCCAATAAATATTCTTGCTGAATGTCTAGACGCCCAGAATGCCTAGAATGTTAAAAATATGGCTGGGCGCGGTGGCTCATGCCTGTAATCCCAGCACTTTGGGAGGCCGAGGCAGGAGGATCACGAGGTCAAGAGATCAAGACCATCCAGGCCAACATGGAGAAACCCCGTCTCTACTAAAAATACAAAAACTAGCTAGGCGTGGTGGTGTGTGCCTGTAGTCCCAGCTACTTGGGAGGCTGAGAGACAGGAGAATTGCTTGAACCCGGGAGGCGGAGGTTGCATGAGCTGAGATGGTGTCCCTGCACTCCAGCCTGGCAACAGAGCAAAACTCCATCTTAAAAAAAAAAAAAGGAGGCCGGGCGCGGTGGCTCAAGCCTGTAATCTCAGCACTTTGGGAGGCCGAGGCAGGCGGATCACGAGGTCAGGAGATCGAGACCATCCTGGCTAACACGGTGAAACCCTGTCTCTACTAAAAAATACAAAAAACTAGCCGGGCGAGGTGGCGGGCGCCTGTAGTCCCAGCTACTCAGGAGGCTGAGGCAGGAGAATGGCGTGAACCCGGGAGACGGAGCTTGCAGTGAGCTGAGATATGGCCACTGCACTCCAGCCCGGGCCACAGAGCGAGACTCCGTCTCAAAAATAAAAAAAGGAGATTAAAGGGTAAGAAATGAGGAGGAAGGAGGCAGAAGTAATGCAAGAAGAAGGACACAGGCAAAATAGAGATGGCAATAACAGTGTCAGCCAATTAATTGCAGTTCAAAAATAGGCCACTACACATACATCACACCCACTGAAACCTCACACCCAGCCCTTGAGGTACATAACCGCATCCTTACTTACAGAATAGAAACCAGAGATGAAGTAAGTTGCCACATGTCATGCCATTTGTAAGTGATAGAAACAAGATTTGAACCCACTTCCATGTAATACAAAAATCAGGAACAAGCTCTTAGCCATGGGCTAGGCCACTTACTATCACTGAAAATTAAAATACCTTATTAAATGACTTACCATACAAAAGCCTTTAGGATAGTTCAGGCCACATACTAAGTGCCAAGTGTTGAAGCTAAACACACACACACACACATAAATAAATACATATATATTCAGGGAATTCGTTTCTTCATTTCTAGCTTCAGATCTAGGGTATGAGAATGACACTGCTCTATTCCTATTTTGCACATTAACTTACAGGCTTGTTAATAATTATGCTTTTAGGAGTAAATATAAACTCCACAGACACAAACAAGAGAATAACAAACGTGTCTTTCCTAGAATCTTTGATTTGAACATTGATCCCCTTATAAAAGGACAGTTAGAGCAACAATATCCATTTTTGGTAATACTTATAATAAAATTCTGTAAACTTTTCTCTTGTTTGCAATAAAAAGCATTTGAAACTTTTTTAAGCCTGAAAAGATTAAGCTGCAGTTGCAAAATTTATTTCCTGTATTTATACTAACCACTTCCTCTTTAAAAAAAAAAAAAAGGTTTTCTAAATTGTTACAGTGAACAATTCCTTCAAATGACTAGAGTCAGACATTTTAGAAGAAACAGAAACGTGGGGAAGGCACTGAAGATATTAACATGTTCAATAAAGATGTCAACCTAGTCCTACAGCAATGGTAACCAAAATATTCAATAGTATAATTCCTTATACGTACAATAACTAAGCGGTCATCGTGCTAGAGACTGTTTCCCCAAATGGTAAAAAATTTAACACTCTGCTACGCAGCTGGCTTCACTTAGAATAGAGCCAACTCCATCCTGTCAGCTTCACAGAGCTGGCAACACTGATTCTAACTGAAGAAAACCTAAACTACTACATTTCGTCTGTTTTCTTGAGATAATTATCAAACTGATCATCATTTAAAGTAAACTCCTTCATTCTTGCTTAAAATTGACACAGATTCCTTTCTACAATTTTATTTTTCTCTTTAAAATATTCTATTACAGAATATATGATACATTAAAAATTACATGTGGCCGGGCACAGTGGCTCACACCTGTAATCCCAGCACTTTGGGAGGCCAAGGCAGGCAGGTCACTTCAGCCCAGAAGTTCGAGACCACTCTGGGCAATGTGGTTTGAAAGCCCATCTCTACTAAAATTATAAAAAATTATCCAGGTGTGGTGGCATACGCCTGTAGTCCCAGCTACTCAGGAGGCTAAGGCACAAGAATCACTTGAACCCAGGAGGTGGAAGTTGCAATGAGCCAAGATTGCGCCACTGCACTCTAGCCTGAGCGACAGAGTGAGACTCTATTTAAAAAAAAAAAAAAAAAAAAGAAATTTTATTTTTTATTATATACATCACAAAATTCTACTTTAATTCAGGATTTCCTATTCTGCTTCACAACAGAAACATCTATATATAGAATTAAAAGGTTAATCACACTCAAAGCCAAATACTTTGAGAAGTCTGTACACAAAAAATGGAATGCAAACTCCCAAAGAAACTGATACACTGTTCAGTGCTCATGGCCAGGATTTTAATTTAATTTTTAAAACATTTCCTCAAATCGGGTTACATAATAAAATCTTCTAATTAGTCAGAAATAAGGAAACCTCTTGCACTGTATAGAGAGCTCTTCTGGCCATCCAGTACTCAGAATTGCAATGAATTTGAATGCAGAGGCACCCTTAACTTTTGGTGGAAAACATCAGCTCATAAATTGAGGCTCTAGCAGAAAAAGAACCATACAAGTTAAATGAAACTAGACCGATAAGAAAAGGAAGAAATTGTTACTGGCGTTTAAAAAACATAACTTGAACTTAACTAACAATTTCTGTGGCTGTTTGTAACCACTAACTGCAGGTTCTGTTAGACAATATCCTATTTTGCATTTAGAAATTATGTAAGAGCCAACAGTCACAAGGCAAGGGAGAATTAGAGAAAGGGAATTATTCATTGCCTGACATGGATGAACTCAGTTTAATGCATGCATTTAGAAAACACTGTTCTCTCTGTTCAGAAATATTAGTTCACATTCCACTCATTTTGATAACCTTTTCCTTTTTCATTGCAATACCACGCTAAACCCATTGCTGCACTATTGGAACACAAAGATTAGGTGTAGCCTCTCATCCAAGTTTGTTTTGCATGGTGTTATTTCAAAGCAGAGTGAAGACAAACCGTGATTTTAAAGTCTTTGTCACCAGAATGCCATTCAAGAGTTGTTTGGGTGGGCAAGTGGGAAAATTCACAATACAGTAAACCAAACATTGGAAAGAAAACAGGCTGGGCGCAGTGGCTCCCACCTGTAATCCCAGCACTTTGGGAGGCCAAGGTGAGTGGATCACCTGAGGTCGGGAGATCGAGACCAGCCTGACCAACCTAGAGAAATCCTGTCTCTCCTAAAACACAAAAATTAACCGGGTGTGGTGGCGGGTGCCTGTAATCTTAGCTACTTGGGAGGCTGAGGCAGGAGAAATGCTTGAACCCACGAGGCAGAGGTTGCAGTGAGCAGAGATCGCACCATTGCACTCCAGCCTGGGCAACAAGAGTAAAACTCCGTCTCCAAAAAAAAAAAAAACAAAGAAAAAAGAAAAAACAAAAGGCAAGTTCCACAGTCAAGGATTGTGTGACTATGTGCTGGTATCTATACCCGCATACCTTGTCAGCAGATAATCAGTGAACAACGGGCAAGGGAATGAATGGATACATGAGAATACTTGACGACTTATGAATTCCACCACTGAGTTACTTTTTTTTTTTTCCTGAGGTGGAGTTTTGCTCTTGTTGCCCTGGCTGGAGTAAAATGGCGCAATCTTGGCTCACCGCAACCTCTGCCTCCCCGGTTCAAGTGATTCTTCCGCCTCAGCCTCCCGAGAAGCTGACATTACAGGCACGCGCCACCACATCCGGCTAATTTTGTATTTTTAATAGAGACGGGGTTTCTCTATTTGGTCAGGCTGGTCTCCAACTCCCAACCTCAGGTAATCTGCCCGCCTCAGCCTCCCAAAGTGCTGGGATTACAGGAGTGAGCCACTGCGCCTGGCTGAGTTACATTTTTTAAAAGATGAGATGAGAATAAGACCATGAAGTCAGAATGCTACCAGAATTCCCTTAAATTAAAAAAAAAAAAAAAAAAAAAAAAAAAAGTGGGGACAGGTATGGTGGCTCAAACCTATAATCTCAGCACTTTGTGAAGCTGCAGCAGGAGGATCACTTGAGGTTAGGAGTTCAAGACCAGCCTGGGAACACATAGGGAGACCCCGTCTCTACCAAAAAAAAAAAAGAAAAAAATTAGCTATGCGTGGTAGCATGCCCCTGTGGTCCCAGCTACTTGGAGGCTGAGGCAGGAGGATCACTTGAATCCACGAGGTTGAGGCTGCAATAACTTGTGATCACACTACTGCACTCCAGCCTGAGCAACAAAGTGAGAGACCCTGTCTTAACAAACAAACAAACAAACAAACAGAATACCTATTTTATTTATTTGTCTGTGCTATTGCTAATAAAAAACACCTATTTTGATTTTTTTCTTTTACTATTTTTTTTTTTTTTTTTTGAGATGGACTTTTGCTCTGTCCCCCAGGCTGGAGTGCAGTGGCGTGATCTCAGCTCATGGCAACCTCCCCGTCCCAGGTTCCAGCGACTCTCCTACCTCTGCCTCCTGAGTAACTGAGATTACAGGTATGAGCCACGCCACTCAGCTAATTTTTTGTATTTTTTTTTCGAGACAGAGTTTTGCTCTTGTCCCCCAGGCTGGAGTGCAATGGCATGATCTCAGCTTACTGCAACCTCCACCTCCTGGGTTTAAGAGGTTCTCTTGCCTTAGCCTCCCGAATAGCTGGGATTACGGGCACATGCCACCATGCCCGTCTCTTTAGTAGAGATGGGGTTTTAAATTTAAATTTAGTAGAGACGGGGTTTCACCATTTGGCCAGCTGGTCTTGAACTCCTGACCTCAGGTGATCCGCCTGCTTTAGCCTCTAAAAGTGCTGGGAGTACAGTCATGAGTCACTGTGCCTGGCCCAAAACAGCTGTTTTAAAAGGGTTCAGAAGGATACACCTCAAGGGGTTAAGAGTAATTGCCTCTGAGAAGAATGGCAAAGAATACTTTATCTCGGTGTGTAATTAATTCATTTTTTTTTACAATAATAAGATGCACACAGTATAATTTTCCCATGTTCCTTTGCAGTTTCCCTCTCGCTATCCCAAAACAGGGAGTAAGGCTGCCTAGTCCACCTCGTTGAAAGGGTGGCAGGGGGGTCTGTTTCACCTTCAGCTGCAACACAGAGGTCATGAGCTGCAGGGTGACCTATCCCAACATATACTGCTTCTTTCACAAACCCAGATGAACTCATTCCAAATCACTTGGGCTCGTTCAAAGCCTTCAAGTTCAAAACTCTATGATGGCTGCAAAATGTCAAAGAAGAAAAAGAGACTGCGTGGTTCCTCGAGTTTTCCCTGCCAATAAACATCGTTCAATTAAGCTGATTTCCTCTCTTCATTTTTTCTCTAAGGAACATGGCATCCTCATGGCATCCAAATCTGTGCTCTTGCCCAGAGATAAAAACTGCTAGTTTTTTCTTGTATCTACTTTATAATATAAATTTACTTTTAAACTGGGTGTTTTAAGGATGACACATACTCTCTCATAAGGGAACTACTAAACATCTGGCCACACGCTGGCATCTAACACAATGCAAAAGCGTACCGAAGTCTGAGAGTGGACGTGGATTAATGGAGGTGATTTGAACAGGAGGTGATGCTGACCAGGCACATTGGCTCACACCTGCAATCCCAGACTTAGGGAAACAGAGGTGCGAGGATAGCTTGAACCCAAGGGTCTGAGACCTGCCTGGACAACATAGCAAAACCTCGATCACTACAAAAAGTTAAAAACAACAACAACAACAACAACAACAACAACAACAACAACAGTGAACACAGTGCTAATGAAAATGTGGGTTCAATCCATATCTGGGCATTAATTTTCAAAAAGAAAAGAAAATCAGGCTTATACCCAGGATCCTAGGTAGTTTAAAAAATGCACGTATGCTTATAGTTCTTTTTTTTTTTTTTTTTTTTGAGACGGAGTCTAGCTCTGTCACCCAGGCTGGAGTGCAGTGGCGCGATCTTGGCTCACTGCAAGCTCCGCCTCCCGGGTTTACGCCATTCTCCTGCCTCAGCCTCCCGAGTAGCTGGGACTACAGGCGCCCGCCTCGTCGCCCGGCTAGTTTTTTTGTATTTTTTAGTAGAGACGGGGTTTCACCGTGTAGACCAGGATGGTCTCGATCTCCTGACCTCGTGATCCACCCGTCTCGGCCTCCCAAAGTGCTGGCATTACAGGCTTGAGCCACCGCGCCCGGCCGCTTATAGTTCTTATCAACTGTATCAAGAACAAGACAAAGTTCACTGGTACAAACAAGGCCTTTGTAAGCACAGGCTTACCGTTCCCAGTGCTGTGTGGCTGGCTGCTAGAAAAAAGGATGATGGGCTGCTTTGAATACAATTAGATAATTTAATCATTTGCGGGAACTGAGGAAGAAACATTTATGTTAGATTCAGAGACTGTCAGAAATCATAATGGGAGATGACATTAAATCATGATAAGAACTGAAACTGCCTCCAGTTAGCTTGACACTGACATAAGCCTTCACAGGCAACAAAGTAAAAAACTGATAGAATAGTCAAAGTACTGGGTGTTTTGGGAAATTACAGTGTTTCAAGTCAAATCCAAAGCAAAATAACTTAGGAATTTCAATGTTTAGACACTGTTGCTCCCTCAGCTTCAACATTTGTGAGGCCAAAATTGGGTAATTCATCATATCCTTGGAGAGGAGGTAAGTGGCACTTTCATAAAAATAGCAAAATGATGCTCCCAGTGTAAGAAAAAGTACTAGATCTTTGGAAATATTCAAATAGTTGAGGATCGCAATTTAATCTGGCAGCACAAGTTAAAAGTCCTAAAATCACCTTTGGATTCAGCAAGTGTACTTTTTAAAAGTTAAAACTGCCTTGGATCTGGCCTCAGGGAGAAAAACAAAGAAAAAAGTCATCCTGGAAATTTCTGAACCACAAAGAGCCAGAATTCAGAACATGTGTAGACTCCAAACCCTAAGTTGAAAACTGACATTAATGTAGCTTGGTAATGAACCCAGGTAATGACCGCTTGGGGAGAACCCACTTTAAGTCTAGGCCTCCATCACCATAGATAAAGATCCACGAAACACACATTCATAATTACACACAGTCTGCTCTGAACCTCACAGGTTTCTCTGCTACGACTTGCACCTGTTTCTTTTTTTTTGAGACAGAGTCTTGCTCTGCCACCCAGGCTGGAGAGAAGTGGTGCGATCACTGCTCACTGCAGCCTCAACATCCAGAGCTCAAGCGATCCTCCCACCTCAGCCTCCTAAGTAGTTGGGATTACAGGTGCAAATCACCATGCTCAGCTAATCTTTAATTTTTTTTTTGAAATGGAGTTTCTCTCTGTCGCCCAGGCTGGAGTGCAGTGGTGCGATCTTGGCTCACTGCAACCTCCACGTCCTGGGTTCAAGAGATTCTTGAGTAGCTGGGATTACAGGCACATGCTACCATGCCTGGCTAATTTTTGTATTTTTTGTAGAGATGAGGTTTCACCATGTTGGCCAGGCTGGTCTCAAACCCCTGACCTCAGGTGATCCGCCTGCCTCAGCCTCCCATAGTGCTGGGATTACATGTATGAGCCACCATGCCCAGTCTAATTTTTTTGATTATTTTGTAGAGACCGGGTCTCTCTTTGTTGCCCAGACTGGTCTTGAATTCCTAGCCTCCAGCACTCCTCCTGCCTCAGCCTCCCAAAGCGCTTGGATGATAGGCATGAGCCATCATGCCCAGCTGACTTGTACTTTCTTATATAATTTTTTAAAATTAATTAATTAATGAATTAATTAATTTGAGACAGGATCTTGCTATGTCACCCAGGCTGGAGTGCAGTGGTGCAATCTTGACTCACTGCAACCTCTGCTTCCCAAGCTCAAGCGATCCTCACATTTCACCCTCCAGACTAGCTGGGACTCCAAGGGCACAACACCATACTAGGCTAATTTTTTAAAAAGGTTTTGTAGAGATGAGGTCTCACCATGTTGCCCAGGCTTGTCTCAAACTCCTGGGCTCAAGCGATCCTCCCGTCTTGGCCTCCCAAAGGGCTGGGATTACAGGCATGAGCCACTGTGCCCAGCTTTATATGACTTCTTATATGGAGTAATTATCTCAATATAACCCAGAAATCTTGCTGGTCTATCTGCAGTTTTACATAGCATATTCATGTTTGGAAGCAATCACAGCGAGCTTTCTTGTAACAGTGAACTTGAACAATATCTTGAAAAGAATGAGAAACAGACTAAGGCTGGGCGTGGTGGCTCACACCTGTAATCCCAGCACTTTGGGAGGCTGAGGTGGGTGGATCACCTGAGGTCAAGAGTTCGAGACCAGCCTGGCCAATATGGTGAAACCCCATCTCTGCTAAAAACTCAAAAATTTGCTGGGTGTGGTGGCTCATACCTGTAATCTCAGCTGCTCAGGAGACTGAGGCACGAGAATGGCTTGAACCCAGGAGGCAGAGGTGGCAGTGAGTTGAGATTGCACCACTGCACTCCAGCCTGGGCAACAGAGAGAGACTCTATTTCAAAACAAAAAACAAAAACAAAACAAAAAACAGGCTAGGCACGGTGGCTCATGCCTGTAATCCTAGCACTTTGGGAGGCTGGGGTGGGCGGATCACCTGAGGTCAGGGGTTCGAGACCAGCCTAGCCAACATGGTGAAACCCCATCTCTACTAAAAATATGAAAATTAGCCAGGTGTGGTGGCGGGCACCTTAATCCCAGCTACTTGGGGGGCTGAGGCAGGGGAATTGCTTGAACCCAGGAGGTGGAGGTTGCAGTGAGTGGAGATGATGTCACTGCACTCCAGCCTGGATAACAGAGTGAGACTCAAAACAAACAAACAAACAAACAAACAAAAAACCCCCAGAAACCAGCCATATGCCATTTGCAAAAGACACATCTAAACATGAGGACAAAGAAAAGTATAAAGTCAAAGTATGGGAAAGATCTGTCAGGCAATGTTAACTTAAAGGTATCTGGTTTACATCAGGTAAAATACACTTTAGGGGATTAAACTTGACTGGGAAAGAGGGCCACTTTTTATTGATGAAAAATGAAATCACCTGAACATATTACAATTCTAAACCTCATTTGTTTAATAGAGTAACTCCATAGTAAAACAGTAAAATAGACAGAAAATCAATAATTCTCCACCATTATCACTGGCAACATCCCGTAAATGGTTTTGTGCATCTTTTACATATTAACTCAGTTAATACTTGTATCAATCCTGTTTCTCAGTGTCCCTATTTTATACACAAGGAAATTAAGACACAAGGATGTTACATATTTTTCTCAGAAAGTGTTAGAACAAGTTGAAAAACAAAATCCTTAATCATGGGAATATTTGGATAAAACAGTAAGTTTGGACTAATAAAAATACTAGAGAATGCCGGGCACAGTGGCTCACGCCTGTAATCCCAGCACTTTGGGAGGCCAAGGCGGGTAGATCACAAGGTCAGGAGATCGAGACCATCCTGGCTAACACAGTAAAACTCCATCTCTACTAAAAATGAAAAAAATTAGCTGGGCGTGGTGGCAGCACCTGTAGTCCCAGCTACTTGGGAGGCTGAGACAGGAGAATGCCGTGAACCTGGGAGGCAGAGTTTGCAGTGAGCTGAGATCGCGCCACTGCACTCCAGCCTGGGCGACAGAGCGAGACTCTGTCTCAAAAACAAAAACAAACGAACAAACAAAAAACAAAAACTAGAGATACACATTATTTTCAATTCTTTAAAGAATATTTATAAAAACTGACTGTATACTAGGCTGTAAAACCAATCTCAACAAATAGAGAAGACTCAAACTCATACAGATTTCCCAGGACCATAATGCAATTTAGTTAGAAATCTTGCCAGGCATGGTGGCTCACGCCTGTAATCCCAGCACTTTGGGAGGCTGAGTCGGGCAGATCACTTGAGGTTAGGAGTTTGAGACCAGCATGGCCAACATGGTAAGACCCTGTCTCTCCTAAAAATACACACAAAAAATTATCCAGATGTGGTGGCACACATCTGTAATCCCAGGACTAGGGAGGCTGGGGCAGGAGAATCGCTTGAACCGGGGAGGCAGAGGTTGCAGGGAACCGAGATAGTGCCACTGCACTCCAGCCTGGATGACAGAATGAGATTACATCTCAGAAAAAAAAAAAAAAAATTAAAAAAATAAATAAATGAATAAATAAAAATCTGTAACAAAAGTTGAAATATGCCATGTGTTTGGAAATTTAAAACCATGCCTCTAAATTAATCACAGGTGAGAGATTAAACTGTAAAAGAAAGGACAAATATCTGGAAATAGACATCATTAATAATACCACATACCAAAATATGTGGGAAACAGAGAAAATAGTACTTAAGTGGGAAGTCTATAATCTTAATGTTTATACTGGAAAAGAAGAAAGACTGAAGTAAGCATCTAAAGAAAGAACTTTTTGAAAGGGTAATGGAATAAATCCAAAGGTAATGATAGAAGGAGAAGGAGGGGAATGGGGGTGGTGGGGGAAGAAGTTAAATAAAATAGAAAATAAAAATAGAAAAGGGAGGCTCCACAAAGATGAAATCTGATACTAGTAACAATGATTTTAAGGCTGGGCACAGTGGTTCATGCCCACAATCCTAATACTTTAGGAGGCTGAGGCTTAGGCCAGCCTGGGCAACATAGTGAGATTCCATTTCTATATACAAAAAATAGTAATATAATAAAATAAGCATAAACAATTTCTTAAAAAACATGTCCAGAAAAAAAGAAAAAATATAAAAAAAAGTATTAGCAGTAAATAGGGGAGATATAACATATGCAGCAAAAATTAAGGTGAGAACATATTATGGGCAACTTTTTGTCAATAAATTTGAAAATTTATGATGAAACGGATATATTACTACAAAAAGATAACCCACTAGGATTAACCCAGAAGTAGACAATAAAATATGGAATTTTAACTGATTTATGCAAAGAAGTATCATCAAACATTTAAGGGATACCAATTTAATTTTACATATATTATTTCAGAAAAAAGAGCAAACACTCCAAAACTCATAAGTAATGCAAAGTAGAACAGACAAGAAAGGAAAATTATAGACCAATTTCAACGAATACAGACCATTTCAATGAAAAATCTTAAATAAAATATTAACAAATTCAGCTACGCATAAAAACATAATACATCATAATCTAGTTGAATTTGTCCCAGGAACACTAATTTGGCTCAATGTAAAAAAAACTGATTAATGTAATTGACTACGTTAATGAATTAAAGGAAGCAGAACAAATATTTAATGATATTCAATAATAAGTCAAGCTTAAAAAAAAGCTCTTGGCAACACAGGAAAAGGAAAATTGTTTAACCAATAAAAAGTATATTAAAATCATCCTTGGCTGGGCACAGTGGCTCACGCTTGTAATCCCAGCACTTCGGGAGGCCGAGGCGGGTGGATCACCTGAGGTCAGGAGTTTGAGACCAGCCTGGACAACATGGTGAGACCCCGTCTCTACCAACAATACAAAAAGTTAGCTGGGTGTGGTGACGCCTGTAATCCCAGCAACTTGGGAGGCTGAAGCAGGAGAATCGCTTGAACCCAGGAGGTGGAGGTTGCAGTGAGCTGAGATTGCACTATTGCACTCCAGCCTGGGCAACAATAGTAAAACTTCATCTCAGAAAAAAAAAAAATAATAATAATAATAATAATCATTCTTAATGGGGAACCTTTTGAAGCCCTCTCTTTGCAATCAGAAACAAGCTGAGGAAGTCCACAATGATGACTCAGCAGAACAGAGGGCATAACCAGCAGAGTTAAGATAAGAAAAAATAAACAAAAGGCATGAAGATTGGAAAAGAAATGCAACTATCATTACTTGCTGCTGCTATGACCATCTCTACAGAAAAAAACAAAACAGAAACGAAATGACAGTTTAGAGGCCGAATGCTTTTTTTTGAGATAGGGTCTGGCTCTGTCATCCAGGCTGGAGTGCAGCAGCAGGACTGTGGTTCACTGCAAACTCTGCCTCCCAGGACCAAGTGATCCTCCCACCTTGGCCTCTGGAGTAGCTGGGGACCACAGACATGGGCCACCATGCCCCACTAATTTTTCTGTATTTTTTGTAGAGGCAGGGTCTCACCATGTTGCCCAGGCTGGACTTGAACTCCTGGACTCAAACAATCTGCTCACCTTGGCCTCCCAAAGTGCTGGGATTACAGGCGTGAGCCAACACACCCCACAAAAAAAAATATATATATATATATTTATTTAGGGACAGGGTCATTAGCAGGGTGTGGTGGGCTCCTGTAGTCCCAGCTACTCAGGAGTCTGAGGCAGGAGGATCACTTGAGCCCTGAAGGTAGAGGTTGTTGCGAGCTAAGATCACACCACTGCACTCCAGCCTGGGCAACAGAGCGAGACTCCGTCTAAAAAAAATAATAAAATAAAAAATAAAAATAAATAAACATAAAAAATAAAATAAAAATAGAGACCGTATCTCTCTTAAATATATACATACATACTTCTTTTAGCACACACACATATGTATATATATATATGAATGATACACTGATTTGCCTCATTCAACATAAAATATCCTTCTTTTTTTTTTTTTTTTTTTGAGACGGAGTCTCGCTCTGTCGCCCAGGCTGGAGTGCAGTGGCAGGATCTCAGCTCACTGCAAGTTCCGCCTCCCGGGTTTACGCCATTCTCCTGCCTCAGCCTCCCGAGTAGCTGGGACTACAGGCGCCCGCCACCTCGCCCGGCTAGTTTTTTGTATTTTTTAGTAGAGACGGGGTTTCACCATGTTAGCCAGGATGGTCTCGATCTCTTGACCTCGTGATCCGCCCGTCTCGGCCTCCCAAAGTGCTGGGATTACAGGCTTGAGCCACCGCGCCCAGCCTCAACATAAAATATCTTTTTTTTTTTTTTTTTTTTTTGAGATGGAGTCTCGCTCTGTTGCCCAGGCTGGAGTGCAGTGGCCGGATCTCAGTTCACTGCAAGCTCCGCCTCCCGGGTTCACGCCATTCTCCTGCCTCAGCCTCCCGAGTAGCTGGGACTACAGGCGCCTGCCACCTCGCCCGCCTAGTTTTTTGTATTTTTTAGTAGAGACGGGGTTTCACCATGTTAGCCAGGATGGTCTCGATCTCCTGACCTCGTGATCCACCCGTCTCGGCCTCCCAAAGTGCTGGGATTACAGGCTTGAGTCACTGCGCCCGGCCTAAAATATCTTTTTAAACTTTGGGCTAATCTAACTTATTTTAATTGAATAACATTTTAAATATTTAACTTTAGCAGCAAATTAATGTCTTTTGGTAAAGTAAGTATCTCTACTTTGAGATCAAATACAGATATTGAGAACACTTCCCTGCCCCTGAGATGGGTCTCGTTATGTTGCCCCGTCTGGACTTGAATTCCTGGGCTCAAGCAATCCTCTTGCTTCAGCCTCCTGAGTACCTGAGTCTAGGGGTGTGTGCCACAGCACCTGGCAAGAATATGTATTTTAATATATTCAATAATTTTAGAGAAAGGCATACTAATACTAATATATACCTAGTCTTTAAGCAAGGAATTTGGCAGAATTGGGCAAATAATAATTCACACCATTTCCCAACTAAACTCATCTCTAACTGATCTGTCAAAAGCTCAACAACAAATCTATAAAAACTCAGTGCTTTCACCCACATACAGCATGAGGCTATGAATGCCCGAACAGCCATGGGCATCACGAATGAATCCCTTTTATGTAAAAGCCTAATTTTGTTTACACTGTATTGATGACTTTTATAAAAATAAAATTCAGCTTCCAGGGAAAAAACACATACTGAGCCACAGTGAGAAACAGGATACACTTTATAATATTTCTAATTGGCAATACAAGTCCATTTAGAGAAAAGCTTTTGAGAGGACTGAAATACGCAAGCCTTCAACGACAACCTCACTGTTATCAACCAGGAGAAATCAATTAGAAGTCAGGCAAGCAGTGAGACTCTCGCTCTAAAGAAACCATTATAAGCAGCCAAGCTCTTCCAGATGGCCCTGTCCTGTCTCCTCCAGCTCTCAAGAAATTGACTTTCTCTTTGAAAAGCCATTAACAGCCACAACCTTCTGGAACGTTGTTCCCAGATTGCTCATGGTCTAAGTCTCCACTTTATCGCCCTGGTGACTCAACAGATAAACGCCTCAAATCCTAACACCAAAGATTCCCCACACTTGAGCTTCTGGTCCCCACAAAGGTTGACACAAAACGAAAATGATTCCCCATGTAGTGCCTTCTGTGACTACATCAGAAACGGGAACCTGGGGATGGGCAGTTGGTGATGAACACTCACAGGGGAAATGAAAGACACACTTGAACTTTCCTTTTCCTTTTTTTTTTTTTGGAGACAGTTTCGCTCTTGTTACCCACGCTGGAGTGCAGTGGCGTGATCTTGGCTCACTGCAGCTAACGCCTTCCAGGCTCAAGCGATTCTCCTGCCTCAGCCTCCCTAGCAGCTGCGATTATAGGTGCCTGCCACCGCACTCGACTAATTTTTGTGTTTTTAGTAGAGATGGGGTTTCACCATCTTGGCCAGGCTGGTCTCGAACTCCTGGCTTCAGATGATCTGCTCACCTCAGCCTCCCAAAGTGCTGGGATTACAGGCGAGAGCCACTGTGCCCGGCCCACACTTGAGCTTTCATCTCACCTTTTCAACATCTGCTTTTGTGACATTGATGTCAGCATCCATTTTCTCAAAGTACTGCTGCGCCCTGTCCGCCTCTTTGCAATCGCGTTCAAATCGCCTTTTACTCTAAAATCAGAGGAAAATAATTATGAAACCATAAGAGTCCTACGAGAAGACGTAATTTTATCTAAAGCTCCCAAAGAGCATTGTTCTTTTTCTTCTTTTTTTTTTTCTTGAGTGAGGGTCTCACTTTGTCACCCAGGCTGCAGTGCAGTGGCACCATCTCGGCTCACCGCAGCCTTGACCTTCCTGGCTCAGGTGATCCTCCCACCTCAGCCTCACTAGCTGCTGTGACTACAGGCATGCACCACCATGCCTGGCTAATTTTTGCATTTTTTGTAGAGACTAGGTTTTGTCATGTCGCCCATGCTGGTCTTGAACTTCTGAGATCAAGCGATCCTCCTGCTTCCGCCTCCCAAATTGCTGGGATTATAGGCGTGAGCCAGCGTGTCTGGCCCAAGAACTTCTCTGAATTTATTTTTTTATATGTCATGATTTCCAGAAGTTATTTTAAAATCTGCATTTGTTTCCATCAAAACTGTCTAATCTTTATTATTTCCACGTGACTTTTAGAAAAATACCCAACTTGAGCTCTTTTGGCTCAACTTTAGATAATGGTTCTAGAAACAAATGAGAAAAATCTATAAAGGTGTTTCGTTAGTATCTGTGTGTGCATGTTTTTTACTTACTGATTGATTCAAGCTTAAATTAAATTGAAATTGGAAAATCTATAAAGACATTTCTTAGGCTGGGCACAGTGGCTCACGCCTGTAATCCTAGAACTTTGGGAGGCCGAGATGGGCGAAATCACTTCAGGGCAGGAGTTCAAGACCACCCTGGCCAACATGGCAAAACCTCATCTCTACCAAAAATATAAAAATTAGCTGGGCGTGCTGGCATGTGCCTGTAATCTCAGCGACTTGGGAGGCCGAAGCAGGAGAATCACTTGAACCCGAGAAGTGGAAGTTGCAGTGAGCCAAGATCGCGCCATTGCACTCCAGCCTGGGCAACAGAGGCTCCGTCTCAAAAAAAGAAAAAAAAATCTATAAAGCCATTTAATTTGCTGTGCATTGTTCACTTACAGATTCAAGCTGCTTCCAGCAAGTCTCGATGTGCTGCTGTGCTTTCCGGCCATCGTGAAAGTTCTGCAAAGGGGAAACACACTGGCGATTAGTACCCTCTGCTTCTCTTATGAACCCAGGAGGAAACATTTTCATCCACTTCAACGACATCTAAATATTGAACCTCTAGTAGGTATCCTCCAAATAAATTAAAGAGTTTAAAAGGGTAGCCGGGTGCGGTGGCTCACATCTGTAATCCCAGAACTCTGGGAGGCTGAGGCAGGAGAATCACTTGAGCGAAGGAGTTCGAGATAGCCTGGGCAACACAGTGATTAGCTGGATGTGGTGGCACACACCGATAGTCCCAGCTACTCTGGAGGCTGAGGTGGGAGGATCACTTAAGTCCAGGGAGGTTGAAACCGCCACATTGAGCTGTGATTGCGCCACCGCACTCCAGCCTGGATGACACAGTGAAACCTTGCCTCAAAAAAAAAAAAAAAAAAAAAAAGAAAAAGGGAATAAAAAGTTTAATGTGGAAATGAAAACAAGAATAGTCATCACAGATGAAACAAGTTTCACTTGAGGGGGAAAAAAAAGCAGTCACAGAGTTCCCTTTACAGCTCTAGGTACAACTGTATAAAATTTGAAGACTGGCCAGGCATGGTAGTGCCCACACCTGTAGTCAGTTACTTGGGAGGCTGAGGTTGGAGGCTCACCTAAGTCTGGGAGGTTGAGGCTGCAGTAAGCTGTGATCGTGCCACTGCACTCCAGCCTGAGTGACAGAATAAGACCCCATCTCAAAAAAATAAAATAGGCTGGACGGTGGCTCACGCCTGTAATCTCAGCACTTTGGGAGGCTGAAGTGGGCAGATCATGAGGTCGGGAGTTTGAGACCAGCCAGGCCAACATGGTGAAATCCCATCTCTACTAAAAATACAAAAATTAGCCAGGCGTGGTGGTAGACACCTGTAATCCCAGCTACTTGGGAGGCTGAGGCAGGAGAATTGCTTGAACCCGGGGGGCAGAGGTTGCAGTGAGCCAAGATCGTGCCACTGCACTCCAGCTCTGGGCTACAGAGCAAGACTCCATCTCAAAAAATAAATAATACTTAAATAAAATAAAACAAAATTTGAAGACATACATGCCACTTGGAAAAACGACAGGAATGTTTTATTAAGACAGCAATCACTTTGATCATCTTTTTTAACTGCTTTGAGATATGATTCAGATATTATCTGATTTACTCATTTAAACTGAGCAATTCAATGGTTTTTAGCAGTCACAAAACTGTACAACCATCAACACAACCAATTTTAGAATATTTTCATCACCCCTAAAAGAAACCTGTACCCCCTAGCCGTCACCCTCCATCTTCCTCAGTCCTAGGCAGCCTGCTTCTGTCTGTGGATGTTTATTCTAGATGTTTCCTATGAATAGAAACACAGTCTGAGGCTTTTGATAACTGGGATGTGTTCATTATCTCCTAATGTCCACTTCGCATGATTTCAAGGTCCACCTTCTCACATGTATCAGTACTTCATTCCTGTTTATTGCCAAATGATTATTCCATTATGCAGCTATCCTACATTTTGTTTATCCATTCAATAGCTGACAGACTTCTAGGATGCTTCCAGGTTTGGGCTATTATGAAAAATGCGGCCGGGCCAGCACTTTGGGAGGCAGAGGTGGGCGGATCACGAGGTTAGGAGTTCGAGACCAGCCTGGCCAACATGGTGAAACCCCGTCTCTACTAAAAATACAAAAACTAGCCGGGCGTGGTGGTGCACACCTGTAATCTCAGCTACTCTGGAGGCTGAGGCAGGAGAATTGCTTAAAACTTAGGGGGCTGGAGATTGCAGTGAGCTGAGATCGCACCACTGCACTCCAGCCTGGGCGACAGAGCAAGATTCCGTCTTGCAAAAAAAAAAAAAAAAAAAGCAATCAAAAGAAAAAGAAAAATGCTGCTACAAACACTTCAGTAAGAGTTTTGTGTGTTTTGTGTGCCTGGCTGTTTTCATTATTAGATTATTTTATTTTATTTTATTTATTTATTTTTTTTGAGACGGAGTCTTGCTCTGTCGCCCAGGCTGGAGTGCAGTGGCCGGATCTCAGCTCACTGCAAGCTCCGCCTTCCGGGTTTACGCCATTCTCCTGCCTCAGCCTCCCGAGTAGCTGGGACCACAGGCGCCCGCCACTTCACCCGGCTAGTTTTTTGTATTTTTTAGTAGAGACAGGGTTTCACTGTGTTAGCCAGGATGGTCTCGTCTCGATCTCTTGACCTCGTGATCCGCCCGTCTCGGCCTCCCAAAGTGCTGGGATTACAGGCTTGAGCCACCGCGCCCAGCCTATTAGATTATTTTAAAACTAAAGATAAATTTCCCTCCTTGCCATCTGCAAAGGCCCTGAGGCAGACTCTGGTGTGCTGTTAACGTGGGGGCTAGATCTGGAGGAGCCTCAGGGAGAATATCATATGAGGTCAGAGAAGAAAGAGGGAGTTGCATAGGGTCTTGTAGGCTTTTTTGTCTGAATGAACCAGAGTCGATGAGTAACTCTAAGATGATGTGAAGGGAAGATTTCAGATGGTGAAAGGCTGTTGTAACATCCTGGAGATTACTGCAACTTGGACAGGTCGTACGTAGCGAGCAGTGCAGGTGGTGAGAGGGGTCAGGTTCTGGGTGCCTTTTGATCACCCAAACCTCCAGGATTTTCTGGGAGATAAGATCAGATGTGCAATAAAGAGATGCCCAGGGAGACTCTGAGGCTGTCAGTCTGAGCTTTAGGCGAGGGAAGACAGAGAGAAGTGGGTCTGAGGAGGGAAGATCATACATGTAGTTTCACATGTGTTAAGGCTGATATTTCTATGAGACTCCCAAGAAGAGAGATTAGCCGGGCGCGGTGGCTCATGCCTGCAATCCCGTCACTTTGGGAGGCCGAGGTGGGCGAACCACCAAAGGTCAGGAGTTCGAGACCAGCCTGGGCAACATGGTGAAACCCCATCTCTACTAAAAATACAAAAATTAACCAGGTATTGTGGCACATGCCTGTAATCCCAGCTACTCTGGAGGCTGAGGCAGGAGAATCACTTGAACCGGGAGGCAGAGGTTGCGGTGAGCCGAGATGGCACCATTGTACTCCAGCCTGGGTGACAGACAAAGACTCCATCTCAAAAAAACCCCGAAAAACAAACAAACAAACAAAAAACCAAGCAGAGAGACTAATATGTACTTGGACTTGTGGATCTGAGCTCAGGGAGCGATCTGTACTAAAGACCAGATTGGGAGTCTTCAGTATAAAGAGGGTAGTTAAAGCCAAGAGACCAAAGAAGACAAAGATCCCAAGGAAGGAAGTGCTGAAATATGCAGAAATGTTAAGAGAACGGTGTTTTTTTTGGTTCAGTGACCTAAAATCACCAGTTCCCTAAATCCTTTATATTTTTTATTTTTTGAGACGGAGTCTCGCTGCGTTGCACAGGCTGGAGGGCAGTGGCGTGATCTTGGTTCACTGCGACATCTGCCTCCCTGCGACCTCTGCCTCCCGGGTTCAAGTGATTCTCCTGCCTCAGCCTCCCTGATAGCTGGAATTACAGGTGCGACCCACCATGCCCAGATGATTTTTTGTATTTGTAGTAGAGACAGGGTTTCACCACGTTGGCCAGGCTGGTCTCGAACCCCTGGCCTCAAGTAATCCGCCTGCCTCGGCCTCCCAAAATGCTGGGATTACAGGCGTGAGCCACCATGCCCAGCCCCTAAATCTTTTAGTATCCTTCCACTGCACCGTCGTTGACTTGGTCAATGTCCTGCAAATTTCCCAGGTGCATTCTCCACCTTGTCTGGGTCCCCAGAGACTGACATGCAGGGATCCCATGCCCTCTGGTTCTGATGAGATTTGCCACAAGGAGGTTCTGGGTGATCAGAGGGCAGGAAACTGTACCTGCAGCTTCTCCTCACTGAGATGATACAGGTTGGCTGGGTCCTTGGACCAAAGGGCACAGCTCCAGTCAGGCAGTGCCCCGCATGCAGCTAATCTCTGGAGTTCCTAATCTGTGAAATTCCTGGAAGGCTCCTCCAGCCCTGTGAGGCCTGGGGGCGACATCAGCTCCCCATGTGACTAGCTCCAGGGTACTGCACCATCCTTACTGCTTTTCCTAGACTCTATTCGCCATGTTGTAAATGCTCCTTTTAATCACCGACCTTCCTTCAATTACTGAGTTTGAATGTGCTGTCTGTTTTCCGGCTCACAAGGTAAGCATTGGTGTTAGGGGCGCACTATGGAGAAGGTCAGGTGAAGGAAGGATAAAAACAAAGAGGTCCGCTAGGTACAACCTCAGAGCTTTTCCCGTACCTCGTCAGAACCTAGGACTCAGCCAAGTCAGAAGAGAGAGCTGACAACTGGAAAGGCTGGGAAGGCAGAGACAACATCAGATTTAGAACAGTGCTCCTTTATAAGGGAATGTTTTCTTGTCTCTCTTTTGAGGTCGAGTTTCACTGTTTTAAGCGCCTCTTTGCAGTCAGTTTTATCTATCCAGCATTTTTTGGTCTCTGCAAACCCACGGGGAGCCCTTCAGGGCTTCGTTTTTCAACTCTTGTAATGGACACAAGGATAGAACAGAAAAGAAGGGATCCAGGCTGTGGGAGAATTAAGAAGTAGAGCCGAGGGCAGGCTTAAGGAAGCTCTGGACCTTGGTGGAGAACGTGTAGAAAATGCAAGTAGGTTTTCTGAAAGCCACACTTTCAGGGAGGACTCCCCAGGAGACCAGAGCGTCCATTTCAAACCACCTGGGCTCAACTGTGCCCTTTCTGGAAGGCACCTCTGGTCCTGAAAGTTTTTATCGGGTGACTTCTCTGCCAAGAGGAGGATCCTCATTTCCCTAGCCGGAGCACCGAGTTATGCAGTTTGCTGAAGAGATGCAGCCGCCCCCAAAGGTTTTACTTTGAGATTCAAAGACAGGCACAAAAAGAAAGAGAAAATCCCAGCACCAATTCAGAGCTGTACCCGAGGTTGACGGTCTATCTCTCCAGCAATTCTGAAAGCGAATGTTTTAACAAAGTGAAAGCTCCCTCCAGCTTGGGGGAATGCTGTGGGTGGATAGAGGAAATGCACAGAAGACAATGAGAGGCTTTGCCTGGGACATGTCACCTCGACTTTCATATAAAATAAATCTTCTCTTAAGACAAGAGTCTTTAAAAAAAAAAAAAAAGTTGTATTTTAAAAATACGAGGGATGATTTTGATTGAAAAAATCCATAGAGTAATTCTCTTGCCACTCCTTAGTTTAAATGTATAATAAATAATGCATTTGTGTTTAAGACACGGTGTGCACCTTGAATTTACTGGTAAGTTATCTCTCATGAAGACTCCTCAGTCATACCTCTCCCCGCATTATTAAACCACTACCTGAAAACTGCAATTACCATCGTACCATTACAAGGGGCTTAGGAGATTGTGGGTGATGCCCATCTTCCTTCCTTCCAGCCTTTTTTTTTTTTTTTAAACACAGTCTCTGTCACCCATGCTGGAGTGCAGTGGCACAATCTCGGCTCACTGCAACTTCTGCCTCCTGGGTTCAAGCCATTCTCCTGCCTCAGCCTCCTGAGTAGCTGGGACTACAGGCGCACGTCACTACGCCCGACTAATTTTTGTATTTTTAGTAGAGACAGGGTTTCACCATGTTGGCCAGGCTATCCTCAAACCCCTGACCTCAAGTGATACGTCTGCCTCAGCCTCCCAAAGTGCTGGGGTTACAGGCATGAGCCACCACGCCCAGCCCCAGTCTTTTTCACAGTACCTGTCCCTCTATCATTTATTGAGCCATAACATACAAAAAACTGTCTGTGCTGGGGGATCCTTTAGGAAACTAAGGGAGGGAACAAAAGCCCTCCTTTGTGCTCTGTGCCTACCATGACCTGAATAGCTGGGGTTTGTTTGTAGCTCTATCTTCCCTGCTTTCACCGGAAGAGCTATTTTAACAGTTACAAAGTTAAACAAATAAACCAGCTTTGCCAGATGTATTTGTTGTTTACCAACAATGGCAGAACATTTCTTCTCTGGACAGTGAGCAAGTGTGTGTCTAAAAAGTGTGCCTGCAAGCGCTAAAGAAGGAGGAATTGTTCTCTTTTGGACAAAGATAAAAAGTGCTTCTTTTGGAGCCATAGAATGAAGTCATCACAGCTCCTTTCTCTCCTATCAGAAAAGAGACAGGAAATGCCATCTCTAGAGACTCAGAGAAATGCTTCTTACTTTCTGCTGTAATGAGATGCTTTTAGTTTCTCTTCAAACATAATAATAAGCTAAACAAACAAACAAAAACAAACCCTAATAGTATCTGGGATGACAGCTATACTTAATTATTTTATTTCAACTTTTTAGTTGAAATAAAAGTCTATACAGTTCAAATCACCCTTCAAATTTTTTTTTTTTTTTAGAAATTTCCCAGTGAACAGAGGTGGCTGAGATTAAAAAAAAAAAAAAAATCACAAAGAATCTAAAACAAGCAAGCATTAACTTTAAGAAAAACGACAATGGCAAAGCTTTTGAGACAATCTTACTGAACTGCAAGAAATCACAGACAGAACAAACTCACACAAACGCTATGAGAATGTTTAGTATTCACGCCGCAATTAGGTACAACAGCTGCTCATTTTTGCTATTTACATAGATATTAAACCATTAACAGTTAAAAGAGCAAAATATGGCACTGATGTGAGAACAGCCCTTTCAAAAAAAAAAAGTAGAAAAAAACATAAGAATAAACACTCAACTGAGAACAGTCAACCATCTGGAATTTTAAATAAAACTCAGATTCCACAGATGCAAACAAAGGAACAAAAAGACTTGAAAAGGGCAAAGAAAGAGGGTGCTTCCAGCAAATATGCCTATGACAGATTCTGTTTCCTATAAACTCACAGCATAGTAGTGGGTTTGAACACGAGCTGCTTCCCAGTCGGAATCAGGATTCCCAGTTTTAACTGAATCAGAACTCTAAGTGGTATGGATATTTCTATGGACCCTGTGGCGTAATGGCAAAACGCCTTAGTCCTGTACAAGTGGGTGTTTCGTACCCCACTTAAAACCCAAACCAGAAACCAGAAACATACACTAAGGGACACGCATTCTATTTTTACTTAGCAAGGCTTATTTTTCCAAGTTCATCCATAGTAAAAATACCTTCTTAATGAACGTGTTCGAAGTTTTCTAAATGCCTACCTCCCAGAGTCATGCTCAGTTGCTTGTCTTCACCCCTAACTCTGAACAGCATGAAGCACTGGGACAGGGTCAGGTCTAAGCAGCAGAAGTTTCCCTCCCTACTTCTCTAGTGCTCCTCTGCTCACTGTTCCTTGGTTATTCTCACCCAGAAGGCTCCACATGCAGCAATTTACCTAGACTTCAGTGATCTTCTATATGTTTTTCAAAACAATCCTGTCTTTACATTCTTTGAAATTCGAATCCCTGGGCCGGGTGTGGTGGCTCATGCCTGCAATCCCAGCACTTTGAGAGGCTGAGGCAGGGGGATCTCTTGAGGACAGGAGTTTGAGACCAGCCTGGGTAACATGGTGAAACCCCATCTCTCTTAAACAAAACAAAACAAAAAAAAGCAAAGCAAAACACACACACACACAGAGAAAGAAAGAAAAAGAAAATGAAAGAAAGAAAAGAAAAGAAGAAAGGAAGGAAGGAAGGAAGGAAGGAAGGAAGGGAGGGAAGGGAGGGAAGGGAGGGAGGGACAGAGGAATGGAGGGAGGGAGGGAGGGACAGAGGAATGGAGGGAGGGAGGGAGGGACAGAGGAATGGAGGGAGGGAGGGACAGAGGAATGGAGGGAGGGAGGGAGGGACAGAGGAATGGAGGGAGGGAGGGAGGGACAGAGGAAGGAGGGAGGGAGGGAGGGACAGAGGAATGGAGGGAGGGAGGGAGGGACAGAGGAAGGGAGGGAAGGAGGGAGGGACAGAGGAATGGAGGGAGGGAGTGAGGAGGGAGGGAAGGAGGAAGGGAGGGAGGAAGGAAGGAAGGAAGGAAGGAAGGAGGAAGGAAGGAAGGAAGGAAGGAAATCAATCAATCAAGAAATCCTAATTCCTCTCATGGCTCATTTTCTTGCCTGATCCCTTCTGAGGATATAAAGCTGTTACTTGCAGTACCGAATACAGAGAATCTCCATCAATGAGAGTTTTAGATAGAGCGCTAGGGGGATCATCCCATGTTCACTGCATGCCCACATGTGCACAGGGCTGCTCCAGGCAGGAGGAAAGCTGTGTGAATAAAACCAAGTCCCCTGTGCCCGTGAAACTGAGTGGATCCAGAAGTAAGACAAACAGGGTAAAGGAATAAGGAGGGATGGGTGTGGGTGAAGGTAGCTATTTTAGACAAGGGCAGTCTGGGATGACATTTGAGTAGACACTTGCATAAAATGTGGGAGTGAACTTACAAGGGTCTGGGGAATACCCTCCACGCAGCAGGCAGAGCAAGGACAGATGCTCTGAGTGTGAAGGGGCTTGCCCTGTTTGAGGAACAGCTAGATGCCAGTGCCACTAGACAAGGGGACAGGGCCGGAGGGCAGGCAGGGGCTTGACCATGGACAGCCTTGCCAGCCACAGTAAGTATGTTGGAAGATTTAAGAAAGGAAGTGACAGCTGGACGCAGTGGCTCACGCCTGTAATCCCAGCACTTTGGGAGGTCGAGAGGGGTGGATCATTTGAGGTCAGGAGTTCAAGACCAGCCTGGCCAACATGGTGAAATGCCATCTCTACTAAAAATACAAAAAAAATTAACGGGGTGTTGTGGCACACACCTGTAATCCCAGCTACTTGGGAGGTTGAAGCAGGAGAATTGCTTGAACCTGGAAGATGGAGGTTGCAGTGAGCTGAGATTGTGTCACCGCATTCCAGGTCTGGGTGATAAAGCAAGACTCCATCTCAACAACAACAACAACAAAAGAAAAAAGAAAAAAAGAAAGAAAGAAAGAAAAGAAAGGAAGTGACATGGCCTGATCTACATTATTCCAAGGTCAAGCTGACTGCTGCAGGGGGAGGCTGCTACACTTGCACTCTCTCTAAGGGAGAGCTGGTGGTGGTGGCTCTGAGATGGAGATGGACAGCTGGACCACTGGCCACAGGGTGAGCATGGAAGCAGATAAATGAATTAGGAGGCTCAGCAGAGTCCTCCAGATAACAGATAATGAGGCGAAGGACTAGGGGTAGATGTGGAAGAGGCGTAAGAAGTGTTTGGACTCAGAACATTTACCAAAGACAGAGCCAACTAGACTTGTTAACAGATAAGAGATGGCATGTGGCCGGGCGCGGTGGCTCAAGCCTGTAATCCCAGCACTTTGGGAGGCCGAGACGGGTGGATCACGAGGTCAGGAGATCGAGACCATCCTGGTCTACACGGTGAAACCCCGTCTCTACTAAAAATACAAAAAACTAGCCGGGCGAGGTGGCGGGCGCCTGTAGTCCCAGCTACTTGGGAGGCTGAGGCAGGAGAATGGCGTAAACCCGGGAGGCGGAGCTTGCAGTGAGCTGAGATCTGGCCACTGCACTCCAGTCCGGGCGACAGAGCAAGACTCCACCTCAAAAAAAAAAAAAAAAAAAAGAGATGGCATGTAAGAGAAAAGAGAAAAGCCCTGTGACTATGTGTTTGGCCAGAGCACCTGAGTTTAAGAAAAAGTGTCCCATTTTTTGAGAACTGGAGGGAGTGCAGACTGGAATGGAACATGGATAAGGACTGTGGGGGATCAGAAGTTTGTTTTGGGGCCAGACGCGGTGGCTCACACCTGTGATCCCGGCACTATGGGAGGCGGAGGCAGGAAGATCACCTGAGGACAGGACTCTGGGACCAGCCTGGCCAAAATGGCAAAATCCCATCTCTATTACAAATACAAAAATTAGCCAGCCGTGGAGGCACATGCCTGTGATCCCAGCTACCTGGGAGGCTGAGACAGGAGAATGGCTTGAACCTGGGAGGCGGAGGTTGCAGTGAGCCTAGATCATACCACTGCATTCCAGCCTGGGTGACAGAGTGAGACTCCATCTCCAAAAATAAATAAATAAATAAATAAATAAATAAATAAATAAATAAAAAGTTTGTTTTGGGGTAGGTTAACAGGGTCACTGCAGTACACCACTCTGGAGCCATCATTCACACTTGCTGGACTCCAGGCCTCTGCTGACAAAGGTCCAATGGTGATGCTGCATTAGGCATCTAAGGAGAGACGTCAAACAGGTGGCTGAACAAGAATCATGTGAGATACAAAACATGAGTCAAGTAATTCTCACAATTCCCAGAAGAAAAAGAAAGTATCATTAATTCCAACTTACAAAGGAGAAACACAAAATCCAAGATTCCCATTTCAAGCCCATGAAATCAAGAAAAGAATTTAAGTGTCCTGTTTACTAAGTATATATATCCCATAAAATATAAAATTTACAAAGAAATTTTTATTTAGAGATTCAGGGGGTGGGTCTCACTATGTTGTCCAGGCTGGTCTTGAACTCCTGGCCGTGAGCAGTCCTCCTGCCTCAGCCTTTCAGGTAGCTGGAAAAAAAAATTTATTTTTTTTTGGCTCACCAGACCAGTGGTTTTGCAGGTGAAACAATCACAGTGGTGAAAGGGCCCACTCTTAATGAACAGAATGCCACTTTTACATGTTCTTTCAAAACAAAGAAGATGGCTGGGCGCAGTGGCTCATGCCTATAATCCCAGCACTTTGGGAGGCCGAGGTGGGCAGATCACCTGAGGTGAGGAGTTTGAGACCAGCCTGGTCAACATGGTGAAACCTCGTCTCTACTGAAAATACAAAAATTAGCTAGGTGTGGTGGTGGGCGCTTGTAATCCCAGCTACGTGGGAGGCTGAGGCAGGAAAATTGCTTGACCTTGGGAGGCAGAGGTTGCAGTGAGCCGAGATTGCATCATTGCATTCCAGCCTGGGCAACAAGAGTGAAACTCCGTCTCAAAAAAAAAAAGAAAAGAAAAGAAAAGAAAAAATCAGAAATGGACTTGTAAGTAGCTAGATTATATACACAAACTCCTTTTAGTTTTTGCTTTCCTTCATGCTAAGCTTTACCTATTTGCTGTCATCTCTTATAACAACATTTTTGTTTTCCTAAACGTATTGGAGTCAGTCCATGCTGCAGAACTGGCTTATAGGAAATTAAGCCCCTTCATAAGGTCCACAAACAGGACCTACTGAACATGTAACTTGAAAAAGAATGTTATAGGCTTCAGTGCAGTATCCATTTTCAAACATTTCAGAAACCTCGGGAAAAGTTTTAAATAGTCAATTCTAAGTAATGTGGGGTCTGTAAGCATGCAGGTCTGAGGTTTATAAACATTTTAGTGAGTCACTGAAAGTACTGTATAATTATTTCCTCTAGAACTCTTCAGATAACTACTGCCAAAAAGTGATTCTGCTTCTGGCCAACACTTTGTGAGTAATGAACCATATTTTCCACCTGCAGGGAGAAGTTTTCTTGGAATTCCAGAAAATGTTGGCAAGAACCTCCTGGTTCTCCTTCTGGAGCTACAAATCTTCACAAATTTCTCATATATGATTAGTGGTAATCACTGTGGAAAAGCCTAGACATACTCAAAGGCTGGAGCTACACCAAACAACCTCTAAAACTCTTTTCTTCAATAACTTGACTCAATGTTCAAAAGTTGCTGGCAAGAGTACATTTACAGTAGTTCTTATGGAGGAACGTATGTGTTAACTCTGAATTACCCACATCTCAGATAAGCTGATTCACACCCAAGTTTATCATTTCAGTGACATTTGGAAATCTATCTGTAAGTCTATAAATCTATTGATAATTCTATCTGTAATTCTATTATAATTCTCTGAACATAAGTTATCAGAGTCTTATCAAGAACCATAAATCATTTACGTTTAATCATGTATGCTTTGACCTCATAGTCTCACTTCTGAGAATTTAGTTTGAGGAAATAATCTCAACCCATACACCATGCAAACAGCTTTGGAAGTAAAGAGTTTACTACTGTATTGTTTATACAAGTAAGTAAATGAGTCAAAAACTGATAATAGCCTATAAATCAAACAATACAGAATTAGTTAGGCAAATTATAACTTTGTTACAATAATGCACAGCTACTAAAATTCCAAATATTTTTTCTTTCTTTTTTAACTTCTCTTCCAATAACTTTGATAAAACTCCAATTATTTAAACTACACTTTTGGCTAGGCACAATGCCTCACTCCTATAATCCCAGCACTTTGAAAGGCTGACGTGGGAAGACTGCTTGAGCCCAGGAGTTGAAGACCAGCCTGGGCAACATAGCCAGCCCCCTCCCTAAAAAAAAAAATGTAAAAAATTTTTAAAAAAAATCTAAAAACAAAAATGTATACTTTTGCAGGTAAAAACATGGAAAATGCTTACAATATTAAATGGAGAATCGAGAAGAATATAAATTATAGCTATATAACTATACTAGGATTAACATTCTTAACATTCTTTTTTTTTTTTTTTTTTTTTTTGGAGACAGAGTCTCGGTCTGTGGCCCAGGCTGGAGTACAGTGGCGTAATCTAGGCTCACTGCAAGCTCCACCTCCTGGGTTCACGCCATTCTCCTGCCTCAGTCTCCCCAGTACCTGGGATTAGAGGTGCATACCACCATGTCCAGCTAGTTTTTTGTCTTTTTAGTAGAGACAGGGTTGCACCACGTTAGCCAGGATGGTCTCCATCTCCTGACCTCGTGATCTGCCCACCTCAGCCTCCCAAAGTGCTAGGATTACAGGTGTGAACCACCGCACCCGGCCTTTTTTTTTTTTTTTTTAGACTGAGTCTCGTCTGTCACGCAGGCTGGAGTGCAGTGGCATGTTCTCAGCTCACTGCAACCTCCGCCTCCTGGGTTCAAGCGATTCTCCTGCCTCAGCCTCCGGAGTAGCTGGGATTACAGATGTGCACCACCAAGCCCAGCTAATTTTTGTATTTTTTTTTTTTTTTTGAGACGGAGTCTCGCTCTGTCGCCCAGGCTGGAGTGCAGTGGCTGGATCTCAGCTCACTGCAAGCTCCGCCTCCCGGGTTCACGCCATTCTCCTGCCTCAGCCTCCCGAGTAGCTGGGACTACAGGCGCCCGCCACCTCGCCCGGCTAGTTTTTTGTATTTTTTAGTAGAGATGGGGTTTCACCGTGTTAGCCAGGATGTTCTCGATCTCCTGACCTCGCGATCCACCCGTCTCGGCCTCCCAAAGTGCTGGGATTACAGGCTTGAGCCACCGCGCCCGGCCAATTTTTGTATTTTTAATAGAAACGGGGTTTCACCATGTTGGCCAGGCTGGTCTCAAACTCCTGACCTCAAGCAATCCACCCGCCTCGGCCTCCCAAAGTGCTGGGATTACAGGCATAAGCCACTGCACCCAGACAATGTTCTTAAATATTATACATATCTGCAAATGATATCAGGAAGAAAACTTTGAAAAATGAGGATTTTTGATTTATAAGGGTTTGTGAGATTTTGTCCTTTAATTCAGTTTTAGTAATATTATTTTTACATGCACCCCCAAGGACTGGCCACTGATTCCATTATGTCTAAAGAAATGGTGAACATCTCCCTGAAAATGCAACTGCCCTAAGTGGAGCCCACTAGGTGAAGAAGCTATAGGGCTTCCTTGTCCAGGGCTTCCAGGACTGCTCATGTTTTCCTGAAGAGACAGATGCAGCCTCAGATGTCAGGCAGGGAAGAACCTAAACTGCTAAATTCTTACAGCGGGGAAAAGTTCTCTTTTTAGTGAATCTGCTTTTTGTTTTGCTTTTTTTTTGTGGGGGGGAGTGGAGTCTTGCTCTGTCACCCAGGCTGGAGTGCAGTGGTGTGATCTCGGCTCACTGCAACCTCCACCTCCTGTGTTCAAGCGATTTTCCTGCCTTAGCCTTCCGAGTAGCTGGGATTACAGGCACGTGCCATCAGGCCCAGCTAATTTTTTTTTTCTATTTTTAGTAGAGATGGGGTTTCACCATGTTGGTCAGGCCGGTCTTGAACTCCTGACCTTGTGATCCGCCCGCCTCGGCCTCCGAAAGTTCTGGGATTACAGGCGTGAGCCACCGCGCCTGGCTGTGAATCTGCATTTTTAAAAAATCAACATATTTTCACCAAAATGAGCCCACAGATTTGTGCATCAGGACAAACAATGGATAGTCATAACATTAAAATGAACTGCGTTGTGATACAAAAATATAGTATATGTGCAGCATAAAAAGCATCTTTTCTCCTAGATACTTAAATAGAGGTAGTAATCCTGTTTTACAGTTAGATTTTTGGTTTTTTTATTATTTTTATTTTTATTTTTATTTTTTTTGTGGCGGGGACAGTCTCACTCTTTCGCCCAGGCTGGAGTGCAGTGGTGTGATCTCGGCTCACTGCAACCTCTGCCTTCCAGGATCAAGCGATTCTCCTGCCTCAGCCTCTAGAGTAGCTTGGACTACAGGCACACGCCACCACGCCCGGCTAATTTTTGTATTTTTAGTAGAGATGGGGTTTCACCATGTTGGCCAGAGTGGTCTCCAACTCCTGACCTCAGGTGATCCACCCGCCTTCGCCTCCCAAAGTGCTGGGATTTACAGGTGTGAGCCACTGTGCCCAGCCTACAGTTAGATTTGAAGACTTAAAGATCAAACAGCGGTAGGGCTACAAAGGCAAGAATGCCAATGACCCCCTCTACTTCTCTTTCCTTTGAAATCCATACAAAAAAAAGGGAAAGAAACATCATCTTTGCACAGAGAGCCATTTTTTATCACACTGACCCTTGTTCATCCATTCAAACACAGCAAAACCTAGGTAAAAAGCAATTTTCAACCAGTATTGTCCATTGAACTTGGACATTCTTTCTATGTGCAGTAATGAGATCCAGCAGTAATCCTGTAAATTCTAAATCATCCTTTTGGGCAGCCAAGATTCTGCCACTGTATCAAATGGCCCAATCTGTACTATGCTGATGGTTAAGGATGGTACTTAAGTAAGGCATTATTTCTAGTCAGCCATGAAAAATAGTAACTGGGTCTAAAATGTTAAAAGCAGCTTCTTGTTTCCTATGCCATCAATCAATTCCACATTTTATTTATTTATTTATTTATTTTTCGAGATGGAGTCTTGCTCGGTTGCCCAGGCTAGAGTGCAGTGGCATAGTCTCGGCTCACTGCAACCTGTGCCTCCTGGATTCAAGTGATTCTCTTGCCTCAGCTTCCCGAGTAGCTGGTATTACAGGCACCTGCCAGTAGGCCAGGCTAATTTTTATATTTTTAGTAGAGACAGGGTTTCGCCTTGTTGGCAAGGCTGGTCTTGAACTCCTGACCTCAGGTGATCTGCCTGCCTCGGCCTCCCAATGATAGGTGTGAGCCACCGCGCCTGGCCAACATGCTCCGTTTTCTGTAACAAGCCCTAATCGAGAAGCTCTGGGGTGGAAATGAGATTCTGTATTGAGTAACAGAATGATTACAGCAAGGGAAACCGGATATGCAGCATCTGTATATTAGTATACCTGAACATTGTGCTAGGAGATTCATATTTGTCTTCTCACAATAGTCCCCATAACTCCCTAAGGTGGCTATGATCAGCCTCAGCTTACAGATTCCTAAGTGGATGCTCAGTTTTCATAACCTGCCTAGGGCAGGGCTACCAGGAATTCTGAGCAAGGTTGTTGGCTGGAAAGCGTGCGTCCTTTCCTCTCCTCTGCCCACCACCAAGCAGCGGGCTCCAGCTCTGTGAACACAGAACTTATGTGGCCTCTCCCCATCTTTTAAGACAGACCTGAAGCATGCTGTCAGTCCTTCATCACAGGACAGTGGGAAGGTGACTGAGTCTGGCCTCAGAAGACCTAGATTTGAGTTTTAACTCTGTTATGCTATGTCCACCAATACTTAACCTCACCAGAAGACAAAAATGATAGCATTCCACTGTTCTTTTGAGACTCATCCTTACAAAAATTAGTGTTTACTAAGTTAAGTCAGGGTAGCCAAAAAAAAGTAAAAGCTCTAAAGGAGAAATGTTGGTTATTACGAGATGGTCTTAAATAGCTCCTTTTCTTCTTTTTTTTTCTTTTTTTTTTTTTTGAGACAGGGTCTCACTCTGTCACCTAGGCTGGAGTGTAGTGGTGCCATCTCAACTCATTGCAACCTCCGCCTCCCAGGTTCGAGTGATTCTCATACCTCAGCCTCCCGAGTGCTGGGATTACAGGCGTGAGCCACCACGCCCAGCCAAACAGCTCTTTTTCTAAGGCTAGCTGCAGATGAGGATGTTCATACTGTTTACTCCAGCATCCTTGAAGGTATGCTGAAAACCACTCACTGGAAACAAAACCATGCCTGCAAACATGCACTGCCCTGAGAGGGAGGCAGCCTGGGGGACACCCAGCTCCACGACAGAGCAACACGCCCAGCTCACTTCACCTTCCTGTGCTCCAGGGTCCTTATCTTGGGTAAAATCTGGAAAACTAGCAGTCCCCATTGAGGTTAGCTATTATCATCTATAGCAAGCACGAGGCTCTAAACACTCGGCCTCCTGAAGTGCTGGGACTACAGGTGTGAGCCATGACGCCCGGCCTCCAATATTATTGGAATAATTTTTTAAATTACAGTGATTAGTATACCACAATGCTAATTCATTATTTACTCATTAGAAATAATGGCAACAATTATGTTAGAAAACAGAAAAAACAGGCCAGACATGGGGGTTTATGCCTATAATCCCAGCACTTTGGGAGGTTGAGGTGAGAGAATCACCTGAACCCAGCAGTTTGAGACCAGACAGGGCAACATAGCAAGACCTTGTCTCTACAAAATTTTTCAAAACTGGCTGAGCATGGTGGCACATGCCTGTAGTCCCAGCTACTTGGGAAGCTAAGATAGGAGGATCATTTAAGTCCAGGAGGTTGAGGCTGCAGTGAGCCATGATCTCACCACTGCACTCCAGCCTGGGTAACATAATGAGACCCTATCTCAAAAAAAAGAAAGAAAGAAAGAAAAAAGGAAAAAGAAAAAAAGTGCTCATGAGGCATTATATTAAAATAGTACAAACAGGTCAGGTGTGGTGGCTCACGCCTATAATCCCAGCACTTTGGGAGGTCGAGGCAGGCGGATCACCTGAGCTCAGGATTTCGAGACCAGCCTGGCCAACATGGTGAAACTCCATCTCTATTAAAAACACAAAAATTAGCCAGGCATGGCTGGGGGTGCCTGTAATCCCAGATACTCAGGAGGCTGAGGCAGGAGAATCACTGGAACCCGGGAGGCGGAGGCTGCAGTGAGCCGAGTTCGTGCAACTGCATTTCAGCCTGGGCAACAGAGCAAGGCTCCGTCTCAAAATAAATTAAATAAATAAAATAAAATAGCACAAATACACACATTTGTTTACTGATATTCTTTCTAATGTTTGAAAAGGTTTCACGATTTTCTAAAATGTCATTTTAATTACAGAATGTTTCAAAAGAGCATGTTTACAGCTCCTCCCAACAGAACATCTGACTCAGAAACCTGTACTTGCAGTTCTCCTTAAAATAAAAGGAACACTATGTATTGCAAGATATTTAATGTGTATCTGTACCACCTATAATTTATTCCATAAATTACTATAATTTTTGATTAACAAAAGGAACTAAATCCAAAATACAGATATGACAGACTATAAAAAAAGTCATGATTAACAGTAAGTAAATAAAATATAAAACAACTTGGTCATAACGCAGCACAGGAATATGAGGGGGCGCGCTGGCTCATGCTTGTAATCCCAGCAGTTTGGGAGGCCAAGACGGGTGGATCACTTGAGGTCAGGAGTGCAAGACTAGCCTGGCCAACGTGATGAAACCCTGCCTCTACCAAAAATACAAAAAATTAGCCGGGTATAGTGGCATGTGCCTGTAATCCCAGCTACTTGGGAGGCTGAGGCAGGAGAATCGCTTGAATCTGGAAGGTGGAGGTTGCACTTAGGCGAGATTGTGCTACTGCACTCCAGCCTGGGCAACACAGTGAGACTGTCTTAAAAAAAAAAAAAAAAAAAAGAGACAAAGCATTGACAAAAGAAACAAACACGAAAAAAATATAAACCTTTGCAAGGTCAAGGGAAGTTCAGGGTACAGGGAAGCAGTCCACGATCATGTTACGTTTTCTGGTATTTATTTTATCACTATATTAGATATTTGTACTTCATTCTGAACCTTAGTATTCTGTTTCACTGCATCCTTTCTGTCACTAAAGAAATCTGTAATGAATGGTCCAGCAGAGGTTATCATCTAATTTAGGGCTCCAGTGCAGGGTTTCTCACACTCAGCACTATAGACATTTCGGTCCAGGTCGTTCTTTGTTGTGAAGCTGTCCTATTTATTGCGGGATGCTTAGCTGCCTCCCTGGCCTCTTCTCTCTAGATACCAGTAGCAACCCCTTAGCCACAATCCCTGAGACAACCAAAACTGTCTCTGAACACTGACAAATGTGGCTGGAGTAGGGAGTAAAGCTGTCCCTAGTTGAGAACCATTATGCTAATGTCAACAGATGAAGATTCATCTCAGTTTATTGGCATATTGTTGTTTTAAACCAATGGGGTGATCTTAAGGCATTTATCTCTTCCTAACTTTTAAACCTATCCAAGGCCGTATGCTACACATTTACAGTTTAGAAAGAACTAAATTGAGACATTTTCAAACGCCTTCCTGCCCAAGGGCCCTGGCTGCTCTCTATTGAATACTTGTCCCATGCAGGTCCTAATCATCTCTCAAGTCTTGTTAAGGCCTTAACTGCAAAGTCCCTTGGAAAGCTTCTTCCTGACCCCAGAGCACGAGCATGTCAGCAATCCCATTGTACGCTCTCACAGCACGTTGTACTCTTACTTTGTGGCAACTACCATAATTGCAATTAAATAATCACTTTTGTCATTATTAATGTCTCCTCCATTTCAGCAGAAGTCATAGCAATCTTGCTGGCTCATGCATCCCCAGGGCATTAAAAGAACTGTTGTCGCAGCACGGTGGCTCACGTCTATAATCCCAGCACTTTGGGAGGCCAGGGCGGGTGGATCAAGGCGGATGGATCATGGTGGTCTGAGGAGTTTGAGACCAGCTCGACCAATATGGTGAAACCCCATGTCTACGAAAAATACAAACAATTAGCTGGGCATGGCGGTGGGCACCTGTAATCTCAGCTACTGAGGGAGGAGAATCACTTGAACCCAGGGGGCAGAGGTTGCAGGGAGTCGAGATTGCACCACTTCACTCGAGCCTGGGCAAAAGAGCGAAACTCCATCTCAAAAAAAAAAAAAAAATTTTTTTATCACTGACCAACATGGCTACTTTATTACTAGTAACAAATTATTCTGCACTTCACATGCAATCAAAATACAATGATATAGACCATGGCTTAAAGATAAATCCCTTAAGGCAAAATCATGACTAAGAATAGACTTTGAGCATTCATTTTTGTCTTTGGTTAACAACAAAACCTATTTATGAAAAGACGAAAATGGTGGTAAGAGGAACAATAAGGCGTGCTTCATTAGACAGCAATGAATGAGCTGAGGAACAGAATGGATGTAACTGGGGACATCTTTCCAGTTTTTTGACCTACTTATAAGCACTATTTTTTTTTTTTTTTTTTGAGATAGAGTTTTGCTCGTCATCCAGGCTGGAGTGCAATGGTGAGATCTCGGCTCACTGCAACCTCCGCCTCCTGGGTTCAAGCAATTCTTGTGCTTCAGACTCCCTAGTAGCTGGGGTTATAGGTGCCCGCCACCACGCCCAGCTAATTTTTATATTTTTAGTAGAGACGGGGTTTCACCATGGTGGCCAGGCTGTTCTCGAACTCCTAAGCTCAGGTGATCCATCTGCCTAGGCCTCCCAAAGTGCTGGGATTACAGGCGTGAGCCACCGCGCCTGGCTGATAAACACTAATTTTAATACTGTTTATTCCACAGAGCATACACCATATTACTTACTTGTTTTTTAAATGTCTGATACCCTGAAATATATTTAAATTCCTCAAAGGGATGCATATTCCTGGGTCCACAGATGAGTTTCAGACTGTCTGAAGGACCCTTGACATTTTATGTAGAGACCTAGCAACACTTTCTAGGAACAGGGTCCGTAACTTTTTTTTTTTTTTTTTTGAGACGGAATCTTGCTCTGTTGCCCAGGCTGGAGGGCAGGTGCGCAATCTCGGCTCACTGCAACCTCCGCCTCCCGGGTTCAAGTGTTTCTCCTGCATCAGCCTCCTGAGTAGCTGGGATCACAGCCACATGCCACCACGCCCGGCTGATTTTTGTATTTTTAATAGAGATGGGGTTTAATAGAGACAGAGTCTCAAACTCCTGACCTTGGGATCCGCCAACCTTGGCCTCCCAAAGTCCTGGGATTACAGGCGTGAGCCACTGCGCCCGGCTGGGGTCCATAACTTTAATATGATTCTCAAAGGTGTGAGTTTAAGACCCATAGTCTTATATGGTTTTATTTAATTTTAATCATCTAGGGATATTCCCACTGTGTTTGGTCCATCCTTTAGGAAGAAAAAGAATAAAGTTTTGCTTACTGATTTCCTCTCCTGTTTCAGTTCCTGAACATAGCGTGCCAAGTCCACAATGATCTGTGATGCCATGTTCTCGGAGATAACTTCATGCTGCCCCGCATAATCATTCATTTCGTTCAGGGTGGAAATGAAAGCTTTACATGATGTATACCTATGGAACAGAACACACGCCACTCCGTTTCACACAAGGCCACGTTCATTCATATTCTGCTTTACACCAAGAAAATATTAGTTAAAATCAGGTTAATTGGCATCACCTCCCATAGGATCCTGAGTATTCATTACACATTGAGTCTTCTCATCAAAATGGCTCAGAATTAATTACAATGGAAACACTTTTCATTTTGCAAAACTGAACCGCTCCGTGTAATGTAATATTTGGCTTTGTTAATACTTAGCCAAGATATAATCCACAATTCATATACATGCTATATGTACTAATGTAAAGGATATTTAGATATACATTAGAGATACAATATTTGAGCTGTCTGTGTTAAGATGCCTTAATTGCTGACTGCAATGGACATATTTCTTGGATGAATGATTAGCATAACAGGGACTCCTGATAGTGCCAAACCAAATCAAGACTCTAGAATGCAGATTCCATACTTCCTGTTTTTGCTTAATTACATTCTAAAGTTTTCCTAATTACTTTAATTGAAACAATCTGGTATAGGTCCAGTGACTCCGTATAAGAAAAGTTAATTATGTTTTTATTGTTCTCTCCTCCAATTTAAAACTGACACAAAATGAATGGGAAATGCAACTTATTTTTATAGACATGTATTTCTCCTTTCTGTGTGTAGTCACCAATGGCATGTGTCTATTACACGACAATTTTCAATTGTAAACATACTTGTATTCTTCTTCCTCCTTCGAGTTCTTTTTAGGTTGGTACTTCTTTGAAAGGTTCCTAAAATAAAAATGCAGACCTGTCAGCTTTACATAGAAAGATAATTGAGAAATCAGGAATGAAAGATAACATTAGTGCTTTTGTTACAAGTTTAAAACAAACAAAAAAAATGTCCACAGCTGAAATCCATCTCCTTCCATTTTTCAACATGTGTGATGAAGCTACTGTTATTAAGAATGTGCACAGCTTTTCATCTTTTGTCTGAAAGGCAGAACGAATAAGAACAGAATTATTTAATTGGAGAGGACAGACCATGTGTAAATATGCAGTGGCTCTTTTTTTTTTTGAGACGGAGTCTCATTCTGTTGCCCAGGCTGGAGTGCGGTGGTGTGATCTCAGCTCACTGCAACTTCTGCCTCCCGAGTTCAAGTGATTCTCCTGCCTCAGCCTCCCGAGTAGCTTGGACTACAGGTGCCCGCCACTACGCCTGGCTAATTTTTTTTGTATATTTTTAATAGAGAGGAGGTGTCACCAAGTTGGTCAGCCTGGTCTTGAACTCCTGACCTCAAATGATCTGCCTGCCTCGGCCTCCCAAAGTGCTGGGATCACAGGTGTGAGCCACCGCACCCAGCCGTTCAGTGGCTTTCATTTGTAGCACTGAGCTGTTTTTCTTATCAGGCCACCATTCTCTCGTGGTCATCCTGAGTTGGGGCATTATTGCTTCAAATCCAAGGAAAACTGTGTCCAAATGTTTAAATTAAAACATTTAACACCGGCTGGGCACGGTGGCTCATGCCTATAATTCCAGTACTTTTGGGAGGCTGAGGCAGGCGGATCACCTGAGGTTGGAAGTTCGAGACTGGCCTGACCAACATGGAGAAACCCCGTCCCTACTAAAAAATACAAAATTAGCTGGGCATGGTGGTGCATGCCTGTAATCCCAGCTACTCAGGAGGCTGAGGCAGAATAATCGCTTGAACCCGGGAGGAGGAGGTTTTAGTGAGTTGAGATTGCGCCATTGCGCTCCAGCTTGGGCAACAAGAATGAAACTCCATTAAAAAAAAAAAAAAAATCAGAGTTCAAGGGCATGTTTCTAAGGCTGTGTGGCTGCTCTACCAGAGAGCACATGAAAACCACCTGTGAATAAGTCTTCTTGAAGGAAGTCGAGACAATATTTTGGGGGTGTTGATGCTAAGACATTTAATTAGAAAAACTTTTTTTTTTTTTTTTTGAGACAGTCTTGCTCTGTCACCCAGGCTGGAGTGCAGTGGCCGGATCTCAGCTCACCGCAAGCTCCGCCTCCCAGGTTTACGCCATTCTCCTGCCTCAGCCTCCCGAGTAGCTGGGACTACAGGCGCCCGCCACCTCGCCTGGCTAGTTTTTTATATTTTTTAGTAGAGACGGGGTTTCACTGTATTAGCCAGAATGGTCTCGATCTCCTGACCTCGTGATCCGCCCATCTCGGCCTCCCAAAGTGCTGGGATTACAGGCTTGAGCCACCGCGCCCGGCCTTAATTAGAAAAACTTTTAACCTGCCTAGCAGGTTTGCATTGAACACATTCAGACTGGCCAAAATCATCCTAGTTTCCCTTCCTAATCTCATCTAGAAGTTAAGAATCTAAGTATTTTTCTTTATATTTACAAATAGACGCAAAAACTAAGAGGTAATCACGTAAAAAAAACCCTCACTAACACTGGTTCTACTGACTGATTCTCCTGGGTCCTGGCTTTAGGTGACTGTAGTTAGAGAAATAGCCATAGCATGTTTTCTTGTTTGTTTGAGACAGAGTTTCCCTCGTTTCCCAGGCTGGAGTGCAATGGCACGATCTTGGCTTACTGCAACCTCCGCCTCCCAGGTTCAAGTGATTCTCCTGCCTCAGCCTCCCAAGTAGCTGGGATTGCAGGCATACACCACCATGCCCAGCTAATGTCTGTGCTTTTTATTTTTAGTAGAGACGGGGTTTCACCACATTGGCCAGGCTAGTCTCGAACTCCTAAGCTCAGTCCCCCAAAGTGCCACTGCACCTGGCCAAGAAATAGCGAGAGCATGCTGAACAGTAATCCACAGTAGGAACTCTCCATGTGTCAGCTTCCCAGTCCTCACTTCCTTGTTAATTCCCTGTTGCTATTCCTCTTTATTATTTCACATTTTACTTTTATTTCTTCTACTTCCCCCAAATCCACAGATGTGCCTAGAAAAATATGTGATAATGAATTTACAATTTTGATCATGGTATGTTTCGCATACCAAGTGACATGTAGTTTCATCTGTAACAAATGCTACTAGATGATGGGAGAGGCCACCGGCTTTAGTACAAAGGGCATTGCTCTGGGAATCAAGAGACCATGTGCCCGGACAGCATGACCTCAGCAAATGAGCCAGTCTGTGCTTCCCGTTCCTAATGTGCACGTCAGCAGGGGTTGGACGAGATGACCTCCGTTGTCCTTCTTGTTTTGAAATTCTGAGGGACTAGATAACATCCAGTAGAATATCAACTGTTGCAGTTATTCAAAAAATGGAGGCATGTATATATAATAATAGTTTAAAAGTTATAATTAGACCAATTGATGAACGAATATAGTTAATTCAAGACTGAGATCATGTCGGCATACACGTCAATGTATCAACTATGACATGCTTTCTCTGCCGATACTGAGGATACATAGCAGAGTTTAATAATTCTAGATCCAAAAGAATGTGAAAAAGCAATTATTTCCTTAAAGAACATCCCTTGGAGAAAAAACAATGCAAAAAAGAGAAATATTTTATGTCAAAAGCACAGTACAGGTCTTTGAGTTGGATTATGATAACAATTACTCCTTAAAAGGTAGATGTAGTAAAAACACCACCACAAGGATCAAGAATGAAAGGGGGCTGGGCACGGTGGCTCACGCCTGTAATCCCAGCACTTTGGGAGGCCAAAGCGGGCAGATCAAAAGGTCAGCAGTTTGAGACCAGCCTGACCAACATGGTGAAATCCCGTCTGTATTAAAAATACAAAAATTAGCTGGGCGTGGTGGTGCGTGCCTGTAATTCCAGCTATTCGGGAGGCTGGGGCAGGAGAATGGCTTGAACCCGGGAAGCAGAGGTTGCAGTGAGCTGAGATTGTGCCACTGTACTCTAGCCTGGGCGACAGAGTGAGACTCCATCTCAAAAAAAAAAAAAAGAAAGAAAGGGAAGTGTGCGCAAAACAGATGACTACATAATCAATGGGTTATTTTCCAAATATATTAAGAGCAGCACATATGGGTGATTAGAGTACTGGAAAAGCCTAGTGGCTGCATGTGAGATACTTCTAGTGCATGGTTTATTTTACAATTCATTGTTATTTTTTATTTTAATTTTTTTAGAGACAGGGTCTTGTTCTGTCACCTGGACTGGAGTGCAGCGGCGTGATCATGGCTCACTGCAGCCCTGAACTCCTGGGCCCCAGGGATCTTCCCACCTTAGCCTCCCAAGTAGCTAGGACTACAGGTACACACCACCACGCCCAGCTCACTTTTATTATTTATTTTCTGTAGAGACAGAGTCTTGCCATGTTGCTGAGGCTGGTCACAAACTCCTAGCCTCAAGTAATCCTCTCACCTCAGCCTCCCAAAGTGCTGGAATTACAGGCATGAGCCACTGTGCCCAGACTACTGCATGCTTTTAAATATTAATCATTTTGGCCGGGCGCGGTGGCTCAAGCCTGTAATCCCAGCACTTTGGGAGACCAAGATGGGCAGATCACGAGGTCAGGAGATCAAGACCATCCTGGCTAACATGGTGAAACCCCGTCTCTACTAAAAAATACAAAAAGCTAGCCGAGTGAGGTGGCGGCTGCCTGTAGTCCCAGCTACTCGGGAGGCTGAGGCAGGAGAATGGCGTAAACCCGGGAGGCGGAGCTTGCAGTGAGCTGAGATCCGGCCACTGCACTCCAGCCTGGGCGACAGAGCGAGACTCCATCTCAAAAAAAAAAAAAAAAAAAAAAAATTAATCATTTCTTCTGTTACCTATAACTTACAAATTGAAAATACTACTTATAAATTCACACCTCATATAAAAATTATTCCAAAATGTTAAATCCACATTTTCTTTGTAGCTTCCTTCCAGTCCTTAGCAGCCATAAAAATCATGTAAGTTTTATATCTAGTTGAAGGAAGCCTTACTTGAGTCTGAATCTATTGATCCAGGTAAAACCAGTACTCTTTATAGTTCTCTTTTACCAGTCAAATCCTAAACAGGATTAAATTAGATCCCTTGTAGGTGATACACTGTAAAGACCATTGAGTTCTGATGAATGGGAATCACTTTGACAATACTGGCATATATAGCATTCAAAATGCTTCTTAAAAGCCCTAATAAATAATTCACTCTATAAATACCAGCATAAACCTAGAAGCTAAAGAGATCTCGAAGTGAACTTCATTTCTAAGGATATCTCAGGAACTGCTACAAAAAAAGGTCAACTTTCCCTTGCTGTTCTCTTGGGACAAGCTTTTTGCCCATTTGTATTACCGTTATTTAAAAAACGAACACGGTTCGTTTGGGCATAGTTGCTCATGCCTGTAATCCCAGCACTTTGGGAGGCCGAGGCAGGCGGATCGTGAGTTCGAGACCAGCCTGGCCAACACGGTGAAACCCCGTCTCTACTAAAAATACAAAAATTAGTTGGGCATGGTGGCACATACCTGTAGTCCCAGCTACTTGGGAGGGTGATACAGGAGAATCGCTTAAACCTGGGAGGCGGAGGTTGCAGTGAGCTGAGATCATGCCACTGCACTCCAGCCTAGGTGACAGAGCGAGACTTCGTCTCAAAACAAAACAATCAAACAAAACCCACAACAACACAACAAAAAAACAAGCAAATAAACCACTTAAAAAAACTTTCGATTTATAGGGTCTTTCTGAGAAATGTGACGTGTTTTCAGGTAGAAAATCTCAACTTGTTTTTCAGGTAGCCTAACTAAAAGGTAAAAGAAAAAATAAACATTCTTTTATAAGGATGGTGGATTTAGACCTGGCTGATTTGAAAACCCACAGGAAAGCTTTAAAAATTAATTACTCGGCCCTATTCCAGAGCCTCTGAAACAGAAGGTCCAGGGTGGGGCCCAAGAATGTTTTGTGTTTTCTTCAGTCTTATTTTTTTAAAGCTCACCACAAGATTTCTGGATCAAGATGGCAGAATAAAATGCAGCCAGAGAATTGTGCTTTCCCAACAACAAAAGGTGGTAAAATAAAAGCCAGGGAAAATTTTAACAGCAGAAAACTAAAAAAAAAAAAAAAAAAAAAAAAAAAAATGAAGAAAGGAGTCTAACCTCAGTCCATACACTTTAGAAAGTAATGACCAAGAAGAGAAACAGAAAATTCTGGGACAGCTTAGAATGGAGCTGAATCCTTCCTCCCCATCACAGGAAGGGAAACAATGTCCACAAACCCTGAAAATCAACCCAGACAGAAGTAAACTGGGAGGTGAGTGCTCACGGAATAGTGATGGAAAAATTCTGAGAGGAAGACATCTATGCTGACCACCCAAGGCCTTGGGCAGAAGCCGGGGCTTGCCCCCGGGAGGTCCACTTTCCAGGCTTCAGGCTGAGTGCCCTGGGGGTTCACCCCAAACCCAGGGAGTCCACAGGATTAGGCATATGGGTGGGCTGTGTCCCTACCCAAATCTCAACTTGAATTGTATCTCCCAGAATTCCCACATGCTGTGGGAGGGACCCAGGGGGAGGTAATTGGATCATGGGGGGTTGGTCTTTCCTGTGCTATTCTCGTGATAATGAATAAGTTTCACGAGATCTGATGGGTTTATCAGGGGTTTCCGCTTTTGCTTCTTCCTCATTTTCCCTTGCTGCTGCCATGTAAGAAGCGCCTTTTGCCCCCAGCCACGATTCTGAGGCCTCCCCAGCCATGTGGAACTGTAAGTCAAATTAAACCTCTTTTTCTTCCCAGTCTCGGGTATGTCTTTATCAGCAGCGTGAAAACGGACTAATACAATTAGGAAAATCTTTGACCTAATGGCGTAAACCCCGTAACAGAACCTCTAACAAAGTTTCAGAAGAAATGACAGAGCTCAGAGTCTCAAAGCCAGGCCCTTTCCCCACCCCGACTCTACAAACACCTGTCCTTGGCCTTCAGCAAACCAAGCAGAACGTACAATACCCCAGCCTCAAGTGGAACTCCAAGGGAAAGACCAGTGGCACCAGAAATGGAAGGAAGCGTGGCAAGGAACACTCACCTACACTCCATCAGAGCAGATGGCACCGGTGCGGCTCACATTAGAATCGAACACACGACCGGTGTTGGCCTAAGACTTTTACGCTCTTTACCTCATTAGCCCACTCAGCAACCTTATAAGGTGAGGATGAGGATGATGATGATTCACATTTTACACATGAAAAAGATGAAACAAGGAGAGTAATTTGACCCAATTCCTACTGCTGTTAAGTAGAAGAACCAGGATTACATACCCGGCACTGGGACTCTTGAGTCTGAACTCAACCACTTCACTAAAGTGCCCCTATTAAACAGAAGCCAGGTGGCCAGGGGCGGTGGCTCACGCCTGTAATCCCAGCAGTTGGGAGGTCGAAGTGGGTGGATCATCTGAGGTCAGGAGTTTGAGACCAGCCTGGCCAACATGGCAAGACCCTGTCTCTACTAAAAATACAAAAATTAGCCAGCCATGGGCTGGGCGTAGTGGGTCATGCCTGTAATCCCAGCACTCTGGGAGACCGAGGCGGGTGGATCACCTGAGGTCAGGAGTTTGAGACTAGCCTGACATGGTGAAACCCCCTCTACTAAAAATACAAAATTAGCCAGGTGTGGTGGTGGTGCATGCCTGTAATCCCAACTACTCGGGAGGCTGAGGCAGGAGAATCGCTTCAACCCAGGAGGCGGTGGGTGGTTGCAGTGAGCCAAGATTGTGCCATTGCACTCTAGCCTGGGCAACAAGGGCAAAGCTCCGTCTCAAAAAAAAAAAAAAAAAAAAAATTGCCAGGTGTGGTGGTGTGTGCCTGTAATCCCAGGTGCTTGGGAGGCTGAGGCAGGAGAATTGCTTGAACCTGGGAGGCAGAGGTTGCGGTGAGCTGAGATCGCACCACTGCATTCCAGCCTGGGCAACAGAGTGGGACTTTGTCTCAAAAAAAAACAAACAAACCAATAAACAAATATAAGCAAAGTGAAAGATATGACAGGTAATACAGAAGGAAAAGGAAAAAAAAAAAACTGCAGTCTGCAAGAAAACAGATAAGGAAAATAAGCAAAAATCATACTCTTCCAGATTATTTATACTATAGACAAACTTAGTAAAAACACAAAGGCAATAAATCCAGAATCCCAACACTACGGGATAAAATAAAACGGAATGAGAAGGAAGACACAAAGCTGGGGAAATGAACTAAGGACTAAAATATACCACTATAGAACCCATCAATAAATGAGGGTGGATATCAAATTTAATAGGGGAAAGGTTTGAAATAACCATAATGTGAAAATAATCAGAAAAAAAAGAATCTAAAGAGTAAGATGAAACGTAAGGATAACTCATATCTCTGAAGTATATGACCCAGTAAGTAGAAGAAAAAAAACGTTCAGACATAATCAAAGAACGTTCCCTGAAATAAATGAAGCATAGAATTTACACCAGAAAGAGTTCTAAGAAAAGCTATCTGATAAAGGATGATCAACTCCAAGGCATTGCTTAGTGAAGTTATCAGACTGCTAAGATGAACTAAAATTATTCATATATTTACTCAGAAACAGCCATGTTGCCTACAGAGAAAAACATCTGACTGGCCCCAGACTTTTCCTCCAGAAGATGATGCAGCCACATGGAGAGAGAAAGAGTGACCAGAGAACAACCAAGTCAAAGTGTTGAAGTATGGTGGCATTCTCAAGCAAGAAAGAACTCAGGGAACACATCCCAAGCTCTAACTAGGGGGAAAATATTCTTCTTTAATGCCAAGAGTCAAGGAGAGACGCTGTTGTAGAGAGAAATGTTGAGATGACTCTACATTCAAATATAGAACTACGACAAAACGGGTTTCAGTACCAAGTCATATAACTCAACTGGAAGAAGGAGCAAAACATGTATATATATTTTCCTTATCTTTCGTAGCAGTCAATTGAGCCTGTTTAAAATTTCAACATGGAATTATACACAATAACATCCTACAAGGTTTTTTTCATAATCTTTTTGATAAATTTTACAAAAGTTTAATATTTATTTTTTTTGAGAGTCTGTCACCCAGGCTGGAGTGCAGTGGCGTCATCTTGGCTCACTGCAACCTCCACCTCCTGAGTAGCTGGGATTAAAGGCATGTGCCACCATGCCTGGCTAATTTTTGTGCTTTTAGTAGAGAGACGGGGTTTCACCATATTAGCCAGGCTGGTCTCAAACTCCTAACATCAGGTCATCTGCCTGCCTCGGCCTCCCAAAATGCTGGGATTACAGGTATAAGCCACCACGCCTGGCCTAAAGAGTTTATTTTTTAAAGCTTAGCAGATCCCTCAGTTTCACTTTATTGTCATTTATACTGTTAAATTTAAGTTCATTTTATATATATGATATATATAATATGCAATATGTTGTATAAAATGATTTCACCTAGTTACCCTCTATATACAATGAGCTCCAATTAAAAACAGACCAAGACTTGAATGGTTCATTTTTTAAAAGCATAAATGGCTCAGATGTATCAAAAGATGTTCAACTCCCATGCATACTAAGAGAAATGCAATTTAAGACCTAGATGTACCAATTGTTAAGTATCAAGTTGACAAAGATCAGTTTGGAAACAAGGCAGCAGTGAGGGTGAGGTTGAGCAGGCCCTGTTACTCTGCTAACGGAGTGTCAGGGGCCACAGCTTCTGAAAAGGGACTGGAGATCATGCCGCTGCACTCCAACCTGGGTGACAGAAACTCCGTCTCAAAAATAAATTAGGTTCAGACTCAGAAAAAAAAATTAGGAATTTCAACCTACACTATCTTGAATAGATAAGTGACCTACAGCAGGGACTGGCAAACTTTTTCTGTAAAGGACCAGAAAGCAAATATTTCAGGGCCAGGTGCGGTGGCTCATGACTGTAATCCCAGCACTTTGGGAGGCCGAGGCAGGTGGATCACGAGGTCAGGAGTTTGAGATCAGCCTGGCCAATATGGTGAAACCCCATCTCTACTAAAAATACGAAAATTAGCCAGGCGTGGTGGTGTGTGCCTGTAGTCCCTGCTGTTCAGGAGGCTGAGGCAGGAGAATCCCTTGAACCCGGGAGGTGGAGGTTGCAGTGAGCCGAGATTGTGCTACTGCACTCCAGCCTGGGTGACAGAGCGAGACTCCGTCTAAAAAAAAAAAATTCAGACTTGCAAGTAACTGCCTCTCTTTTGCACTCAACAGCCAATTGTCCACAAAAGTGGCCATAGATAATATGCATGGGCACGGCAACATTCCAACAAATCTTTATTTACAGAACCAAGTAGTGGATGGATTTGGCCCATGTTAAGACCTGATCTACAGGAATCAAAGTCTTCTATGTTTATGTCTAAAATAAGTTAGCATTTTCCCCTGCAATGCAGAAAAAAAAATATTTAATGATAGATGTCTCTCCCAAAGGTCACACTGATTTTTCAACATCATATTACTATTTCAAGCAAGTATCTGTTGAATATGTTGTTGCCACACTGGCCTTTCTATTCCTTGTACATGTTCCCATCTCAGGACCTTGTACTTGCTCCCCTGACTTCCTCACATGTCTGGCTTTTTTTTTGTGATTCACTTCTCAAGCAATGGGTTTTCCCTGACCAGCCTAGCTAAGTAACAACCCCCGACTTCAATCTCTACTGCATCACTGCGTTTACATATTTGGAGTCAAACGCTATCTTAAATGCTTGAATTCTTTGCTAATTTGCATGCAGTTCTGTTTTCTGCTGTGAGAAAGTGAGCACTCCAGGTTCAGGCACTCGTTCATTAAAGCATTAAAGCATCCCTAGTGACTGAAACTCAGCTGGCACCTCGTTGTTCTACTTTTTGTTGTTAAAATCTCATCAGCTCTCACAGGCCGGTACAAACACATAATTCCCCATAAAACAAAGCTGGCTAAATATCTTAGGCCTGTACCCTGCCGATTCACTCACAATCTACAAATATTTACTGGGCACCTACTATGTGCCAGGCACTGTTTTGCACTGTGACACATTAGTGAGATCTCCATCCATAAGGGGCTTGCATTCTAGCTGAGAGGCTGCAGGAGACAGTGAGCAGTAAATATAATACACAGATTTCTCTGGGAAGGTTTGGGGAGATGTTGTTCAAATGAGACAAAATTTTAGGAGAAATAAGTTCAAGAGATCTAGTGTACAACATGGTGTCTCCAGTTAATAACAATGTATTGTATACTTGAAAATTGCCAGGCCGGGTGCTCACACCTATAATCCCAGCAGGTATGAGGCCTCGGCGGGAGGATCGCTTGAACCCAGAAGTTCAAGACCAGCATGGGCAACATGGTGAAATTCTGTCTCTACAAAAAATACAAAAATTAGCCGGGTGTGGCAGCGCATTCCTGTGGTCCCAGCTACTTGGGAGGCTGAGGTGGGAGGATCACTTGAGCCTGGGAGGTGAGCCAAGATCGTGCCGCTGCACTCCACCCGGGATGACAGTGAGACCCTGTCTCAAGAAAGAGGGAAGGGAAGGGAAGGGAAAGGGAGGGGTTGCTAACTTGCTAGAAGAGTAGATTTTAATGTTCTTACCACACAAAAAAATTAAGTTTGTGCAGTAATGCAGATGTTAATTAGCCTGATTTGGGCATTCTGCAGTGTATATATATTTCAAAACATCATGTTGTATACCATAAATATATATAATTTTATATACAAATAATATAGAAAGATATATTGTTAATTTTCAAAACTAAATAAATGAGAAGACTATATAAAATGGTAGAAAGTTACCAGTAATATAGGAAAAGTGAAAAGCAAAGCAGGCTAAGTGGGCTAGGGGACGAAGTGGGCCTCACTGAGCAGAAACTGGGAGGAGGAGAGGGAGTCAGCCACGTGGAGCCTGGGGAAGAACACATAGGTGATATCTGCATCAAAAGGCCAGCACAGTAGCTCTCGGGTGAGGGGATGCCTGGCATGTACAAGCGACAGGAAGGAGGCCTCTGTACGATTACAGCAGAGAGAAGGAGGAAGAGAGTTAAAACAGATGTCAGGAAGGTGTGGGGACCAGATTATACAAGGTTTTGTGGGACTTTCACTCGAAAGTTTTTGGATTTACTCTGAATGAAATGGGGACGCATTGGAATTTTGAACAAAGGAGTACTGTAATCTGGCTGCTTTGTAGAAATCAGGGAATAGGGGATAGAGGTAGAATAAGGGAAACTAATTAGTAGACTCATCATAACCAGGAAAAAGATCATGGACCACATAGCCCATGTGACATGGACCACAGGGGCAGCAGTGGAGGTGATAATGAGTGTCAGATCCTGGATAAATCTGTAGAGGAGCCAAGATTTCCTGATGGCTTGGGATGGGGAGTGTGAGAATGTGAGAGAAAGAAGAGAGCCAGAGATGATGACATCAGGATTTTTTTTTTTTTTTTTTGAGATGGAGTCTTGCTCTGTCACGCAGGCTGGAGTGCAATGGCACAATCTCGGCTCACTGCAACCTCTGCCGCCCGGGTTTCAAGGGATTCTCCTGCCTTAGCCTCCCGAGTAGCTAGGATTACAGGCACCCGCCACCAAGCCTGGCTAATGTTTTTGTATTTTTAATAGAGATAGGGTTTCACCATGTTGGGCGGGCTGGCCTTGAACTCTTGATCTAAAGTGATTCACCCGCACCTGGGTGATGCTATGGTTTTTGAACTAAACCAGGAAGGATGCAGCTACCCTAAGGTGAGTGGAGGAAAATCTAGGTCGTGGAAATGCAGGTTTTAATTTTTTTTGAGATAGGGTCTTGCTCTGTTGCCCAGGCTAGAGTGGAGTAGTGAAATCATGGCTCAATGCAGCCCCAATGTCTTAGGCTTAAGCATCCACCCTCCTCAGCCTCTCGAATAGGTGAGACTCCAAGTGTGCGCCACCATGCCTGGCTAATTTTTTAAAATTCTTTTTAGAGGCAAGGTCTTGCTATGTTGCTCAGGCTCATCTCCAACTCCTGGCCTCAAGTACCCACCTCAGCCTCCTGAAGTGCTGAGATTTTAAGTGTGAGCCACTTCACTTGGCCTAGACATGTGGATTTTTAAGTTGGGGAGATCAGGAGTTCAGTTTCAGACATGTTACATTTCAGATGGTTTTTAGATGTTTCTTTTCTTTCTTTTTTTTGAGACGGAGTCTTGCTCTGTCACCCAGGCTGGAGTGCAGTGGTACAATCTTGGCTCACTGCAAGCTCTGCCTCCCGGGTTCATGCCACTCTCTTGCCTCAGCCTCCCGAGTAGCTGGGACTACAGGCGCCCACCACCATGTCCAGCTGATTTTTTGTATTTTTAGTAGGGATGGGGTTTCACCGTGTTAACCAGGATGGTTTCGATCTCCTGACCTCGTGATCCACCCGCCTTGGCCTCCGAGGCGGGATTAGAGGCATGAGCCACTGCGCCCGACCAAGTTTTTAGACATTTCTAAGTGAAGATTTTGAGCAAGCTGTTTCTGGAATTCAGGAGAGAGGTCTGGCTTGGAGATCCATATCTGCGAGTTGTTGCCATATGGATCATAGCTAAAGCCATCAGACAGTTGAGGTCACTGGGAGAGTACAAACGAGAAAGGGAGAAGGACTGAGAAGCAGGTCCTGGGCACAGCGATGTGAAGAGGAGGGGCCAGCAAGGGAGACTGTGGTGGGAAGAACACCAGTAGCCCACTCGACAGCTCACATGTAGCCCATTTTCACACGAAAGACAACACTGCATGACAGTGCAGTATTCAAATAATCAAAGTGAAACAGACCATGTTCTATTCCTACTTTCAGTTTGAAAAGCCCTGACATGTTTACAAGACTGATATGCACACAGGGCACTGGAAACTGATCTGGATTCTCCACTTAGAAAAATTATTTCATTGGCCGGGCGTGGTGGCTCACGCTTGTAATCCCAGCACTTTGGGAGGCCAAGGCGGGCAGATCACAAGGTCAGGAGATCGAGACCATCCTGGCTAACAAGATGAAACCCCATCTCTACTAAAAATACAAAAAAATTAGCCAAGCGTGGTGGCCGGCGCCTGCAGTCCCAGCTACTCAGGAGGCTGAGGCAGGAGAATGGCGTGAACCTGGGAGGCGGAGCTTGCAGTGAGCCGAGATTGCACCACTGCACTCCAGCCTGGGTGACAGAGCGAAACTGTCTCAAAAAAAAAAAAAAAAAGAAAGAAAAATTATTTCATTGTGTGATATTTTACATGTTATTCACTCAATAAAAACAAGATCTAGGGCCAGGCACAGTGGTTCATACCTGTAATCCCAGCTTGCTGAAACAACAACAGAAGCCCTTATAAGAACGCATAGCTCTTTTTTTTTTTTTTTTTTCTGAGATGGAGTCTTGCTCTGTTGCCCAGGCTGGAGTGCAGTGGCATGATCTTGGCTCACTGCAACCTTCACTTCCTGGGTTCAAGCGATTTTCCTGCCTCAGCCTCCTGAATAGCTGGGATTACAGGTGCCTGCCACCACACCCAGCTAATTTTTGTATTTTTAGTAGAGATGAGGTTTCACCATCTTGACTAGGCTGGTCTCAAACTCCTGACCTCGTGATCCACCCTCCTCGGCCTCCCAAAGTGTGGGATTATAGGCGTGAGCCACTGTGCCTGGCCAAGACCACATATCTCTTATGCAGATGCTCTTTGGATTAAAACTCAATGGTGAGGGAGCTTGAAGAAAGTTTTTTTTTTTAAAGAAAAAAAAGAAACAAGGGGCCAGGCATGGTGGCTCACACCTATAATCCCAGCACTTTGGGAGGCCGAGGCAGGTGGATCACCTAAGGTCAGGAGTTCAAGACCAGCCTGGCCAACATGGTGAAACACCTTCTCTACTAAAAATATAAAAATTAGCCAGGCATGATGACACGAACCTGTAATCCCAGTTACTTGGGAGGCTGAGGCAGGAGAATCGCTTGAACCTGGGAGGCGGAGATTGCAGTGAGCTGAGATTATGCCACTGCACTCCAGCCTGGGCGACAGAGCGAAACTGTCTCAAAAAAAAAAGACAAAACTAAATGTTACTAAATCAAAAGCATCTAGCTCTTTAACAGGCCTTAAAACAATATCCACAAGCCAATTCAACTACAACTACACAACAAGAAATCATTATACACTTGCATGCCACTTCAAGTTCAAGCTTAGTTCTACCAAGAACTTTTAAATAAAAACACAAATTTCTTGGATAATCTCATCACTAAAGATGTAAGGAGATCCAAAGTACTTCTGAAAAAAAAAATAGAGACAGGGATCTCACTATGTTGCCCAGGCTAGTCTTGAACTCTCTGGACTCACGCAATCCTCCCTCATCGGCCTCCAAAGTGCTGTGATTGCAGGCGTGAGCCACCACTCCTGGCCCCAAAGTACTTTTTTTTTTTTTTTTCTTTGAGAAGGAGTCTCACTCAGTCACCCAGGATAGAATGCAGTGGCACAATCTGGGCTCACTGCAACCTCCACCTCCCGGGTTCAAGCGATTCTCGTGCCTTGCCCTCCCAAGTAGCTGGGATTACAGGCGCCTGCCACCACGCCCCACTAATTTTTGTATTTTTAGTAGAGGTGGGGTTTCACCATGTCGGCCAGGCTGGTCTCGAACTCCTGACCTCAGGCAATCCGCCCACATCTGCCTCCTGAAGTGCTGGGATTACAGGCATTAGCCACTGTGACCAGTCCGAAGTATTTTTAAAATACTATCCACAGGACCCCTCAACACATTACTGGAGGGAGTGTGAATTAGTACAAGCACCTTGGAAAACGGTTGAACCCTATCCACCAAAGCTAAGCATATGAGTAGCCTGCGACCGTGCAATTACACTCCCAGGTAGATCCTAGGAAATGTGTTCAGATACACATAAAGCCTTGTACAATAATGCTCGCTGGAGCGCTACTCATTATATGCCTAAACTGGAAACAACCAATCACCTAGTCAGTAGAAGGGATGAGTTCTGGTGCATTCACAGACCAAAATACGCAACAGCAATGAAAACAAGCAGACTCCCACCACATGTTACCACATGGTGAATCTCACAAATGTAATATAGAACAAAAGAAGCCAGATACACAAGAATGCATACTAAATGATTACACTCATGTAAAAGTAAAGTTCAAAAGTGGGCACCACTAATTCATGTGGTTAGAAGTCAGGAGAGTGGTTACCATTGTGGGGAAAGTGGGGAGCTGGAGGGGGCCAGGGGGCCTCCCAGGCTGGTCTTTGTTTCTTGACCTGGGTGCCCGGTTACACAAGTGTGTTCACACTGTCAACATTCATGGAGCTGCACACTTATGATTTGTGTAATTCTCTGTACATATGTTATTAATATATTTCAAGAAAAAGTTTACTGAAAAACAAGCTGCTCCAAAACTCAGCAAATATCTTGTTTAAAAAAAAAACGGGGCCGGGCGCGGTGGCTCAAGCCTGTAATCCCAGCATTTTGGGAGGCCGAGACAGGCGGATCACGAGGTCAGGAGATCAAGACCATCCTGGCTAACACAGTGAAACCCCGTCTCTACTAAAAAATACAAAAAACGAGCCGGGCGAGGTGGTGGGCGCCTGTAGTCCCAGCTACTCGGGAGGCTGAGGCAGGAGAATGGTGTAAACCCGGGAGGCGGGGCTTGCAGTGAGCTGAGATCCGGCCACTGCACTCCAGCCTGGGCGACAGAGCGAGACTCCATCTCAAAAAAAAAAAAAAAACGGGGCCTTAAAGCTGTAATTTAGGTTGTATTATTCTATGAAAATTAATTTTCTGTATGAGAAACAATCACTTCTATTCAAATATTACCTTACATAAAAGGAAAAATATTTAAAATATAAAATATACATTTATACTATAAAATGAGAATATACGGTATCCTTACATCATTTTGCAGTTAACAAATAAGTTTTTTCGGCCGGGCGCGGTGGCTCAAGCTGTAATCCCAGCACTTTGGGAGGCCGAGACGGGCGGATCACGAGGTCAGGAGATCGAGAGACCATCCTGGCTAACATGGTGAAACCCCGTCTCTACTAAAAAATACAAAAAACTAGCCGGGCGAGGTGGCGGGCGCCTGTAGTCCCAGCTACTTGGGAGGCTGAGGCAGGAGAATGGCGTGAACCCCGCAGGCGGAGCTTGCAGTGAGCCGAGATTGCGCCACTGCACTCCAGTCTGGGCGACAGAGCGAGACTCCGCCTCAAAAAAAAAAAAAAAAAAAAAAAAAAAAACAAATAAGTTTTTTCAATATCAACTTACCTGAGTTGCTTTGCATAGCTGAGTTCAATCTCTGTCCTTTCTTTCACGAACTTGATACATTTCTCAAGAGTATCAATTCCCCACTGTGTGTGTTTTTCTAAGTTGTCAAACTGATCCTGTTAAAACAAACCAAGACAGAAGTTATAGTCTTTCCCTGTGATTAACATAATTTCAATGAATAATTCTCTTAACAATATATTACTACATACAAAGTAGTACTAATATTTTCCATGATTATACTTGGGGTACTTTTTTGTTGAGCCATTTTTAATCAACATTACCAAATTTGGTTTGAAAACTGCCTGCAATCCTGAACTCGAACCTATTCATTCATATTTCCTATTCCTTTTAGAAACATAATTTTTAGATGTAACTGATGTCTCAGTGCAAAGAAAAATGTCATTCCCAGACGCCAAAAACCGACAGGTGAAACACACCAACGCAGCCACACACAATTTGCACCTTAACTGTTATCTGGGTAATCACTCAAAACAGCTGATTGAATCTGAGCTGAGGAACTGGGTGGGGGAAGCATTACAAAATTTTGCTTTCTTCAAATGATTAAAATAAAACACATGGATTTTATTATTTCAAACATACACCAAGCCCCCATTGTGAGCCAGGAACACTGCCTGGAGCTGGGGAACCAAAATGAACAAAAATACAGCCTGAGTTTGCCTTGTGCCTCGGGGTTTCTGGTCTGGAAGAATGAGAGGGAGCCTGGGTAACATAGTGAGACCCCATCTCTACAAAAAATTTTTAAAAATTAGCCAGGCATGGTGTTGTACCACTGCACTCCAGCCTGGGTATAAGAGCATGACTCTGTCCCCCCAAATAAACAATGAGAGGGGACAGGTATGCTAGCAACAGCTATTGCAAAGACATGGAGCTATCCAGGAATCAGGTGGATCTGTCCTGCTTGAGTGCAAGGTGCAGGTGGGTGGGGCAGACGGGAACTGGAGTTGGTGAGTGATGAACCTAAAGACAGTCCAGGACTAGATCACCCAAGGCCTTGAAGGACGAGCTTAGCAGTTTAGACTGTCCAGCAGGCACAAGACGACTTGGAAGAGGAAGCCAGGAAATGGCTCCAACAGTCTAGATGAGATAAAATAGGCACAGAAGGGAAGAATTCCTGGCACATTTAATAAATACAATCAACTAGTGTGTGAGTGGCCGATTGGATGTGGAGGCTGGGAAGGGTATGAGGGGGAGGGAGGATTCCAGAGTGACTTTCAGGTTCTGCTTCCCGGAATTAAACAGACGATCCAGATAAGAAAGAGCTACAGTTTGGGGTGAAAATTAAATGTCGTTTTGACATGTTGAATGAGGGACTGGCACGTCCAGAAGACAGCTGGAAACACAGGACTTAGAACTCAAGAAGGGCGGGGAATGAGTAGGTGGATCTGAAGCAACAGCCGAAGATCAGAAAACCAAAGACGACAACAAGGATGCACAGAATTAACAAAGAGGGCCTGGCCCAGGAAGTAGAGCCCAGAAAGGACTAAGGGGAACGAGCCAGAGAGGGCATGAGCACATCACAGGGAAGAGAGAATTTCAATGGAAATGGGATTCTCCATGGAAAATTTGCTGCATCCTGAGAGGTAACAGTCATAGATGAGGGTTCTAGCCCCAGCAAAGGGATTTCACAGAGACAGGCCCCCAAAAGTTTCAAGTTTTAGTCATTTGCCTGTAAGACGCAGATATAATCTAATTTCCTAATTTCACAAATCAGTCATGAGGATCATGCGAAATGCGGAAGTACCAACTCAAATATAACAATATAAAGCTAGTATTTAATCCTATGCTTGTGCAATCTCACAGTATACATTTAATGTCTTCAGACTGTTTTCTGTTGGCTGGTTGGTTTTGAGACAGAGTCGTGCTCTTTCACTCAGGCTGGAGTGCAGTAGTGCGATCTCAGTTTGCTGCTGCCTCCCAGGCTCAAGTGATCTTCCCACTTCAGCCTCCTGAGTAACTAGGACTATCGGCACCCACCACCATGCCTTCACTAATTTTTGTATTTTTTGTAGAGAGGAGGTCTCACTATGATGCCCAGGCTGGCCTTGAATTCCTGGGCTAAAGTGATCCTCCTGCCTTGGCTTCCCAACGTGCTGGGATTATAAGTGTGAGCCATTGCCTCCGGCCGGCCTGTTTTTTTTTAAACCACTTTATTGAGATATAATTGAGATTTTGGCTGGGCGAGGTGGCTCACGCCTGTAATCCCTGCACTTTGGGAGGCCGAGGCGGGTGGATCACTTGAGGCCAGGAGTACGAGACCAGCCTGGACAACATGGTAAAACCCCATCTCTACTAAAAATACAAAATTAGCCGGGTGTTGGTGGCGGGCACCTGTAATTCCAGCTACTCGGGAATCTGAGGGAGGCAGGAGAATTGCTTGAACCCGGGAGGCGGAGGTTGCAGTGAGCCAAGATCACATCACTGCACTCTAGCATGGGCGATAGAATGAGACTTTGTCTCGAAAAATTAAATACAAAATAAAAATAAATAAAAATCAGTGCAAAATGTCTTTTTTTTTTTTTTTTTCTGAGACGGAGTCTCGCTCTGTCGCCCAGGCTGGAGTGCAGTGGCGGATCTCGGCTCACTGCAAGCTCTGCTTCCCAGGTTCACGCCATTCTCCTGCCTCAGCCTCCAGAGTAGCTAGGACTACAGGCGCCCGCCACCACGCCCGGCTAATTTTTTTTTTTTTTTTTTGTATTTTTAGTAGAGATGGGGTTTCACTGTGTTAGCCAGGATGGTCTCGATCTCCTGATTTCGTGATCCGCCCGCCTCGGCCTCCCAAAGTGCTGGGATTACAGGCTTGAGCCACTGCGCCCGGCCCAATGTTTGTCTTTATAACTAATAAGTTTTAATATTTAAAGTTGATTCTTGGTCCTCAATAATATATATTCCACAAACCCCTAGATTTCAGTTTAAGAAACAATAGATTATGTTATCTGTAAAGTCAAGGGTCATCAAGTAAGCTAATAGTGTAAACAAGACTGCAGATCAATTTAAACTACTTGAGAGAACAAACATGCACACAATTCAAGCTATGGTTACAAACTGAGCGCGCGACTTTGTCAAAGCCCTCTGCTTATCAGTAACCCTTTGTGGATCTAGTTTCACAGTAATCACACTTATTTTTAAAATGATTAACAATTAGCAGGGCATCATGGCACATGCCTGTAGTCCCAGCTACTAAGGAGGCTGAAGCAGGAGGATCACTTGAGCCCAGGAGTTCGAGGCTGCAGTGAGTCATGATCAGGCTACTGCACTCCAGCCTGAGCATCAAAGCAAGACCCTGTCTCAAAAAACAAAAAACAAAAACATAAACACCCTTCCCTTTATTTAAAAGCCCTCTCCCAGCTGGCTGCGGTGGCTCACATCCAAAATTCCAGCACTTTGGGAGGCCATGGTGGGCGGATCACTTGAGGTCAGGAGTTTGAGACTAGCCTGGCCAACATAGTCATCTCTACTAAAAATACAAAAGTTAGCCAGGCATAGTGGTATACACCTGTAATCCAAGCTACTCAAGAGGCTGAGGCAGGAGAATCCATTGAACTCAGAAGACGGAGGTTGCAGTGAGCCGAGATTGTACCACTGCACTCCAGCCTCGGCAACAGAGAGAGACTGTCTCAAAAAAACACAAAAACAAAAACAAAAAAAAGTGGCCAGGCGCTGTGGCTCATGCCTGTAATCCCAGCACTTTGGGAGGCCAAGGCAGGAGGATCACCTGAGGTCAGGAGTTTGAGACCAGCCTGGCCAACATGGTGAAACCCTGTCTCTACTAAAAATGCTAAATTAGACAGGTGTGGTGGTGTGTGCCTATAATCCCAGCTACTTGGGAGTCTGAGGCAGGAGAATCACTTGAGCGGAAGTTAAAGTGAGCCAAGATCGCGCCATTGCACTCCAGCCTGGTCAAAAACAACGAAACTCCGTCTCACAAAAAAAAAAAAAGCCCTCTCCCTGTATGATTTCCCATCATCTCCAAAGCCTTCATTATTCTCAGCAGTCATAGGTGCCACCTTGACAACTTGCTAAGAGGACATGCTCTTAGGTTTCATTCTTGGCCTGTTAACAGCCTGACTACAGACTCCCCCTCATCATATCACTTTGCATTCAAACTGATGTATACTGTACAAAGCAATAGCTTTCGATACCAAAGCCCTTAAAAATAACAGAAAAAGCCCATCTACATTTGAATTGAGTCTACCTTAAAAATTACTGGCCTCAATCCAACAATATGTTTTCCATAAAGTCATCTGTATTCAGGACCATTCTACGAGCTATAATAAAGTGTATACCAAGATGACAGAGTCCGAATAAGACAGAAGATCTTAAGAATAAAAACCTTACTCAGTAACAAATGAGCTGGTGCTTGTTTGTGACTATAGCAGAGTTCCTTTGATGCTCTATGAAACCTGAGGATGCCCCCACACTCTTGCTATCACATGAATTGCTGCAGCACTGACTTGACAGCAGCTAGAAGAAAATTCAACACAGATGAAAAACTAATCAACCCACTTACATTCTTGACTAAAATGTGGAAAAGTTAATGGAAAAAAAAAATCCAAATCTTAAAAGGACTCTTTTGTGAGCAAATATTATAAATGGTTCTTTAAAAACAGCCTTTGCTACTTTAGGGATGGTGTCATCAAAAATGCATCCCTTCCTGCTTGATGTCACATCATAGTGGTTCTGGGGACCCCTTTGCCCTCTTAAAAATCACTGAGAACCAGCCAGTCACGGTGGCTCACACCTACAATCTCACCATTTTGGGAGGCCAAGGTGGGTGGATCACTTGAGAACAGGAGTTCAAGACCAGCCTGGCCAACATGGTGAAACCTCATCTCTACAAAACAAAAACACAAACAAAAAGTAGCCGGGCATGGTGGCACATACCTGTAGTCCCAGCTAGTCAGGAGGGTGAGGCACAAGAATCACTTGAACCCGGGAGGGAGAGGTTGCAGTGAGTGGAGATCATGTCACTGCACTCTAGCCTGGGGCAACACAGTGAGTGAGACTCTGTCTCAAAAAAAAAACTGAGAATCCCGAAGAGCTTTTGTGTGAGTTACATCTATCAATATTTACTCAATCAGAAATTTAAAATGGAGAGATTTTTAAAGGTATTTATTCATTTTAAAAGAAAACAAACCCATTACCATTACATGTTAATGGAAAGAGCATGTTTTTATTTTTATTTTTTATTTTTTTCTGAGATGGAGTCTCGCTCTGTCACCCCGGCTGGAGTGCAGTGGCTGGATTTCAGCTCACTGCAAGCTCCGCCTCCCGGGTTCCCGCCATTCTCCTGCCTCAGCCTCCTGAGTAGCTGGGACTACAGGCGCCCGCCACGTCACCCGGCTAGGTTTTTTTTTGTATTTTTTAGTAGAGACGGGGTTTCACCATGTTAGCCGGTATGGTCTCGATCTCCTGACCTCGTGATCCGCTCGTCTCAGCCTCCCAAAGTGCTGGAATTACAGGCTTGAGCCACTGAACCTGGGCACATGTTTTTAAAGACTGTACTTCCCAAAACAAAAAAAAAATGGAAGAATGGCACCATGTTACATTTTTGCAGATCTCTTTAATGTGCAGCTTAATAGAATACAGCTGGATTATCACAGCGGCTTCTGCATTCAATCTATTACGATTCTTTACTTTGGTTGAAATACGTGAAAAAAACACAACTTCACACAGATACGTAGCTAGAAAACAGGATAATTCAAGGCCCTTTTCAGATCAGTGCAGACATTCTTCTTTGATACCACACCAAAACTTGACAAACCACAGCTTCTCAAAGGCTAGTTGCAATATGAAATCTGAAACCACAGAGATGAAGTTTCCAACTCAGCTACAGTAAGATCCACTGGTCCACCTTACATTTCGAATGGATCTTTTACCTGCATATGATTGTGTAAATTATTCATTGATCATTTAGAAAATATCTCAGCCGAGTGTGGTGGCCCACACTTATATTCCCAGCACTTTGGGAGGCGGAAGTGGGCGGGTTATCTGAGGTTTGGAGTTTAAGACCAGCCTGGCTAACATGGCGAAACCCCGTCTCTACTAAAAATACAAAAATTAGCCGGGTGTGGTGGTGCGTGCCTGTAATCTTAGCTACTCGGGAGGCTAAGACAGGAGAATCGTTTGACCCTGGGAAGGGGAGGTTGCAGATCTCAGTTGAGCTGAGATCGTGCCACTGCACTCCAGCCTGAGTGACAGAGTAAGACTCTTATCTCAAAAAAAAAAAAAAAAAAGAAAAGAAAAGAAAATCCAAGCGCGGTGGCTCACACCTGTAATCCCAGCACTTTGGGAGGCTGAGGCGGGCGGATCACAAGGTCAGGAGATCGAGGCCATTCTGGCTAACACGGTGAAACCCCGTCTCTACTAAAAAAAAAAAATACAAAAAATTGCCAGGTGTGGTGGCGGGCGTCCTGTAGTCCCAGCTACTCAGGAGACTGAGGCAGGAGAATGGCGGGAACCCGGGAGGCAGAGCTTGCAGTTATCCGAGATGGTGCCACTGCACTCCAGCCTGGGTGACAGAGTGAGACTCCGTCTCAAAAAATATATATATATATATGTGTGTGTATATATATGTGTGTATGTATATATCATTGATATATGCAGATCTTCCAACTATTGAAACATTTCTTATAAAATATTTTTTGAATCACATTTGTTTATATCAGTACCAATCTCATCTTTTCTGGTAAGTGTTTAATATTTGGAAGCTGTCAAACTCACAGTGGAAATACAATTTCCCCAAGTTCTAATTTTCACTTTAAAGCTAGAATTTTATCATTGGCAACAAACATTGCCAGCTGTTTCCCTGAAGTGACAGGCTAACTTCATTTATTTTTGAGAAAATGTTTGCCAAATACTCAAAAGTTTGTCGATCATTCTTTGAAGTAAAAATGGTGTTTCATGAAAAAAGCAGCTAGTTCAACTTACAACTCAGGATCATGTATTTTAGTCTGCACTAAAGTGCTTCTCATCTTACTATACATACTATTAAAAAGATGTATCTTCAAGGGTTGTGATCAATCTTCACTGTTTCATTAAGAACATTTTCAAGTAAAACTGAAATTTTTTACAACAGCTAATGGTGGCCTGTGTGTGGTGGCTCACGCCTGTAATTCCTGCACTTTGGGAGGTCGAGGTGGGCCGATGACAAGGTCAGGAGATTGAGACCAGCCTGGGCAACATGGTAAAACCCCATCTATAATAAAAATACAAAAAATTAGCCGGGAGTGGTGGCGGTCGCCTGTAATCCCAGCTACTCGGGAGACTGAGGCAGGAGAATCACTTGAACCTGGGAGGCGGAGGTTGCAATGAGTGGAGATTGTTCCACTGCACTCCAGCCCAAGCAACAGTGCGAGACACCATCTCAAAAAAAAAAAGCTAATGGTGAAGAATGTAGTATACCAGTGCAATTTGGAGCCACAGCCTTGATTCATTTCTTTTGTAACACTGGTGCAAATGTCAACACAGTTAAAAACACAATCCTTATTAAAATAGTTTCGACCTTGTAAACTCCATGAGAAGGTTTCAGGAACCTCCAGAGGTCCAGGGACCATACTTTGAGAACCACTATCATATAACATATATGCTAAAATTTCTATTTCAGATTGGGTGTGGTGGCTCAGGCCTGTAATCCTAGCACTTTGGGAGGCTAAGGCAGGCGGCTCACCTGAGGTCAGGAGTTCGTGACCAGCCTGGCTAACATGGTGAAACCCCATCTCTACTAAAAATACAAAAATTACTTCCTGGCCGGGCATGGTGGCTCAAGGCTGTAATCCCAGCACTTTGGGAGGCCAAGGCAGACAGATCACCTGAGGTCGGGAGTTCAAGGCCAGCCTGGCCAACATGGTGAAACCCCATCTCTACAAAAATACAAAAAAAATTGGCCAGGCATGATGGTGAGCACTTGTAATCCCAGCTACTCGGGGGGCTGAGGGAGGGAGAATCATTTGAACCTGGGAGGCCGAGGTTACAGTGAGCCGAGATCGTGCCACTGCACTCCAGCCTGGGCAACAGAGTGAGACTTCTGGCTCCAAAGAGAAAAGGAAAAAAAAAAAAAAAGTCGGGCGTGGAGGACCATGCCTGTAATCCTAGCTACTCGGGAGGCTGAGGCAGGAGAATCGCTTGAACCTGGGAGGCCGAGGTTACAGTGAGCCGAGATCATGCCATTGTATTCCAGCCTGGGCAACAAAGCAAGACCCCATCTAAAAAACTAAATAAGATTTGTATTTCAAAGTTGCACATTCTAAACATTAAGAAACTTAGGTAATAAGCAACGTAATAGAAAATGTTTATTTTCTGGGTGCATACTGTGTATACATACTGCTATTGTTTGGATGTTTGTCCCCTCAAACCTCATGTTGAAATTTGATCCCCAATGTCAGAGGTAGGGCCTAATGGGAGGCCTTGGGTCATGGGGCAGATCCTTCATGAATACCTTGGTGCCATCCTTGATGTAATGGGTGAGTTCTTGCTCTACTAGTCCGGGCCAGAGCTGGTTGTTAGAAACAGCCCGACACCTCCCCTGTCTCCATTGCTCCCTCTCTGGCCATGTGACCTCTGCCATGCAGGCTCCTCTTCACTTTCTACTATGAATGGAGCAGGTGCCTTATCTTGAACTTTTCCAGATATCAGAATTATGAGCCAAACAAATATTTTTTTCTTTATTAATTACCTAGCTTCAGACACTCTTGTATAAGCACCACTAAACAGACTAAAACCCATACTTTCAACTATTCACTCTAAGATTGCCATGAGGACTACAAATGGATGTTTCCAAGCTGTTGGTTACAACCTGATGGTACCTTTGAGGAAACGTGCTGAAGCACTCACCCAACATCACACGACACCTTGACCTTACACTCCCCCTTGACCTTGACCTCACACTGCTCTTTGAATTCAAACCAACCAAAGGTGTGTGCCAGGTGCTGTTAGCTATGAGAAGCTGAATAAGCTGAAGAGTTGAATGAAAAAAGTGTTATTGTGTTAATCAATATGTAATTGTCATATTTTACAATTATTTTCAGGTCCAGTTTTAGGTACTATACTCTGATTAAGTTACAATAAGCATTGGCTATGGCATTGGTTTGGGTCATTATATCTTCATAAGTTAAAAAAAAAAAAATCTTGCCTTCACAAATCTGTAATAAAAACCTAACAATCAGCCGGGCGCGGTGGCTCACACCTGTAATCCCAGCACTTTGGGAGGCCGAGGCGGGTAGATCATGAGGTCAGGAGTTCAAGACTAGCCTGGCCAACATAGTGAAACCCCGTCTCTACTAAAAATACAAAAATTAGCTGGGCATAGTGGCACGTGCCTGTAGTCTCAGCAGGAGAACTGCTTGAACCCGGGAGGCAGAGGTTGTGGTGAGCTGAGATCATACCACTGCACTCCAGCCTGGGCAACAGAGTGAGACTCCATCTCAAAAACAAAACAAAACAAAACCCAACCATCGGTGTTAAGACTGGTTTCTCTAGGTCAATGGATAATGACTATTCTTGCTTATTTTATTCAAGTTCTTCTGGCCATAATCTCTGCAGTTAGGGAGGCTGAGGCCAGCGGATCACTTATGTCAGAAGTTCGAGACCTGCCTGGCCAACGTGACAAAACCCTGTCTCTACTAAAACTACAAAAAAATGAGCAGGGTGTGGTGGTGCACACCTGTAATCCCAGCTACTCAGGAGGCTGAGGTGGGAGAATCGCTTCAACCTGGGAGGCGGGGGCTACAGTGAGCCGAGATTTCATTACTGCACTCCAGCCTGGGCAACAGAGTGAGACTCTGTCTCACAAACAAACAAAAACTAACAAAAAAGTAGTCTTCTGTAAAATTTTTTTTTTTTTTTTTTTTTTTTTTTTTTTTTTTTTTTTTAAGACGGAGTCTCGCTCTGTCACCCAAGCTGGAGTGCACTGGCCAGATCTCAGCTCACTGCAAGCTCCGCCTCCTGGGTTCACGCCATTCTCCTGCCTCAGCCTCCCGAGTAGCTGGGACTACAGGCGCCCGCCACCTCGCCGGCTAGTTTTTTGTATTTTTTAGTAGAGAGGGGGTTTCACCGTGTTAGCCAGGATGGTCTCGATCTCCTGACCTTGTGATCCGCCCGCCTCGGCCTCCCAAAGTGCTGGGATTACAGGCTTGAGCCACCGCGCCCGGCCAAATTTTTTTTTCAAATTATGCAAAAGAGTTGTCACAGGAACTACATTCAGAGAAGCTACTTACTTTGAGATGAGGAGACCCAAGTCATCTACAAGGAAGTTTTCCTCCAAAGTCTAGGTCAACTTCAATATGGTGTTTTCCTGTAATTAAAAAGTGTACCACTTTGGGAGGCCGAGACGGGCGGATCACGAGGTCAGGAGATCGAGACCATCCTGGCTATCACGGTGAAACCCCGTCTCTACTAAAAAATACAAAAAAACTAGCCTGGCGAGGTGGCAGGCGCCTGTAGTCCCAGCTACTCGGGAGGCTGAGGCAGGAGAATGGAGTAAACCCGGGAGGTGGAACTTGCAGTGAGCTGAGATCTGGCCACTGCACTCCAGCCTGGGCGACAGAGCGAGACTCCATCTCAAAAAAAGAAAAAAAGTCTACCAAACCAGCTGGGTGTGGCGCCTCACGCCTGTAATCCCAGCTACTCTGGAGGCTGAGGCAGGAGAATCGCCTGAACCCAGGCGGTGGAGGTTGCAGTGAACCAAGATCGCACCACTGTACTCCAGCCTGGGTAACAAAGCGACTCTGTCTTGGAAAAAAAAAAAAGTGTACTAAATCAACATTAATTCAAAATCCCTGCAATAAGCCAATCTAGTAAGAGACTAAGTTGCTAAAATTACCTGTGTAAGTGGCACAGACCCCAGGAAAGGGGGTCCTGAGGCCAGTCCCCCTCTACAAGCAAATCTCTCCTTTTGCAGTGAATTACTCACCCAGTGAAGGGAATTACCTCCTCCACACTACTGAGACTACTTTGGTCTGTGCTATCGAGACTGCTATTTTTGGATACTCCAGTTTTTGATAAATTCACCTTCCTGAGGACTTGGGCATTTTAAGAAGCAGGCCTTAAATGGCTCTGTTTAAACAGAATCCCTTAGGATGATTTTACCAGCATTAGCTTCCTCAAACTGTGGAGGAAAATGTGTCAGAGGGTATAGATTTACTCAAAGAGTAACTGTAAGAAAATATCCATTTAAAATGTTTTTAAAAAATCAATTTGGTTTTGAATATTAAAGAAGCTGCACTTACAGAAACATAGAAAGTTTTATAAAACTTTACAGGCCAGGCACGGTGGCTCAAGCCTGTAATCCCAGCACTTTGGGAGGCTGAGGTGGGCAGATCACCTGAGATCAGGAGTTCAAGAACAGCCTGGTTAACATGGTGAAACCCTGTCTCTACTAAAAATACAAAAATTAGCCAGGCATGGTGGGAGGCACCTGTAGTCCCAGCTACTTGGGAGGCTGAAGCAGGAGAATCGCTTGAACCCAGGAGGTGAAGGTTGCAGTGAGACGAGATGGTGCCATTGCACTCCAGCGTGGGTGACAGAGCGAGACTGTCAAAAAAAAAAAAAAAAAAGCTGGGTGTGATGGCCTGCACCTGTAATCCCAGCTACTCAGGAGGCTGATGCAGGAGAATCACTTGAACCAGGGAGGTGGACGTTGCAGTGAGCTGAGATCGTGCCACTACACTCCAGCCTGGGTGACAGAGCGAGACCCCGTCTCAAAAAAGAAAACTTTACAAACAAAAATGTGCCATCACAAATACCACCTGAAATTAACTTCTCGAGCTTTTAACAAAGATTTAAATTAATTTCCATAGACAAATTGAGAATTTTTTTTTTTTTTTTTTTTTTTGAGACGGAGCCTCGCTCTGTTGCTCAGGCTGGAGTGCAGTGGTGCGATCTCAGCTCACTGCAACCTCCGCCTCTCTGGTTCAAGTGATTCTCCTGCCTCAGCCTCCCGAGTAGCTAGGACTACAGATGCCTGCCACCACACCCGGCTAATTTTTTGTATTTTTAATAGAGAGAGGGTTTCACCGTGTTAGCAAGGATGGTCTTGATCTCCTGACCTTGTGATCTGCCCACTTCAGCCTCCCAAAGTGCTGGGATTACAGGCGTGAGCCACTGTGCCTGCCAAATTGAGAATATTAAAAGCAGAAATACTCAAACATATTTTTCAACCTAAAAGTGATGAAAACGGATTACCCAAAGTGACTTCATTGCTTGCCCACAGAAAGAACAAATAAAATGTGAAAGGCAGAATTAGAAGGTTTGTTTTTTCTTTTGTTGTGTTTCTTGCAAACACTATGGTGACCTAGCAACAGAACGTTTATTTCAAGGAACACAGATACCTTAATGTTTTGACAATAGGAGTAGATGCAGATTCCACAAAATCATATAGTCAACTGCTGTTTCTGAAACTGGTTTTTGAATTAGGGTGATGTGCTCTCTGGGTTGCAAATGTCTCCTATAGCAGAAGCCTGTGAGGTAACTGACAAAAAGGGGCTCCAACAGCACAGTGCCCTAGTTGCACATTCAACTTAATACAACAGATTTTAATTAGAAAGGAGAAGCACACAAAATGAAAGGTCTTACTGAATCCAAATCTCATTAAAATGCAATTCTACAACTTGCCATTAAAAATAGGTACAGGCTGGGTGTGGTGGCTCACACCTGTAATCCTAGCACTTTGGGAGGCCAAGGCGGGTGGATCACTTGAGGTCAGGAGTCCGAGACCAGCCTGGCCAATATGGTGAAACCCTGTCTCTACTAAAAATACAAAAAAATCCATCCTGGCCAACATGGTAAAACCCCATCTCTACTAAAAATGCAAATATTAGCTGGGCAAGGTGGCACAGGCCTATAGTCCCATCTACTCCAAAGGCAGAGGCAGGGGCAGGAGAATCGCTTGAACACGGGAGGTGGACGTTGCAGTCAGCTGAGATTGTGCCACTGCACTCCAGCCTGGTGACAGAGTGAGATTCCGTCTCAAAAAGAAACAAAACAAAACAAAAAAACTAGCCAAGCATGGTGGCAGGCGCCTGTAATCCCAGCTACTTGGGAAGCTGAGGCATGAGAATCGCTTGAACCCGGGAGGCAGAGGTTGCAGCGAGACGAGATGGTGCTACTGCACTCTACCCTGGTTGACAGAGCGAGACTTCGTCTCAAATAAATAAAATAAAAACAGGTACAAACTTAGGCTTAATTGTTATAATTAGTCATAAGTCTGTTTCTGTTGTAGAAATGAAAATACTAAGGAATTCTTCTATGTTCGTGGCTCTTTCTAGTTGCATTCTAAACACAAGAAATGAGAATGTAAGCAAATATATGATGAAAATATGTGTGGGTTAAAAAAAATAAAACCTAGCTGAAGTTTATGAGGCAGCTCCATATGGATGAAGTTAGTGATATAAAGAATGTGGAGGCCGGGCCGGGCGCGGTGGCTCAAGCCTGTAATCCTAGCACTTTGGGAGGCCGAGACGGGTGGATCACGAGGTCAGGAGATCGAGACCATCCTGGCTAAAACGGTGAAACCCCGTCTCTACTAAAAAATACAAAAAACTAGCCGGGCAAGGTGGCGGGCGCCTGTAGTCCCAGCTACTCGGGAGGCTGAGGCAGGAGAATGGTGTAAACCTGGAGGCGGAGCTTGCAGTGAGCTGAGATCCGGCCACTGCGCTCCAGCCTGGGCGACAGAGCGAGACTCCGTCTCAAAAAAAAACAAAAGAATGTGGAGGCCGGGTACGGTGGCTCATGCCAATAATCTCAGCACTTTGGGAGGCTGAGGAAGGAGGATCATTTGAGCCCAGGAGTCTGAGACCAGCCTCAGCAATATAGCAAGACCCTCATCTCTACAAAAAAAAAAAAAAAATACACAAAGTTAGCTCGGCATGGTGGCGCACGCCTATAGTCTCAGCTACCCAGGAGGCTGAGGTGGAAGGATCACTTGAGCCTGGGAGGTCAAGGCTACCGACAGCTGTGATCACACCACTGCATTCCAGCCTGGGCAACAGAGTGAGATCCTGTCCAAAAAATAAATAAATAAATGCAGAAAGACACACAGAGTACAAAAAGTTGCATTTTCATATTTTCATAACGATCATTATATTGTGTAAAAGGGCATTAAGGAGACTGTTGTTGGATGTGCAACAAATGGAACGGCACAGAAAGCAGAAGCCTCAGGGTTAATGAATGCAGCGGTGCTCTGAGCCAAACGTGTTCTGAAATGAAGAGAGAGGGGAAAATTGTAATCTGTAGAAAAGGTACCAGAATTTTGACTGTGCTAGAGTCTGAGCAGATGAGATTAGGAGGGGAAACTGCTATGGAATATATTCCTTTAAGAAGCAGCAATAAACTTCTAGCCTATTTCAACGTTCTTAGAACACCTTAGTCACTTTCAGTTCCTCTCTGTTTCTATGGATGCAGTAAAAGCAACAAACAAAACCAAACATCTCTAACTGTCCCAAAGATGCTAAGTGAAAGACACTGTAAAGAATAAGATTTTCGGCCGGGCCCGGTGGCTCAAGCCTGTAATCCCAGCACTTTGGGAGGCCGAGACGGGCGGATCACGAGGTCAGGAGATCGAGACCATCCTGGCTAACACGGTGAAACCCCGTCTCTACTAAAAAATACAAAAAACTAGCCGGGCAAGATGGCGGGCGCCTGTAGTCCCAGCTACTCGGGAGGCTGAGGCAGGAGAATGGCGTGAACCCGGGAGGAGGAGCTTGCAGTGAGCTGAGATCCAGCCACTGCACTCCAGCCTGGGCGACAGAGTGAGACTCTGTCTCAAAAAAAAAAAAAAAAAAGAATAAGATTTTCAGGCCAGTGTGGTGGCTCACGCCTGTAATCCCAGCACTCTGGGAGGACCAGGCTGGCAGATCACCAGAGGTCAGGAGTTCGAGACCAGCCTGGCCAATATGGCAAAACCCCATCTCTACTAAAAATAAAAAAATTAGCTGGGTATGGTGGCGAGCGTCTGTAATCCTGGCTACTCAGGAACTTGAACCTGGAAGGTAGAGGTTGCAGTGAGCTGAGATTGCGCCACTGCACTCCAGCTTGGGTGACAGAGTGAGACTCTGTCTCAGACAAAAAAAAATTTAAACTGCTTACTTTTTCATTAAAACAAAAACAAAAACCTAATTTCTGCTGGGTGTTGTGGCTCAATACCTATAATCCCAGCACTTGGGTAGGCTGAGCGGGAGGATCACTTGAGCTCAGGAGTTCGAAACATGCCTGGGCAATATGGCGAGACCCAGTCTGTACAAAAAATAAAAATAAAAATCAGCTGGGTGTGATGTCATGCGCCCGTGGGTCCCCTACTTGGGAGGCTGAGGTGGGAGGATGACCTGAGCGTGGGGAGGTCAAGGCTGCAGTGAGCCAGATTGTGCCACTGCACTCCAGCCTGGGCAACAGAGTGAGACTCTGTCTCAAAAAACAAACTGAAAAAACCACCTAATTTTTTAAATAGTTTAAAAATTACTACTCCAGATAGGTATTGTCAAATAACTTGAAAAGCATTAGGGATAATGAAGTTATAAAATTAGTCTTAGAAGGATGGATATAACTTGCAACTGTGTTGGGCTGCATCAACACTTCTGAAAGATCGACGCTAACCTCAGAAAACAAAATCTTGCTCTTTATAATTTAAAAAATGCTCCATTTTATTGTGACAGAAAGCAAGAGGAGCTTAGTCAAGGCCCTCAGTGTCTGGCTTCAACCTGGAAACGGCATCTACTGGTTCATTTCCTGATTTCTATACAGAGTTTGGACGACGAAGGCTGTCTAAATATGAATTGGTCTCTCTCCCAAGCTTGATCGATCAGCAGGTGCAAAGGTTCAGCCAACTTAACCGCCTCTAGCTGTCCTGCATTCTTTTCAGCCCCTGAAAACCAACTGTGCCTCTCAAACATCCCATACTAGTCTCCATAGGTGATTCTCTCCCCCAGAAAACAAGTTCAAGACCGACCCAGGAAAGGAAGAAAAGAGGGTGAGAAAGAGAGAAAGAAATCTCACTCTAAATACCAGGGAGAACTTTGAATGCAATCCAAAGACTAAAGAAGAAAGAAGTATACAAGCTAAATTATTAATGAGAAGAAAAAGCCAGATTTTTAAAGTCCTGACTTATTTCTAAACTCTATAAATATTTCCAAGTTTGAGGGGGCAGTGGTAGAATGAGTGCAAAATATTATAAAAATATTACAGGAAAAAAATGTTTAAGGCCCTGGCATCTGAAACTTAGTTAACACCAATGAAAAAGATTTTCCACTAAAATACTTGCCGATTAACTCACTTCCAGCTTTAAGATGGCTCTGTAAACACATAGGTGATGTCCCTTTCTAAGAGAAGAGATCCCAGTTCTCAACCCCACTGCCATAATTGAGCATCTGACTCAAGGACTTGTATGAAAAACTCTACGGGAATAGGTGCTAGAGCTAAAAGGTAAACATTGCTAAGAGGGGCCGACACCATGGCTTATGCCTATAATCTTAGCACTTTGGGAGGCCGAGGTGAGCAGATCACTTGAAGTCAGGAGTTTGAGACCAGCCTGGCCAACATGGTCATCTCTACTAAACCTCATCTCTACTAAAAATAAAAAAAATTGACTGGGCACGATGGCTCACGCCTGTAATTCCAACACTTCGGGAGGTCAAGGCGGGTGGATCATGAGGTCAAGAGATCGAGACTATCCTGGCCAACATGGTGAAACCCCCCCCACTACTAAAAATACAAAAATTAGCTGGGCGTGGTGGTGTGGGCCTGTAGTCCCATCTACTCGGGAGGCTGAGGCAGGATAATTGGTTGAACCCGGGAGGCGGAGGTTGCAGTGAGCCAAGATTGCGCCACTGCACTCCAGCCTGCTGATAGAGCAAGACTCCGTCCCAAAACAAAAACAAAAACAAAAATTAGCCTGGCATGGCAGCAAGCACCTGTAATCCCAGCTACTCAGGAGGCTGAGGCAAGAGAATCCATTGAACTTAAGAGGAGGAGGTTGCAGTGAGCCAAGATTGCGCCACTGCACTCCAGCCTGGGCGACAGCGAGACTCAGTCTCAAAAAACAAACAAACAAAAAATTGCTAAGAGGCAAATTTTGTCCATGTGCATGCCAAATTAGTGGAAAAAACACTAGTCTGCTGAGAGGAAGAGGAAAGCAGACACAAGACGTTATTACCCCCATATGTTCAAAATGTACCTGTGGACTTTCCACTGGCCGATTCAAGTCCCTTGTGAGACTGGCCTGTTCACCCAGCCACTGGTTCTGTGAGATATCCCTTGCAACAGACACTCTTGTCTGAGCATCTTGGCTGACAGTCCAGCAGCTATCCCCCACCCATCCCATTTTCCCTTTGGCAGAGCACCTGTCTTATTACAGGATCACTTTCTCTATCTCTCTTGCAACACAGACATGGGCATGTGACATTACCCTGGCTAACCATATGTAGGAGATATCTACTAAATATGTACTGAGAAAGGTTTCCTCCCTAATAAACCTGGATATTTTTTGTATTTTTAGTAGAGATGGGGTCTCACCATGTTGGAAAGGCTGGTCTCCAACTGTTAACCTGAAATGATCTGCCCGCCTCGGCCTCCCAAAGTGCTGGAACTGCAGGCATGAGCCACTGCACCCGGCTCCCTCCTCTTCCTTACTTGACGTAGTCATAGCTACCTGTGATGCTTGAAATGGCACAGCCAGAGATGGAAAGCACCTGGCTTTTTGATGACAATTTCTCAGCTATTACTGAACTGAGACACCAACCTGGAATTTCCCTGCCTCTGAACTCTTTGTCATGTGAGACAGAAAATGTGCCCTAAGCCACTTTTCTTTGGGTCTTTTTTTTTTTTTTTTTGTCTCCTTCCAAAATGTTGCTATAATTCAACCATTCTTATTGAGAGCTGATTCTGAGCCAAGCTCTGTACTGGCACTGGAATGAGAGTAGGGAACAGTAGAGTGCTAATGAGCACTCTAGGCTAAAAGAGCAATAGAAACATAGACTTGCAGGGCTCAAGATAGACATGGGATTAGGGAAGGCCTTTCAGAGGGAGGGATTTCTAAGAGGAAATGAGAAGAGTAAGTAAAAATCAGCCAACCAAACAAAGAGAAGGGATGGAAGGAAGGTGGAAAAGCAAGAGACAGTCTAGGCAGAGGGAAGGGACTGTACAAAGGCCCAAGGAAGGAAAGAACATGGCAAGCTGAAGGTAATGGAAGATATCCAGTGTACCTGGAATGTGGGAGAAAGGTGGAGAGGCGGGGACCAGAGCAGTCAGGGCCCTGAGACCACAGCTGGGATTTCCTAGGACTGGTGATGAGTGTTCGCCAACTAATACAATCCCTTTTTCTCTCTAAGCCTTCTTTGTGATTTATAGCCTGTGTTTTAAAAAAATTTTTAATGAGGTTTGGAGATGTAATCTACCATTTTTAAAGTCCTGACTTATTTCGGAAAAGAGATTTGTACTCTTACTATAGGAAGTCCACTATCCCACTAAGAAGAGGAACCTAAATTTTAGGAAAAATCAAAAGCCTTATGGACCAATACTGTCTTCCACTTAGGCCAATAAGCTAGACTCAGAAGTTCTAAATTTCATCTTCCCAAACATTCCTAAGCAAGAGTGTGTAACATAACAGCTTTGGACTTGGAGCCTGGACACCTGGATTCAAATTCTGATGCTAATAGTTACAAGTCATATTATGGTGGGCAAGATCTTTTCTTTCTGAAGTCTCAGTTTCCTCACCTGGCAAATGGGAGAACATCCTTCCCAACCTCACATAGTTTATTTAAAAAATAAAATGATATATAATATGCACAAATATAAGACTTTGTTATTCAAACTGTTAATATTATTAAATATAATTTATTTTAGTTCTATATTCCAAAAACAGTTGATGAGTTGGCACTGACATTCTCAGAATAGGAATTAAAATGAGAGAACAAAATTGACAGCAAGAAATAATGAGACACAAAGGCTGGATTTCAAAATAATTTACTGAGTTAAATATCAGGACAGGGGTCACATGGCTCTCTTAATGCAGGCCTATGGTTCCTTATTTGGAAATCAAAAATCAAAAAATTCCTGAACAAGTTTTTTCTAGCTCATCTGGTGACAAACCTCGCCTGAGGTTAATCTCTATTTATCTCACTCAATGTATTATTCATATATATCATGGCAGAAATATTAATTAATATTATACAATATATATTTATTGTAGTTTCTTTTTAAATTCCCAAATATCTGGAATTTGAAAACACAGTTGTCCCCAAAGGTTTTGGATAATGGATTGTAGACCCAATTTTGGGAAACTGGCTGCTCAATAAGACAAGATGATATGATTAATCATGTAGCATAGACAAAAAAAAAGTCTGCTGATAAACTATCAGAATTAAGATTTTTTTTTTAAAGTTTAGGCCGGGCATGGTGGCTCATGCCTGTAATCCCAGCACCTTGGAAGGCTGAGGTAGGTGGATCACGAGGTCAGCAAATCAAGACCATCCTGGCTAACACAATGAAACCCCATCTCTGCTAAAAATACAAAAACAAAATTAGCCAGGCGTGGTGGTGGGCGCCTGTAGTCCCAGCTACTCGGGAGGCTGAGGCGGCAGAATGGCACAAACCCGGGAGGTGGAGCTTGTAGTGAGCTGAGATCGTGCCATCGCACTCCAGCCTGGGCGATAGAGCGAGACTCCGTCTCAAAAAAAAAAAAAAAAAAAAGATATATATATATATATATATAACATTATTACTTATAACAGCAAGAATTACAAGTAGACAGAAACAAACATAATAAAAGGCGTGCAAGAACATAATAGAGAAAAGTATAAAACTTTATTAAAATGCATTTGCTAAGGTTTTAAATGAATGTGTCCTCCAAAAGTCATGCTGGAACTTAACCTCCAAGGTGACAGTACTAAGAGTGGTGCTTATGGTAACTGATCAGGCTATGAAGGCTCCACCCTCATGCATGGGATTAATGCCCATATGAAAGATGCTGCAGAGAGCTGCTGTTACTCTTCCATCCCCTCCCCATGTGGCAACACCTGGACAGTACCATCTGAGGAATGGACCTTCACCAGTCACTGAACCTGCTGGCACCTTGATCTTGAACTTCCCAGCCTCCAAAACTGAGAAATAAATTTCTGTTGTTTATAAATTATCCACTCTCAGGTATTTTGTTACAGCAGCACAAATGGACTAAGACAACATTAAAAAAAAAAAACAGAATAAATATAGAAATATACCATGTTCATGGATTGGAAGGCCATATATTATAGATATATCAATCCCCCCCCAGATCATCTACAGAGTCAATGCAGTTCAATTAAAACCCCAACAAGTTTTCTGGAGAGCAAAATTCTAAGATTTAAATCAAGATGCAAAGGTCAATTAATAGCCAAAACACTCTTGAAGAACAACAAGGTAGGAAGCCGGGCGCGGTGGCTCAAGCCTGTAATCCCAGCACGTTGGGAGGCCGAGACGGGCGGATCACGAGGTCAGGAGATCGAGACCATCCTGGCTAACACGGTGAAACCCCGTCTCTACTAAAAATACAAAAAACTAGCCGGGCGAGGTGGCGGCGCCTGTAGTCCCAGCTACTCGGGAGGATGAGGCAGGAGAATGGCCTAAACCCGGGAGGTGGAGCTTGCAGTGAGCTGAGATCTGGCCACTGCACTCCAGCCTGGGTGACAGAGCGAGACTCCGTCTCAAAAAAAAAAAAAAAAAACAAAAAAAAAAAAAAACAAGGTAGGAATATTAGCCATACCAGATACCGACTTATTCTAAAATTAATTAAGACACTTTGTGGTATTGGCTAGGGACAAAGACACAGACAAATACAAAGAACAGAAAGGCCAGGAACAGGTCCATGCAAAAATGACTTTTGATTTAGGATAGATGTAGCCATGTATAAAAGATGCAGAGCCTAATGGCTAAGAATCTGGATTCTGGAACTGGAATAAATTGGTTTGAATGCTGGCTCTTTGACTACCAGGTATGCCACATGAAGCAAGTATTTAACCTCCGTGTTGCTGTTTCTCATCTCAAAAGAGGATAGAAGCAGGACCTACGCAGAGTTACTAAAAGGATTAGTAAATTACCTCTTGCTTAGCATATGCCTGGCACATGGTAAGCCCTCAGTAAGTGTTAATGCTATCATTTTCATCATCATCATCGTCATCAACCAACGGGGAAAGAACAAGCTGTTCAATAAGAGGTAAGGGGATAATTGCATATCTATTGGGAAAAATGAAATAAAACCTCTACTTTTAAAAATATACAAAAACTTATCCCAGGTAGATTAAGAATTAAGAAACTAAATGTAAAAGGCTAGGCTATAAGACTTTCAGGAGACAATATAGGATAACATCTTTTGGATCCTGAGGTAGGAAATGTTTTTTGTTTTGTTTTGTTTTTTTAATTGAGATGGAGTCTCGCTCTGTCGCCCAGGCTGGAGTGCAGTGGTGCAATCTCGCCTCACTGCAACCTCCATCTCCTGGGTTCAAGTGATTCTCCGACCTCAGCCTCCCAAGGAGCTGGGACTACAGGCGCATGCCACCACACCAGGCTAATTTTTTGTATTTTTAGTGGAGACGGGGTTTCACCATGTTAGCCAGGATGGGCTCCATCTCCTGACCTCGTGATCTGCCCACCTCGGCCTCCCAAAGTGCTGGGATTACAGGCGTGAGCCACCGCGCCCGGCCCTAGAAATGATTTTTAAACAAGACATCAAAAGGTGTACACCATAATGAAAAAAGTCAATAAATCTGACTATACGAAAACTAAAAAATTCTATTCATGAAAAGATAGCACAAGGAAAGTGAACATACAAAGTACAAACTGGGAGAAGATATTTGTAACACATATGATCAACAGAGAATTGGTATCTAGAACATAGATAGCACTCCTTTTTAAGAGACAGGATCTCACTATGTTGCCCAGGCTGGCCTCAAATTCCTGGGCTCAAGCAATCCCCGTGACTCGGCCTCACAAAGTGCTGGGATTACAGGTATGAGCTACTGTGCCTGGCTCCAATTATTCTAAAAAGAGTCAAATAACTTAATAGGAAAAGGGGCAAAAATAAATAAGAATTTTAAGCAATAAATCATATTTAGCTTAATTAGTAATCAGGGAAGTGCATATTAAAACCACAATGAAATACCATTTCACATCCATCAGTCAAAAGTTTAAAGTCAGACAGCACCAAGTGTGAACAAGGATGTGGTGTAATGGGAACATGCACACTGCTGGGGACCTCAGAAAACCGGTTGGTTTTACCTAGTAAAGGTGAACCCGTGCCTCTGTATGACGTCTCTAGGTATATATCTTAAGGTTTAGGAGCTAGACAATAACTGTTGCTCATGTGCACCAAGAGACATGCATATGAATGTTTATAGCAGCATCATTTATGGTAGAAAAATATCGGAAACAACCTGCTATGGTTTGAATGTGTTCCCCAAAGTTCATGTGTCAGAAACTTAATGGGAGATGGGGCCAAATAAAAGATGGCAGAGCCCTCCTGAATGGGTTAATATCATTATCAAAGGAGTGGATTAGTTATTTCAAGAGTGGGCTTGTTACAAAAGAGAGTTCAATGTCCTCTTGCTCTCTTGCCCTCACTAGGTGGCAAAAGGTCTTCACCCGGTGCCAGCACCATATTCTTGAACTTTCCAACCTCTAGGTCCATGAGCCAAATAATTTTCTACTGTTTATAAGTTACCCAGTTTGTGGTATTCTGCTATAGCAACACAAAATAAACTAAGACAAACTCACCTGTCCATCTGATTCTACTTGAAGTCCAAAAACAGGCAAAACTAAACAATGCATTTTATTGGTATAGTCACACATGATGAAACTATAAAAATAACAGAATATGTTCAATGCAAAATTCTGAACACTCCAATAGGGTGGCAGAGGCTGAGAAAGGGATGCGATCAGGGAGGGGCCACCGGGAGATTCTGGAATAATGTTCTATTTCTTACTTCTTTTGTTTGTTTGTTTTCTTTTTAAGACGGAGTTTTGCCGTGTCGCCCAGGCTGGAGTGAAATGGTGCAATTTCGGCTCACAGCAACCTCTGTCTTCCAGGTTCAAGCGATTCTCCTGCCTCAGCCTCCCAAGTAGCTGGGACTACAGGTGCACGCTACCACGCCCGGCTAAGTTTTGTATTTTTAGTAGAGATGGGGTTTTGCCATGTTGACCAGACTGGTCTCGAACTCCTGACCTCAAGTGATCCACCTGCCTTGGCCTCCCAAAGTGCTGGGATTACAGGCATCAGTCACCGTGCCCAGCCTAATGTTCTATTTCTTAGCCTGGGTGGCATGTACATGGATGTGCATTTTACTGCTATTCTTGCACATACCATTCTATACATACATATTTTCATACATTCTTTTGTAATATGCCATAATTATTTATTAGTTTACAGTTTGATTGATGGGAAAATCTTCAGGATAAGAGATACTTAAGCTTGAGCCTCTGCCAATTAGAGATAAAAAATGAAGGTAAAACATTTATGAAGGAAAAACTTAAGTGGATAGAAAAATCTATTACATAAAGTATTGAACTATTACTTTTTCCTTGATTGATGTACCTCTATTTTCTTCCCGTAAAAAAATATAAAACGTTTTACAGAAAATAGGCATCATTTAATACCCAAATATGGATTGATGATTGATTTCAAAAAAGACTTCACCCTTGGGGGAAAAAACTTCTAAAAACAACAAAAAAAAATCCAGGACAATTACTGCCTAAAGGCCAAAAATATTTTTCATATACCACCACAGTAATATTAATATAATAAATACTCTGTCAAATAAAATATTCTTAAAAGAGAACACAAAACATTACAGTAAGCAACATACACTGTTTCTACTGTATGCCCAAAACACACACACCCATCCATTCTTCCAACAAATATTTTATTGAGCACTTACTATGCCAAATACTATTCTAGAAACTGAGGGCCTAGCAGGGAACAGAAGACACAAATTCTTTATTCTCATGGAGCTCACATACTAGTAGGTCTTTACAGCACAGAGCTATAAAGAAATATCAGGAAGATTAATTCAAAATTTATTTACATTCCCATGAGCAAAACCAACAGGTCTCTGAATATGAACATTTTAAAGTTTCTTGATACCTGCTAGCAGGAGTGATAATAAAACTATTTAACAACCCATCATCAATAGACTCCCTGTCCAATCAGAAGAGGCCAGCAGTACCAAGGGGCATCCTGGCTAAAAATCCAACCTCGCCTATTGCCCAGGTCTTTACTAGAAAAGGTGAACCCATTACATACCCACCAACAGTATACAAGGATCCCTAACTTGCTGAACCCTGACTGGAACTGAATACTACCATTTGCAAAACAAAAAACTACCTTATTTGGTATGCAAATTGCTTTTTGCACATTTATTTATTTTGTTTTGTTTTGTTTTGTAGGGTCTCACTCTGTTGCCTGGACTGGAGTGCAGTGGCACCATTTCAGCTTGCTGCAACCTCAACCTCCCGGGCTCAGGTGATCCTCCCACCTCAGCCTCCTGAGAAGCTGGGACTACAGGCGCAAGCCACCATGCCTGGCTAATTTTTGTATCTTTTGTAGAGATGGGGTTTTGCCACATTGCCCAGGCTGGTCTCAAACTCCTGGGCTCAAGCAATATGCCTGCCTCGGCTTCCCAAAGTGCATTTATTTAATTATTCATGAAATTAATGTTTTAGACATTTTCATTTGGAATTTGGAATTCCTTTTGTAACTGTTCTCTTCTTAATCTTTGTTCATTTATCTATTAGAAATTTTGTATTTATTTTTTGCATAAGCTTCTTATATATTAAGGTAACTGTCTCATTTTGAATACGTTTATCTAGTTTGATTTTAAATTTTATATATTACTGTTACAGACTGAATGTTTATGCCACCCTTCCTCAATTTATATGTTGAAATCTAATCCCCAATGTGGTATCTGGAGGTGGGCCCTTTGGGAGGTGATTAGGTCATGAGGATGGGCCCCTTGTGAATGGGATTAGTGCCCTTATAATACTCCCTTTATAATACTCCACTTACCAGGTGCTCTTGGCACTGTTCAGGTAGTTCTAACATGAGTTGCTTCTTCACAACACCTGATTCGTCACATCCCCCACTATCAGTCAAGACACACTGCACTACCAATCTAGATGTCCTTTCAAAATATTTGCTGAGGCCCGGCGTGGGGGCTCACGCCTGTAATCCCAGCACTTTGGGAGGCCGAGGCAGGCAGATCACCTGAGGTTGGGAGTTCGACACCAGACTGATCAACATGGAGAAACCCCATCTCTACTAAAAATACAAAATTAGCCGGGCGTGGTGGTGCACGCCTGTAATCCAAGCTACATGGGAGGCTGAGGCAGGAAAATCGCTTGAACCCGGGAGGTGGAGGTTGCAGTGAGCCAAGATCATGCCATTGCACTCCAGCCTGGGCAACAAGAGCGAAACTCCATCTCAAAAAAAAGAAAAGAAAAAAGAAAATATTTGCTGAATGCATGAATGAGTCAATGGAAACTTCTTCTACTGAATTCCTTCTGTGGTCAGAGTTGGTTTTGTCCACATACGTAGTTTATTATCTTGGGTTTCAGGAATGTGCCAGCTACTCTGCAAGGTGCTGGGGATGTAACTGTGAACAGAAGAATGCCCTGATCTCATGGAGCTGTTAAAAATGCCATTTGGCAGAGCATGGTGGCCCATGTCTACAATGACAACACTTTGGGAGGCTGAGGTGGGAGAATCACTTGAGCCCAGCAGTTCAAGACCAGCCTGGGCAACATAGCAAGACCCCATCTCTTTAAAAAAAAAAAGACAATTTATGAAGAACATGCAATAACACGAGAATTTTACTTATTAAAAATAATTCAATCATGCCATAAGGAGTTCTTCAAGTCCCTGAGATCAGCTGCAAAAAAGCTAAAAGTCTCTAGTACATGGCTGCCTTCCCTAAGCTGTTGCCAAAGAATGTGAGATATCTAAGTGTTTATATACCTATAAACCTAGCATGAGTGTTTTCTTTTCATTAATTATACACGGGCAGTCAGTTCTACTTAATAACTGAACAGTATTCAGCTTTAAAAAAATAAACATTAAAAGATATTTCAAAGAAATCCCACCGTGTTTGGCTCTATTTTTAAGTGGCTGTAAATTATTTGTTGCTTCATCTCATTTCAATGTTTTGAGCTCCTATTTCTGTTATAAATTTCTTCTAGGCAAATGAGAATGTAATAACACATTATGTTTTAAAAACAAACCCAAGCCGGGTACGGTAGCTCACGCCTGTAATCCCAGCACCTTGGGAGGCCAAGGCAGGTGGATCACTTGAGGTTGGGAGTTCAAAACCAGCCTGGCCAACTTGGCGAAACCTAGTCTCTACTACAAATACAAGAATTAGCCGGGTATGGTGGTGGGTGCCTGTAGTCCCAGCTACTCTGGAGGCTAAGGCAGGAGAATCACTTGAACCTGGGAGGCAGAGGTTGCAGTGAGCCAAGATCGCACTACTGCACTCCAGCCTGGGTGACAGAGGGAGCTCCATCAAAAAAACAAAAAACAAAAAACAATGGATGGCATGGTCTGGTCTAATGTGGTTCTTTTGACCTCCCCTAATACAACATTCTTCTTTTTTTTTTTTGAGATGGAGTTTCACTCTGTCACCCAGGCTGGAGTGCAGTGGTGCGATCTCAGCTCACTGCAAGTTCCGCCTCCCAGGTTCACGCCATTCTCATGCCTCAGCCTCCCAAGTAGCTGGGACTACGGGCACCCGCCACCACGCCTGGCTAATTTTTCATATTTTTAGTGGAGACAGAGTTTCACTGTGTTAGCCAGGATGGTCTCCATCTCCTGACTTTGTGATCTGCCTGCCTTGGCCTCCCAACGTGCTGGAATTATAGGCGTGAGCCACTGCGCCTGGCCAACATTCTTCTTTTTTATTTAAAAAAAAAAAATTGTGTTTAAATTATGTGTGTATATGAATATATATATTATACAATTTGCTATTTTAATCATTTTTAAGTGTATAATTCTGTTGCATTAAGTATGATACTATTATTATTTCCACTTATGGATGAGGACACTAACACAGCAGTGAAGTGACTTCACCCCTACTAGTAAGACAGAAGCCCTGTGACTGGCGTGCAGGCAGCCAGCTCTAGTGTCTCAGGCTGCAGAGCCTACAAACCTCCCACTTCCTTGCAATAAAAGACTTAGTGTGACCAACAGTGCTGTAAGTTTTTAGTTTACTCATTTGGGTATTTATTTATTTATTTATTTAGAGACAGAGTCTCACTCTGTCACCCAGGCTGGAGTGCACGGGTGCGTGATCTCAGCTCACTATGCTGCCCAGGCTGGTCTCGAACTCCTGGCCTCAAGTCATCCTCCCATCTCCGCCTCCCAAAGTGCTGGGATTGCAGACACGAGCCACCATGTCTAGCCAAAATAGTCCACTTTTAAGTACAGTTGCTTATCACATAAAAAATAAGAATATAGTGTAGTTAAATTATACAAGGAGAATTTCTACAAACTGTAAATTCTTGTTCCCTGAAAACCTGAAGTGGGGACTTTATTTTAAGCAGGCAAGAATCATCTTTTGCTAGCTAGAAACAGTAAAACAATACATCAAAAAAGATGATTAGGGCTGGGCACAGAGACTCACGCCTGTAATCCCAGCACTTTGGGAGGCCAAGGCAAGTGGATCGCCTGAGCTCATAAGTTCAAGATCAGCTTGGGCAATATGGTGAAATCCTGCCTCTACCAAAAATACAAAAAAATTAGCCGGGCATGGTGGCCTGCATCTGTGGTCCCAGCTACTCAGGAGGCTGAGGTGGGAGGATCGCTTGAGTCTGGGAGGCAGAGGTTGCAGCGAGGCAAGATTGCGTCAATGCACTCCACTCCAGCCTGGATGCGAGTTAGACTTCCGGGAGACGGAGGTTGCAGTAAGCCGAGATCGTGCCACTACACTCTAGCCTAGCGACACAGAAAGACTCATCTCAAAAAAAAAAAAAAAAAAAGATCAAATTGTTGTATTTCTCCCCCAGACAAAAACGATCATAAACCAGCCAAATGGTTTTTTTTTTTTTTGGATTAAACTAACAATTAGATTGCATAGGGTCTTTATAGGTTCAATAGTGATGTCAGATGAAAGATACAACTTTGGAGTGATTTAAGAAAATATTTTGGAATATCAATTTTGTAATTTGCTGAAGTTTACAAAAATCAATGAGTGAACTTCCAAAAGCAGATCATCATGACTGCTCCATCTGGAACCAAAATCTGCCATATAAATTCAAATTTGGCAATAATTAACTGGAAAGAAATAAATGATAATCACTCTTGCTTGTTTTGTTGTTTTGATCTTTGAAGTAATGGCTAGCCAGAGAGAAACTTCATTTTTTTCAAGTGGTCAAATGCATAATGCTTATTTTATTTTATATTTTAATTAATTTATTTTTTATTTTCATTTTTTTGAAACAGAGTCTCGCTTCATCAGGTTGGAGTGCCTCCCAAAGGGCTGGGATTATAGGCGTGAGAGCCACCGTGCCCGGCCCACAATGCTTATTTTATCTGTGTAAACACTGGGCTATTTTCACAGGACCCCACTAGATATAAAACAAAACAAAACAAAAAGGCTACTTGAGAGTGGCTGCTATGGTCCCTTTTAAAGTTGTTCTAGCTGGTAATTTGCCTTTTAGGCAATAGAATGATGTTTAATCACATTTCTCAATGTGAATACTAAGAAGGAAATTCCTGTTGGCTGTCAAAACGCTACCATGATACAAATAGCATCAAAAGCAGTGACTCTGCCTAGGAAACAATGTGAATGATGTTCATTTTCATATCAACAACATAGATCTCATTTCATCAGAGGACTCCAGAATGGTCTTTAACTTTTCTTTTTCTTTTCTTTTGAGATGGAGTCTAGCTTTGTAGCCCAGGCCGGAGTGCAGTTGCAGGATCCTGGCTCACTGCTACCTCTGCCTCCAGGGTTCAAGTGATTCTTTGTTGCCTCAGCCTCCCGAGTAGCTGGGATTATAGGCGCCCGCCACCACGCCCGGCTAATTTCTGTATTTTTAGCAGAGACAGGATTTTACCATGTTGGTCAAGCTGATCTCAAACTCCTGGTCTCAAGTGATCCACTTGCCTTGGCCTCCCAAAGTGCTGGGATTACAGGCGTGAGCCAGCACGCCCAGCTTATTAGGCGATTTTTTTTCTTTTTGTTTTACTAAGTGCTGCCTGTTTGAGAATGGCAATAACATAACTTTAAAGCCACTGTTTCTGTAACACTTAAACTACTTCGCATCAACATAAAATCAGAAGGTACTAAGAACTGAGCGACAACAAAAGTTACCAATAGAAATAGAAAATTAATATGCTACGCCAACTCAGCAAAGACACAGTCCAATTCAAACCTTAAGTTTCTTGTACTGTGCTCTGAATGCCTTAACAGATTCAAGGGAGGTTAACACTCGAGAACTTTGAAAAGCTGCCATTTTCCTCATGTGGCAGGCAGCTTTCAGGCCTTCATTCCCATTGCAGGAACAACGGGGAATGTAAAATGAGATGGCCCTGTTAGGTTGTGGCACTTAGTGCCAACATCCTGTATCACTGAAATGAACTGAAATCACTAGGAAACACTCAGAGTACTGCCTCTGTTTTTTTTTTAAAAAAAACAAAACATTACTGCTGCTTGCTTGCTTGGTGAAAAACAGAACAGAATAAAACATTTCTCCAAAGTGACGTCAAATTGCTGATGATTTTTTTCCAAGTACTTCTGATATAGGATCACAAAAAAAGTGGTCGTTCAGAACAGGTGAGTTTTAGGCAATAACACATTAGTAGAGCAGTATCTAGAAATCTCACGCCTATTAAACTTAAGGACAGTTGTCAAGCCATTTCATAGCTATTTCTTGTGGCACCTAAATCAGTGCCTGGAACAATACATGTTTGTGGAAATGAATCACAACACAGGTAAACTGAATGATGTTTATAGTCCATCTAACTATAGTGGTTTTAAAAAAGAACCAAATAGTTATTTTCAGCCACATGCTGTAATTACTGTAAGGTATTTTTAAAAGTCCGCCTTGAACACTCACTGCAAATACCATTTTCTGCTACCTCAGCTTACTTCTCCCACGTGCCATGAGAAGGCTACCATTAGCCAACTTGACTAAAAACCACTAAATACTGGTTTTAGTAGATAGCTTAACGACTGATTTGGTGGAAATTACTTTGCAGGAATAACAATTTCCAATGAATTCAGTTTAACGTTGTAGGTGTATTTTAAAATAGCACCTAATATACCCTCATTACCTGTTTTGCAACAGGGAGTAAGTACATAGACAATCATTCAGGAGACTTCAAAAAAAACACACACACAGCAATCTTTCATTACTCAGGAGAAAATTTATAGATCCCTCTGAACTGTTAAAGATCAATTGTTTTATACAGCATGTGCATTGGCTTTTAAATTTCCAAACACCAAGGAGTGTCCATCCCAAATTAGCCCTTTGTCATCTAAGAGATAACTAAGATGCCCAGTACTAACCTGTTGTTTATTTCTGAAACAAGGTCTTGCTCTGTTGCCCAGGCTGGAGTGTGGTGGTGCTATCTTGGCTCACTACAGCCTTGAGCTCCTGGGCTCAGGTGATCCTCCCACCTAAGCCTCCCAAGTAGCTGGGACCACAGGTGCGGGCTACCATGCCTGGCTAACTTTTGTATTTTTGTAGAGATGAGATCTCACCATGTTGGCCAGGTTGGTCTCAAACTCCTGGGCTCAAGGGATCCGCCCGCCTCAGCCTCCCCAAGTGCTAGGATTACAGACATGAGCCATCGCACCCAGCCTCTTTCTCTTTTTTTAAAATTGAGGTGAAATTCATCTAACATAAAATTAACTTTTTTGTTTGTTTGTTTGTTTGTTTTTTGAGATGGAGTGTAGTGGCGCGATCTCGGCTCACTGCAATGTCTGCCTCCCGGGTTCAAGCGATTCTCCTGCCTCAGCCTCCCGAGGAGCTGGGAGGCTGAGTTGGGCTGGTTACACCTTTGGCTATTGTTCATAGTGCTGCTATGAACATTCCTGTACAAGTATTTGTTTGAATATCTATTTCCAGTTTGGGGGAGTTTATATATAGAAGTGGAATTCCTGGAGCATCTGGTAAATTGTATGTCTAACTTAACTGCCAAATGGTTCTCCCAAGAGGCTGAACCATTTCACACCCTGCCAGCAATGCACAAGGGTTCCAATTTCTCCACATTCTAACACTTGTCATTTTCCTATACTTTCCTGACTATAGTCACCCTATTGGGTATCTCACTGTAGATCTGCATTTCCCAAATAGTAATGATGTTCAGCATCTTTTCATGTGTTTATTAGCCATTTGTACATCTTCTTTGGAGAATCAATCTGCTTTTATTCCCCACTACCATGACAATAAATAAAAATAATCTTAATCTTTACTATCACTTTCTTTAAAACTGACCCCCACACACTTACTGGTTTCCTTTTTTTTTTTGAGACAGAGTCTCACTCTGTCCCCCAGGCTGGAGAGCAGTGGCGGGATCTTGGCTCACTGCAAGCTCCGCCTCCCGGGTTCTCACCATTCTCCTGCCTCAGCCTCCTGAGTAGCTGAGACTGCAGGTGCCCGCCACCAGGCCTGGCTAATTTTCTGTATTTGTAGTAGAGACAGGGTTTCACCACGTTAGCCAGGATGGTCTCGATCTCCAGACCTCGTGATCCACCCGTCTCGGCCTCCCAAAGTGCTGGGATTACAGGCATTCAGCCATTGTGCCTGGCCCACACACTTACTTTTTCAATCTGTGTTTGGAAATCACATGAATTAAATAAGAGCTTAAATTGGTCTGTTATCAAAGGGCACAATCCAAGATGGTTTCAAGCTTGGCAACTGTTACATTTGTTGATGTACAAGGTACTGTTCTAGGAGCTGGTAACACAGCACTGAACAAAACAAATAAAAACCCTTACCCTCACAGAGTTTACTTCCCACAGAATGTATGATCAATACTAAATCTATTAGCCTGGAAAGTGAACACAGTAAAATGGCTAACTTGAAGTTTTCATGGAAATATTTAAAACTATATTATAGAATCCAAAAATAAGCCATGTAGGGTACTTGTGCACTGTTATTAAATATCATTGAAGGAATATCTTTTTTCTTTTTTTTTTTTTTGAGACAGAATCTCACTCTGTTGCCTAGGCTGGAGTGCAGTGGTGTGATCTTGGCTCACTGCAACCTCCGCTTCCCGGGATCAAGAGAGTCTCCTGCCTCAGCCTCCTGAGTAGCTGGGACTACAGGCACGTGCCAAGATGTTTGGTTAATTTTTTTGTATTTTTAGTAGAGATGGGGTTTCGCCATGTTGGCCAGGCTGGTCTTGAACTCCTGACCTCAGGTGATCCACCTGCCTCAGCCCCCCAAAGTGCTGAGATTACAGGTGTGAGCCACCATGCCCGACCTTAAGAATACTGTTAAGGATACTACTTGGTATACTAAGCAGGCATATTTTACATAGTTACAAGTAGAAAATGAGTCACAAAGCTTTGGATTCAAAGTATAGAACGTCAACACTTGGTCTTAATATCCTCAATAAAAATTTCACACAAATACCAACACTCCCTCTTTTTTTTTTTTTTTTTTTTTGAGACAGGGTTTCACTCTGTGGCCTACACTGGTGTGCAGTGGCTCAAATCACCGCTCAGTGCAGCCTTGATCTCCTCGGGCTCAGGTGATCATCCCACCTCACCCTCCCAAGTACCTGGTACTACAGGTGTGCATTACCACGCCCAGCTAATGTTTGCTTTTGTTTTGATAGAGATGGGGGGTTGGCCATGTTGCCCAGTGTAATCCCAGCACTTTGGGAGGCTGAGGCAGGAGGGCTGCTTGAGGCCAGGAGTTTGAGACCAGCCTGGGCAACATAGCAAGACCCTGTCTGTCAAAAAACAAAAAACAAAAACAGAAAAACAGAAGAAGGATTAATAGTTATATTAAGAAGAATGAGGCAGCTAAGGAAAAGAAAATCCCACCAAGATATTTTAAGTGGTAAAAGGTACCAAAAAGTGTGACTAGTATGCTAACATTTGTAAGGGACGGGGGAATTTACTCATAAATGCTTGATAGCTCTCTGGAAGAATTCACAAGAAACCAGTTACGGTGGTTGCCTCCAGGGAAGAAAAAAAAAATCCCCTAATGACTGGGGCAGTCACACACCCATGCTGTGGCCTATTCAAAAATACATAAACACGTAAGAAATAAAGTGTGCTTTTAAAATGTGGCTTTTCCCCCAACTCCCCTTCTTTAACAGAGTGTATTCAATCTTGGCTGAACCCTCAGAGCTCACTGGTGTGTGTAGCTGACTTTAGAGAGAGCCCGGAGGTCAGGACTGCACACAATAGGGTTAGCTGAAGGTGAAGCACCTGGGACTAGAGACTTCCCCAGCCAAGGGTGAGCTGGGACAAAGGAGTTCAAAGCCCTGGGGTGGAAGAAGGCTGGTGCATATAAAGAATGAGAAGGCAGCCTGGCCGGAGGAGACTGTGTTGCAAGAGAGACCAGCAACATAAAAGGGTTGTCTAAATTTAGCTTTTACTCTGAGTTGGGAAGTCCTTGTTGGGTTCTGCTCAGATCTGAGCCCCACCCACTCCATGTTAGGTGATATAGGTACCTAAGTTCTCCCAACAGTACCCTCTTGGTGATGCCCACAGGACCCCATGGAAACGTCATCCTTTTATTGTGAGCATTTGGCATTTTACTCAGTTTCCCTGAACTCAATCTTCCATCCACATGAGTGTATCCTACATTTCCCTCTAGTCTTTTTTCCTTTTCTTTCTTTACTTTTGCCCCATGTCCCTAGGACTGGTCCACAATTCAGACTGGTAACCAAGTACATAGTGTATAAAATAGTACATAATAGCTCATAATCTCCCCCATGTGCTGCCTTGCCTGATCTCGGCCACATCTAAAGAATCAAGATACATATAACCTTTAGGTTGGCCGGCATTTGCAGTCATTTAACCCCCAGGCCCCTTACCCCAAGCATGTGAACTGGGTGGGGTCCATACTACATGCAAATATTATCTAAATAAACAGAACTTGGCCAGGCTCAGTGGCTCACGCCTGTAAGTAATCCCAACACTTTGGGAAGCTGAGGCTGGAGGATCACTTGAGGCCAGGAGTTCAAGGCTAGCCGGGGCAACATGGTGAGATCCCATCTCTACCCCTCCCAAAAACAGGAAATAATAAGACATTTACAAAATTAAAAAATTAGCTGGGTGTGGTAGTGTGCACCTGAGTCGTAGCTACTGGGGAGGCTGAAGTGGGAGGATGGCTTGAGGCCAGGAGGTTGAGGCTGCATTGAGCTCTGATGGAGCCTGGGTGACAGAGCAAAACCCTGTCTCAGACTACTGCACATTGGTGACACCTAATTGAACACTGCTAATGGAGAGTATCTGTTGCCCACTCATGCAATTAACAATTTACATTTTCAATTTTTCTCCAATAATCCAATGACAATTTCAAAATCTGCTTGAAGTTATCAGAAAGTCTTTATTCCACCCAACTACTTCCAACTTCTCTCTAGGGTTTTCTTCCATCTCTAATGACTGTTCATTCCGCTTTCTCAATTACTGGCATTTCATAATAAAAAGAAAGCGAGAAAGTGAAGGAAGAAGCCATCGTATCATCCTGTTTTTCATTTCCATCAGGTGGTTGAATCCTTTTGGCAAATAAAGCACTTGACTGGCTAAAACTTTTCTGCAATGACATTGTTTATCTACCTTACTGACTTGCTGATCGGCCACACTGACAAAATAAACAACAAACCTTCTTAGCCAAAAGATTTCTGTTCAGCAAAATAGTCCCTGAGGCTGGGCGGCTCACGCTTGTAATCCCAGCACTTTGGGAGGCCGAGGTGGGTGAACCACCTGAGATCAGGAGTTCGAGACCAGCCTGGCCAACATAGTGAAACCCCATCTCTACTAAAAATACAAAAATTAGCCGGGCGTGGTGGTGCACACCTGTAATCCCAGCTACTCAGGAGGCTGAGGCAGGAGAATTGCTTGAATCCAGGAGGTGGAGGTTGCAGCGAACGGAGATCATGGCACTGCACTCCAGCCTAGGTGACAGAATGAGACTCTATCTCAAAAAAAAAAAAAGTCCCTGACATTTTTGCCTGTGGAGTCACACACCCAAGACATTCTATCTATGTACCGAGTGTCTCACAACTTAAGGAATGTGCCTGATGATTTTACGTATGTGTCACTTTTTGAAATGTTGAACCCTTTACAAACTTCCTGTTAACATTATTAGCATTTCTTTGAGCCACAGTGTGGGACTCAACATAAAATTTCTAAGTAAAGTTTCTAGCTTTAAAAATCATCTCTTGTCAGACGGGTGCAGTGGCTCATGCCTATAATCCCAGCACTTTGGGAGGCCGAGGTGGGCGGATCACCTGAGGTCGGGAGTTCAAAACCAGCCCAACCTACATGGAGAAACCCAATCTCTACTAAAAATACAAAATTAGCTGAGCGTGGTGGCATATGCCTGTAATCCCAGCTACTAGGGAGGCTGAGGCAGGAGAATTGCTTGAACCTGGGAGGCGCAGGTTGCGGTGAGCCGAGATCGTGCCACTGGACTCCAGCCTGGGCAACAAGAGCGAGACTCTGTCTCAAAAAAAAAAAAAAAAAAAAAGAAATCGTCTCTTGTAATAGGCATTGCCATGTTATCTGCTCATTATGAATCAGTACTCCTAGGATCACTATTTCAGTGTCAGTTGATCCTGGAACTCAGATTACCTTGAAACACTTGAGTTGAAGGGACTCGAGGTCACACAGTCTAGTTTACACCAAATTCATTGATCATGTCCACAATACCCCTAACAAAAAAGTGACCAGTCTCGACAAGGAATTCAAGATATCAATGGAAGGTCAGGCGCAGTGGCTCATGCCTGTAATCCCAGCACTTTGGGAGGTCTAGGCGGGTGGATCACCTGAGATCAGGAGTTCCAGACCAACCTGGCCAACATGGTGAAACCCCGTCTCTACTAAAAATACAAAAATTAGCCAGGTGTGGTGGTGTGTGCCTGTAATCCCAGCTACTTGGGAGGCTGAGGCAGAAGAACTGCTTGAACCTGGGAGGCGGAGGCTGCAGTGAGCCAAGACCACGCCACTGCACTCCAGCCTGGGTGACAGAGAGAAACTCTATCTCAAAAAAAAAAAAAAGAAAAAAAAAGATATCAATGAAATATCATGACAACCAGCAACATATGGAGGTGGATAATGATAGCCAACACTAGTAGAGCTTATTTCATATATAATCCTATGGAGTAGGCACTATCATTATCTCCATTTTACAGATGGAGGACCTGAGACTAAATGACTTATACAAAATCAATCAGTTAGTTAATGTCAGGATATGAACCAAGCAGTCTGGCTCCAGATCCACACTCTTGAACAATATGACACACTGACTAAATTGTAGAAATCTAATAAGAGTGAGAGAATTGGCCAGGCACGGTGGCTCACGCCTGTAATCCCAGCACTTTGGGAGGCTGAGGTGGGTGATCACCTGAGGTCAGGAGTTTGGGACCAGCCTGGCCAATGTGGCGAAACCCCGTTTCTACTAAAAATACCAAAATTAGCCAGGCATGGTGGCATGCGCCTATAGGCCCAGCTACTTAGTAGGTTGAGGCAGGAGAATCACTTGAACCTGGGCGGCGGAGGTTGCAGTGAGCAGAGATCATGCCACTGCACTCCAGTGTGGGCCACAGAACGAGACTCTACCTCAAAAAAAAAAAAAAAAAAATCCTTTCAAGATGTGAGGAGTGAAGACAGAGTGAATAAGTAGCAGAGACAGAACTAGATCTAAGATGCCTAACTGTAGTCTGGCTGATTTACTGCCTCCAGAACAGGAATTCTATTTCACAACTAAAGCTATAGAAAGTTGTGGGTCCAGGTGCAGTGGCTCACACTTCTAATCTTAGCACTTTGGGAGGCCAAGGCGGGTGGATCACTTGAGCCCAGGAGTTTGAGACCAGCCTGGGTAACATGGCAAAACCCTGTCTCTACCACAAAAAAAAAAAAAAAAAAAAAAAATTAGATGGGTGTGGTGGCTCACACCTGTAGTCTCAGCTACTCTGGGGGCTGAGGTGGGAAGATGGCTTGAGCCCAGGAGGTGGAGGTTAGAGTAAGCCAAGACTGCACCACTGCACTCCAGCCTGGGCAACAGAGCCAGACCCTGTCTCAAAAAAAAAAAAAAAAGTTTTGCATTTTGTTTTATACTCCTCAAAACAACACTTCTGAAGTAGATTGGCATAGCTCATATTTCAAGGAAGAGGAAATGAAATTAAGGGGGGGAAATGGCAAAACCATCTTACTAAAGGAAATTGCAATGAAATGTCCCCTTTTGTGACTCAGTGGTTATGTGGTTACGACGACAATGTAAAAAACTCTGAGATTTTATGAAAAATAACACAGAATCACCATATTCAAAGTGTATGATCTTGCGACAAGAACCTTAGAAGAAACTCCATTTACGGAGTTTGCACTATGAAGACATTAAGCCATCATGAAGTCTTAATGTCTTCACATCAGAGCTTTTTGGTTTACTGTTTTCTTATCTTCAGAGAAAAAAGTATAAAACTCTTTGAATGTTCCTCAACTTTTAACTTTCATTTTCTAAGCATTTCTTCAAAGAGATAATGATTTCATTTTATCTTTAAACTAGAATAAAAGGATACATGGTAGCTCTGTCCTTGAATAAATGAAGAAGGGGTGGTGTTAACACTATCTATTACAACTTCCAAAGAACAACTGTTCATTCCTACTGTTGTATGATAAATCACTCCCAAAACTTAATGGGAAACAACCACTTTATTATGGGTCAGGAATTTGGACAGGGACAACTTTTCTCTGTGCCATCACTGCTGAGGCCTCAGCTGGGAAGACTTAAAGGCTAGGGGGACCCAACTGCTGGGCGTTAGAATCATCTGGAAGCCCTTCACTCATACGGCTGGCAGCTGACTACGACTGTTGGTTGAGACCTCGACTGAGCTGTCAACATGAACCTCTATGATTGGCTTCTCTGTATGTCTCTCTACGTGTGCTGTTTCGGCTTCCTAACAATATGGCAACTGGGTTTTAAGAGTAAATATCCTAAAAGAGCAAGGAAAAAGTGCATAGCATATTTGTGATTCTGCTTCAGAAATCATTAAAAAAAAAAACAAAACAAAACTGGAACTTTCTATGTTGCTCAGGGTGGTCTCAAACTCCTGGGTTCAAACAATCATCCCCCTCACCCCCACCTGCACTCCCACCTGGGCCTCCTAGAAAACCAGGATTACAGGTATGGGCCACCACGCCTGGGGCCATCACTTTCACCATACTCTATTGGTCAAGGCTGTCACACAGATCTGCCTAGATTCAAATGCAAGTGGTATCAGTCCCCTCTCACCACTCAATGGGAGGAGTCTTGGGGTCACATTCTAAGATGAGCAATGTGGGATGGGCAATATTGTTGTGGACATCTTTCCAAAATATAATCTGTCACACGTCAAGTATCTCTAAGAAAGATAAAGAGGAAAATTAAACAATGTCAGGTACAACAGAAATCTCAGTCAACAGGGTATGAACTGAGTAATTCTAAACTTCCTCTTTTCATCTCCATGTCAAAATAAGCACATGGGCAGCTTTCAAAAGAAAAGCCTACACTATTAGTCTGTCTTCAAAAGCCTATTAGAATCATGTGTGACATGAATTTCTGATTACTACCAAAAACTGAATGTCTATCAGTGGCCATTTATTTATTTTTTCCACTTATGACTTGGTACATCAGTTCTACTTCTAAGTCTATCAGAACTTCCAGCTCTACTTATGATGCTGTTATAACAATTTGCAAACCAATCAACTCTTAACAGTGTACACCCCTCCCAGTCTAAAATACGATTCACACAATGGTTCTCAGTGAGGTAAACACTTTGGCAAACACAGTGAAGAGTTATTGTCCAAAAGGGCAACACATTATGACAGCTACGCTAAGTAACAGAGTTCTAAAGTTAAATAAAGTGCTTGGAGGAATGTAACTACACCAAGAGCTTAGCATTTTACCAACTTAATTCTAGCCTTTTCTGGTTATCCAAATGTATATCTCCAGCCTGGATCTCCTCCCTGGGTTCCAGATGCATATATTAAGCTATTGATGCAATATTAGATAATTAGTTATGTAACAGGCATCTTGTAAAATGTCCAGCACTACACTTCTGTTCTTCTCCCCATCAAGCTCAATCCTACTGTTCTCAGTCTCCCATTTCCTTGTATTTGTCCATAGCATTTATCATTATCTGATACACTGTACATATGGATTACATATAAGCAAAACATTTTTTACTATTTGGTTAACTGCCATTTTCCCTTTGCCTGGAACAATGCTTGGCACGTTAAGTAGTTTAAAATATTTTTTTCTTTTCTTTTTTTTTTTTTTTTTTTGAGACAGGGTCTTGCTCTGTCACCCAGCCTGGAGTGCAGTGGTGCAGTCACCACTCACTGTAGCCTCAACTTCCTGGGCTCAAGCGATCCTCCTGCCTCAGCCACCATATCCGGCTAATTTTCTGTAGAGATGGAGTTTCACCATGTTGCTCAGGCTGGTCTCAAACTCCTGGGCTCAAGTGATCTGCCCACCTTGGCCTCCCAAAGTGCTGAAATTACAGGCATGAGCCAGCATGCCCAGCCCAATAATCTTTTTCAAATGAATTAATGAATGATGACTTATCTGGGTACCTGAATAAGTCATTACTAGAAAACCATAAAGAACAAAGAGTACCTTAAAATGATGATAATGTTTGTCAGTAGCTGACTGGGTAAGGAAGTAGAATATTGCCAGATTTTAGATTTGCTATAAAGAATAAAAATGAGCAAAAACTGAGAATGCATGAGAAGGAATCAAAATGTTAAACAGTGTTACCTAAGCCACATCAAAACTACCTAGAAGAGCTTTTAAAATGACAGATTCTTATAAATGGCAGGCCCACACCTGCAATCCCAGCAATTTGGGAGGCCAAGGCAGGGGGATCGCTTGGGCTCAGGAGTTCAAGACCAGCCTGGGTGACATGGCGAGACACCATCTCTACAAAAAATACAAAAATCAGCTGGGTGTGGTGCTGCAGGCCTGTAGTCTCAGCTGCTTGGGAAGTTGAGGTGGCAGGATCGCTTGAGCTCGGGAGGTCAAGGTTGCAGTGAGCCTTGATTGAGCCACTGTACGCCACCTGGGTGATGAAGTACAAACAAACAAAAATTACAGATTATTATACATAAAAAAAACTACAGATTTCTCAGATTGCCAGTTTGGAGAATGCTAGAAAGTGATGAGATAATAAATATCCAGCACTCAATCTGGGTACCTGAATATAATCTCAGGCATCCAAGATTGAATAGAGATTGGAATTAAAAAGATCTAAACAGGGCCAGGCACGCTGGCTTATGCCCGTAATCCCAGCACTTTGGGAGGCCAAGGTGGGT